>NW_027361677.1:19675000-20902500 GCF_039654945.1 Dendrobates tinctorius
TATATTCTGTTGTTTAAGTGTTCCCATTATTTTTTTGAGCAGTGTATATACCTAGCTGCAGGTATCCGTGGCTAGGAATAATTTTTTTTTTTGCACCTGAATCCTGCTAATTTTATTACAAAGCAATCCAGAGCCCCCTGTTTTTCTACATTTATTTGCTTGTTCACACTGCAGACTACAGCCAGATCATTTTAATACAACAGCGTGAAAATCCAGCAATTTAAAACGGCTTTGTCTGTCCCAGGCCTCACACCTGAGTGCGCAGAAAATTCTGGCCTTTTGTGTGGTACTGTAGTAGTTTTTGGAGTGTCTTACAATAGTTTTGGAAACCATTTTGCTGACCAAAAAATATTTAGATAACATAGAAACAACTGCAGAGAGTTTACATCTCCATAATTTTTATACGGAAAAATCGTAAAGAAAGAGGTAATGAAGAAAAGAATAATGCCCAAATAATGCAAAAAGTGCCAATAGCTTTATTCAGTACAAATAGGGCAAATACAAGTGTCTACAATAAATACCAGGTGAAACATATATAATAAAAACCAGTGGATAATAATGCAACCATGGTGTGACAAACAGGCATGTAATTTAGAGCAAGCAGGGATTAGTTATAATTATGGTAAAAAGTACCCATGCGTTCCCTGATCGCAATATTCAGGGCACACAAAGTTAAGCCCAATATAGAGTGGGAGGGACAGCATATGTACCTATATATCAAAGGGAAGGGGCTAAACTGAAGTCACGGAAAAAACAGAAAAACACCCCTTTCATGTAATGACAAGAGGGAAAAGAATTTCATGTACAATTGACCGCAGAAGCAAATTTTAGGCCATGCCCCCGATCACACCTATTTCTATTTTCACAACTAGTCACACCCATGTCCACTCCCAGTCGCACCCATTTAGCACTGATGATCACTCTGACTGCTATTAGGGGCATAGTGGCTGGCATTATGGGCAGAGTGGCTGGTACTGTGGGCACACTGACTGGTACTAAGGAAAAGGAAAGAAAATAGAGAAAGAAAGAAAGAAAGGAGAGCGAGAAAGAAAGAACAGAGAGAGAGAAAGAAAAAGAGAGGGAAAGACAGAACAGAGAATGAGAAAGAAACAGAGAGAAAGAAAGAACAGAGAAATAAAGAAACAGAGAGAGAGAAAGAAGGAAAGAAAGAAATAAAGATTTTATAAAGATACTATAGCAGCCCGACTCTCATTGAAGTGCCCACCTGAGCCTCCCGATGCAGGACATATCATGATCCGCTTACATGGCCGGCATCCCTGATTCCAAGGCGATCCTGCTGTCCGCGCTGTCAGAGGAGGACACGGTGATGGATCTGAAGCATTCCTGGCTCCGTCACAATCTCTTCATGAAATTACCTCTTTTCCGATCAGCTTGCAGCACATCACTTCCGGTGGAACGTCATGTGCGAGTTTTAAAGTGCTCCTTGGGACTCCGCCGTGTACTCCTGTGTCCGTGGGAAAGACCCACTTTGTATGCCTCGTACACACTTGGCTCCGCTCCGTACATCCACTACACATATGGCTCCACTCCGCACACATGGCTCTGCATACCCCATACACACGCGGCTTCGCTCCGTACACCTCGCACACGCGCGGTTTTGCTCCATATCATTGCAGGCTGCGGTGTGTCTATCTGGGACGGCGAGAATGGCGTCGGTGGATGCGGGGGGGCGTGGCGGCTCAGTGCAATGCGGGAAAAATACCGTCCTGGGCGGGACGCGGGAATCGCGGGAATCGGGACGCTTGGGAGCTATGTTGTGTAGGTGAGGTAATACAAATCCACCTATAACATGGACCATATTTGGCCGTGCGGCCATGCGATCCTTTTATAACTGCAGCCTTCCAGGACCTTGCTGATGGCCCAATCAAAGCTGCTTGAAGACCTGGGCATGTGACCTCTGACCACCAATGAACGGTCATCTCTCAGGCATGCTCAGATGGAGAAAAGCAGGACTTAGTCCCAGAGGCATCTGATCGCCGCTGACTTATGCTGGATGATATAGCTGAACCTGGGGCGGCAGCAGCAACCAAACACATAGCATCAGCCTGAGCAAGACGCTGGGACTGACGTCTCTGCTGAGCAGGAACCTCTGTGGCTGAAGAAGAATGGGAGACCGCAGAGGACATGGTTTGAGATTCCCCCCGTGCAGTGACGGAAACTCGACGCCTAATATTACCCCTGTTATGAATGGGTCACCGAGGAGAAAAAGATTAAACAAGCTAAGTCACAGAAAACCAGAGAGGTTGGTAACTATGCAGATTGCAGATCCCTGATCTTAACCACACAACTAGCAGCAGCCATGAAGCGTGCCTACGATGATCCTAGATGCTTAGTCACAGCCGGAGGACTAAATAAGTCTAAAGCAAGAAAAGAGGAAAACTAACTGCCCCAGAGCAGACCCCAAAGGAAAGACAGCCCCCACACATGTATTGACGGTGAGACAAGATGAAAGCACAAACACAGGCAGGAAAATAGGCTGAGCAAACGATGGGGTCCAAACTAACTAGACAGAATAGGAAAGGAAAGACACTGTCTGCAATCTGTCAAAAACCCTACAAAAATAATGTCCAACACTTCTGATAGCAAAATTAACCCTGAAGGAACTAGACTTCTCAATTATATCAGCACTCTGAAATATTCTGAGACAGAGCAAAAAGAGGCCAATCTAATAAAGAACAAAAAAAAAACAAATTGGCAAATACAGATAAATAAGAGTGGAAATTCAGCACAGCCCCAGCCGGGGCTGGCTGACCACACTAAAAACTGAATAAACCAACAAAATCAAATGTGAACATTAGCAGAAAAACTTAGCTTGAAATGACTGGAACAGAGCTGAGGACCAAGACCTGACAAGCAGAAGGAATCACCAGCACCAGAATAGGGCGTCGGCTGTCTTAAATCCAGTCTGAGATTCCTGAAGTCCAATCGTCATCCTCATTATCAGGTGGCAGATCTCTACTGATTAATCAGCCTCACTACCTCCAGTTACCACCAGAGAAAGCATGGAAGGAGAACTCACAACTGGTGGACCGGAAAATGAACTCACAACAGTACCCCCCCTTGAGAAGGCATCACCGAACCCTCATCCACGCCACCAGCCCGATCAGGATGGGCCTGGTGAAAAGCACGAACCAATCTATTGGAATGAATACCAGAGGCAGAGACCCAAGAATTATCCTCCTGGCCATAACCCTTCCATTTGACAAAATACTGGAGTCTCCGTCTAACCAAACGAGAATCCAATATTTTCTCTACCTCATATTCCACATGGCCTTCAAACAACACAGGGTCAGGAGGTGCCACCATAGGAACCACTGGCTCAACAAACCTCTTCAACAGAGACTTGTGAAATACGCTATGGATCTTGAACGTAACTGGGAGAGGGAATCAAGAAGAAACAGGATTAAGAATCTCCAAAATCTTATAAGGTCCAATAAATCTTGGCTTAAATTTTGGAGATGCAACCTTCATAGAAACATTCTTAGACGACAAGCAAACCATATCACCCACTTTAAACCGGGGACCAATGGTCCTATGCCGGTTGGAAAATCGCTGGGCCTTTTTCTGAGAGAGTGACAACTTATCCACCACTTGGTCCCATATCTGCTGCATTCTCTCAACCACAGTGTCCACACCTGGGCAGGACGAAGATTCCACTTGCCCTGAAGAGAATCGAGGATGAAACCCAAAATTACAGAAAAAGGGTGACATCAAAGTGGCAGAACTAGCTCTATTGTTCAGTGCAAATTCGGCCAAGGGCAAAAATGAGACCCAATCAATGTGATCAGCAGATATAAAACATCTTAAATAAGACTCCAAGGTCTGGTTTGTTCTCTCAGTCTGTCCATTGGTCTGGGGATGAAACGCGGAGGAGAAAGATAACTGAATTCCGAGATTGGAACAAAAGGCTTTCCAGAATCTGGAAACAAACTGGACTCCTCTGTCGGACACAATGTTCTCAGGAATCCCATGTAACCGAACCACCTGTTGTAAAAACAAGGGCACCAACCCAGAGGAAAATGGCAACTTTGGGAGTGGTACAAGATGGACCATCTTCGAAAATCTATGACAAATCACCCAGATAACAGTCATTCTCTGAGAGACAGGAAGATCAGAAATAAAATCCATTGAGATATGGGTCCATGGCCTCTTGGGCACCGGCAGGGGCATCAGCAACCCACTAGAACGAGAACAGGGTTTAGACCGAGAACAAGTCCCACAGGACTGTTCAAAATTCCTGACGTCACGAGATAAGGCAGGCCACCAAAAAGACCAACTCGCCAAATCTCAGGTACCAAAAACATCTGGATGACCAGCCAATGCGGAGCAATGAATTTCAGACATCACTCTCTTTCTCCACTGGTCAGGAACATACAATTTTCCCATAGGCCAACGCTCAGGTTTATCCTCTTGAAATTCCTCCAGGGCGCGTCTCAAATCGGGAAAAGTGGCAGAAAGAACTACCCCCTCACCTAGGATGGTAGTAGGCTCGGTCACATTAAGAGAATCGGCAAAGAAACTCCTAGAAAGGGCATCTGCCTTAACATTCTTAGTGCCCGGAAGAAAAGAGACCATGAAATTAAAACGCGTGAAAAACAAGGCCCATCTAGCCTGTCTAGGATTCAAGCGTTTGGCCGACTCCAGATAAATCAAATTCTTGTGATCGGTGAGGACCACAACTTGATGTCTAGCTCCCTCCAACCAATGTCTCCACTCCTCAAATGCCCATTTCATGGCCAACAATTCCCGATTCCCCACGTCATAGTTGCGTTCAGATGGGGAGAACTTTTGAAAAAAGAAGGCACAGGGATTCATCTTAGAAGTCACAGGGTCTTTTTGGGACAAAACAGCTCCTGCACCAATCTCAGAAGTATCTACCTCCACCTGAAATGGAAGTGAGACATCAGGTTGCCGTAAAATTGGAGCTGAAGTAAATCTCCGCTTAAGCTCCTGAAATGCTGAGACAGCCTCAGGAGACCAATTCAGCACATCAGCGCCCTTCTTGGTCAGATCAGTCAGTGGTTTGACAATACCAGAAAAATTACCTATAAATTTACGATAGAAATTGGCAAAACCCAAAAACTTCTGGAGGGCCTTCAAAGAAGTAGTCTGAACCCAATCATAAATGGCCTTTACCTTGGCCGGGTCCATTCCAATAGTCGATGGAGACAAGATAAATCGCAAAAATGAAATCCTCTGTACACCAAAAAGGCATTTCGATCCCTTAACAAACAGAGAATTCTCCCTCAAAATCCGGAACACAGTCCGGACGTATTCCACATGAGAATTCCAATCGCTAGAAAAGATCAAAATATCATCCAGATAGATGATCAAAAACTTATCCACAAAGTCACGGAAAATATCATTCATAAAGGACTGGAAGACAGAAGGGGCATTAGTGAGCCCAAAAGGCATCACCAGGTACTCAAAATGTCCCTCCGGAGTATTAAACGCCGTCTTCCATTCATCCCCGTGCTTGATGCGAATAAGCTTAGTAAACCAGCAGGCACTCTTAACTCTGGAGAATAAATCAGACATCAGAGGTAACGGGTACTGATATTTAACTGTCATCTTGTTAAGGGAACGATAATCAATACACAGTCTTAATGAACCATCTTTCTTGACCACAAAAAAACCCCCAGCACTTAAAGGTGACGAGGATGGTCTAATATGACCCTTCGCCAATGACTCCTTAATATAGGATCGCATAGCATCATGCTCGGGTACAGATAAATTGAAAAGCCAACCCTTGGGAAATTTACACCCAGGCATCAACTCAATAGCACAGTCATAACTCCTATGAGGAGGCAAAGATGCAGACTTACTCTCACTAAATACATCAGAAAAATCGGCAAGATAATCAGGAATATCATGAGACTGAGGAGAGGTGGAGAAAACAGGAGCGTCCCTAAGAACACACTGACAACCCCAACTCACCACAGACCCAGACTTCCAATCCAAAACTGAATTATGAGTTTGCAACCAGGGAAAACCCAGAACAATAGTATCGTGCAAATTATGCAGCACCAAAAATTTACAATTTTCTTGGTGGTCTGGGGCAACTCGCATTATCACCTGGGTCCAAAACTGAGGTTTATTCTCCACCAAAGGAGTAGCATCAATACCCCTCAAAGGAATAGGTGTCCGCAGAGGCGTCATGGAAAAACCACAACGTTTAGCAAAGTCCAAATTCATCAGATTCAACGCTGCTCCTGAATCCACGAAAGCCTTAGTAGAAAACGTGGATAAGGAGCAGATCAGAGTAATTGCCAAAAGGAACTTAGGTTGTACACTGCCCACAGCAAATGTGTGTGCAAAACGTTTCTCTCGTTTAGGGCAGACAGAAATAGTATGAGAGGCGTCTCCACAGAAAAAACACAGCTTATTACGCCTTCTAAACTCCTGACGTTGCGCACTAGACAAAACCCTATCACATTGCTTAGGTTCAGACATTTGTTCAAAAGGTGGCAGCGGCTCCCATGTAGTTTTACGTTCACGTAAACGCCGATCAACTTGAATGGCTAATGACATAGAATCATCCAGACCAGAGGGAACAGGAAATCCCACCATAACATATTTTTCGGTGTCTGATAAACCCTTCCGAAAGAGAGCTGCTAATGCACTATCATTCCATGTAGTAAGGACCGCCCACTTTCGGAATTTTTGACAGTATAACTCTGCAGAATCCTGACCCTGGTTTAATGCCAACAGGGTTCTCTCAGGTTGATCAACAGCATTAGGTTCATCATAAAACAACCCCAAGGCTTGAAAAAATGCATCCACACGATCAGACAATTGCTTAGTCTCCATTAGGAAAAAAAAAAAAAATCCTCCTACAGGCCCAGAAAAAAAAGGAAAAAAAAAAAAAAAAATACTGACACTTTTTTTTCTTTTTTCTTTTTAACAACTTTTTCCTGCTTTTGAGTACCCTAGAATCTGCGGTATGGCTGGTGATTCTGTTATGAATGGGTCACCGAGGAGAAAAAGATTAAACAAGCTAAGTCACAGAAAACCAGAGAGGTTGGTAACTATGCAGATTGCAAATCCCTGATCTTAACCACACAACTAGCAGCAGCCGTGGAGCGTGCCTACGATGATCCTAGACGCTTTGTCACAGCCGGAGGACTAAATAAGTCTATAGCAAGAAAAGGGGAAAACTAACTGCCCCAGAGCAGACCCCAAAGGAAAGACAGCCCCCACACATGTATTGACGGTGAAACAAGATGAAAGCACAAACACAGGCAGGAAAATAGGCTGAGCAAACGATGGGGCCCAAACTAACAGAATAGGAAAGGAAAGACACTGTCTGCAATCTGCCAAAAACCCTACAAAAATAATGTCCAACACTTCTGATAGCAAAATTAACCCTGAAGGCACTAGACTTCTCCACTATATTAGCACTCTGAAATATTCTGAGACAGAGCAAAAAGAGGCCAATCTAATGACAAAAAAAAAACAAATTGGCAAATACAGATAAATAAGAGTGGAAATTCAGCACAGCCCCAGCCGAGGCTGGCTGACCACACAAAAAACTGAATAGACCAACAAAATCAAGTGTGAACATTAGCAGAAAAACTTAGCTTGAAATGACTGGAACAGAGCTGAGGACCAAGACCTGACAAGCAGAAGGAATCACCAGCACCAGAATAGGGCGTCGGCTGTCTTAAATCCAGTCTGAGATTCCTGAGGTCCAATTGTCATCCTCATTATCAGGTGGCAGATCTCTACTGATTAAATCAGCCTCACTACCTCCAGTTTCCACCAGAGAAAGCCTGGAAGCAGAACTCACAACTGGTGGACCGGAAAATGAACTCACAACAACCCCCCTCCTAGGGCCCCCACCTCCTTGAACCTCGCTACACTCAAAAGCTGCAGCAAGCTGAGGAGCACGAATGTGCTCAATAGGTTCCCAGGTCCTGTCCTCTGGGCCATGACCCTTCCAATCCACCAGATATTAATTTTTGCCACGTACCACCTCACATCCCACAGCAGCATTCACCTCATAATCATCCATGGACGAACCCGTTGTCCCGGCAGATGACTCGGAAAACCAGAACATGTGAACGGGTTTTAGGAGGGACACATAAAAGGTGTCGGTGATACCTAGGCATGAGTGAAGGGCCAGACAATAAACCATGTAATTGACCTGTTCCAGGACCTTGGAGGGACCTATGTAGCAAGGTGCAAATTTAGTGGACTCAACTCGCAGCCTGATGTTACGGGCGGAGAGCCACACTAAGTTGCCAGGAGCAAAGGTCGGAGCGGGGCACCGGTTGCCTCAGTGGAGACCCTCATTCTCTCCTTGGAGGCCCAGATGGCATCCAGTGTGTGGTCATATGCCTCCACCACCCAGTCTGCCCCTCTAGAGTCGGTGGAAGACACTGGCATTGGCACAGGGAAACGTGGATGCTGGCTGTAGTTAAGGAAGAATGGGGTCTGTCCAGTAGTCAGCTATGGCATTGTTCAGCGCAAATTCCACCCATGGAAGCAAGGAGGCCCAATCATCCTGCCTGGCCAAAACAAAATGTCGCAGGTATGTGACCAGGGTCTGGTTAGCCCTCTCTACCAACCCATTTGTCTCAGGATGATAGGCTGGAGAGATTCAGCTCCATGCTGAGTAGGCGACAAAGCTCTCTCCAGATCCGAGATGCGAACTGAGGACCCTGGTCTCTGACAATTTTGTCACGCATACCGTGTAGGCGAAAAACGTGCTTAGTGGACAACGCCACAAAGGCCCGTGCAGAAAGTACCCACAGAAGGGGCACCAGGTGCACCATTTTAGAAAAATGGTCGGTGACTACCCAGATGACTGTGCAACTACGGGACTTGGGTAAACCCACCACAAAGTCCTTCCCGACCATTTCCCAGGGCCTGTCTGCCATCGGCAGGGGGTAAAGTAGCCCAGCAGGCCGTTGTCGAGAAGACCTATTCTTGGCGCAGGAGACACATGCCCGGATATAGTCATCGACGTCACGGGTCATATGCGGCCACCAGTACGTCCTCGCCAGAAGCTCAGATGTCCTCTTGGTCCCAAAATGTCCACCCACCCAGGATGAGTGAGCCCAAGAGAGAACCTCCGGTTGCAAATTAGGTGGCACAAAAGTCTTGCCCGGGGGCACAGACTCAAGCGAAACTTGGTCCACCGGTCCTCAGGCTCTCAGAAGTGACAATTAACCAAGGCTCCTCTTCCTCTGATGACACTACGGAGCGGGAGAGATCGACGGAATGAATGTTCTTCTCCCCGGAGAGAAAATGGAGGGTGAAATGGAACCGGGAGAAGAACGGGGACCATCTAGCCTGGCGAGAATTTAGCCGCTCGACGGTATGTAGGTACACCAAATTCTTGTGGTCAGTGTGAACTTGGAAGGGAAAACGAGCCACCTCCAGGAGGTGTCTCCACTCTGAGAAGGCCAGCTTCATAGCTAGCAACTCCCTGTCCCCGATGGAATAATTTCTCTCCGTCGATGTGAAGGTCTTTGAGAAAAAGAAGCAAGGATGCTTCCGACCTTGAGCATCCTTTTGGAAGAGGACTGCTCCTGCACCGATGGATGAGGCATCCACCTTCATTATAAATGGTTTATCTACATAGGGGCGACATAAAATGGGAGCACTAGCGAAGTTTGACTTAATAGATAGGAAGACCTTGGAGACCTCCTCCAACCACAATTTGGGATTTGCTCCCTTCTTGGTGAGGGCTACCAAGGGAGCTACCAAAGTTGAGAAGTGGGGAATGAACTGGCAACAATAGTTAATGAACCCCATAAAGCACTGCACCGCTTTGAGAGAATGGGATTCCTGCCAGTCCATCACAGCCTGTAGCTTGGCAAGATCCATAGCTAATCCCTGGGCGGAGATGATATAGCCCAGGAAAGGCAAGGACTCCTGCTCAAACACACACTTCTCCAACTTGGCATAGAGGGAGTTTGCCCTTAGGAAGTTGAAGACTTTGCAAACATCTCTCCGGTGGGAGTTTATATCTGGAGAGTAGATGAGAATATCATCCAGATAGACTACGACCGAGGTGGTAAGCATGTCCCAGAAAATATTGTTTTCAAAGTCCTTGAAAATGGCAGGAGCATTACAGAGCCCGAAGGGCATCACCAGACACTCGTAGTGGCCATCCCTGGTATTAAATCCCTTCTTCAATTCGTACCCTCTCACGGATGCGAATCAGGTTGTAAGCACCCCGCAGATCACGTTTAGTAAAAACCCTTGCTCTCCGTAACCTATCAAATAGCTCAGATATCAGGGGCAGCGGGTACTTTTTATTAACGGTGATGGTGTTAAGACCCCTGTAATCTATGCATGGACGTGGTTCGGAAAAATAGAAGTGGATCCAGCTCACTCACAGGGCTTATTTAAAAATAACCAGTGATCAAGAGCCGTGTCGCTCGAAAAACGTATGGTCTCATTACACACCACCCCCTGTCATTGCTGTGCCATCTGAGATGTCTGTTTTGTCATTTTGAATTTTTTAAGGATCATCCAATAAAAATTTTCTAATTTTTAAATAAGCCCTGTGAGTGAGCTGGATCCACTTCTATTTTTCCTATTGCCTTGGACGCTGTGCAGCAGTGAGGAAGCCGTGCTCCTTCTTGTGCTGGGAATTACATCTCAGGGGTGAGCTGAATGTTCTCTTTTGTTCTTGCTTATGGACGTACTTCTCCATTCTTCTTCTGCACGAACAAGAACCCGGCCCCTGCAGGTGACACTGACTTCCTAATGAATCTTCTTACCAGATTCTCCTGGATGTACTGTGTCATTGCCTCCGTCTCTGGGAGAGATAGTGGATAGACTCAACCCCGGGGAGGCTCTGCACAAGGCAAGAGACATGGATAGAGTAAATGGGATGGTCTGATGCATTATCTGTGAGTGCAGTGTCGACCCATTTACCACTCGTATGGCCACTGGTTAGGCGAGCATCACCAGAAGAATTGCGTGCCGTTGGGCGAAGGCAGAAGACATAAAGTTGCCCTCCGCCCCGGAATCCATGAAAAGCTATACCGTATGAGTGGATGGGCCACTGGTAATTTTCCCCTTGAAGGACAGTTTGGAGGAAAACGCTGCTGTGTCTAGTGAACCACCTCCTACGTCACTAAACGGGGACGTTCTCCCAACTACTGAGGACATCTGGAGGCAAGATGTGCTGACTGCCGGCAGACATGACAGACCTTGAGTGCACGGGCAGTCCGGGACTTAGATCCCGCTCGTGACACCTCCATGGCCTCATGTGGCTCGGATGCCTGGACTGGAGATTCCAGAGGTTTGGCGAAGGTGGGAGCCAGCCGAAACCTCTGTCTATACTAGGTTCGCTCCAACCTTCGCTCATTAAAACGAAGGTCGATGCGAGTTGACACTGCTATTAGCTCCTCCAATGTGTCGGGAATCTCCCTAGTGGCCAAAGCGTCCTTCACATGGTCAGCCAGTCCCCTCCAAAATACAGGAATAAGGACTTTGTCCGGCCACTCCAACTCAGATGCTAAAGTCTGGAAGTGGACGGCAAAATAGCTGACCATGGATGAGCCCTTTGTCAGTGCCAGCAGTTGGAGCGCCGTATCATGGGAGACTCGAGGTCCCCAAAAAACTTTTTCAGAGTGCTCAGGAACCGTGGAGCAATCTGTGTCAGGAACACTGTGATGCACTTGCTCACTGAGCCAGTGTGCGTGTCCTGAGTAAGACAAACAGTGCTCAAAGATACCTGTGAAGTGCGGTAGCAGCGGCAAAAATGCGTGTTCAGATAAACAGGATCTGAAGCATGTGACTGCCAAGGGGCGGAGCCAGCCACAGGTCTTCCAGAGGAAGCAGGAGTAGAGAGAGATTGCTTCAGGCCAGATAGGACCTGAAGCACCTGACTGCTGGGGGTGTGGCCTAAGCTAAGGAGAGCTAGGAGCTGAAGGAAAACTCCTAGAAGGACAACTAGGGGGCAAAGTTACCAAGGGCTATAGACAGGGACATAAACCATATCATGCAGGGGTCAAAGCACGAGATAGCACAACAGTACCAAATGATTAGACAGAACGGATAGTCAGGACATAGCAAGAGATCAGTATACCAGAACGGGCAAATACACAGTACCAAGACAGTAGACTAACTCACAATGAAGAGACGGACCGGGTTAAAACCAAACAAGAAACAAAATGTCAGACACAAGGTACAGGCACGCAAGGGTTCAACTAACTCAGCCAAAGGAAAGAGTATAACTGACACCGGATCTAGGTCAATTGGCAACTAAATAGCTGCCCTCTGCCAGAGAGAGGCAGAAACAATTAACCCCTGTCTGACCAGGACGGGACAAAGATAAAACCCCGTTCTGGATCATGACAGTACCCCCCTCTCAACGGGAGGGGGCCACTGGACCCCAGGTTTCTCAGGATACCTTTCATGAAAGGCACGGACCATCTGATCCACATGAACCGATCGGGCAGGATCCCATGACCGGTCCTCCGGACCGTAGCCTTTCCAATGTACAAGATACTGAAGAGTGCGACGGACCAACCTAGAGTCAACAATTCGTTCCACCTCGTACTCAGACTGCCTATCTACCAAAACTGGGAGCGGGGAAGACAATGATCCCTCCCCACAGGACCCCACAGGTTTCAAAAGGGACCTATGGAAAACGCTGGGGATCCATAGAGAAGGCGGGAGACACAACCGAAAAGCCACCAAGTTAACGGCTTCTGTAATTTCATAAGGACCAATAAATTTAGGTCCAAGTTTCGCAGAGGGGACCTTGAGCCTTATGTTCTTAGTAGACAACCATACCTTATCCCCAACCTGGAACACAGGTCCCACGGAACGTTTTTTGTCTGCAAAAACCTTATATTTAGTCTGAGCCTTTGTAATGTTCCTTTGGACCTCCCGCCATAACTTCCCCAACCGATGGATTTTCTCATCCGCCCCAGGACACCCAAAGTCGAAACAGGAGAACTCTCCAAAATGTGGATGAAACCCATAGTTGCAGAAAAAGGGGGATATGCCCGTAGACTGGTTAATGCGGTTGTTAACCGCAAACTCGGCCAAAGGTAACGCAGTACTCCAATCATTCTGTCAGGCTGAGATCAGGCAATGCAGAATTTGCTTCAGAGACTGATTGGTCTGCGCAGTCTGACCATTAGTCTCCGGATGATAAGCGGATGAAAAAGACAGACCAATACCAAACCTCTTACAAAACGCCCTCCAAAATCTGGAAACAAATTGTACCCCCCTATCAGATACCACATTCAGGGGAACCCCATGAAACCGCACCACATGCTCAGCAAACAATCTGGACAACGTTTCCGCATTACATAAAGCCGCCAAGGGTACAAAATGTGCCTGCTTACTAAACCTGTCCACCACGACCCAAATTACAATATTACCCTTGGAAAGAGGAAGATTGGTGATAAAATCCATGGACAAATGGGTCCAGGGTCTATCAGGAATTGGCAGTGGCACCAATTCCCTCGCCGGCCAGTTATGGGGGTTTTTCACGCGAGCACATACCCCACAAGCAGACACAAATTCCCTGACATCAGAGGCTAAAGAAGACCACCAGAATATCCTAGCGATGGCCCTCTGGGTAGCCTAGATCACTGGATGTCCACCTAGAACTGAGTCGTGGAACTCCCAAAGAACCCTGAGACGAAATTGAACTGGTACAAAAAGTTTATCCACCAACTTAGCCAGAGGGGCAAGAGACTGAGCTTCCTTAATCTCCCACTCCAACACAGTAGACACACCCACCACCATCACCCCAGGCTGAAGAATGGAGGATGGAGGTTCAGGGGGAGACACCGGATCCAGATTGCGTGACAAGGCATCAGCCATGACATTTTTGGATCCTGGCCGAAAAGTGATGGAGAACTGGAATCGGGAAAAAAAAGCAACCATTTCGCCTGTCTAGGAGTCAACCTTTTAGCAGACTCAAACTAGGTTATTGTGGTCGGTAACCACGGTAATAGGATAGACAGCCCCCTTCAATAAATGCCTCCATTCTTCAAAGTCCAACTTCACGCCCAGAAGTTCTCGATTCCCAACATCATAGTTTCTGTCCTCAGGAGAGAACGTCTAAGTGAAAAAGGCACAGGGTCTCAAATTAGTCAAAGTGGCAGGTCCCAAGGACAACACCGCCCCCACCCCCACCTCTGAGGCTTCCACTTCAACAATAATTGGTTCAGACAGGTCCGGTTGAATAAGAACCGGAGCAGACATGAAACATTTTTTTAAAAACTGAAATGCTGCCACCGCTGTGGCTGACCAATTCTTGATATCAGCCCCCTTTTGAGTCAGATCTGCCAGAGGTTTAACTACCTGTGAGAACCCCCTCATAAACTTGCGATAATAATTTGAGAATCCTAAGAAATGCTGCAGAGCCTTCAAATCATGAGGTTGAAACAAATCGACAATGGCCTGCACCTTATTAGGATCCATGCGATAACCCTCAGCAGACACAATTGTTATGGTTGTGGTATGGAGAGGAGAGAGGTACAACCCGGAGTGGACCCTCTGGGCCATGGCTCCAGAGCCCCTGCGAATGAGCTGGCCAGGAGGAGCCACCCCCTATACAGGGAGTGTTAGGGGCAGGCCCACAAGGGATGAAACAGTGACAGCCGGAGCCAAAGGGACGACTGGGTAGGAACTAGGGAATCAGAAGTAGAGAATCCGAGAGGCTACAACGGAGGAGCTAACAGTGGCTGCAGATCCAGAGGCAGGGAGTAGCCGGTTCATACGGGGGACGGAGGCTGCAAGAGAGGGAGGTATAAGGTAACAAAAGACACAGAGCTCAGGGGAAACAAAGCAAAGCACACATAGGCTAGGGAAGCCCAAAGAACCTAACGGAGATAGGAGCAGGGGAAGCGAGACACAAGAGCCAGGGAGACAGGGGCACAGGAGGAGTACTAGAGAAGGACACAGTAGTTGCTAGACACAGGACTGACAGGGTACACACAGAAGAAATAAAGGGCCTGAAGAATGGGCGAACGCTGGGCGAACGGACAGCAACACCGCAGGGTCAACAGGCGACTTACCTGGGAAGACGCCGGGAAGATATGGCCGGTGGGCGCCGCCATGTTGGGGGCGGAGCCAGCGCGTCAGAGGTCCCATCAGTCTGAGCACCGGGTGAAACGTCGGGCGCATGCGCGCGGGACCGACGTCTAGGAGGCCGGATATCGGGAGCGGGGGCGCGCCGTGGAGTTGAAGCGCGGTGAGAGGTGCGCCCGGGCCTGCGTAGGTAGGTGACGGCGCCGGTAGGGGACGTGACAACAATGAACCCCAGAAAAGACAGTTCCTGAACAAAGAATGGACATTTCTCTAGCTTAGCAAAGAGACAGTTCTCCCGGAGCCTTGGGAGAACTTCCCGAAGATTACCAATGTGAGCCTGTTTATCAGGCGAGTAGGTAAGTATGTCATCCAAATACACAACCATAAAACGCCCAATAAAGTCAGAGCACACATGAGTGATGAAATTTTGGAAGACTGCTGGTGCATTGGTCAGACCGAAAGGCAAGTTCTCAAACAACCCTTCAGTAGTGAGAATAGCAGCTTTCCACTCATCCCCCTCCCAGACCCGGATAAAGTTATATGGCCCCAGCAGATCCAATTTTGAAAACCACTTAGCCCCAGACAACTGGTTGTACAAATCAGGAATAAGTGGGAGGGGGTAAGTATTTCTCAGTTATCTTATTTAACTCTTGAAAATCGAGGCATGGGCTCAAACCACTGTCTTTTTTCTTTACGAAAAAGAACCCCGCCACCATGGGAGAAACAGAAGGAAGAATGTGTCCTTTACGAAGACTCTCGGAAATGTATTCTTTCATACCAGCCCTCTCAGGACCCAAGAGGTTACACAAGCTAGCCTTGGGCAATTTAGCACCTGGAACCAGGTCAATGGTACAATCAAATGGGCGATGTGGTGGTAAAACTTCAGCCTCTTTTTCGGAGAAAACGTCCACATAGTCCTTTAGGTACTCCAGAATACCTTCCAGACCAACGGACGACACAGACACAGTAGCAAGACAACTTTCAGAACAATTAGATCCCCATTTAACAATATCCCAGGAACCCCAGTCAATAATTGGGTTATGTCGTTGCAACCAGGGAAATCCTAACACCAGGCCAGCAGGGAGGTTATCCAAAACAAAACATGACATACTCCTGATGAAGTGTCCCAACTCCGAGGGTAAATTCTTCAGAAACAAAACGGTGACCGTCCTTGGAGAGAGGTGTAGAATCAATGGTCATTATTTTTATAGGAGTCTCCAACCTAACTGTCCCTAATCTACAGCTGACCCCCAGCTTAGAATCAATCAGGTTCAATGATGACCCACAGTCCACAAAAGCCGAAGTACGGGAAAAGCAGTTTTTAACACCAAGTTCAACCTTTAACAGTATCTTAGAAAATGAAGAAAGGGGTACCTGAGAGTCTGAGTGCCCTCCAAGATGATCACCCAGACTCAGCCGCTTGTTAGTCGGTGGGCAGGGGGACAGTCCTTTTTCCATTGTCCTGGATCACCGCAGTAAAAACACAGATTTCTGAAACGCTGCTGTCTCCTTTCTTTCTCTTTGAGGTTGATAGCGCCCATCTCCATGGACTCAAATGTAGGACTGGCTCCCTGTTATGAATGGGTCACCGAGGAGAAAAAAGCAAAACAAGCTAAGCCACAGAAAACCAGAGTGGTTGGTAACTATGCAGATTGCAGATCCCTGATCTTACCACACAACTAGCAGTAGCCGTGGAGCGTGCCTACGATGAACCTAGACGCCTCGTCACGGCCGGAGGACTACATAAGCCTAAAGCAAGAAAAGGGAAAACTAACTGCCCCAGAGCAGACCACAAAGGAATAGATAGCCCCCACACATGTACTGACGGTGAAACAAGATGAAGACACAAACACAGGCAGGAAAATAGGCTGAGCAAATGATGGGGCCCAAACTAACTAGACAGGAAAGGAAAGGGAAGACATGATCTGCAACCTGCAAAAAACCCTACAAAAATAACGTCCAACACTTCTGATAGCAAAATTAACCCTGAAGTCACTAGACTTCTCCCACTATATCAACACTCTGAAATATTCTGAGACAGAGCAAAAAGAGACCGAACTAGTAAGGGACAAAAAGCCAATTGCCAAAATACTGATAAATAAGAGTGGAAATTCAGCTCAGCCCCCAGCCGGGGCTGGCAGACCACACAAAAACTGAAAAGACCAACAAAATCAAGTGTGAACATTAGCAGAAAAACTTAGCTTTAGATGACTGGAACAGAGATGAAAACCAAGAGCTGACAAGCCAGAAAGAATCACCAGCAACTTTATAGGGCGTCGGCTGTCTTAAATCCAATCTGAGAATCCTGAGATCCAATCGTCATCCTCATTCTCAGGTGGCAAATCTCCACTGATCAAACCAGCCGCACCACCTCCCGTCACCACCAGAGGGAGTACAGAAGGGGAACTCACACTGGTGAACCCGAGAATGAACTCACAACAGTACCCCCCCTTGAGGAGGGGTCACCGAACCCTCATCCACGCCACCAGGACGATTAGGATGGGCCCGGTGAAAAGCACGAACCAATCTATTGGCAAGAATATCGGAGGCAGAGATCCAAGAATTATCCTCATGGCCATAACCCTTCCATTTGACCAAATACTGGAATCTCCGTCTAACCAAACGAGAATCCAATATTTTCTCTACCTCATATTCCACATTGCCTTCGACCAACACAGGGTCAGGAGGTGCTGCCATAGGAACCACTGGCTCCACAAACCTCTTCAACAGAGATTTGTGAAATACGTTATGGATCTTGAACGCAACTGGAAGAGCCAATCGAAACAAAACAGGATTAAGAATTTCCAAAATCTTATAAGGACCAATAAATCTTGGCTTAAATTTAGAACCTTCATAGGAATATTCTTAGACGACAACCAAACCATATCACCCACTTTAAACCGGGGACCAATGGTCCTATGCCGGTTGGAAAATCGCTAGGCCTTTTCCTGAGAGATTGACAACTTATCCACCACTTGGTCCCATATCTGCTGCATTCTCTTAACCACAGTGTCCACACCAGGGCAGGACGAAGATTCCACTTGCCCTTTAGAGAATCGAGGATGAAACCCAAAATTACAGAAAAAGCGTGACATCACAGTGGCTCTATTGTTCAGTGCGAATTCGGCCAAGGGCAAAAATGAGACCCAATCATCCTGATCAGCAGATATAAAACATCTCAAATAAGACTCCAAGGTCTGGTTTGTTCTCTCAGTCTGTCCATTGGTCTGGGGATGAAACGCAGAGGAGAAGGATAACTGAATTCCCAGATTGGAACAAAAGGCTTTCCAGAATCTGGAAACAAACTGAACTCCTCTGTCGGACACAATGTTCTCAGGAATCCCATGTAACCGAACCACCTGTTGTAAAAACAAGGGCACCAACTCAGCAAAAGATGGCAACTTTGGGAGTAGTACAAGATGGACCATCTTCGAAAATCTATCACAAATCACCCATATAACATTCATTCTCTGAGAGAAAGGAAGATCGGAAATAAAATCCATTGAGATATGGGTCCATGGCCTCTTGGGCAGCGGCAAGGGCATCAGCAAGGGCATCAGCAACCCACTAGAACGAGAACAAGGTTTAGACCGAGAGCAAGTCCCACAGGACTGTACAAAATTCCTGACGTCATGAGATAAGGCAGGCCACCAAAAGGACCGAATCACCAAATCTCTGGCACCAAAAATACCTGGATGACCAGCCAATGCGGAGCAATGAATTTCAGACATCACTCTCTTTCTCCACTGGTCAGGAACATACAATTTTCCCATAGGCCAACGCTCAGGTTTATCCTCCCGAAATTCCTCCAGGGCACGTCTCAAATCGTGCGAAATGGCAGAAAGAACTACCCCCTCACCTAGGATGGTTGTAGGCTCGGTCACACTAAGAGAATCGACAAAGAAACTCCTAGAAAGGGCGTCTGCCTTAACATTCTTAGTGCCCGGAAGAAAAGAGACCACAAAATTAAAACGCATGAAAAAACAAGGCCCATCTAGCCTGTCTAGGATTCAAGTGCTTGGCCGACTCCAGATAAATCAAATTCTTTTGATCGCTGAGGACCACAACTTGATGTCTAGCTCCCTCCAACCAATGAAGAAGTCACAGGGTCTTTTTGGGACAAAACAGCTCCTGCACCAATCTCAAAAGCATCTACCTCCATCTGAAATGGAAGTGAGACATCAGGTTGCCGTAAAACTGAAGCTGAAGTAAATCCCTGCTTAAGCTCCTGAAATGCTGAGATAGCCTCAGGAGACCAATTCAGCACATCAGCGCCCTTCTTGGTCAGATCAGTCAGTAGTTTGACAATACCAGAAAAATTACCTATAAATTTACGATAGAAATTAGCAAAACCCAAAAACTTCTGGAGGGCCTTCAAAGAAGTAGGCTGAACCCAATCATAAATGGCCTGTACCTTGGCCGGGTCCATTTCAATAGTCGATGGAGATAAGATAAATCCCAAAAATGAAATCGTCTGTACACCAAAGAGGCATTTCGATTCCTTAACAAACAGGGAATTCTCTCTCAAAATCCGGAACACAGTCCGGACGTGTTCCACATGAGAATCCCAATCACTAGAAAAGATCAAAATATCATCCAGATAGATGATCAAAAACGCCGTCTTCCATTCATCCCCGTGCTTGATACGAATAAGATTATACGCCCCCCTGAGGTCAAGCTTAGTAAACCAGCTGGCACTCAACTCTGGAGAATAAATCAGACATCAGAGGTAATGGGTACTGATATTTAACAGTCATCTTGTTAAGGGAACGATAATCAACACGCGGTCTTAATGAACCATCTTTCTTGGCCACAAAAAAAACCCCAGCACCTAAAGGTGACGAGGATGGTCTAATATGACCCTTCTCCAATGACTCCTTAATATAGGATTGCATAGTATCATGTTCAGGTACTGATAAGTTGAAAAGCCGACCCTTGGGAAATTTACACCCAGGCATCAACTCAATAGCATAGTTATAACTCCTATGAGGAGGCAAAGACGCAAACTTGCTCTCACTAAATACATCAGAAAAATTGGCTAGATAATCAGGAATATCATGAGACTGAGGAGAGGTAGAGAAAACAGGAGCGTCCCTAAGAACACACTGACAACCCCAACTCACCACAGACCCAGATTTCCAATCCAAAACTGGATTATGAGTTTGCAACCAAGGAAAACCCAGAACAATAGTATCATGCAAATTATGCAGCACCAAAAATTTACAATTTTCTTGGTGATCTGGGGCATAGAATCATAGAATCATAGAAATGTAGAGTTGGAAGGGACCTCCTGGACCATCTGGTCCAACCCCCTGCTCAAAGCAGGATTCGCTAAATCATCCCAGTCAGATGTCTGTCCAGCCTCTGTTTGAAGACTTCCATTGAAGGAGAACTCACCACTTCTCGTGGCAGCCTGTTTCACTCATTGATCACTCTAACTGTCAAAAAGTCTTTTTCTAATATCTAATCTGTGTCTCCTCCCATTCAGTTTCATCCCATTGCTTCTAGTCTTTCCTTGTGCAAATGAGAATAAAGTCGATCCTTCTACAATGTGACAGCCCTTTAGATATTTGTAGACAGCTATTAAGTCTCCTCTCAGTCTTCTCTTTTGCAAACTAAACATTCCCAAATCCTGCAACCTTTCCTCATAAGACAGGGTTTGCTGTTGTGAGTTCATTTTCCCCTTCACTACTGAGGCCCGAGGAACTCCCTCTTCTGGTGAAGAAAGGTAGTGAGCCTGATTATCAAACACCTGAGCCTGATGATGATGACTGGCTGAGTGGAGTTACTGACTGGATATAAGGCTGCTGACGCCCTTCTGCCCTGCGGGTGAATTCTCTGTGGGATCCTTGGAGACCAGTCTGAATTCCTGCTCTTCTAAAGCTAAGTTTTCTGCTCGGCTTTTTGCATTTGTGCTTTGACTTTGTTTTTCTGGATTTCTGCCATTCCCTGCTGGGGTGAGCTGAATTCCTTTAGCTCTGTCTTCTGAAAATACCTGAGTGCTGATTTAGTTTTTGAAGCCTAGCTGCTTCAGGGTCTTTTTTCATATCAGCTTGTTGGCTTATGTCTTTGATAGGGTTTTGGCAGATTGCAGACAGCAACCTTCCTTTCCTGTTCTGTTTAGTTAGCTTGGGCCCCATCGTTTGCTCAGCCTATCTTTCTATCTGTGTGAGTGTTTTTTCATCTTGCTTCACCGTCATTATATGTTGGGGGCTGCCTTTTACTTTGGGGTCTGCTCTGGGGCAGTTTAGATTTCCTTTTCTGTCTTTAGGCTATTTAGCTCTCCGGCTGTGATCGAGGGGTCTAGGGCACCGTAGGAACCCCCCACGGCTACTGCTAGTTGTGTTGATAGGTTCAGGGGTCTGCAATCTGATAGTTGCCAACTTCTCTGGTTTTCTGGACGTAGCTTCTATTTTTGTGTCTGCCTCCTACGGTGACTCAATCATAACAGTTTGCAGACCGGTCACCATTCTGGTCGCTCTTTTCTGAACTTGCTCCAGTTTGTTGATGTCTTTTTTAAAATGTGGTTTTTAAATGTGGTGCCCAAAACTGGACACAATATTCCAGATGAGGTCTGACCAAAGAGGAGTAGAGGGAAATAATGACTTCACGTGATCTAGACTGTATGCTTCTGTTAATACATCCTAGAATTGCATTTGCCTTTTTTGCTGCTGCATCACACTGTTGACTCATAATCAGTCTGTGATCTATTAGTATACCCAAGTCTTTTTCACATGTGCTGTCACTTAGCCCTATTCCTACCATTCTGTATATGCTTTTTTCATTTTTATTGCCCAGATGTAGTACTTTGCATTTCTCCCTGTTAAAAACCATTCTGTTAGTTGCTGCCCACTTCTCCAGTTTATTTAAATCTTTTTGAATCCTCTCTCTCTCTTCTCTAGTATTAGCTATCCCTTCTAGCTTTGTGTCATCAGCAAATTTAATCAGTTTACCCTCAATTCCTTCATCTAAATCGTTGATAAAGATGTTGAACGATACAGGGCCCAGGACAGAGCCCTGTGGTACCCCACTTGAGACATTCTTCCAACTGGATGTGCAGCCATTTATGACCACTCTTTGGGTCCGATCACTAAGCCAGTTATGAATCCACCTAACAGTTGCCTTGTCCATTCCATACTTAGTCATTTTTTCAATAAGGATTGTATGAGAGACTTTGTCAAATGCTTTGCTGAAGTCAAGATATACTATATCTACAGCATTTCCTTGTTCCACCCAATCAGTGATACCGTCATAGAAGGAAATTAAGTTAGTCTGACATGACTTATTAGTTACAAACCCATGCTGACTCTGTTTAATCACTTCATTCTTATCCAGGTATTGACATACATGTTGTTTAATAATTTGTTCAAAGATCTTTCCTGGTATAGAAGTCAGACTCACCGGCCTATAGTTGCCTGGGTCCACCTTCTTCCCCTTTTTGAAGATAGGAACAACATTTGCTCTTCTCCAGTCTTCTGGCACTTCTCCTGTTCTCTAAGAATTTTCAAAGATTATGGAGAGGGGTTCAAAAATTTCTTCTGCTATCTCCTTCAGTACTCTGGGGTGTAATTCATCTGGACCTGGAGACTTGAATTCATTTAGGTTAGCTAAGTGTTTCCTCACTATCTTTCTGTTTATATATATCCTGTATTCTTCTATTCCTTTAATAGGACAGTGAATAACAGTTGATGTTACATTTCCTTTCTGAGAGAAAACAGATGCAAAATAGGAATTTAAAAGTTCAGCCTTCTCAACATCCTGTCTTACCATTTCATCATTTTCATCCTGTAAAAATCCTATAGCATCTTTGACTTTTCTTTTACTTTTGACATATCCCCAAAATCCTTTATTATTGCTTTTGACATCTCTTGCAAGCCTAAATTCATTTTCAGCTTTAGATAATCTGATTTGTGCCCTGCAGGTTCTGCAGACAGCATTATATTCTTCTTTAGATATGCCTCCCTCTTTCCATTTTATAAACATTTTTTTCTTCCTTTTTAGCATGTGCTTAAGTTCTGTGTTCATCCATCCTGGTTTCCGTAAATGCTTCCTATTCTTCCCTCTTTTCGGAATTGTTAACAACTGTGCTTTGAGAATTTCATTTTTCAAGATTTCCCATCCTTCCTGGACACTTTTGTGTTTAAGGATATCCAGCCATTGGATCCCTCCAATTCTCTTTCTGAATCCCTTAAAATCTGCCTTTCTGAAATCTAACCTTGACGTCTGAGTCTTCACAGGTCTTCCGCCTCTAGTTATCCAAAATTCTAAAATAGCATGGTCGCTACCTCCTAGGGTCCCAGCCACTTTTACCTCCTCAACCATTTCCTCCCTGTTTATAAGGATTAGATCTAAGGTAGCAGTTCCACTTGTTTTCTCCCTTACCTTTTGGAAGATAAAGTTGTCAGCAAGAGAGGATAAGAATTTCCTTGACCTGTTAGTTTTGCCTGAGAGAGATTCCCAACAAATGTCTGGATAGTTGAAATCTCCCATGACAACTATGTCATATTTTTTGGAGAACTTGGCCATTTGATGCATAAAGAGTTCATCCATATCTTCAGCTTGCACAGGCGGCCTGTAGTAAATGCCTACAATGGTGTCCTTTCCATTGTTCTGTCCTTGTATTCTTACCCAAACAGTTTCCACAGAACTCCCAGTCTCTGAAGCTTCAATCTCTGTGCAGATATACGCGTTTCTAACATACAATGCGACACCCCCTCCTCGTTTATCAAGTCTGTTTCTTGCAAATAAGTTGCATCCTTCTAGTCTTGTATTCCAATCATGTGTATTGTCCCACCAAGTTTCAATGATTCCAATGACATCATATTTTTTTTCCTGTGTTAGTAGTTCCAATTCTCCTTGTTGGTTGCCCATGCTTTGTGCATTAGTATAGAAACATTTTAGTTTGTGATTGGTTTCTCTTTCTCCAATATTTTTATTAATTAGATTCTTTTGTCTTTGTTCTTCCTTTCCACTTCTAATAGCAGAGTTCTCAATAGCATTTGTCAGGTGTATGGCTTTTTCAGGTCTTTTGCTTCCCTTCCCATGTTGTTCTAGTTTAAAGCTCTCCTTACAAGTGTAGCAAGGCGACTTCCAAATACATGCTTTCCAGTCTTCGTAAGGTGCACCCCATCTCTAGCAAGTAGTCCATCGTATAAGTAGTTCACTCCGTGATCCAGAAATCCAAATCGTTGCTGACGGCACCATCGACGTAGCCAGTTGTTCACCTGCAGAATCTTATTCCACCTCCTTGTTCCATGGCCATCCACTGGGAGGATGGAAGAGAAGACCACCTGCGCTCCCAGTTCTTTCACTTTCTTGCCTAAGTCTTCAAAGTCTCTGCAGATGGTTTCCAGGTCGTTTCTTGCGGTGTCATTTGTCCCCACATGTAGTAGCAGGAATGGGTAGTCATCTGTAGGTCTGAAGAGTCCTGATATCCTGTCAGACACATCTTTAATTTTTGCACCTGGAAGACAGCACATTTCTCTTGAAGTTATATCCGGTCTGCAGATAGCGGCCTCTGTTCCTCTCAACAGGGAATCCCTCGTGACCACCACTCTCCGTTTCTTCTTCACAACATTTTTCTTTCTCCATCCAGGAGGACTCTGAAGGCGTACAAGGTTGCTGTTTGTTGGCAAAGTCTTATCCTGATGTATTTCTTCATCGTTTTCCTGCGTGAGAGCCTGGTACTGGTTTCTGAGCAGTATGGGTGCTGACTGCCTCCTGATCCTCCTGCTTCTCTGGGTCACATGTCTCCATTCCTCTGTTTCTTCAGGTGCACTTCGAGTTTCTTCTCTTTCTGTAACATGAAGCGATAATTCTGCTCTGTCCAAGAACTCTTCACCTTCCTTAATGATCTTCAACGTAGCTAACCTCTCTTCGAGATTTTGCAACTTTTCCTCCAACAGGGACACAAGCTTGCATTTGTGGCATGTGAAGTTTGGCTTTTCCACTGGTAAATCTGTGAACATGTAGCAAGAAATGCAGCTCACCAAATGGCTCCTGGCCTCTTCCATATTGAGATTTCTTAAAAACAATGAAAGATGAGCCAAAAATTCTCCTCAAGACTCTTCCCCTGGGCAACTTGGCAACCCGCATCGTCCCGGCAACCCAGCAACTTCCTGGGCAACCCGCATCGTCACGGTCATGATTTGTAGTTTTGCCCTGTCCTGTATTTTGTATAATATGTCATTTAACTTT
Organism: Dendrobates tinctorius; assembly: GCF_039654945.1. Classification (NCBI taxonomy): domain Eukaryota; kingdom Metazoa; phylum Chordata; class Amphibia; order Anura; family Dendrobatidae; genus Dendrobates; species Dendrobates tinctorius. The sequence goes on from NW_027361677.1 coordinate 19,700,237, forward strand.
TCTCTGGTTGTATTTGCTGTAAATTAACCATGTCTCCTTCGCCCAATACTTTGCAATGTCTTGTGATGTACCTGGACCATAATCTAATTTAGGCTTGTGTCAACAGCTAGTGGAACTTTGGCTATTGTTTCCTAAGCAGAAGATAACCTACAATACACATCCTGTAGACTCAGTGGAGCCCTTACATTTCTAGAATCTTCTGATGGCCCAAACCATTGAATAGTAGGTGTGACCCCTACCCCCCTTCAGATGGGCTGATCCCAGGAGCCCTGACAATACATTCTTGTTTTAAGATCAGTTGTGATTTGAGTGCGGACGTGAAGGAGTCACGAACTGAGTTGAGGCCAGCTCGTGACGTCCGTGGGATTGTGTGGAATCCTGTGGACTATTGCAAGGATTATCGTTATCGCATCTGGCACAAGGACTATCGTGAGGTGCCTGGATTTGTTTCCATCGTGTGGACTTATTGTGGACTTCTCATGGACTCCAAGGACATTATGGATATTTGATGTTGTATGCTCCCTGCCTTAATAAATCTCGTTGGATCGTCCCTCGGCCTGTTGTCCCTTCTTGCTCTGTCGTATACCCCGTCACAAACTGGTGGCAGCAGTGGGATCAGAGCAGAAGGAATGGAGGACAACGGCCCATCAACATCTGGAACCAGCACCGTAGAGTACAAGAACTGGACTGCGGTGAACCTACAAAGGCCCGTGAACTGGGAGTCAGCTACAAGGGACTCTCCAAGGAGCAGCTGATTGAGGCTTTGGAAGGAGTTCGCCTGCAAGATGACGCTGAGGAAGGATCCCCACAGCAAACGGAGGAAAGACTGCAGCCGGAGGTAAATACCCAAAAAAGTCAGTGGGTTGTGTGGTACGAGGTGGAGATGGCATTGCGGGGAGAAGAGGCTACCATAGAAGATAAGAGGGAAGTCAAGCGCGGAGCTAATGAGAGGGCATTGCTGGAGAGGCAGATGGCATTGCTGGGAGAAGATGCTACCATAGAAGATAAGAGGGAGGCAATTCATAGAGCTCAAGAGAGGGCATTGCTGGAGAGGCAGCTCGCTGTGGAAGCAGCTAGAAGCTCCAGACAGACTGTAGCCCCAGCACCCACCATGAGGGAACTCCCCAGAGTGTCCCGCAAAGACTTCAAGCCGTTTAATGAGGCTTCAGGTGACATTGAGGGCTTCTTCCAGGACTTTGAGCATCAGTGTCGATTAATGGAAGTCCCGGAAAGGGAGCGAGTCCGACATCTGGTGGGGCTCTTAGAGGGTGGAGCTGCCGCAGCCTATAGAGCTATGGACCCTCGGTGGAACTATGAGTATGCGGAGATTAAACAGACTATTTTAGAACATTATACTGTGACCCTAGACACTTACAGGACCCAGTTCTGTACTTTAGCCTGTGATGAGGAAGTGTCCTTCAAGATGTATGCCCACAGACTCAAACAAATATGTCATCGCTGGCTGGAGGGAGAGGAGGCCTTAACTTGGGAGACCTTCCTCCAAGTCATCCTAAAAGAGCAGTTTTACTTCAAGTGCCCTGCTGAGATCCGGAATGGGTGCGTGAAAGGAGACCAGCCACTGTGGAGGAAGCTGCAGCTCTAGCTGATGAGGCTCTCACCATCAAGCCTCAGTGGAAAAAACTACTACTCAGTGAAAAAAAAACTACCATCCCCCCAACGCTGACGGCCCCTGGTCCTTCGGCCTCCAATATTCACCATCCCACTAGACCATCAACTCATGGTGACCTTCGTGTGACTGTGCCTTGCATTACTCCTGCTCCACCTTCGGGACTACGACGTGGAGGAAGAATCCCAGAGCGCAGATGTTATAGATGTGGGCAGCCTGGGCATCTGCAATTCCAATGTCCAGGTGTTCGGAGGCAGGACAGCTACAGACTGCCTTTGCCTGTTCATTATCTACAGACAGCCTCACCAGGAGAAGAGCTGGATTCAGTCCCTGATGACTTGCCAAGTGACTCTGATATCCTGGCTCCCCTAACCGGAGTCTATGGGGTGCGAGCCCCAGCCACCTGTTCTTCTGATCTTCAGCACAAACATCTACAGGAGGTCGTGCTGGATGGCCAAAAAGTTGTTGGCTTCCGTGACAATGGGGCTTTTCTCACCATAGCCGATCCCCGAGTAATTCAACCAGAAGCAATTCAAAAGGGACCAGGAATCGCCATTGAATTGGCTGGAGGTACCCAGAGATATATTCCAAGAGCGAGTGTGACCCTGGATTAAGGCTTTGGGGCAAAACAATGCGTGGTGGTTGTGATGAGCGGCCTCCCTGCAGACGTTCTTCTTGGAAATGATGTGGGAAATCTTCATTGCCACTTTGTCGGTGCGGTAACCAGAAGTCAAGCCAAGAGAGCAGCTAATGTGGACGTGTACAACCCATCCACGGAAATGAGGCCACCAGAACTTCCGTCACAGCCGGTGAGTGGTTCTTCTTGTGGGGACAATGTGAGTGTTACTTGGGATAAAGTTCAGTTTAGACAAAAGGTAGATACTGACCCCACCCTAGCTAGTTTTAGAGCTCGAGCTGAGATAGGGCAGTTGGGGGAGAACGGGGAAAGAATTATCAGAGAAAATGGACTTCTGTATCGGGATACCAATGCTGACTCCCTAGATAAGCCCTGGACTTATAGCAAACAGCTGATTGTTCCTCAGAAATACAGAATTCCCCTATTACACCTTGCTCATGACATTCCTACTGCTGGCCATCAAGGCAAAACCCGCACTAAGAGACGATTGACTCAATCTTTCTATTGGCCTGGGATATCCCAAGCCGTAGCGCATTTCTGCCGAACTTGCGACATATGTCAGCGTAGAGGGCGACCCGGAGATCACCCAAAGGCACCCCTGCAACAGCTCCCTAGAATAGAAGAACCCTTTCAAAGAGTAGCTGTCGATATCATTGGACCTCTGGCTAAACCAAGTAAATCTGGAAAGCAGTACATTCTCACTGTTGTGGACTATGCCACCCGATATCCAGAAGCTGTGGCCTTGTCAAGTATTTCTGCAGCCAAGGTGGCCGAGGCCCTGGTTACCATTTTCACCAGAGTAGGATTCCCCAGTGAGATCTTGTCAGACCAAGGCTCCCAGTTCATGTCAGAGCTGGTCCAGTGTCTGTGGCGCACCTGTGGAGTACGAGCGATCCGAACGACTCCGTATCATCCCCAAACAAATGGACTTTGTGAACGATTCAATGGCACTCTGAAGAATATGCTGAGGGCCTTCACTGACAGAGATTCAAACTGGGAGAAGTACCTACCCCATCTCTTGTTTGCCTATCGGGAAGTTCCCCAGGAGTCCACCGGGTTTCCCCCTTTGAACTACTCTATGGAAGAAAGGTCCGAGGACCCTTAACCCTGCTAAAAGAATATTGGGAGGGACAAGTTGAAGATACAGGAGCCTCTGTTGTCCCTTATGTCCTAAAGCTGCGAGAAACTCTGGCTCAACTCGCTAGTTTAGCCCAGAGTCATGTGCGTATGGCTCAAACCAGACAGAAGACATGGTATGACCGTAAAGCACGCTATCGGGAGTTTGTAGAAGGACAACAGGTCTTAATGATTGTTCCCCATCGGCAGAATAAACTGCAGACAACATGGGAGGGTCCCTTCCGGGTTCTCAGAAAACTAAATGATACCAATTATCTTCTTGCTTTAGATGATCAGGGGCTAAGACAAAAGACTGTCCATGTGAATATGATTAAGGAGTACCATGACCGAAACCTTCCAATGATAGCAAGCTGTCGGCTAGCTTTAGAAGACGGTCAAGAGGATGAGGACTCCCTACCTGATCTCGTGGAAGCAGCGAGAGCCCCATCCACTGTGGAACAGGTTCCTCTGGGAGATCACCTGGATTCCTTGCAGAAAAACCAGATGCTGGGAGTGCTTCAACAGAGACGGGCTGCTTTCTCATCCCAACCAGGTTGAACCACCGTCACCCAACATCATGTGTATCCGTCCCATACAACAGGTTCCTTACCGGGTACCTGAATCTGTTCGAAACACCATGCATCATGAACTGGAGGAGATGTTACAGCTTGGGCTAATCCAGGCCTCCCATAGCCCTTGGGCCTCTCCTGTGGTGTTAGTACCCAAGAAGGATGGGAGTACTCGATTTTGTGTGGACTATCGACGACTAAACGACCATACCGTCAGCGATCCTTACCCAATGCCCCGTATTGACGAACTTCTAGACCGACTGGCTGGGTCCCAATATGTCACTACCTTGGATCTCAGTAAGGCCTCTTTCACACATCCGGTTTTTGTCATCCGGCACGATGCGGTAAAATTTTTAATAACCGGATCCAGCACCGGATCCGGTTTTATCCCATAAGCTTTCATGGGCGCCGCATCGTGCCGGATGGTTATGCGTCGTGTCCGGTTGTTGCCGGACATGGCATAAATTAGCCGTCCAGCATCTGCAAAAAACGTTCCCTGCAACGTTTTTTGTCAGCGCCGGACCGGCTTTTTCCACAGCGCATGCCCGGACTCTGTGAATGTTAACCCCACAAGTGCCCGGCGAGAGAGAGAGAGATCTCTCTCTGTCACCCGGACACTTGTGAGAGATCTCTCTCGCCGGGCACTTGTGGGGTTAACACTCACAGTGTCTGGGTGAGAGAGAGATCTCTCTGTGGGGTTAACCCCACAAGTGCCCGGCAAGAGAAAGAGATTCTCTTGCCTGGACACTAAGTGTTAACCCCCCATGTCTCTCTCTCCACCCCCCTCCCCTCTCCTCCCCTCTCCTATCCTCTCCTCCCCTCACCTCCCTTTCAGCAGCTGTCTCATTGGCTGCCTCTGTCCACCTCGTCCTGCGGCTCCTTTAATAATGTCCGAGCCGTATCGTCTCGCCGCACACATCCGGTGTCACGGCTGCAGGCCGGATCCGGCGGCCCGGCTTTTCGCCGTACGCCGCCGGACCCCACACACCGGATGTGTGAAAGTAGCCTAAGGGATACTGGCAAATCCCTCTCACGGAGGAAGGGAGAGAACGGTCCGCTTTTATAACCCCCTTTGGTCTGTATGAATTTCTAAGCATGCCTTTTGGAATGAAGAATGCCCTGGCAACCTTCCAGGGAATTGTGGCCCAGATCCTCCGGGGATGTGATGACTTTGCTTGTGCCTACTTGGATGATATCGCGATCTTCAGCCAGACGTGGGAGGAACATCTGAATCAAGTAGCCATTATTCTTGACCTGATTCTTTCAGCCGGCCTAACCATTCGACCCGATAAATGCCAATTGGGGATGGGTGAAGTCCAGTACCTAGGGCATAGAGTAGGAGGAGGGAAGCTCCGTCCTGAACCTGCCAAAATCCAGGCTATTAGAGACTGGCCTGTACTCCAAACTAAGAAACAAGTTATGGCTTTTTTGGGCACTGCCAGTTATTACCGAAAATTTGTTTCACATTTCAGCACTGTGGCCAAGCCTCTTATCGACCTGACCAAGAAAACGATGCCCCGGCTGGTGATCTGGACTCCAGCCTGTGATGAGGCTTTTAACCGGCTGAAGGACGCCCTGGTCTGCGACCCTGTTCTGGCTGCTCCAGATTACAAGAGGAGATTCATTGTGCAGACGGACGCCTCTGCTTATGGACTGGGAGCTGTCCTCAGCCAGGTGAATGCAGCTGGGGATGAACACCCCATCGCCTACCTTAGCAGGAAACTGCTGGACCGAGAAGTGGCCAATGCAACTGTTGAAAAAGAATGTCTGGCTGTAGTGTGTGCCCTTAGGAAACTAAGGCCGTATCTGTATGGACGAGAATTCACTGTCATTACTGATCACAATCCCCTCACCTGGCTGAACTGAGTCTCTGGGGACAATGGACGTTTACTACGATGGAGCCTGGCTCTGCAGCCCTATAACTTTACCATACAGTATAGAAGAGGCAGCCAACACCAAAATGCCGATGGACTGTCCAGGCAGGAGGAGCCCTGAGTCTGGTCAGCCATGCCTGTGTGTACTTAACAAGCGATCTGTAGAGGTCCCTAGTACGTACACAAATTGGGAGGGGAAGGGATTGTCATGATTTGTAGTTTTGCCCTGTCCTGTATTTTGTATAATATGTCATTTAACTTTTCTCTGGTTGTATTTGCTGTAAATTAGCCATGTCTCCTTCCCCCAATACTTTGCAATGTCTTGTGATGTACCTGGACCATAATCTAATTTAGGTTTGTGTCAACAGCTAGTGGAACTTTGGCTATTGTTTCCTAAGCAGAAGATAACCTACAATACACATCCTGTAGACTCAGTGGAGCCCTTACATTTCTAGAATCTTCTGATGGCCCAAACCATTGAATAGTAGGTGTGACCCCCTACCCCCCTTCAGATGGGCTGATCCCAGGAGCCCTGACAATACATTCTTGTTTTAAGATCAGTTGTGATTTGAGTGCGGACGTGAAGGAGTCACGAACTGAGTTGAGGCCAGCTCGTGACGTCCGTGGGATTGTGTGGAATCCTGTGGACTATTGCAAGGATTATTGTTATCGCATCTGGCACAAGGACTATCGTGAGGTGCCCGGATTTGTTTCCATTGTGTGGACTTATTGTGGACTTCTCATGGATTCCAAGGACATTATGGATATTTGATGTTGTATGCTCCCTGCCTTAATAAATCTCGTTGGATCGTCCCTCGGCCTGTTGTCCCTTCTTGCTCTGTCGTATACCCCGTCACAGTCACCTGGGTCCAAAACTGAGGTTTATTCTCCGTCAAAGGAGTAGCATCAATACCCCTCAAAGGAATAGGCGTCCGCAGAGGCGTCATGGAAAAACCATAACGTTTAGCAAAGTCCAAATCCATCAGATTCAACGCTGCTCCTGAATCCACAAAAGCCTTGGATAAGGAGCAGATCAGTGTAATTGCCAAAAGAAACTTAGGTTGTATACTGCCCACAGCAAATGTGTGTGCAAAACATTTCTCTCATTTTGGGCAGACAGAAATAATATGAGAGCCGTCTCCACAGAAAAAGCACAGCTTATTACACCTTCTAAACTCCTGACGTTGCGCCCTACTGTAGACAAAACTCTATCACATTGCATAGGTTCAGACATTTGTCCAAAAGGTGGCAACTCCTCTCGTGTAGTTTTGCGTTCACGTAAACGCCGATCAATTTGAATGGCTAATGACAGAATCGTCAAGACCAGAGGGAACAGGAAATCCCACCATAGTATCTTTTACGGTTTCTGACAAACCCTTCCGAAAGAGAGCTGCCAAGGCACCATTATTCCTGGTAGTAAGGACCGCCCACTTTTGGAATTTTTGACAGTATAACTCTGCAGAATCCTGACCCTAGTTCAATGCCAATAGGGCTTTCTCAGCTTGATCAATAGCATTAGGTTCATCATACAACAACCCCAAGGCTTGAAAAAATGCATCCACATTAGTCAGAATAGGATTGTCAGGAACACCGCACTGCACTTGCTCACTGTGCCAGTGCGGGTGTCCTGAGTACAAAGACAGTACTCACAGATACCTGTGGAGCAGGGCAGCAGCGGTGACGATGCGTGCTTCAGAGTATCAGGACCTGAAGCACATGACTGCTGGGGGCGTGGCCTAAGCTCCACAGATCTAGGAGCTGCAGGGAAACTCCTAGAAAGGTAACTACGGGGCAATGTTACCAAGGGGCATAGACAGAGACAGAAACCAGACGAAGCCAGGGTCAAAGCACCAGATAGCAATACAGTACCACGGGGTTTAGACAGAAAGGATAGTCAGGACGTAGCAATAGGTCAGAAAACCAGAACGGGCAATAGACGGTACAATAGGGACAAACTGTAACGGAGTAACGATAGCCAAGCCAGGAGGTCAGAACCGGAGAAGACAGTAGTACCAAAGCGAGAGACGGAGTACAGAGCGAGGGAACAGGCCTGGGTCATACACGGGAATCAAACAAGCAACGCAGAATTCACGCACACCAGGGGTCAGACACACCAGAACAACAGTATAGCTGACAGAGAACCCTGGTAAAGAGTGAGTATAAATACCCCTCCCAGATCCAGAAAGAGGCCACGAACACTTAACCCTGTGAGTGCAGGGCAAGAACCCTGTTCAAACCATGACAAGGATCTTGAGGTGTCAAAGAAAATGCCCAATCCTGGGGATCGCCGCGCAGCAAAGAGATGACAATTTTAACCTGCTGCGCAGAGCTCCCCGATGAATTAGGCTTCAAGGCAAGAAATAATTTACAATTATTCTTAAAATTCAAAAAATTAGACCGATCCCCAAAAAACACATCAGGAGTAGGGATCCTTGGTTCAGCAGCATGTGAATTAGCGAGGTAGGCGGAAATTCCCCACACTTCAGCAGTGAGCTGCTCCACACGATCAGACAATTGCTTAATGTCCATTTAAAAAAAAATCCTCCTACAGCCCCAGAGAAAAAGAGGAAAAAATATACAGATATAAAAAAAAATTCTGACACTTTTTTTTTTTTTACAATTCTTTCCTGCTTTTGAGTACCCTAGAATCTGCGGTATGGCTGGTGATTCTGTTATGAATGGGTCACCGAGGAGAAAAAAGCAAAACAAGCTAAGCCACAGAAAACCAGAGTGGTTGGTAACTATGCAGATTGCAGATCCCTGATCTTACCACACAACTAGCAGTAGCCGTGGAGCATGCCTACGATGAACCTAGACGCCTCGTCATGGCCGGAGGACTACATAAGCCTAAAGCAAGAAAAGGGAAAACTAACTGCCCCAGAGCAGACCCCAAAGGAATAGATAGCCCTCACACATGTACTGATGGTGAAACAAGATGAAGGCACAAACACAGGCAGGAAAATAAGCTGAGCAAATGATGGGGCCCAAACTAACTAGACAGGAAAGGAAAGGGAAGACACTATCTGCAACCTGCAAAAAACCTACAAAAATAATGTCCAACACTTATGATAGCAAAATTAACCCTGAAGTCACTAGACTTCTCCCACTATATCAGCACTCTGAAATATTCTGAGACAGAGCAAAAAGAGACCGAACTAGTACGGGACAAAAAGCCAATTGGCAAAATACTGATAAATAAGAGTGGAAATTCAGCTCAGCCCCCAGCCGGGGCTGGCAGACCACACAAAAACTGAATAGACCAACAAAATCAAGTGTGAACATTAGCAGAAAAACTTAGCTTTAGATGACTGGAACAGAGCTGAAAACCAAGAGCTGACAAGCCAGAAGGAATCACCAGCAACTGAATAGGGCGTCGGCTGTCTTAAATCCAATCTGAGAATCCTGAGATCCAATCGTCATCCTCATTCTCAGGTGGCAGATCTCCACCGATCAAACCAGCCGCACCACCTCCCGTCACCACCAGAGGGAGTCCAGAAGGGGAACTCACAACTGGTGAACCCGAGAATGAACTCACAACAGCTCCCCTTCCACTGGAGAATAACGGGGTCTCAAACTGCATCACATTTCTCGCCCGCAGCCTGCGATCCATTCGGACGGCCTGCGTCATAGCGTCCTCCAGAGAATCAGGAGGAGGGTGAAGTGCCAAGGCATCTTTCAGACATTCAGACAGGCCTGTACGGAACAAGCCCCAGAGGGTGGCATCATCCCAAAGGACCTTAGCATCCCAGCATCTGAACTCTCAGCAAAACCACTCGGCTGAATGCTTCCCCTGATATACACTCATCACCATGTCCTCAGCCATACGCACCCGATCAGGCTCTTCATAAATATGCCTCAGGGACTCAAAAAATACATCCACAGTCATTCTCTCAGGGGCAGTGGTAGGAAGGGAAAAATCCCAAGCCTGGGGGGCTCCCCTTAACAGAGACATAATGACCCCTACCTTCTGACTTTCATCCCCAGAAGAGTGTGGTGTTAATGAGAAAAAAAGCTTACAGTTCAGCCCTCCTTGAAAACTTTAAATTCGGCAATTTAACCGGGGACTCACGGAAAACTAATGTAACAGCTCGAGCCCCTGTCCTGTGAGCACCAGATGATAAAGCCCCCAGCACAGTGTCAGCTATCAGCTGCTGAGACTGAGCCAGAACTCGTCCCCCATTAAGTTTCTGAGACATCTGAGTCAGGTGCTTTACCTGCTCAGAAAGAGCGTGCATAGGATCCATCACACACACACAGGAAAAAAAAGTAGCAGCCCGTGGTCCACCGTGCAGAGATGTTATCTGCTGCCCAGTAATGGCGGACGCTATATGGCGGTATAATAGAAGAAAACACGTGGTTTAACGTCACCTGGTGTGTACAGAGGCGGACTCTGTTGCTTCATAGAACCGCACTACAGTGGAATATAAATGCCGTAGCCTGTTAAAGCTCACAGAGCTTGGCAAAGTGAGCACTAGTGTACAGTCACAGGACTCTGTCCCAAAAACACAGGGTTAGAGTCCCTCTAGACCCACTAAGCGCGTGGCATTGCACCTGCGAACACCACTAATAGATGCTACCTACCGTGGAGTGCAGACCAAGTGCACAGTGGCGTAAAGGCAAAACCACTAATTGGCGTTGATGCTAGTCCCTGACTCTGCCTCCTACCTGCACTATCAGCCTATGCACTAACTGGCAAGGCTGAAGAACACATACGTACCAAGGGTAGGGGTTTCATAATGAGTCATTCACCAGAGACATTCATATGTGCATACAACACTCACTCCTTATTGTCTATACTAGCACATGGCCTTTCGGCTATGCGATCCTTTTATAACCGCAGCCTTCCAGGACCTTCCTGATGGCCCAATCCGAGCTTCTTGAGGATCTGAGCATGTGACTTCCGACTACCAATGAGCGGTCGTCTCACGGGCATGCTCAGATGGAGAAAAACAGGGCTTAGTCCCAGGGGCGTCTGCTCGCCGCTGACTAATGCTGGATGCTATAGCTGAACCTGGGGCGGCAGCAGCAACCAATTGCATAGCATCAGCTTGAGCAAGAAGCTGGGACCGACGTCTCTGCTGAGCAGGAACCTCTGCCACTGAAGAAGAACTGGAGACTGCAGCGGACATGGCTTGTGATTCCCCCTGTGCAGGGGTGGGAACTCAACGCCTAACACACACTCTTCTATACTAAAGCTGTGCACACATTTTCAAAAGCTGTTGACCAAGAAAAGGTTCAACCAGCTATCTTGCTCACTCTGTTGAGCGTTCCTGTGTACACTTTGAAAGGGCCATTCCCTGGTGCTGGTTTATTGCTTAGACAGCAAAAGGATCAACATCCCAAAATCAACCATGTCGGATCCTTATCTCCCCACATAATCATCTGCCCATGGCCCCCTATATATATATTAGACATAGATGGGTTCAGTTGACATTAGTCTACTCTTTATAATGGACATAACACTGACCAGGTTCAATGGAAAAAAAAAGTCCTCTCCCCTAACAGATGTCCATTTGTGTGTATTTTTTCAAGCTGGCTTACTGCTTTTGGCATTCTGATCAAAGACTGAGTGCATATTTAATGATAAAGATATTCTTTGGATTTCCATCAAATGTCAACAAAAGGGGTCAAGATGGAGATTGTTGGACATGTCATGGAGTTCAGGGACTTTGGTCACTTGCTCATGTGTGGCATAGTTCTGTATGTTGGCTTCCATGTTTGTACTTATCTACACCAACTTCAGCACAGGTCCTAAATCGATATAGAAAAAAGGATCAATCACAATCAGAGGCCAATGAAGGTTTCAACTCTTCTTTACTAGAGATGATCGAATATGTTTGGAAATAATAGCAGAATCCGAGAAGATGCATCCGACAAAACCACAACATCATAAGAATAGGAAGTTCTATAAAGAATCTATACAATAATAACTGCATTATAGAAAAAAGATACAAGCAATATTATCATAAAACAATTTGTTCTGTTTTTGGTAAGAAATGAAAAAATACAGAGGACAAAATTAATCCATTTCCCCATTCCAAAATTCCTCTTTCTAATAAATGGATCTACTGAGCACTGTGGTTCAGTGGATAGCACTGCAGCCTTGCAGCGCTGGAGTCCTGGGTTCGAATCCCACCAAGGACAACTTCTGCAAGGAGTTTGTATGTACTCCCCGTGTTTGCGTGGGTTTCCTCCCACATTCCAAAAGACATACAGTTAGGGAATTTAGATTGCAAGCCCCATCGGGGACAGTGATGGTAATGTGTGCAAACTGTAAAGTGCTGTGGAATATGTTAGTGCTATATAAAGAGTAATAAGTGTCAGAGTATTAAGCTGTGTGTGGATTTGTCGCTAAACCCGAAGGGTTTCCTGATGCCAGGGAAGCGAATGAGAATCCACAAGTCTCATGCACATGTTACTTATTTTTTCCTTGCAGATTTAAACCTGAAACACGTCAATTCTTTCATCGTTTTTGCTGCAGATTTCATCCATACTAGTGAGTGGGGTAAAATATGCACCAAAAAACGCAAGTAACGCAGCAAAAAAACAAACTGCCTATTTTATGCAATGTTTTTCCTGCCAAGAGATGCAGAAATTTCTGCACCAAATTCTTAATGTGTGCACATACCCCAAGGATACAATGAACTTTATTAAGGTGTGCGGAATTATTAGGCAAACTGTAAATGGGCCATAAAAGACATTTAGCTGACTGAAAAGTCAAAACTTGTTACCATGATACTGTTTAATGTGTGTATACAATTTAATGGGTGTTTCCACTTAACCTTAAAATTTGAACTACATCTGAGAACTGAGATTCATAGCCGTATTTGAACCTTAATTATGTAATGTATTAAATTCCCCCTTTCCTACTTATATTTATTTCCTAAACAGCGTCGGTACATGAAATTTTCTGCTTATAATCATATATTTTTTAAAATTGTATTTATATTATTTAATTTTTAATATATATATAGCCTACAAAGATTATATCTATCTATGTATCTGTCCATCTATATGATTCTTGCTGTGACATCACAGTATAATCTATGTCACAATGAGGTGATGACATCATCACATTCTACATTCCAGTGTTACAGCCCATAGGAAATCACTGCCTCACAGACCCCCAACGGTGAGGGAGTTCCTTTTGTTTTTCGTGACGAACGAAGCAAAAATTGATTCCAAAATGTATAAAGAGAGAAGACGAGCCCAACTAGATCAGGTACTGAGAGAGAGGAGAGGATTAAATGAAGAGCAGGTATTATTATTCGCTTTAGGGCGAAAGGACATTACTTTACCGAACATGGACACTGACGCCTCTGAAATGGTGTCCAAGCGACAAAATCTAGAGAAAATGAGAAAGTCCAAAAGACATGAGATCCTTACAAAGAGAAGGATCATGGAGAACCTCATGGAGTCCCACTCTGCAGCCTCCGCTGAGCTTCAGAGGGCCATACTTATCTCCTTAAAAAAAATTGGAGATCTGGCCCCTGCAATAAGGATGAGGAATAAAGAAGCCGTCCTAAATAAGCGGAGAAACATCGGCGCAGATATAAATCTGGACGAGGTTCTCCAAGAAACTCCAAGACAGGTCTCATCCAGATCTGAAAGGAAAGACATCTTGGACCTGCAAAGAGCGGCAGTCAAGAAAAGAAGTCGGAACAGCAGAGACTGGGTTATCCAATGCAGGAGGCATCTGACCTATGCTACACCCATTATTAATGGGAATGGTGCACTATGGAGATCGCAGTCATCAGCCAAAACCATCAGCGTTTCTTCACCAGAAAGAGCAATGGATGAAGATGAAACAGGTAAGATGGAAACAGCTCAGTAGAATAAGACTGGGGGCGAGGGGGATTATACTCCTAAAATTATGTGCAGACCTCAATTATCAATGCTGACTTGTGGAAGAACTGTCCTTGTTGCCCGTAGCAACCAGTCACATTTCAGTGTTCTATAGAATGTTAAGAACCGGAATCTGTGCTGTGAATCGCTGCTATGGGCAACAGGGACATTTTTGCAATTAGACAGTAAACAAAACACCAAATATTCGACATTTCCTGCTGATGTATAGAGTTCTGTTTAAAATTGTAATATATATTTTTTTTCAGTGGGCCGAGCTGTAGCTTTGAACGACACCATTTATTTTGTCTTTCAATGTTTTTTTTGTTTTTTTAATTAGTTTGGTAAAATTGTATAGATAAAAGGGATTCAGACTTTTTTTTATTGTGTTAATTGTGTGATAGAAATGACCTCACAAAAAAATTCTCCATGTCAGATACAATTCTGGTAATGCCCAATATGCATACGTTTTCATTTTACTAAAATGGTGAAAGAAAATTAGAAGTGTAATAAGAAAAAAAACAAAATTGGTTTATGTCGCCATATTCTGAGACATTGTAACTTTCTGATTTTTAAAAAAAATGCAATTTTGGTATTTCCATTTTTTTTCTCATTTCAGTATTTACTGTTTCGGAGAATTATTTGTATATTTTTGTATATCGGACTTATACTAATGGAGTGATCCTAGTTATGCTTATTTTTCATTTTTTTATTATTATTATTATCATTATTATTATTAATTGGGAAGGTTAAGTAATTCAAATTAAATTTTTTAATTTTTTTTTTAAAAACTTTTTTTTATTTATTTCATTTTTTAGTCTTTTTAGAAGACTTGACCCGGAGATTTTCTGATCTCTTGTAATGGGACTGTATCGCTGTATATAGCTATAATGACATTCTCATGAAATTAAGCAAGGCTGGTCTTAACATTTGGATGAAAATAAAAGATAGGGCCCATATAGTCATTACAGCTAATAAACCCCTTGCAGTTGTGTCCTGAGGGGACTAATGGGTGCTGGTGCGCACAAATCGGCATTCACTTAATTTAAGTAGCATTGTTAGCAATGAAATAGTAATACTGAAGCAATCGGAGTGTGATCCAGTCACGGCAGTTATAGGCAGGTGGCAGCTATGTAATACAGCTGGAGTTAGCCTGGTGAAATGCATGCTCAGCGCCTGAGCCCGCATTTAATAGAAAGTGTATGTCCATTATTTGTTCTCAAAGAGATTAACAAATCCTATATTATCTCAGCAGGTGCAAACGATATGATGACCTCTGACGTAGCAGATGCGAAAGCAGAAGACCTTGGTGATGCCAGCTCCCCTGTTTTACCTGTGAGAGAATTGGTTAAAATTCAAAATCCTATTGACCTTCACAGACTTGATTTACTCACTAATATTGGAAGAGGAAGCTACGGAAAGGTAAGAATGAATTTATACTACTCCGTGCTTCCCAAAGTATTCTCCACCAGATATACAGGATGGTATAAATATTCATTACACAGGATCTTCATATGTAATGATAATTGGGATACACCAGTGATCCATTACACAGATCCCTAGAATAGATGAGAGTTTGGTCTGATCTTCTGTGATTTTTCTCCAGGTCGTCTTGGCTTCAGATCCGGTCAGCAAAAAACTACTAGCCCTTAAGATCATGGAAAAGAGTTGTTGTGATGAGGAAACATTCTCTACAGAGTTAAAGGCCCTAAGTATTGGCGCTGGCTGCCGCTTCATAACATCTCTGCGGGGCTTTGTAGAAACACCACAAGCATATATAATAGCCATGGAGGCAATGGCCGGAGGAGATCTGTTTAGCCAAATGTTAGAATCGATGAAGTTTGATACAGAGACAACAAGGTAAATGTCTTAGGCTGAATCATAATAATCTGTTGCCCGTTCATTATGGTCCTAAAGTGTGTGTAACCACTGATCCATCCTCTACTTTCTTCTCCACAGACGCTTTGCAGCAGAAATGGTTTGCGGAATCCAGTTCCTCCATGAACACGGCGTGATACATCGGTAATCAGTTCATCTTCATAAATCTATGTTGTCACCTTACATATCTATTGTAGAAAGTTCTTTTGATGAATTTTCCTCACCATTAGTGTCTGCTCCTTTTCCCTGCAGTGACCTGAAGCCTCATAACATCCTCATTGATGGCACTGGACACATAAAAATCTGTGACTTTGGCACTTCAGCCGTGAATGTGGGCAAGGATGACGTCTTGGACGAAGTTGTAGGCACGAAGGGTTACATCGCGCCTGAGGTAAGGAACATCCCTTAATGATTGATGCCGATAGTAGGATTGAGTACTAATCTGAGTATCCTGCTCATATCTCATCACAGACCGGTCCTCATAGGCTCTGTGTGTAAATCCCCTCCCCGGTATATTCAGCTCATCTCCTATCTTATGTTCCTACAGGTATTGGATAGAGAAGGCTACAATCATCTGGCAGATTCCTTTTCATTTGGTGTCATCCTGTACATGATGATTGTGGGGACGTCTCCATTCTATAACAGTGGCGATATGGACGACTACCATGAGTCTTTTGACAACGTCCTATATTTTCCACCCTGCATCTCCATTGATGAGCTTGACATCCTAGAAGGGGTAAGTAGGAATAGGTGAAGAAGGATAATGGTAGATTATAAGGAAGGATAGAGGACATGATGCTGACAGTCCATAGACATTGTGTAATAACGTATCAGTAATAATACATAATATAATGATTAATGGTCTCTCTCATCTTCCAGCTTCTCTGCAAAACTCCATCTACTCGTTATGCCATAACATCGTCCATTAGAGAGCGCCCATTCTTCCACTCCATAAACTGGAGCGACGTGGAGTCCGGCAGAGCCGAACCACCGTTCCATTACGAAAATGTAAGTATAGCACATAGGGACATCCATAGTGTTACCTCTGCCCAGTAGCACACATACCCATCATACACCTCATCATTATATTCCCCAGTATACAGTATATTTGTGAGGAGCCAGTTCTAAGAAATGTAAACTTCTCTTCTTAAAAAGGAGAAAAGCAGCGCTCACCTTTAAAAATCACTTTTTCATTAACGTCCTTTAAGACATATCATCAGTAGAAAGAGAAGGATCAGGTGCGGCTGTTCAGAGAGACCAGCCGATATAGTCTACAGGACATTAATAAAGGAGTATTTTTATATGGCGAGTGACGCTTTTCTTCAATTTTGGCCTGCAATTGTTTCCCCAGTTTGGTGTCTATTAAACTGAGCTTACCTGTGGTTCACGCACACTTTTTTAAATGTGCAGCCTGCGATATTGTGATCTCCGCCCAGACTTTATGATGGTGTTGAGTCGCTTCAATTTCTTCATTTTGAATATATTTCTTTTCTTACAGGAGTAATAGGCTGATATAAATCAGCCCCATTCCAGCAACATCGAGGAATGAAGCTTTAATTAATCGGATGAGACAATTACCTGGACTTTCTAATTTACCGGACTGTGACAAAGACTACAGAGCTTCCACCACATTAACAGCCACGTAGATTCGAGCACCAAACATCCAGGGATGTATTCCGATCGCCATATTTGGGGTCAGGAAGGAATTTTTTTCCCCTTAGGATATTCCAACAACAAGTCCTCGGGGTTATTTTTCGCCTTCCTCTGGATCGAAATGGCAAGTAATCAAAGGCTGGAATTGAAGGACTTCTTTCAGCCAAACTTGCCATTTGGTTGACTCATGTACACTGTGGTGGTAAGGACAAGACTACTGGATATGGACAGAGAAGGTAGCGGCTGCTCCTTCTCCACCGGATATAGACAAAAAGAAGGCAGCGGCTGCTCCTTCTCCACCGGATATAGACAAAAAGGCGGCAGCGGCTGCTCCTTCTCCACCGGATATGGCCAAAAAGAAGGCAGCGGCTGCTCCTTCTCATACTTGGCCATAGGCCGGAGTCACACTTACGAGAAACTCGCTTGAGTCTCGCGTCTCAACACACGGCACTGCCATCAGCACTTGGACCTTAGCACTCAGCTGCATAGAAACACACTCCGCTCCTGAGTGCCTGCGCCAATTGTGACCCCAGTCATATACAGACACTACCGGGTCATGGACAGAATGAAGAAGCGGCTGCTCCTTCATCTACCTGTCCATGGCCAGACAGAAGGCCATATGGTTGATCGCGGTGCTGTAAGACTCCAGGAAAATTCCATCTACACAGATCACACGTCACACATTCCTGCTCTTCTCCTCTCCATTGTGTGTGATCCAGACCTGGATGTGCAAAAACAGCACAAGTGCAACCAAAGGCCCGAGGAGCGGAATCATCAACATCTGCTCCTTTCTATAGAAAGCTTCTGTATCTACAGACTTTCTTATTCCATCTTTGCATATTAGTAACAACTTTCATGCAAAAATAAATATATTGAACATCTATGCTGCTTCTAGATGGATTCTTCTGATATATAGACCTGCTTCTTGGTATTTTTATTAATATCCTGATGACCTAATGTAACTGTGGAAGGGGCTGAATACCTCTCATAAGGATTTCTGCATACAGTAAGATATTTAAGTTCTAAAAAGAGAAGAGTGAATTTAATCTACTCAACTTTACAAGTATCCTCACTTACTGCTCTCCCAGTAGCATAACTTCTGTAGTAGCAGAGGTTGATGTCGCCCCAAGCCCCTCACTCAGACGGGCCCTCCCAATGCTTAACTTATCGGTGAGGGAAGCCAGATGATACAGAAAGACTTGATACAGAATGGTAGGGGGTACACTAGATGAGCCCTGAGATAAGGGGGATAGAGCGACTTGATGAAGTCATCACTTTGTGTTTCTGATTTTCCTTGTGTGATTCGGCATGATGACATTACCATGTTGGTCTACCTGCACTGTCAGCCGACAGACTTCCCAGGATTCGGTGTTAGGTAAGAATATGATGTTTATTTATTGTTTTATTAATACTTGTAAGGGGACTGTAGGGGCATTATACAGTGTAGGCACTTCTGTGACGTATCACACAATATAGGGGGCATGTTGGTGTGTACAATTAACTGTGGGGGAATCATATAGTATGGGGGGCTTTATACTTTGTGAGAACTACTGTGGGGGTATCATACATTGTGGGAACAACTATGGGGGTCATAATACAGTGTGGGTACCACTGGAGGGGTATTATGCAATGTAGGAACTACTGCTTGGACCATCATACAATGTTGGGGGCAATATACTGTGCACCACAAACTGTTGAGGGCAAGCATAAAGTATGGAGAGCTTTATACAATGCCAAATAGCGCCACAGGTTGTCCAGGAGCCACAGATGGCCTGACTCAGGTCTTAGAAGAGATAAGGACACCATCTAGAAAGGCAGCTGCTTTTCTCGGAATATATCGTTCTCAGTACATGCAATCTCCATATTTACTTTTTACCCCAAAATCCCATTGTTATGACACCCCAGTGCTGACATCATTGGCTCATTGCTTTGACTTTTGTAACCTTCAGTGCATTTCTATTAGGTTTTATCATCTCAGTTTTGCAAAGAAACTGTTAATGGTCTCACGTCACATTATCTCACATTTTCTACGAAATTTAGCAAAGACTTTGCGTTGTGGATCTAAAGTTACAGATGTAGCAGCATTGAGTTTATCTGAGGCCTGGTTATGGGGCGCTCCCAGGGATGGCATGTCTTACAGTTCATCCCTCTATTCTTTTCATTGTTCTCTCAAACATTTGACAGAGGGGACAAAGTTTCAACATAAGAACTTGACTTCTTTCCACGCGAATGACACATGCAACGAACGAAAATGAATCAACATATACAGTTTCGTGGCTCTTTCATTGCTAAGTGCGTGTTTCTTCTTATTAAATTGGAAGGAGCATGTCGGGGGAATGTGGATATGAGTGACAGAACAAAGGGAATATCTTCTGAAAGAGAAAATGAAAACCATATGTGCCGGTGACATCATCCAAGACTGTGACCGAGGGTTGATTGCTTTCAGGCTTGGAATCTGGGTCTTTGTGGTCTTCCTACTATCATTCATAGAATTTCTCTATTGTACCATGAGATCTTAGTGAAACATGAGTAAAAGTGAAAAATTTGGAACTATTGGAAAAATTATGGAATGGCCCGAGTAGCCATAAGGTGCCAAAAAGTCACTCTGCCTTCTACCTGAGTTTTAGATACAGCGCTAGTGAACTGAATGTTTTCACTAGGTCCCAAATATGGTCCATGATATAGGTGGATTTGTATTACCTCACCTACGCACCAAATAAGAAGGTAGTAATAAGGTGAGTTCGCAGCCCAGGGTCCACCGTGCAGAGATGTTACCTGCTGCCTGGTAATGGCGGACGCTATATGGAAGTATAATAGAAGAACACACGCGGGTCAACGTCACTGCACTACCGTGGAATATAAATGCCGCAGCCTGTTAAAGTTCACAGAGCTCAGCAAAGTGAGCGCTAGTGTACAGTCACAGAACTCTGCCCCAAAGACACAGGGTTAGAGTCCCTCTAGACCCACTAAGCGCACGGCGTCGCACCTGTGAACACCACCAATAGACGCTGGGTACCGTGAAGTGCAGACCAAGTGTACAGTGGCGTACAGGCAAAAGCCACTACTGATGCTAGTCCCTGACCCTGCCTCCTACCTGCACTATCAGCCTAGGCACTAACTGCATACCTCCCAACTTTTGAAGAAGGGAAAGAGGGACAAAGAGTGCGCCACACCCATTTCACAACTAGTCACACCCATGTCCACGCCCAACCGCACCCATTTAGCACTGCTGATCACACTGACTGGTACTGAGGGCACAGTGGCTGGCCTTTTGGACACACTGACTGGCACTAAGGAAGAGAGAAAACAGAGAGAGGGAGAAAAAAGAAAGAGAAAGAAAGGAGAGCGAGAGAGAAAGAAAGAACAGAGAGAGAAAGAAGAAAGAACAGAGAGAGAAAGAAAGAGGGGAAAGAAAGAACAGAGAGAGACAGAGAGAGAGAAAGAAAGAAGTAAAGGAAATAAAGATAGAACAGAGAGAAAGAGAGGAAAGAAAAAGAAAGAAAGAGGGGAAAGAAAGAACAGAGAGAGAAAGAAAAAAGAAAGATTAGCGAGAGAACGAAAGAACAGAGAGAGAGAGAGAATGAGGGAAAGAAAGAACAGAGAAAGAAAGAAACAGAGAGAAAGAAATAAAGAAATATTCTATAAAGATACTATAGCAGCCCGGCTCCCATTGTAGTGCCCACCTGAGCCTCCCGATGCAGGACATATCATGATCCGCTCACATGGCCGGCATCCCCGATTCCAAGGTGATCCTGCTGTCTGCGCTGTCGGAGGAGGACACGGTGATGGATCTGAAGCATTCCTAGTTCCGTCACAATCTCCTCATGAAATTTTCTCATTTCCGGTCAGCTTCCAGCACATCACTTCAGGTGGAGCGTCATGTGCGAGTTTTAAAATGGTCCTCGGGGCTCCGCCGTGTACTCCTGTGTCCGTGGGAAAAGCCCACTTTGTATGCTCCGTACACACTTGGCTCCGCTCCGTACATCCCGTACACATATGGCTCCACTCCGTACACCTCGCACACGCGCGGCTCTGCTCCGTACACCTCATACACATGCGGCTCCGTTCCGAACACCTCATACACACGCGGCTCCGCTCCATACACCCCGTACACACACGGCTCCGCTCCATACACCTCATACACACACGGCTCCGCTCCATACACCCCGTACACACACGGCTCCGCTCCGTACACCTTGTACACGCGGCTCCGTTACGAACACCTCATACACACGCGGCTCCTCTCCGTACACCTCGTACACATCCGGCTCCGCTCCGTACACCTCATACACACACGGCTCCTCTCTGTACACCTCGTACACTCACAGCTCCGCACACATCGTACACACTCGGCTCCTCTCCGTACACCTCGTACACACACGCTCCGCTACCGTACACACGTCGCTCCGCTCCATACACACGCGGCTCCTCTCCGTACACCTCGTACACACACGGCTCTGCTCCGTACACACACGGCTCCGCTCCGTACACCTCGTACACACACGGCTCTGCTCCGTACACACACGGCTCCGCTCCGTACACCTCGTACACACACGGCTCTGCTCCGTACACACATTGCTCTGCTCCATACACACACGGCTCTGCTACATCCTCCCTGTAAACCCCTCCTGACCCCACACATACACTTCACTCATCCAGCACCATGACAACCAGAACAGCAGAGTCCTGCACACACTGAGGCCCCTGATCACCGCAGTCCCTCACAGCCTGTAGATGCTAGACTGTATGGGCTCCATCCAGGTGTGATGTCAGTTCTGGGGGCGTGTCATACCGGGAGGGGGCGTGTTCTGACAGCAAAGGCAGGAAGAGAAGACGCCATTCCACGTGTCTCTGCCGTCTGGTGCAGGGAGATAAGCCTCCATTACACACTGTCTCTCTGGTGCCGGCGTCGGTGAGCAGTGTGGAGTGAGGTCAGCGGCGTCAGTGACAGACAGGAGGGTTTGATGTTTGGTTGATGGGGACTGATACTTGGGGCTAACTAGTGGGATTTGGGGGCTTACCTGGGAGCTTTTGGGCTCCCGGAGAGGGGATTAATGCACTCTGGTGGGGTCTGGTTGGGTCCGGGGGTTGGGGTGGTTAATGCACACTTACGAGGTCTGTTTAGGGTCCGGAGGGATTAATGCTTGTAGGGTTTGCTTGGGCTCCCAGGGGGGTTAATGCTTGCTTGCAGGGTCTATTTGGGGTCATGCCTGTGGGGTCTGTTTAGGGTCTGGAGGGTTAATGCTTGCTTGTAGGGTCTGCTTGGGCTCCCAGGGGGGTTAATGCTTGTTTGTGGGGTCTGTTTGGGGCAGGGGGCTTGGGGTTTAATGCACACTTGTGGGGTCTGGTTGTACTTCGGGGGGTACTATTGCATGCTTGTGGGGTCTATTTGGGGCAGGGGGGTTAATGCACGCTTGTGGGGTCTGTTTGGGTAGAGCATGCTATTATTAGGGATGCTTCTTTATGGCCATGTTGCTCCCTGAAATGTAATATTTCTGTGCTCTCATAATCCTGCGGTCTGCACTTTGGAGGAGTAATATGTGCGTCTTGAGGACAATATCTCGGAGATATTTTCGGGGAAGTTGTTTGCTTCATATCAGAAAGCGCTGACGACAGCTAAGATCAGATAATGAAAATATCTTGGCTGTTACCCTTCCTTACCCTCTTTGATAGGACAAGCGGGCACATAAGCTCGTTATGGATCCTTGAGAACCGGATTTAGGAATCACGTATGTAATGCAATGCTGGAACGTCTACTCTTAAAGTGGTTTCCAAGATTGTGAAAGGCAAGGTCATGTAGCCCTTGTGAATGCCTCAACTGTCACCATCCTTTGTAGGAGTACTTCTCGCCACGTTCTTTGGGAAGTGCCAGATTCAGAATTGGGCAAAAGTGGGAAGTTGATAGCAAATTGACAAAGCCTATCTAATCCTGTGCTGCTAATTGATTCCTGCACGTTCCCCCCAAGGGTCCCAAAACCATTCATCAGAGACTCAGCTCAGCTTCCCGACTCCACTGCAAACCACAGCATCAATTAAAGATCAGCAGCAAGCTTCTTAGCTTAACCCGTACCATGCCGGCCAAAAAGGAAGAACCCTTCAACTTGCTCCGATGCAGTCAAGAAATAATGCACCGCTGTAATCAAGTTATATGGCAAGATTACTGTGTTGTAGGTGAATCAATAATTTAGAAAAAATAGTTAATCAGAGTGCTGAATTCGATCCAACATACTCTTAACCTCTAATGTGTTCATTCCTTCTGATCAAATTGTGAAAATGAGCTCCCTCCCAGGAAGCAAAAAAAAGTATTGCAGTAGTTCCACCTATAGGAGGTAGTAGCCCTGTAAATCAATGTTCGACCCTCTACAGGGGTTGTCTAGGACTAAATTATTTTTTACTAAGAGTCAAAAAGTATCAAGCAGGTAGTTGCTAACTGGTTAGAAACTCCTTGCCCGCGCTATCCGTCGCTGGCTCAGAGCAGTCGCTGACACCTCTTGCAGGCAATTCAGCTGTTCCAGGTCAACAAAGCAGCTCTTCTTCTTCCTGACTGCTCTTTCAACCGGGTGTGACTGCCAATGAAGGGGGTCAGCCCTCGCTAAGAATTGAATGACACTGTGACTTTAAGAGACAAAACTCCCCACTGATTTGTGTGTACTTGGACTAGTCCTTTCTTCCCTGCAGCTTGTTGTATAGTGGTTTTGGTCAAGAAACAGGAAGTGTGTCGGGTCAGGAAGTAGAGAATGAATATCATGTCTGAAAACTGTGCTAAATACGAGAGACAAGTAAATGAACTAACTGCTTCAAGTGAGAAGATACTGCCCAGTTACCGCAGGATCGATCACCAGGACCGTGTCAGAAAGAAAGAGTCGCATAAGACAGCCAGGTAGTTCTCCTGGAGCACCTGCAACCTGAGAGAGGAAACAACGCTGTGTTACCAGTAATCTCTCATCATTGAAAGTGCTATCGAGTGGTGCTGCAAGAAGGGTACATTTACAGAGATGGAGGCGAACGACAGCAGAGGTGATGTTGTTAATGTGAGTACCACACGCATTGGTGGAATCCCTACAAGGGTCATCCCTATGAACACGTTGATTAGCGTGCTGCCTAAATTTGATGGCCAGAATATGCCACTGTCCGACCAGATTGCAGAGTGCTGCTAAGATTTATAATGTCAGCCCAGAGCTACAAGTAGAGAGTGAGCTATCCACCCTGGAGGGTGAGGCCCGCAGAAACATCTTCCTGCAACTAGAAGCCATGTGTAACACCTTGAAAGAGATGGTGAAATTTCTGGAGGAGATATATGGTGAAGCAGTTAGCCCGGGGCACCTCCGGGCAAAGTTATTCTACCGGCTGCAGCAGGAAGAGGAAGGGGTCTCCAAATCTACCACAGCGTTACAAGAAGTGCTAGCAGAAATACAAAAGAAAGGCAGACACAGTAGGTGGCATAGGATCAGTGGATGGATACTACAAGAACAATTTATCTTGATACGCTACAGTACTCCCCTGAGGCAGGTCCTGTGTGAGTAAGTCAGAGTTGGTCCTGCATTAAGCTTTGCCCGTAGGCAAAGAAGAAGTGGTACGGACCCAGGCTGTCACAACCATCGGGGGCGTAAGAAAGTTGACCCAAATAGAAAAGAGGATAGGAA
The DNA here is from genome assembly GCF_039654945.1 of Dendrobates tinctorius. NCBI lineage: Eukaryota > Metazoa > Chordata > Amphibia > Anura > Dendrobatidae > Dendrobates > Dendrobates tinctorius. The sequence goes on from NW_027361677.1 coordinate 19,725,076, forward strand.
CTGGCACCGCCTCTGAGGTCGCTTACCCAGCCCTACAAAATCCTCATCGAGCCTTTCCTCAGGCTCCCGATCCTGAGCCTCCCTACTCAAGTCTGCTGAACCTTAATGGTCCTCCATCTACTATGTTGGTGTGTGGACCGTTCTACCAAGTTCCTCAGTATCTTCCACCAGAGGGCCCTCGGCATCCTCCACCTAGGCAAGCTAGTCAGGTTCCAAGGGTGCCTTCTACACTCAAATGAAGAGAGGATCATCAGTGTTGGTGGTTTGGAAGTAGAGGCCATTTCGCTAAAGGGTGTCGGAGTGATTTGCAATGACACCTAGAACCGCTGTTAAACTTCTGGCCCCAGCAGTAGTGGCGCTTTATGTGGGGGAGGTAGAAGAACAAACCATTCAGCACAACATCAGGTTGCAGGGTCTCCCATCTTGTGAGCTGAGTTTTAAGGCATCCTAGTGGACTGCTTAGTGGAAACCGGGTCACAGGTAACGACCGTGCCTGAGTCGTACTTCAACCGTTACATTCAAGCAATGGCCAAGTTGATATGGTTAACAGTGGCTAAACAGCAACTGATCCCCATCACAGGGGTCGTGTGGAATAATGTGCAGCTACATGGACAAGAAGTGGGAAGAAAAGGCATCCTTCTGGTCCCCGAGCCATTCAAAGATGATGTACTGGTGATAATGGGAATGCATATCCTGCAAGTTGAACTAGATTATGTTCACTAAACGGAGGCCTGGTTACTGGAAACAGGCCACTCCATAAAAACCCACCCAGAAAGCATTCCAACGGCTGATCCGTATATGTGGGACACAGACGAGCGTCCCAATACATCAGACTGTGGGAGTTATCAGAGTGCCGGAAAGGGTATCCCTCACCCTCCCTCTTGTCAGGAGACCATCCTACCACTGACTGTGGGAACCTTCCACAACCTTGAAGGTATGGAGGTACTCCAATGACTTCGACTGCCCAGACGGCGGTGCCATCTTAGAGGAGAATTTTTTTTTCCCTAGCAAGATGGCACCGCCGACAGTAGCATCTATCGGAATGCCAATAGCTGCTACTGTGCAGGCGCAACCAGCGCCATTTTCAGACTTTTTTTCTGATTAATTTATTTATGTCACGCTCACCTGTTGTAGCTGTCAGGAGTGGCGTGACAGGCGAGCGTAAGCGGGCCCTGAAGATGCTGAGACTCCAGGGTAAGGTAACTCTTGGTGGCCGGGCAGGGGCGCAGTATCTGAGATCAGGAAAACGGTCACAGGACCTGCGGGAGGGGAGGAGGGATGGAGAGGCACTCAGTACCCGCAGGACCTTCCACCATGTGACCGCTTGTCAGAGGAGGGGGCGGGGCTTACCCCCGGGACGCAGCAGTGACAGGCAGGAGACTAAGTCACACAGGGGCTGAGCAGCAGCGATAGTCAGATAAAGCAGGGCGTCATACACAAATCTAGCAACGCAGTACAGACTCAGAATGGCAGAGGATCGTTAGGTGCAGCAGAGGGTCAGACACGGGTCGGGCAACGCAGTACAGAATCAGGATGATAGCGAGCAGTCAGGGGAAGCAGAGGGTCATACACGGGTCGAGCAGTACAGTACCAAATCGGAAACCAAGAGACGTAAACCAAGTCCAGAACAGATCATACACCAAACAACGTACGAGAACAGGTGAGAGGCACTAGCGGTGCAGGGTCGGGCACACTCTAGTTAGGAGTATAAACGACAGGGAGGGGTGCTCACCTAAGGCTATAAAAACCCTCCCTGGCGTAAAAGAGAGGCTCTCCCTATTAACCCCTGCACCATCTGTCCAGAATCCTGAATAAGTCATGACAGTACCCCTCCTTCAACGGGGGGCCTCCGGACCCCCAGGCCTCCCCGGGTATCGCGCATTATACGCCCTGATCAGACGATCTGCGTGCTGTGACCTGGCCGGTACCCATGATCGATCCTCTGGACCATACCCCTTCCAATGGACGAGATACTGCAGAGAACCACGAACCCATCGAGACTGCGCAATGTTTTGTACCTCAAATTCCAGATGACCTTCCACCAATACCGGGGGCGGTAACGGTGTGGCTTCTTCCCTCACCGACCCTACCGGTTTGAGTAAGGATCTATGAAAAACGTTATGCAATTTCAAAGAAGACGGAAGGAGCAAGCGATAAGCCACCGGGTTAATCACTTCCGTAATCACATAGGGACCAATGAATTTGGAGCCCAGCTTCGCGGACGGCAGTTTTAAAGTTATGTTTCGTGTCGCGAGCCATACCTTATCCCCACAGTGTAGGGTCTGACCCGGATCCCTCTTATTATCAGCAAAGTGTTTGTACTTTTCCTGCGCCTTCCCAATACTTGCTCGAACCTTAGCCCGCAGATCACCAATCCGGAGGCCAATCCTTGGGAGTAGTCCCTTTACGGGTGAGAGCAGAAATAGGTCTTGTGATTGCGGAAAAGTGAGAGATGAATTGCCGGTAATAATTGGCGAATCCGAGAAATCGTTGTGCCGCCCTTACTCCGACAGGGCGAGGCCATTTGAGAATGGCAGACAACTTCTCGGGGTCCATCCTCAGTCCAGCGTCGGAGATAATGTATCCCAGAAACGGCAGAGAGGTCTGTTCGAAGAGACATTTCTCTATCTTCACATACAGGCGGTTCTTCCGAAGACGCTGTAACACCAAGCGGACACTCTTTCTATGGGACGAGAGATCCGGCGAGAAGACGAGGATGTCGTCCAAGTACACAACCACACAGGAGTACAAGAGGTCCCGGAAGATCTCATTGACGAACTCTTGAAACACCGCAGGAGCATTGCAGAGACCGAAGGGCATGACCAGGTACTCGTAAAGGCCGTCTCGAGTGTTGAAAGCCGTCTTCCACTCGTCTCCAGCGCGGATACGGACCTGATTATAGGCTCCTCTGAGGTCCAGCTTAGAGAAGACCCGAGCCCCTCTGAGACGGTCAAACAACTCCGGAATGAGTGGAAGAGGGTACCTGTTCTTGATGGTAATCTCATTCAAGCCCCTATAGTCAATGCACGGCCGTAGAGGTCTGTCCTTCTTTTTGACGAAGAAAAACCCGGCTCCCGCGGGGGACGAGGATTTCCGTATAAAGCTTTTAGCTAGGTTCTCCCATACGTACTCGGACTGGCTGTGGTCTCAGTGGGAGATAGGGGGTAGATTCTGCCCCTTGGGGGGGTTGAACCGGGAACAAGTTCAATTGGTCAGTCAAAATGCCGGTGTGGAGGAAGGACCACCGTTTCCTTCTTATCAAAGACATCAGCGTAGGAACTGTAGGCTGGAGGGAGACCCGGAAGGTCTGGGGGTGGCCGAGGAGCGGCCGCCAGGCGGACAGGAGTCAGACAGCGAGCTTGGCACGGGTGCCCCCAGCGGAGTATCTCCCCAGAAGACCAGTCGAGAACAGGCTGATGAGTCCTTAACCATGGGAGACTGAGTAGAATGGCGTGGGAGAGCTTAGGCAAAATGTAAAAGGCTATCTTCTCTCGATGTAAGGCAGCGACTTGCAACTCCACTTCTTCAGTGACCAGGGTGACAGTCACCTGTAGCAGTTTACCATCCACCGCGGCAATCTGGTGAGGGTTAGATAGAGCAACCACGGGAATTTGGTATTTGTCCACTTCTTCAGGCCGAATGAAGTTACCTGCCGAGCCCGAATATCCATGTAGGCCACCTCGGACCCATGTCTCTCCCCTGAAAGCAAAAGAACAGATATAGTAAGAGGTTGAGAGGGATCATCATCACCTAGGGAGGCCTTGAGGCGCCCCCAGGGGTATGGCCGCCACAGTGGCATTGCCTTCCTCCAGGGAGGGTGATGTCAGGCTTGGAAGCAATGAAGGGTCTCTCTAGCAGTCAACCATGCCATGCAACACAGTTCTCACTCCAGGCCAGCAGAGGGAGCTCTGAACCAGGATTGGGGGAGGAGTGCTGTCTGAGGGCCAGGAAGGGAGTGGGCAGTTAGTGTGAGGAGGGCAACGAGTGTAGACGTGTGGAGAGAAGCTGGAGGTTGAGCTGAGGATAGAGAGCTCCTAGTGATAGCGCATGATCTGGAGCCTGGTCTCCACGGTTGTATGGATACTGAAGGTCCTGCAACAGAAACCAGAGGAGTAGGAAGCTGCAAATTCTCTATTCCCACCTAAGACTCGGAGGCACAACAGCGACGGGTGAGCCAAGAGAAATAGAGGGCTACAGCTGTCTGCCATATGAGGTAGATCCAAAAGGGAAGGAGGAACTTCAGTGTAACACAGTACTGCATGTACCTCACCTCAACTAAGCGCTAGGAAGGAGACTACACAACTTATCTGCATAGAGAGATTCTTGAGTTGCTTCCAGGCTAGCCTGCTCCTGTGCCATCTGTAATCGGGACCCTGGACTGCATTTGCCAAGTAAAGGTAAAGAAACTGCACCCTGTTGTGTCCTTGCCTTCTTCCTACAAACTCCGGCACTGCTACATCCTTGTGCCGTACACTGCACCCTCGTCCCCAACACCTATCTACACTGCCCTGGGACCAACAGCCCTGCCTGTGGAGGGCTATAACATCACTGCTGCACCCCACCATCTGTCCCAGAGGATCTTTCTGCAGCGTCAGCTTAACATCTTCATTGCCGAACACCACAGGTGGCGTCACGAATCATTCATAAACTTTATTCAACCACTCAACCCCTTTACATGGGCGCCCAGGGCCACAGACCGGGTCACCGCTGCTGTGATATTCCCCTCTGAAGGACCAGCCCGGTACCGAGTACCCCACAGCCCTGGGAGGGCGACCCAGCCTCTCTTACCTGACCTAGGCGGAGGAGTTTCCCTGTCTCTTAGGACAGGTGCGGATATAGTGTGATGAACCTCCGCAATAAAGGCACAGACCTTGTGCCCGCCTCTCTTCCTGACGCAACTCGGCCAACCTGAGGCGGTCTATCTGCATGGACTCGACCGAGGAGGAAGGGGACCCGGCCGAACGAGGACTGGCAGGACGGGTGAGAAGGGGAGCTGGCCAGGTGAACCTCCTGTCTCTCACTGACTCCCGAGCGCTCTCCTGGAAGCGTAGGTCAATGCGGGTAGCCAACGAGATAAGGTCCTCTAAGGTGGGCGGGGTATCTCGACCTGCGAGTTCATCTTTTATTCTGCCTGAAAGACCGCGCCAGAACGCTCCTACCAAAGCTGTGTTATTCCAGCCGAGCTCGGAGGAGATAGTGCGAAAGCGGATAGCATACTGTCCGACCGTGAGAGAACCCTGATGTAGGTTAAAGAGTGACTCGGTGAGAGCAGCTAACCGACCCGGCTCATCGAAGACCCTGCGAAAAGTATCCAAGAAAACCGGAAGACTTGCGACAACGGGATCGTCACGTTCCCAGAGAGGATTCAACCAGGACAGGACCTCTCCCTCCAGATGGAACATAATAAAGGCTACTTTTGCCCGGTCAGAGGGATATTGCTGCGGCAACCATTCAAAGTGGAGGCTACACTGATTTAAGAACCCCCTGCAGAGCTTGGGATCCCCAGTGAAGCGAGGCGGTTTGGCGAGGCGGGGAGTCGGGAGAGCTGTAGGAGAGGAGGGAGGAGTCGGAGTTACTGCGGCAGACTGGAGGACCGACAAGCGGCTATCAAAGGAGGCCATGTAAGACAAAATATGGGCTTGAGTATCTTGTTGCTGGCCCAGCTCCTGTTGAAGACTGGCCAGTAGATTGGCAGTTCCAGGATCGGCCACCTGCAGGGCCGACAAACGGGTGTCCATAGACTTCATGACAGACATAATGCGTCCCTGATTCTCCCGCAGGAAGAGTAACTCTTTCTGGGTAGCAGCAGTAGTACCGGCGGAGTCCATGGCCTGATTGTTCTGTTAGCGTGGCTGGTCTGGAGCCGGAATCTCCAGGAGTGGACTCTCTGGGCCGTGGCACCGAGGGGCCCTGGGCGAGCTGCCAGGTGGAACCGACCCCTATACAGGGACTGTTAGGAGCAGGCCCAGGGGTCCGAGTACCACAGTAGCCGGTACTGAGAGGGGCGGCTCAGGATGGACTGGAGTAGGACTGTGAGACTGAAGTGTAGAAGACAGAACAGAGCTGGAACACAGGAGACAGGAGTGGAGTAAGACTGTAGACTGGAACGTGGAGGGACTGAAGTGTAGATGACAGGACAGAGCTGAAACACAGGAGACAGGAATGGAGTAAGACAGTAGACTGGAACGTGGAGGGATGGCTGGAGCAGGAACAAAGGATTAAAGGATGACGGTAGGACTGGAGCAGGGTGGAACTGGAACACCGGAGGCAGGACTTGAGTAGGACAGAAGGACTGGAGCAGGATGGAACAGGAACACTGGAGGCAGGACTGGAGTAGGACGGAAGGACTGAAGCAGGATGGAAAAGGAACACCGGAGGCAGGACTCGAGTAGGATACCAGGACTGGAGAAGGATGGAAAGGGAACACCGGAGGCAGGACTGGAGTAGGACGGCAGGAATGGAGCAGAATGGAACAGGAACACCGGAGGCAGGAATGGAGTAGGACGGCAGGACTGGAGCAGGATGGAACAGGAACACCGGAGGCAGGACTGGAGTAGGACGGCAGGACTGGAGCAGGATGGAACAGGAACACCGGAGGCAGGACTGGAGTACAGCAGGGGACACGGATAGCCAGACTGCGAGGCTGCTGCAGGGAGCACACGAGAACGGGACTGTGAGACTGCAGAGAGCACACAAAGAAGCGAGGCCCAGTGTGCTAGGAAACACAACGATCAGGCGCCTCCCTCATGGGGAAGCGGCCTGATATGCCTGTCTGGTCTGCCATTGGTCAGGGGGTGCTTCCGGGTCAGGGCATAGCCGGAGCACAGGAAGCAGAAGGGAGGCGCGGCCGCTGCCTATGGCGCATGCGCATTGCATGCAAAGGCCGCGCGCCTGTCAGAGGTGACCGCCGTGGCTGTCGGGCGGCGAGGGGCTGCGGCGTGGGAGCGATAGCCGGGTGAGTATGCAGAGACGGCATGACATTTATGTTGGGGGGCAATCACTTTTTCACACAGGGCCCTGGAGGTTTGGATTTCTTTTTTCCTTAATAAAGACCTTCATTTAAAAACTGCATTTTGTGTTTACTTGTGTCCTCTTTGTCTAATATTTACATTTTTTGGGGTGATCTGAAACATTTAAGTGTGATAAACATGCAAAAGAATAGTAAATCAGAAAGGGGGCACACACTTTTCCACACAACTGTATGCCGGTTACCAGCCATTATGTGACTAGCCATTGTCTATTAAAGCAGGGCATGCAACAGTCTGTACCATGACTAAGGCAGAGCGGCGAAACGCGTAGGTCAGCTGTGTTTTTCTTCCTAGTATGGGCTGTGTACATTTTGATTCTCCACGAGAATCTGCCTCCAGAGCTTACTATAAATGACGGGGTATTACCAGTGTGAGATATGTAATAACTCCAGCTGCTCTACTGATCTACATGTCTCACATTAGTAATGCCCACTTTATTTATAATAAGCTCTGGAGGCAGATTCTCAGGCAGATCTATGTCCCGCCCATAGATCTTAACTGCTAATTTACATATTTCAAAAAAATGTGGATTTCTCTGGAATACAACATCGGATTTCAGATATCAAGGTATCATTTTATTCAGCATCATATAACGGTTTAGGGGAGTAGATTCTACTCATAGACTCCCTTTAAAGCAAAAAGCAATAGGTCCAAAAAGAACTATAATAAAATTTATGGTATATACACATCCTAACCTAAGGTAGTTATCAAACCTCAATGCATTAACACATACACAGGTAGAAAAACATCCGAATGTTGATGATAAAAGGTATAATAATAATTCCACGCGTTTTAGTTCATAGCGAATAGGTGAAAATGGTCTGAAATAACTATATATGGAGCTGAGTGATGCAAATGGTTTAATGCTTGACCTACATGTCAGGTACAGCTCCGATGAGCGTCTAATTAGCGGGATTCTTGACTATAACATTTGATGATATTGATTAACACAAACACAGGTGCTGTACGTACATGGCAGCCGTGATCCTGGCAACGTCTTCATCTATAGAATCTTTTCTGTCTTGACGGATCACCTCCTGCAGCCATTGTGAGAGAACCTGTAATTGACGAGAGCTAAAACTATGGGGACAGGCGGACATCCACTAAAACCCCACAGAACAGCAGCCATATTTCCAACATGTTTAAATTCTATATAGAGCGGTGATGTCAATCAGTAATTTTTGGCAGATTTTCGGTAAAATTTGTAGTTGGATTTGCTGAGTATTGTTCTGCAAACTTGACAAAAAGAAGAGAAAGAAATAGGCCATGAGCAGGGGATCACCCTGAATAGGACATAGCATATATAATACAAATTTTATTCAACACAGCAAACAGCAAAAATTCTTAAAAACATTAAAAATGGTCACAAATGTGACACATACACAAATAATACAATGCTCATAATAGAGCAACCCACCTGCTACCAACTATCACCCTCACCGAGAATGATGCCTATATCCCTAGGTCCATGTAAACAGGATTCTCAAGATGCTGATCACTATGAGGCGTACAAAAAAGATAAAAATGCACACTAAATAGACCTCGTATATGCGTAGAGGTACCCCAGCCCAAGATCAGGCATAGGGAACATCAAGGACCAGATCAGCCAGACCATTAGGGGCTAGAGAGGGTCTAAGTGAACAGAGAAAATCTCCATAGCCACCCCAAATGATAACCACACATGCAAATCAGCACAATACAAAACCCATGAGAAGTGAAGTGGGGCAGGTAGAGCCAGAGACCTGACGCGCGTCGCCACCTAGAGTATCCTGTTTACATGGACCTAGGGATATAGGCATCATTCTCGGTGAGGGTCATAGTTGGTAGCAGGTGGGTTGCTCTATTATGAGCATTGTATTATTTGTGTATGTGTCACATTTGTGATTATTTTTAATGTTTTTAAGAAATTTTGCTATTTGCTGTGTTGAATAAAATTTGTATTATATATGCTATGTCCTATTCAGGGTGATCCCCTGCTCATGGCCTATTTCTTTCTCTCCTTTTTGTCAAACATATGCACTATTTAGGTCTAGGCTTGATCCCCTTAATTATCCTTTCGGTGGTGCCCCCATTTCTTTGTTTCTCATTGTTCTGCAAACTTAGCCTAAAGCTAATATAATAAAGAACTGCAAAATGTTTAGGGATTTGATTCTTATATAAGGCGTAGTAGTATATATGGTTGAGGCTGTCTGGCGCTTGCGTGGAGCCTTTATGTGTATGGGAAGTTGTTTTCTTCAACATATATGGAGCAAGATGAAGCATCTGGAGCATCTGAATCAACCCCCAGAGCCATAATATGACCGTGTTAGTGAGCCCAAATCAATAAAGGTTCCTACAAATGTGGTTATTTTTATGGGCATCAAATAGGGTATATATGAACTTCTGTCTATTTATCTAATTTGGCTAAATGGAAATCATAAAAATGCGTCTTTAAATTGGTGTCATATTGGGGTATGTGAACACGGCACAGAGATTTTGAAGTAGAAAACACATTCTGAAAAATCTTATTCGTATTTTTTTTTTAGTCTTTTTTAGCAGCTTTTTTTGAATTTTACATGTTAAATAGTGGCGGCTTCCAAGAAGAGGCCGCCTGAAAAATGAACAAGTTCCTTTTTTAATCTGCTTGACGGATATTAAAGCGGTTAAAAGATATTTAAAAAGACGAATCGTGTGCACAGAAAGTCATTTTGACTTTACAGTGCATATGTTGATTATTTTTCCCTTTTTTTTTTTTTTTTAGCAAGATTTCACATGCACATATCTTTAGGCGACGTTCCCACGATGAGTTTCTGGTGATTTTTTTTTTTACATTGTGTATTTGCAAAAACAAAATGCTGGCGTTCTTCTCTCTTCTGTCCTCAGATCTGCACCAAATCTTCTTCTGATCCAAGCAGTGTTTTCATGTCAGTCTCCAGACTGTACCAGTACTGCCATGGAAATTTTGCTAAGAATATGTGCACACGGAGTCTTTTGCCGAGTTTTTGGGGAAGAAAAAGAGGGGAAACTCAAAGTTTTTGAAAGGTTTTGAGATTCGGAGGAGGATTTGGAGAGTTTATGCCCAATTTCCATCCAGTTTCTGCTCCAAAAATTCCTTGAAAAACTCTGCATACGCATAGCCAAAAAATGGATAAGGCCTGTTTCACACATCACTTTTTCACCATCAGTCAAAATCTGCCAAAATTTGAAAATGGCGGATCCGCTTTTCTTGTGGCGGATCCGCCATTTTTTTCCATCGAGATACATTAGTGGCGGATTTTGGCGGATGGTTGTCCGTTACGTCCGCTATTCGGCGGATCCGCCAGATTTCTGGCGGAGTCTGAGGTGAACGGACTTTGCAACGTTTTTTGGCGCCGTCAAAATGGCGGGAGACGGCGCATCCGCCGTCGTCCGCCATGTGGTAGAATGGACGCCTATGCGTGGCAGATCCGCCGGGATCCGCTATTTTGCGGAATCCGCCAACGGAATCCGCTAAATCGCACTGAGCATGCTCAGAAAAAAAGATACTTTTCCACACAGTCCAAAAACTATATAAAGGTGGGCTAATTAATCATTGGGCCCAGACATCAGGCACCAGCCAGACTGAAGACACAGAGCCAGAGCCAGCACCTGCCCAGCAGAAAGACCCCCAGCTTACAACAAAGAGAGAGACAGAGGCTGCCAGCCAGCCATAACCTGCCCAGCAGCAAGACCCCCTCCTGCAAGACCCCTGGAGCAAGAGGCCTGCCCAGCTGCCCAGCACCAAGCCAGGACGGAGAGGCCTGCTACCAAAGCCACCAAAGCCTGCAATTGTGTGAGTATTAAACTATTTGTGTGGGGCATGTCTGTGTGTGTGTCTGTGGCTTGTCTGCCTGTGTGTGTGTGGCCTGTCTGTGTGTGTGGCCTGCGTGTTTGCGTGTGTGTGTGTATGGTCTGCCTTCCTGCATGTATGTTCGTGGCCTCCCAGTGTTGCATGTCTGTGTGTGTGTGTATTTTTATTATGCTTTTTTTTCATACTTTAATTGTTTTTCTGTTGCATGTGTACTGAATTTTATTTTCATAGTACTGTAATTTTATTTCCATATTTGCAATTGTGCTGTGATTGTGTTGTGTATTGTATGTGGTGTTTCTGTTGTATATCACTGTTTTTTTATTTTTCATTTATTGTGGTATTTAAACTAAAGAGCAGAGTAGCTCCGAATTGTGGAAAAAAAAATAAAAATAATAAAAGCTATTTATAAAAACTGTCCGTAGTTTTATTTTAAAACCAGGTAAAATTAAGTATGGGCATACGTACAAAAAAGGTACATTAAGTGTTGGTTTTTGGTATACAATTGTGGCTATACACTCAAATGAGAGATTGGAATTTACACTTGCAAACACTTGGGTATACTCTCAGTGAGAGTACAGGGAATTACACACATGCAATCACAGTGTGGTTATACTCTCAGTGAGAGATTTTCAGGGAATTTACAAACATGCAAACACTTGGGTATAGTCTCAGTGAGAGTTTCAGGGAATTACACACATGCAATCACAGTGTGGTTACACTCTCAGTGAGAGATTTTCAGGGAATTTACACACATGCTAACACTTGGGTATACTCTCAGTAAGAGTTTCAGGGAATTACACACATGCAATCACATTGTGGTTACACTCTCAGTGAGAGATTGTAAGGGAATTTACACACATGCAAACACTTGGGTATACTCTCAGTGAGAGTTTCAGGGAATTACACACATGCAATCACAGTGTGGTTACACTCTCAGTGAGAGATTGTAAGGGAATTTACACACATGCAAACACTTGGGTATACTCTCAGTGAGAGTTTCAGGGAATTACACACAATACCAATGAAGATTTTTCTTTTTCTATGTTATTAAAATTCTCTTTATACTTGCAGATCCGTTCAGGAAGGAACTGCTAGGCCGCAGCAGAGAACACTAGGCAACCAGTTCTATTTTCCCTGTAAGTATATTGGCCTGAAAGCTTTTTCTGATCCTTTGTATAGTAGCTTTACAAGTGTCTTTATACTTGCAGATCCGTTCAGGAAGCACCACTAGCCAGGCCGCAGCAGAGAACACTAGGCAACCAGTTCTATTTTCCCTGTAAGTATATTGGCCTGAAAGCTTTTTCTGATCCTTTGCATAGTTTACAAGTGTCTTTATACTTGCAGATCCGTTCAGGAAGCACTGCCAGCCAGGCCGCAGCAGAGACCCGGCCAGCCAGGCCGCAGCAATGTCTTCTTCTGAGAGCTCCCCCTCACATCATCAGCGAACTGAGGTAAATAATTTTTTTTTTTAACCCTATATGCATTTATTATGTTTTCACAGGAAGCTGAATCTGAGGAGCTTCCAGGAGGAGACATGCAGGGAGGAGAAATGCAAGGAGGGGGCGCGCAGAGTGTAAGTTTAGGATATACAAAAACTCACATACATACATAATGCTACACCCAACACAAACATTCATCACAGCACACACAATAACTACGCATCCATCCAACCCATTTTTCTTTTTACAGTCTTCAAATCCGGTGCCCGCACTAGAGCGACTCCCAGGACATCCCAGCGTCGTCAAGGCAATGCCCCTGGTGGTCGGTGAACGGTAAGTAACCCTTTATTTGGGTGATTGATTAATGAACCTCATGTGTTTGAATGTAATCATTTTTTTTTGTTTATTTTTTTTCTTCACAGGTTTCACAGCATGCTCCCCACAGACATGTGGAAGAGGGTATCATCATCGATGTGGACACCCTCATTGAGGTTGTACAACTACGGAAGCCGCTGTGGAACATAGCAAACCGCTTACATGCCGACCAACCAACCACCCGACGGCTATGGAATGAGGTGTGTTCGGAGGTTGTAGAGAACTGGGAGGCGCTCGATGAGAGGGCCAGGGATTTTGTGCGAAAGTATTCCAATTTCAGTAACTTATATTACAGCATGTGAAGTGTTGAATACTAACCACTTTTTTTTCCTTCACAGGTGAAAGGGTTATCATACGGTGGCGGTCGCTCAGGGATCGCTTCAAGGGGGACTTCAACAAGGAGATGCAGGCCCCGAGTGGATCAGGAGGACGCAGGAGCACCCCGAATAAACATTACAGAGCCCTGTCGTTCCTCCGGTCGACGATGGTGAGCAGAAGGTAAATATTCCACACACCATTTCTGTAGTACAAATGTTTCCATGTTTAACCTAATTTTTTTTTCAGCAAGGCCAAATGAAATATCAATATATTAATATATATTTTTTTCTCTTTTTTAGCACCGTCTGCAGCACTTGGAAGCCTGCTTCTGAGTTGCCTCCCTCTGGAGGGATCCCTTCGGAGACCGCCACCGGTGACCACATCGAGGTATCCGACCCCTCTCTACCTGCCCTCTTGTCTCGTCCTTCTATCCCCTCCACCAGCACTGGAGCAGCAGGGCATACTTCATCACATGAAGCTGCTGGTGACGATTTACAGTACCCTTTGCCCCACCCATCTGACACTGCCGCAACATCTCGACCAACTTTTGGTTCTGGACGGCAGCGTCTGAGAGGTCTGGAAAGGATGACCTTGTCTGACTGTTGAGTCTGAACTCATCTGTCCAGCATGGTTTCCACGTTTATGGCCAGCAGTTAGCTTCTGGGTTGAACATGATAAATCAAAGTATCATGGAATTCAGAAGCTACATGGAACGGATGAATGCAGAGTCAAACCAGATGCCGAGACACATTTTTTTCATTCAGTTGTCCGGCAAATGGAAGGTTTAAATACTCACCAGCAGATGCATGTGATGCAAGCCTGTCACAATGCTCTAGTTGCTGCAATGTCCGAAGCATCCCATGCACCTATTCCATCACCTCATTCCACCATCCATCCTCCCTGTGTCCATCTTTCCCCCGTCCATCCTTCCATCGTCCATCCTTCCATCGTCCATCCTTCCACCACCATCCATCCTCCTACCACCATCCATCCTCCTACCACTCCCTCTCCTTTCTCTAGTTCCCATTCCAATCTTCCCAGTACCTTCCTTCCCCATTGCATTATACCCCAATGCCCTCACCATACCCACCCCCACACACACTTTCAATGTTCCCACAAACCTCCTCTGTCCATCAACTCCCGTCCCAACCTCATGTTTTCAACCCCCCTTCCACTTCTGATCCTCACCAACTCCGTTCCCAGTCCTCCAGCCCCCCCCTCGATGCGGTCAACCCTGTTAACCCCTCCGATGATATCTCCACCCAACAATACCAGCATCTGTAATGTTGTAAAAAAAAATTGTTATGTTCTAAAAAAATTTGTTATATCTATTTTTCTAAAAAAAATATTAAAAGAACAGTTCTCAAAATTACTAAAATAACAGTATATAATTTTGAAAAAAATTGCAAAAATAAACAAGTTTTTGTTTCAAAAGAACTTTATTGTGTAGTTTACTTTTTTCTTTAGTTCTTGGTAAAGGTTGAAAGTACACCGTTGAGGTAAAGGTCAAAAAACACAACACTTGGTAACATTTCAAAGTACACCATTGGTGTAAAGGTCAAAAAACACAACACTTGGTAACATTTCAAAGTACACCGTTGGTGTAAAGGTCAAAAAACACAACACTTGGTAACATTTCAAAGTACACCGTTGGTGTAAAGGTAAAAAAATGCAACACTTGGTAACATTTCAAAGTACACCGTTGGTGTAAAGGTCAAAAAACACAACACTTGGTAACATTTCAAAGCACACCGTTGGTGTAAAGGTCAAAAAACACAACGCTGTTATTACCCACCACTCTTCGCGCTCTTGTCAATCGATAGTTAAATTTTTTTTTTCCCGTGTGTCAATCCATGACTTCCATATGGCTTGAGAAGATGTTTGGACAGTTGAAATGCGTCGTCACCAACACACACAAATGGCATTGGTGGGCCTGTTGTTCCAGGGAGTGGTCTTGAAGGTGGGAAATCAAAATTGTCTCAATACAAACAACGGCCCATTGCAGACATCTTGAATACCTGAGAATCATTTGAACGACCATCATTTGAATGTCCACCGCAATAAATTTGCATTTTGCGTCTGCAATGGCCATCAGTACAATTGAAAAGAATTTCTTGTAGTTGAAAAATTCTGATCCAGATCCAATGGGTTTCACAATCCTAATATGCTTCCCATCCACGGCACCAACGCAATTTGGAAACTGGCAGATTTGTTGAAAGTTGTCTGCAATCTCCAGCCACCTCTCCTGTGTTGGCTGTGGGATAATGTAGACAATCCCACAATGCCCGGGAGGTCTGTTGGACAATTCCAGATATTGTTGAAATCCCGAGCCGGAACTGGTAATGGAGGGAGGTGAAGGATTCTCCAGTTGCCAGGAATCTGGTAAAAAAAAGGGGAAAAAGTAAAATTAATACAAACTACAAGCCATAACATAACAATAAAAGTTTGCAGAATATGAAACCTTTTAAAAAATAGATAACTTACCGAAGGGTCACCATCAAACGCTCCGCCGGTGATACAGAAAAGCGCATGTAGGTGTCCCTTCTCCGGATTTGCGCTCCGACACGCTCCACCAATATCTCAAACAGGTCCTGCCTCATGCGCACATAGTTGAAGAACTTGTCAGGATTATCCCTCAGTTCCAGATACAGCGAAGAACACACGCCACGGGTAAATCTCTGTGCATTTATCGGATGAATCCACTGCCGTCGTCTCTTCATGCGTTGGAGACGCAGGATTCGCAGTCTTCTTTTCTCCCTCTGCAGAGCAATAATTGCCAACCGATTGCAGTGAAGATCAAATTCCACACTGTTAATTCTCGCAATGACTCCTTCCATCTCTGCCACTAGCTCTAAAACCTTTCAAAGATATTATTTTACAACACCATAGATATAGTTTTCCCTAGTTTCCAGGATCCAATCACATTTGGGAGCATTTTCCAAGAGCCAATCATACTTGGGAGCATCCCACTTTGGAGGTGTGGAAAAACGGATCAGTCAGGAAACGGATCCAACGGATGGCAAAAACAGATGCCAGTGAATGGAATGGATCCGGTTTTTGACCGTACCATCCGCTTGCATCCGTTTTTACACATTTTTAGCGGATCCGCCATTTTCACTTTTGGGCGGATTTTGACTGATTTGAAAAAACATGTGTGAAACAGGCCTAAGCAGTCAGCAGAAGTGATGATTGTCGTTTTTTAAGTTATTTCTTAATTTTCTCAAGTTTATCTTTTCCTTAAAGTGGAATTGCAGTAAAACTTGACTTCAGACTTGAACTAAACGGGGAAGATTCAACATAAAATTGCATTTTTTCAGCAAAATACTGTGGATAAAAAAATCCGTATCCACTTTGTTGTCACTCCAGGATATTTCGGCCAAAAATCCATATGGAAAACATGCAACATTCCCAGTGTGTGTGAACACAGATGAACAAACCTCCATGGAAACTTAGCCAAATGTCATATAGTCTAAGACCATAATAAAACACATGCATCTGGCTATATGAGCGGTGCACGTGCTGGGTGTATATACTGTAGAATGCGATGGAGGAATATCAGAACACTTAGAATCATAGAATCGTAGAGTTGGAAAGGACCTCCTGGGCCATCTGGTCCAACCCCCTGCTCAAAGCAGGAGTCGCTAAATCATCCCAGTCAGATGTCTGTC
This sequence comes from Dendrobates tinctorius, assembly GCF_039654945.1. NCBI lineage: Eukaryota > Metazoa > Chordata > Amphibia > Anura > Dendrobatidae > Dendrobates > Dendrobates tinctorius. Next base: position 19,741,712 of record NW_027361677.1, read on the forward strand.
CAGCCTCTGTTTGAAGACTTCCATTGAAGGAGAACTCACCACTTCTCGTGGCAGCTTGTTCCACTCATTGATCACTCTAACTGTCAAAAAGTTTTTTCTAATATCTAATCTGTGACTCCTCCCATTCAGTTTCATCCCATTGCTTCTAGTCTTTCCTTGTGCAAATGAGAATAAAGTTGATCCTTCTACAATGTGACAGCCCTTTAGATATTTGTAGACAGCTATTAAGTCTCCTCTCAGTCTTCTCTTTTTCAAACTAAACATTCCCAAATCCTGCAACCTTTCCTCATAAGACAGGGTTTGCAGACCGGTCACCATTCTGGTTGCTCTTTTCTGAACTTTCTCCAGTTTGTTGATGTCTTTTTTAAAATGTGGTGCCCAAAACTGGACACAATATTCCAGATGAGGTCTGACCAAAGAGGAGTAGAGGGAAATAATGACTTCACGTGATCTAGACTGTATGCTTCTGTTAATACATCCTAGAATTGCATTTGCCTTTTTTGCTGCTGCATCACACTGTTGACTCATATTCAGTCTGTGATCTATTAGTATACCCAAGTCTTTTTCACATGTGCTGTTGCTTAGCCCTATTCCTCCCATTCTGTATATGCTTTTCTCATTTTTATTGCCCAGATGTAGTACTTTGCATTTTTCCCTGTTAAAAACCATTCTGTTAGTTGCTGCCCACTTCTCCAGTTTATTTATATCTTTTTGAATCCTCTCTCTCTCTTCTCTAGTATTAGCTATCCCTCCTAGCTTTGTGTCATCAACAAATTTAATCAGTTTACCCTCAATTCCTTCATCTAAATCATTGATAAAGATGTTGAACAATACAGGGCCCAGGACAGAGCCCTGTGGTACCCCACTTGAGACATTCTTCCAACTGGATGTGCAGCCATTTGCGACCACTCTTTGGGTCCGATCACTAAGCCAGTTATGAATCCTCCTAACAGTTGCCTTGTCCATTCCATACTTAGTCATTTTTTCAATAAGGATTGTATGAGATACTTTGTCAAATGCTTTGCTGAAGTCAAGATATACTATATCTACAGCATTTCCTTGATCCACCCAATCAGTGATACCGTCATAGAAGGAAATTAAGTTAGTCTGACATGATTTATTAGTTACAAACCCATGCTGACTCTGTTTAATCATTTCATTCTTATCCAGGTACTGACATACATGTTGTTTAATAATCTGTTCAAAGATCTTTCTTGGTATAGAAGTCAGACTCACTGGCCTATAGTTGCCTGGGTCCACCTTCTTCCCCTTTTTGAAGATAGGAACATTTGCTCTTCTCCAGTCTTCTGGGACTTCTGATCTCCAAGAATTTTCAAAGATTATGGAGAGGGGTTCAAAAATTTCTTCTGCTATCTCCTTCAGTACTCTGGGGTGTAATTCATCTGGACCTGGAGACTTGAATTAATTTAGGTTGGCTAAGTGTTTCCTCACTATCTTTCTGTTTAAAGATATCCTGGATTCTTCTATTCCCTTAATAGGACAGTGAAGAACAGTTGATGTTACATTTCCTTTCTGAGAGAAAACAGATGCAAAATAGGAATTTAAAAGTTCGGCCTTCTCAACATCCTGTCTTACCATTTCATCATTTTCATCCTGTAAAAATCCTATAGCATCTTTGACTTTTCTTTTACTTTTGACATATCCCCAAAATCCTTTATTATTGCTTTTGACATCTCTTGCAAGCCTCAATTCATTTTCAGCTTTAGCTAATCTGATTTGTGCCCTGCAGGTTCTGCAGACAGCATTATATTCTTCTTTAGATATGCCTCCCTCTTTCCATTTTATAAACATTTTTTTCTTCCTTTTTAGCATGTGCTTTAGTTCTGTGTTCATCCATCCTGGTTTCCTTAAATGCTTCCTATTCTTCCCTCTTTTCGGAATTGTTAACAATTGTGCTTTGAGAATTTCACTTTTCAAGATTTCCCATCCTTCCTGGACATTTTTGTCTTTAAGGATATCCAGCCATTGGATCCCTCCAATTCTCTTTCTGAATCCCTTAAAATCTGCCTTTCTGAAATCTAACCTTGACGTCTGAGTCTTCACAGGTCTGCCTCCTCTAGTTATCCAAAATTCTAAAATAGCATGGTCGCTACCTCCTAGGGTCCCAGCCACTTTTACCTCCTCAACCATTTCCTCCCTGTTTATAAGGATTAGATCCAAGGTAGCAGTTCCCCTTGTTTTCTCCCCTACCTTTTGGAAGATAAAGTTGTCAGCAAGAGAGGATAAGAATTTCCTTGACCTGTTAGTTTTGCATGAGAGAGATTCCCAACAAATGTCTGGATAGTTGAAATCTCCCATGACAACTATGTCATATTTTTTGGAGAACTTGGCCATTTGATGCATAAAGAGTTCATCCATGTCTTCAGCTTGCACAGGCGGCCTGTAGTAAATGCCTACAATGGTGTCCTTTCCATTGTTCTGTCCTTGTATTCTTACCCAAACAGTTTCCACAGAACTCCCAGTCTCTGAAGCTTCAATCTCTGTGCAGATATACGCGTTTCTAACATACAATGTCACACCCCCTCCTCGTTTATCAAGTCTGTTTCTTGCAAATAAGTTGTATCCTTCTAGTCTTGTATTCCAATCATGTGTATCATCCCACCAAGTTTCAGTGATTCCAATGACATCATATTTCTTTTCCTGTGTTAGTAGTTCCAATTCTCCTTGTTTGTTGCCCATGCTTTGTGCATTAGTATAGAAACATTTTAGTTTGTGATTGGTTTCTCTTTCTCCAATTTTTTTATTAATTAGATTCTTTTGTCTTTGTTCTTCCTTTCCACTTCTAATAGCAGAGTTCTCAATAGCATTTGTCAGGTGTATGGCTTTTTCTGGTCTTTTGCTTCCCTTCCCATGTTGTTCTAGTTTAAAGCTCTTCTTACAAGTGTAGCAAGGCGACTTCCAAATACATGTTTTCCAGTCTTTGTAAGGTGCACCCCATCTCTAGCAAGTAGTCCATCGTAAAGGTAATTCATTCCGTGATCCATAAATCCAAATCGTTGCTGACGGCACCATCGACGTAGCCAGTTGTTCACCTGCAGAATCTTATTCCACCTCCTTGTTCCATGGCCATCCACTGGGAGGATGGAAGAGAAGACCACCTGTGCTCCCAGTTCTTTCACTTTCTTGCCTAAGTCTTCAAAGTCTCTGCAGATGGTTTCCAGGTCATTTCTTGCGGTGTCATTTGTCCCCACATGTAGTAGCAGGAATGGGTAGTCATCTGTAGGTCTGAAGAGTCCTGATATCCTGTCAGACACATCTTTAATTTTTGCACCTGGAAGACAGCACATTTCTCTTGAAGTTATATCCGGTCTGCAGATAGCGGCCTCTGTTCCTCTCAACAGGAAATCCCCCATGACCACCACTCTCCGTTTCTTCCTCACAACATTTTTCTTTCTCCATCCAGGAGGACTCTGAAGGCGTACAAGGTTGCTGTTTGTTGGCAAAGTCTTATCCTGATGCATTTCTTCATCGTTTTCCTGCGTGAGAGCCTGGTACTGGTTCCTGAGCAGTATGGGTGCTGACTGCCTCCTGATCCTCCTGCTTCTCTGGGTCACATGCTTCCATTCCTCTCCTTCTTCAGGTGCACTTCGAATTTCTTCTCTTTCTGTAACATGAAGAGATAATTCTGCTCTGTCCAAGAACTCTTCACCTTCCTTAATGATCTTCAACGTAGCTAACCTCTCTTCGAGATTTTGCAACTTTTCCTCCAACAGGGACACAAGCTTGCATTTGTGGCATGTGAAGTTTGGCTTTTCCACTGGTAAGTCTGTGAACATGTAGCAAGAAATGCAGCTCACCAAATGGCTCCTGGCCTCTTCCATATTGAGATTTCTTGAAAACGATGAAAGATGAGCCAATTTTGAATATGTATATTTCACACCAAATATCAGGATTCCCTCTGTCATTTCTCTGCTACAATCCAACAAACCCACTTCACTAAAGAAAAAGCTCCACAGACGGTGGTATCTGAAGCTATGAATAATGGACGTCAGATTTCTACAAGTTTGCGGCTTTCTGCCCCCCACCGAGTCTGTTCTTGCACTGAAACTTTCCTGGATTCCTTTGTCTTCCTCCGTTTCATTCTCTACCAATCACATCAAAACTTGACGGAAGAGAGAAGAATGCCAGCAGCAATTAAATCCTGAAGAAAAAACCCAACACATGCTCTCAAAGAGATGGAATCTTTTCCTAATTGCAAACGACGGAGAGCAGAAATGACGTCTTTAACCCTATGTATAATGGTCGCTGGATCAAACATACGGATGCGTTAATTGGGTATATGAACAGTTGGTTGGAATGATATTGGATGGTAAAGCAAATAACTTTCTGACTGTGAGGGTGATCAATGAGTGGAACAAGCTGCCACGAGAGGTGGTGAGTTTTCCTTCAATGGAAGTCTTCAAACAAAGGCTGGACAGACATCTGTCTGACATAGTTTAGTGACTCCTGCATTGAGCAGGAGGTTGGACACGATGACCCTAGAGGTTCCTTGCAACTCTGACATTCTAAGATATTGAGCCAAATATGCATACAAAAGCAGAAAAAGTTCCATACATACCTGCCCTCTACAAGTTACATAAGGAAACTGCAAGATTTCTTTGGCACTTGGACGAGGTGCCGGGTCCTTCCTCAGCATTCTATAAGCGTAAAAAAGAGATAGAAACGGAAAGGTGACCCAAAGAAATGTTAAAAAAGAAGAACTTGACTATTGTAGCATGGTTTTTTCTCCTTTAAAGTAGGAACCAAATTTTTGGAGAATGTTACTTTAAGAGGCACAATTTGCTTATTGGTGCCAACTCCGAGAAGGCGTAGAATCTTGTTGGTTTTAATACAAACATTACTTCAAGGAGTTTTCCAAGGACGTAAAACAGAGTTTGTTTCTGAAATGCAAAATAATACAACTTATTAATGTAATTTAATTATGAAGTTTGCACTCACGTCCCGGTTAGAGGCCCTTTTCGTGATCTAGGGAGCTCCACTACTGCATTCGTTCTGCTGCATCAAGAGAGATTCTTCTCTCCCTAGGTTGATGATGTGATGAAGGGGGCTGGCTGTCTAGCTTGCATTATAACCAACGTCAAATCCCTTTTCTAACTCTGGGAAAATGACAAAGAAAAAGGCCAGTTTACCAACTGAATTGATCCACAGCCAGCCCCCTTCATCACACCTTTGACACAAAAAGGGAATAAGCTGCTCTCTGGTGTAGAACAAATGGAGAAGAACCTGGTGGTAGTACAATGACAAACTGACACCCTAACAACTGAGTTTACCTAAAGCAAAACACAGCAATGTGCCAATAGTCCAACTTTGTGGGTGCAAAAATACTTGGGTTGCCAAAACACAATAGTGACAACATCACAACAGCTGACATGTTTGTAATCCTAAAGACATGGAACACATGTTGGAGATAGCATAGCATGGAAATCTTTACATGATAAAGTGTCCAGATGTGGTCAGTAAAGAGAGATTGGCCCAAAAATAGGTTAATTTGACTGATGGGGTCATGGTACACAGGGGAAATTGAGACGAGAGTTGTTCTACCATTCTACCAAGAGCTACCATCCTCATTTTTCCTACCATGACAGCACCCTTCCACAGTGTTAGATAAGGAGACATGGCATCATGGACTGGTCACCTAGTTCTCCAGACTTGATACTTATAACTATTTTTTGGGGTGTAGTAGAGAATTTTTCATAGGAAGCCTTTGTATACAGAAAGATTTTATCTCACGAGCATTTATCATAATTGGTGCCTATAGGAACAGGTTTAATGAACGTTGCATCGTTGATGATGGCTGTTTTGAAAACCAACCCATCTTAAACCTACTTTTGACCCAAGTTTGGGCACCAAAGAGAATAAATATGCTCATTCAGTGGTGTATACTAAATTTATACGGTATGTACGAGTCTTAACAATACTGAACCTATACTCTATACCAACTTTCACCCAATTTTGAGCATTTAAGATGCTAACTATGACACAGTACGGTTTACATACTTTTGGCCTGGTTTTGGGCTCTTAAGAGCAGAAGATAATCTATACCTGATTTCAGTCCAGTTTCGAGCACCTACGAGACTAAACATGATGCAGTCAGTACTGTAAACCTACGTTTGCCCCAATTTTGAGCACCTAGAAGACTAAACATAATCTATTCCTGCTACTGACTCAATTTCGAACATCTAAAAGACTAAACAATACTCACAATTATAACATATCTACTTTGCAATTTTGGCACAATTTTTATCACCTACGAAAATGAGCAAGAACTGCTTAGCCCTGTTTACCTACTTGTTGTAAAGTTTTGGGCAAATTTTGGGCACCTAAGAGACTAAATCTAAAAGACTAAACAAGACTCAAAGTATAACATATCTACTATGTACTTTTGGTCCAATTTTTAGCACCTACGAAAATAAACTTGACCGGCTTAGCCCTGTTTACCTACTTTTTGGCAAATTGTGGGCACCTAAGAGACCAAACTTGACCGAATCAGGCCTGTACACCTACTTTTGTCTTAGTTTCCATGCTGTAAACCTACTTCAGGGCCAATTTTTGATCAACTGATAAAGTAAACGTATTGCACATCTACTTTTGTTCAGTTTTGAGCATCTAAGAGGCTAAACATGACCGATCAAGTTCAGTCCCACTGTATACAAGCCATGATTTATCTAAGCTAGGATTCTGATTTGGGTCTGCATTTTATAGTCATTTTTCCAGGATCCCTCGAATAACGTGATATTATCTATTTAGCTGCTGTGCTTGACCACCAATGAAATTTGCGCAGGCATCACATCCCTAATCTACAACTTTATATGTGCCCCTGTTCCTCTACTGTCTGGCTCTCTCATGGTTCAGTAGACCTTGCATTGCTCGATGTCAGTTCCGGCAAAAGAGATGTCTGCCCTATAAGAGATGTGTTTTTTAGGGTAAATGCAATTAAACGCAAAACATAATTGTTCCGCTGAGTAGAGTGATTGTGGGAAATGTAACACTTATGGCAGTCAGTGGCGCAAATGTAAGTCCTCATTATTGGAGTCCGACTGGCAGTTTTTTGACTAGGGGGTAAATTATTTTAAGTGACCCAGATAAAAGTAGCTGTCAAATTTGTAGGTAGGGGCAAGACTGCTGCAAACAATTGGCAAAGCACTGAATCTGGAGCGAATTGTCCGCGGCATCAAAGGTTTTGGAAGTGCCAGTCAGCCAATGTTACATACTTCATTACTGAGCAAACTGTGCGAGTCTGTGCCTGATGTTACCTCTCTCTAAAACTTTTGTTTTTGTAATGATATATTTCAATTATCAAGGATCTCTGCCCGCTAAAGATTCATGCAAGAAACAACATGTTAGCAGCTATCTTTAATTAATGAAATTACACTAAGTTTCAGTCTATGAGATGACACTAAGTTTCAGTCTCCAGCCCCCTTGCTATACAATTTGCAGCCTGATCCAAGTTTCTGATTTTTCTGTTGTGGGATTATCTTTCACAGCAATATAGGCTGGATGTGAAGTCTGTGTGTGTGAAGTCTGTGTGTATCCAGGGTGCTACCTATATATCAGCACAGCTTCTATCCTGCACTCATTTCCTCATGTTCTTCTTGATAGCTTAGTTTCTCTCCCCACCCTGAGACTGTAGATGCTGCATAATCTCCAGTGTGAAAAGGGGAGAAAGTGGGTCGCCCTCTCAAGGCCGTGGGGTACTCAGTACCGGGCTCGATGGCCTTCAATGGGAGATGTCACAGCAGCAGGGACACGGCCCGTGGCCCTGGGCGCCCATTGTAAAAGGGGGAATGTTCAGTGTGCTTATGATGATTAGAATGAATGAGTCGTGACGCCACCTGTGGTGTTCGGCAATGAAGGTGTTAAGTCGACGCTGCAGACAGATCCTCTGGGACAGATGGTGTGGTGCAACTATAACTGATGTTATAGCCCTCCACAGGCAGGGCTTTAGTCCCAGGGCAGAGTAGGTGAAGTGACACTTAGATGGTGTAGTGCTTTCCAACACTCCGCCAACTTATATGCCTTTTCTGAACGTCTCCCTCTTAGCGCCTTTAGTGAAGTACTCCCAGTACTGAGTTACACTGGAGTTCCTCCTGTCAGATGTTCCTATGAACTCTACTTGTACGGCAGACAGCTGTAGCCTGCTTCAGGGACTCTCTGCTACCAAGTCCCGGCTCTCTATCTCGTTGCTGTTGCGCCCCCAAGTCTGATGTGGGAATAAAGTGATGACAAACTTCTATTCCTCCGGTGTCTGTTGCGGGACCATAAGTATCCAAACAACCTCGGGGACCGGACCCCGGCCTTGCGCTCAGAATTTGGGAAGGGTTCTCCTCTAACCCTGATCCTTAGTTCTCTTCTTCTCCTCACGTTCCGTACTAATTCTTTCCTTCTTATGGAGAGTCAGGCTTTTTATCAAAGTTCCTTTCCTGTGCCAGCGGACCCAGGTCACTGAGGTCGGCTGCAGCACTTCCTTCATCCATCCCACTCAGGGGAACTCCTTTCACAGACTGACCTCGTCAGACTCCTGTGACAAACTGACTAAATCCTGCCCTCCTCCCGCTCTTTTAGTGCAAGCTAAACTCCACCCGCCTCCCAGCACGCTTCGTGTTCCAAGCAGGGAGCCACCAAAGGGTGCTTTGCTACACTACTATGTTGTGTGAGAGGCAGGTGTTGGAGTGTGGTCAGGTGTCTCCACCTTACCTGAATGGTGGGGTACCACACCTCAGGAGGACGTGCAGTACCTCTGTGGCGACTGAACCCTCAGGGGCGCCACAAAAGCATGTACGGTTGTTACATCCAGTCCCCATCCTGGCGCTGCGCCCAGGTCTGCCGCTGTTACACCTAGCCCCCGTCCTGGCGCTGCGTCCAGGCCTGCCGCTGCTCTCCGTTCTGGGCACTCACCTCGAGCCTCTCATGCTGCTGCTCAGTGTTCTGTCCTCCCTCCTGCCTTCTCCTCCTGGCGTCCTGTGAGGAGATCTGTAGCTAAGGCTATTAGGGCACGCCCGCTCTCTTGCCTTCTTAAAGGGGCGGCGTGCATTATTCAAAAAATGCAATCAACCAATGGCAGCGCACTGGCTGCTATTTCTGGCCTCTCCTCCATAGGGAGAGCGCCGGAGCAACGAGTATCTATCATTGCTACATCCGGTTCTCATGCTAACCTGTCTGCGCTGCATCTGCAGTCTCTGTGCATTGTCTAATGCTCTCTGTTTCCACAGCATATCAGTATCCTGTGTTACCTGGTTATATCAGCAACCATCTGGGCCTAAGCCATCCCGTTCCGCTTACAGCCATCCGAGTCCAAGGACTGTGTGAAGGTCACTGGAACCGACTCCTTACCAACTAACCGGATCCAGGACCCAGCACATTACGGACTCTGCTGTAACTTTTGTAATCCCTTTTGGTCCCGCTGGGACAGCTGCCACGTGTTCGGGGTCTAACTGGAGGTAGCACCTGTGTCCTCCGGGTATTCCATTCTGGCCCTGCCTGAGGGGCTTTACTACGGGTGCTCGGGGCTCACTAGTCACGCCCCCTTCGGAGCCCCCCCGGACCGTGGTCCCGAGGTTCCACTTAAAAAATAAAAACGAATGTGAACTTCACCATCTCTGCCTCCGCTTCCATTCGTTACAGATTGCTCCGTCCTGGAATCCGCTGGACCCCAGAGGCCTCTGACGTTGGAGTTGTGCCAAGAGGTGACCCGTTTAAGAGATCAACAGGATAAGATCACGACGTACCTACGTAACCTGTCCACCCGCATGGATTCTCTGCAGAACCTGGCTGCTCCTGATTCACAGCAACAACCAGGCAGGTACCTGCTGTCATGACCAGCAAGGGCCCCCACCTGGCGGCTCCTACCCGCTTCCATGGTGAGCCCACTCAGTGTCGGGGTTTTCTCAATCAGTGTACCCTACACTTCGAAATCTTGGGGCATATGTTTGCTTCTGACCGTGCCAAAGTGGGCTTCATTATGTCACATCTAGCAGGAGAGGCTCTCGCCTGGCTGAATCCGTTATGGGAGAAAGGAGACCCGCTGGTTAATGATCTTCAATCTTTCCTAGAAGCTTTTCGCAGGACCTTTGATGAACCTGGCCGGGTCACGTCGACCGCTTCTGCCCTGCTTCGCTTACGCCAAGGAACCCTCACGGTGGCTCAGTATGCTGTTCAGTTCCGCACACTCTCGTCTGAGTTATCCTGGAACAATGAGGCCTTGCTGGCTAACTTCTGGGAGGGCCTATCTGGAAAAATTAAGGATGAGCTGGCGGAACGGGACAGGCCTACCATTTTGGATGACCTGATTTCCTTGGTGACCAGGATTGACCTGCGTTTTCAGAAGTGTTCCATGGAGATTAAGCGTGACAGGAGGTCCTACCACCTGGACTCTAATTCTTCCAAGACATCTACCTCATCCTCTTCTCCCGAAGCTATGGAGGTAGATCGAGTAAGTCTTGCCAGCCGCCGCCAGGAGGCGAGTCGCAAAAAACGGAAGCTGTCTGTACTGTGGTAGTTCCAAACACCTGATCCGCTCCTGTCCAAAGAAGTCGGAAAACTCCTGTGCCTAGGCTCGGTAGGAGAGGCCGCTCTAGGTAGAGAACGTTCCTCTCCTTCGTTGCAGATCTCAGTCTCCGTGACCTGCGGAGCAATAAAATTTTCTGGACTCTGTCTGTTGGACTCCGGAGCCGCCGGAAGCTTTATCCAGCAGACGCTTGTGGATCGCTACCACTTACCAGTTCAGGCTCTTCCCAACCCGTTGCGGGTAACCGCTGTCGATGGCCAGCCTCTGACCGAACCCGTCCAGTTCCAGACTGAGCCAGTGGAACTCCGGGTAGGTCTTATGCATTCTGAAAGAATCCGTTTTTATGTGTACCCTGGTTTGTCTCACCCCTTGCTTCTAGGTTTGCCTTGGTTTCGGAAACATGAACCAGTCCTTAATTAGAGAACAGGCGAAATTGTACGTTGGGGAGATTCCTGCTCGGACCGTTGTTTAACCCGGATTGAACCAGCTTCACCCCCGTCCAACCTGATACCCTGCCTGGATTACCATCCGCTTACTGGTCCTTCTCGGATGTCTTTGGGAAAAAGGAGGCTGAAAAACTTCCTCCCCACAGGTCGTATGACTATCCAATAGACCTTCTTCCCAGAACATCTCCTCCCCGTGGGAGAGTTTACCCTCTTTCCCAGGCAGAGACTCAGGCTATGTCGGACTACATCCAGGAGAACTTGGCCAGAGAGTTTATCCGAAAATCATTGTCACCGGCAGGAGCAGGCTTCTTCGTGAAGAAAAAGGACGGATCCCTGAGGCCCTGTATCGACTACCGAGGACTGAACCAGATCACGGTAAAAAACAGGTACCCTTTGCCTCTAATTTCAGAACTGTTTGACCGTCTCCGAGGGGCCAGGATCTTCACCAAGCTGGATCTCAGAGGGGCTTACAATTTGATCCGAATCAGAGATGGAGACGAATGGAAAACAGCCTTCAACACCCGTGATGGCCACTACGAGTACCTGGTAATGCCGTTTGGTCTAAGCAATGCGCCCGCTGTTTTCCAAGAGTTCGTCAATGACATTTTCAGGGATCTGCTTTACACCTGTGTTGTCTATCTAGACGACATTCTGATTTTTTCTACTGACTTGGTCTCGCATCGCAGACAAGTGCGCCTGGTCTTACAGAGGCTCAGGGAGAACAGACTGTACACCAAGTTTGAAAAGTGCCTCTTTGAACAATCCTTTTTGCCTTTCCTTGGTTACATTGTTTCCTCCCCAGGATTAAAAATGGATCCAGAGAAGTTATCGGCTGTACTCAAGTGGCCTCGTCCATCTGGGTTGAAGGCCATACAGCGATTCCTGGGCTTCGCCAACTACTACAGGCAATTCATTCCTAACTTCTCCACCCGAGTGGCACCCATCTCAGCTCTAACCCGGAAAGGTACAAATCCGAAGGATTGGCCTCCTGAGGTTGAGGAGGCCTTTGTTTCTCTCAAAAAGGCCTTTGCTGTCGCACCTGTTCTTCATCCTCCTAACTCCAATGAACAATTTTTTCTTGAGGTCAATGCCTCTTCAGTAGGTGCATGAGCCGTACTAACCCAGAAATCGTCCTCCGGGCAAATGCATTCCTGTGGGTTTTTTTCCAAGGTTTTTTCTTCCGCAGAGAGGAATTATTCTGTTGGAGATCGGGAATTGTTGGCTATCAAATTGGCTCTGCAGGAGTGGAGGCATCTTCTAGAAGGAGATCAGGTAATCGTATACACCGATCACAAAAACCTTGCTTACCTCCAAACTGCACAAAAGCTGAATCCTCGTCAAGCCCGCTGGGTTTTGTTTTTTGCTCGTTTCTGCTCGCCCAGCTGACAAAAATGTCAAAGCAGACGCACTTTCCAGTCCCTTTCTACCTCCTGATCAAGAAGAAGAACCGCAGCACATCATTGAACCCTCAATGTTAGTCACGGTCGCTTCTACTGATCTTGCCCGGCTGCCTCCTGGGAAGACTTTCATGTCAGCTTCTGAGCGTACTCGTGTTCTTCGGTGAGGTCACTCGTCCAAGCTGGCTGGTCACGCCGGCCAGAGAAAGACTCTGCAACTCATCTCCCGATACTACTGGTGGCCTGCCATGGCTAAGGACATTCTGGAGTACGTCACAGCCTGTCCTTCCTGTGCTCGTAACAAGATGGCCAAGCATCTACCCGCAGGTAGGCTTCAGCCTCTTTCAATTCCGTCTGCTCCCTGGCAACATATCGCGATGGACTTCATCACAGATCTCCCGATCTCATCTGGCTGTTCTGTGGTGTGGGTAGTGGTGGATCGCTTCTCTAAAATGGCTCACTTCGTTCCACTACCCGGTCTTCCAACTGCTCCTGAGTTGGCGGACCTGTTCATCCGGCACATCTTCCGTCTCCATGGTTTCCCTCTCCACATCGTGTCCGACAGAGGAGTCCAGTTCACCTCAAGATTCTGGAGAGCAGTTTGTAAACTGGTAAGAACTGAACTTGATTTTTCCTCAGCGTACCATCCCCAGTCCAATGGACAAGTGGAGAGGACAAAGCAAATCCTGGCTGGATTCCTGCGTCACTTTGTCAACGCCCATCATGACGACTGGGTAGACTTACTGTCCTGGGCCGAATTTTCTTACAACAATCAAGTACGTGAATCTTCTGGAAAGTCTCCCTTTCAGATTGTCTTCGGATTGCAACCTGGAATACCTCTTCCCATCTCCAGATCATCTGGCATTCCAGCTGCCGATACTTTCTCCGAAGATTTTTCTAAGGTCTGGAGAGATACCAAAACTGCTCTGGAGAAAGCCTCCCAGCGTATGAAAAGGCATGCGGACAAGAGACGTTTGGATGCGCCTATCTTTCGTCCCGAAAACAAGGTATGGCTCTCTTCTAAGTACATCCGGTTAAAGATGCCATCCTACAAATTGGGTCCCAGGTTCATTGGACCATTTGAGATCTTGAGACAGATCAATCTCATACAAGCTGAAGTTGCCCACTTCCTTACGTGTGCCTAACTCCTTTCATGTTTCTCTCCTCAAACCAGTAGTTTTGAGTCCCTTCTTTAAGGATCCGGGTACCACTCCTGACCCTGTCTCGGAGGATGATGTATTTGAGGTAAAACATATCCTGGCCGTAAAAAAAGTAAGGGGTAAGACCTACTACCTGGTGGACTGGAAGGGTTTTGGTCCTGAGGAGAGATCTTGGGAGCCTAGGGAGAACATCCAGGCTCCTCTTCTCCTTAAACGGTTCTACGCAGGCTTGAAGAAGAGGGGGTGTAAAGAGGGGGATACTGTTACACCCGGTCCCCGTTCTGGCGCTGCGCCCAGGTCTGCCGCTGTTACACCTGGCCCCCGTTCTGGCCCTGCATCCAGGCCTGCCGCTGCTCTCCGTTCTGGGCACTCACCTCAAGCCTCTCATGCTGCTGCTCAGGGTTCTGTCCTCCCTCCTGCCTCCTCCTCCTGGCGTTCTGTGAGGAGATCTGTAGCTAAGGCGATTAGGGCACGCCCGCCAGCTCTCTTGCCTTCTTAAAGAGGCGGCGTGCATTATTCAAAAAATGCAATCAACCAATGGCAGCGCACTGGCTGCTATTTCTGGCCTCTCCTCCATAGGGAGAGCGCCGGAGCAACGAGTATCTATCATTGCTACATCCGGTTCTCATGCTAACCTGTCTGCGCTGCATCTGCAGTCTCTGTGCATTATCTAATGCTCTCTGTTTCCACAGCATATCAGTATCCTGTGTTACCTGGTTATATCAGCAACCATCTGGGCCTAAGCCATCCCGTTCCGCTTACAGCCATCCGAGTCCAAGGACTGTGTGAAGGTCACTGAAACCGACTCCTTACCAACTAACCGGATCCAGGACCCAGCGCATTACAGACCCTGCTGTAACTTTTGTTATCCCTTTTGGTCCCGCTGGGACACCTGCCACGTGTTCGGGGTCTAACTGGAGGTAGCACCTGTGTCCTCCGGGTATTCCATTCTGGCCCTGCCTGAGGGGCTTTACTACGGGTGCTCGGGGCTCACTAGTCACGCCCCCTTCGGAGCCCCCTGGACCGTGGTCCCGAGGTTCCACTTAAAAAATAAATTAAAATAAAAATAAAAACGAATGTGAACTTCACGATCTCTGCCTCCGCTTCCATTCGTTACAACGGTCTCAGGGTGGAGAGAGAAAATGAGATGCTGCAATCTCCAACATGCAGGAATTGAGATAGGTGGTCAGGGAGAGCAACCGTCTAGGAACTCTGATGAATTTGTAATTGATGAAGCAAAATGAGGGACAATGTTTCGAAACTTGCTTTACTTTGCATTTAGGAAGCAACAGAATAATAAAAATAAAAAAATTCTAAAAAAAAGTTATATACAGCCTTTAAATATGAGAAACAAGATACAGGCATCAGAATTCATACTCTTTAGGTTTTGGGATGTAGGTCAAATCTCGGTGTATGAAACAGGGATTAGAATGCAATATCGGGCAACAGAGTTCAGCTCAAATTTAGATGTAGCAGCATGCAACAACATTATGCACCGTCAGGTTGGTGGCTGCAACATTTGGGATTTGGATGTTTTGCCCACAGCAGTTTGCCCCCCTGGGTACATTTCTCCCCTGCACATTTCATCCCCAGGATGTTTGGGGCGAATCTTCCTGGGGGCAAAATGTGCGGGGGCAAAATGTACCTGGGGACGAACTGCTGGGGGCAAAACTACCTATAACCGCAACATTTATATAGGATTGTACACAACCCCCACTAATGTCAGGACGTGGGTTGTGTATGCAATCCTACACTAATTGGTATATGGCCAACATTAATGTGAAATGTGCCCTTTTTTTATATAAAAAAAAAAAAAAAAAGGATGGTGGCACATTCCTGCTATAAAGGTTGGCCATATACCAGTTGCTTGATGCAACTGGTTTGTGCCCAGTAATATAATGTATATTATGAAATCAATGATCGCGAAGACTATCACCTTAAAAGTATGGCTATCTCATGTCATGTAAACTTTAAATACCCTATTAAAAATAAAAATCCTATATACTTTTTTTGGAGTTTTTCATATATCATACTGTAATTCATTTTGGAACAGGTGAGACCATTATGTTCTTTACTGTAGATTCCGCTTTGCCGCTGTTCTCCATATGATCATTGTGCCTTTCCTCTTCCATGTATATAAAAATATGCAGAAAACACGGATCCCACAATAGGCCGGTAATGAAATCTCTGTTCTCTTCTTTATACCGTGTCACATCGTAGCTTCTACAAAGAACGGCCATTGTATTTGTATTTGATGACTTAAATGGAGAGCCGTATCATTCTGAACAAGCGGCACAATGTAAAAGTGGGCCATGATATATCCTGATCAGCTGTCGGCTCTCGGGCGCTGACATGAAAGGGATTTTGCAAATGTCACAATTATAAAAAGTAGATATCCTCCAGGTGCTGATTTTTAGAAATGAGAAAATCCGGAGAGGACAAATCAGCCATAAATATGACACAATGGCGAGCATTATGGAATCGGCGTCTGTTACCATTTACTTTCACTTTTTTTTGTACTGCAAATAGGATCCCATTAACCATTGAGAAGAAAGTAGAAGATGAGCTTCACATTACAGAGGGAGGCAGCCAGCAATGCCGTCCTGTACCCCTGGAACAATATGGTCAACGGGCATCAGGGACCATTGTCAATGCAGAATGTAATGTACGGGTGGTATCATATATTGCATCGCCAACAGATTGGCTTAGGGTTAAATCCAGTGTGTAGAGTCTTTGGGACGGCACTTCACCCTTAAAGGGAATGTGTCAGCATGTAATGTGAGAGCAGCATGATGTAGGGGCAGAGAGCCCGATTCCAGTGATGTATCACTTACTGAACTGCTTGGTGTACTTTTGATACAATCCCTGTTTTCTCTGCCATAGATGTAGCAGTTGTCAGAATGGCTGATCTGTGTGTAACTCCGCCCACACCACGGATTGGCAGCTTCTTTTCAGAAAGTTGCCAATAACAGGAAGGGGCGGGGTTACATAGAATAGCCTGATTGGCAGGAGACACCTAGTCCTGTAGTGATAATCTCCTGCTGATAAAACACTGATTATATTGAAATTACAACAAACAGCCTAATAAGTAACACATCGCTGGAATCAGGCTCTCTGGCTCTATATTAAGCTGTTTTTAAATTAAAAAGCATAAACCTCCTAACAGCAATCATAGCCGCAAAAGTCATGGGTAAGGCAAGCAAGATATGGTCAGAATTGATAGTTTGGCAGAAGTCTGGGCAGACAGACGACAAATAGGTGTGATAAAATCAGGGTCGATGCTAAACAAGACTGGAGTAACAAACCTTCACAGATGTTAGGAACCAAGTAAGTGATGGGCAAGACATCGGAATTGCTACATCACTTTGTCTCCTGGACCTGCTCCTATAACGTCTGCTTCTCTAACTAGGTGCCACCATGTTGGTTCTTTGGGTAGTATTGGTGATGGAAGAAAAGTCAGTACCAGAGGCTCTGTGCAGCAATGGCTCAGTCCAGCCATAGAGGCTAGTGTGGCTAGGAGATGTATTATCATCCAGTTTTGTAGTATGGTTGTGAGTGCCATCCACATCGTATTAAACCTCCCAGCTTACTGCTGGGAGTTGCCAGTTATGGTCTATACTACATTTGGTTCCTGTTTTTTTTTTTTTTTTTTGCACCTATCCAGCCTGTTTTTTTTCAGACCTTGGCCCTTTTACTGACAATTTTTTTTTGACTTCTGACAATTTTGGTCCTTGTCATTCCTCCTGGTTCTGACCTAGCTACCTGACCATTCCTGCCATGCCGCTCCACCAGCCAGCGGCTTCTCCAAGAACTCAACCTCAGGGCCATGCAATGACAACAGGACCCTAGTGCCACCTATTGGAAGCTATGTTGCATGACATGTACAGGGTGGAGGGACCGTTAGGTCTCAAGAGGAACCAGGCCCTGGTGCTACTACAACTTCTGCATGGCTTACAGATACACGTATCCCACACGTCCACTTGCTCCATTTGAGAAGGAGACTTTCAATATATGGGTTCACCCTCTCTGCTGACCCCATAATTAGAAAACATGAGACCTTGTGTTCATCAGCAATCACTTTTATAAGAAATGGGAACACAAAAAACAAGCACTGGGCCCATGTCTACAAGATTGGGTTTTGGTGTTGTGAACATTAAGTGTAAAGAACTGCCATTTTTCCATTGGGACCATCTCTTTCGCATTTTATAATAAAAAATTAATGTTCAAGCCCAGATATCATTTTCGATTCTGTGTGTTATGATCTTGTTTTCCAAAGTTGCTTTTTTAGTCTAAGTGCTCTTTTCCACCTCCCCGGCATACGACGGGTTCTTAGCCAATTCCTCTGCCACTCCACCTCCGCACATCACCTGGAGCCTCTTATTTTTTTGGAGATTTCCTAGACTTCACAAGCGCTTCGCTCCGACCTAGTTTCCTACAGAGAAAGTGAAAATTGTGTCCCTTTTGCCCAGTCCTTAAATTAGCAATGCAGTGACCCTCCCCCTTGTTTTATGTTCCTTGGCTTGCTCTTAAGAAGACTATACTGCCTGCAGTCAGTGCTTTGGGCTCGGTCTCTTCTTGCCAGTCACGAGCGGAAATGCCTGCTGGTTTGATCCTCGGATGTTCTAAGAGAGATGCAAGGCTCTGGGGAACCTTAGAGAACCACTGTAGACACAGCGCTAACCGGCTGCGGGAAGGTCCCCGAGGCAAAGCTCTCAGCGATCAGTCTCTCTGCACTCAATGACTCTGCCAACCTCAAGAATATAGAGAAGGCAGGGGTCAAATGGCAGGATACTGCCTACAGAAGAAATAATCAAAGAGCTAAAGTAATAACTAAAAGAAAAAAAACTATCAGTAAATATGAATCTCTGTAATTTCTATTGCCATTACCGTAAATCTCATCCTCATCTCACATTTAAAGTGAATTACGTAAATGAACTATTGCTAACATCAAGTTTTTGTGACATTCATTTTTTTAACAATATTTGGCAAATTTTTTTTCATATCACAATCTTTTTGTTGTAGAGTTTTTATAGGTGTTTATAATTTGTTTTTTTATTTTACAAAAACTGAACAATGCTACAGTCTATAGCAAATGATCGAAAATTGTAAATACTTTTCATTTGTCAATTTTGGGGTTTGTGGAAAGTCTTTTATTTGGGTGCAGTTTGTTCTTTTTCCCCAGAACGATTCTACATATAAATTAAGGTATCTTTCAAAATCCTCTGCACTCATTCCAAATAACAAAGCTACTGTGGATACAGAAAGTATTCAGACCCCTTTACATTTTTCACTTTGTTTCATTGCAGCCATTTGGCAAATTCAAAAAAGTTCATTTTTTTCTCAGTAATTGCTCAGTATTGAGTAGAAGCACCTTTTGAACTAGTACAGTCATGACTCTTCTTGGGAATGATGCAACAAGTTTTTCCCCCCTGTATTTGGGGATCCTCTGCCATTCTTCCTTGCAGATCCTCTCCAGTTCCGTCAGGTTGGATGGTGAACGTTGGTGGACAGCCATTTTAAGGTCTCTCCAGAGATGCTCAGTTGGGTTTAGGTCAGGGCTCTGGCTGGGCGGGTCAAGAATGGTCACAGAATTGTTCTGAAGCCACTCCTTTGTTATTTTAGCTGTGTGCTTAGGGTCATTATCTTGTTGGAAGGTAAACCTTCGGCCAAGTCTGAGGTCCAGAGCACTCTGGAAGAGGTTGTCATCCAGGATATCTCTGTACTTGGCCGCATTCATGTTTCCTTCAATTGCAACCAGTCGTCCTGTCCCTGCAGCTGAAAAACACCCTCATAGCAGTATGCTGCCACCACCATGTTTCACTGTTGGGATTGTATTGGGCAGGTGATGAGCAGTGCCTGGTTTTCTACACACATACCGCTTAGAATTATCACCAAAAAGGTCTATCTTCGTCTTATCAGACCAGAGAATCTTATTTCTCATAGTCTGGGAGTCCTTCATGTGTTTTTTTAGCTAACTCTATGCAGGCTTTCACATGTCTTGCACTGAGGAGAGGCTTCCGTTGGGCCACTCTGCCATAAAGGCCCGGCTGGTGGAGGGCTGCAGTGATACTTGACTTTGTGGAACTTTCTCCCATCTCCCTACTGCATCTGTGGAGCTCAGTCACGGTGATCTTGGGGTTCTTCTTTACCTCTCTCAGCAAGGCTCTTCTCCCACGGTTGCTCAGTTTGGCTAGACCACCAGGTCTAGGAAGACATCTGGTGGTCCCAAACAGCTTCCATTTAAGGATTATTGAGGCCACTGTGCTCTTAGGAACCTTGAGTACTGCAGAAATTCTTTTGTAACCTTGTCCAGATCTGTGCCTTGCTACAATTTTGTCTCTGAGCTCCCTAGCCAGTTCCTTTGATCTCATTTGACCTGACATGCACTGTCAGCTGTGAGGTCTTATATAGACAGGTGTGCGCCTTTCCAAATCAGCTTAATTAAACACAGCTGGACTCCAATGGAGTAGAACCATCTCAAAGGGGATCACAAGGAAATGGACAGCATGTGACTTACATATGAGTGTCTGAGCAAAGGATCTGAATACTTATGACCATGTGATATTTCAGTTTTTCTTTTTTAATAAATTTGCAAAAATTTCTACATTTGTTTTTTTTTCAGTCAAGATGAAGTGCAGAGTGTCCATTAATGAGAAAAAAAATTATCAAATGGCTGCAATGAAACAAAGAGTGACAAATGTAAAGGGGTCTGAATACTTTCCGTACCCACTGTACATCCTGTATTATACTCCAGAGCTGCACTCAATATTCTGCTGGTGGAGCTCTATAGTATATATACCACACAAGACAGGAGAGGTAACTCTGGTCTGTCCTCCCCGTGGGCTCGGAGGCATGAGTCCAGTAACCACATCCAGAAAAATAAGTGATTTGTCACTTGCTTTTGGTGGATGTGCTTCTCTTATTCATGTAATTGCACACTCCATTCCCACAAGCTTAAAAAAAAAAAAAACATGAAAAAGTCAGAAATCAAAGGTGCAGCATGATGAGATGCATCAGATCTCCCTGTGCGGCTGTCACACATCGGCTGCGAGGTGACAATCAAACATCACTGAGCACCTACACAGGCAGTTACCAGCGGAGGAAAGAAGGAGGAGAGCTTCACACATGACTGCAGGGGTGTAATAAAGCACTGCCACCATTACATCTCCAAAAGGGGCTCTATCTTACCTATGCCTAAATATGCAGTGACACGTGACATCACGGCTACGTGCACACACAGAATATTTACCCTTTGCAGACTGGAGGCGGATGTGCAGTACCCAGATGCGGCCACTATCAGAAGACGGCATTTCCGACCGGCAGCGCCTACTGCCAACACCGACGACAGCTGATCGGCGACTGGTGTTAGACCTTGACCGATCAGACATTGATGACCTATCCTCAGATAAAGTAGTGGACAATTTCTTTAACAAACAGTAATTTCTCAACACTCCACCATACACATAAGTGCTCGGCCAAGAATTCATCTGTTTTCAATGGGGAGACAGGAGAAAGCCGCTGCCAAACTCTTCTGGCAGAGACTTAATCTTCCCTGAAAATTAAAAGAATAAAAAACATTGAAATTTCAACTGCCTGATCCTTCTTTCCCCGGCATCATCTATCCAGGGTCAGTGTGGAAGCCCCATCAGATGGCCAGCCAGTCCTGCCACAATTGGTGGTTGCAGAAGATTTTTACCTAATGTGAATGGGGTCCTTGTAGATAATGGCAGATGGACCCTGCATTTGTGCTTTTTTCCTATAGACCATGGGAATACAACAGATGTTTCTTACTATAATCCTGTCTCACATGGATTATCCTCTCACCTTTGCAGGATGTCGTTAAGCTCTGCCGAGTATATCGCGGGAAGGGCAGGACTGGGACCATTCACAATCAGTGATACAAGTTTGATCCATTTCGGACAGTCGAAGGCTCGATTCAGGGAGCACATCTCATAGAGAATACAGCCCAGAGACCTGCAAATAAGGAGAAGACGATCAATATCCCAAGAAAATGAGATCGTACAATGGTGGAGGAAGTTGTACAGCATGTTTCTCTAACTCTAACTATAGCTACAGATGTAGCAGAACTGATGCAGTTATTGGAATGATAAGAGTTTAATAATATCACTTATAGAGGACCTGTCACTGGGTAAAAAGTGGCCAGTTTTTGCTTTTATTTTACTTCCCCTGAGTATTCTGGCTTTGGTTGTTTTTATTCTTTTAATCCTCCCATGCGATTGCACAGATATGGGTCTTTTTATGTAGTGCTTATTTTTATGGTCTATATCCAGGGGGAGGTGCACACAGGATCCTCAAGGGCGTGTCTCTGGCTGTTCTGCATTATTACTATGTGAGCCACACCCCCTTTATAAAGACCAAAAAAATCCAAATTTTAAGGCCAATGTCTCAGGAACTGTACGACAGAAAAGAAAAAATATATTACTACTCAGAGAATCAGCAGGAATAAAAAAAATAGCACAAACTGGGCACTTTTCATCTGGTGACAGATCCTCTATGATGGAAAGACTATGACCCTTTTTTTGGCTCCTGGGACTCTATGCATGTCCTATTATAAGAAATCAGTATTAGTGGTGGTTTAACAGGTACTACACCTTAGCTCCTGCTGAAGTGAATGGGAGCTGAGCTGCAGTACCCTAGAATGGCTACTACAATGTATGGAGCTGGGTTGTTCCATCTCTGTATACTGTTCACTTCTAACCATTACAGACCCAGACACTATAGACAAGGCACCCAACCCAGCCCACTTGGAGAAGGCCCTGACCCACCCACCTAGGAAAAGGCACTCTGACCAGGCCCCCACAGAAAAGGCAGCCACCCATATGAACAAGGCCCATGACCTGGACTCTTCAGACATGGCAGGGAAATTGGGAGCCAGTGAAGGGATTTGCAAAGAGGGGAAGCATGAGTGTAGCGAAGAGAGAGATTAATTAGCACGGCAGCACGGTGGCTCAGTGGTTAGCGCTGCAGCCTTGCAGCGCTGGGGTCCTGGGTTCGAATCCCACCAAGGACAACATCTGCAAGGAGTTTGTATGTTCTCCCCGTGTTTGCGTGGGTTTCCTCCGGGTACTCCGGTTTCCTCCCACACTCCAAAGACATACTGATAGGGAATTTAGATTGTGAGCCCCATTAGGGACAGTGAAAATGTGTGAAAAATGTAAAGCGCTGCGGAATATGTTAGCGCTATATAAAAATAAAGATTATTAATAAAGATTATAATTAGTCAGGCAGCAGAGTTAAGGACCGACTGGAGGGGTGCGAGAGTGTTACAAGGCAGGCCACAGAGGAGGATGTTGCAGTAGTCGAGGCAGGAGATGATGAGGGCATGCACAAGCATTTTGGTAGAGTGAGGGTTCAGGAAAGGACAGATTCTGGAAATATTTTTGAGCTGGAGGCGACAGGAGGTGGAGAGAGCTTGGAAATGCGGTTTGAAGGACAGGGCAGAGTCAAGGGTTACTCCGAGGTAGCGGACTACCGGGACAGGGGAGAGTGTGAATTAATTTATTGTGATAGCTAGATCAGGTAGGGAAGGTATGCGAGATAGAGGAAAGACAATTAGTTCAGATTTGTCCACATTGAGTTTGAGGAAGCAAGAGGAGAAGGAGGATATGGCTGATAGACACTTTGGGATTCTGGAGAGCAGAGGTGACATCTGGGCCAGAGAGGTAAAACTGAGTGTCATCAGCATATGGATGGTACTGGAAGCCGTGGGACTTTATGAGTTGTCCCAGGTCAAGGGTATAGATTGAGAAGAGAAAGGGTCAGAGGACAGAGCCTCGGGAGACACCAACAGAGAGGGGGGGGCGAGATGAGGAGGTAGTGTTGGACTAGGAAACGCTAAAATGTGCGGTTGGTAAAGTAGGAGGACGGGTCTAGAAGAAGGAGTATGGAGAATTGTCTGTTGGCTTTGGCTGTAAGTAGGTCGTTAGTAATTTGGGTCAGGGCAGTCTCAGTGGAATGGTGGGGACGGAAGCCAGATTGTAGGTTGTCGAAGCGCAAGTTAGATGCAAAATGACAGGAAAGTTCAGCGTGGACGTGCTGCTCAAGGAGTTTGGAAGCAAATGGGAACAAAGATATGGGGTAATAGCTGGACATAGCGCTCGGGTCAAGGGATGGGCGTGATTGTGGCATGTTTGAAAACAAAGGGGAAGGTACCAGAAGTGAGCCACAGGTAGAAGAGATGGGTTAAGGATGGGATAAGTGTAGTGTTGATGTTGGGGAGGAGATAGATTGGGGTCAAGTGCACAAGTGGTGAGGTGTGATTTGGAGAGTTGAGCAAGCTCTCCTTCAGTGATTTTGGAGAGGGAAGTGATGGGGTTTGGGCATTGGTCTGGCATACAAAGGAGTTGTGGTGGTCGGACAACAAAGGCTTGCCTTGTTTGGTCTATCTTATTTTTTGAAGTGCGTGGCAAAGTCCTCGGCAGAGATTAGGGAAGTCGGAGGGGGCAGTGGAGGGCGGAGGAGGGAGTTAAAAGTGTTGAACAACTGTTTGGGGTTGTGGGATAAGGAAGACCGACCATGCCCCCACTAATCTGATATTTATGACCTATCCTAAGGATATGACTTCGATATCAAAGTCCAGGAGAACCCCTTTAGGTTCAGATTTGCGGATGTCAGAGCTGCGGAGGGCTGCGTAGTTCCTCCATGAAGCTCCGCCCACTGCCGCACCTCCTCCGTTCAGCTCCACCTACGTCTGCATGCGGCCTGCGTACCTATGTTTAACATTGGGTACGCAGGACATGCGGATATACGCGTCCGCATGCGTCGTTTTGACGCTGCAGCGACCTGCGAACGCAACATGTTGCATTTTGTTGTGTTCGCCGCAGTGTCAAAGTGACGCATGCGGACGCATCAGCATGGCCTGCGTACCCAATGTTAAAGATAGGTACGCAGGCCGCATGCAGACATAGGCAGAGCTGAATAGAGGAGGTGCGTCAGTGGGCAGAGCTTCACGGAGGAACTATGCAGCCCTCTGCAGCTTTGACATCCGCAAATCTGAACCTAGCCTTAATGCGGTTCCTTTGCACTTGAATATTGATTACTTGACTTCGCCAGTGCTAATTCAGCATATTTTTTTTATTTGTGGATATAAGAAAAAAATGAACAAAAATCATGATGATATTTCATTGTCAGGCTGAGCCAGCCCCTTCCATAAATTCACACTCTGAACCCTTAATAATATTGTGCTGGAATTTTAAAGCAAGATCCCTACAAGAAAATCAGCAAGAAAAATAAAGAAATCAATGAAAGATTGATTATTTCTTAATGTGACAGAATATATACTGCCGTGACGGGAAGTTCCTGCTGCGGAGAACTTGTCCTCTAACTATGGCGACTAAAGATCATGGAGGACAAACCCAAAGAATTTGTGCCAAAGCAATTAATGTACAGTAATAGGATAAAATGGTGGAACCCTCTGCACCGGTACCCAGAAAGTATATTTGATCTGCAGATCTGATTTTTTGAGAGGGGTACACTATGCTGGGATATTGTACCCCAGTCCTCCTGCCTTAACATCCATACTTATAATGGTCCAGGTCTTCACACCACCACGTCGGCAGCCGACTGACGGCCTCATTTCCCTGCTCTGTCACATGCATCCTTCCTTATAACCTACTGTGATAATCTCCTTGTAAAAAATGTCTCTGCCTTCTCTAATGTCCTGTACCTAATGGCTATGACTGTGCAAAGACCAGTCAGATTCACTCATAGAATAAGAGTGAGGGGTGGAAAAGTTGCAAAAATGCAACAGCCACGTGCAGAGTCACAGCAAGAGGCCATGGGCAAACAATGGCCAACACACACGTGGACAAAAGTATTGGGTCACACAACTTAAACATTAAATTCTGTTTTTCCATTCAGTCCATTGCCACCAATGTATAACCTCTGGCCACGTGGTGTATAACCTTTGGCCCCTCAGCCCCCAGTATATAACCTCCGGCCCATCAGCCCCCAGTGTATAACCTCAGTCCCCCCCAGTATATAACCTCCGGCCCTGTGGTGTATAACCTTCGGCCCCTTAGCCCCCAGTATATAACCTCCGGCCCATCAGCCCCCCAGTGTATAACCTCAGTCCCCCCCAGTGTATAACCTCAGTCCCCCCCCAGTGTATAACCTCAGTCCCCCCCAGTGTATAACCTCCAGCCCCTCAGCCCCCAGAGTGGTGCAGAGCTCACCGATACCAGTGCGGTTCTGTAATAGGACCTACCAGGGTAACATGTTCGGTCATGACATTTCTTCCTTCCTAAATCTTCCCCATCACCTGTGAGTGATATTATTGAGACGTGGAAGGAATCGCAGCAACTCAGCCACAAAGAGGAGACCCCGTAATGAGGGGGGCCCGAATGCTGAGGAGCAGAGGGCAGAAAAGTCTGCTGACTCCATAACTGCAGAGTCCAGACCTCCTTTGGTATTAACATCACTACAAACACAGCTAGATGCAGCCTTACATCACCAAGCACAATGCCGAGCGTAGGAGGGAGTGGTGTAAAGCTGCCACCACTGGACTCTGGAGGAAACGCATTCTGTGCAGTTAGGATCACACTTCTCTATCTGGTGTCTTAAGGAGAAGTCCACATTTGACTTCACTGTGCCCAATGTACAGTTTGGTTAAGAGGACAATGTTATGGGCTTGTAATGAGGGGTCAGCCTCGGCCTCTTAGTTCCAGTTCAGGGAAACCTTAATGCTTCAGCACAAGACATTTTGGACAATTGTAGCTTCCAGCTTAAGGGAACAGTTTGTGGAAGACTTTTTTCTACTCCCCATTATTGTGCCCAGTGCACAATGTCCAAAAAGACATGGATGGGGGAAGTTTGGTGGAAGAACATGACCGGACCTCAGCCCCATCCAACACCTTTGGGATGAACTAGAGAGGACATTGTGAGACCTGCCTCTCCTCAATATAAGTGTTTGACATCTCAAATGCTCTTCTGGATGAACTGGCAAAAATTCTCACCGACACCTCTAAAATCTTATAGAAAGCCTTCCCAGGAGAGCTAGACCTGTTATATCTGTCGAGAGGCTGACTCCATATTAATGTTTTTTCCATCAAATGAATTTACCAAAATCCAACTTCCGAGATGTCATCTAATCAAGCTTAAAGATAGTGTTATCTGAAGCACAGATGGAAACGTAAGCCTCAGCTCCTACCTCCCCTAGACAATACCCAGAAATGACAATTGTCTCCAGACTCCAGTGAAGAATAAGCGTGAACCGGTGTCTCTTTGATTAATGTGACAAATTGACAATACAAATGCAACGCCAGAAGCGACCACTGATTAATCCCCAACGTCTTATTAGTGTGGTGCACAAACTGAGACCGGCCTGGAACGGAACGGATGATCCTCAGCTTAGTGTCATTGGGAATATTGTACCGAGGACAGAGATTCAGTGACAGCGGCACTTTGTACGCAAAAATACACTCATCAAAAAAGTAGACAGCTGGGGAAAGGGTGGAAACGAGGATTTCAGAAGATGGTCTTAGTCCTATTCTTACAATAATTATTTTTTAGGTTTGTGCCAGGCAAAGCCAAAAAATGCAATAATTTGCATACATAAACGAGACGGAGCTCATTACAGAATGATAGGACCATCTTTTCTCCAGGTGCTGGTTCATTCCATCCCACCATCGACGCTTGGTAATAGACCTCTAGGCCACATATCCCAATGTATGAGCCAAAGAGAAAACTCGAAGGTCCAGAGCCCAAATGCAAGCGATACAGGACCTCCATATAATGTTCTATTTCTAATACAGGAACCCAGGAACATTTGCTACGTCTCCACCCTGATAGCTAGATAGTTTCTAGTGCAGGCTCGCATTGTTTATATATAGGACCACCCTGGACGCTACACTCCCTGGTGCAGATACCCCATGAGTTGAGATTTTGCATGGTGCCCCAGATCGATGTCGATTGACAGTCATTTTGTATTTTTTCCATTTTCTTACTATTGCACCAACAGTTGTCTCCTTCTCCCCCAGCGTCTTACTTATGGTTTTGTAGCCCATTCCAGCTTTGTGCAGGTCTATGATCTTGTCCCTGACATCCTTATAAAGCTCTTTGGTCTTGCCCATGTTGTAGAGGTTAGAGTGTGACTGATTAATTGAGTCTGTGGACAGGATTCTTTTATAATGGTGACTATGCAAGACAGATGTCTTTACTGCATGTAACAAGTTCATTAGGAGCGTCTAACTGGTCTATAGGAGCCAGAACTCTTAATAGTTGGTAGGGAATCAAATACTTATTTCCCCCACTGTATATGACCACCCTGGGCTCTACACCATCTATACACTACCCCAAGTCTCTCTTTCTTTACTACATACACTTTTTATTTCTGTATCTGGCACCAGAGATGTTACAGGAGCAGCTGTTGCTTCTTCACAAGCGTTTCACGTTGCGATGAGGGTCTTATGTTAGAAATAAAGGATTCTTTGATATGGCAGGGCACACAATTCTGCTCCAGCACACACACGACACGGATGAAAAATCCACAGAAGAGAACAAACATTTCATTTTTGGAGCAGAGAATATTTTGATATCACGGTGCTCTTGATTCTCCACTTTTAAAAATATAGATTTATGTTTTTTACAAGAAAGTCTTTGACATTCTGATAAAGAGGTTATCCTCCGATACAAAAAAATAATATATTTATGCTCTTAACTAATCCTAGTCTAATAATTCTGCTCAGAAAAGTTATTGTCACCCATTCTGGCCAATTTATTTAGTGGGTAGACAGCATGGCTCGCAACACGACACTGAGGGCAAATGCGGTTCATCTCTATGGAATATCGCCCTCCTACCTGCAGGAACATAGTCCCTCTGCATGTACACAATAGTGAAAATTGGCTTTTGTTGCATTTGTTTTCTTAGTTTTCCTCCTACAGGACTTCAAATCCATGCTTGGATGTAAAACTGAATTATAAAATTCTATCTGGCTGCAATTGCCACTAGGGGGAGCTTACTGCATACTGCTTATTATTGAAGTCAACATACAAATAATATGAAGATAGCTCATAGGTTCCCCCTAGTGGTGACAGCAGGTAGAATTTTATAAATCGGTGGAGGTCAAACTTTCAGCACCACCACCAATCAACTGATTGAAGGGGACCACAGTGGTACAGCCAGTCCTGGGTCTCTTCCAAGCTTATTTGGCCTTTTTCCTAACTTACTGTCACATCCCCACCTGGACCTGCTTCTATCACCAGGTGCCGCAGTATTCATTTTGTGGGTGGAGCGGGTAATGGAGAAGACGTGATGATCAGAAGCTCTTGCCAGCCAGAAATACTAGTTTGGCTTGCCAGTTATAGTTTATACTTTCTGTGGTTCCCTCCGGTCACTTAGCTGCTGTTCAACCTGTTTGTTTCCTGTTATTGAACTTGTCCCTTCATTACACTATCCCTCAGCCTGAAAATTCTGTTTGTGACCTCCTAGTATTGAAGAAGGTTCCTGACCATACTTTACTGACCTCTCCACCAGCCAGCAGCTATTCCGTGGACCCAACCTAGGGGCCCTTGTTAAGTCCAAATACCTGTACAGTGGTTAAAGGGTGAAGGTCTCAGTACTCTCTGTGACCTGGTAGATGGAGTGGCTATTGACTATCCTTCTGCCTGACAATTCTATTCGTGACTTCCTAGTATTGAAGCAGGTTCCTGACCATACTTTACTGACCTCTCCACCAGCCAGCGCTATTCCGTGGACCCAACCCAGAGGCCCTTTTTAAGTCCAAATACCTGTACATTGGTTAAAGAGTGAAGGTCTGGGCACTCTCTGTGACCTGGTAGATGGAGTGGCTTATTGACTATTCTTCTGCCTGACAATTCTGTTCGTGACCTCCTAGTAGTGAAGCAGGTTCCTGACCATACTTTACTGGCCTCTCCACCCGCTAGTCCGTGGACCAAACCCATGGGTCCTTTTTAAGTCCAAATACCTGGTACTGTGGGTAAAGGGTGAAGGTCTGTGCACTCCCTGGGACCTGGTAGATGGAGCCGCTATTGCTAAATCTGTCCATTGAAACCCAATTTAGAGCTGCCATTCCACCATGCATAGTGACCCTATGACACTTCAATAGATATCTACTTAAAGAGTCATACAAGAGCGGCCACCCTTCTACTGATAAAAACTTTAGGGCAGCCCATTCTTGAGATAGATGTTGGAACCCGCATCTATTAGACATTTACGACATCTCCATACTTATGTTGCATAGCTATCAATTTAGGTCAGAGATTTACTTTGGCATTTTGCCCTGGCTGACAACTTCTTCCATCACTGCTGCCAAGTAATCTCAATCTATCCTCTGTGCCATAATAATTGAAACGTTCTGGTATCTCTGCAGCATCAACTAGGATAGATAACTCTTAGAACCTCTTTCTCTTTTGAAACAATGCTATAAAAATACCCAAAATTGCTTCCTTGTAATATCTAAAGGGAATGGATGTAGAAAACGTGTTCCACAGGGTTTAATCGCAAAGGATAAAGAAGCTGGGATTCAGCAGTATCTCTTGAAAAAAAAAACCAGAACAATTATGTCTGGGAAACAAACACAACTTATTTTTATCTGACTTTAAACATCCCTCGTTGGCACTTGGCCATGCGTCATGCTTTATGGTGGTGATCAGTCCAGATATCAGAAAGGATTAGACAGGCGGAGGGATGGAGAACACGAGCTGCGGGGAATGTTGGGTTTTTGTAAAGTTTTGCTGATCAGAAGAGAAAAACAACCACCAAAAAAAAATAAGATTACGGAAATGGAAAAAGTAATTCCAGGGAGGGTCACTTAGATAAAAGCAAATTTTCTTCTGTGCTTCGCATAATGCCTCGGATGAGCCACAACAGGAAGGAACTGTGACATTGGTTGGCAGCGGCTGCCAGGTTTCTCCTTTGGTTTTGTTCCAAGCTCCTGTGATATTTTCTTCTTTCATTCATTTGCACTTAGTGAGTGAGAGAAAGAGAGTGGGTGGAAGACAAGAGAAAGAACGAGAAAAAGGGATGTTGATGCCAATTCGGTTTTGTGACTCACAGTAACTTAACAAATCAAGAAAAGTTGGAAGCCGAAAACGGGCTGCGTGTCCTCCAAGATGGGAGTTACTGCCGACCGTGAGCTAAGCAGATGCCTAGGTACTAATCATAGATCATTGTCCATTTAGTTACTAACACACAGAACTAGTTCCTTGCTCACTGTTCATTTAGGTTTTCATCAGAAAATTATTAACAGCATTGCTTAACAATCATTCACAATGACTTTTGCACATTCTCATTAGATGCTTTAGTAGAAAGGATGTGGTCAGAGTCAGTCTATTGCTGCTAATGTACATGTGAATTTTCATTAAAAAAAACAAAAACTAGTGACTTATGTAAAAAGGAAGATTTGTAATTTTTTTTCAAGACAGATCGTGATGTGAAAAAATAAATGAAAAAAAAAACACTTATCATCTAACAATCTAACATTTTTTTCCCTATGAAATAAGAATTACAGTTAGGTCCATATATATTTGGACAGAGACAACATTTTTCTAATTTTGGTTCTAGACATTACCACAATGAATTTTAAACAAAACAATTCAGATGCAGTTGATGTTCAGACTTTCAGCTTTCATTTGAGGGCATCCACATTAAAATTGGATGAAGGGTTTAGGAGTTTTAGCTCCTTAACATGTGCCACCCTGTTTTAAAGGGACCAAAAGTAATTGGACAGATGAAATAATTGTAAATAAAATGTTCATTTCTAGTACTTGGTTGAAAACCCTTTGTTGGCAATGACTGCCTGAAGTCTTGAACTCATGGGCATCACCAGACGCTGTTGTAACACCTGCACAGGGAACTGTCAGAGCAGCTACCGGCATATTGGAGCTTAGGCCTCTTTCACACATCAGTTTTTTGCCTTCAGGCGCGATCCGGCTTTTTTTTGTAAAACCGGATCCGGCAAAATGCAATGCCGGATCCAGTTTTTCCCCATTGACTTGCATTAGCGCCGGATCGTGCCGGATGGCATTGCGTTTCATCCGTTTTTTGCCGGTTCCCGCAACTTGTCTCATTCCGGCGTCTGGAAAAACGGCTACTGTAACGTTTTTTGTCTCCGGCGAAAAAGCCGGAAGCGCCGGATCCGGTGCTTCCAGCTTTTTGCTACAATGAAAGTCTATGGGCGCCGGAATGCGCCGGATCCAGAAAAAGACGGATCCAGCCACCGGATCCGGTTTTTTTAAGTCTGCGCATGCTCAGATCCAATTGGCCAGCCCCCAGGAACAGATATAACCTGCTAGACGGATCCAGCAAAAAAACGGATCCGTTTCTACAGTTCTCCAAAATTTATGCCGGATCCATTTTTTCTAAAAATAGCCGGATCCTGCCTGACGGCAAAAAACTGATGTGTGAAAGTAGCCTTACAGACACTAAGAAGAGTTTTGCAGCGACTGTTAAACAGGGACCTACAGACATTAATTGTTTTTCCCCTGAGTGGCAGTGGACTACAATTCCCAGGGACCCTTGTTTCGGTCAGATGACACGGCCTGCAAGGATAGAAGGAGAGAGAGTGGATTGGAGGAGGAGGGACTTGGGGGAGAGAGCTGACCAGGAAGTGAAAATAAATGTGCAGAGAGGAAGGAGCGTGGCAGCTTGTTGTGAGAAACAGAGCAGTGTGGATCTGCATTCCTCTACTCTGGAGAGTGTGGCGGCCCCCGCTGAGATACCTGCACTGCTGGAGAGAGCTCGGTCCTGTCACCCTTTGAGGCCATTAACATCAAAGACCCGGAGAGTTCTGCCGACACTCCCACCGCATAAAGGCCTGAATCCTGCCGCCCCCAGCTGGTGTCCAAAGAACCCTCTGACCGTTTGAGACACACAGTGAGTGCCCTTCTGAGACTTGTGGTTCTACCAGCGCTATTTACAGTGAGTACACTACAACCCAGACTATTGACAGTAATATTCCTCTAAGTGCACCCACGGTTCTAATTTGCACGCCAACATCTGCGGCAACTGGGCCCCAACGTTTGAACTGAGTTAATACAAAAGAGGGGGAACCTGCTACATTATATTTGCAGGGTCAAAGTAAAAGTAGACTTTGATGTGTATATGACTTTTATAGAGCATCGTTATTTGTATTGTATGTTATTACTTTAAACCCACCTCAATTCTGCTGCATAGCAATAAATCTGTTAAATGGTTTTACTCCTGTTCCCTGAGTGTCTGTACTGAGTTGTGGCAGGGGCTTCCCCAATCAGCCTCTGGCAGAAGATAACTGTCCTTCTGCAGTCCCAGAGAGAGAGCTCCAATCAAGATTCGGGTGGAGGCACAGCGCCCTGGAGAGGTGAGACCCTCCCCCATAACACCCAGTGTACCATGGTAGCCCTAAAGGGGTGTTACAGTGGAGGCACTGTTGAGATTCCAGAAACTAACACTGGAGTATTTACTATGGAGACTTTAACAGAGCAAGAAGCGTATTTGTGGTGGGAAGAGATGGATGTTACAGCTAAACAAAGCTTTGCAGTGAGTGGTGAGCTCTGTGATGCGTCTGATGAGGAGATACTGAAAATAGTTAACCGACTCACTGAACTTGCCCACCCTCAAGTGGTCGATCGCAGGAAGGAAAAGGGGGGACAGTTACCCACAGCCCTGATCTCAACCGGGCAGATCTTGAGGAAAGAATATTTCCCATCCACGATAGTCGTGTCCACAGAGTATGGTCGACAATGGAAGATCACTTGGCCTACTGAGTCCGAAGTGGAGACCCGGCAACAGGAGTCAACCACTCAGCCTAGAAAGACTAGTGTAGGTCCGCCCTCTACTCCACTAAGAGCCAGTCAGGAAGAGACAGCGGCCCCTGCTGATGTACTTATGACAGCTATGGAAAAGTTAGTCAGTCAGTTTGCAAAGATGCAGCCAGAAGGAAACTACCTTCGTCTAAGAACTTTCTTGGGTGCCCTCCCCACCCCTGCTGGAGAAGAAGGATATGATACTTGGAGGGATGTCACTTTGCTGTGCTTAGAAGAGTGTCAGTGCACTGATGTCGTAAAGAAGCAGAGAATAGAAAGTTTGAGGGGTACTGCTATGGAAGTGGTGCAGGCTGCTTGGCGGAGCAAGCCACAAGCAACTTAGCAAGATTATATGAGTGCTTTAGAAGATGCCTCTGGATCCCCTGAAGATGCTACTGATCTTCTCTATAAACTCCGTACCACCTACCAACTGCCAGATGAGAAGATGTCCAATATCTATACCGATTAGACAAGCTGGTTCACAGAATAGTATCTAAAGGTGGAGTCAGCCCTAAAGAAGTTGATCAGTGTCGTCTGGAACAGGTACTCAGAGGAGCTCTCGCGCATGATCCAATTGCCCAGCGGATGAGGTCTTGTGATAGAGAGAAGATTCCTGGTTCTTTTCATGAGCTGCTTAAGGAAGTTTGAAAGAAGGAGGTTATTTTGGCCGCAAGAGAGAAGACATCCCCTCGGGTGACTACTGTTGCCCTGAAGCCAGCAGCTGACTGCCGAGAGATGGAACTGTTGAAAGTCATCGAGAAACAGGGGGAGCAGATTACACAATTGTTAAGTGCGCAGGCCAAGACAATACAGCGGCTACAAAGTGCTGCGGAGGTAGCCAAGAAGCAAACCCTGGCTTCAGGAAGCGAGACTGATGACCTCCATAGAGTAGAGAGTAGGAAACCAGAAGGGTGCTTTGTCTGTGGGAGTCCGGGCCATATGGCTCGTCAGTGTCCGAAGAGGTGGAGCTCAAAGAACTCTTCACATCTTTCCCATCACACTCAGAGGCCGTCAGGAAATGGGAAAGGGGGGCCAGTAGAACCACATACTGTGCCCCCATCAGCAGCTAAGACCTACTCTACCTCCCCATCCAATATTGCCTTATCGAAAATGCTGCCTGAAGGTTTAGTGGGATCA
Source organism: Dendrobates tinctorius (assembly GCF_039654945.1). NCBI lineage: Eukaryota > Metazoa > Chordata > Amphibia > Anura > Dendrobatidae > Dendrobates > Dendrobates tinctorius. The sequence continues at coordinate 19,776,138 of NW_027361677.1, forward strand.
GCCCCACATGTCCCCGCATATATCAATGGTCAACCTTGTACAGTATTGCTTGATAGCGGGTCTCAAGTGTCCATCATCTTCGAAGGTTGGTATAAGAGATATTTATCCAATGTGCCTCTGAAACTGTTGTCTGGAATCGTGGTGTGGGGACTGAGTGAGCACAGCTACCCCTACAGAGGGTACGTGTCCGTGACACTACGATTCCCAAAGACTGTTGTTGAAGTGGATAAAGAGATACCCATCATAGTGCTAATCTGCCCAGAGGCAGAGGCGGATGAGAGACCAACACCTGTCACAGTGGGAACAAAGGCTAACATCTTCCGTATGTTAGCTCAGTGGTGTCGGGAAGTTGGGGGAGAAAATTACTCGCAGACCCTATCCATCCACCCAGTCTGTTTGGAAGCCTACGTGAGAACGGAGGAGGAGAAGAGGGAAATACAGCCTGAAAGCTTTGACCCTTGTTTTGAAGGAAGTGAGCTGAAAGGAGAAGAAAGGAGACTGGTCATCGACGGCATGATGATGCGGGGGGGGGGCGGTTTTATCTTTGGACGAATGGGACATGGGTCTCGTCCAAGGAGTAGAGCATCGTATTCGGTTGAAGGATCAAAAGCCTTTCCGAGAAAGATCCCGAAGATTGGCCCCGGCGGATATCGAAGATGTCAGGCGGCATCTATGCGGTATGTTAGACACCAGGAGTCATCATAGAGTCTAGTAGCCCCTATGCTTCCCCCATCGTGATAGCTCGAAAAAAAAATGGAGCTATTCGGATGTGTGTGGATTATCGTACCTTGAACAAACGTACGGTCCCTGACCAGTACACTGTGCCCCGAATCGATGAAGCTTTGGATTGTCTGCATGGGAGCCAATGGTTTTCTGTGTTAGATCTCCGGAGTGGCTACTATCAGATACCCATGTCAAAAGAAGATCAAGAGAAGACCGCTTTTATCTGCCCCATTGGGTTCTTCGAGTTTCAGAGATTGCCTCAAGGACTGACAGGTGCTCCGGCCACTTTTCAGAGATGTATGGACAAAGTAGTGGGGGACATGCACTTACGTGAGGTCCTGGTTTATCTAGATGATCTTATTGTTTTTGGGAAGACTCTGGAAGAACACAACCATCGGTTGTTCAAGGTGCTGGATCGGTTGAAAGAGGCTGGGTTGAAGTTGTCCCTTGACAAGTGCCGAATTTGCCAGACCACTGTGAAATATGTGGAGCACATAGTCAGCAGAGAAGGAATTTCCACCGATCCTGCCAAAGTGGAGGCTGTTGTAAACTGGCCTAAGCCCACCAAACTGAAGGAGCTTAGGTCCTTTTTAGGATTTTGTGGCTATTACCGAAGATATGTACTCCAGTACTCTCGGATTGTGAAGGCGTTAACTGCCCTTACCCAAGGGTATCCCCCTTCCGGGAGGACAGCCCACTCCTCAGAGTCCAGAAAGAGGGTCTACTTCCGAGTTAATTAACTTTTTGGGGAAAGGTGGACCCCTATATGCGATAAGGCATTTGAGAAACTGAAGTCATGTTTGACCCAAACTCCAGTGTTGGCCTATGCAGACCCCAGTAAACCATATGTGTTACATGTAGATGCTTCTCTCGATGGATTAGGAGGGCTTCTCTACCAGGACCATGATGGCTGTCTGCGTCCCGTTTACTACATTAGTCGAGGATTGACTCCCAGTGAACGCAACTACCCAGCTCACAAACTGGAGTTTCTGGCTCTGAAATGGGCTGTAGTGGACACGCTGCATGACTACCTCTATGGGGTACACTTCGTGGTTCATACCGACAACAATCCATTAACCTACGTGAGAACCACAGCAAAACTGGATGCCACAGGGAACCGGTGGCTTGCCGCGCTCTCTTTGTACAATTTCAGCTTAAAATATCGACCAGGGATCAGTAACATTGATGCAGACACCCTCTCTCGCCTGCCTAGGGAACCCTCAATTGAGGAAGAAGAGGGAGGATGTATAGAGGTCCCCGCCTCTGAGGTGAAGACTCTGTGCCATAGACATCAAACTAATGCCCTCCCTATGCAGTGCTGCGCTAAATTCTTGGGAGCATCCAGTGAAGTGCTCCTGTGGTTGTACTGCCGAGTGACAAATGTAACCCCAGACTCTTCCTCAACTGACTCATGATCAAGTTAGAAAGGCGCAGCAGGAGGATCGGTCGGTGGGGGTAGTCCGATGGTGGGTTAAGAGGGGCTGGAGGCCCGAAAAGAATGCATTAAGAACAGAGGAGTCTGTCCTGCTGACTCGGCAGCTAGAGTCGCTAGTAGTAAGAAATGGACTACTATACCGGGAGGCAAAGCTCCCGAAGGGAGGAGTCCGTAGACAGCTGGTGTTACCCACCCGATTTCGGAGGATGGTCATGAAGTCCCTGTATGATGATCATGGACATCTTGGCATCGAGAAGACCACGGGTCTTGTGACCGACCGATTTTACTGGCCTCGGATGGAAGCGGATATTGAAGAATATTGCAAATCATGCTCCCGGTGTGTGTTGAGAAAATCCTTGCCTTTGAGAACAGCCCCCCTTGTGAACATTACCAGTGATGGCCCACTTGAGCTAGTGTGCATTGATTTTCTCTCCATCGAGCCTGATGAAAGCAATGTCAGTAATGTGTTAGTGGTCACTGACCATTTCACCCGATATGCCAAAACCTACCCTACTAAAGATCAAAGGGCAATTAGGGTGGCAAAAACACTATGGGAGAAGTTCTTTGTACATTACAGGCTGCCAGCCCGCATCCATACTGATCAAGGAAGAGATTTTTAAAGTAGACTAATCAAGGAGCTATGCGCCATCTGTGGGGTCAAGAAATCCAGAACCACCCCATATCACCCCCAAGGGGACCCTCAACCTGAGAGGTTCAACCGTACCCTTCTGAACATGTTAGGCTCTTTATATCCCAGGAAGAAGGGACACTGGAGCAGGCATGTGAGTCAGTTGGTTCATGCCTACAATTGCACCACAAATGAGTCAACTGGATACTCACCTTATTTCCTTATGTTTGGAAGACAAGCCTGGCTACCAGTGGATATTAGTTTTGGGACATCCTTTGACAGTTCTAATGGGATGACCTACTTAAAATATGTGTCCCAGCTACAAGAAGATTTGAAAAAAGCCTACAGATTGGCAGAGCAGGCTTCTGGTTGGTCAGGGAGGCGCAATAAGACTCGCTATGACTGTAGAGTTCGAGAACAAGTTTTCCTGCCTGGAGATAGAGTCCTTATCCAACTACTGCGCCTTCCTGGGAAGCACAAGCTTGCTGATCGGTGGTGTCCTGACCCTTAGGTGGTGGTAGAGAAGCTGCCCGGTGTCCCGGCCTACAGAGTAAAGCCCGAGAAAGGGGGCAGAGCTGTCAAAACCTATCATCGACACCATCTGTTGCCTGTGGGAAAAAATATCCCTTTACCATCACTGCCAACCCAAGGAGGTCATACCACCCTTCCGTGTAATAGGAGAAGAACCCCAGCTTGGGGTTGCCTCAGGAGGAAGTGACAGCGAGTCTGGGGATGAATGGGAAACCGACGGTCAATGGAGCTACAGATGGACCGAGGACCCATGCCCCATAGGTTCGGGCCCTGTAAACCAGACTCCTGAAGTGGAAACACGAAAAAGGGACATTTGCCAGGAGGCTAATGCGCTCTGCCCACAATTGGGGGAGAGTTCAGAAGAAGGACATATATTGAATGAAGAGATCCATCCGGAGGAGCCTGTTTTGGAGAGACAAGAGTCGGGGGCTGAGGAGGGGGCCCCCTCGGTACACACTCGTCCCAAACGGGACATTAGGCCACCCATGATGCTGACCTATGATGGAATGGGACATACCACTGAGGTCCCCAGGCTGATACACCCTGATTCAAATTCTGTTTGGCCTTATTTCCCGGTATCTCCCATGTGTCCAGGTAATTCCAATTCTGTTTGGCCTTATTTCCCGGTATCTCCCATGTGGCCAGGTGATGGTTTGTGTGCAGGTAAATTTGGGGTTAGTCAGGATGCCTTAACCCCCCTTCATGTTTCAGGTGGTGAGTCCTCATATCGTGATGGGACACTTTCAATGACTCAGGGAACTGTCAGAGCAGCTACTGGCATATTGGAGGTTACAGACACTAAGAAGAGTTTTGCAGCGGCTGTTAAACAGGGACCTACATACATTAATCGTTTTTCCCCTGAGTGGCAGTCGACTACAATTCCCAGGGACCCTTGTTTCAGTCAGATGACACGGCCTGCAAGGATTGAAGGAGAGACAGTGGACTGGAGGAGGAGGGACTTGGGGGAGAGAGCTGACCAGGAAGTGAAAATAAATGTGCAGAGAGAAGGAGCGTGGCAGCTTGTTGTGAGAAACAGAGCAGTGTGGATCTGCATTCCTCTACTCTGGAGAGTGTGGCGGCCCCTGCTGAGATACCTGCACTGCTGGAGAGAGCTCGGTCCTGTCACCCTTTGAGGCCATTAACATCAAAGACCCGGAGAGCTCTGCCGGCACTCCCACCGCATAAAGGCCTGAATCCTGCCGCCCCCAGCTGGTGTCCAATGAACCCTCCGACCATTTGAGACACACAGTGAGTGCCCTTCTGAGACTTGTGGTTCTACCAGCTCTATTTACAGTGAGTACATTACAACCCAGACTATTGACAGTAATATTCCTCTAAGTGCACCCACGGTTCTAATTTGCGAGCCAACATCCACGGCAACTGGGCCCCAACGTTTGGACTGAGTTAATACAAAAGAGGGGGGGAACCTGCTACGTTAAATTTGCAGGGTCGGAGTAAAAGTAGACTGTGATGTGTATATGACTTTTATAGAGCATCGTTATTTGTATTGTATGTTATTACTTTAAACCCACCTCAATTCTGCTGCATAGCAATAAATCTGTTAAATGGTTTACTCCTGTTCCCTGAGTGTGTGTACTGAGCTGTGGCAGGGGCTTCCCGAATCAGCCCCTGGCAGAAGATAACTGTCCTTCTGCAGTCCCAGAGAGAGAGCTCCAATCAAGATTCGGGTGGAGGCACAGCGCCCTGGAGAGGTGAGACCCTCCCCCATAACACCCAGTGTACCGTGGTATCCCTAAAGGGGTGTTACACTGTGTTTCCTCCTTTTTGATGCTCTGCCAGGCCTTCACTGCGGTGGTTTTCAGTTGCTGTTTGTTTGTGGGCCTTTCTGTCTGAAGTTTAGTCTTTAACAAGTGAAATGCATGCTCAATTGGGTTGAGATCAGGTGACTGACTTGGCCATTCAAGAATATTCCACTTCTTTGATTTAATAAACTCCTGGGTTGCTTTGGCTTTAAGTTTTGGGTCATTGTCCATCTGTAGTATGAAACGACGACCAGTTTGGCTCCATTTGGCTAGATCTGAGCCCACAGTATGGCTCTGAATACCTCAGAATTCATTCGGCTGCTTCTGTCCTGTGTCACATCATCAATAAACACTAGTGACCCAGTGCCACTGGTAGCCATGCATGCATGCCCAAGCCATCACACTGCCTCCGCCGTGTTTTACAGATGATGTGGCATGCTTTGGATCATGAGCTGTACCACGCCTTCACCATACTTTTCTCTTTCCATCATTCTGGTAGAGGTTGATCTTGGTTTCATCTGTCCAAAGAATGTTTTTCCAGAACTGTGCTGGCTTTTTTAGATTTTTTTTTAGCAAAGTCCAGTCTAGCCTTTTTATTCTTGATGCTTATGAGTGGCTTGCACCGTGCAGTGAACCCTCTGTATTTACTTTCATGCAGTCTTCTCTTTATGGTAGATTTGGATATTGATACGCCTACCTCCTGGAGAGTGTTGTTCACTTGGTTGGCTGTTGTGAAGGGGTTTCTCTTCACCATGGAGATTATTCTGCGATCATCCACCACTGTTGTCTTCCGTGGGCGCCCAGGTCTTTTTGCATTGATGAGTTCACCAGTGCTTTCTTTCTTTCTCAGGATGTACCAAACAGTAGATTTTAGCACTCCTAATGTTGTAGCAATTTCTCGGATGGGTTTTTTCTGTTTTTGCAGCTTAAGGATGGTTTGTTTCACCTGCATGGAGAGCTCCTTTGACCGCTGTTTCCTTCACAGCAAAACCTTCCAAATGCAAGCACCACACCTCAGATCAACTCCAGACCTTTTATCTGCTTAATTGAGAATGACATAATGAAGGGATTGCCCACACCTGTCCATGAAATAGCCTTGCAGTCAATTGTCCAATTACTTTTGGTCCCTTTAAAAACAGGGTGGCACATGTTAAGGAGCTGAAACTCCTAAACCCTTCATCCAATTTTAATCTGAATACCCTCAAATGAAAGCTGAAAGTCTAAACTTCAACTGCATCTGAATTGTTTTGTTTAAAATTCACTGTGGTAATGTCTAGAACCAAAATTAGAAAATGTTGTCTCTGTCCAAATATATATGGACCTAACTGTACATTATGTTCTCTAGACAACAAGTGAGATAATGGACCACCAATATTTGCATATTGCATGTTTAAGATGAAAGACACAGAGAAAAATGTTCTTTATAAACTAAATCAGAATTTTACAGAAGATTCATAGGTAGTTTTAAGAAAAATTGATGAATGTTTAATCAGAGCTGGGAGTGGCAACAAGAGTGTCTCACACTTTGGGACTTGGCTTGACAGATCATTGATTTACGTAATTCTTTGTTTTTCCTCTGGAGGCACTGCAGAGGAACAAAGCACTTTCTGGCAGACTGATCCACTGATCAAAAATGATCACTGGGGTCCCAGATGATCAACTTTTTTTTTTAACAAGACCCTTCTTTTAAAAGGGATTGTCCAAAGTTGACAACACCTTTAATATATATCATGTTTTAAGTGAACTTCAAAACTCCATCTTGACTTTTTACCTTGCGACTTCAAAAGCTATCAGAAGGCCAAAGGCCAGCATGCAGCCAGATGACGGCGGATGGAAGGAGGTGCAGGAACATCAAAATCAATCACGTTATGTAGCTCTATTTCTGAAATGGTAGCACAGGGATCCAGGGTGGGGCACTGTCCAGGAGCAATATTTCTATTTTAGGCATGGGCAGTATCTATCGAAATCAGGGGCAGTACTTTCATTTCGAGGGCATTATCCTTATTTTGCTAAATTGTGCATCGAACATCTGCAGTTATTGAATAGTTTGCATGAATTATGTTAATAGATTCCAACTATTCCCAAAAGAAATGAAGCCTCAGTAGTCAGCACTTCATGAGAGAAGGCTCAGACCTTCCACCAGTTCTTCAAGGACCTCACTACACCTCGCTGCATCCTTATATGACATGTCCGACATCCGACATGTCCTGATATTAACAATGAACATGCCAGCGGTGGAGGGTGTACAGAGCCGAGCTTTAGCCGAAACTGTAAGGGGATTTCTCCAATTCCGTATTTAATTCCTGGAAATCTACAGATGGTTTAACTGAAGCATAAACTTATCCTGAGAGTTTCGAGCTCTCTTAGCGTTGAATGCCATCATATGGGAATAGAGCGGCGGCACTCAGCACACAGATGTGAGCCTGTGGCCTAGTTGTGCCAGTTCTGTCACTGGTCCTCATGAAATATCCTCTTATTAAAGCCAACAATGAGCAGCGATTTTACAGCAACAATGTTTTCTTCCAGATCATTAAAAATTTCATTACTGTGTATCCAGGTGGACATAGGACTATTGTTTGCTGCAAAAAGTTCTTACAAATACACAGATTACGTGAGAGTAAGGGATAAGTATCAATTATCCTGCTCCGGAAAATGACTCTGGTTCTGTTCACACTGCCATCACTGCTTCGGAATACAGTATAATTAGGTTTGGCAGGAAGAATAGTAATGCACACAGAGTTATTTTTCTAACAGACAACACAATGAAAACCAATAGAGTCTCATAAAATGAATATCTTTATGACAATATATGATAAAGCGAATACACAAAAAAGACAGAGTAGCCCAAGAAGGATGATGATTTAATGGTATGAAAATCTCCATGTCTATAAGGTCTATTCCTAGACAGCCAAAGAGGATCATGTCTATCAGATTAAGAACACTGTACTTACAACCGTGTAGTATGATCAAAAGACCCCGATGCGCGTTTCACGCTAAGCTTCATCAGGAGAAGTGTTTGTGTATTCAGTGTCATTATTTATCATGTATTGTATTAAAGATATACATTTTATGAGACTATAGCACCAGTTTTTCTGTTGGTATTTAGTATTGGGCAGTGCGCCCCGGTATTTGGTATTTATACATGCTAAGTATTTGTGTTAGTATTAATAGAGAACGCAATGAAACCTGAAGAACCTCAATAAAAGTCAATCAGGCAACAATCATACCTGTACCATGATCTGGTACAGCGCTGTTATAACTCTTGCGTCTGTCTTCCTTTAGGTTAATCGTGCGGAAATCTTAGCTAATGACAATTAATGACATCGCGATGGGACTAGAAATCCAAAAAGATGAGGAGGATTCCGACAAATAGGAGGCAGTTTTCAGTACTCCGATCTGGAGGCCATAAACCATTGATGTGCCCCCAATACGCCCCCAGTCATATGGCCTTATAACATTTCTATAACACTTCTATCCACTATGGCAGAGGTACAACTGATTACAATCCTACTGCCCCCCTTGTTTCTACACTGGAGGGGACTTATATAATTATATAAAACATACTGGCTCGACTGTATAAAAAGTTTTACTTTACAATTTTGTTTTTAGTCTTCATTTTGAGTTTATCTTTTTTTAAAGATCTTCCAGTCTCCTCATTTTTGCCCTTACTGAACCTGCTGTGCCTCTATCGTTCTCTGCAGCTTTCAGCATTGAATCCCTTTTTCAGCTTTACAAAATTTATGAATTCTTTGGTTCATCTGATGTTTATACGCTTTGTGTGTTTCTTTATATCTATGTTTGTATTCCATTGACTTTAGTTCTACAAAAAAAAAAAAAAAGGATGAACTGACACTGCTGTGAAAGGATAGGTAATACCGCTTTACCAGTATCGTCTATGGGTTGTTTTTCCTATTGGAAGCAAAAAAAAATATATGGTAATACTTCATGGGAAAATGTATTTAATATGGATTTATTTAAAGAACAGAAAAAAATTAGATGAAAAAAGTGATGCACAAATTTTAGCAATATTTAACACATTTTTTTTATTGAGGAAAGCTTTTGCTACCCTCCAAAAAATTGTCATTTTTCATTAGTAAGTACTGCAAGAGTAAGACTCTTTCCCCCCTCACATTTAGATATTGGAAACGTTGGAACATATTATAAGTATATGTTGAGATACTTACCCATCATGTATTATCATCATGGAGGTGTCTGTTCCACATTTATTCTGTAGTAGGAAAACCACCCCAAATTTACTCTCTTCACAGTAAAAAACAAGCAGTCCTGGAAGTGATGATCCGGCCCCTGAAGAGCCCAGATCTCACATCATCCAGTCTGTCTGGGATCACATGAAAAGACAGGAGGATCTGCACAAGGAACATCCACAGAAGATTGGGGGTCAGATCTCCAAGATGTTTGGAACAACCTCCTGCCGAGTTCCTTCAAAGAACAGAATGCTTAGAAAGGATTGATGAAGGCAAAGAGCGGTCACACCAAATAGTAATTTGGTTTACATTTCTATTTACCTAAGGTGGCGGCGCTGCAGTTCCTGACTAAGTTTTATAATGAGTAAGCACTATTGCATGGAATAAATGGGGGTATGTTTTCAGGATGCGCACCTGTTTATGATCTCCCTTCACTTTTGAGTCCCTATTTTATGGCCCATTATTAACAAAAGCACTAAGCTTTCTATATATAGTGATTTCTTTTTTCAGGACTAAAACAGCCTATATTACCTGATCCTGTAACGTATATTTGTTATGTCAGTACTATATATGTAATAAATTTGATACCTATTTTCAATATTGGACGTGTACTCCATTTTTTCATGTTGAATATGCTATTGAGGAGTGTCCATTTTCGCCCCTCTTTCAGTCATTACTACAGGGTATGTGACTCCATTGGGGTTATAACTGATTTGTTCCAAGTGGTTTTGTTTCATATTCATTCTTAGGCTACTTTCACACATCAGTTTTTTGCCGTCAGGCAGGATCCGGCTATTTTTAGAAAAAATGGATACGGCATAAATTTTGGAGAACTGTAGAAACGGATCCGTTTTTCTGCCGGATCCGTCTAGCAGGCTATATCTGTTTCCTGGGGGCTGGCCAATTGGATCTGAGCATGCGCAGACTTAAAAAAACAGATCCGGTGGCTGGATCCGTCTTTTTCTGGATCCGGCGTATTCCGGCGCCCATAGACTTTCATTGTGGCAAAAAGCCGGAAGCGTCGGATCCGGTACTTCCGGCTTTTTCGCCGGAGACAAAAAACGTTACAGTAGCCGTTTTTTCCAGACGCCGGAATGAGACAAGTAGCCGGATCCGGCAAAAAATGGATGAAACGCAATGCCATCCGGCGCTAATGCAAGTCAATGGGGAAAAACTGGATCCGGCATTGCATTTCGCCGGATCCGGTTTTACAAAAAAAAGACGGATCGCGCCTGACGGCGAAAAACTGATGTGTGAAAGAGGCCTTACTCTGCAGCATTTTTCCCACACCTGCCTAAAACTTTTGTACAATACTCTAGAGGGTTCAAATGTGATCACAGTGTTAAGGGGTTATTTTGATTAAAGCACCACAATAAGAACATGACCGGTTCGCCTTGCATAAAGCGTATTCCAGTTGCCATCCACCTATACCATCAGTAAATCCTATTTCCGCTCCTTCCTCGAGCGTCTCACAGCTTTGTAAAGTCTTTAGATGTGATGCATAAAATACAAGCGGAGAACACACACTGAGCAATGTCACATCCCTCCCGCAGATGTCAGGTTATTATTAAGCAATTGACGGGGTACGGCGCGGTAGCATACAGCGGTTATGTGACGCTGATGGCGGTCGTTAGTTTTCAAACTACTTCGCCGACGATAAATCATAAAACTTTTCAACTAGAAATAATGGAAATCTGCGTCCTGCCACATTCGTACTTGACATCTTTATGCTTCCTGTCTCTTTGAAAGACCAAACACAGAGGGAAAGCAGCCTCCGTGCAGAACTGCAGATTAAAAGGGACTCCACGTTTCACTAAGTGAGAAGTAAATGAGGCGACGGCCGGCAGGATGCAATATCTGCACAATTAGAGGTAATTAAGCAAGCGGCTCAAAGGAAAGTTGGCATCAAGGGGCAGGAATGGACTTGCTGAGCTGAAGATCAGAGATGACTCCTGTTTAGTGCATTGACCTGGTAATCAACGGAGCATTATTCCAAGAAAAATCTTGGTATAAACCATTAGGTCCGTGGTGGCCTGAGTGTAGTATGGGAAAGAAAGGGACTAAAGAAAGTAAAGCCCCTGATTTACCAATTAATCACTGCTTCTAGGGAAGAATTAAAGGGATTGTCCTGTGAAAACAAGTTATCACTAGGAATGGGCGAACCCGAACAGTAAAGTTCAGGGTCCAGACCTGACACCTAGTGTCTGTGCACGGACCCCAAACAAGGACTTCTCCTATTAACCTCTGAGCTTGATGTCAGCGACATTACACAGCTGACATCAACCCCAAAATATTACCCCACTTGCCATCGCCCCGGGAAAAGCAGGAAGAGCCAAGGCTAAGCGCCAGAACTTTTGGGGAGGCTGAGTGCTAGTGTTATTAATCTGGGAGGGAGCCAATATCCGTAGCCCCTTCCCAGCCTATTAATGTCAGCCCACAGCTTTCTGCTTAGCCTTTGAAGGTTATTAGAAATAGGTGGACCTCACGTCATTTTTGTGGGTCCCCCCCATTTTAATAACCAGTAGGGGCTAGGCAGAGAAATGCAAGCTGACATTAATATCCTTGGAAGCTTCAGGGTTATTGGCCTCTTCCCAGAATAATAACACCAGTCCCAGCTGTCTGCTTTCCCTCCTCTGGGTATTAAAAATAGGGGGGACCCATGCATTTTTTTCTTCTTTTATTACTTTATTCATTAGCTAAACAGCTAATACATTAGGTAAATACATGTACAGTAAGCTACACATGCACTGAATCAATGTTATATCTTAATTACATCTTTCTTACTATGCACTGGCACAGGCTGATGAATTCTCTCATCAGCATTGCCTGCTCTCGCTGCCATCATGAGAGTAGTAGTCATCAACCGACGCCTGACCGGCGGTGACCTTTTCACCACCGGTCACAGCTGCTGTCTCACATGCTGTCCTCTGTGTGACTTCAGTAGGGTTACCACCAGTCACAGCTGGTGTTTCCCACCGTATGTTCGGGACCCCCAATTACTTGAATGGGGTCCTGGTTTGGAATTAAGTTTGGGTACCGTTCTGGTACCCAAACCAAACTTTTTTTTATAAAGGTCGGCAGAACCCGACGGACCCGAACATCCACGGCCCGGCCATTCCTTGTTATCACCATTATAGGTGATAACTTAATGACTGAATTGGTTCTGAACTATAGAACTCGCACTGATCGTCAGTCTGGCAGCTTTAGAACACTATAAACATGCATATAACTCAGGTTAATATAAGATTTGAAGCGACAGATAACAGTAAGGATCAGGACAGGATACATAGTGTTATGTATATACAAAGTAACTCCTTCAGTAAAACAGTGAGTGCAGCTCTGGAGTATAATGCAGGATGTAACTCAGCATCAGTACAGGATCAGTAATGACTGCACCAGCAGAATAGTGAGTGCAGCTCTGGGGTATAATACAGGATGTAACTCAGGATCAGCAGTGTAATGTATGTACACAGTGACTGCACCAGCAGAATAGTGAGTGCAGCTCCGGAGTATCATACAGGATGTAACTCAGGATCAGTAATGTAATGTATGTACACAGTGACTGCACCAGCAGAATAGTGAGTGCAGCTCCGGAGTATCATACAGGATGTAACTCAGGATCAGTAATGTAATGTATGTACACAGTGACTGCACCAGCAGAATAGTGAGTGCATCTCTGCGGTATAATACAGGATGTAACTCGGGATCAGTAATTGTACACAGTGGCTGGACCAGCAGAATACTGAGTGCAGCTCCGGAGTATCATACAGGATCAGTACAGGATGTTATACTATTTATACAGATTCATTCTCTATAAAACATGCAGTTTGTGACTCACCAGATATCGCATTTTGTGTTGTATCCAGCGTTGGAGAACAGCTCGGGGCTCATGTAGGAAGCAGTCCCTGTTATAGTAGTGGCCAAATCAGGTGGAGCAAGGATACGTGACACACCAAAGTCACCTAACACACAAACCAAGATAACTTCATTAGATTCATTTCCTGAATAATATTGCTGACATCCACCTAATTGTTACACTTTAGATGCAAATACGTAATAGTAGAATGCTATTAAATACACTCTTATTTTCCAACTTTTTTTTTTAGGATAACTGGAAATATAAGTATCAGGCCCTTGTAATATAGATGATGTTTTCAGGAGGGTTGATATAGAGTAAGGAAATACTGCAGTTAAAAGTGATATTTCATATGACAATTTTAAAAAACTAATCATTTGCACGTTTTTCAAATTGATACATATAAATGCACTAGATCGAGGCCGGATGCTATCGTATCGGGAGGGCGGTAATGTCACGATGGGGGCAGGCTTTGCAGCGCTGAGAATCTCTCTCCCAATGTGCTCACCCACCTATCCACGCTCTCTTTCCCCATGTGCTGACTTCTCCCGTCTGTGCTCTCTTCTTTGACCTGTCTACCCCATGTGCTATCCCCCTTGTCTGCTGTCTCTCTCCTTCCTGTGCTGTGTTCTCCCCTCATGTGCTGTCCAGTTTGAGCTGTCTCCCCCCTGTGCTCTGTCTCTCTCACCCCTGTGTTTGACCGTGCACTGAACATACCACATCTCCTGGGCAGGGGAGGAAGAAAAAGACAATACTGACATTACAGCAGGAGATCGCAGAGGATACATTTTGTGAGGTAAAATATTGTTTAAAAACAGTCAGGGAAATATTTAACCTCACAAAATAAATCCTCTGCGATCTCCTGCTGTAATGTCAGTATTGTCTTTTGCTTCCTCCCCTGCCCAGGAGATGTGGTATGCTGCGTACACAGTCAGACACAGACAATTTTTAAAATGAACTTTCGTTCGTGGGAAAACCCCTTTAATGTGACCGGCTTCCTCTGCCTGTAGACACGTCGCACATCTACCGCCGGGATCAGCCAAACGATTCACTGCACCTGCGCAGAATTAACGCAGGCGCAGTGCGACGGTGTTCTGCTGGTGGTACCGCGCAAGAGGCTGCGTGAGTGTGAGAGTGTGTGAGTGCATGAGTGTGAATGTGAGTGTGTAAGTGTGTGTGATTGTGTGGTGTGTACGGTGTATAGTGTGTGTGTGGTGCGACGGTGTTCCGCTGGTATTACCGCACAAAAGCTTGGTACCAGCAGCAGTTTCCATATTGAGACACCCATCACTTGGGTGTCCCAATATGGCGGTCGGTAAACTTCCTCCGCTTGGATTTCTGGGTGACATCTGGACAGAACAGGAAATGGAAACATTACAAGGCAATTATATAAATAGATTTCCCACACTTTACGGTACATTTCACGGTGTTCTTGCATATTCCTAGTACAAACACTCACACAATCGTATATAAAATACACATCTACACATAACACGCATATACACAATGCCATTTTTGAGATTCTCTTGGTTTTTTGTTTTTTTTTAATTCGTTTATTAAGCCACAAACAGGGTATGCAATGTACAGACTTGTACATGGTATATAAAATATTGTACAGAATATATATGTTCCATATGACATGATTTTTTTGTTTAGTCATAGTTTTAACAGCCATGCTTCCCTTTGTCATGATCCCAGTGCAGGTTTTGACTTGCACGTCAGGGGTTAATGTCTTGAGCCCATTGCAGGCTTTGACCTGCACGCCTGCAGTTAATTATTGTGGCCTCTCTTTGGTTCAAGGAGAGCTTCTTATAGCCCTGGGAAACTCCAATCCAAGTCAGTTATACTTTTGCCTTTGGCCGAGTGTGGTGACCCCTGTGTGCCTGTGCCTTCTTCTCCAAGAAGTTCTCATCCGCCGAGAGAAACTATGATGTAGGCAATAGAGAACTTCTTGCGTTCAAGCTGGCATTTGAAGAATGGAGGCACTTTTTGGAAGGGGCGGCTCACCCGATCACTGTTATCAATGATCACAAAAATTTGGCATACCTTGAATCTGTAAAGAGGCTTACTCCTAGACAAGCCCGCTGGCCACTTTTTTTTTCACACTTTCAATTCTCCGTTACTTTTCGACCAGGGTCCAAAAATGTTAAAGCGGATGCGCTGTCCGGAAGTTTTGACCCGGTGTCTCCCCTCGTTCCGCCGTCCTCCATTGTTCGCCCGGGGGTGGTAGTGGCGGGGTCTCGTCAGAGGTGGAACAAGAAATTATGAGGGCCCAGTTCCTAGCTCCGGTGGCCAGGCCAGGAGATAAATTATTTGTTCCAGATTTATTGCGGCCTAGACTTCTGCAGGAGTTTCATGAGTCTAGGCTGAGTGCTCATCCTGGTATCACGTCCACTAGAGAGGCAGTAGTCAGGGTTTTTTGGTGGCCTTCACTTGGGTCCGATGTCAAGAAATTCATTTCTGCTTGTGGAGTTTGCTCCCGTTCCAAAAGCTCGCGTAACCGGCCGGCTGGAGAATTCATACCTTTACCAGTTCCTGATAGGCCATGGACTCATCTCTCCATGGACTTTATTACCGGTCTTTCACCTTCCAGGGGCAATACCGTGATCTGGGTGGTGGTGGACAGGTTTTCGAAACAGGCCAATTTCATTCCCTTGGCAGCATTACCCTCAGTACAAAACATTGTCAAGGTTGTTTGTGCTGCATGTGGTCCGATTGCATGGGGTACCCCTGAATGTTGTGTCTGACAGAGGTGTGCAGTTTGTGGCCAAATTTTGGAGGGCATTCTGTAAGAAATTGGGCATCTCACTCTCCTTCTCCTCGTCATATCACCCGAAGAGTAATGGTCAGACGGAACGCACCAATCAATCCCTGGAACAGATTCTCAGGTGTCTGACCTCCACCAGACAGGAGGATTGGTGTGATGCATTACCGTTGGTGGAGTTTGCTTTTAACAACCGGGTGAATCAATCCACCAACATGTCCCCATTCCTGATCAATTATGGGTTTAATCCTCATTTTGGGGAGTTTTCAAGGGTGGATTCCGGTTGTCCAGGGGCTGAGGGATCCGTTCAACGGTTAAAAAACCTCTGGGCTGAAGTCCAACGTAATATCTCTCGGGCCCAGGGGAGGTATAAATTTTTTGCTGACAAAAAAAGAGAGCCCCGGAACACAGTTTTCAGGTGGGAGAAAAGGTTTGGCTTTCCACACGTAACATGAACTTGAAGGTACCATCAGCTAAATTGGGACCAAAGTTCATTGCTCCGTATGAGATTGTGGAGATAGTCAACTCAGTGGCATATAGGCTGCGCTAAGCGCCTCCTTAAAAATATCCAATGTGTTCCATAAATCACTGTTGAAACCCGTGGGGTCTGTCAAGGAGGACTCCGAGCTCGTTTTTCCTCCAGTGTTGATGGAGGGTCACTTGGAGTATGACGTCGGACATATTGTGGACTCTCGGCAGGTGCGCCACTCCTTGCAGTACCTGGTCCACTGGAAGGGATATGGACCAGAGGATCGCTCGTGGGTCCCTTCTCACTCTGTACATGCAGATCGCCTGGTTCGGGCTTTCCATGCCAAATACCCGAGGAGGCCTGGGGGTCCAGAAGCCCCCCGTTGAGAGGGGCGTACTGTCATGATCCCAGTGCAGGTTTTGACCTGCACGTCAGGGGTTAATGTCTTGAGCCCAGTGCAGACTTTGACCTGCACGCCTGCGGTTAATTATTGTGGTCTCTCTTTGCTTCAAGGAGAGCTTCTTATAGCCCTGGGAAACTCCAATACCCGTCAGTTATACTTTTGCCTTTGGACGAGTGTGGTGACCCCTGTGTGCCTGTGCCTTCTGATTGTCTTCTTGCTTGCTTTTATGGTTCTGACCCGGTTTTGTCCCCTGTTATGAGTTTGTCTCTTGATTCTGTACTGTGTATCTGCTTCTCTGGTTTCTGACTCATTGCCTAAGTCCTGACTATTCTCTGATTGCCCCTCTTGTACTGTGCTGCTATCTCCGTGTATGACTCATTGCTTACGTTCTGACTACTCTCTGCTTGTCCCTCTGGTACAACGCCGCCCTCTCCGTGTATGACCCCCCCCGTTTGTCTGACCTGAGGATCCCTGTAGTAGAATCCTGCATTCATCTCCAGCAGCAGGATGCTAATCCCCGCCCCCATGGTCACATGATCCTAGGTCCTTCACTGCTTGCTTCCTTCAGCGTCCCAGGTCCTCTCTGACTGAGCTTTCCCTACAGTATCTGACCCCGGGCCCTCCCGCAGTGTGGGTGAGTCACCCTGTTCAGCCGTGGCAGTTCGTCGGCGCTGACAGGACCCTGACACCCTGCCTAACAAGTCGGCCTCACTTCTGGCAGCAGCGGGTAGTCACTGGTCTTACCAACTGAGCCCCTAGTCCGTTATGCTGCAGCGCAATCCTCTATTTGGCATGCGCTCCTTCGCTCGCATGCCTGCCGAAACCTGGGAGTCCTCGCATCAACCGGCCGTAATCGCTACTATGCAGCCTATCTTTCCCCGCAACTCGGCGCCAGTCCTCCCTGACTCCTCTCTCTGACAGAAAGCCCCCTTCTTTTCCCTTTTATATCTCCCTGGCTCGCCACGCCCCTTCTACACAGGTTAAGGGTCTGCTCCGTCTCCAATCTCCTTCCCCCCCTGCAACAGTAGGAGCAGCGCAAGCAGTTCCGGACCCGGTGCCTTGTCAGCACCCACAGCCTGGTCTTCTCCTCTACACACCAATGATACATCCGCTCCTGATATGGACATGTCTAACAATCCCAACTTTGTGGCACTAAACCATGCACCATGCATCTCTGCATCAGTAACACAATACCCTCTCAGAAAGTGAATCCAGTGACCGTGGAGGACAAAACTATGGTACCAAGGCAGATTTTCCCAACCACCAGAGTAGAGTACAAAGAGTACAACCTTTCCGCCTACTAAAATGGAGAAAGCAGTTTATCCAATATAGAACAACATTTCTAGAACGGTGAAAGGCATAAAAACTTTCACACTTGCTAACTCTCCAGGAAAATCTAGTAAGCATCCCGGGAAGAGTTGGCAATTATCTTGAGCATTACTGAAGCCTCCCATACAAAAAATTTCTCATGTGTGATTCCATTATGCTCCATCTTTGCCGGAACTCCAGCGCCCAAGCCCTTATGGAGCCAAATGATATGTAATGTCGTCTGTTTCTATGTATGATTTTATATTCTGTAAGAAATAAACCAGAAATCCAAAATAAATAGATTTTTAATCCTCGTCCTAGAGGCGCAAACATATAAAAAAAAATCACTGTTCCCCTTGTTCCATGGCTCCGTGCGTCATCGGCCCAGGTTGACATTCTGTGTTGTTTGCATAGATCGACGTGGACTGCTCCCCTCGTCTCAGTGTACAGGTGGGTACTTCAGGGTACTCCCTCTTGGCTTGCTGATTATTTACAGGTTCCATGCAGAATATTATAATCATTTTAGCAATGTAACACTGGGAAGGATCCTTTTTTTTTCTTGCACAGGAAATTACATTTTCATGACTCGTATGCTTATGCCGTACTTGAATGAGATCACCTTAATCAACTGATTGCATTAAAATTATGATTGGATAGTTCTATGCCCAAATAAATTGGCTATAAACATCATTTTAGCAGGTTGTAGGAGCCTAGCCATGGTTGGTCCCATGCCTCTTGCAAGAACAGGAGGGGGAATGAATAATTAGGGTATTTACTAATTGCTATATGTTCCTGTCTACTATACACACCACTGCATGAAGTCCAGTACGGATTATTGGGACGTGATTACATTTTGAGTGTATACACCGACCCAAGAAATGTTCTTCGTACTGAGAATCCTACAGAAATAGTTTCCATTGTATCTTTACCTTTCATTTGAAAAAGGATTTGTCACCATCCGAACAGATAAGGTTATTCTATCTAAAAGAGAATTAAACCGCAAAGCTTCGGAATCATCAGTCGCCTCCCAGTGACAGTCTCAGGACCGGCGGGATGGCGTGATCTTTTGCCTGCAGGACATCTCTCTTTTTAACACATTTCCAGGGTTTTTATTTAGGTCAGGTTTTTCCTCCACTGTGCTGAAGTTGCCACATTGGTAATCATCGGAAGCTGGGGTCTGTAAGGGCAAACTCTGTGCCTCTTACTAGTGCAACTAGAAAAACACTGTCTCTTAGTGGTATAAACACCAAGCTCTTTGTCTCCTAATAAAGTAATGGAGTCAGGCAGTGATACTAAGTAGTGCAACCACCAATCTTAGTAGTATAACCATAAAGCTCTCTGCCTCTTAGTAGTATAAGAACCATAAAGCTCTGTGCCTCATAGTACAGGGTTGGCCATTTATATGGATACACCTAAATAAAATGGGAATGGTTGGTGAGATCAACCTCCTGTTTGTGGCACATTAGTATATGGAAGGGGGGAAACGTTTCAAGATGGGTGGTGACCATGGTGGCCATTTTGGATCTAACTATATTTTTTCAACGGGAAGAGGGTCATGTGACACATCAAACTTATTGAGAATTTCACAAGAAAAACAAACAATGGTGTGCTTGGTTTCAACCAGAACCGCAGAAGAAATGCTAGCACAGGCTTCCCGTATCTGTTGTTTCAGATGCAGCACATCTCGTATTTTCACAGCATAGACAATTGCCTTCAGATGACCCCAAAGATAAAAGTCTAACGGGGTCAGATCGGGAGATCTTAGTGGCCATTCAACTGGCCCACGACGACCAATGCACTTTCCAGGAAACTGTTCATGTAGGAATGCTCGGACCTGACACCCATAAATGATGGTGTGGTATATGGGTTACAAAGATAGTGGGGCCATTCTTCATCAATGGAAACCTCAATGCCACTAGATATCTGAAATTGCTACATGATTATGTGTTGCCCCCTTTATGCATTGAAGATGGCACATTCCCTGAGTTTTTCCAGAAAGATGGTGCACCACCACATTATGGGTGTCAGGTCTGAGCATTCCTACAAGGAATCTGACCCCCTTAGACTAGCATTTCTTCTGCGGTGTTGCCATCAGTGTGTCAAGAGTGGGAGAAGAGGGTTGCATTGACAATCCAACACAAAGGGCAGCACTTTGAACACATTTTACAAGTGATCATAAACTTGTAAATAACTCATAAAAGAATAAAGTTACGTTAAAACCAAGCACACCATTGCTTTTCTTGTGAAATTCTCAATAAGTTTGATGTGTCACATGACCCTCTTCCCACTGGAAAAAATAAAGTTGGATCCAAAATGGCCGACTTCACCACCCATCTTGAAAAGTTTCCCCCCTCCCATATACTAATGTGCCACAAACAGGAAGTTGATATCTCCAACCATTCCCATTTTATTTAGGTTTATCCATATAAATGGCCCAACCTGTAGAATAATAACCATTGAGCTGTGCCCCTTAGTAGTATAATCATAAAGCTCTGTGCGTTTTAGTAGTATAACAACCTAGCTCTGTTCCTTCTAGTGGTATGAGAACCAAGCTCTTATCCTCCTAGTAGTATAAAGACCAAGTTCTGTGCATCCTAATAGTGTAACATCCTAGCGCTGCGCCTTTTGGTTTTATAACGGCCAGCTTTGAGGCCACGTGCACACGCTGCGGATTGGTAAAATGAGGAGCGGTTTTACCTGCGGATTGGCCTGCGGTCTATCACCTCTACAATGGAGGAGATGGTAAACCGCAGCAGAATCCACAGAAAAGAAGTGACATGTCATTTCTTTCTGCGGATTCAAAACCGCAGCTTTTCCGCAGTTAAAAATCCGCAGCATGTGCACAGCAGATTGTAAATCACATCTGCAGAACCGCATCGGATCCGCAACAAAAACCGCAGCGTGTGCACACAGCCTTAGTGGTGCAACCAACAAGCTCTATGCCTCTTAGTTTTGTAAGCACAAAGTGCTGTGCTCCTTTTTTATTTTTATCAATTATTCTTTACTTAGATAGTGCTATAACATTATGTAGCAGTTTACAGACGTTATAATTGATGCCCCTAGGGGGGCTCACAATCTAAATTCCCTATCAGTATTGTCTTTAAAGTATGGGAGTAAACCAGAAAACCCAGAGGAAACTCATACAAATACAAGAACATACAAACTCCTTGCAGATGTTGTGCTTGGTGGGATTTGAACCCAAGACCCCAAGTGCTACAAAACAACAGTGCTAATAACTGAGCCACCGTGCTCCTTAGTTGTATAACCACTAAGCTATATGCACCATCATAGTATAACAATCACACTCTGTTCCTCCTAGTGGTATAGCCAAGCTTTCTGTTTCCTAATAGCATAAGTCCCAAGCTCTGATGGTCTAACGCCCAGCCTCCAGGCCTCTTGGTAGTGCAACCCTCAAGCTCTGTGCCTCTTAGTAGTGTAACAAAGTTTTGTGCCCCTTAGTAATATAATCACTAAGTTCTGTGCCTCTTTATAGTATACTGACCAAGCTCTATTGCCTCTAGTGGTATAACCAAGATCTCTGCTTTCTGTAACTGACAATCTTATGTATAATAACCAACAAGTATTCTCCCAATGTTCTGCTGTGTAACCAGAAAGACTTTAAGCCATTATGCCTATCTGCTCCATTCTGAGTAAGCTTGACTATGTCCGTGTTCAACACTGCCATCTTCAATCCTGGAGCCATGTCTGGAGTCAAAACGCCACATACCAGTTTTGACCCACTTACATACAGTATCTGTCTCGTATCAGTCAGTCTATCAGGATGTAAGCTTTCCTTTAGTTGACAGTGATTATCTAGAGGCCAATATAATATTACAGTTTTGTTATGAAAGAACTTATAGTAAAATGTATCTTCATTCTAAGAGTGTCATCCCGAGGATATACTGTATCTAGACACTGGGTCCTCGGACAAGTGAATTGGTTTCTAGGGAAATTTTGGGGTATGGTTGAATTTCAGATGATAAGAGATATGTCTTCAACAATAGAAGAGTTAGTATCTGATATAAATGGAGGATAGATAAAATTAATCAGATTTAGGAAACCAAATCAATAAATTCTGGAGATATTAAAAAGCAAAAAAAGAAAACGGATATTGTAAAAGGAGTGTAATGGAATGAAAGGTCTCGTAGTCATATGGCTTTAATATATGAGGACCCATGATCGAGATACATTTGCCATGTTTCGTCGGACTACATATGAAATAGAATATCTCTGATGGAGCCTTGGTGCACTGCCGTATGGCTCCACGTCAATGTACATGAGCGCTATTAACACCCAATCGTGTGCTCATAATTGGTGTAAACTATTCAAGTGTAGAAGCCACATGACTAGTGAGGTTAGTGGTACGGTAGATAGCGTCGGTGGCATTAATGGGTATTATTGGGTGTTGTCTGTTACTGGTCAACACCAACCTCTGGAAAGTGCCCAGTAAAATAAAACCGTGAAGGCTGCAGCCATCTGTGGTTGTTGACAGACGGCAGAGCTCACGTGACAAAATTTCATGAGATAGCCGGGGGGACACGGCGCTTGGAACAGGGGAGGTAAATATGCTTTTTAATTTTAATATGCTCATTAGGAACATTGAAAAGATTGTAGTCCAGTAATGGACAAGGTATTTAAACAACGGCTTCTGCTTTGGGCTACTAGACAAGTCCTGACTACACACTCTTATTTTGCTTTCATATTAGTACTATGCATGGCTCGTTGCTCATAATCCTAGGGAAAATGTGAGATCAGGGTATAGTAGATCAGTTGAGGTAAACAGCCCTGGTGAAAGCAAAAGCGTCCTTCAGATTCCCTATTGAAAATGTTTTGCAAGCACAGAGCCAAATGAGTTTGTATTGGCTGCCTAGTAACAGGCAGAGGTAAGAACCTTGGATTTGAGTTCTTTTCCAGTGTGTGGTCCTCTGTGGTGGAATTTCAAAGTGTTACCTCTACTTCTTCTAAAGTGCAATAGGCAGGCACCCAGTCCCTAGGGAAGTGCTACATATGTTAGGTTGAAAGTAGGGGTGACTACAAACCAGAAAGCACCACTTCTAACCCAAAAACACAACAGATTCGGCACTAGAGAGGATGGCTGAGTGGCTATGTAGTACAACCACTAAATTCTTAAATTTTATTCATTTTTGTAGTATAACAACCAAAGTTTGTTCCTCCTAGTGGTATAAGAACCAAACTCTGTTATTCCCAGTAGTATAACTACCGAGCTCTGCGCCTCTTGGTAGTGTAACGGCCTGCTTCCACTCCTCTTAGTAGTGCAACTGCCGAGCTTTGTGCCTCACAGTAGTGTAACCACAAAGTGTTTTGCTCCTTAGTAGTATTGCCACTAAGGTCTGTGCCTATACGTCGTATAATGACCATGCTCTATTACTCCTAGTAGAATAAACACCAAGCTCTATGCCTTGTAATATTATAACTCCTAAGCTCTGCATCTCTTGGTAGTGTAACGACCAGCTTCCAGGCCTCTTAGTAGTGCAATCGCTGAGCCCTGTGCTTTTTGATAGTGTAACGACCTGCTTCCACTCCTCTTAGTACTGCAACCGCCAAGCTTTGTGACTTTTAGTAGCGTAACCACAAAACGATCTGCTCCTTAGCACTAGAACCACTAAGTTCTGTGCCTCTTCATAGTCTAATAACCAAGCTTTATTCCTCCTCATGGATTAACTACCAAGCTCTGTGCCTTCTGATAATGTAACTGTCAATCTCAGTGCCTCAATTATGACAAATCCTCTGCATGTTTTGCTGTGTAACCAGAAAGACTTTAACCATTATTCCTTCATGTCTTATTTTGAGTTAATCCGAAGGAAAGAGCACAAAAAAACCCAAAAAATAAATAAAAATATAAACCTTTATTAAGTAGCCAAAATACATACATAACATACAAATTTAAAAAGTGAGAAACCCAAAACAAAACACCACTACCCACATTTGCAATAAGAGGAGGCTGCACATATCTAAAGAACCCCAACAAACCCTCATAAGATGCTACATGACTATGAGAAAGTGCCACAAAGGCATAGTGATCAATGTGTCAATAACAAATGGTCCTATACACACAACATCAATAGTGCAGAGATTAGTTTTTAAATCCTGTGGGTGATGGTGTGAGCCCCACAGGGTGATGTCTTAGTCTGAGTAAAGGTGACCCTGATGTGCCCGAGAGTTATGTATTAGGAGACCTCAAAAAAGATGTTGCTTTCATCTCATTTGTTAACGTGCCCTTACACATTATGCTTGCCTACTCCAACGTAAAGACTGAAAGGCTTCCAGAAAAAGAGGAGGCCTCTAGAACTCTTGAAGGAGTTAGAAAATGTCTTGGGTGCTGCCAGATCTTCTGAAAAACTCCAAGAAAGTAGCGCTCATGAAAGGTATCCTGTGTATAACGCTTCATCTTTAGTCAGATCCTGGGTGTCCAGAAGCACATTTAAAGGGCATGAAATGAGGGGCATGTCCCATAAAAAGGGGTGTTATGCAAAAAAATATAGCACTGCTACAAGCAAAGTGCACTATACAATCTCCTGAACAACCACTTCCAAAAGTTTGTAAGTGTGGATAAATGTGATCTAAATCCGCTGATTTTGGTGGGACAGGCGAATTGTCTAATGTGTATGGAAGTATATAAATTCTTCAACAATGGCAGATGTTCTGGTTGGGAGAAAAATTGGGCATGTTGGATTTCAATATACCCAATCCTTAGTTTTCATAGCAGATAGGTTGCCACCGGGGAAATGGCAGATATCTATGGTATATAGCCATTTTATTGAGTGTGGACTGGCTGAGCATGGATCTTCTACCCACCGATCCCACAATGCCTGTTGGGATTTAACACAAGGAACATTGAAAGAACATGGTTGGAAGTTGTAGCAGTGTTGACCAATCAAAGGTAGGCCTCATTTTAACTTCTGTTATGGGGTCTATGATCCCATACCCATTGGTTTAACCTATTTCTATTCAGGGATTAAGCAGTAAGTTTTATGGAATAATAAACATTACCAATTTTCAGTATTCCATCCTTCAAGAAAATGTTTTTCGTCTTCAGATCTCTGTGCATCACTAGCCTGGAAGAGAAAAGTTAGAAAATGATCCTCTCCTAACACTGCTGCCACTTGGACATAGCGATCAGTGAGGGTCATAGTTTAGGACCCCCACTAGAGTTTAGCTATCAATGTTTTAAATTGGACGTCCCCTTTAATGATGAAGGCTAGCCATTGTTTTGGGATTTTTTTTAAACCCTTAACCAAAAGGGATTATTACGGGCTTGCCAGGCAGCGGTAAATCAAGCCACTGCCTAGCAAACCCATCAGTGACTAGAATGAATCTTGTTATTTCTGTGGAGGTCACCACAATTGCCTGAAAATTTGCTTGTAAAATGTTGTACAATTTAATGTGATAGTATTAAATCCTTTCATTTTATTTTTTCTATCTTATTTTTCCAAAAATCTGTCTCAGTCGCTGCTTAACACTGGAAGGTTTTATATGTCCAGCCTGACAAATGTCAGCGTGACTTTGCAGATGACAGCTCTGCCTTTCTCCAAATTGTCTGAAATTGAATCTTGTTAGACAATTTTATTGACTTTACCCAAAATACTGTCCCCGCTGATTAGAATGTGTAATGCTTAATTTTTGGTGGCGCTGAAAGAAAATTGATCACTTACTGACTGATGTCCAATCAGATTACATCTAATTGCTGAGGGTACTTAATGACATGCCTATTTTAAAGGAGGCCTCCTAACAAGCAGGGCCCTCATCTAAAGCTGATGAATGGGGGGGGGGGTATCACTACTATCACTACACACTGTACTGTTCGTTCAAGCTAAAAAGACAATATATATTTCAATGATGAGCAAGATCACTGAGCAGCTGCAAAAATGATCTAATCCCCATTTGCAAATTTGGTATATTAGGCCAATTTAGAAAGAGTCTGCTTTTTTTTGCAAAAAAATAAATACATTTACCTAGCTCAACTCGATATGCTGCAAACGTGATGCAAAGTCGGATAGCAGCTTCTGCAAGCGTTCCCCAGGAATCTTAGTCTGTGATGGCCTGTGAGATTTGTTGGGGAGGATTGTCCTTTTAGAAGGTCCAATGATGTCCAAGCTTCAGCTTCCTCACAAAAGACTTGATGTTTTTCGCCAATGATTTCCTAATACTTCACTGAATCCATCTTGACCTCCACATGCTGCAGATTTCCAGTGCCAAAGGAAGCAAAGCAGCTCCAATCATCAATGAGCCACCATCATGTTTCACCGTAGGTATTAATGAGCCTCCTCCATGCTTTACTGCAGGCAGGCTGGTTTTTTTTTCAGCATATGCTTCATACGCTGGCTCCTTATCTGTAGACCTTAAAAGTTCCATCGCTCCACAAAACAAATGCCAGAACTTCTGTTGCTTGTTTATTAAGTTTTGAAAATATTATATTTCTTGTATCTTTGGTTAGTATATATTATGTAGTTTGTGCATGGACACCTTCACCATTTAGTATGTGCCTCACTGTGCAAACCAAAACCTCAGTGTCAGCTATCACCAAATCTTTCTGCAGGTCTTCTGAAGTCACTTGATGGTTTTTGATCACCTGCCTCTGCAGGAATCTGGTGGCAACCGGTGATTGCTTCTTTTTTCCCGCCACATCCAGATAGTGCCAGAGTTCCAATACCTTTGAACGTGTGAACCCTGCTTCTATCTATTTTATCTCATGAAAACCTGATAAAACTAATGAATCCCTTGATTAGGTGCTCTAGATGTGCTCGAGAGTTGTACATCTGCTCTCTTAAGGGAGATTATTATTCAGGTGGTTGAATAATTCTGTGACTGTAGAAGTCAGTAAAAATGGCCTTTTGGGTTTAATTTGTAGAAACCACTTGTTATATTTGTTATTTACATTGCTCTTGTTTGAATGATTTATAACAAAAAGCAGAAACTTTGCAATTTTTGTTAATAAACCAAAATTTGCAACGGGGGTTGAATAATTTTGATTACAACTATTTACTACAGTAATTCTAGAAGTGCCGCACCTCTCGTGAAGATAGTTTACTCCAAGAAGTAGCTGGATGAACCATTCCATGACGTGTCCTTCTGTGAGGTTCTTGCCTTCGTCTTTCTGTCGCTGGATGTAACAGTGAAGATCTCCACCCTGAGAAGTAAAAAAAATAAAAAAAAAAAATAAATCATAAAATAATTTTACTATTGCTTTACCAGTCCCTAAAGGTATACTCAAAAGTAATATATCTGTACATAACAAGCATGACAAACACCCCCACATCACCGGAGGCATAGCACTGGAAAATCTACAGGATGATATTAAAAAGCAATAGATGCACTTAATATTATTTCACTTTGCTTTTGAAGTGGGGAAAGAACAGTTTTAATACAATGTATTTATGATCCTTAATAAATCTCAGTTCAGAAGATTTTTATTTTTTTTTATAATCTTCACCTTGTTTTCCTTTGAAAATAAGATGCCCCTGCAATGAAGACCCCTTCTTTTAAAAGGTAATTTACTCCTTCTCCAATTTTTTTTTATTGATCATTTTCTTTTTTCTTTTCTTTCGAGCTATGGCCACCTGATGGAGGAACGATCTGTAGGAAGATTGATATGGCCCCAGCCTAGATAGGTCCACCGGGGTCTTCTCTGATTGTATCAAGCCCTCAGCTTGCTGGTCTTCATCTTCACCTTGCTCCTTCTGTTTTTCCGACCATGATGTCCTTTCCCTGTGATTACTGTCTTAAGCAAGTAGTCAAGTCGTAGCTTGATGATCCTTTTGCTTTGATTGACATGTCTGGCTTGATTTGTTCCAAACTTAATTTGCTTTGTTCTTCTTGCCATCCATGATACTGATCACATCCTTCTCTAGCACCACATTTAGAAGGCGTCAATTCTTCTTCTGACTTGTTTCATTATCTTCCAGGTTTCGCATCCAAATGTTACTGCAGAAAAAAAAAAAAACTATGTACGAGCCGTATCTTTACCACCAATGAAATGTTCCTTGATTTGAAGACCTTGCCCAGTGACTCCATTGATGATTTGCCCATAGCTATTCTCCCATTAACTTGCTAGATGCAAAGTTAATCAACTTCTTAAATAGTCTTCGTCAAAAGATGTCAATCTGCTGCAGAGTCTAAGTCCTTTTTCAATCACAGCACTTTACAGTATTGCTAAAAATCGGTCAGAGTTCCTGCTTCTGTTGGCTCTCACTGTTCTCCCAATCCCTTCTTTCAGTGTTAGAGATAGCAGGAAAGAAATGGAAGGGGTTCTACACAGACCTCCACAGTTTGGAGAGAAGGGAAACAATCTACAGCCTCAAGGAAGGCAAAGAAAATACTCTATAGAAATGGATGAAAGAATACAAAGAGGAAATTGCAGCATTGAAGCTGTGAAAACCCCAGCAGCCAGGATACACAAAAATGGATATCCAGCCTGTATTACTGGGAGAAACACTCCCACAAGAAAACAAATCTATAAAAGTGGATCTGGCTGCAAACTGCATATCTAGGGTCTGAAAATGAATTAAAGGATTAAGATTTTCTTAATGCAATTTTATTAACTAAAGGCAACCACTAACTGTCACGGATGTGTCAGAAGCTGCAGACCATTGCACTGCATCCGTCTGCAGAAGGTCTGTGTAGTTTGCTTTGCAGATGAGTGGCCATCTACCCCAGTGCTAATGGCCACACCTGGACCTGAGTGTTGATATACTTCCTGCTGGCAAGTGCAGGTGATATTTTCTGTTTGCACTTCGTTGTTGAGGTTTGGAGTGGCAGCAGTTGGCTAGAGTTTTCTTTGGAGTTTTGAGGACGTTGGTGTTTCTCTCCGAGTCTACTCAGGCTAAGTGTCCATCCTTGTTTTGTGTATCCTAGCTGTCTTTAGCGGTAGTGGGGATTGACTAGAGCCTATCCTGTCCTTCTTGATACAAAGCTTATCGCCAGGATCAGGCAAGGATTAGATATCCTGCTCGGCGATAGGTGCGGAACCTATATAGGGTATATAGGGACGATAGGGCAGACAGGGTGACGTTAGATCTGTCAAGGGGTCTCCACTCCTCCCTACCCTAGTGTTTGGTTCCCTTTCTCTTATCCCTTCGTGTTGCACTTAGCCTTTCCTACACGTTGCGTGACACTAACATATATAAAAATAATGTCTTCCATATCAAATGTGTCCTTTAAATCAAACTTCTTTTGATTTTAAGCATGTATACAGTATAGTGATATCAAGCAATATAAGTAGCTAAGTTAATAGACCTTCAAATGAAAGGGTCCAGTGTGTCCCTGACACCACTTCTGTCATGTCCCAGTAATTTCTGTTGTAGACTCATAAAAAAAAAAAAACCTTTATCCCATAAGGACAGTCCAGTGCTCACTTTAACCCTTTCACATTCAGCAGATGGCCATCAGCCATTCCTACCATAGCTACTAGTGCTATACCTCGCAATATTCGGTAACAATGCAGAAATCTTTATTCTCCAGGAAACTTGCGAAGAACTGGACAATGAATGGGTGCCTGAAGTTGCCTAACAGTTTGGCCTCTCGAGTGGAAGGAAGCGTGGCGTCTCCTCTCATGTTATCGCATGGGATTCTCTTGATGACTTTCCTGTAAAACAATTATAATATCAGCTGGTATTGTACAAGAACATGTAATTGGAGCATATATGCCAAGAATAGGTCCCTATGACTGCCTATAGAACAAGTCTCTTGTTTAGGGTTGTCCTTATCCACTTCTACCTGTGTCTAAGGGTTACAATACATATCTTGAATACATAAAGGGGATGCAAAAAATGCGAAGATCAGTTATATCTTGAATGCAGGGTGTATTGGCACGTGCCAGGTTTAGGGGCTGCATTTCGAATTTTTCCATGATAGCCCTAGTCCTCCGAGTGATGTCAAGATGTGAGGAGTAGGCAAGTAGGGTCAGACCGGAATATTGAGGCTTCGGGGGCAACGCTGGAGGAAATAAAGTACTTAGATTTCATGATATATATTACACGGATGACTGGACTATCAAATATGTGAAGAGTTAATAAAGGACTAGTAATATCCAATTCTCCGCCAAGAGATCTCATATTAATTATTTCATGTCCTGCAAAAAAGGTAATTAAAAAAAAGAGCCTAAATCTGCTCTGCCGAGTTCCAGGATGGAGAAGTAATTGATTTTGACAAGGCTCCCTAATCAACAAAATTAAACATTTGAGTTGTCATTTTGCAGGTCCCTAAAATCATGACGTGTCGATATTACTGGGGAGCACCGCTAGAGGCCTTACACAGACCATTTATGAAGAGTTGTTTTTTTCCTCCAAAGGCATCTAAAAAAATGTCGCCTTTTACATCCAACATTCTTTATGATGACGAATGGATCAATTTTTCTGATACAGAGCTCCAAATCCCGCAAAGAGGAAAATGATAACGTTTTAGTTTGCTTCAGTCGTCACTAGGGGGAGCTGTGGAGATTATTGCATACTCCATATGCAGTCAGCTCATGTGCGCACCTAGTGGTGACTGGTGGTAATGTCTGTGAAGAGGATTTGATGCTGTTTATCAGAAAATATCAGTCCCTCTAAATTCTTGATTCTCTCATCATCCGATACAAACTACACAGGGGAATGTGTTACCATCGAAGGGTGCCACAGCTGAAGCACGCCGCACTGGCTCTTATTGCTCTCTCCTGTGGCACGGTCGCGGGGCGCTAATGGGTCATTTTAACTGGACGCCTGTTGAAGGCCCTTGTTACAGCCATCTTGGTCCTACTTTGAGGCTCAGATGAGATCACAATTTATAATAACCTGCAAGACATGACACTGCAGCATATGGAATGAGCGATCAGAGGATTTCAGATCCAAATTTAAGTCCCAAAAGGGAACTTAAAAACAATTTTAAAAACTAAGAGTTTTAAAAAATGTCTAAACATTTTTTAGAAATATAATATTTCTAATAACTGACTTTTCCCACCATTAAAAATAAAGAAATTTAAAAAATAAACAAACATATCTACGATTGCCACCGCCGTAAAAGTCTGGTCTATCAAACTCTAAAATTAATTTACCCCATCGGTAAACACTGTAAAAAGGGGGAAAAAAAAACTTGGAATGCAAAATAAAAATGTTACGGATTTCGTAAAATAAAAAATACATGGGCGCATAGACAAAAAAATTGCCTGGTCCTGAAGGAGTTAAGGCGGCCGTCAGGAGATACTTTTTTGTTTTAAGGGGGCACTTAGAGGTCTCTATTTGTTTTAAGGAGGCCAATTGTGGTCATGTGTTTTAAGAGGGATGATTTGTTTTCCAGGGGGCAGTATTACAAGGTAAAGGGATGCAATAGTTGAGGGGTCATGGGTGGGGTATAAGGTTAGGTACATGGAGCATTGTGGGTTTATCAGTGCAGGGAGGACGTAGCCTCTTCCCTTCCTGCTCACTTATAGGACTGCAGCACCTATGAAGCATCTGCTAAGATCCCTCCATTCACCCTTTAAATAATATCTGCTCTCAATGTAATTTTTACTAGCTATATAAGATGTCATATTCTTTCTGTATTGATTCCTGAATGTTTAATAAAAAAGATCTGATTCAAAAAGATCTCTCCATTCAGAGGGCTGCGCCATCACTACAGACAGCGTCGGACTGGAGTAGTTTGGGCCCACCAGAGAAAATCATTCTTGGGGCCCACCATGTCTAAGGGGTACTAGCTGCAGAGTCTTCTCTTAGCTTCCATCTTGTCAACCTGATAATCAGGGAATTGTTTCCAACTATAGACCTGTCCAAACAATCACCTGACAAACCAGCAGAACGCTCATTTGTTGGGTACAATGATTTTTATGCTTGATTTAAAAACCAGCAGCAGATAATTTTTTGTTAGCAAGACAAGTGCTGCCGAGAACAATGATATTTTATAACCACAGAAAGATTGTATTAATTATTTACCGTAGACACGTGCCACATGCACACACCAGTCACAGGATTAGAGATGGGCGGACCCCTGGATGATCAGATTCGGCAGAAGTTAAAAAAAAGTTTGGGTTCGGGTACCAGAACAGTATCCGGACTCCATTCACTTGAATGGGGGCCCGAACATCCAGTGTTTGCCATGCTGTCATGTGCATGACAGATCAGCAAACTCTGCTTCTGATCAGTGGTAAAATCATTACCGCTGGTCAGACAGCCGTGATTCCCACGCTGTCAAATGACAGCGTGAGCCCGCAGCAGTGATCGTAGGGATAAAGCTTATATTTGGTAACTGGTGTCGGCTAATGGCACTACTGCTCCCATCAGTCTACGCCTGCTGCCGCTAATAACAGCAAGAGCGGCAGATGGGAGTATCAGACTACACCCTAAATAGAGAAAAAAAATGCCATGGGTTCCCGTATTTTGGATAACCAGCCAGGCAAAAGTGACAGCTGTGGCTGCAATGATCAGTTGTCAGCGTTAGGAAGGCTGGTTATCAAGAATAGAGGGTTGCCCACACTGTTTTTTAATTAATTTTAATAATTGTAAAAAACGGCGCGAGGTCCCCCTCATTTTTGACAACCAGCCTTGCTAAAGCAGAGAGCTGGTATTCTCAGGCTGTTAAGGGGCCATGGATATTGCCCGCCCCCCAGCCTACAAATAGCAGCCTGCAGCCAGCCAGAAAAGGTGCATCTATGAGATATGCTAATTCTGGCGCTTTGCGCGGCTCTTCCCATTTCTATTTGTGGGATTCATGTCACCTTTGTATTATCCGGTGACGTCAAGCCCACGGATTAGTAGTGGAGAGGCATCTATAAGACACCTATCCATTACTAATTCTATAGTTTATGGTAAATAAACAGCAATAGCAATAATAAAATCCTTTAATTGAAAGAATGACACAGACTCCTTTATCGAATCTAAATTAAACCATACTCACATCATCGC
This sequence comes from Dendrobates tinctorius, assembly GCF_039654945.1. Lineage (NCBI taxonomy): Eukaryota > Metazoa > Chordata > Amphibia > Anura > Dendrobatidae > Dendrobates > Dendrobates tinctorius. The sequence goes on from NW_027361677.1 coordinate 19,809,114, forward strand.
TCATTCTATTGAAGCCCTCGTCTCCTGTAATAAAACAAAAATAAAAAAACAATATACCATACCTGTCCGTCGTTCAGTCCCACACCGTAATCCGTGTCTGGGGGATAAACAGTTTTCAACCTGGACGGTTCCAAGATGCAACTGTCCAGGCTTAGAATCACTGCAGCATCAGTGAGCATCGGTGACGTCATCTAGGTTACTGCTGGTCACTGAGGATTTGTGTTACCCTTTGGGTTTAACTGCGGTGACCTCAGTGAAAAAGTCTGACGGTGCAGCGCTGAGCTCAGTGAGTTCAACCCAGTTCACTTTGAGATATTTCTCCAGGTGAACTGCAGTGAACTCACCGCTGAATCAAGAGGCTTTTTCCTCACTCCCCACCCTCATGCTCCACACAGCCCCTCGTCATCCCCCATTCTCTACATAGCCCCTCATCATTGTCTTCCCTAGGCAGCCCCACTGACGCTACATCAACCCTTTCCAAAATACATCCTCAGAGCACTCACACTGAGTCCTGGGTCCTCATTCCCATCCGTACAAGGGTCCATGGTGCGGCCCCTCAGTCCTCTCCTCCTCACAGGGCTCCATGGTGCAGCCCCCTGAGTCCTCTCCTCACAGGGCTCCATGGTGCAGCCCCTCAGTCCTATCCTCACAGGGCTCCATGGTGCGGCCCCTCAGTCCTATCCTCACAGGGCTCCATGGTGCGGCCCCTCAGTCCTATCCTCACAGGGCTCCATGGTGCGGCCCCTCAGTCCTATCCTCACAGGGCTCCATGGTGCGGCCCCTCAGTCTTCTCCTCACAGTCCTCCATGGTGCGGCTGTTAAATATACATATTCTCTCAGTCCCCTCCTCACAGTCCTCCATGGTGCGGCCCCTCAGTCCTCTCCTCACAGGGCTCCATGGTGCGGCCCCTCAGTCCTCTCCTCACAGGGCTCCATGGTGCGGCCCCTCAGTCCTCTCCTCACAGGGCTCCATGGTGCGGCCCCTCAGTCCTCTCCTCACAGGGCTCCATGGTGCGGCCCCTCAGTCCTCTCCTCACAGGGCTCCATGGTGCGGCCCCTCAGTCCTCTCCTCACAGGGCTCCATGGTGCGGCCCCTCAGTCCTTTCCTCACAGGGCTCCATGGTGCAGCCCCTCAGTCCTATCCTCACAGGGCTCCATGGTGCGGCCCCTCAGTCCTATCCTCACAGGGATCCATGGTGCAGCCCCTCAGTCCTCTCCTCACAGTCCTCCATGGTGCGGTTGTTAAATATACATATTCTCTCAGTCCCCTCCTCACAGTCCTCCATGGTGCAGCCCCTCAGTCCTCTCCTCCTCACTGGGCTCCTTGGTGCGGCCCCTCAGTCCTCTCCTCACAGGGCTCCATGGTGCAGCCCTTCGGCCCTCTCCTCACAGGGCTCCATGGTGCAGCCCCCTGTCCTCTCCTCACAGTCCTCCATGGTGCGGCCCCTCAGTCCTCTCCTCACAGTCCTCCATGGTGCGGCCCTTCAGTCCTCTCCTCACAGTCCTCCATGGTGCGGCCCCTCAGTCCTCCATGGTGCGGCCCCTCAGTCCTCTCCTCACAGTCCTCCATGGTGCGGCCCCTCAGTCCTCTCCTCACAGTCCTCCATGGTGCGGCCCCTCAGTCCTCTCCTCACAGTCCTCCATGGTGCGGCCCCTCAGTCCTCCATGGTGCGGCCCCTCAGTCCTCTCCTCACAGTCCTCCATGGTGCGGCCCCTCAGTCCTCTCCTCACAGTCCTCCATGGTGCGGCCCCTCGGTCCTCTCCTCACAGTCCTCCATGGTGCGGCCCCTCGGTCCTCTCCTCACAGTCCTCCATGGTGCGCCCCCTCGGTCCTCTCCTCACAGTCCTCCATGGTGCGCCCCCTCGGTCCTCTCCTCACAGTCCTCCATGGTGCGCCCCCTCGGTCCTCTCCTCACAGTCCTCCATGGTGCGCCCCCTCGGTCCTCTCCTCACAGTCCTCCATGGTGCGCCCCCTCGGTCCTCTCCTCACAGTCCTCCATGGTGCGCCCCCTCGGTCCTCTCCTCACAGTCCTCCATGGTGAGCCCCCTCGGTCCTCTCCTCACAGTCCTCCATGGTGAGCCCCCTCGGTCCTCTCCTCACTGGGCTCCATGGTGCAGCCCCTCAGTCCTCTCCTCACAGTCCTCCATGGTGCAGCTCCTCGGTCCTCTCCTCACAGTCCTCCATGGTGCGGCCCCTCAGTCCTCTCCTCACAGTCCTCCATGGTGCAGCACCTCGGTCCTCTCCTCACAGGGCTCCATGGTGCAGCCCCCTGTCCTCTCCTCACAGTCCTCCATGGTGCGGCCCCTCAGTCCTCTCCTCACAGTCCTCCATGGTGCGGCCCCTCAGTCCTCTCCTCACAGTCCTCCATGGTGCGGCCCCTCAGTCCTCTCCTCACAGTCCTCCATGGTGCGGCCCCTCAGTCCTCTCCTCACAGTCCTCCATGGTGCGGCCCCTCGGTCCTCTCCTCACAGTACTCCATGGTGCGGCCCCTCGGTCCTCTCCTCACAGTCCTCCATGGTGCGCCCCCTCGGTCCTCTCCTCACAGTCCTCCATGGTGCGCCCCCTCGGTCCTCTCCTCACAGTCCTCCATGGTGCGCCCCCTCGGTCCTCTCCTCACAGTCCTCCATGGTGCGCCCCCTCGGTCCTCTCCTCACAGTCCTCCATGGTGCGCCCCCTCGGTCCTCTCCTCACAGTCCTCCATGGTGCGCCCCCTCGGTCCTCTCCTCACAGTCCTCCATGGTGCGCCCCCTCGGTCCTCTCCTCACAGTCCTCCATGGTGCGCCCCCTCGGTCCTCTCCTCACAGTCCTCCATGGTGAGCCCCCTCGGTCCTCTCCTCACAGTCCTCCATGGTGAGCCCCCTCGGTCCTCTCCTCACAGTCCTCCATGGTGAGCCCCCTCGGTCCTCTCCTCACTGGGCTCCATGGTGCAGCCCCTCAGTCCTCTCCTCACAGTCCTCCATGGTGCAGCTCCTCGGTCCTCTCCTCACAGTCCTCCATGGTGCGGCCCCTCAGTCCTCTCCTCACAGTCCTCCATGGTGCAGCACCTCGGTCCTCTCCTCACAGGGCTCCATGGTGCAGCCCCTCAGTTTTCTCCTCACAGGGCTCCATGGTGCAGCCCCTCAGTCCTCTCCTCACAGGGCTCCAAGGTGCAGCCCCTCAGTCCTCTCCTCACAGGGCTCCATGGTGCAGCCCCTCAGTCCTCTCCTCACAGGGCTCCATGGTGCAGCCCCTCAGTCCTCTCCTCACAGGGCTCCATGGTGCAGCCCCTCAGTCCTCTCCTCACAGGGCTCCATGGTGCAGCCCCTCAGTCCTCTCCTCACAGGGCTCCATGGTGCAGCCCCTCAGTCCTCTCCTCACAGGGCTCCATGGTGCAGCCCCTCAGTCCTCTCCTCACAGGGCTCCATGGTGCAGCCCCTCAGTCCTCTCCTCACAGGGCTCCATGGTGCAGCCCCTCAGTCCTCTCCTCACAGGGCTCCATGGTGCAGCCCCTCAGTCCTCTCCTCACAGGGCTCCATGGTGCAGCCCCTCAGTCCTCTCCTCACAGGGCTCCATGGTGCAGCCCCTCAGTCCTCTCCTCACAGGGCTCCATGGTGCAGCCCCTCAGTCCTCTCCTCACAGGGCTCCATGGTGCAGCCCCTCAGTCCTCTCCTCACAGGGCTCCATGGTGCAGCCCCTCAGTCCTCTCCTCACAGGGCTCCATGGTGCAGCCCCTCAGTCCTCTCCTCACAGGGCTCCATGGTGCAGCCCCTCAGTCCTCTCCTCACAGGGCTCCATGGTGCAGCCCCTCAGTCCTCTCCTCACAGGGCTCCATGGTGCAGCCCCTCAGTCCTCTCCTCACAGGGCTCCATGGTGCAGCCCCTCAGTCCTCTCCTCACAGGGCTCCATGGTGCAGCCCCTCAGTCCTCTCCTCACAGGGCTCCATGGTGCAGCCCCTCAGTCCTCTCCTCACAGGGCTCCATGGTGCAGCCCCTCAGTCCTCTCCTCACAGGGCTCCATGGTGCAGCCCCTCGGTCCTCTCCTCACAGGGCTCCATGGTGCAGCCCCTCGGTCCTCTCCTCACAGGGCTCCATGGTGCAGCCCCTCGGTCCTCTCCTCACAGGGCTCCATGGTGCAGCCCCTCGGTCCTCTCCTCACAGTCCTCCATGGTGCAGCCCCTCGGTCCTCTCCTCACAGTCCTTCATGGTGCAGCCCCTCAGTCCTCTCCTCACAGGGCTCCATGGTGCAGCCCCTCAGTCCTCTCCTTACAGTTCTCCATGGTGCAGCTCCTCGGTCTTCTCCTCACAGTCCTCCATGGTGCAGCCGCTCAATCCTCTCCTCACAGTCCTCCATGGTGCGGCCCCTCGGTCCTCTCCTCACAGGGCTCCATGGTGCGGCCCCTCGGTCCTCTCCTCACAGTCCTCCATGGTGCGGCCCCTCGGTCCTCTCCTCACAGTCCTCCATGGTGCGGCCCCTCGGTCCTCTCCTCACAGTCCTCCATGGTGCGGCCCCTCGGTCCTCTCCTCACAGTCCTCCATGGTGCGGCCCCTCGGTCCTCTCCTCACAGTCCTCCATGGTGCGGCCCCTCGGTCCTCTCCTCACAGTCCTCCATGGTGCGGCCCCTCGGTCCTGTCCTCACAGGGCTCCATGGTGCGGCCCCTCGGTCCTCTCCTCACAGTCCTCCATGGTGCGGCCCCTCGGTCCTCTCCTCACAGTCCTCCATGGTGCGGCCCCTCGGTCCTCTCCTCACAGTCCTCCATGGTGCGCCCCCTCGGTCCTCTCCTCACAGTCCTCCATGGTGCGGCCCCTCGGTCCTCTCCTCACAGTCCTCCATGGTGCGGCCCCTCGGTCCTCTCCTCACAGTCCTCCATGGTGCGGTCCCTCGGTCCTCTCCTCACAGTCCTCCATGGTGCGGCCCCTCGGTCCTCTCCTCACAGTCGTCCATGGTGCGGCCCCTCGGTCCTCTCCTCACAGTCCTCCATGGTGCGGCCCCTCGGTCCTCTCCTCACAGTCCTCCATGGTGCGGCCCCTCGGCCCTCTCCTCCTCACAGTCCTCCATGGTGCGGCCCCTCGGCCCTCTCCTCCTCACAGTCCTCCATGGTGCGGCCCCTCAGTCCTCTCCTCACAGTCCTCCATGGTGCGGCCCCTCAGTCCTCTCCTCACAGTCCTCCATGGTGCGGCCCCTCGGCCCTCTCCTCCTCACAGTCCTCCATGGTGCGGCCCCTCAGTCCTCTCCTCACAGTCCTCCATGGTGCGGCCCCTCGGTCCTCTCCTCACAGTCCTCCATGGTGCGGCCCCTCGGTCCTCTCCTCACAGTCCTCCATGGTGCGGCCCCTCGGTCCTCTCCTCACAGTCCTCCATGGTGCGGCCCCTCGGCCCTCTCCTCCTCACAGTCCTCCATGGTGCGCCCCCTCGGTCCTCTCCTCACAGTCCTCCATGGTGCCCCCCCTCGGTCCTCTCCTCACAGTCCTCCATGGTGCGCCCCCTCGGTCCTCTCCTCACAGTCCTCCATGGTGCGCCCCCTCGGTCCTCTCCTCACAGTCCTCCATGGTGAGCCCCCTCGGTCCTCTCCTCACAGTCCTCCATGGTGAGCCCCCTCGGTCCTCTCCTCACTGGGCTCCATGGTGCAGCCCCTCAGTCCTCTCCTCACAGTCCTCCATGGTGCAGCTCCTCGGTCTTCTCCTCACAGTCCTCCATGGTGCAGCCGCTCAATCCTCTCCTCACAGTCCTCCATGGTGCGGCCCCTCGGTCCTCTCCTCACAGGGCTCCATGGTGCGGCCCCTCGGTCCTCTCCTCACAGTCCTCCATGGTGCGGCCCCTCGGTCCTCTCCTCACAGTCCTCCATGGTGCGGCCCCTCGGTCCTCTCCTCACAGTCCTCCATGGTGCGGCCCCTCGGTCCTCTCCTCACAGTCCTCCATGGTGCGGCCCCTCGGTCCTCTCCTCACAGTCCTCCATGGTGCGGCCCCTCGGTCCTCTCCTCACAGTCCTCCATGGTGCGGCCCCTCGGTCCTCTCCTCACAGTCCTCCATGGTGCGGCCCCTCGGTCCTGTCCTCACAGGGCTCCATGGTGCGGCCCCTCGGTCCTGTCCTCACAGGGCTCCATGGTGCGGCCCCTCGGTCCTCTCCTCACAGTCCTCCATGGTGCGGCCCCTCGGTCCTCTCCTCACAGTCCTCCATGGTGCGGCCCCTCGGTCCTCTCCTCACAGTCCTCCATGGTGCGCCCCCTCGGTCCTCTCCTCACAGTCCTCCATGGTGCGGCCCCTCGGTCCTCTCCTCACAGTCCTCCATGGTGCGGCCCCTCGGTCCTCTCCTCACAGTCCTCCATGGTGCGGTCCCTCGGTCCTCTCCTCACAGTCCTCCATGGTGCGGCCCCTCGGTCCTCTCCTCACAGTCCTCCATGGTGCGGCCCCTCGGTCCTCTCCTCACAGTCCTCCATGGTGCGGCCCCTCGGTCCTCTCCTCACAGTCCTCCATGGTGCGGCCCCTCGGCCCTCTCCTCCTCACAGTCCTCCATGGTGCGGCCCCTCGGCCCTCTCCTCCTCACAGTCCTCCATGGTGCGGCCCCTCGGCCCTCTCCTCCTCACAGTCCTCCATGGTGCGGCCCCTCAGTCCTCTCCTCACAGTCCTCCATGGTGCGGCCCCTCAGTCCTCTCCTCACAGTCCTCCATGGTGCGGCCCCTCGGCCCTCTCCTCCTCACAGTCCTCCATGGTGCGGCCCCTCAGTCCTCTCCTCACAGTCCTCCATGGTGCGGCCCCTCGGTCCTCTCCTCACAGTCCTCCATGGTGCGGCCCCTCGGTCCTCTCCTCACAGTCCTCCATGGTGCGGCCCCTCGGTCCTCTCCTCACAGTCCTCCATGGTGCGGCCCCTCGGTCCTCTCCTCACAGTCCTCCATGGTGCGGCCCCTCGGCCCTCTCCTCCTCACAGTCCTCCATGGTGCGGCCCCTCAGTCCTCTCCTCACAGTCCTCCATGGTGCGGCCCCTCGGCCCTCTCCTCCTCACAGTCCTCCATGGTGCGGCCCCTCAGTCCTCTCCTCACAGTCCTCCATGGTGCGGCCCCTCGGTCCTCTCCTCAGAGTCCTCCATGGTGCGGCCCCTCGGTCCTCTCCTCACAGTCCTCCATGGTGCGGCCCCTCGGTCCTCTCCTCACAGTCCTCCATGGTGCGGCCCCTCGGTCCTCTCCTCACAGTCCTCCATGGTGCGGCCCCTCGGTCCTCTCCTCACAGTCCTCCATGGTGCAGCCCCTCGGTCCTCTCCTCACAGTCCTCCAGGGTGCAGCCCCTCGGTCCTCTCCTCACAGTCCTCCATGGTGCGGCCCCTCGGTCCTCTCCTCACAGTCCTCCATAGTGCGGCCCCTCGGTCCTCTCCTCACAGTCCTCCATGGTGCGGCCCCTCGGTCCTCTCCTCACAGTCCTCCATGGTGCGGCCCCTCGGCCCTCTCCTCCTCACAGTCCTCCATGGTGCGGCCCCTCAGTCCTCTCCTCACAGTCCTCCATGGTGCGGCCCCTCGGCCCTCTCCTCCTCACAGTCCTCCATGGTGCGGCCCCTCAGTCCTCTCCTCACAGTCCTCCATGGTGCGGCCCCTCGGTCCTCTCCTCACAGTCCTCCATGGTGCGGCCCCTCGGTCCTCTCCTCACAGTCCTCCATGGTGCGGCCCCTCGGCCCTCTCCTCCTCACAGTCCTCCATGGTGCGGCCCCTCGGTCCTCTCCTCACAGTCCTCCATGGTGCGGCCCCTCGGCCCTCTCCTCCTCACAGTCCTCCATGGTGCGGCCCCTCAGTCCTCTCCTCACAGGGCTCCATGGTGCAGCCCCTCAGTCCTCTCCTCACAGGGCTCCATGGTGCAGCCCCTCAGTCCTCTCCTCACAGGGCTCCATGGTGCAGCCCCTCAGTCCTCTCCTCACAGGGCTCCATGGTGCAGCCCCTCAGTCCTCTCCTCACAGGGCTCCATGGTGCAGCCCCTCAGTCCTCTCCTCACAGGGCTCCATGGTGCAGCCCCTCAGTCCTCTCCTCACAGGGCTCCATGGTGCAGCCCCTCAGTCCTCTCCTCACAGGGCTCCATGGTGCAGCCCCTCAGTCCTCTCCTCACAGGGCTCCATGGTGCAGCCCCTCAGTCCTCTCCTCACAGGGCTCCATGGTGCAGCCCCTCAGTCCTCTCCTCACAGGGCTCCATGGTGCAGCCCCTCAGTCCTCTCCTCACAGGGCTCCATGGTGCAGCCCCTCAGTCCTCTCCTCACAGGGCTCCATGGTGCAGCCCCTCAGTCCTCTCCTCACAGGGCTCCATGGTGCAGCCCCTCAGTCCTCTCCTCACAGGGCTCCATGGTGCAGCCCCTCAGTCCTCTCCTCACAGGGCTCCATGGTGCAGCCCCTCAGTCCTCTCCTCACAGGGCTCCATGGTGCAGCCCCTCAGTCCTCTCCTCACAGGGCTCCATGGTGCAGCCCCTCAGTCCTCTCCTCACAGGGCTCCATGGTGCAGTCCCTCAGTCCTCTCCTCACAGGGCTCCATGGTGCAGCCCCTCGGTCCTCTCCTCACAGGGCTCCATGGTGCAGCCCCTCGGTCCTCTCCTCACAGGGCTCCATGGTGCAGCCCCTCGGTCCTCTCCTCACAGGGCTCCATGGTGCAGCCCCTCGGTCCTCTCCTCACTGTCCTCCATGGTGCAGCCCCTCGGTCCTCTCCTCACAGTCCTTCATGGTGCAGCCCCTCAGTCCTCTCCTCACAGGGCTCCATGGTGCAGCCCCTCAGTCCTCTCCTTACAGTTCTCCATGGTGCAGCTCCTCGGTCTTCTCCTCACAGTCCTCCATGGTGCAGCCGCTCAATCCTCTCCTCACAGTCCTCCATGGTGCGGCCCCTCGGTCCTCTCCTCACAGGGCTCCATGGTGCGGCCCCTCGGTCCTCTCCTCACAGTCCTCCATGGTGCGGCCCCTCGGTCCTCTCCTCACAGTCCTCCATGGTGCGGCCCCTCGGTCCTCTCCTCACAGTCCTCCATGGTGCGGCCCCTCGGTCCTCTCCTCACAGTCCTCCATGGTGCGGCCCCTCGGTCCTCTCCTCACAGTCCTCCATGGTGCGGCCCCTCGGTCCTCTCCTCACAGTCCTCCATGGTGCGGCCCCTCGGTCCTGTCCTCACAGGGCTCCATGGTGCGGCCCCTCGGTCCTCTCCTCACAGTCCTCCATGGTGCGGCCCCTCGGTCCTCTCCTCACAGTCCTCCATGGTGCGGCCCCTCGGTCCTCTCCTCACAGTCCTCCATGGTGCGCCCCCTCGGTCCTCTCCTCACAGTCCTCCATGGTGCGGCCCCTCGGTCCTCTCCTCACAGTCCTCCATGGTGCGGCCCCTCGGTCCTCTCCTCACAGTCCTCCATGGTGCGGTCCCTCGGTCCTCTCCTCACAGTCCTCCATGGTGCGGCCCCTCGGTCCTCTCCTCACAGTCGTCCATGGTGCGGCCCCTCGGTCCTCTCCTCACAGTCCTCCATGGTGCGGCCCCTCGGTCCTCTCCTCACAGTCCTCCATGGTGCGGCCCCTCGGCCCTCTCCTCCTCACAGTCCTCCATGGTGCGGCCCCTCGGCCCTCTCCTCCTCACAGTCCTCCATGGTGCGGCCCCTCAGTCCTCTCCTCACAGTCCTCCATGGTGCGGCCCCTCAGTCCTCTCCTCACAGTCCTCCATGGTGCGGCCCCTCGGCCCTCTCCTCCTCACAGTCCTCCATGGTGCGGCCCCTCAGTCCTCTCCTCACAGTCCTCCATGGTGCGGCCCCTCGGTCCTCTCCTCACAGTCCTCCATGGTGCGGCCCCTCGGTCCTCTCCTCACAGTCCTCCATGGTGCGGCCCCTCGGTCCTCTCCTCACAGTCCTCCATGGTGCGGCCCCTCGGCCCTCTCCTCCTCACAGTCCTCCATGGTGCGCCCCCTCGGTCCTCTCCTCACAGTCCTCCATGGTGCGCCCCCTCGGTCCTCTCCTCACAGTCCTCCATGGTGCGCCCCCTCGGTCCTCTCCTCACAGTCCTCCATGGTGCGCCCCCTCGGTCCTCTCCTCACAGTCCTCCATGGTGCGCCCCCTCGGTCCTCTCCTCACAGTCCTCCATGGTGAGCCCCCTCGGTCCTCTCCTCACAGTCCTCCATGGTGAGCCCCCTCGGTCCTCTCCTCACTGGGCTCCATGGTGCAGCCCCTCAGTCCTCTCCTCACAGTCCTCCATGGTGCAGCTCCTCGGTCTTCTCCTCACAGTCCTCCATGGTGCAGCCGCTCAATCCTCTCCTCACAGTCCTCCATGGTGCGGCCCCTCGGTCCTCTCCTCACAGGGCTCCATGGTGCGGCCCCTCGGTCCTCTCCTCACAGTCCTCCATGGTGCGGCCCCTCGGTCCTCTCCTCACAGTCCTCCATGGTGCGGCCCCTCGGTCCTCTCCTCACAGTCCTCCATGGTGCGGCCCCTCGGTCCTCTCCTCACAGTCCTCCATGGTGCGGCCCCTCGGTCCTCTCCTCACAGTCCTCCATGGTGCGGCCCCTCGGTCCTCTCCTCACAGTCCTCCATGGTGCGGCCCCTCGGTCCTCTCCTCACAGTCCTCCATGGTGCGGCCCCTCGGTCCTGTCCTCACAGGGCTCCATGGTGCGGCCCCTCGGTCCTGTCCTCACAGGGCTCCATGGTGCGGCCCCTCGGTCCTCTCCTCACAGTCCTCCATGGTGCGGCCCCTCGGTCCTCTCCTCACAGTCCTCCATGGTGCGGCCCCTCGGTCCTCTCCTCACAGTCCTCCATGGTGCGCCCCCTCGGTCCTCTCCTCACAGTCCTCCATGGTGCGGCCCCTCGGTCCTCTCCTCACAGTCCTCCATGGTGCGGCCCCTCGGTCCTCTCCTCACAGTCCTCCATGGTGCGGTCCCTCGGTCCTCTCCTCACAGTCCTCCATGGTGCGGCCCCTCGGTCCTCTCCTCACAGTCCTCCATGGTGCGGCCCCTCGGTCCTCTCCTCACAGTCCTCCATGGTGCGGCCCCTCGGTCCTCTCCTCACAGTCCTCCATGGTGCGGCCCCTCGGCCCTCTCCTCCTCACAGTCCTCCATGGTGCGGCCCCTCGGCCCTCTCCTCCTCACAGTCCTCCATGGTGCGGCCCCTCGGCCCTCTCCTCCTCACAGTCCTCCATGGTGCGGCCCCTCAGTCCTCTCCTCACAGTCCTCCATGGTGCGGCCCCTCAGTCCTCTCCTCACAGTCCTCCATGGTGCGGCCCCTCGGCCCTCTCCTCCTCACAGTCCTCCATGGTGCGGCCCCTCAGTCCTCTCCTCACAGTCCTCCATGGTGCGGCCCCTCGGTCCTCTCCTCACAGTCCTCCATGGTGCGGCCCCTCGGTCCTCTCCTCACAGTCCTCCATGGTGCGGCCCCTCGGTCCTCTCCTCACAGTCCTCCATGGTGCGGCCCCTCGGTCCTCTCCTCACAGTCCTCCATGGTGCGGCCCCTCGGCCCTCTCCTCCTCACAGTCCTCCATGGTGCGGCCCCTCAGTCCTCTCCTCACAGTCCTCCATGGTGCGGCCCCTCGGCCCTCTCCTCCTCACAGTCCTCCATGGTGCGGCCCCTCAGTCCTCTCCTCACAGTCCTCCATGGTGCGGCCCCTCGGTCCTCTCCTCAGAGTCCTCCATGGTGCGGCCCCTCGGTCCTCTCCTCACAGTCCTCCATGGTGCGGCCCCTCGGTCCTCTCCTCACAGTCCTCCATGGTGCGGCCCCTCGGTCCTCTCCTCACAGTCCTCCATGGTGCGGCCCCTCGGTCCTCTCCTCACAGTCCTCCATGGTGCGGCCCCTCGGTCCTCTCCTCACAGTCCTCCATGGTGCAGCCCCTCGGTCCTCTCCTCACAGTCCTCCAGGGTGCAGCCCCTCGGTCCTCTCCTCACAGTCCTCCATGGTGCGGCCCCTCGGTCCTCTCCTCACAGTCCTCCATGGTGCGGCCCCTCGGTCCTCTCCTCACAGTCCTCCATGGTGCGGCCCCTCGGTCCTCTCCTCACAGTCCTCCATGGTGCGGCCCCTCGGCCCTCTCCTCCTCACAGTCCTCCATGGTGCGGCCCCTCAGTCCTCTCCTCACAGTCCTCCATGGTGCGGCCCCTCGGCCCTCTCCTCCTCACAGTCCTCCATGGTGCGGCCCCTCAGTCCTCTCCTCACAGTCCTCCATGGTGCGGCCCCTCGGTCCTCTCCTCACAGTCCTCCATGGTGCGGCCCCTCGGTCCTCTCCTCACAGTCCTCCATGGTGCGGCCCCTCGGCCCTCTCCTCCTCACAGTCCTCCATGGTGCGGCCCCTCGGTCCTCTCCTCACAGTCCTCCATGGTGCGGCCCCTCGGCCCTCTCCTCCTCACAGTCCTCCATGGTGCGGCCCCTCAGTCCTCTCCTCACAGGGCTCCATGGTGCAGCCCCTCAGTCCTCTCCTCACAGGGCTCCATGGTGCAGCCCCTCAGTCCTCTCCTCACAGGGCTCCATGGTGCAGCCCCTCAGTCCTCTCCTCACAGGGCTCCATGGTGCAGCCCCTCAGTCCTCTCCTCACAGGGCTCCATGGTGCAGCCCCTCAGTCCTCTCCTCACAGGGCTCCATGGTGCAGCCCCTCAGTCCTCTCCTCACAGGGCTCCATGGTGCAGCCCCTCAGTCCTCTCCTCACAGGGCTCCATGGTGCAGCCCCTCGGTCCTCTCCTCACAGGGCTCCATGGTGCAGCCCCTCGGTCCTCTCCTCACAGGGCTCCATGGTGCAGCCCCTCGGTCCTCTCCTCACAGGGCTCCATGGTGCAGCCCCTCGGTCCTCTCCTCACTGTCCTCCATGGTGCAGCCCCTCGGTCCTCTCCTCACAGTCCTTCATGGTGCAGCCCCTCAGTCCTCTCCTCACAGGGCTCCATGGTGCAGCCCCTCAGTCCTCTCCTTACAGTTCTCCATGGTGCAGCTCCTCGGTCTTCTCCTCACAGTCCTCCATGGTGCAGCCGCTCAATCCTCTCCTCACAGTCCTCCATGGTGCGGCCCCTCGGTCCTCTCCTCACAGGGCTCCATGGTGCGGCCCCTCGGTCCTCTCCTCACAGTCCTCCATGGTGCGGCCCCTCGGTCCTCTCCTCACAGTCCTCCATGGTGCGGCCCCTCGGTCCTCTCCTCACAGTCCTCCATGGTGCGGCCCCTCGGTCCTCTCCTCACAGTCCTCCATGGTGCGGCCCCTCGGTCCTCTCCTCACAGTCCTCCATGGTGCGGCCCCTCGGTCCTCTCCTCACAGTCCTCCATGGTGCGGCCCCTCGGTCCTGTCCTCACAGGGCTCCATGGTGCGGCCCCTCGGTCCTCTCCTCACAGTCCTCCATGGTGCGGCCCCTCGGTCCTCTCCTCACAGTCCTCCATGGTGCGGCCCCTCGGTCCTCTCCTCACAGTCCTCCATGGTGCGCCCCCTCGGTCCTCTCCTCACAGTCCTCCATGGTGCGGCCCCTCGGTCCTCTCCTCACAGTCCTCCATGGTGCGGCCCCTCGGTCCTCTCCTCACAGTCCTCCATGGTGCGGTCCCTCGGTCCTCTCCTCACAGTCCTCCATGGTGCGGCCCCTCGGTCCTCTCCTCACAGTCGTCCATGGTGCGGCCCCTCGGTCCTCTCCTCACAGTCCTCCATGGTGCGGCCCCTCGGTCCTCTCCTCACAGTCCTCCATGGTGCGGCCCCTCGGCCCTCTCCTCCTCACAGTCCTCCATGGTGCGGCCCCTCGGCCCTCTCCTCCTCTCAGTCCTCCATGGTGCGGCCCCTCAGTCCTCTCCTCACAGTCCTCCATGGTGCGGCCCCTCAGTCCTCTCCTCACAGTCCTCCATGGTGCGGCCCCTCGGCCCTCTCCTCCTCACAGTCCTCCATGGTGCGGCCCCTCAGTCCTCTCCTCACAGTCCTCCATGGTGCGGCCCCTCGGTCCTCTCCTCACAGTCCTCCATGGTGCGGCCCCTCGGTCCTCTCCTCACAGTCCTCCATGGTGCGGCCCCTCGGTCCTCTCCTCACAGTCCTCCATGGTGCGGCCCCTCGGCCCTCTCCTCCTCACAGTCCTCCATGGTGCGCCCCCTCGGTCCTCTCCTCACAGTCCTCCATGGTGCGCCCCCTCGGTCCTCTCCTCACAGTCCTCCATGGTGCGCCCCCTCGGTCCTCTCCTCACAGTCCTCCATGGTGCGCCCCCTCGGTCCTCTCCTCACAGTCCTCCATGGTGAGCCCCCTCGGTCCTCTCCTCACAGTCCTCCATGGTGAGCCCCCTCGGTCCTCTCCTCACTGGGCTCCATGGTGCAGCCCCTCAGTCCTCTCCTCACAGTCCTCCATGGTGCAGCTCCTCGGTCTTCTCCTCACAGTCCTCCATGGTGCAGCCGCTCAATCCTCTCCTCACAGTCCTCCATGGTGCGGCCCCTCGGTCCTCTCCTCACAGGGCTCCATGGTGCGGCCCCTCGGTCCTCTCCTCACAGTCCTCCATGGTGCGGCCCCTCGGTCCTCTCCTCACAGTCCTCCATGGTGCGGCCCCTCGGTCCTCTCCTCACAGTCCTCCATGGTGCGGCCCCTCGGTCCTCTCCTCACAGTCCTCCATGGTGCGGCCCCTCGGTCCTCTCCTCACAGTCCTCCATGGTGCGGCCCCTCGGTCCTCTCCTCACAGTCCTCCATGGTGCGGCCCCTCGGTCCTCTCCTCACAGTCCTCCATGGTGCGGCCCCTCGGTCCTGTCCTCACAGGGCTCCATGGTGCGGCCCCTCGGTCCTGTCCTCACAGGGCTCCATGGTGCGGCCCCTCGGTCCTCTCCTCACAGTCCTCCATGGTGCGGCCCCTCGGTCCTCTCCTCACAGTCCTCCATGGTGCGGCCCCTCGGTCCTCTCCTCACAGTCCTCCATGGTGCGCCCCCTCGGTCCTCTCCTCACAGTCCTCCATGGTGCGCCCCCTCGGTCCTCTCCTCACAGTCCTCCATGGTGCGGCCCCTCGGTCCTCTCCTCACAGTCCTCCATGGTGCGGTCCCTCGGTCCTCTCCTCACAGTCCTCCATGGTGCGGCCCCTCGGTCCTCTCCTCACAGTCCTCCATGGTGCGGCCCCTCGGTCCTCTCCTCACAGTCCTCCATGGTGCGGCCCCTCGGTCCTCTCCTCACAGTCCTCCATGGTGCGGCCCCTCGGCCCTCTCCTCCTCACAGTCCTCCATGGTGCGGCCCCTCGGCCCTCTCCTCCTCACAGTCCTCCATGGTGCGGCCCCTCGGCCCTCTCCTCCTCACAGTCCTCCATGGTGCGGCCCCTCAGTCCTCTCCTCACAGTCCTCCATGGTGCGGCCCCTCAGTCCTCTCCTCACAGTCCTCCATGGTGCGGCCCCTCGGCCCTCTCCTCCTCACAGTCCTCCATGGTGCGGCCCCTCAGTCCTCTCCTCACAGTCCTCCATGGTGCGGCCCCTCGGTCCTCTCCTCACAGTCCTCCATGGTGCGGCCCCTCGGTCCTCTCCTCACAGTCCTCCATGGTGCGGCCCCTCGGTCCTCTCCTCACAGTCCTCCATGGTGCGGCCCCTCGGTCCTCTCCTCACAGTCCTCCATGGTGCGGCCCCTCGGCCCTCTCCTCCTCACAGTCCTCCATGGTGCGGCCCCTCAGTCCTCTCCTCACAGTCCTCCATGGTGCGGCCCCTCGGCCCTCTCCTCCTCACAGTCCTCCATGGTGCGGCCCCTCAGTCCTCTCCTCACAGTCCTCCATGGTGCGGCCCCTCGGTCCTCTCCTCAGAGTCCTCCATGGTGCGGCCCCTCGGTCCTCTCCTCACAGTCCTCCATGGTGCGGCCCCTCGGTCCTCTCCTCACAGTCCTCCATGGTGCGGCCCCTCGGTCCTCTCCTCACAGTCCTCCATGGTGCAGCCCCTCGGTCCTCTCCTCACAGTCCTCCATGGTGCAGCCCCTCGGTCCTCTCCTCACAGTCCTCCAGGGTGCAGCCCCTCGGTCCTCTCCTCACAGTCCTCCATGGTGCGGCCCCTCGGTCCTCTCCTCACAGTCCTCCATGGTGCGGCCCCTCGGTCCTCTCCTCACAGTCCTCCATGGTGCGGCCCCTCGGTCCTCTCCTCACAGTCCTCCATGGTGCGGCCCCTCGGCCCTCTCCTCCTCACAGTCCTCCATGGTGCGGCCCCTCAGTCCTCTCCTCACAGTCCTCCATGGTGCGGCCCCTCGGCCCTCTCCTCCTCACAGTCCTCCATGGTGCGGCCCCTCAGTCCTCTCCTCACAGTCCTCCATGGTGCGGCCCCTCGGTCCTCTCCTCACAGTCCTCCATGGTGCGGCCCCTCGGTCCTCTCCTCACAGTCCTCCATGGTGCGGCCCCTCGGCCCTCTCCTCCTCACAGTCCTCCATGGTGCGGCCCCTCGGTCCTCTCCTCACAGTCCTCCATGGTGCGGCCCCTCGGCCCTCTCCTCCTCACAGTCCTCCATGGTGCGGCCCCTCGGCCCTCTCCTCCTCACAGTCCTCCATGGTGCGGCCTGCCATGTTCCCTCCTCTCCAGAGGAGTTTCCCGCTATAACCAGGTCTTCTCTGGACTGATGGAGGCCGCGCCCCAGCTTCTCTCTCTTTGAAACATTTTCCTGCTCCAGTGTTTAGTGTCTGAGGTAAAAAGTAATGTTACCGTCGATAATGTGTGTATAAGTGGTGAGTACTGTATATATGATGGGGAGGGTTATGTGAAGAGTAATGCCAGTCCTTCACCAACCCTATATACAGGTATATGGCCGTGTGTGTCTCCTGTATACGGACACGTGACCCCTGTATATATATGTATACGCCCATGTGTGTCTCCTGTATACGGACACGTGACCCCTGTATATACTGTATATGGCCATGTGTGTCTCCTGTATATGGACACGTGACCCCTGTATATACTGTATATGGCCATGTGTGTCTCCTATATACGGACACGTGACCCCTGTATATATACGTATATGGCCATGTGTGTCTCCTGTATACGGACACGTGACCCCTGTATATATACGTATATGGCCATGTGTGTCTCCTGTATACGGACACGTGACCCCTGTATATACAGGTATATGGCCATGTGTGTCTCCTGTATACGGACACGTGACCCCTGTATATATACTGTATATGGCCATGTGTGTCTCCTATATACGGACACGTGACCCCTGTATATATACGTATACGGCCATGTGTGTCTCCTATATACGGACACGTGACCCCTGTATATATACGTATATGGCCATGTGTGTCTCCTGTATACGGACACGTGACCCCTGTATATATACGTATATGGCCATGTGTGTCTCCTATATACGGACACGTGACCCCTGTATATATACGTATATGGCCATGTGTGTCTCCTGTATACGGACACGTGACCCCTGTATATATACGTATATGGCCATGTGTGTCTCCTATATACGGACACGTGACCCCTGTATATACTGTATATGGCCATGTGTGTCTCCTATATACGGACACGTGACCCCTGTATATACTGTATATGGCCATGTGTGTCTCCTGTATACGGACACGTGACCCCTGTATATACTGTATATGGCCATGTGTGTCTCCTATATACGGACACGTGACCCCTGTATATACTGTATATGGCCATGTGTGTCTCCTGTATACGGACACGTGACCCCTGTATATACTGTATATGGCCATGTGTGTCTCCTGTATACGGACACGTGACCCCTGTATATATACGTATATGGCCATGTGTGTCTCCTGTATACGGACACGTGACCCCTGTATATATACGTATACGGCCATGTGTGTCTCCTATATACGGACACGTGACCCCTGTATATATACGTATATGGCCATGTGTGTCTCCTATATACGGACACGTGACCCCTGTATATATACGTATATGGCCATGTGTGTCTCCTGTATACGGACACGTGACCCCTGTATATATACGTATATGGCCATGTGTGTCTCCTATATACGGACACGTGACCCCTGTATATACTGTATATGGCCATGTGTGTCTCCTGTATACGGACACGTGACCCCTGTATATACTGTATATGGCCATGTGTGTCTCCTATATACGGACACGTGACCCCTGTATATACTGTATATGGCCATGTGTGTCTCCTGTATACGGACACGTGACCCCTGTATATACTGTATATGGCCATGTGTGTCTCCTATATACGGACACGTGACCCCTGTATATACTGTATATGGCCATGTGTGTCTCCTGTATACGGACACGTGACCCCTGTATATACTGTATATGGCCATGTGTGTCTCCTGTATACGGACACGTGACCCCTGTATATATATGTATATGGCCATGTGTGTCTCCTATATACGGACACGTGACCCCTGTATATACTGTATATGGCCATGTGTGTCTCCTGTATACGGACACGTGACCCCTGTATATACTGTATATGGCCATGTGTGTCTCCTATATACGGACACGTGACCCCTGTATATACTGTATATGGCCATGTGTGTCTCCTGTATACGGACACGTGACCCCTGTATATACTGTATATGGCCATGTGTGTCTCCTATATACGGACACGTGACCCCTGTATATATATGTATATGGCCATGTGTGTCTCCTATATACGGACACGTGACCCCTGTATATACTGTATATGGCCATGTGTGTCTCCTGTATACGGACACGTGACCCCTGTATATATATGTATATGGCCATGTGTGTCTCCTATATACGGACACGTGACCCCTGTATATACTGTATATGGCCATGTGTGTCTCCTATATACGGACACGTGACCCCTGTATATACTGTATATGGCCATGTGTGTCTCCTATATACGGACACGTGACCCCTGTATATACTGTATATGGCCATGTGTGTCTCCTGTATACGGACACGTGACCCCTGTATATACTGTATATGGCCATGTGTGTCTCCTATATACGGACACGTGACCCCTGTATATATATGTATATGGCCATGTGTGTCTCCTATATACGGACACGTGACCCCTGTATATACTGTATATGGCCATGTGTGTCTCCTATATACGGACACGTGACCCCTGTATATACTGTATATGGCCATGTGTTTCTCCTATATACGGACACGTGACCCCTGTATATACTGTATATGGCCATGTGTGTCTCCTATATACGGACACGTGACCCCTGTATATACTGTATATGGCCATGTGTGTCTCCTGTATACGGACACGTGACCCCTGTATATACTGTATATGGCCATGTGTGTCTCCTGTATACGGACACGTGACCCCTGTATATATATGTATATGGCCATGTGTGTCTCCTATATACGGACACGTGACCCCTGTATATACTGTATATGGCCATGTGTGTCTCCTATATACGGACACGTGACCCCTGTATATACTGTATATGGCCATGTGTGTCTCCTATATACGGACACGTGACCCCTGTATATACTGTATATGGCCATGTGTGTCTCCTGTATACGGACACGTGACCCCTGTATATACTGTATATGGCCATGTGTGTCTCCTATATACGGACACGTGACCCCTGTATATATATGTATATGGCCATGTGTGTCTCCTATATACGGACACGTGACCCCTGTATATACTGTATATGGCCATGTGTGTCTCCTATATACGGACACGTGACCCCTGTATATACTGTATATGGCCATGTGTTTCTCCTATATACGGACACGTGACCCCTGTATATACTGTATATGGCCATGTGTGTCTCCTATATACGGACACGTGACCCCTGTATATACTGTATATGGCCATGTGTGCGCTGACTTCTGTGGCATTAGCTCGGTTGCCAATCAGCTTTCTGAAATACAATTATAATATAAATGATTAATGTTCAGAACATTACACGGTAAATCTGTGCAGGATAAATTCCTAGTATGAGAGCGCTGCGTGTATAAATGATAATAATTCTATCAATCACTGTATACGCCATGCCGTCTGGCCGGCTCGCCACTAGTCAGAGGAATATTGTGTGCGCCGGTCCCTGCCGGGCTTCGGCATATCTTTACCTTCCATAATTATATGCCCCATCTCCGCTGCTCCGTCACATCACATTTGTCTGAGATAAAAAGGATTTACAGGACAATTCATGTTCAATTTATTCTTCTGTTCTGTAAAATGTCTTCAATAAGAAGTAACAAATTAGCATGTGCATTATCGGAGAAAATAAAAGGCATGAGACGAGCGGAGGAGGGGGAGCGCGGCGGAATGGCTGTACGGAGGAATTGTGAGTGTCAGCTGAACAATGAGAGATAGGAGGAAGGCACAGAATCAGAAATAAACAACCCTGTTTATAACAGAGACGGGGGAACATGATGGGTATTGTGCATTTTGGTAAGGAATGGACAACTATTCACCAATAATGCTGTCAGTCCCTGGCATCGGCTTTTCATTTCATTAGATCCTGTGGCGGAGGGGTGCATGGTCTTGCTCATTTACCTCCCCACTACCTTAGTGGGATAATTGGCCATATAGGCAGCTGGTGACCTGATGAAGGCAGGCCCCCCATCGCCGCCATCTTGGTAGTCCTATAAAGCCCACCACCCCCTGCAGATCTATGGACTGACAATACACCGCAAGGGCGCAGTCAGGTGGCCGTATAAATCAGACAGAGATTGGATTGGATCACATACATTGAATGGCCAGTGGCTCTCCTGACCCGAATGTGACAAATGTATGAAGCACGCTGTCACACTCGGGTTGAGAGAGCCGCCAGTCAATGCACAGATTGCTGTCCGATTTATATGGTCATCTCACAGTGCTGTATAACACAGCCAAGTGCTATGTTTAATCGGATAGCACTCGGCCCAATGTTATACAACAGGGCAGTGCAGATCTGTGATTATTTTCTCATGCCGGTACGGCAAGAGAACACAATCGCAGCGTGCTGCGCGTAGCTCTGATATTTGGATCACGCAATCATAAAAGTCTATGGGTGTGTGCGCAACATCATACAGCACTCGGATGTCATCCAAGTGCAGCACGATGTACGATCACAGAGACAATGGAGAAGATAGAGAAATGAAGTTCTAGATCTTCTCCGTACCAATGATGCTATTCTCTCGCGCGAAAAATTGCATCACACTCAGAACAAACTCTGACAGACAAAGTATGCAGTGAAAATAAACCCTGAAAAGATTATGTGGCCACTATGGTCCACATAGGTGCAGAAATCCGCAGTCGAATCTGGGCCTTGGAGTGTGGATATGCATCAATACCCAATACGCTTATTATTGCCTGGAGTTGAATTTTAGCTGATCAGATATTGATGGCCAATCCTGAGCATAGCCATCAATATCACATTTATGTATGTAAATGATTTCAGAGACTCTCGGCACTGGAAATACGTGAGATAAAGTAGTGTTCCCAGGGGGGACAAGTACCGTAACCACTAAAAGCTCAGGGTTCCCATTCAGAGTGGATGGAGATTGCTCCCAATCTCAGCATTTCGTGCCTCTCCTTTGTAGCATCAAATCTCTTTATTTTCATATGTTACAGAATGTGATTCTTTCAAAGTTGATAATTTTGTGCCAGTTCAGAAAATAGCTCTTATTTTACAGTCATTACAATCTGGGCTGCACACAACAGTTTTCTTTTTTGTCCCCCCCCCCAAGACATTCTTCACCAACTCCTGTCCATTATAGTTGACTCTAACGAACAAGAAAAGAAAGGGCAGGAAGGATTTTTGGGCAAGATGACATTAGAAAAAAAAACAGATGAAAGTGGATTCACTTAATGAGTTTACGTGGCTCAGAGCGCAGTGTCAAGCGGCTTCGCTTTTCGGCCCGGTTTAATCAGGTAATGTCAGTCCTGAGAACCGCAACAGAACATCTTTAATTCAGACGTATCGCAGCAGGATTAGCAGCTAATAAATTGCTCCTGTGTATTTGCACCCAGTTTATTGACCCCTTTATCACATTATCAGTTTGTCTCCTTAAATTGTATAGTTAATAAACTCCTATGAATCCCTTCCTAAAGAAAATAAAAGAAATAGTGGGAGAACAGAAGCTAATTTTAAAGCTTTTGTGCAGACGACCGTATTTTCGGTCCGAACACGCTCTGACAAAATATCGGATCACACTTGGACCAAAGTTATTCTATGGGGCCATGCACGACTGATTTTCTTCTTTATTTCCTTAGAGTCTGTCTGAGTAAAAAATCGTAGCGTGCACAATTTACATTCGATGTTCTGTTCGGATCGCACCCAGCCGTGCGAATAAATGAGCATATGGAAAAAAAAAAATCATACTGCACTTGGATGATATCTGAGTGCAGATTTTTTTTCCCCATCTTCTCCTCATCTGAGAAAATCGGACCGCACTCTGATCAGAGGGTGATCAGCATAATCAGACCAATTTTCTCAGACCCTAGCCTTACTCTGAATCTTAAGTTGGCTATAAACTTAAAAAAACTTTCCTATAGATGCCCCTCTATTATGCATAAGTATGATCTACAGTGCCAAGGGGCACGATGGATTAAATTGATCCGCACTTCAGACCGGAATGTACAGTAATCCCTTTTTATCTTCTCAGCCAGCACTCCACGGCCACAGACACTTCAGCAAAATCTCTGGCGCGAGAATCGCTGAAGTAACAGTCAGGTTAATGACCTTATGTTGGGAACTCCATTATATAGGCTGAGCAGAGCGGAGGCTGTCAGGGCAGCAACAGCCTAAAAGGGCAGAGTTGTCAGATGCATACTTATCCATCTGACAACTCTGTCCTTTTGGATGTCCTAAACCCCACTTGGGTCAAGAAAATGAAATTGAGTGATGAACATTGTAATCTGTAATAAGTTGCTGATCAGTGGGGGTCCGACCGCCACAATACCGAGAACGGCGCTCTGAGTACAGTGCTCAGCTTTATACAGAAGTCCCATAGAGAATGAATGGAGCCGTGATGCGCTTGTCTGGCAATCACTCATTCATTTCAGAGGCCTGTTTTTGGGATTGGATGGGGACCCTGCAGTCAGATCCTCACCAATCATCAAGTTATCGCCTTCTCTATGGATAAGTGATAATTTCTAAAGATGGGACTAATCCTTTATCTAAGTGGTCTTGTTTATGGTCAATTAACGCAGGAAAAGAGAGCAACGTTATTTACCTGCCCCGGTCTCAGAAACAACGGCACTCTCAGGATGCAGCAAACCCATGTAAATAAAGATGGCGGCAAATGAGGTGCAAAATACTGCTGAGACAACCACTCCCAACCTACCTGTTATGGAGGAGAGGATTGCTTAGTAATAAAATTGCACACAAAAATACATGTGTGTGACCAGTGCCCTATACAAGCCTTATCTGTGTGCAAATTTAATACCAAGCAATCCTCTCCTCCATGAACTGGTAGGTTGTGAGTGGTGGTCTCATGAGTATTTTGCACCTGTGTTGCTGCCATCTTTATTTCATGGGGTTGCTGCCTCCTGAGAGTGCCTTTATTTCTGAAAGTCGGGCAGGTAAATAATGTGGCTCTTTTTTGCTGTATTAATTTTGAGGGGGAGGAATTTTGATTCCTCTTTCTGTGCTCTTGTTTAGGCCGGGGTCAGACATGCGAGAAACTCGGACGAGTCTCACGTCTCAATACCTAGCACTGCCTCCGGCACTCGGACAGCTGAACGCTCCGATCTGAGTGCCAGTGGCAGTGTCGGGGATTGACGTGAGAGACTCGTCAGAGTTTCTCGCTAGTCTGACCCCGGCCTTATGGTCAGCCTTTACTAGACAAAGATTAAAGGGAATCTGTCACCAGGTAGATCTGAGAGCAGTATGATTTAGGGGCAGAGACCCTGATTGCAAAGATGTGTCACTTACTGGGCTACTTGCTGCAATTTTGATTAAAAGCTATTTTTATCTGTTACAGATGTACACGTTTCTGAATGCTAAGCTCTATGTAATCCCACCTACACCACTGATTTGCAGCTTTTTGCCTATGCACAGTCTACACAAAAAGCTGCTGGGCGTGTGGTTGAACTACCCGGTAGCATTTTTAATAGAACTCTAGTGATAATCTCCTGCCGATAAATCAATGATTTTATAAAAGAAAATTACCTTGTAAGTGACACATCACTGGAATCAGGGTCTCAGTCCTTACATTATGCTGCTCTCAGCTTAGGTAGCCTGGTGAAAAATTCCTTTAAGGCCGGGATTAAACATGCGAGAAACACGGCCGGCACTCGGATCGGAGTGTGCGGCCGCATAGCAATACATGGAGCCTCACCCTCTGCTCCCGAGTGCCGGCGGCAGTATCGGGTATTAACATGCGAGACTCGACCGTATTTCTCGCATGTGTGATCCCGGCCTAAGGGTGAGTTTCTTGTCTTATACCTGCGCACTTCTTTAGTTTCATTTTCCAGATGTGTACACAGCAGTGCTGTATAATTACACTAATTTTGGGTTTTTTTTTTAGATGTGACCTATATGTAGATACCACAGACATCTCCACCCCAGAGGAGGCGGCTTACCATTCAGGTGAGATCATGTTTTATATTAATCATTTTAATGGCAGGTGCAGACTAGTGTTTTCCGATAATTGGTCCGATTATGCTATTCACACTATGATGAGGTGGAGAGAGAACACACACAAAAAAAAGTTTCTCCGTGCAGTCAGTCTGTAAAAATAGGAGTGCAATCAGATCTCCATTTTTTTTTTTTTCATGGACCCATAGACTTGAATGGGCGAGTGCCATCTGACTCTCAGAGGTAGGCCGGGGTCACACTTGCGTGTGCAATGCGAGTAATTCATGCATCATTAGGCCTGTTTCACACTTCCGTTTTTGTGTCCGCCAAACGGATCCGTTTCCGTTTTTTTGACGGAAACTGATGCAAACGGATCCGTTTTTTTGACGGATCCGCGGTAACCACTAATGGAAGTCTATGGGACAAAAAAAACGGATCCTGCAAAAAATGGCGGATCCGTTTTTTTACGGAAACCAACGGATTTTGACGGATTTGAAAAAACGGAAGTGTGAAACAGGCCTTACCCGGCACTGCCGTCAGCACTAGGGACTGGAGTGTGTGGCTGCATGTATTTCTGTGCAGCTGAACACTCCGGTCCTGAGTGCCGGCGGCAGTGCCGGGTATTGATGCTTGAGACTCATGCAAATCTCTCGCATTGCACATGCAAGTGTGACCCGGCCATAAGATGTGCATGCTTTTCCGAGAAAAAAAATCGAACATGTGCACAGCCCCATAGAATAACATGGGTACGAGTGCTACCCATCATAATGCATGGATAGCACTCTTCCGATTTAAACGATTGTTTGCACGAGCCCTTAGGCTAGTTTCACACTAGCGCTTTTGAGCACAGCAACGGCCTGCGCACGGCCGCCGCTAAGCCCCGCCCCCTGCCGCGCCTCCGCCGGTAGCTCCGCCTACCGGCGCATGACGCTGCATGCGCCCTGCGTCCCCTATCGCAGGTCGGCGCACCGTCAAAAGGACGCATGCGCCGCCAAACGCATACTGCGCACGGCCTGCGCCCCCAGTGATAAAGATAGGGAACGCAGGGCGCATGCAGCGTCATGCGCCGGTAGGCGGAGCTACCGCCGGAGGCACGGCAGGGGCGGGGCCTAGCGGCGGCCGTGCGCAGGCCGTCGCTGCGCTCAAAAGCGCTAGTGTGAAACTAGCCTTAGAGAAAGGTTTTCCAAGCAACTGATTCTTTGGTCAATCCTTCAGTTTGTGTGTCTAGAGTTGAGACCTGCTACACATAAAGGCTCGACGCTTGTGTTTCGTGGTCCATGTATGGAGCGCGGCATCCAAGGTGACCGCAGTTGGCCTGATCCGAGCTTAGTGACTTGGTAGACATATACGAGGCTGATGAGTTTAGGTTAGAAGATCTAGAAATCGCGATTCATATATGGACCATGAAATTCAGACCTGAGAAACCGGCCTTCGATTGGGAAAACATTGACATACTTGAATATGGATGAGTTCTGGTTTTGCTATTTAGCTACTTCGATGTATATTGCAATAAATAGGCCGTGCGAAGGATCACGTACAGGGCTGAAAAGCTGGGGGGGGGTATAGTGTTAGGGACGCTGGAGTGCGAGTCTAATGACGCGTGACAGTCTCTTCAATTGTCATTTGTGTGTTACCTAATATCTCATTATACAGAAGGGGAGCGCAGTCGCACACTGCCATTGACTGGGCTGGAGGGATTCTCACTGAGGTCATCAGCTGTCGTTCAGTACAGTCGGTATACAAAGGCCTGATTAGCGGTGATGCTTGTATTTTCCATTCCCTGCGGAGAGCTGTAGAGTTTTGTGCTGCTCGTGGGGATTACAGACAAGTCCGTTTTATATTGTCTTTTATATGTGGGCTGCTCTACTTTCCTCTGTGTCCTCCGCTCTGATCCTTTCTCAGAAACCAGAGGGAGGATTACTCGAGGGGTGGGCAAGTGTCAAGCATCGTAGAAGACATATTAACGCCTTCCGCTCCTAATCTCAATTTGTTTCCCATATTACTAGTGAAAGAGAAAAATCACATACACAATTTTGCTGCAATTTTTTAAGCTTTTTTTTCTTTTTTAATATTGTGGGCAGATGTAATTTTTGTCTGTAGCAAACCAACAAAAAGTTTATTTACACGATTTTGCATTTTATGTAATTTGTGGATTTTCAGGTTTTTTTTTTCTAGTGAACCTCTCAGCAGAATTTTGCTAAGTAAACCACAGACATTGTCAGGTTGGCAGTGTTACACTGATTAAAATGATACCTGGGGTGAAGATAATTGTCTGCCTCTATGATGAGGAACATGTTTGTGCTTCAGAGCAGCCTGAGGCCCGGTCTCTCTTTGGTTTCTCTGGCCTAGAGCAGGAAGATAAGCCTCTGCTTACAGTATGGCCCCGGAGCACGGGCATCTCATTAACTGCACTGATTACACAAGAACCACAAGATGGATTTCTTCATCCCAGGTATCATTTTTAATCAGTATAACACTGCCAACCTGACAATGCCTGTAGTTTACTTAGCAAAATCCTGCTTACAGGTTTGCTTTAAATCTAAAAAAAAACCCAGCATGCTCATGGTATGGCATTTTTTTTCATATGCTTCATTATAGGACTACAATAATGCCAAGGGAAAAAAATAGAAAAATGGCAATAAAAAAAAACTATTGGAAAATGCCCCATTGTTCGACTGCTGACGCGATGCAGCTTTCAACTGATCGTAAATCTTTTGCTTTTTCGCCAGCCTATGCTCATGATTTGACACAAATTACAATGAAAGTTTAAGAACTACTATTTGTTTCCCTAAAAATCATTGTTGCTAGGAGGACATCTCATCATGGCTAATTTTGCATTGATCTATTGTTACACAAGTAAACAGTGAAAGATATGGACACATGTAGAATTACCGTAATGGGTGGATGAGCTGGCGCTGCAATGCTGTCAAAAACATTGTCCTGCTGTTTGCTGTGGCTTTCAAACTGAATGTTAAGAGCTGCACAGTTTTGCGAGAAAACTGCTGTTTGCCTGCAAAACCAGGCAGACATTAAGGTTATGTGCACACGTTGCGGTTTCCATTGTTGATTTCTCAGCGCAGATTCTGCAGAATCCGCAGGTAAAATGACCTGCGTTTTACCTGCAGGTTTTCTGTGGATTTTGGTCAGATTTCGCCTGCGTTTTTACACCTGCGGATTCCTATAATGGAATATGTGTAAAAACGCTGCGGATTCCACACAAAGAATTGATATGCTGCGTAAAATAAACTGCTGCGTTTCTGCGCAGAATTTTCTGCAGCATGTGCACAGCGGTTTTTGTTTTCCATATGTTTACATGGTACTGTACACCGCATGGAAAACTGCTGCGAATCCGCAGGGCCAAATCTGCAACATGTGCACATACCCTAAGGCTATGTTCCCACGATGAGATTTTTGGTGAGTTTTTGATGTTGCAGATTTTCTGCATTAAGTAAAATGGCTTACTTGCATTTTTTTTTTTTTTTTTAAATGCGTAGCATAAAAAACTCACCAAAAACTCAGTGTGGGAATGTAGCCTAACATTAATTTAAGATTACGCCAAACAGCAGGCCTGCACAATTTTCAACCATATTGCAGCCGCATCTTGACCACTCGATGTGTATGCCTACCAGGGGAGTAACGATTATGGTTGCAAAAGGTCTGACCACACCTGTACAGGATGGAGGGCCACTGACTCCAGTGGCAATTTCACCTGGATGTGAATCCTCAGATGGGGGGCCATTATACCAGGAAGGGGCCCAGGATGTGGGGCATTATCCTAGGAAGCGGCCCAGGATTTGGGGCATTATACCAGGAAGGGGCCCAGGATGTGGGGCATTATACCAGGAAGGGGCCCAGTATAGTGCATGCAGTAATACCAGAATGGGGGCATTATACCAGGAAGGTTCTCAGGATGGGGGGCATAATACCATAAATGGGCCCAGGATAGGGCATAATACCAGGAAGGGGTCCAGGATGGGGGGGCATTATACCAGGAAGGGCGTCAAGATGGGGGGCATTATACCAGGAAGGGGCCCAGGATGGGGTCATTATTACTGTAAAGGGCTCAGGATGTGGACATTATTCCTGTTTAGGAGCCCAGTATGGAGAAGATTATTACTGGAAGGAGGAGATTATTGCAAGAAGCAGCCAGGATGGGGCACACTATTACAAGGGGGACCAAAACGTATGTCTTTATAGGATCTAGAACGCTACAAGGGTCCCATACATCTGAACAACATGTCAGTGGAGGCCCAGAAGACCTAATTTTTGCACCTGGTCCTTTTGACTCCAGTTACGGCACTAATGCCTACTTTTTAGATGTCCGTGATCCATGTATGTGTTCTATTGATGTATTTTGACCCTTTCATGCAGTGCAATATGTGGTCATAACTGGCACAATTTTAACAATGAACAACTAAGCCCAACTTTTTAGTGATTTTCACAGTGCAAACTGCAAATTTTGATGTAGTTTTGGAAACTAAATCATAATGATTACAACAAAGAGAGAAGTAGCATCTTTCCTTATGCCTTCCCTTTCTTTCCTGATTCAGTCCTGACTATTGCTTGAAGACGCCGCTCCCTTCTGCATCGGAGATGTGCACTGACAATGACATTACTGCCCCACACCGCTGCCAAGTCGCGTGCACAATTGGCAAGTATCACGCACATGTCACATTCATTAGAATCACTAGTCCACAAAAACCCACTGATCGTCTCGACAGAGGTTAAAACAAGTGACATGTCTATTCTTCTGGCGTTTTCCGTTTGGAAGGCGCTCCACACTTAAAATACAAGTCAGAGAAGGCTCAATAGACTGCAAAAAAAAAGCTTATGGAAACGCCAATGAGATGCGCTTGTATTGTCAGCAATAGAGCGTATAGCTATTGATCGACCTTTCTGGCAGAACATGAAGAAGCTACAAGGATTAAGAACCGTCCTCTCACCAGCTCGCACTTAGACACCCAGAAAAAGATATATTAGTTTTCATGTCTTATCCATTCGCTTGTACATCAGGTTTATTGGTTTGTTAGATGTCATAATATAGTAAAAGAGCGCCCTCTGTGGTAAATAAAAGTAAGTACAGCCTAGTCATTTGAATGTAAAGTATTCCGAACCAACTGCAAAACCAATCTTGCTTCAATTGTCCGTCAAGCTTCTATCGGTGTTTCATTAACACGAGAGCACTCAATCTCGCTCAACTTCAGGGAGCCTAAGAGGAATCAGAGGTTAAAAAAAGAACTATTTACTTGATTGAAAAAAAAAAACTAGCAAGACGAATTCTTACTGTAGCATTAAAGGGAATGCTATTAGACTCGGAGATGAAAGAAATCTGTACCTGGGGCTTTGGAGAGATAGAAGACGTAACATTTGTACAGTCATGCTTAACAATTTCTACCTACGTGTTCGCCGATAATCCGAGCATCAAAGAAAAGCTCATGCTTCAAAAAAGAGAGAAAAAAACACACAAAATGCAGGAAACAAAAAGGCGACTTTAATCTCTGCCGCTCGGCAAATGGTAAACAATGATGATCGTTGCCCGGGGCTCAGGAAATGATATCTGTCAGTGACAATGTACAGGTATCAATCCCGTCTACATGTAATAGGATTGTACAGGTCATAAGGGCAAAGAGAAGCCATGAAATAACTTACAACCAATAGGGATTAGCAAGTGGTCTCTTCATAATTTCTTGTGCAAGTCAAGCTGGTTTTAATTCTAATGAACATGGTGGGAGATGAGACATCCCTGCTAGTGATGAGCGAGCATGCTCGTGTGCTGACCGAGTGTCTTCGGCATGCTTGAAAAATATGTTTGAGTCCCCGCGGCTACGTGTTTCACAGCTGCTCGACAGCCACAACACATGCAGGGGTTGTCTAACAAACAAGAAATCCATGCATGTGTTGTGGCTGTCGAGCAGCTGCGAGACATAGCTGCAGGGACTCAAACATATTTTTCGAGCACACCGAAGACACTCGATTAGCACCCGAGCATGATCCAATAACACCTTATCCATACAATTTCACTCATCACTAATCCCTACCAGTCCCAAGACTTAAGAAGATGCAGCAGCTCTGCTCGAAGGCTAGTAAAGCTAACACAGTGCTACAATGGCTGCACCCACAGAATCAGTGGATGTCTCAGAAATCGGAGCCCCATAAAGCAATGGCATATATTAGTAACATACCTTCATTTTAAAAGATGGGAATAACGTAAAGCGTATCTGACACCACCAAATTTCCCAATACAAGCTGCATACATTATTCAATAGATCTCTTAGACAATATGAAGCTGATGTACTTAGTTTGAAAATTTCTGATATTTTAACAAATTCTCATCATTGTCTAATATTAAAATCAATGAACTCAAGTCTAACATTCTCCCGTTAAATATCAGCAAGGACCAAACCAGATATATTAAAACTGCATCCTCCCTTAAATGGTTTGACAAGGAATTTGTATATTTGGGAATCACCGGGAACAATAACCTCACTGAGTTAGTTAAATCCAACCTTAAACTATCTGAATTAATAAATAAGGATTGCGGGATTTTCAGGGATAGATCTCTATCATGGTGGGGAAGGATCCTTACAGCAAAGCTCTTTACTTTGCCAAAAATATTATATATTTTAAGGTGTATACCACTCCCTTTGCCTTCCATCCATCTGAGAAACCAAATTGTGAGGAAGCATGAGCAATCTCAAGGCTACAAGTCCATCTCTAAAGACCTGAATGTTCCTGTGTCTACCGTGAGCAGTGTCATCAAGAAGTTTAAAGCCCATGGCACTGTGGCTAACCTCCCTAGATGTGGACGAAAAAGA
This sequence comes from Dendrobates tinctorius, assembly GCF_039654945.1. NCBI lineage: Eukaryota > Metazoa > Chordata > Amphibia > Anura > Dendrobatidae > Dendrobates > Dendrobates tinctorius. The sequence goes on from NW_027361677.1 coordinate 19,840,243, forward strand.
AAAATTGACAAGAGATTTCAACGCAAGATTGTGCGGAAGTTGGATAAAGAACCTCGACTAACATCCAAACAAGTTCAAGCTGCCCTGCAGTCCGAGGGTACAACAGTGTCAACCCGTACTATCCGTCGGCGTCTGAATGAAAAGGGACTGTATGGTAGGAGACCCAGGAAGACCCCAGTTCTTACCCCGAGACATAAAAAAGCCAGGCTGGAGGTTGCCAAAACGTACCTGAAAAAGCCTAAAACGTTTTGGAAGAATGTTCTCTGGTCAGATGAGACAAAAGTAGAGCTTTTTGGGCAAAGGCATCAATATAGAGTTGACAGGAGAAAAAAAGAGGCATTCAAAGAAAAGAACACTGTCCCTACAGTCAAACATGGCGGAGTTTCCCTGATGTTTTGGGGTTGCTTTGCTGCCTCTGGCACTGGACTGCTTGACCGTGTGCATGGCATTATGACGTCAGAAGACTACCAACAAATTTTGCAGCATAATGTAGGGCCCAGTGTGAGAAAGCGGGGTCTCCCTCAGAGGTCATAGGTCTTCCAGCAGGACAATGACCCAAAACACACTTCAAAAAGCACTAGAAAATGGTTTGAGAGAAAGCACTGGAGACTTCTAAGGTGGCCAGCAATGAGTCCAGACCTGAATCCCATAGAACACCTGTGGAGAGATCTAAAAATGGCAGTTTGGAGAAGGCACCCTTCTAATATCAGGGACCTGGAGCAGTTTGCCAAAGAAGAATGGTCTAAAATTCCAGTAGAGCATTGTAAGAAACTCATTGATGGTTACCGGAAGCGGTTGGTCGCAGTTATTTTGACTAAAGGTTGTGCAACCAAGTATTAGGCTGAGGGTGCCAATACTTTTGTCTGGCCCATTTTTGGCGTTTTGTGTGAAATGATCAATGTTTTGCTTTTTGCTTCGTTCTCTTTTGTGTTTTTTCATTTAAGACAAATTAAATGAAGATAATACCAAAGAATTTGTGTTTGCAATCATTTTCAGGAAGAAACTGAGTATTATCTGACAGAATTGCAGGGGTGTCAATACTTTTGGCCACAACTGTATAATGCCATAGCTAACAACCTTCCAAACTCTGTTGCCCATCCAATCTTTCAAGCTGTTGAACTCGCCTGGTTTAAGATCTCTAAACCAAAGAGAGGATCCCATAAAACGACCATCCTTAAAAAAATCCCCCTAACACTGATGTACTCTATGACTAACCATTCATTATCCCCCATCTGGGCTGATTTAAAAATATCAAACTTAGAAGACATTTTTAACGGGACGGAATTTTTATCCTTTCAAACACTAAAAACTAAATATAATATCTCCTCGTCCCTGTTTCTCTAATACCTTACTCTTAAGGATAATATAAAAATATTTCTCGACAAGAAACTAAACTTCACTGAGTCATCTATAAAAATATTAAATTGTGGTCATGGTATTTTCTGGCATCATGGCTTTGTTTATGATAACTACAACCAAGATACGGCCTTGACAAAAAGCCCTTCAATGCTGAGTTGGGAGAATGACTTAAGGGGGTTTTACACATATCGCTATAACGTCACCGATTTTGTGACGTTATAGCAATATTGCTAGCGATATCGCTATGTGTGATACTTACCTCCGACCGTCTCTCCCGCTGTCCATCGCTGATCGCGCCTGATCCGCCGGCTCCATTTCTCGTCGGGCGCTTCCTGCTGGCGCCGACGAGCGACGTGTGGACGTGGACAGGAGGACGTCAGGACCGCCGCGTCTGACAGGTAAGTATCGTCCGCTGTATCGCTGCTGCATCGCTGTGAGATCTGCCTGTGCGGCAGCTCACTAGCGATCATTTAGCGATGCACCAGCGATCCTGACCGCGTCCTATCGTCGGGATCGCTGGTGCATCGCTAAATGTAAAAGGGCCTTTAAACTCATCCTTCACTGTAGAAGACTGGGAGGACTCTCTCTCTTTATCATATCACTCTGTACTCTCCATGTTATTGCAGGAGACCCAATTTAAGGTTGTATCTCGTTGATACTATACCCCCAATAGACTTGCCCATATTGGGACTACGAACTCGCCTCTATGCTGGAGGGACTGCGGCCAGAAGGGAGACATCCTTCATGTTTTCTGGAGTTGCCCAATGGTTAATTCCTTGTGGTCGCAGATCTCCTCCCGCATTATTTGCAAACTTACAGGCAAAACCACAACCCTCACACCTCACTCATCCCTACTTTCCCTTAATCTAGAGGAATTGGACCCTGCCTTAAAAGATATAGTCATCCGTGTTTGTCTTGTGGTAAAAAATTCCATTGCATTCCATTGGAAGAACCGTTTCCTTCTCAAAGTTGATGATATCTTACAGTTGATCACTCAACACAGATCTCACAAGTTGTATTTCGCATTGGCTAACGACCAATTCAGTAACTTCTACAAGAAATGGTCTAAATGGGACCAGACTTTCCCTACTCCTATTACTTGAATGAATCCTTTAACACTAGCAATCTCGATAAAAGCTGTTTTAGTTTTGCCTCTGACATAACTGTTCTTGCATCTACTATTTGACATAGGGTTAGATCTGTAATGACACTCATTATGCTCATTTGTGTGTTTTTGTGTTCTTTAATACTATTATTATTCTATTGTATAATCTTGTATTCTACGTGTTTAGGCGTGGCAAGATACGTTTGTAAAATGACATCATTAATGCATGTTTTGCATTTTCTTTACATGTTGTCAACTTGTAATTTCCCTACTTCCTCTTATCTTTCCTTCTCATCCCCATCCCTCCCCCCTTTTTTCTTTCCCCTGTCTTCCCCCTCTCCCCATTGTTTAAAAGAATAAAATCTTTGGAAAAGAAAATTTCTGATATTAAAATGAGCATTTTAGAAGTCCAACCTTAGAATAAAATGGCTCAAAGAGTACTCCGTCTCCACTCATGTAGCTTAACCGATAGCTGCAGCTTGCACTGATCTGAGTGAGATCTCAGCAGGGAAGAGGGACGGCTAGGTGGGTGGTGATTGAGTTTAAATTTTCATTAAAAGATTGTGCAGCTATTCTGATATGGATTGTCAAAGAAAATAAAGCAGCCCCATCAGGTCTATTTAGTAATATATACAGTTCTGTTGCGAAATATGTTTGCAGATCCAGTTTAAAGCCAGAGGCTGTGGATAAGTTCTGATCATTTCTAACAGACCCAGTTGCAAGAAGAGCTCTGATACACAGCTCCTGTGCCACTATTCATTTTGAAGAAAAATGGCTCTGGATAAATATTACACAAGTCTGGGAGTTGTCTCATACAGTGCAGTTATTTACTTTCTTTATTCCAAATCTATTACAAAAGTTTGGATTTGGAAACACAGAAATCCAGTTGAAAGCAACACCAACAAAGTCATTTAGGTAAGTTCAGTATTCACATAAACATGTTGGAATCGGCAGTATACGAGGGGATACTTGGGACAGTGCCTGGAGGGATCTGCTGGATCCTAGACATTTTGATGCATTAAATGGTCTCTGCTCTCTCAGACATCTTGATCTTATTTAATAAAATCACTTTGAAGTGCTGGACACTAGACATCCCCCTTCTTTCTAGCTTGCTGTCCACAGCCTGTTTTGAGATATTATCCAGCTCTAAGTTCAGAGACACTGAGACAGGTTTTTGGGAGAGAGGACTGGTCTTTGTCTCTACAGTAAGGGGCAGGTCTTTGACACTCTGCAATATGTGGGGGCGGGTCTTTGTCTCTAAAACAGTAAGTGGGAGTGGGACTTTGTCGCTCTACAGGAAGTGGGGCAGGTCTTTGTTGCTGTACAGGAAGTGGGGCAGGTCTTTGTTGCTGTACAGGAAGTGGGGGCAGGTCTTTGTCACTCTACAGTAAGTGGGGGGTGTCTTTGTTGCTCTACAGTAAGTGGGGGCGGGTCTTTGTCACTCTACAGTAAGTGGGGGCGGGTCTTTGTCACGCTACAGTAAGGGGGGCAGGTCTTTGTCGCTCTACAGTAAGTGGGGGTGGGTCTTTGTCACTCTACAGTAAGCAGGGGTGGGTCTTTGTCGCTCTACAGTAAGTGGGGGCGGGTCTTTGTTGCTCTACAGTAAGGGGTGGGTCTTTGTCGCTCTACAGTAATTGGGGGCGGGTCTTTGTTGCTCTACAGTAAGTGGGGGTGGGTCTTTGTCGCTCTACAGTAAGTGGGGGTGGGTCTTTGTCGCTCTACAGTAAGTGGGGGCGGGTCTTTGTCGCTCTACAGTAAGTGGGGGTGGGTCTTTGTCGCTCTACAGTAAGGGGTGGGTCTTTGTCGCTCTACAGTAAGTGGTGGCGGGTCTTTGTTGCTCTACAGTAAGTGGGGGTGGGTCTTTGTCGCTCTACAGTAAGTGGGGGCGGGTATTTGTCGCTCTACAGTAAGTGGGGGCCGGTCTTTGTCACTCTACAGTAAGCAGGGGTGGGTCTTTGTCGCTCTACAGTAAGCGGGGGTGGTTCTTTGTCGCTCTACAGTAAGTGGGGGTGGGTCTTTGTCGCTCTACAGTAAGCAGGGGTGGGTCTTTGTCGCTCTACAGTAAGTGGGGGCGGGTCTTTGTCACGCTATAGTAAGTGGGGGCGGGTCTTTGTCGCTCTACAGTAAGTGGGGGCGGGTCTTTGTCACGCTACAGTAAGTGGGGGCGGGTCTTTGTCGCTCTACAGTAAGCAGGGGTGGGTCTTTGTCGCTCTACAGTAAGTTACAGATTATGAGAATAGTACCTGACATATAAGACACCTTAAATATTATTACAGCACAATATACTGTAGCCTAATAAAATGTAATATCCTGGAGACATAGAAGACATTGGTGCCCCGCATCTAAGTTTGAGGCAAGATTTCCTGGCTATTTAGATGGGTTCATCTGCCTGATAACCCTATTTTGCCTTCCCAAAAAATACCTACAAGGCAGACATGAAGTGTGGACATCTGCTGGAAACGAGGGCATGGAAGAGTTGATTATCCTGCTTTTACATGTCACTCTCTTGAGGCGCAGTGTCGGTGCTAGAACTTTTTGGCCGTACGCTCATCCTCTGTTTTATCAAACAATGCTTCTCCGTCAGTTGTTAACGACAAGAACAAGACATGAACGACACGCTGCTCTTCTGCATACTCCCAGGAATCCATGTTTAATAGATGAAGCACATTCCTTATCAGCAGGGGAAGCGGACCATCCAACAATACAGAGAAAACTGTTTCTAGTCCATAATCCCCTCCGCTGTGAAGGAATTAGTGGGAGAGGAGTCTGTAGGCCTCACACACATTGTGTTCCCTGGCAAACATCCTACGGGTGGCACCAAACGACAAGACAGTCTCCAAACCTTACTTGTTTTCAGCTCAAAAAAACATGGGCAGATTTCCTGGCGAGTAAATTAATTATCTTCGCTGTATGATGGGCTGCCTGATTAAAAGATGAAGCCCCTCCAACCGAGGAAAGAAAACACAGCAGAGAAAAAAAAACGCCTGGAAATGTCCCATATTTTGTTGTTCTTTGTATCATGCATGGAAATAATAAAACACGGCTTTCATCATATAGAAAAAAGCAGCGACCATCTGCTTACATGTAGTGGTGAGAACAACCTATTGCGGAATTTCTCTATTATATACAGTAAAGGTATATAGCAGAATATTGTGCAGTTACTTCATCGTCCCGGGTATTGTAGCGTCATCTCTTTTCAAGAAAAATATAATTAGCCAGGCCATCTTCTTCTTTAGCTCTGCGAACCAGTTTTGATGCTTATGATCCCCATTATAGGCACATTCAGTGGTGTACGGGGGTCAGAACGGGCACTGCATTAGACCTGATCGGCTGGTCTTCAGTCCCGGCAATGAACCCTACCACCGGTTATCCATTGTACTTTCTTGAAACACTTTTGTTAGGCACTAATCCAGAGGTGGCCAATTAATTTTCCCAAGGGGCCACATCAAAGATTGTGACTGTTCTGGAAGGTCGATCCAACCTGTCAAACTTAATTCTGATCGTTATTATTGTTTTGCATCACTTTTTATCACTTAATCTTGAACAGACTTAAGTCTGGTGACTCACTGCTACTGTTAATATATGTATAGTATTCTTCCTTGTAGCAGCTAAGAAACAAAACATATATAATTTACAAACTTGTGCAAAGTTTATATAATGCAGCAAATTGTTCTGCTCCTGTTATGCAGTGTTTTGTACCTTAATCAACATATCATAACATAATATTATGCTCCCACACAAAGTTTGTTGTCCCGACAAACCCCCTTACACAGTATGATGTGGTCACACAGTAAGATGTCCCCACAGAGCCCACCACACTAAATGTGCCCAAAAAGTATTATGTCCTCACACAGTGTGTCACTACAGAGCCATCCTCCCCACACGCATTGTGAGGTACTCAGACAGCCCCCTTACATAGTATAATATCCCAACACAGCCCCTCCATGCAGAATGATATCCCCAAACATGCCCCTTGGGGCAGAGCATGATGTCCCCAAACATATCCCCTTAGTGCACATCATGACATCCGTACACATGCCCCTTGGGGCACAGTATGATGTCCCCGAACATACCCCTTAGTGCACAGCATGATGTCCCTTCACAGGCCCCATAGGGCACAGCATGATGTCCCTTCACAGGCCCCATAGGGCACAGCATGTTGTCCCTTCACAGGCCCCATAGGGCACAGCATGATGTCCCTTCACAGGCCCCATAGGGCACAGCATGTTGTCCCTTCACAGGCCCCATAGGGCACAGCATGATGTCCCTTCACAGGCCCCATAGGGCACAGCATGATGTCCCTTCACAGGCCCCATAGGGCACAGCATGATGTCCCTTCACAGGCCCCGTGGGGTGGGACACACTCTGCCCATGTCTGCACTAACACTAACCACTACATACTAGGAACAAATAATATTTTCAAGACGCTCTCACTCCAGCCATCACAATATGATCATTACCAGCTTCTTGCATCTGCCCATTTTGTTTCCTGCTTCCAACACATCAACTTCAAGAACTGACTCTACAAATGTCAGTGTAGTTCCCTTTGCACCAGTCCTCAGGTTTACAAATTTCTACACAAACTTACATTTTTCTGTTAGTTCCAAATGCACCATTTTTTTTAGGGGGTATGTGCGTTTAATAAATGTTCACCTGAGTAATTTGCCCCCAATTTTTCTCTTGTACAGAGTGTCAAAACCTACAACAACCGTGTTAGTAAATCTGGGCCATAGTGTCACTTTGAAAATAGCATTATATGATATTTCGGATCTAGCAACATTGATACAAAGTTTCAAGTGGTTGTCTTACAAAAAGTGTCTTTCAAAACAAAATGTGAAATATAAGTTTATTTGAAAATTGCATCACTTATAAATAGAGCGCAGGTCTGGAGAGGAGGACTGGAGATGAAGGCTTCATTGTACTTTTTTTTTTTTTAGGGGGGTGTCGGGCGATTCTGGAAGATGATCTAATGCGTGTAATGTCGAATTCATGCTGCCTGTGGTTTGGGCAGCATGAAGCAGATAAAAGGGGTATCACCTATCCACTGAGTACATGTATCTGTTAGATCGTGGGAGTCAGAATAAGGTTCCTGTCTCCCTCTTTTTCTCCACTTGCAAGACCTCAGGAGAGGTACATTGGATAGGTCATTTCTCAAAACTGGACACCTTTAAAAGTCGTATTGCAGCCCTCCGAGACTAGTCAGCCAACAGGTGATGCTTACCTGCATTGTTCAACTATTACGGCGGAACTGTGATCTATGACTACAGGAAGGACATGTGAAGTCCACCTTTGGCCTCCGAACAGCTCTAACTTTTCAGATTGGCTACTTCGTATCAACACCAGATCATCAAAGAAGAAATTTGTGAGGCTGTGTCGAATTCTGATACTGCGGGCAACTGTTCTGCCCTCGCTAGGACCCATCAGTGCAGGCTTCAAGTCATACAAAGAAGCGTATAAGCTTGGGAGAATGTCAAGCTGTTCCATCCGAGAGCACATTTCTAACGTGCACATTTATTTTTCTCCCGTAGAACATTATTTCTGCAGCCAGCGTGGATCCAGCTGGCTAAGCTGCACAAAACACTATAAGCTAATTAGCGATAATACAAAAACCAACTGTTTTTAGATAAAAATGTTATTCTTCCTTAAGCGGAAAATAGGCGCAGTTTTATTGAAAATGTCATCCTACCACAATAAGAAAGAGGTCAGCTAAAAGAATCCTTATAGGCGATGTGCCTAATTCTACTTAAATAATCATAAGCAACACGGACGTATTAAGAATGTATTGATCTATAAAGAATTAATGAACTGAGGAAAGGAAAAAGTCTTCAGCTGAGATTTCATTAATTCTTAATAATCTGTTTGTCCAGAAAGTGGTTTGTGCCACAGGGGGAAGCGTGACTTAATCCTATAAAAAAAAATAATAGGAACCTGTTATGATTCGGTCACCGAGGAGGATTGCCAGGGAATTAGCTAAGCAACCAGGAAACCATAAAGGTTGGTAACTTAGCGGGTTGCAGACCCCTAAACCTAACTACACAACTAGCATTAGCCGTGGGACATGCCTATGATGCCCTAGACGCCTCGGCACAGCCAAAGAGTTAACTAAGCCTGAAGCAAGAAAGGGGAAAGCTAAACTGCCCCGGAGTAGAACCCCAAAAGAATAGATAGTCCCCAAACATATATTGTCGGTGAGACACAAACGCAGGTAGAAAATAGAGTGAGCAAACGATGGGGCCCAAACTGTCTAGATAGGACAGGACAGAAAAGATACTGTCTGCAATCACGCAAAAACCCTAAAAAATCTAACACGTCTGATATACAAAAATACTGAGGCCACACGACCTCTCCCCCACTAGATCAGCATTCTGGTGTGAACTGGTAGCAAAGCAAAAGATACTAATATAACAGGGGATTAACAATACTGAACAGACTGACATAAGCTGTGACATATGAGCGGGGTCCAGCATAAATCCCAGCCGGGAATAATGCTGAACCCGCACAGCAAAGCAGAAAGCAGAGAAAGGCAAAAACTATATCAAATGCAAAAGATTCCAGCAAACAAATAACTTATCTGAATGATGCAAGACCAAGCAGGGGACAAAGCAGACTTCAAAATGCACAGGAAGAAAATCAATCACTAGCAGCAACTGAAGGAAGCTTGCTCGCTTAAATCCTCCCAGTCTGTAACCCCTGACTTCCAATCATCGTCTTCAGGTGATAGACTTTTGTCAACATGACCAGCTCCACTACCCGCAACAACCACCAGAGGGAGCCCCGACTCAGAAGTCAGATTAAGAGAGTTCACAACAGGAACCAGTGCAAACCAATCAGCATTTAATGGTTAATCCATAATGAAAGGAGATGTCTGGTTAGTTGGTAAGATGTTATCCTTCAAAATGTGGTTTGGTTACATGGCACTGGTCAAATCATACTAAGTGGTATGTCTTAGCTGTATAAAAATTCTTATTAGTACCAAATATCATAAAAAGGCAAGGAAAAAATACAAGGATAGACAAAAGACAGTATATAAGTGACCAGCAAAATAAGCACAAAGGAAGCAACGCAAAGGTATTGATGCATAAACGTCTTTGAGCGTACATAAACATATATGTAGGCATACAAATACATAATTAGGCATATGGCGCAAAAAGGCTCTTACCCATAGCAATAGTGCAGACTGCAAGGTTCCCCAGCACGCCTTTCGCAAATTAAGTGCGTTGCTTCCTCAGGGGGCTGGTAAGCTAGACTGACTAACAGGACCATAAAACTCAAAACAGTCGATTGGAATTTTATTTATTTATTCTTCCAATAAGATCCGGCAAAGCGGCACATGTATGAATCATATGTCACCATGCATCAAGGTGATACGCGCAGGAGCTGGGAAGCGCCACCATGGCTCCCTGTCGTGTGTGAACACTTACTCTTTTGTGTAATCTACTATATACATAGTTGCTATTTGCTTTTCAATGCATTTATGGCTAAACTAGCTTAGAAATGATGCACCTTGTTAATTTATTTTGTATGTTTTGTATGTATATGGTTTGGCCCCCATATAAGACACATATATCCAAGCCCTTGTGGGAATACGCATGCCACAGATCTGCAATGGATTTCCTCTACCAAAATAGGCACCATCCATATTAGTCTTGAACATGCCTCATCATATCGCAGCTAGACTATTACAACATTCTCATCTGTGGCCTTTAAAATGGTGATCTCAACTTGATAAGATATTACTGGTTCTGCGATCGCTAGGACCCCCGCAATCCCAAGAGCTGGCCACTGAAGTGCCCAATTTAAATGGAGCAATGGAGGACCATATGTGCCACCACTCCTTCCATTTTCTATGGGATTACTGGAGAAAGTCAAGTACAACACTCACCTATATCTGGCAGTCCCAAATACCGTAAATGGAGTGATGGAGCACATTGGCGTCTATTAATGCATTCACATCAGAGCCCCATTCCCAGGAATATTGGTGGCTCAGTTCTGGGACCCCCAATGATCCATTTCGGGGAGTCAAAATGTGCACATTCCAGACACAAAATAATAATAGGAAGAACACTGAATATAATTTATCTACAACAAACTCTAGAGTAACTCAAACAACCAGTAAAAGACCCCAAAACCCTCTCTCTGTATCCCAATAATAAAAGTGTGATGGGGGGGTTCCTATCCTACCTTAGGCCGTAATAACTGAAATCTACAAGAGTTAAAAAGGTTTATATATATTTATTGTGCGTACAGCCAAATCAGATCTAATGCTTTGCACTGATGAGGGGCAACACCCCTAAACATGTGTCTGCAAATTGAGATTCTGGTTTGGCTTTTATCCTTGGTCAAATGGCAAGGCTCTTTAAAGGGTTGATATTGATATTTAGGATTACTACTTCCAGTAGAAAGCACTAGAATTCTCCTTTTTTTACTACTGCAGATTTAATTTTCCAGAGGTGCATTGCACGCCTATAAGTCTCCTTACACTGGCATGTCAGACACGTCACTCTCCACAAGGAGAAATGTTACCTCTTAGACTTATAATATAAAACACAATCTTTTGTCATTGGGCTACATTGGGTAGTACAGCTCAGTCCCATTCAATAAGTATAGCTCAGCGGTAATACCAGATGTAGCCCATAGACAAAAGTGGCGCTGTTCCTTTAAAAAAAATACAAAAAAATAAAATTTGTCAAACTCTCATTTAATATTTAAACATTTTTGACATCTACTTATTGAAGCAATACTGAGACATTTTGCCTTCATTGTCTTTCCTAATCACCGGCTGGCATTTACTAAGTTATTATGCACAGGGGACACTTTTTGGAAGGGCATTAATTAATGGAGACTGACAGTAGAAAACAATCACCATGCTTAGAAGTCCCTGAAATTACGACTCACAGTTTTTACTTTCCAGATTGGCAACGTTGAGTAAATAGATCACTTTTAATTAGGTTCCGTAATGAGTGTGTGACGCTGAAAGCCATATTTAGGAAAGCATTCAATTACTAAGATCTACAAACAGCCATCAATTATAAGTCACCAGTGTCGGAGCCATTGCAGGCTCGGCTTCACAGCTGTATATACTGCTCACCTGGGACAAAGACAGATGGAAAGCATGAAATGTATGGTCTATCATTGTGTCTACAGGCTGGGAACTCCAACCTGTGACGCGCCAGCTTTTGCAAATCTTTCTGGCATGTAGGAAAACTGAGCAAATGCTCCAAAGAAAGTGACCGATAAGTCCAAATAAAAACATGAATAATTTATTGCATTTATTTAGGACAAATCCAGACACAAAGGGGGCAGTGGACAATGAAGTGCAGACATCCTCAAACCTCATGGGTATACAAGCGAATACTGGAAGGTCAGAACCAATAAATCATACATGTATAGAATGTTTCAAAGTACATATAATATGCATGACCAGGTATGGTGCTCAGCCATGGCTAAAATACCTAGGAGACGCCTATACAGGAGTGCCAAAATGAGAGGTATGGATGTTTTGCCTGGTAAATGGCAGGCACAGGTTTCAGCAGTCCAGACACCCACCCCGACGTGCGTTTCGGAGGGTTACTCCTTCATCAAGGGGCGTGACAGGTGCAGAAAATACCCTGCATTAATACCGGCAGGGCCGCAAGTGGATATACCGCTGGCTGGATGTGACGCGTCCGCAACCCTAGCAACCAGGATGCCAGACGGCATCGGCGTCGTGCAGCGGGGAGTTGCCAGAAGGCATGTAACTACTACCCCAGTATTGACCTATATTGTACCAGGGCCATAGCTCGGTGAGTTAGGGGGACCCTAAAGGCCATAATTCACTCGACCGTAAAGTTAGAGCAATATATGGCCATGAGGTTGATAATACAAGTCAAGAGACCGGGCATTGCATTCCGGACATGGACTGTGAATCACGGACGTCTGACCTCATTTACACTGATAGATTCTCCTGAAATAAGCGTTCTTCTTAAGATCACCTGATGAATGAGCAAAAGGCTCATTCAATGGCAGTAATTTTTTGCGCTGCACAATAGTTCTCGGCAGCTCGTCGTCCTGTGTAAACCTGACTTGTGCTGCCAAGAACAATGGCAGCCTATGCGCTCCGAGCGATCTGTTACAGATTGTGCATTGTTTTCAGCACTCTGCCGGGGTAAACCAGCTATTAAGCAACCGCCAGTCTGTAAATGCTTATGGCAATCCCCCAAAATTTGCCAGATTTTCTGACAACATCTAGACATATTTTTACTGTAAATTTGGCCCCCTGTTTTGTGTTTTTTTTTCTTCAGATTTTTCATGCAACTTTTTCTTTTTCTGGTTTGTAAAAAGTAAAACCTATGATTTTCATGCAATTTTTACAAGCACTATTATAATATTTTTTCATACTTTAAAAAAAAAAACAAGCAACATAAACCTATAGGAAAAATAATGCATAAATGTTACTGTACATCGAATGTTGGGTATGACACCACTGTAAAGGAGTTTACTCACCAAAAACTATTTATCACTCATCATTCACAGGTGCAGTATGGAGGAGTTGCATTGAACGGTGAACAATCATGCTTGTTGCCATTCCATAGAAGTGTATGGAATTTAGGAAAATGGTGAGTGCTGCAATTTTGGAATTGTAATTAATAGTGCTAAACAAGCCTGTGCTTGGATTGAACAGTCATTTTGTCCTTGCAGTCCTTTTAAAGAGAAACGGCAGTATGCTATGACTGTATAGGTCATAGAACAATGTAGGGCGCAGTCACATAGCCATATAGCACAAACGACGATTGCATCGCAATCCTTGGACTGGCTGGTGGCGCTCCTGACCTGAGCATGACAGCTACATAGAAATACATGTCACTCTCAGGTCAGGAGAGCCGCCAGCCAGCCCGAGCATTAATGCTATTATCGTCTGTGTTATACAGCCGTCTGACCGCCCTAAGAATACCTGTTTTATAAAATTTTAATTGGCTAGCACTGAGTAATCAAACTTTGAAGTCACATGCAAATTAGCCTGAAAGTACGTTAGGGATGTGGCAATATTCTTGGAGCACATGGACATGTCCCCAGTTTGCTTTGTTTTTAAAACTTAATTTTTGAGCACTGGCAAATCGTATTACTGTAAGGGTGGTGGATTTCGCTGTGGCGTTCCTGCCCCCGAAAGACACCAATCGCGTCCTGTGTATTATGTCATGGGTCTTTGTATATATTGTGTTATTTAAATTGTATTGCATTGTGGTGTATGTATAGAGTATGATAAGTATTAATAGAATATCCATAGTGTGTAGCGTAAGTAAATTCTGCCCAGCAACAGACAGCAGAGTCAGAAATAGTAGTTTTGGGACTAGCCCACAGTGGGAAGGCTTGATGATAAGGACAGGACTGTGCTTCCAGGATAGAGCTTGGAGAGTAAGAAATATTCAGTGCTGCCAAGGGTTGGTTAACAGCTAGAAGAGACTGGAACGAGGAATAGCAAAATCCTAAAGAGTTCCTGACGAGACTGAGTGACCTTCCAGAAGGCATTATTGGATAAGACGCCGAGCCACAAGAAGCCTGAGAGCTTGCTAGTGCTGACGGTAACGTACCTAAAGAGGACTGAGAGTGTGGGGCTAGTGGGGGACCCGAAGGGTAGAGCCACGGTGTCCATAGAGATGGGATGCGGAACCACTGAATGAGTAGAGAGAAACTTCCTGATCAGGACTGTGGCCTAGAAGCGGGGTTGTGGCGACGTCGAAACGAAACAAACTGCAGAGCAGAAGTCTCCTTTTATTAATCTGTGGATTTCGTGGTCCTGGCCAGCCAGTCATCGGGCACAAGACCCACAAAAAAATAACACCAACGCCCAGCCAGGACCCCCTCTTTCATGTAGCGCATCGGGGCGTCAGGAGAAGACGAGTGCCTCCCGCCGCGCTACATTACTACAGGTATCATTTTCATCAATTTCCATCCCTTCCTAATTGCTACGAATACCTCTGATCGTACAGTTTCTTTCTACGTCAGCTTTATGAAAATGCCCTGTAAAATTAATTGTGCAGTCAAAGAAAAATAAATTAGGAACGGATGCATGATTTATCTGTGCCGAAAAGGCATGTACTTTAATAGATGGCGTCTTGGCAGACAGGGTATTTTATCCTCTTTAAATGTCCTTTTGTTAATGTAAGACATTTATTCAGAGGCTGATTTCTCCAGTCCTTCGGGGGATGTTCCACCAATTGTAGGACAGCAGAGATATCCAGGCGATGTCAGGTCTATAGATATGAATTAAGGACTATGACTCCATTAATCGCTCTGTCCCTGCTCATCCCTTGGGCTACCAACGGGCAGCTGATGTTAGTAATTGTACCCCCAGCTGCTGCGACTTGTTCATTTGCACAGATGAGTGGCCTCAGCTCATGCCGTCGATGGGGAGTCAGAGACAAATGACTAGCAGTTAATCAGCTGCCCCGGGATCCGCACATCAGGAAACATTCCGATTTATCTTATTAAACTCCGCCGCGCTGGCTGCCGAAACAAATGAACAGAGGGAAGTTTTCGGCTTATCTCGCTGTAACGTCAGCGTTCCTTACAGAAGTAGAGCCTGTTTTGATATTCCTAACTTTTTTTTAAAGCAACCCTTATAAAGTTCAGTTATGTTTTTTTCATAACTTGAAAAACATTTTAGACAATTCTAGGTTAAGGGGAATAGTCATCAGAAAATGAAGGATTCATTTCCAGGACTCCGATACATCACCGGGTCAGTAATCCCTGAGCAATGGACAGGAGGCTCTTCTTTTAATTATTTGGGCTGGCACGACATTGTGTGCGTGGGTGTCACGCTGAAATCTTAGCATCGCGCCCAGCTAATCAAAAGCTGGGTGGTTCCAGCGGTCACAGATTACTGACTGCAGTCCTGCAAATTGATTCTCCCATCTATTTAAATGATCTGTTGTTTCAGTCCAGTTTTTATGTTGAATGGATTGGGTTTTGTTTTTTTTTTTTTTTTAATATTTTTAATCTTTATTTTGCATATAGCTATTTATATTGAAAAAAACATAGGAAGCTTGTAATTTTCACACTGGCTACTAGGCCTTAAACTAGATTCACACCTGCTTTTCTGTATAGAAGACTTTTCATCAGTCTCATTATCATCATAAACAGGATTGCACTGAGTGGTAACAGCTCACTCCCAATATATAGTAGATATCACAGGATTCACAATAGGTGATGTCACAGCTCACCTCCCTCCTGTACAATGACTGATAACACCTCTATATACAGTAGATAACACAGGATCCACCATCCACAATAGGTGATGTCACAGCCCACCTCCTCCTCCTGTATAATGACTGATAACACTTCTATATACAGTAGAGAACACAGGATTCACAATAGGTGATGTCACAGCTCACCTCCTCCTCCTGTACAATGAGTAATCCTTGCATCGTGAACCGCAGTTTTTCCATTTTTAATTTAAAAAAAAAAAAAAAGCATTTTTGTTTTGTACTAAAAAACACTCCATGTGCAAAAATACGTGTGAACAGTCCCATAGACGGTCATGACTGCACGTACCGTTGGCGGAAAAACATGGCTAGAACTCGTACTGGAAAATCTGAGCCCTAAGTAGGTGCCCTCCCATATTAACCTATAACCCTGCTAAATTATTACCTAAACTAAGATGACGCCTCCCTGTACAGCCCGCTCCGCTCCACGGCTCATCTTAATGGCTGCTGAGCAAACGGCTCAAAATAAATTAAATATTGAGAGACGTTATTAAGAAATACAAGTCGATTAAATATTCATAGGACGCCTCATAATTCATTTACCGCTGCGCCTCCCTTAAATCAACTTTTTCCTACCTAACACACAAACATAATTTTAGCTTAGCTTTAACCTTTCCGCTGCCACATAACGTCACAAAAGAAAAAAAAAACATTTAGGATAGGAGAGTTGGTAAGTCTTATCTGTTTTTTTCCAGAGATTTCTTAGCTGATTTGATGCAGTTTGTGGTTATAAATCAGCTAAGAGGAGCTCAGGAAAAGACAGATAAGAGTTATTAACTCTCTCAACAAAAAGAGTTCCCTGATGGATTCTCAGTTACCTCATTCTGCTGCCAGCCATGAACATGCAAACAAACGACTTTCAAATGCCAAACAGAGTAACAATTTTAATGAAACCCAATTGCAAAAATTATTTTTAGCATGTGTATAATTTAAAAAGGATAATAAAAATTGCGCCTGATATCCACATACGTCCATTTCAAATTCGAGTATCGTATTATTAGCAACTGTTAGAAAATTCACTTAAAATTGTATCACACATCTAGACTGGTTAGAAGTAAATCTGTGGACAGCTCTGACTCTCTGGAATACATATCTTTAATATACTCTGCTGCAGCCATGGCCACACACGAGGAGCAGCATCTGTTCACCTCTCAGGTCAAAAATGTGGTTTTGTATTCCCATGAGAAATCATACAAGTACACTGCTGCATGGCGGAACTTAGAATATATTTTGTATTGCTTCTATAAATATGGTAGCATTAACCGTGAACTACCGAATGCATTTATTTAAAAAATATATATATATATTTTACCTATATTTTCAGCTCCAATAGGTTGTCATTCACCTTCCCATTCAATTACCACAGAAAACTAAATTAACAGATCTTTTCATTTTTTCTATTTTTTTTCCTTCCTAAAGAAAACCTGTCATTTGCCAGAAATATGTTGCATTGTTTTCTTATTATTAAATTATTATATTATTTTTTATTTGATGTAAATGCCGCTGTTCTCCTGAGTCAGGCGTTTTTCTTCTTTTGTGCCTGCACCTCTCCATTCTTGAGATATGACCCCTCTTCTCTGTATGTAAATCTATTAATTTTTATAGCTAACTGGGTGTGTTCTTCAACAAAACTCAAAGAGAAGTTGATGACCACACCCATTTGGATAAAAAGACAATTAACACAGGACTATTCAATCTTGCCTAGAACAATAATCTCTTGCGCAACACAAAAGATCATTTCACCAGACAAACAAGCGCATTTTTTGTCCATCTGTTGACTGGTAGCCTGCTTAAACTGCGCAATTACCGTGAAATGAGGTTTCTTAGGGAAGATAATTGTGCATTGGAAATGAACCTTTAGTCATTGTTTTCTCCCAAAAAATACACACAATGCAAAGATTGAGTCAACTTCTCCCCTTTTTATCTGGTTTCAGTTGTGATTTTTCATATAGCTCACTCATGTTACTTGCCACAGGTGAGTCTGAACGAGCATCACATGCTTGAAACAAAGTTGTTTACCCACAATTTTGGAAAGATGTCAACAATTTTGTATGGCCCATTCTTGGTGTTTTGTGTGACATTATGTCCAATTTGCCTTTTATTTTCTTCGTTTTTTTTTTTTTGTGTGTGTGTTTTTCCAATACACACAAAGAAAATAAACACGTGTATAACAAAATGTGTGTAATTGCAATAATTTTCTTGGTCAATTTCAAGAGTACCAACACTTTCAGCCATGACTGTATATACCAGGATGGGGGAATATTTACAAGGCAGGGGGGCACAGGGAGACATATAAACCAGGATGAGGGACATATATTCCAGGATGGGGGATATTAGTACAGCATGAGGGATATTACTTCATAATGAACGGGGGGGGACAAACACGTATGTCTTTATAGGATTTAGAACGCTACAAGGGCCCAGGTCAAACTTTTGCATCAGGGTCTATCAGGCCACTGCTAATATGCCTCCTTACCCTGGCATGTCACTCTCCATAAGGAGAAACCTTACCCCTTAGACCCCAATTAGAGGCCTGTCATACAGCCAAATCAGATTTCACGCTTTGCACTGAGGAGGAGCAACACCCTGAAACATGTGTCTGCAAATAGAGATTCTAGTTTGGCTTTTATGCTAAGTCATGGCTCACCCATGTGTTTCCTCGGCTTACTTGGGTTAGCATGTAAAGAAATCGACCTGCCACGTTACAGCCCACATGCAAACTACGGGATTAAATTTATTTTAGGAATCACATGCAATGCTTTTATTAGAGGAGCCCAAAATTGGGAGTAAATAGCTTGGAATACATAATAATCAAATACAGAAGATTGGAGAAGTGTAGACATTATGCAGATAACGCGCCAGCCACCCGTCCAAGATTCTTCTTGTTGATTGAGGTTTTCCGCTAGGTTAGCTCTGCATACAAATAGATGTTTGTTTCCGAAAAAAACCAGACCGCTGCGGTGTCTACTCCATCTGTTAACGCCGGTAAAAAAAAAAACACAATTTGCTGGTCAAGCAAGTTATAAAGCAACACAGGGTACAGTTTAATAAGGCTCAGACAAGGAGCGGCCTTATTGGCTTGAGGGACCAGCGGAGGCAACGTTGCTCTGGAAACCCGCGTACGGGGAGGAAAACGGGCATCCGCTTCGGCCTGACCTTTTCATAAACATCAAGCTCAATAATCAACAGGACAAATTAAATGTGTGTATACACAAACCGGGCGAGATCGCAAAAGAGCCTTTATTGCAGCAATTTACAAAAAAAAAGAGAAAAGAATTCGCCTCGGAAATGTTCAGCATGAAGTCCAGAAATCCCCGTAGGGTCTATTCCACGCAACCCAAGGAAATGAGACCCTTAGCTCATCCTGCAATGATGAGGTGAGAGACAGCAGAAGTCATGTCTGTTTCTCTCCTGCCACCATATATTATTAATACTGAGAGGTCAAAATCTGCCTAGAGAGGATATAAAATATGAAGGAATGCATAAAAATCCCCCCTGCTCATTGAGATTATAAATAGTGTAGGTACCGGATGAACTGTGTTTGCAACAGCAAATTTAAAATATTGGCGCAAACTGTCTGCGATATGCTGGCTCGTAGTAATTTTACAGCTGTATAAAAACATCCTAATTTCAGACAAGTTGTACGTATTTCATAGTCGCACATGACTTGCATTGCATGCCATGCATAATCACGTGCAACTAAAAATCCAACAAGTTGGCGTTTTCTTTGCAACTTTTGCATCTTGGTCTTGCCTCGTTGACTATCATCAGATGCAATGTTTTAAAGGGACGTTGGAGAATCTTGAAGGCTTGGGGTACAAGTTTACAGTCTCTCTATATGACTACAGAATTTCGAATCCTCACGGCGCGCAGTGTGCTCACTGTCAGGCTTGGCTGCATACATGTGGTCACGTGCCGACTAGACTTGCGAGACTACGCACAATGCAAAGTGAATTGAGTGAGGCCAAACGCGTCTAGTTGGAATGTGGCCATTAGCATATAAATTACATATTTGCAGTCACATGGCGGTGTCAGTGGAGAATCCTGGCAGCGCACACTTGAATCCTATGCTTGGACAACCCCTTTAATATCACACAACCCATATTATCATGAAGCCATAGCCAAAGGTAACCATGGGTGTGTTCTTCCAGCTTATTTAACAGGGTCAAGGCGGTAAACATGCCCCGGGATTTGATCGTTCTAAAAGTATCTCCTCGTACAATATTAAACTTTTCATAGAAAAGTGAATTTGGTTTTAAAGGGAATCTGTCAGTAGGCTTTCACTCCTTTACATTGTCAGTCTGTTCCTCTGTTACTGAGAGATATGATATTGAAATGAAGCTGACGAGCTATGGTAGTGCTAAAGCCTCTGCCACTCCGGGTCTATTCCCCACCCAGTGCAGCCTCCTAATACTTAACTGACAGACTCTATGCTGAGTGTCTTCAGACAAAGGAGGAGACAGCACTGGCAGGGAATAGATCTTGAGTGACAGAGGTTACAGACCTACACATATAGCTCATAAACCTCATGCATATCAATTAAAAACGCAGATTTCTCAGTAAAGAAGGAATGGACTGGTCATGTAAAGGTATTGCTGGACTTGTCTTTTAAAGCACAACATTTATTCAGAAGATGCCCAAAATCTAGGCACGCTCTTTGTTAGACCATCCTTACTATTTTACTTCACCTCTTGGGTGGTATACTTTAAGGCCGGGGTTACACTTGCGAGAGACTCGCACAAGTCTCACGTCTCAATACCTGGCACTGCCGCCGGTACTAGGGACCGGAGTGTGCGGCTGCATGTCTTTCTGTGCAGCTGAGCGCTTCGGTCCGAGTGCCGGCAAGTTTTTCACAAGTGTGACCCCGGCCTTAGACCAGTACTTTGCACCTAAAAATTGCCACATGCCAATAATAAATCTGACTTATTTTGTGACTTGGCAAACCCATTTCTGTCATTATTATCTGTTCCTTTTGGACCATTTAATTCATAAATGATTTGCACCAAAATTCTAATTTAGTGTCAGTAAAGTACCTGAAGGTCCGCTCTATTCCACGCCACAATTAAGAATCGGTACAAGTTTACACACAAACACATGCATTGTGCAGTCAAAGGATCACAGCGAGGGACCGTCAGAGCTTTGTCACAGCCTAATTAAATAATTATGAGCGCCATGTTGCATTTTAACCCATCCAAGAGGCATTGTAGACACAATCGTCTCTGCACGCTCATCCGCGGAGCATTTCTGGCTTTGCAAAGCACAAAATATTCGGCATCAAAGTCGCGCTGACAGCTACGCACAGGATGAATCCGAGACCTGTTCCAGAAAGGTCACAAAAACAGCCGCAATTACTGTGATGTGGAGCCGTGTAGTGAATAAATTACCCAGAAAGGGACAATTTGCACATCAGGAGACTCAAAAAAGAAAAAAAAGCCAGAAGCAGGATGGGGATTTTCATCGACAAACTTCAAACTCTCACCTGTGGTGGGCTGAGCGCCAAGAGACCTCGCGCTAAGCAGACAGGCTTACTTGATAACGTGGTGTTAATGAGAAGACGCACGCTGATTTGAAGAGCTAATTATTTTCTGATTTTATTGGCAGATTTTTTTTTTTTTTTTTTGGGAGGGGGGGACTTTTTTTTTTTAAACTTCAAACGCAAGTTGCAAATAGAAGTTCAAGAAGAGAATTCTGGACACTGCGTACGTGTGATTAGTGTCCGTTAACTGGAATTTGGTACTAAGTGTCATAAACCTTGTGTGAGACTGGAGAGCTCTGGGAGTTGAACCCTCAGGACCGCGACGACGAACCTCCCTAGGGCGAGCTGACCAGGTGTACCACCCCCTATACATGGAGCGTCAGGGGCAGACCCAGGGGAGACTATCGCCGCAGAAGCTGATACCTGGGGACAACCGGAGGGAGACACAGGCAGGGGACGTGCAGGCGACCAGACGGGAGATGGCGACGACCACAGGGGAGACTGCTGTAGCCGTGAGGATGGTGGTGGACGGCCAGGGAGGCGGCAGGAACGGGTAGCGGGTGAGGCACAGGAACAGGCAGGCGAAGGCAGGAACGGACTGGACCTGGAAGGGAACACAAGAGGGTAACAAGAAGGGAAGCTAGCGGGGAACCAGGAAAGGTAAGAAGCGCAGAGACAGAAGGAACGCAAGAGAGCGTGGACCCGATATCAGAACGTGAAACACAATTGATAGTCAGGCAACAAGCATAGGGAGAGGCTGCCTGATATAGGGCACGCTGTAGAACTTCCAGGTCAGGGTGCGGCAGAGTCATGGGGACAAGAGATGGGGTGCCTAGTCTAGGGGGCGTGTGCCTGCGTACCTGGCAGGAAGCAGAGGCCAGCCGCAGGACAGGAGGAGAAGCATTTGATGGACAGGCGCCAGCAGTGGGGGCGGGCCGAGTGGACGGAGGTGCCGGAGAGACCTGAATAGCGTGGAGGCACGGGAGGCAGCGGGGACCGCTGGTGCCATGACAGAGGGAGCCACAGCAGAGGCGGACAGAGCGGCGGTGACAGGAGCCGCAGCAGAGGCGGACAGCGCGTCGGAGACAGGAGCCGCAGCAGAGGCGGACAGAGCGGCGGTGACGGGAGCCGCAGCAGGAAGAGCTGCGGCGGCCAGGACAGCGGCCGCCAAAGCTGCAGGATGAGCGGGGGCCGGCGAGGTGAGCGTGACACCTTGCTGCTGAAAGTATAATGTGTGATTCTTTTATATCTTTACTCAATAAATCAATTTTAGAATGAGATCAGCTTGGAATTTGTTGCATGTCTTAAAATTTAATGGCAACAAGCTAAAGGTGGCCATTCACCGGCAATAACCGTCAGCCAAGCTAATGTTCCCAACTATATACATGGTCTTATGTTCTCGATGGGAATCATGGAGAAAGCCGGTACCAGACACCTCTGATGGTGGCTTATCTTCTGGAGCAAAAAAAGGGTCAGGTGCTTAAACTCAAATAGCCCGACCCTTGTGTCCTCTGACATCAGCTGCCTAGGGAATGTCGGAAAATCTGCCTACTCAAAGGGTTGATCCTGACGAAATGTATGGGTTTGGTCGACTTTTATCTAACATGTTTGGGGTCCTTTAGTCCACGTAAACCAAGTCTAGGTTCTTGTTGCTTAGGCCTGTTTCACACATCCGTTTGTCACCATCAGTCAAAATCCGCCGTTTTGCAAAAAAAAACGGATCCGCCATTTTTCTTTGCGGATCCGTTTTTTTCCCCATTGACTTGCATTGTCGGCGGATTTTGACTGATGATCGTCCGTTGCGTCCGTGTTTGTGCGGATCCGCGAGAATTTTGGCGCCCGCCGAGATCACCGAATGGAGCCTGTAAGGTTTTTTTGCTTCACGGATCCGCATTTTCCCTTTTTAACCCTGAATCTTCTCTGGCTGCTGGAAGAAAATATATTCTCTCTCTCTCTCTCTCTCTCGTCGTCCCCCGACCTTCTCTCTCGTCGTCCCCCGACCTTTCCTGCGACATCAGCGGTGCTCCCGCGAGATCCCGCCGTGCCCGCGACATCAGCGGTGCTCCCGCGACATCCGGATGACAGCTCCCACTTAATCAGCATGCCCGCTCCCGCTACATGCAGATGCCCGCTCCCGGAGCACGCTACAGCGCCGGTATGTTTTTTTTATTATTTTTCCCAGGCGCGGTTCCTTTAAATTTTAACCATCGGCGGATCCATACATCCGCCGATCCGGTGGCACCCGTTCCTGTCAGTCCGCCTGCGGATCCGTTTTCTGCTATTTTGGCGGATTTTGACTGACAAGAAAAACTGAAGTGTGAAACGGGCCTTAGAAACTCACAATCTAAGATCCTTACCTTTCACACACTAGACCCTTTTCATAGGCAAAAAAAACTACCTATGAGTATATGCTCCTACACAAAGTAGATCACTAGTGACCAAACGATGCTTCTGGTGATAGATCAACTGGTCCCAGAAAAATGCACTCCACGATTTGCCTATTCGGACTTGTAGATTACCTTCTAGCAAGTTTGACTACTGATGTAAACTGTTATTCTCATTCTGTTTAATTGAAAACGCCCTAAAAGTTATTTCAGAGAAGCAGAGATTCTTATAATTATTATTATTCTATGTAAACAAATTAAAAAGATGGGACAAAGCTCATTAAGACAATGACCATCAATGCTATATTCTCCTCCATGCCAAAAAAAGGATGTCAACGTTTTAAAAGGCTGCAAATTTCCTCTAATTTTCTTTATTATAATAAACCTAATTAGTTTGGGAATATTTTGGGAGCATCAAGTCACCTTCTTACTTTAATTGGTATCTAAGATTTCCCTCAGCTTCTGCATCCTACTGATTGTAAATGAGACCTCTGGATATGTAATGTGGTGAGAACATTAACTGAAGAATGATGCTAAAATCAATTAAACACCAAGATTATCTCAATTATTTTAACGTCGCATTAAAATTAATTGGATAAAGAAAATAAAAAATATTCACAACTTAATTAACAACCATATAAAAGAGGTTGTCAAGTTTTAGGACTTGCCATTACGGTGGTTGGGGACACAGAGTCCCTCAACTGTCCTGAATCAGGGTTCCCAAAACATGTGCTAAATGATTGTACTCAAGGTTTTTTATAATTGCCCCCTTTTGGGTATTTGATCTTCTGCTGTCTCCAGGTATCTCTACTTCCTCAAGGAGGCAGGTAAATGCCAATAATACACCAGATTCCATACACCAGAAATAATCTAGTTAACAGCCGCAGGTGGATTGCGACTCCACCTGCGGCTGTTAGAGGCACATGTCAGCTGTTCAAAACAGCTGACATGTGCCCAAAAAGATGTGGACTCAGTGCCGGAGCCTACGTCAGAGTGGTGTACAAATTGCGCCCGATGTCGGAAAGGGGTTAAAAATGTTGTACTCTTTTTCTTCTATGGCCTCTGTGTTACACTGTTTATTGCTGGCTGCAGAACAAGGTAACTTAGAATCCGTCAGTGAGTTTGTTCTAATGGTCTCGGGATAGTTTGTAACTTTTTTTCTTGGTACTCACCTTTTAATACATTTTGGACACTTTTTTTAGATTGGCATATTAAATGCCTATCTTAGTAAATTTTATGCAAAAAAGGTAACCACTGCGGCTTTAGGGCTTGTGCAGACGACCATATTTTCGATCTGAGTGCGATCCGACAAAACATCGGATCGCACTTAGGCCAATGTTAGTTTATGCGGCCGTGCATATGCTTGACTTTTTTCTTCGTACAGAGACAGTCACAGGAAAAATTTGCAGCATGCCCAATTTGCACTCGTACTCGACCATGCAAGTCAATGAGTCCGTGATATAAATCAGACTGCATTCGGTTGACATCAGAGTTCAGTCCGGTTTTCATAGACTGACAGAATGGAGAAGATGGAGAAATTTTGTTTTTCCATCTTTTCCTCATCTTAGAAGATCGTATCACACTGTGATTATGCTAATCACACTCTGATCACCCGATTTTCTTGGCGGTGTGACCCTAGCCTAAAAGGAAATAATTACAACTGATCCAATTTTGCAATGACCAGTATCTTAACAATCTTGATCATCTGTGTCTGCTGGAATAATGCTTACTGTCATATATATTGCAACAACTACTATTTGCTACTGTTTAATAGTGCATGAGTTTCTGTCTCCAGCTATAGTGTTAAATTGCCAATAAAGCACTGTTCAAAAAAATAAAAAGAAACCAGAAACTTTGTGCTCTCTGTGTCATGATCCATGCCGGATTATGACAGATAAAAGCACTAGTAACCTTTTTTTTCCTTAAACTGTGTGCTTAGAGTTGGTTTTGCCCCCCCGGTGGCCATTAAGGTCATTGCGCTGTGGTGGTTTCAGTTCTGGTTTTGCGCCTGGTGGCCGTTGGGGTCATTGCACTCTGGTTACTTTAGTGCACGTGATTATGAAGCAAGTGTGATTGCTGGATCTTACCTATAAAAGAGTGTCAGGTGGTTGCAATCACTGTTGGTGAAATTGCTCACTTCCAACCATATATATATATACACTGTTGAACGCCTGGACAGTTCAGAGATTACAGTAATCCACTGCTAACAGTGTTTCTTGTGCCTTTCCTTTCTCTTTAAAAAATGAATTTTGGTGACCAAATACTAGAAAATAACTTTGTGAAGAATCGACGGAAGTCTTATACAAGTAAATAAACCTCTTTACGTGCTGTTCTCTGGATCGAGGCCAAGCTTTACAGATTTTCCCATTGTCTGCCACACGCTCGAGCAGAAATTATAGATTCTTATAAAGCAAAACAAATTAGCGAGGAAATTGCCATCATGTCGACTTCTGTTCTAACGCTGAGTCACCGGAGTCTCCGTAATCTGACCAAAGGCTGAGATCATATCAATTGTAAATGCCTAAAGAACCAAGTAACCTTATTAACACACATTCAATGATACCGTGGAGACTGAGTGGGGAACTGAAATGTCTGCAGATCGTTAATTAAACGAAACATGCCTGGGCTGTCTCCTGTCTGGTGGTAGATGGCCATTAGTCTATAGCGTTACCTTCACCAAAGATCGTTGTCCCTAGCAGGACATGTAGCCTTAAGAACCCCCCCTCCCCCCGCCCGTTAATGACATGGAGGACCATAGCTTTATGACTGGCATGTGACAGCTGGGGGATGTGTTACTTGATTTGCATTGGGGTCCTGAAGGCATACCTCTTTCCAACATGGGTCTTAAACCAGTTCAATCCAATCCAAAAACCAGTGCTTTATTTTTCAAAACAAGCGGTTGGAGTCATTGATTTGGCTTTACCATGGGAGACCATTTTTTTAAATTTCTAATTCAAGTGCTGCAGCCCCTATAACTATGATGCCACTGGTCCTCATTGCATCCAATAAATTAAGACTGATGTTTTGTATGCCAGTATTAATGATGGGGTGGTCTCCTCTTAATTACTTTGACATATCTTTAATAATATGATTAATGCATGTCCTATCATTATTAAACATGCCGCCATAGAGAGATGTTCCTCATTGTAGGGACAACTCTTCTGCAAGCACGTTATGGCCCCTGATGAACCCTGGCTTCCATTTCCTGGGGGAAACGCGTCGGGGTGGGGATGTTTCATACCTTATGAGATAAGTATACTAACTTATCTATGTTTTGGTCTGCTGTAGCTATATAAACCTATTAATCCTTATGGATTATTTTTGCTCTGCTTATATTAATATTCTGTAAAGAGACAATTATTATGTGACCTCTCATTGTACATTTTGCTTTAGTACCGTACATCTTTTTATATATAGATTTAAGCCAGTTACCATATTTCTCTGACTGTTGCACTGATGGCTTAACATTACGGCACTATAACCAACTATTCTTTCGTACCCATTGAGGGAACACATACAAAAACAATACGAATTCACTGACTGCTTATTCCTAGAGCTTATGACCTTGTGTTATTATGGCCATGCATCAGATATAAACTACTAGACTGCACTATAACACTTTATTGTTTGGTGATGGAGGTGGTCTTTGATAGTCATTCCCTATTAGGGTCACTTGGGGATAGCCGATGTTAATCAGGGGCACCATGTCAAACTTGGGGTGCCAACTTCGGTGGCAAGGAGAAGGGGGACGCTCCCCCCCGCCCCCCCAGAATTGTTCTCTTTATTATAATATAAGGCTGATATTTTTAGTGACCCTATTGACTATTTTGTGAATATATGGGAATTTTAACCATATAAAGAAAAGCTATATTTTGGGAGGGTTTTTTTTTTTCTTCTTTGGTTATTATCCTTAATCTACTCCGTTTGTTTGCACTCTTCGGTTAGTAACGTGTAAAGCTAGAATGAGATCATCCTCAATCAATGGAGAAAGTGCTAAATATTCCAACCATAGGGTGTTTTCTGATGAGCATTTTATGGGTACTTCATTGCGCCCACTTGAAGGACACAACGCCGTCATGTCCCACTGTATATAATGATGAACATTGTAGGCTTCTATGGTTCTAATGAAGTAGGAGGGACAGGTATTGTGGCCATAATAATGGCACAAAAAAACCACCCATACTCTGCTTATCTGAAAGCAGACACTTACTGAATTTACACTACCTGATGCTATTGTTCGGCCAATATAATGATTAGTTGAGAATCTAATTTTTAGGGCGAGATATTGAATATTTATGACCACCAATAAATCGAGGTGACCCTTTTTTGTTCCATTTATGTATCGTACAGTGTTTGGCCACTTGATCACTAATGTGCCCTGAGAGGTCATCTGGGACTAGAGGCTTCCCCAATGGAGCCCATCGGCAGTACGTCTGTAGGGGGTGAAAATCACATCCAGACAACACCAATATTGTAAATAATTAATGGAGGGCCCAGTTCTAGATTTTGGTGCAGAGGCCTTCTTTATATTCTACTTTGCCTCTTTTTTTTTTTTTTTTTTTTTTTTTTTTTTAACGTCGACTTCATCAGCTGATATTATGGTTTTCAATGAGCACAAATAAAAACTTCCTTCCCAAAGGTCAAAATATATTATATATATATATATCTCTCGCAGAGCCTCCGCCTGCCTGGATACCATATAATTGGCCCCGTTTCTGTGCATTCTTTGTTTTTAGATATTTCTAATCTTCCAGTAAAGAAGTCGGAATTTCACGTCATTACAACAAGACTCTTGAAACCGCGTCCCTTTCTGGTGGTGAAGCCCGCTTTCCTCTAATCTAGAGACGACCTTGTGCCATCCGTACTGTCGCAGCCTGAAATTTTTCGCTTCTCAAATGGTATTTCCATAGTGATCAATAACATTTATGGAAAATGGAGATTGCTGAATTCACCATTTAAAATGGGGTCATTGGCACATGAAAATAAGAGTTTGACAAAGCACAACATATTAGAAGTAGTTATCTTGTGTCGAGGTGGTAATGATCTGCTCACTTTTAGGGGAAGAACGGTTAAATATTACATTTATTCCCTTTTGGTTTTGGTCTACAGTATCAAAGAAACGCGGTCAGTATAAGTAGTATTAACCCATGTGTACAGCCGAAGGTCATAATGAGTTCCTGGTAGGATGATTTATAGTGCCATTGACATGGTCAGTACCCATCAATGCAAGAACATTACATTTCTCCTTAACTTTAGAACCTTTACCGTGTCCCACTACCTACTAGACTAAATGAACCCAAAGGCAATTCGATTGGAAAACCCCTGGCAATATTGCTTAGAAATCTGGCAACTAGCTGAGAGGGTGATGCCATAAGGAAAGGAACAACCAAAGTTCTGAGACGCCTGAAATACTTGTCAAGTCCCTTCCTCTAGCAATGTTTGGAAGAGAAATACTTGTAGTCTGCATTGAAATTGTGCCCAACAGCATAAATTACTTCTTACTTTTCACCGAGTCTTCCATTCAATTTCTTACAATATCCGATGAATGACAGGAATCTACCAATGTTTTTTTTGTTTTGTTTTTTTCACCAGCTTTCTTGGTTTCATAGTTTTAAGGTTTAAAGAAGACACCAGTCCATCAAGTTCAACCTATAACTTATCATGTAGATCCAGGGAATACAAACCCCCATGAGGCCGCTAAGAAGACACAAGTCCATCGAGTTGAACCTATATCCTATCATGTTGATCCAGGGAGCACAAACTCCCATGAGGCCGATGCTAATTACCCCATAATAAGGGGGGAAAAAATCATTCTCAACCTCAAATTTGGCAATGGGGCAAGATCCCTGGTTCAATGTGCCATCATAGAACCATCAACTATCATAAAAACATGTGGAAGAAAGTTTCATAGTCTCACTACTCGTACAGTAAAGAATCATCACCTGTAACAAAGGTTAAACCTTCATTCTTCTAGGCATAGAGGATGCCGGTCAATGAGTAAAAAATAAAGTTGCATACTTTTGCAGACCTAGGTGTCAGAAGTTTTGAAAACTTATGAGCAAAGCCGCCATACTGGCATTGTCGTTAATCTATGAGAGCCATGATGAATTATACGGCGAGTATAGTTTCTTTAGGGGGTGATCTGAGTCTTCAGTTGCAGTGTTCAATAAAAAAAATGGAAACCTCCCTTGTCAATAATCTTGAAGGAGTTTTCCAGTATCAAAAATAATGTGCCCAAAGGATGGCATACTTATAAAACAGCAAACACAAATAATACTCAGTGTTGCTGGATTGACCACTGCTATGGTCTCTGTGTATTGCCTGCAGCGGTAAGATCACAAATACAGCGCATATAAGTGCTGCAGCCAATCACTGAGCTTAGCAACTTGTTCCATCTGCATCAGCACAGCTGCTGAGCTCAGAGAATGGCTGCTGCGGTGATGGGAACTATAGTCACCACAATGAAAAATAACCAAATACACGCCGGAGAGCCAATGTTGGACCAGGGAAGGGTGAGTACTGTCTGTTTTTTGTTGTTTTGCATATATGCAATCGTTTGGGCACAGGATTTTTGATGGTAGGAAACCTTTTTAAACATCCAGCATTACCCCCAGCTGCAACCACAGGCTCAGGAGCACCTCAATTGCTGGAAAACCATTTTCATACCACTGACTCCCAGGGGGACCGCACCCTGAAGAGCCGCAAAATCCACCAGGCAATTGCCTTAATTCCAAAACCAATAGGAGGTTACCATCTACACAAGGTACAACTGCCCCCCCACTACAATTTTTGTCACCAACTCCAAGAATCCCCCTCCCTATCGCCACAGCGAGCATTACTTGACCCCTCATAATTTAAGGGGATGATCGGGACCCTGAAAGACAACAGTTTAGACGTGATTATAATGTACTTTGCCAAAGTATTCACCTACTTTGGCTTTTTACTTTTGCTTTTTACTTTATTTTGTTACCTTACTTCCTGTGTTTAAATATTCTTGGAATCCAATTTGTGTTTGCTGTATCATCAAGAAATAGTCTGAGTTGGTGAAGTGAAAAATATAGGCATGTATTAAATTTATGGGATAAAATAACTAAAAGTTGGCATGTGCATATGTATTCACCCCTTTTGCAATGAAGCCTCTAAAAATTTCTGGTGCAAGCAATTCTCTTCATAAGTCACATGCTTAGTGACAGGACGTCCTCCTGTGTGCAGTCTAAGAGTCACATGTCTGTCAGTGTATACACTTTATCTTTCCTGAAAGGCCATAGAGGCTGCAACACCATTAACAAGAGGCACCACAAACCAAACACCATGAAGACCAAGGAGATCTCTAAATCACACCATGAAGACCAAGGAGATCTCCAAACCACATCATGAAGACCAAGGAGCTCTCCAAACCACACCATGAAGACCAAGGAGCTCTCTAAATCACCCCATGAAGACCAAGGAGATCTCCAAACCACATCATGAAGACCAAGGGGCTCTCCAAACCACACCATGAAGACAAAGGAGATCTCCAAACAAGTCAGGGACAACGTTGTTGAGAAGTACAAGTCAGTGTTGGGTGATAAAAAAAATCCCAATCTCTTATGATACCGGAACACCGTCAAATCCATTATCCTCAAATGGAAAGAACACGGTACCACAACAAACCTGTCAAGAGAGGGCTTCCCACCAAAGGTCTCAGCTCCGGCAAGGAGGGCATTAATCAGAGAGGCAGCACAGAGACCAAAGGTAACAATGAAGAAGCTGCAGAGTTCCCAAAGAAAAATTATAAGGCTCATTTTAAGTTCTCCAAAAGACATGTGGGAGAGTCCCCAAATGTATGGAGGAAGGTGCAGTGGTCAGATGAGACGAAACTTGAACCTTTTGGCCACCAAGGTAAATGCTATGTCTGGCGTCAAACCATCACCACTCATCACCCCAAGAACACCATCCCTATAATGAAACATGGTGGTGGCAGCATCATGCTGTAGGGAATTTTTTGGCAGCACGGACAGAGAAAATGGTTTGAGTCAAGGGTAAGATGAATGGTGCAAAATACAGGGTTATTCTTGAGCAAAACCTGTTTCAGTCTGTCAGTGATTTAACCCCTTTCTGACATCAGACGTATTATCCCGTCCATGGGACCCGGGCCCCTATGCCCATGGACGGGATAGTACGTCTACCGCGATTAGCGGCGCCCACGTGGTGAGCGCCGCTGATCGCGGCCGGGTGTCAACTGATTATCACAGCTGACACCCGGCACAATGTGTCAGGGGCGGTCACGGACCGTCCCCGACACGTTAACCCCTTGCACACCACGATCAAACACGATCGCGGTGTACCGGGGGTTAAAGAGAAGCATCGGCAGGGAGGGGGCTTCCTCCGTGCTTCCCTGAGCCCCCCACGGCAGCGCAATGTGCAGCGCTGCGGGGGGCTCCTTTCCTGCAGGGCCCCGAATCCAAGATGGCGACGGGGGCCTGCAGGAAGCTGGCTTCCTCAGTGCCTGCAAAGCGCAGGCATGAGGAAGCCTTCGGCACTGCCTGTGACAGATCTCTGATCTTTCACAGTGATCTGTGATGTGACAGATCAGCGATCTGTCACAGGACAGTGATGTCCCACCTGGGACTATTTAATAAAGTTAAAAAAAAGTGTTAAAATAATTTAAAAAAAAATCGCCAAATAAATTCGAAAAAAAAAAAAATATTCCCCCAATAAATCCATTTTTTTGAAGAAAAAAACAAAACAATAAAAGTACACATATTAGGTATCGCCGCGTCCATAACGACCCGCCCTATAAAACTGTCCCATTAGTTAACCCCTTTAGCGAACCCCTTAAAAAATAAAAATAAAAAACGAAGCAAAAAATAATTTATTATCATACCGCCAAACAAAAAGTGTAATAACGCGCGATCAAAAAGACGCATATAAATATCCATGGTACCAATGAAAACGTCATCTTGTCCTGCAAAAAACGAGCCGCCACACAGCATCATCAGCAAAAAAATAAAAAAGTTATAGCTCACAGAATAAAGCGATGCAAAAATAATTATTTTTTATATAAAATAGTTTTCATTGCATAAAACCGACAAAACATAAAAAAAGACCTAAATGAGGTATCGCTGTAACCGTACTGACCCGAAGAATAAAACCGCTTTATCAATTTTACCGCATGCGGAACGGTGTAAACGCACCCCCCCAAAAGAAATTCATGAAACGCTGGTTTTTGTTCATTCTGCGTCCCAAAAATTGGAATAAAAAGCGATCAAAAAATGTCACGTGCCCGAAAATGGTACCAATAAAAACGTCAACTCGTCCCGCAAAAAATAAGACCTCACATGACTCGGTGGGTCAAAATACGGAAAAATTATAGCCCTCAAAATGTGGTGATGCAAAAACTATTTTTACAATAAAAAGCGTCTTTTAGCGTGCGACAGCTGCCAAACATAAAAACCGCCATAAATAGTAAATCAAACCCCCCGTTATCACCCCCTTAGTTAGGGAAAAATAATAAAATAAAAAAAATGTATTTATTTCCATTTTTCCATTAGGGTTAGGGCTGAGATTAGGGTTAGGGGTGTGTTGGGGTTCGGGTTTGAGTTAGAATTGGGGGTTTCCACTGTTTGGGCACATCAGGTGCTCTCCAAATGCAACATTGCGTCTGATCTCAATTCCAGCCAATTCTGAGTTGAAAAAGTCAAATGGTGCTCCTTCCCTTCCAAGTTCTGCCATGCGCCCAAACAGTGTTTTACCCCCACATGTAGGGTATCCGCCTACTCAGGACAAATTGCAAAACAATTTTTGGGGTCCAATTTCTCCTGTTACCTTTAGGAAAATAAAAAATTGGGGGCAAAAATATCATTTTTGTGGAAAAAAATGATTTTTTTATTTTCACGTCCGAGCGTTATAAACTTCTGTGAAGCACTTGGGGGTTCAAAGTGCTCACCATACATCTAGATAAGTTCCGTGGGGGTCTAGTGTCCAAAATGGGGTCACTTGAGGGGAGTTTCAATAGTTTAGGTACATCAGGGGCTCTCCAAATGCACATGACACCCGCAGACCATTCCATCAAAGTCTGCATTCCAAAACGTCACTGCTTCCCTTCTGAGCCCCGACGTGTGTCCATACAGTAGTTGTCAGCGTACTCATGACAAATTGGACAACAACTTTTGGGGTCCAATTTCTCCTGTTACCCTTGGGAAAATGAAAAAATTGGGGACTAATTGATCATATTTGTGGAAAAAATACGATTTTTTTATTTTCATGCCCGGGCATTATAAACTTCTGTGAAGCCCTTGGGGGTTCAAAGTGCTCACCACACATCTAGATAAGTTCCTTAGGGGGTCTCGTTTCCAAAATGGGGTCATTTGTGGGGAGTTTCCACTGTTTAGGTACATTAGGGGCTCTCCAAAGGCAACATGACACCCGCAGACCATTCCATCAATGTCTGCATTCCAAAACGTCACTACTTCCCTTCCGATCCCCGACGTGTTCCCATATAGTAGTTTTCTCCCACTTATGGGGTATCAGCATACTCAGGACAAATTGGACAACAACTTTTGGGGTCCAATTTCTCCTTGTACCCTTGGGAAAATAAAAAAAATGGTGACTAAAAGATCATGTTTGTGGAAAAAATACGAATTTTTTATTTTCACGCCCGGGCGTTATAAACTTCTGTGAAGCACGGGGGGGTTCAAAGTGCTCACCACACATCTAGATAAGTTCCTTGGGGGGTCTAGTTTACAAAATGGTGTCATTTGTGGGGGGTTTCCACTGTTTAGGTACATCAGGGGTTTTCCAATCGCGACATGGTGTCCGATCTCAATTCCAGCCAAAAACGTCAAATGGCGCTGCTTCCCTTCCGAGCTCTGCCATGCTCCCAAACAGTGGTTTACCCCCACATGTGGGGTATCAGCGTACTCAGGCCAAATTGCACAATAACTTCTGGGGTCCTGTTACCCTTGGAAAAATAAGAATTGAGGGTGAAAAGATCATTTTTGTGGAAAAAATATGATTTTTTTAATTGTACGGCTTTATGTTATAAACTTCTGTGAAGCCCTTGGGGGTTCAAAGTTCTCACCACACATCTAGATAAGTTCCTTAGGGGGTCTAGTTTCCAAAATGGTGTCATTTGTGGGGGGTTTCCACTGTTTTGGTACATCAGGGGTTTTCCAATCGCGACATGTGTCTGATCTCAATTCCAGCCAAAAACGTCAAATGGCGCTGCTTCCCTTCTGAGCTCTGCAATGCGCCCAAATAGTGGTTTACCCCCACATGTGGGGTATCAGCGTACTCAGGACAAATTGCACAATAACTTTTAGGGTCCTGTTACCCTTGGGAAAATAAAAATTGGGGTGAAAAGATCATTTTTGTGGAAAAAATTTTTTAATTGTACCGCTGTACGTTATAAACTTCTGTAAAGCCCTTGTGGGTTCAAAGTTCTCACCACATATCTAGATAAGTTCCTTGGGGGGTCTAGTTTCCAAAATGGGGTCACTTGTAGGGGGTTTCCACTGTTTAGGTACATCAGGGACTCTCCAAACGTGACATGGCGTCCGATCTGAATTCCAGCCAATTTTGCATTGAAAAAGTCAAACGGCGCTCCTTCCATTCTGAGCTCTGTCATGCGCCGAAACAGTCTTTCCCCCCCACAAATCAGGTATCAGCGTACTCAGGACAAATTGCACAATAACTTTTGCAGTCCAATTTCTCCTGTTACCCTTGGTAAAATAAAAAAAATTGAACCTGAAGTATTTTTTTTGTGAAAATAAGTTAGATGTTCATTTTTTTTTAAATATTCAAAAAAATTCCTGTGACGCACCTAAAGGGTTAATAAACTTCTTGAATGTGGTTTTGAGCACCTTAAGGGGTGCAGTTTTTAGAATGGTGTCACTTTTGGGTATTTTCTATCATATAGACCCCTCAAAGTGGCTTCAAATGTGATGTGGTCCTAAATATAAAATGGTGTTGTAAAAATGAGAAATCGCTGGTCAACTTTTAACCCTTATAACTTCCTAACAAAAAAAATTTTGGTTCCAAAATTGTGCTGATGTAAAGTAAACATGTGGGAAATGTTAGTTATCAAGTTTTTTGTGTGCCGTATCTCTGTGATTTATGGGCATAAAAATTCACAGTTGGAAAATTGCGAAATTTTCAGAATTTTTGCCAAATTTCCGTTTTTTTCACAAATAAACGCAAGTTATTTGAATGAAATTTTACCACCAACATGAAGTACAATATGTCACGAGAAAACATTGTCAGAATCACCGGGATCCATGGAAGCGTTCCAGATTTATGACCTCATAAAGGTACAGTGGTCAGAATTGTAAAAATTGGCCCGGTCATGAACGTGCAAACCACCCTTGGGGGTGAAGGGGTTAATACAGCGATGGAGGTTCACCTCCCAACAAGACAATGACCCAAAGCATACTGCTAAAGCAACAGTCGAGTGATGTAAGGGGAAACATGTAAATGTTTTGGAGTGGTCTAGTCCAAGCCCAGACCTTAATCTGAGAATCTGTGGTCAGACCTTGAAGGTTTTGCAATATGTTTTGATGCCACTTGAGGGAAATATTTTACATCAGTTAAATTTCAATGTAGCCTATCCTAATTGATTCTCTACTTTTTCTAAAATTTTAAAGTACTGTGTGAATGAAGCAACCAACGGTGGGTGCTGTGCCTGATACCACATACTGCAAACTTGTATCTGAACTGTCCAGTAAAATTAACTTTGTTGAAACGAATCAGGCATAGCCTAGTGTGTGTTTGTGGCTGATCCTGGACCCATGGAGATGGATGTAGTGGAGGCTTCTGGCCTACCAGTGAGTGCTGAGCGCACTCCTTACAGCACAACACACATGGAATAGGATAGTGTGGGGTAGTGGAGTGCCAGGGCATGAATAAGCAGCAACAGGCCCATAGCACCATCCCTGGGCCCTGCTTCAATAATGCGAGCCAACCCAACAGAATACGTGCCCGTTCCACACCCACCTGATCACCTAGGGCCCATAAACCGATACCTATTGAATTCAAATGCACCCCATCGCTCACCTGCCTATCTTCTAAACCATTTCAGCTGGGAGGCCCCACATCTCTGCCTCTGTTGCAGCCCCAATTCTAAATGAATGAGATGAAAACCTGTCTGCCTCTAACCTCAAAGCAATTTTTAAAACTTGCCACAAATTGATAATGTGACAAGGAGGACCAGAACTGTGTTTTAGTAACGGGCCTGTACTAGCCCCGCCAAATAACTTAAAACGCGTCACTGGGCACACACTGGACCTTTTATAAGTACTTACAACAACCCCTTTTTCCTTTACCTATTTGATCAGTTTTGGAACGGCGCACCCAAAATTACACAGGATCGTCAACCACTCCGGCATCCTGACCTAACACGTACCCCTCTCTAACTGAGGATGGCGCCACCAATTCGCCTACTCTCATAGCCCCAAAGAAAGCCCATGAGAGAGCCCGTCAAAATAACACCTCTTCAAAAGGGGAGCTGCACAATTGCCCGAGCCTCCCTCCCAATTCCACCAGTAAATTGAATGAGACTGACCTGCAAGATTGAAGATTGAAGCTTCAGAGACTGGGAGTTCTGTGGAAACTGTTTGGGTAAGAATACAAGGACAGAACAATGGAAAGGACACCATTGTAGGCATTTACTACAGGCCGCCTGTGCAAGCTGAAGATATGGATGAACTCTTTATGCATCAAATGGCCAAGTTCTCCAAAAAATATGACATAGTTGTCATGGGAGATTTCAACTATCCAGACATTTGTTGGGAATCTCTCTCAGGCAAAACTAACAGGTGTTATGATTCCACCACACGGCGGGGAAAGAAGGTGCCACTGAGCTCCACCCCCCCGCTGACCCTACCTACTTGCCGGTCCCACCCTAGCCGGTGGGCGACAACTGGGCGGCGGTCCCTTCCTCGGCGTAAGTGCAGGGAGCTACAGTGAGGGTAAACCGAGGGTGGAATTAATGCTGGACAACCTAAGGGAGACAAGCAGCAG
Source organism: Dendrobates tinctorius (assembly GCF_039654945.1). Taxonomy (NCBI): domain Eukaryota; kingdom Metazoa; phylum Chordata; class Amphibia; order Anura; family Dendrobatidae; genus Dendrobates; species Dendrobates tinctorius. Next base: position 19,877,806 of record NW_027361677.1, read on the forward strand.
CAAGGAGGACTACAAGAGTGATACTAAAGAGAGAACGAACCTGAAGGGTTAATCCACGAAACCCAAAACTAACACACCAAACAGTACTAAACTTTCAGCAAAGACAAAGCGGAAAGCTAGAGTCCAGAGGTACTCAGACGAAAGAGAGACCGGGAGGCTGTCAGAGGTTGTACCGGGCAGCGCAGTGGAGAAGGCAGGAATCCGTACCACAAAAGAATCACCGGCAAGGAGTGAAAGCCCTGAGGAGTGCTAAATAGGAAGAAGGCGGGACATACGAACAGGAAACAGTGAAGCAGCCAATCACCAGAACGGGGAAGAATGATGAACGAAAAAGAACTAGTTGATCAGAAACTGAATATTCCGACTGGCTGTGTGGCACAGCCAGTAAGGCAGCGAAACTTGCTGTGGAACCCAGACTAGACCCCGGTACGAATCCTGACATTACCCCCTCCTTTATGAGGGGCCTCCGGACCCTCACCCGGGGAAGGCTTCTCAGGAAAATCGACATGGAACCTCCTACACAACCTGGGGGCATGAACCTCGGAATGAGACACCCACGACCTCTCCTCAGGGCCATACCCCTTCCAGTCCACCAGGTACTGCAGGACCCCACGAACTTTCCTGGAGTCCAAGATCTTTCTTACCTCAAACTCGGGGTGACCAAGTACAACAACAGGAGCAGGAGGTGTGTCAGCAGGACAAACTGGAGGTACATAAGGTTTTAGGAGAGAGACATGGAATACCCTATGCACTCTCATCGCCTGGGGGAGGTCCAATTTGACAGAAACAGAGTTGATTATCTGAGATATTTTAAAGGGCCCAATGTACCGGGGAGCCAGTTTACCAGAGGGGACTCTCAGTTTCAGATTTTTAGTAGAAAGCCACACTTTCTGCCCAACTTCAAAGGAAGGACTTCTCCTCCGCTTCCTATTAGCAAAGCGGCACTGTGACTCATGAACTTTGATGTTGCTTTGGACTTGCTCCCAAACCGACCGCAGATCAGAGGAAACAATCTCTACCTCAGGACTGTCCGAGGGGTCCTCAGAGAAAGAGCTGGATTTAGGGTGAAATCCCACATTGCAGAAGAAGGGAGACATCCCTGTGGAAGAGTTCACCCTATTATTTATGGCAAACTCTGCCAAGGCAATAAAAGATGCCCAGGTCTCTTGCTTATCAGCCACATAGCAACGTAAGAATTGTTCAAGGGCTTGATTGGCCCGTTCTGTCTGCCCATTGGTCTCCGGGTGAAAGGCCGATGAGAAAGCAAGGGAAACACCAATTTTACTACAGAAAGCTCTCCAGAATTTGGAGACAAATTGGGTACCCCTATCTGAGACAATATTAGAAGGAATTCCATGCAGCCGCACCACATGATTTAGAAACAAGGGGACCAATTGCTTGGCGGATAGTATAATATTAAAGGGTATATACACTAGTCTCCTTAATATTGCGTTGATCCAGGGAGCTAGTCTGATTGCCGTATGTGGAGTCGGGAAGGAATTTTTTTCCCCAATGTGAAGCTTACTGTTGCCACATGGGGTTTTTTTGCCTTCCTCTGGATCAACATGTTAGGGCAAGTTAGGATAGGATATGGGTTGAACTAGATGGACTTAAAGTCTCCCTTCAACCTTAATAACTATGTTACTATGGTAATTTGGGTAAAGGAATAAAGTGCGCCATCTTACTAAAGCGATCTACCACAACCCACAAGGTAGTCATTCCCAGGGAGGGAGGTAAATCAGTAACAAAGTCCATGGACAGATGGGTCCATGGCTTGGAGGGAACAGGTAGGGGACATAGTTCTCCCAAAGGCCGTGAGCGGTTAACCTTAGACCGGGCACAAATGTCACACGCCTTGACATAGGCAGTGGCATCCCGGCGTAAAGTCGGCCACCAAAAATTTCTGGAGATTGACTCCATAGTACCCGAAATACCAGGGTGACCTGAAAGAGGAGAGTTGTGGTATTCATTCAGCAGTCTCAAACGCAAATGACAGGGAACGAACCATTTATTATCAGGAGAGCCGGACGGAGACAAATGTTGAAATTGTTTAACTTCAGGAAACAAATCAGAGGTATTAGCAGCCAAAAACACTTTCTCAGGTAAAATGGGAACAGGTGGGATGTTTGACGGTTGTTCAGGCAAGAAGCTTCTAGATAGCGCGTCTGCTCTGGCGTTTTTGCAGCCGGGTCTGAAAGAAATCACAAAATTAAAACGTGAAAAGAACAACGCCCACCTTGCCTGTCTTGGATTTAGCCGTTTGGCCGTTTTGAGATATTCAAGATTCTTATGGTCGGTGAGGACAGTAACAGGATGTTTGGTCCCCTCCAGGAAATGCCGCCATTCCTCAAAGGCCAACTTTATAGCGAGCAGGTCCCTGTTCCCAATATCATAGTTTTTTTCCGCTGGGGAAAACTTCTTTGAGAAGAATGCACAGGGTTTCAAATGAGTCAAAGACGAAGTCCCCTGTGAAAGTACTGCCCCCACCCCCGCTTCCGTGGCGTCAACCTCAACAACAAAGGGTCTCTCCTGATCGGGCTGGGTAAGAACAGGAGCAGTGGCAAAGCTCTCCTTAAAAAAACGTGAAGGCGTCCACTGCATCCTTACTCCAGTTTACCAAGTCGGAACCTTTCACAGTAAGATCTGAGAGAGGTTTCACCACAATAGAGAAGTTTTTTATAAACTTGCGGTAAAAGTTGGCAAACCCCAGAAATCTTTGAAGAGCCTTCAAAGATGCAGGACGAGCCCAATTAAGAACCGCTTTTACCTTCTCCGGCTCCATTGTGATGGCCTGGGGTGTCAAAATATGACCCAAAAAAGATAGACTTTGGACCCCGAAAATACACTTTTCTTGCTTGGCGAAAAGTTGGTTATTGCGGAGTACCTGGAGTACATCCCTTACATGATTCAAATGTGAGTCCCAGTCAGGAGAGAACACCAAAATATCATCCAGATAGACAATTACATAGCGGCCAATAGCATGTTGGAAAATATCATTGGTGAAATTTTGAAAAATCGCCGGAGCATTGCACAGCCCAAAGGGCATAACCAGACACTCGAAGTGGCCCTCGGGGGTATTGAAGGCGGTCTTCCACTCGTCGCCAGCCTTTACACGAATGAGATTATACGCCCCTCTCAGGTCCAACTTCGAGAACCATCGAGCCCCCTGAACCTGGTTAAACAGGTCCGGAATCAACGGTAGTGGATATTGGTTACGGACAGTTATCTCATTAAGACCTCGGTAATCTACACACGGCCTGAGTCCTCCATCCTTTTTACTGACAAAAAAGAAACCTGCGGCCAGGGGTGAGGTGGACGGATGAATATGCCCCTTTCTTAGAGCCTCTTGTACATACTCACGTAAAGCTTCTCTTTCAGGAGGAGATAAATTGTATAAGCGTCCCTTAGGGAATTTACAATTGGGAACCAAATTGATAGTACAGTCATAAGAGCGATGATGTGGCAACCGCTCAGACTCCTTCATAGAAAAAACATCTGCGAATTGGCCCAAAAGACTCTGAAGAGAAGCTTGTATGGAGACGATACCACAAACGTGTGTTAACAGGCATTTCTGTGAACAATCTGCACCCCACTTCTCTAATTCACCAGAAACCCAGTTAATGTTGGGATTATGGAGCTGGAGCCATGGGAGCCCCAGTATGACACTAGTTGGGAGGTCATGCATAACCAAAAATGACAGTTGTTCCACATGCAGTACACCAACCTGAAATGATAGCAATGGAGTACAGAGACTAATCTCCCCATTAGCTAGTGGGGTGTTATCAATACCAACTAATTTAGTGGGGTGAGCAAGTGGAATTAAAGAAATACCCAAAGAGACAGCAAACTCATAACACATAAAATTAGCAGTAGCCCCTGAATCAATCATGGCCACTCCTTCTCCCTTAGAGGAGGAGAAAGCGATAGAAATTGGCACTAAGAGTCTCTTAGAACTTAAAGGAATTACCTGTCCACCCACAGGCCTAGGTGGTGTATTCCGAGAAGATTCTTGTGGAGTGCAAGGGCGCCGTGGGCAATCCTTTATCCAGTGCCGAGGATCCCCGCAGTAAAAACAGGTTCCAGGTGCCTGGCGTGGACGGTAAGGACTAGGTTCTGTGGTAGTTTGCATGGCTCCCACTTCCATGGGTTCGGCAGCTGGCAGACTCGGAACAGCCGGAGTGACCCTAGAAAAAACGGAAACCTGCGCTGCTGCCTGCTCCGATCTCCTCGCCCTTAACCTGCGATCAATTCTGACCATTAAGGCCATCAGCTCCTCTAGAGACTGGGGCAGGGTGTAATGTACCAGTTCATCCTTTAGGGCTGGAGAAAGACCCCGCTGAAATTGATTCCGTAGGGCGGGATCATTCCAACGGGTAGCTAAGCTCCATCTACGAAACTGGGTGCAATAAATCTCTACCTCCTGATCACCCTGGAACAGGGAGGTGAGATTTGCCTCGGCCAGAGCTACTTGGTCAGGCTCATCATACATATTCCCTAAGGCTTGAAAGAAGTCGTCTACTGAAACACGGAGATTTGAATCCCCACTCTTGGGGCCCCTCCCGTAAGCGAGAGATTATGATACGGACTCTTTGAGCTGGAGGACCAGAAGAAAGAGGTCGTAATTGAAAATATAATTTACACTTTTCTCCAAAAGAAACAAATTGGCTTCTATCTCCGAAAAATGGCTCGGGTAAATTAACTCTAGGCTCAGAATTAGTTGTCCCTGCCACGGCAGCTGCTTGAATTTGCTCCTGACGCTGGACCTGCGCAGCAAGATCTTGCACCAGCTGAGTAAGACCCTGCATCTGATTGACTAAGGAGGTCATAGCGTCCATTTGGGGGGCCGGTGATTGTTATGATTCCACCACACGGCGGGGAAAGAAGGTGCCACTGAGCTCCACCCCCCCGCTGACCCTACCTACTTGCTGGTCCCACCCTAGCCGGTGGGCGACAACTGGGCGGCGGTCCCTTCCTCGGCGTAAGTGCAGGGAGCTACAGTGAGGGTAAACCGAGGGTGGAATTAATGCTGGACAACCTAAGGGAGAAAAGCAGCAGCAAGGAGGACTACAAGAGTGATACTAAAGAGAGAACGAACCTGAAGGGTTAATCCACGAAACCCCAAACTAACACACCAAACAGTACTAAACTTTCAGCAAAGACAAAGCGGAAAGCTAGAGTCCAGAGGTACTCAGACGAAAGAGAGACCGGGAGGCTGTCAGAGGTTGTACCGGGCAGCGCAGTGGAGAAGGCAGGAATCCGTACCACAAAAGAATCACCGGCAAGGAGTGAAAGCCCTGAGGAGTGCTAAATAGGAAGAAGGCGGGACATACGAACAGGAAACAGTGAAGCAGCCAATCACCAGAACGGGGAAGAATGATGAACGAAAAAGAACTAGTTGATCAGAAACTGAATATTCCGACTGGCTGTGTGGCACAGCCAGTAAGGCAGCGAAACTTGCTGTGGAACCCAGACTAGACCCCGGTACGAATCCTGACATTAGGTCAAGGAAATTCTTATCCTCTCTTGCTGACAACTTTATCTTCCAAAAGGTAAGGGAGAAAACAAGGGGAACTGCTACCTTGCATCTAATCCTTATAAACAGGGAGGAAATGGTTGAGGAGGTAAAAGTGGCTGGGACCCTAGGAGGTAGCGACAATGCTATTTTAGAATTTTGGATAACTAGAGGCGGAAGACCTGTGAAGACTCAGACGTCAAGGTTAGATTTCAGAAAGGCAGATTTTAAGGGATTCAGAAAGAGAATTGGAGGGATCCAATGGCTGGATATCCTAAAAGACAAAAATGTCCAGGAGGGATGGGAAATCTTGAAAAATGAAATTCTCAAAGCACAGTTGTTAACAATTCCGAAAAGAGGGAAGAATAGGAAGCATTTAAGGAAACCAGGATGGATGAACACAGAACTTAAGCACATGCTAAAAAGGAAGAAAAAAATGTTTATAAAATGGAAAGAGGGAGGCATATCTAAAGAAGAATATAATGCTGTCTGCAGAACCTGCAGGGCACAAATCAGATTATCTAAAGCTTAAAATGAATTGAGGCTTGCAAGAAATGTCAAAAGCAATAATAAAGGATTTTGGGGATATGTCAAAAGTAAAAGAAAAGTCAAAGATGCTATAGGATTTTTACAGGATGAAAATGATGAAATTGTAAGACAGGATGTTGAGAAGGCTGAACTTTTAAATTCCTATTTTGCATCTGTTTTCTCTCAGAAAGGAAATGTAACATCAACTGTTATTCACTGTCCTATTAAGGGAATAGAAGAATCCAGGATATCTATAAACAGAAAGATAGTGAGGAAACACTTAGCTAACCTAAATGAATTCAAGTCTCCAGGTCCAGATGAATTACACCCCAGAGTACTGAAGGAGATAGCAGAAGAAATTTTTGAACCCCTCTCCATTATATTTGAAAATTCTTGGAGAACAGGAGAAGTGCCAGAAGACTGGAGAAGAGCAAATGTTGTTCCTATATTCAAAAAGGGGAAGAAGGTGGACCCAGGCAACTATAGGCTGGTGAGTCTGACTTCTATACCAGGAAAGATCTTTGAACAAATTATTAAACAACATGTATGTCAATACCTGGATAAGAATGAAGTGATTAAACAGAGTCAGCATGGGTTTGTAACTAATAAGTCATGTCAGACTAACTTAATTTCCTTCTATGACGGTATCACTGATTGGGTGGATCAAGGAAATGCTGTAGATATAGTATATCTTGACTTCAGCAAAGCATTTGACAAAGTCTCTCATACAATCCTTATTGAAAAAATGACTAAGTATGGAATGGACAAGGCAACTGTTAGCTGGATTCATAACTGGCTTAGTGATCGGACCCAAAGAGTGGTCATAAATGGCTGCACATCCAGTTGGAAGAATGTCTCAAGTGGGGTACCACAGGGCTCTGTCCTGGGCCCTGTATTGTTCAACATCTTTATCAACGATTTAGATGAAGGAATTGAGGGTAAACTGATTAAATTTGCTGATGACACAAAGCTAGGAGGGATAGCTAATACTAGAGAAGAGAGAGAGAGGATTCAAAAAGATTTAAATAAACTGGAGAAGTGGGCAGCAACTAACAGAATAGTTTTTAACAGGGAGAAATGCAAAGTACTACATCTGGGCAATAAAAATGAAAAAAAGCATATATAGAATGGGAGGAATAGGGCTAAGTGACAGCACATGTGAAAAAGACTTGGGTATACTAATAGATCACAGACTGAATATGAGTCAACAGTGTGATGCAGCAGCAAAAAAGGCAAATGCAATTCTTGGATGTATTAACAGAAGCATACAGTCTAGATCACGTGAAGTCATTATTTCCCTCTACTCCTCTTTGGTCAGACCTCATCTGGAATATTGTGTCCAGTTTTGGGCACCACATTTTAAAAAAGACATCAACAAACTGGAGCAAGTTCAGAAAAGAGCGACCAGAATGGTGACCGGTCTGCAAACCCTGTCTTATGAGGAAAGGTTGCAGGATTTGGGAATGTTTAGTTTGCAAAAGAGAAGACTGAGAGGAGACTTAATAGCTGTCTACAAATATCTAAAGGGCTGTCACATTATAGAAGGATCAACTTTATTCTCATTTGCACAAGGAAAGACTAGAAGCAATGGGATGAAACTGAATGGGAGGAGACACAGATTAGATATTAGAAAAAACTTTTTGACAGTTAGAGTGATCAATGAGTGGAACAGGCTGCCACGAGTAGTGGTGAGTTCTCCTTCAATGGAAGTCTTCAAACAGAGGCTGGACAGACATCTGACTGGGATGATTTAGCGAATCCTCTTTGAGCAGGGGGTTGGACCAGATGGCCCAGGAGGTCCCTTCCAACTCTACGATTCTATGATTCTAAGTATCAGTCCTTGTGTACCCCTTCCTCAAACCTTTTAACACCTGTGACACTAGTAGATTCTTCGTGATGTTCCTCCTGCCCATAATTTTCCAACCAAATGCTACAACTGGCAAAAAAATTATTCACCTTCAAAATTGACCACCCTTCCTTCGCCACGTGACTCAACGCAGCACGTCTACATAATGTATTTATGACCCAGAAACTCTCAGCTGCTGAATCCAAAACTCCCACTCCTCCTTCCAGGCTGTTTCATATGCCCTCCGTGTACTGTCTGGAAGGGAAGCCCTAATCAATGATCCTGATGCTCAATGAACACCAATTCCCAGAGCTCCATGGGCCACTTGCAGCCAAGGTCCGAAACCGCTCCCACTATAATCGAGAAAGGGAATCAGCAATTGAGATCTCAATCCTGGGCAAATGAACAGCCACCATCCATGAGTTAAGGCCAATAAAACACAAAACAGTGACCCAGCAAACAAACCACGGGCTTAGAGGATGCAGATAAATTATTGATGACCATCACAACTGACATGTTTTCACAATGAAACCTGACTTTTTTTTTTTTTTTTTTGGTCAGTAAACGAATCGCAATCAAAATTCTCTACAATCCCAGTTGTCACATCTGCCATGTCTGTTTTGCCTCATGACCCTGGAGCTGTGTGCATGCACATCTCATGTCTGCTATCCTGCATGTTCCCTAGAGCAGTGTGCACACTCATCTCATGACTGTTGGGCTGCAAGATGTCTGCATTCTGCTCTGCCTTCTGCAATCATCGCTGCATGTCTGAAACCCTGATCATGTGACCTTTCCTAGGATCCAGCACTGTCCGGTTCTGCAATCATCTCTGCATGTCTGAAAACCCTGATCATGTGACCCTTCCTAGGTTCCAGCACTGTCTGGTTCTGCAATCCTCTCTGCATGCCTGGAATCCTGATCATGTGACTGCTCTGTGATCCTGAGGATCTGAACTGGAAGTTCTCCCCTGGTCCTGACCCGGAAGTGAAAGTGCTAATGCCCTATATCAGACCGCCCCTCCCTATGGTCAGTGCCTGATTATTGTGTTGCTTCCCTGCATGGCTGCTTGGTCTGCTGGGTCGCTCCCTCTATTCTGTGCCCGTGCACTCTGCCCTGTCGTGCGTCTCTGCACACGCTCCGTGCTCGTACTCTGCCTCTTGTCTCGTGCCATGTCTTGTGTTGTCTCTCGTGCCATGTTTGTCTTTGCCTTGAAGTACTTCTGCTGTTTTCTGCCTTAGCCTGTTTTGCTATGTCTCGCCTTAGATATTCTTTGACTTGTAGTCCTTCCTCTGTTCTCTGCCTTGTCTGTTTAGCTATGTCTGGTCTTTGCTATTCTGAGCCTTGTAGTACTTCTCATGTTTCTTGTTTCTGCCTGGTTTTCCGTACTCTGTCCTATGGTGCTCTCTTGCACATTTCCATGTTTAGTCCCAAGGTGCTCCCTTGGCCGGCTCTGGGCTTCGGCCTACGCTCCGCTGCTAGACTTTGTCCTCACTCTGACCTGGCTCTGTTTCTGCCTATGTTCCGCTCCGTGTTCCATACCCTGTCCTGCCTTGTCCCTTGCTTGTCCTTGCCTTGAACCCCGGCGTGGGTTCCCCTTGGCAGCAGTCGTGGTGGCTCAACCCCTTGGTCTTGCCCCTGACACTCCCTGTATAGGGGGTGGATTCTCATAAGATAAGCTCGCCCTCGGTGGGTGGGTACCATGACCCAGAGGGTCCACTCAAAAAATGGGCTCAGCAGAAGCTGAGTCTGTCACAAGTTATCATTAGTGACCGGCCATTATACTTGTCCAGGAGACCTTTTCAAACTATCAAGTCATCCCTAGTTCCCTCATTAATCAAATGTAGTGCCAAGGAGACAAAACCCCTGCCATAGCTGCAGCTAGCATAGGCATAATTCTGCAAGCAGAATTGACCTTTCCGAGCAGCGATTGGAGGTCCCTAAATTGTAATTTTTTTTAAGCTGAATTGCATTGTGAATTTCTTTGCCAGACAGAAAAATTGCAGCACTGTGCAATCTCCACTCCATTGATTGGTAATTCCAAAAAAACAAAGACAAGTGGTGGGATCCTCAGTTTTCTCCTTAGCTACCCATTCCAGAAATTAACTAAAAGCTTCAGGAAGCATGAAATCGAGCCACCCATTGGGAGGCAGCTATCTACAAAATATGAGCCTTCCCAAAAACAAACCAACAAATCTAGACTATTGAGGTGCACCGGCAACAATTGGAAAGCGGACTTGATATCCTTCTTCACTAGCAGCGTCCCTTTTCTGTAGTCCTCATCCATTGAACCATAGCATCAAATGAGGTATAAACCATCGAGCAAAGCTCCGGATCTATGCCATCATTCACCGAAAAACCTTAATGGGGCAGACAACTGCTGAAATAGCCAAAATTAATTTGTCTCATTCTTTGGTACCACCCCCAGTGGTGAAACAACTAAGATATGTAAGGCCCGGCCATTCCCCCCGCAATGAACTTCGTGCACAAAGTTTTGATTTACAACCGAGGGGTGCTTGTTAAACAGATGAAGTTTCTTAAGCTAAAAGGGACGTCGAGTGATGAAGAATGAATCCTAAAACTAAAAGAAAAACCTCCTCCAATAAAACCACGTTATCCTGTTTTGGGGATCAACTTAGATCAGAGGTCATCGCGAGAAGTCTCAGTGGACTCATCCCCTTTTGCAGAATCCCCTCCCCAAGACCTAAGTCTCCTTTTTTTTAAAGCAACAAGCCGCTCCATGGGGTCTGCCGTTGCATGTCGACCACTGGTGCTTGAATTTATAGTCGTCCACCACCCCCCCCCCCCCCGAACTAAATTCACATGGTCACTGGCTGACCTGTGGATCTGCTGCAGCTGATACCCGCATTCGATGCTTTTTTTCAACTGATTTATCAGGTTAGTTTAATCTGAGTATAACCCTAATTTGTCTACCGGATAAGACCCTATTTCGTGCTGATTTCCTGTTTCTGAGCTGGGAGAAACCACTGCATGTAGGAAGACTGGTAGTGTGCAAGCATGTGAACACAGGCCAGATCTGTGCTGTTATCTTACATGATGTTATACAGTATGTATAAAGAAAAGATGTGTAAGAAGGATTGCTATGAATTGTGGAGCAGAAGCAGAGAAGTTAAAGACTAAAAACAGCAACTGATGTAAATCCTGTCACAGACTTCTGAAGTGACAAATTCATATTCATAACCCTTTACAAGCAGCTATGTCCTCCTCTCGTAGATTAACCCTTTTCAAGCAGCTGTATCCTTTACAAGCAGCTATGTCCTCCTCTCGTAGATTAACCCTTTTCAAGCAGCTGTATCCTTTTCCTTTATCTGGACTGCAAGACTAGACAGGAACATCTTATTACACGGCTGATAAATAAAAATAAAAAAATTGTACTAAGTAAAGTTCAGACTCCTGGCGAGAGGATAAGATAATTGCCTCCTGATTTTGCTGCTAGCCTGCCCATTGGGATGCATTGGTAAATTAATTCCTCACATTTGTGATTCTTTCTTGGAGACTTTATGGGTAAAATAAGTAAATCGACACAGATAAATTGACTACAGATAAACTTGTACTTTGCCATTCAGATGTTTGAAAGAATCAGCCCCCTCCCCCCCCGCAGTTGGAACATCCCAGAGAAGAGAATCTCGCCAGACTTTGACCTCACCCTGGTAAAAGGGAAAGTAAAACCTGTGTCTTGTAATACTGCGGGAAATCATCAGATTTGCTAGTGACCTATATGTGGGAAAAGTCTTAGGCTGTGTGCACACGCTGCGGAATCTGCTGCGGATTGATCCGCGTGGCTTTTCAAAATCCGCAGATAGATCCGCAGGTCAAAAGACCTGCGGATTATCCTGCGGTTTTACCATCTCCACAATGGAGGAGATGGCAAACCGCGGCGGAATCCGCAGAAAGAATTGACATGTCAATTCTTTCTGCGGTTTAGAAACCGCAGAGAATCCGCGCGGAAAATTCCGCAGCATCTGCACTGCGGTTTCTATTTCCCATAGGGAATAATGGTACTGTACACCGCAGCAGAAACTGCTGCAGATCCACAGGGCCAAAACTGCTGCGGAACCGCAGCAGAATCCGCAGCGTGTGCACACACCCTTAGAATTTCATCTACTGTCAGTGTTGATGCTTTTCCTAGAACCGATAGGGCCACTTTAAGAAGTTTATCTCAGTGACAGGTCCCTTTAAATGTCTATGAAGCTGTCAGCCGCTGAATCCATTGAATTATGCAGGGGAAGCTTCACATTTCTCTGCTAAAAAAAAAAAAAAGTAGCCTCATCCCAATTATGGTGGAAGTAATTCAAGCAGGACAAAGTCCCAGAGCCGGCGAGGCAGGGTGGCTCTATCTCCCAGCGCTGCAGAAAACCGCTCAGATTGAAATGGGAGTAAAGAGGATTTCGCTGAACGAGAGGGAATAAATTACTGTAAGCTAGTTGGGTTTGCCCGGGACACCGACGGAGATTTAATACTCGCACAAAATATCAATTTATTATTTATTTTGTATATATTTTATTTTTAATACTCCATAAGGTGTATTTTATATACCCAAAATGTATCCGGAAGGCAGATAAGGAGTCTCTGCCAGGGATTAGATGCATCTTATCAAACTCGCCCCAGAAGACTAGAATAACGCTCAGGTCACAAGTCCGTGTTCTGAAGCCTCCCGCAGAAGGGGAAAATTGGACAAGTGCGGTCATGTAGCAATGACAGACAATCCTCTGATCTCCAGCTATGGTGAATTAATTCCTTCTGTGTTGCAATGGAAAATACATGACCTGGGTATTGTATAATTGTGGACTACCAGGTTTTTACAGAACCTTCTTGGACCCACCTTCCCCCACCGACCAACCCAAAATAACGAGACCAGACACCCAGCATGAAGATGGGATAAGTAACCCACAGAAAACCATTTATTAGCCAGTATAGTATAGTTCATCTGATTAGCTATGTCACTTAGGCCAAAAACATCAGTTTTTTTGATCAGTCAAAATCCGCTAAAATGGCGGATAGCGGATCCGTTCCTGTACTGACCACAACGTTTGTCACCGGACCGTTATATTAACCGATCCGTCAAAGGAAGAATTTTAAAGGAACCGCTGCCTGGGGGACGAGTGAGAGAGAGAGAAATGTTTCAGCCGCCAGAACAGAGTTTGGGGTTAAATTTCTGGCTGAGTGAAGTCTTTCGGGCATGCGCAGTGAGAAGTGCGGATCCGGCTGCCTGAAAAAACGTTGCATGGTCCGTTCGGGCATGTCGGCGGACGTCAAAATTTTGGCGGATCCGCAAAAAACCAGATCCAACGGATGGCCATCCGACAAGATCCGCCTGTAATGCAACTCAATGGGAAGAAAAACGGATCTGCCAAGAAAAATGGCGGATCCGTTTTTTTTGCAAAACAGCGGATTTTGACTTATGGACACAAACGGATGTATGAAACAGGCCTTACCCCATGTGCAGGGCAATGCAGTAGCTTAGGAGTCAGAGCACCTGCATCCATCTTTTTAGGTATCTAAGGCTATGTGCCCACGTAGCGTTTAAATCCGGACACTGAAAGCCGGACTCCTTCCCAGAAATCGCGCGTTTTTTTCAGCGTGATTTTACCGCGATTCTGTTCGCGATTTTGCCGCGATATTCAAGCACTTTCCAAGCGATTTGAAGCATCGCTTGGAATGTGATTGACAGGTTGGTAACACTCGTCAAACATAGTGTTTGACAAGTGTGACCAGGTTTTTACTATAGAGGCCGCCTATGCGGCATCAATAGTAAAAGAAAGAATGTAAAAAATAATTAAGAAATAAAAAATCGGGGTATATTTACCTTCCGACGTCCTGCGCTGCATTCCCGGCCTAAGCGTTCCCAGTAATGCCTTGCGAGACCTGTGATGACGTTGGTCTCGCGTTGCTATAGCGATCTCACGAGACCGCTAGAGTCACGCGAGACTACGTCATCACAGGACCTTGCCGCAAGGTATTACTGGGAACGCTGAGGCCCGGGAATGCAGCGCAGGACGTCGGAAGGTAAATATACCCCGATTTTTTTTATTTTTTATTCTTTTTTTTACAGGGGTATGGTACCCAGGGCCTGGAGGACAGTCTCCTCTCCTCCACACCGTGGGTAGCACCCGCCCTGAGACGCTTAACTTTGCGCATGGTGGGCATAGCCACATGCGGGAAGTAAGCGATTCTCATGCATTCCTATGGGTGCGGAATCGCGGCAATTCTTTTCGATTCCGCACAAAAGAATGAGCATGCTGCGATTTTTTTTTTTCCGCGATGCGATTCCACCGCGGAAAAAAGCGCAGCATTAGCACAGCATGTGCGGAATGCCATAGGAATGCATGGGGGGCGTTCTGTACACGATTTTTAAACGTTTTCGCGCCAAAAACGCTTAAAAATTGCATCGTGGGCACACAGCCTTAAGGCGTGCAAACCTTATAGGCCCAATTTATTAGGAATGGCACTGTGACTTGTAAAGAAGACACCGCTGGAGTAAGATTATAATTACAGTGCACCTCCGCCAGAAATCTTACTCCAGTCAGTGACTGGAGTACATTTCTGGTATAATTTACACCACCAAAGGGGCATAAATTGTGATGAATTTGCATTTCAAGGTGTTTTGCTACAGAATTGTTGCAAAAACACCTTAAAAATTGGGTCTTATGTACTTGGAAAAGACGTGATAAATGATAAATCCTATTTCTCCAGGTTTCTCAGAGATCTATATGTTTCTGTGCCTTATTAGGCCAGGTGCTGCCTCTATGGTGGTATTTTCTTCCTCATTCACACCTATTCTTTCTGCATTCCCTTTTCTGACACATCTTCTTAATCTCAGTGTTAAATAATAGTGTTAATTAATGGCGTCATCACCGTACCACAAGAAGTGACTCATCACTGGGCTAATAATACACTTATTGCACTTCGATGTGAACTGCCTTTATTTCCTTCTAATATTCGTCATGCGCATGGCCACATTACGGCTCTGTCCAGACTGTTACATGGACCCATCGAAGGGCTGCCCCGCACTATAGCACTATATGGCGGCACGCTGAGAGCCATTCAGAGCCATGGGCTGCTGACAATATTTACCACTTCACTAAAACTTTTCAAGAGGGATTTTGGGGTAAAAATCTGGCTAAACTTTAGGATAGAAAAAGAGGCTAATTGCAAATGAGCCAGTGATGCATGTAATATACCAATCAGGGACTTGGGAGAGCCAATCATTGTGAAAACAAAATCTGATTTCCTCTATTCTTTCTCTCTCGCGCACACGGTAATGATATGCATAATTCAGCGGAGTATCTTGACAGTAATTAGACCAAAACAATGTGCAAGTAAAAAAAATTGGATGTTCCCTAATTTATCCTTCCAATCAGGGATTCATGGAAGGATCCACCACCACATCCCGCTGCTGCCACCATCTGGACAGTATCCAGAACTACACAGGTACTTGGTTCATAGATACATACTGTACATACAGCACCACTTAGTGGGAAAAGACATTATACTTCAATATGAGCTGTACAATATTACAGTAACCCATAAAGCCCATTGATAGGGTAATGAAAAGCGCCTCAGCTTTTTATACATTTTTTGGCTGTTTTCAATATTTCTGCTTGCTTGTCAGTGAATGGGAGCATTGACATGTGACTTATTCTATGCTATATAATCACTTTCTGGCCTAGGAGCAAGGAGCCTTGTGACATTACAGTGTGCATGACTGCTGCAACTTTACTGAGATCATCATAAGACTGAGCCATCACTGAGCACATTACTACACTGACAACAGGGTGCATGTTATAGAGCGAGTGCAATGACACTATAAGCATTATCAATGCACTGTAACATCACTGTGCATATGATTCTTGTAAGATACCTTGAATTAATTATTCCTTTACTGTGACGCTATTTTGCATATAGTTTCAATGTTGTTACATCACTGTGTGCATTATCACTGTACTGTGCCATCACTTTTTTATCCTTGCATTGTGTCATCACATCACCTTATTTATTATTTCTGTACTGTGACATCAGTGTGTTTATCTTTGTACTGTGACACTACATCACTGAGTGTATTATGTCTGTACTGTGACATCATTGTTTATTTTCCCTGTAATGTGATATCAGTGTGATTATTATTTCTGTACTGTCACATTCACTGGGATTTTTATCCCTGTACTGTGACATCACCACATTTATTATCTCTGTACTGTGACATCTTTGTATTTATTATCCCTGTACTGTGACATCAGTGTATATTATCTCTGTACTATGACATCACTGTGTGTATTTTCCCTGTACGGTGACATCACTGTGTGCATTATCCCTGTACTGCGACATCACTGTGTGTATTATCCCTGTACGGTGACATCACTGTGTGCATTATCCCTGTACTGTGACATCACTGTGTGTGATCCCTGTACTGTGACATCACTGTGTGTATTATCCCTGTACTGCGACATCACTGTGTGTATTATCCCTGTACGGTGACATCACTGTGTGCATTATCCCTGTACTGTGACATCACTGTGTGTGATCCCTGTACTGTGACATCACTCTGTGTATTATCCCTGTACTGCGACATCACTGTGTGTATTATTCCTGTACTGTGACATCACTGTGTGTGATCCCTGTACTGTGACATCACTGTGTGTATTATCCCTGTACTGTGACATCACTGTGTGTATTATCCCTGTACGGTGACATCACTGTGTGCATTATCCCTGTACTGTGACATCACTCTGTGTATTATCCCTGTACTGCGACATCACTGTGTGTATTATCCCTGTACTGTGACATCACTGTGTGTATTATCTCTGTACTGCGACATCACTGTGTGTATTATTCCTGTACTGTGACATCACTGTGTGTGATCCCTGTACTGTGACATCACTGTGTGTATTATCCCTGTACTGTGACATCACTGTGTGTATTATCTCTGTACTGCGACATCACTGTGTGTTATCCCTGTACTGTGGCATCACTGTGTGTATTATCCCTGTACTTAGACATCACTGTGTGTATTATCCCTATACTGTGACATCACTGTGTGTATTATCCCTGTACTGTGACATCACTGTGTGTATTATCTCTGTACTGTGACATCACTGTGTGTGATCCCTGTACGGTGACATCACTGTGTGTATTATCCCTGTACTGTGACATCACTGTGTGTATTATCCTTGTACTGACATCACTGTGTGTATTATCCCTGTACTGCGACATCACTGTGTATTATCCCTGTACTGTGACATCACTGTGTATTATCCCTGTACTGTGACATCACTGTGTGTATTATCCCTGTACTGTGACATCACTTTGTGTATTATCCCTGTACTGACATCACTGTGTGTATTATCCCTGTACTGTGACATCACTGTGTGTATTATCCCTGTACTGTGACATCACTGTGTGTATTATCCTTGTACTGACATCACTGTGTGTATTATCCCTGTACTGCGACATCACTGTGTGTATTATCCCTGTACTGTGACATCACTGTGTGTTATTCCTATACTGTGACATCACTGTGTGTATTATCCCTGTACTGTGACATCACTGTGTGTATTATCCCTGTTCTGTGACATCACTGTGTGTATTATCCCTGTACTGTGACATCACTGTGTGTATTATCCCTGTACTGTGACATCACTGTGTGTTATCCCTGTACTGTGACATCACTGTGTGTATTATCCCTGTACTGTGACATCACTGTGTGTATTATCCCTGTACTGTGACATCACTGTGTGTAGTATCCCTGTACTGCGACATCACTGTGTGTATTATCCCTGTACTGTGACATCACTGTGTGTATTATCCCTGTACTGTGACATCACTGTGTACATTGTTGAAAAGTGTATTAATAGTGTAGCAATGTCTAATTCCTAGTTCTGCTACATAGAATAGTAGCAAAGTAATTTCCATGACAGTCTCTCCAATTGTTGCAAATATTTGTCCACGTGGCACGTGTCCCCTTGTCGAATAGCTAGTTTAAGGCCACGTTCACAAATTCAGTACTTGGTCAGTATTTGCCAAAATCAGTAGCAGAATCAGAGGGAAAGTATAATAGAAACACATCACCACTTCTGTATTTATCACCCACTCCTGGTTTTGGCTTACAAATACTGATGTGAAATACTGACCAAATACTGATCGTCTGATCATGGGCCTAAAGATAAGATTGGTAAAATTTAAGAACATTCTGCAGCTGATTCTACTAATGTTAGTAACTGTTCTATCAGAAAACCAATCGTTTTAGTGATACTCACAATAAAATATTATATAAACGGTATTACTGTTATCCTGGTAAAAAGAGAACAGCCTGGTGGATTATACTAGATTATACTGGCCTCGTTCTATGCTCTTTCTTGTTACATGATCACCAGTCAGTAATATTATCACATACACACTATTGTTATTGTTTTACAAGCTCATGAAACAGTCATATTGTGTCGCAAAGACGTCTTATCTTACAAATTCTGTGGCTCAGAAATTAAACTTTGTTCACTTGTATTGCGCATTCTACGTTTCTTGTCGCAGTCCTAACAAAACCAATTTATTTCATCTAACGTTCTTAAATAGTTTAAATTAAAGCATAGATGGGCAGAAAAGTGAGTTCAGCTGTAGAGTATAATATCGGATATCACTCAGGATCAGTACAGGATAAGTAATGGCATGGAATAATTGTGTACATACATCACATTACTGATCCTGAGTTACCTCCTGTATTATACTCCAGAGCTGCACTCACTATTCTGCTGGTGCAGTCACTGTGTACATACATTACTTTACTGATCCTTAGTTACATCCTGTATTATACCCTAGAGCTGCACTCACTATTCTGCTGGTGCAGTCACTGTGTACATACATTACATTACTGATCCTGTATTGATCCTGAGTTATATCATGTATTATACTCCAGAGCTGCACTCACTATTCTGCTGGTGCAGTCACTGTGTACATATATTACATTACTGATCCTGAGTTACATCCTGTATTATACCCCAGAGCTGCACTCACTATTCTGCTGGTGCAGTCACTGTGTACATACATTACATTACTGATCCTGTACTGATCCTGAGTTATATCATATATTATACTCCAGAGCTGCACTCACTCTAATGCTGCTGCAGTCACTCTGTCCATACATTAAATTTATAATGTACTGATCCTGAGTTACATTCTCTATTATACTCCAGAGCTGCACTAGCTATTCTGCTGGTGCAGTCACAGTGTACATACAGTGGGAGAAAAAAGTATTTGATCCCTTGCTGATTTTGTAAGTGTCATGGTATAGGACATGGTTAATGTCCTGTTCTTGCAGGGTTAACTTTCGCTGGCCTCCCTTTGGAGGGGTATTTATACCCCCTCCAGGCTATGATTCCTTGTTAGCTATACTGTTATTCTGGCTGTGTGTCTGACCCGCCTGGTGTGCGTGTATACTGCATTGCTTGTTTTCTTCCCGTGTATGACCCGGTCTGTCGCCTCACTCTGTACTCAGTCTCTTGCTTTGGTACTATTGTCTTCTCCGGTTCTGACCTCCTGGCTTGGCTATCGTTACTCCGTTACCGTTTGCCCCTATTGTACCGTCTATTGCCCGTTCTGGTTTACTGATTTATTGCTTCGT
Source organism: Dendrobates tinctorius (assembly GCF_039654945.1). Classification (NCBI taxonomy): domain Eukaryota; kingdom Metazoa; phylum Chordata; class Amphibia; order Anura; family Dendrobatidae; genus Dendrobates; species Dendrobates tinctorius. The sequence goes on from NW_027361677.1 coordinate 19,897,321, forward strand.
CCTGACTATCCGCTCTGTCTAATCCTTTGGTATTGTCGTGTTAAGATAAACCCCTTGAGTGGTCTAGTTTCCAAAATGGGGTTCATTTGTGTGGTGTTTCCACTGTTTAGGCACCTCAGGGGCTCTCCAAACACATGGCGTTGGTTATTGATTCAAGCCAATTTTGTATTCCAATAGTCAAATGGCTCTCCTTTCCTTCGAAGCCCTGCCGTGCGCCCTAACAGTAGTTTTCCTCCACATATGGGTTATCTGTGTGGTCAGGAGAAATTGCACAACAAATTTTGAGGTCAGTTTTATTTATTTATTTTTTTTGCTACCTTTTGTGTGAAAAAAGTTTTTGCATCACCACATTTTTGAGAGCTATAATTTTTCCTTATTTTGGCCCACAGAGTCATGTGAGGTTTTGTTTCTTGCGTGACGAGTTGTCGTTTTTATTGGTACCATTTTCAGGCGCGTGGCGTTTTTTGATCGCTTTCTATTCCGATTTTTTTTGGGGGGGAGACAGAAAAAGCAAAGACCAGCAATTCATGAATTTCTTTTTTTGGGGGGGAGATGGTGGGGTTTATACCGTTCTGCGTGTAGTAAAACTGATAAAGCAATTTTATTCTTCAGGTCAGAACGATTACAGCAATACCTCATTTATATCATTTTTTATGTTTTGGTGCCTTTACATAATAAAACCTATTTTATATAAAAAATAATTGTTTTGCACCACTTTATTCTGAGAGCTATAAGTCTACCGTATTTTTCTGGTGATGGAACTGTATGGTTGCTTGTTTTTTTGCGGGACAAGATGACGTTTTCAGCGGTACCTTGTTTATTTATAGCCGTCTTTTTGATCGCGTGTTATTCCACTTTTTGTTTGTCGGTACGATGATAAAGCATTGTTTTTTTTGCCTTGTTTTTTTCTATGGTGTTCACTATAGAGGTTAACTAGTGGGACAGCTTTATAGGTCGGATCATTACAGACGCGGCGATACTAAATGTGTACTTTTATTGTTTAGATTATTTTTTTATTCAAATATTGATTTAATGATAGAATAAATATTGATTTTTTTTTTTTTTTAATATTTTTACAGTTAATTGAAAATGTATTTATTTACTTCATTTTAATTTTTACACTTTGTCCTACTATGGGACACTCATATTTTTTTGCAGGCTGATCGCTTCTATAGCATGCAGATGGCTTGCTGTCAGCCCTCTGCCTGCTCCCAGAATGCTGCGATCGTCTTCGATCGCAGTATTCCCCGGGGGTTAAAGTGCCGGGAGCGGTCCTGGAACTTAATGTTGGGTGTCAGCTGTGAGAATCAGCTGACAAACGGCCACAATCGGCCGCACACAACCTGTGTGCGCGGCCGATCGCTGAGACGTACTATTCCGTCCGTGGTCAAACTGGCCCAAGTCACATGGACGGGATAGTACGTCTAACGTCTGAAAGGTGTTAAAGTCGCTTCAAATGTGAACGCTTATCATAATAATGTTCATTAACCTGAAATCCGTGACTCATGGTAATGTCATTGTGAGTGGAGATGTTCATTGCGTCTCTTGTTCCTGCGTGTCTGCCTCGCTGCTTCTCGTCTTATTATGTAAGTTTGTTGCTTTCCAGCAATAATTAACAGAGGTGTCAGCTCTGGGAGAAAAACAAGGCGACCCCATGGAAACCAAACACATCGCCTGTAATCGTAACTGGATGCTCTTTAGAGAGGCCATATGGCGATCACCTCATTATATATACAGGGAAAGAAAAACACCATCAGTTATTCAACAGCAGAAACGTCCAACAATCCAATATAATAATAATATAAGTGTGCGGTACAATATACTGCATTATATACAGCCCAAATCAAGCACTAGGTAAACAGGATCCTGTGTCATAACTCAGAGCTGTATTCACAATTCTACATTCTTCAGAGCTGAGTACCTAATAAAGAAAAAAAAGTAATGTACAGTATATATATACAGTGACTGCACCAGCAGAATAGTGAATGCAGCTCTGGGGTATAATACAGGAGGTAACTCAGGATCAGTAATGTAATGTATGTACACAGTGACTGCACCAGCAGAATAGTGAGTGCAGCTCTGGAGTATAATACAGGATGTAACTCAGGATCAGTAATGTATGTACACAGTGACTGCACCAGCAGAATAGTGAGTGCAGCTCTGGAGTATAATACAGGATGTAACTCAGGATCAGTAATGTATGTACACAGTGACTGCACCAGCAGAATAGTGAGTGCAGCTCTGGGGTATAATACAGGATGTAACTCAGGATCAGTAATGTAATGTATGTACACAGTGACTGCACCAGCAGAATAGTGAGTGCAGCTCTGGGGTATAATACAGGATGTAACTCAGGATCAGTAATGTATGTACACAGTGACTGCACCAGCAGAATAGTGAGTGCTGCTCTGGAGTATAATACAGGATGTAACTCAGGATCAGTAATGTATGTACACAGTGACTGCACCAGCAGAATAGTGAGTGCAGCTCTGGAGTATAATACAGGAGGTAACTCAGGATCAGTACTGTAATGTATGTACACAGTGACTGCAGCTCTGGAGTATAATGCAGGATGTAACTCAGGATCAGTAATGTAATGCATGTACACAGTGAATGTACCAGCAGAATAGTGAGTGCAGCTCTGGGGTATAATACAGGATGTAACTCTGGATGATCAGTGCAAGATGTAAATATGGATAAAAATAATTGACTTGTTGCAAATGTACTACATTCCTGGTTGCTGGCCGTTCTAAGTACTTACTGAGATTCTCTGTCTTTTAAATCCGTTACCAAGTATGTAGTAGCAAAGGATCCGCTCCCCAGCTTCTGGTGTACAGTATATCGCTTCATTATATGAGATCCAGGAGAAAATCCACTTTGCCACATTGTTGCTCTTTCTTTGTCTATAGTTAAATCCATCTGTGAAATATAACACAAGGACACTAAGTGCTGGCCCGAGACTGGAGCAGAGATGGACATCTCACAACTCAAGGTGCTTTTGTGCTACTTAGTAATGGCGATCCGTGGGGATATCCAATATGGCCTACAGATCACCAGCAGGGTCACTAATACATGATGGAGAATTGGAAACCACACCAAAGCAGCAGTGTATCCCATGACATGGGTGGCTCATAACAGTGAGATCAGGGGACTCATTCCAGACCGCTACATAAGTGCCAGGGCAGGACAGTGCCCATCACAGTGCCCGTTACAATTTATCTAACTCCTCAATTCTGCGGAATTTCATCAAATCTGCTTCTTTATTCTTAAGGAAGATAACGGCATATTATTGGCAGAATTGTCTGAAATCTAATGTGTATGGGGGGGCCTTCCAATTCATTAATGTCAGATCTGTGGGGGTCTGACACCTGGCACCTCACCTATCAGCTTTTTGCAGCTCCCTACAGTATGAGTAGAGCCGGAGTGGCGCTGCTGGCGCACACACTGTTCTCAGGTGCTGCCGCTCAGACCCCACTCACTTCAGCATTTAAACAATGTATAATCGAAAGTTGCATGACTTTCCTGCTGAGCATTTTCAGAAACACACTTTTTCCAGTCTTCCATATTCCCAGTGTGACAAATAAAAGGAGACTTAAGTAAATGCTTTAATTCTGCGGAAAGTCTCACACACCTGCTCTATGCTGCTTTTGACTTTCAGAATTTACAGAGCGCAGGGGGAGATATTAATTGCACATAGATAACCCAGATGGGGCCTCCACGAGTCTGAGGACCACAATGTGGCTCTGTCGGGCTCTTCTATGAGACTGTCACGCTGCGAGACAGCTTTTATCAAAGACTAAACCTGCACCAGATTAAATCTGACTGTCTGCGAATTGGTTGGAGAAAACTCAGGAAAGCAGAAAATATCATTTTCCCAGTGATACTGGTAGGCAGTGAATGAATAGAGGGGCATCTGCCATTTAGGACCCTCATCTACTAGATAGACTGGAAAGAGAAGTCATGTCTCATGTCCATCAATTACATCACTTGCCTGATGATTTCAATAGGCAGTGTGTAATGTTTCATTCCTCCTGTCGTGGCGCTGCCGGGAAATTGAACACTTGCTGCGCTGCGCCTGATCACTGGCGCTGGAAGATCCTGATCAGCTTATCACCGTCTGACCTTTCTAACTTATATTGTTTGGTAAAGTAGATACTTTCTTGAATTGAAAAAATAAAGGAAATTTTTAACCCATTCACCCCTGGGTCGATTTTCCGTTTTTTTGTTTTTTTTTCTCCCACCCCCCCTTCTTCCAGGAGCAATAATTTGTTTATTTTTCCATCCATATAGCCATAGGAGTGCCTTTATTTTTTTTTATTTTTTTTATATAGATGAGTTGTACTTTTGAATGACACAGTGATGTACTGGAAAGTTCAAGTGTGGCAAAATAGCAAAAAAAAAAAATGCAATTCTGCAATTTTTTTTTTATTTACAGTAAAAATGACCACGGGTCAGTACAATTACAAAGATACCAAACATGCCTACTCTACCTTTTTGTTTTATATAAGTTCTGGAAAAAATTAAAAGTTCAGAAATTTGTAAAAAAAAATAAATAAAATTTGCTTGTCTTGCTATTTTTCGAGAGCTCTAACATTTTCAATTTTTGCGATGTGGAGCTGTCTCAGGGCTTGTTTTTTACTCCCAGGGACAATGTTTTTATTGATACAATATTAGGCTAGATATGATACTCATTACATTTTTTTTGTGTTGTTGCGGCTGATGAAAAAAACTTAATTCTGGCGTTTTTATTTTTTTTCCTCATTATGCCATTTATTAATTGCATTAATTTATATATATGTTTTTCAACACGAGAACGCCAGGCTACATGTGAACAGCCTGCATGGCCTAAACATGCTACCATGGGCTGCAGCATCTCCAGACTTGTTTCCCGTCCAGCAATGGCAAAGAAGCTGCCAGCAGCGGATCTTGATGATTTGTCCAAGTGGATTCAATGTAGCAGAACCTTCCTCAGGTGACCATTGATAACCTCATTGATGGCAGCCGAGGCTGTAAGTATGGGGATTTCTGCATGTGGTGCTCATATTCCATATTGAACAAATCAAGATGTTTTGAAAACTTTGCTTCCATATTAAAATCAATTCACATGTGTTTATCCATCCTGTGATTTCTATAATTCCCCCACTTTTTTACAATCTCAATATTGATATGCATTATCTAAGCATTCACTCACCTGTTACTGCAGAGCATGTGGTATAAACCCGGGGCAGGTGACTGCAGCAGACATTACCGGCAGGTGAGGAAGAGTCCATATACTGCCTCAAAAGGGGTGGCGAATTGATCAAAAATACCTTTTCTAAGCAATAAACCAACTAAAAGAATAACAATGCTAATAGTTCAACTGGAGGAAACAGCGTAGCACGGCACATGGCCAATAATAAGGAGCAAACAATGTCTACTATGATCTCTTACATGCTCATTAGGGTTAACCAACCCCGGTACATCATATTATGCCTCAGGTGAGCGCTGGCTTGGTCACAGTTGTCCCTGGATACTGGTGGTGACAGATATATATTTTATTACTTCCTCCAAGTGACCAAGCAATTTCACTTTACCATGACAAAGGACATTGATAATTTTCATTATTAGCTTCTTGTGTGTCAGGAGATTTATTGTAGGATACATTGCAACATAATTTTCTTTTTTTTTTCTCTTGCTTTGTTGATACTCCTGGAAAATCAAAGCTTTATAGTTACAAACATTGGAAAAAGACACAAAACCAGCAAACTCAACCTCATATGGATCAGTTGTCCAAATTATATATTCTATGATTTATATAATAAAACAATTCATTTTGACAGTAGACAAATCTCTGCTAATGCTCCCTCCTGGGGTAGAGCATTTCATACTGTTACTACTGTAACTGTAGAGAATCCTTTGCTATATGGCAAGCATCTAGACAAATCTCTGCTAATGCTCCCTCCTGAGGTAGAGCATTTCATACTGTTACTACTGTATCTGTAGAAGAGAAAACAAGGGCGGGGGTGCAGACATAGGGCTTCACCTGGTATAAATCAATTAAAATATAAAAGTACTCTGGAGTACTCACCCTTTATGGGTTGTGTTCAGACACAACCACTCTCAACGTTTGTTGCAGTCATATATATACAGTATAGCTGCTGCAGAGCTCGTGCAGGTGGACAGCGTCCACTAGGTATCATAAGTTGAGGATCCAAGAAAAGCACTTCTGAGCATCCGCGCTGCTTTAGTGATAAGAATTCTTCAGAAATCCATATAAATCTTTCAAGTTCTTTATTATATGTACTACAGAAACTACGCGTTTCGAGGTGACAAACCGCACCTCTTCTTCAGGTTACAGTACAGAGTTGTCAACTCAGAAGTGCTTTTCTTGGATCCTCAACTTATGATACTGTATCTGTAGAGAATCCTTCCCTATGTGGCAAGCATCTAGACTGTCTGCTAATGCAACCTCCTGGGGTAGAGCACTTCATACTGTTACTTCTGTAACTGTAGAGAATCCTTCCCTATATGGCAAGCATGTAGACTAATCTATGCTAATGCTACCTCCTGGGGTAGAGCATTTCATACTGTTACTACTGTAACTGTAGAGAATCCTTCCCTATATGGCAAGCATCTAGACTAATCTCTGCTAATGCTACCTCCTGGGGTAGAGCATTTCATACTATTGTTCTGCTAATGCTACCTCCTGGGGTAGAGCATTTCATGCTGTTACTACTGTAACTAGAGAATCCTTCCCTATATGGCAAGCATCTAGACTAATCTCTGCTAATGCTACCTCCTGGGGTAGCGCATTTCATACTGTTACTTCTGTAACTGTAGAGAATCCTTCCCTATATGGCAAGCATCTAGACTAATCTCTGTTAATGCTACCTCCTGGGGTAGAGCATTTCATACTGTTACTCTGCTAATGCTACCTCCTGGGATAGAGCATTTCATATTGTTACTACTGTAACTGTAGAGAATCCTTCCCTATATGGCAAGCATCTAGACTAATCTCTGCTAATGCTCCCTCCTGGGGTAGAGCATTTCATACTGTTACTCTGCTAATGCCACCTCCTGGGGTAGAGCATTTCATATTGTTACTACTGTAACTGTAGAGAATCCTTCCCTATATGGCAAGCATCTAGACTAATCTCTACTAATGCTACCTCCTGGGGTAGAGCATTTCATACTGTTACTACTGTAACTGCAGAAAATCCTTCCTTTTATTAATGTCTGTGAATAATTGGTACATTTTTTGATGCAGTATTTCTGCACCTATTAGCTAAATTAGGTTCCTTATGTTCTTTCATTGCGTTTTTTGAGTGGGCTTTTTTTTTTTGCGGCCACGTAATCACATGTCTGCGATTTGCACACTTGTGATTGTGTGCCGGGCTAGTCACATCCAGCTTCTCTCAATTCACTTCTAATGAAGGAAGATGTCTATATGCAAATCTCAGGGATGAGCCAAGTGACCACCCGCACCCACTAAAAACACCGGGAAATTGTGGCCGACTGCGCACTGTCAAGATTCCGCAGTCACTTGATGACTGTAGAAAATGAGGATGAGTGACCTCATGAAGATCAACATCCGACACTGCGGAGACACCATCACATGTTTCTCAACGCAGTGATTCTAGAGCAATGCCCCCATCCCTTATGGGAAATATGCAAAAACATGTAAATCAACAGCCGCGGAGACACCATCACATGTTTCTCAACGCAAGCAATGACTAGCCAGGTCTTTCACCGGGAAGGAACAACCACGGGAAGGGCAGTCTCCAATGAAGGAAACCACCTATGCCAAAACATGGTATCCATCCACAGACAGCTGTTTCGGGGTATTGCCCCTCATCAGTGTGGAGTAGGAAACTGGCTAGTAGGAGCAATGCCTAGTAAAAGACTGCGAAACTTGATGACTGTAGACTTGTGTCCCAAGCCTGGACAACACCTTTAACTGTCTGCCATGTGTTAATTTTTGATGATTGTTGGGTCAGCAGCACCTGGATAGTCAATGTCCATGGCAATAGCGATTGAAGAAATTATATGTACACTTAAAGGGATTTATCTGGGCAAATTTTCGGCAAAGAGTGCAGCTTGACAAATACTATGAGCTTACTTGCACAAGCTGAAAGCACTGCCGAGAATTTAATCTGAGCATGCATTGCCCTCGGCGGCCATTTTCACGGAGGCCTCCGCATCGCAGCAATGGATGTGCTGGGCCACTGGGCTTTCAAAAAATGCAGACGGAGTCCCCCCCTGCACCACAGTGCACCACCGCCGAACCTGCCGCACCAGCTTGAGAAGGAGGTGTGATCATCGCCTGGCAGCAGCGGACCGTGACCTCCGCAGAATCGCCTGACTCCTGCTGCCGCCACAGTATTTGTGTGTATATCACGACTATAGGACCTACCCCCATTTTCCCAAAAAAAAATTTTGGGAAAAAAAGTGCGTCTTATAGTCTGAAAAATATGGTAAGTGACAGCAGATTAGAACAGGTTTGGTCAGTATTAGTTTCCTAGAAGAATGAGGACACAGTTTCGGTCGCGTCTGGACGCCGGGACAGTTTTGGACCCAAGGTTCAAAAGAGATATATAGAGTCATGTCGCTGTCTCCCTGATGAGGAAGAGGTCAGCTGGGTCTCAGAATGGGGTGAAGATTGTGGGTCTCAGAACAGGATGGGGACAAGGACTGATGGATCACAAAAACAAGGGAACATCACTTAATGAGACTGTGTCTTAATCTGCATGCTGCAGCCATTTGTAAATCAATTGCACAGTAAAGTCGAACCTGTTAATCCAGACCCGAGGTCTTCTGTCTTGTTTGTAGCCAGATCCGGTCCCATGGACTGAGAAATAACTAGGGCTCCCGAAACAAAAGTGAGTGAGGAATGTACTACACCACACACTCCACCCAGACGCGCGTTTAGAAGAGGGGTTGCGGGGCAATCAGATCTCCGTTCCGGCCCACAGCAGACACAAACGCACATACCCCGGCGCTGCTTCATGACTGCAATCTCTGCACCCTTTGTGTGTACATTACAGACAGTTAGGATTCAGCAACCTGCATTGCTTGCCAAAAGTTTACCCTGGCGTGAACACCCCTTTGTTTTAGGGACTGTTGATATACAAAGGTAGTTTACACATGAATCCAGTCTCAAGCATCTGGTCTTAGCGGAGGAAATATTATACAAGTTTCCCTAGTCACAATATGCAGACACAATAGAGTGACATAAATAGGGCAGGGTTTGCAGTGTATACCTGGTGCTAGGTTTCACTATTATTAGATGCCAGCTTGCACTTCCGTCTTTCATTTCTTGTGGGTAAAGTTTCCTGTTTATTTAGTTTTCAGATTCTTATGATGCCTGAATTAATGTGTGTAGCGACACTGACCACATGAGCGCTGGGCTCTAATATGCGATGTAGCTGAACCACTTACAGCTCATAATGAGAACCTAACTATATGAATAGTGAGGAAACGTTATCCATTTACCGCTAGATATAAGGTGACATCCTTCTCGTGTGGTTACTGTAGCTCTTGGATCGTTACACCATATCCTGCCCTTTGAGATATTACACAGGGGCCCTCCCTTTTCACACAAGTAATACCTGATTGTCAAAGATGTAACTAAAGGCTCATAGACTCTGGTTCAACATTTTTGCATGGCCCCCCCTATCTCCTCACTCTGACACCCGCTTATAAACTGTCACAAGTGTGTCATGTCACAGATCTTCCATTTAGCCTGTGTGTTTGGATCCCGTGTTAAATAGATTTGGTTTCATTTTTGTGCTGAAGAGGTTAACAACCTTTTCTATGCTGGTCAGAAGCTAGCAGCTGCTTCTGATCTGGTCATTACCTCGCCTTATAAATCCTGGCCAGAACCTCTCTGCCTTGCCAGAGAAAGCTTTGCTTCCTAGCTCCTTGGAGGCGTTCTGCTTAATAGGAGTTTGTTGTTATGGAGATTTGTCTTCCTGTGCTGAGGGCTAAAGCCAAGTTGATGAAGTGGAGTTGTAGTAGTGATCTTTAGTTTGCAGTAGTACATGGGTGTTTATCTCCTGGTTCCTATTCCCATTTGGTTGGTACATTCCTATCATTCCCTATATATCTCTTGACCTTTCAGTGTTTGTTGCTTTTTGTTATCCATGTTTAGTTTTTGTTTTGTTTGCCTTATGTTTCTGTCCGAAGCCTCATGGGGTGAGGGAGGGGACATATCGGGGTTTAACAGGAGCATAATAAGCTCAGAGACTCAGGCCGCTCTACCTTCAGGAGTACCCCCGGGACAGGGATAGTTAGGGTCCCAGTTTCAGGGACAGTTTAAGGCCTCCCTTCCTTACCAAAGACTGTCATGGCGTGAAAAAGACCAGTCCAGGTAGCCATGCTAACTAAGGTTTCCTCCTAGCTAGTAAACCACTAGCCCTGCTAGCATAACCATTGGGAGGCTTGTGCCAATCCCGTTTTTGTTTTGCCTGCAAAAGTGTCTGGATTTTGGCATAGTCAAATTATTTCCTATTTGGATAGGATATCCTTTATCATGCAAAGCCACAAAGTCCTAGGCACATTCGTAATGTCCAGTGTGGTGGATTTGGTTCCCGGAGAACCATAAACCATTACATTTAACAGACGCCATTGCCCACAGTGTTTGACGCACAGCCCAAGACTTAAGTCTGGAGGATAATTAATAAGAAACTGAGCCTTTTAGCTTTCTACTCAGTGAGGAGTCAGCCGATATGTTTGAATATACTGTACCTTAAACCAAAGGTGACTATGGTGGGCACTTGACCATCAATCCTGAAGCATAGAGCAATGGATGACCATGGATATCATTTTCTTTTACATGATGTGGGCGGCCATGGTGCGAGTACGTCACTTACCTAAGTCAGAGATGGCACTACGATGGACTAGGGGAAAAAAAAAAGCCACAGGAGGCAATGTGATGGTCTGGACAATGGTCTAGGGAACAGTGGGTCCTGGAATGACGTGGATGTGACATGTACCACCTACCTAAACATTTTAGAGAAAAAGTACCCCCATTCAGAACGAGTGAGAATCGGCTCCTTGTGTTGAAGAAATGAAAAATTTGTGATCCACAAGCCCAATTATAATCCTTTTTTTTTTTCCCAAATAGAGGCTGAATCCACATGACATGGGGCTGGGTGATGGTGCAAGCCTGAAACAGAAGGCTATGTAATATGTTCAATCAGGGCACAAAATGTTGGCCCGGGTCAATAATGGTCACTGGCTTTACATTAATGAATCCAGTCACATTATACACTCCCTGACAGAAGTTATGTCGCTTATCCATGTTATGTACAGTCATGGCCAAAAGTTTTGAGAATGACACAAATATTAATTTTTACAAAGTCTACTGCTTCATTTTTTCTAATGGCAATTTGCATATACTCCAGAATGTTATAAAGAGTGATCAGCTTAACAGCAATTACTTGCAAAGTCAATATTTGCCTAGAAAATGAACTTTATCCCCCAAAACACATTTCAACATCATTGCAGCCCTGCCTTAAAAGGACCAGCTAACATCGTTTCAGTGATTGCTCCATTAACACAGGTGTGGGTGTTGATGAGGACAGGGCTGGAGATCAATCTGTCATGATTAAGTAAGAATGACACCACTGGACACTTTAAAAGGAGGCTGGTGCTTGGCATCATTGTTTCTCTAAACACACGGGCTGATGACCGGATCATGCAGCTTTATATGAAAATCCCTATTATAATTGCCAGACCTGAATTAACAAGCATTTCTCACCTACTGTGTCCCCCCATTTCCTTGTAGATTGTAAGCTTGCGAGCAGGGACCTCACTCCTAATGTCATTGTTTGAATTGTCTTAACTTGTATTGAATTTATTGTCTGTACATGTCCCCGCTTAATTGTAAAGTGCTGCGGAATATGTTGGCGCTATATAAATAAAAATTATTATTATTATTATTATTTCTCTTCTGGTAACCATGGTTATCTCTAAAGAAACACGTGCAGTCATCATTGCACTGAACAAAAATGGCCTAACAGGGAAGAGTATCGCAGCTAGAAAGATTGCACCTCAGTCAACAATCTATCGCATCATCAAGAACTTCAAGGAGAGAGGTTCCCTTGTTGCCAAAAAGGCTCCAGGGCGCCCAAGAAAGACCAGCAAGCGCCAGGACCGTCTCTTAAAAGTGTTTCAGCTGCGGGATCGGGCTACCAGCAGTGCAGAGCTTGCTCAGGAATGGCAGCAGGCAGGTGTGAGTGCATCTGCACGCACTGTGAGGCGGAGACTCTTGGAGCAAGGCCTGGTCTCAAGGAGGGCAGCAAAGAAGCCACTTCTCTCCAGGAAAAACATCATGGACAGACTGATATTCTGCAAGAGGTACAGGGAGTGGACTGCTGAGGACTGGGGTAAAGTCATTTTCTCTAATGAATCCCCTTTTCGATTGTTTGGGACATCTGGAAAACGGCTTATTCGGAGAAGACCAGGTGAGCGCTACCACCAGTCTTGTCTCATGCCAACTGTCAAGCATCCTGAAACCATTCATGTGTGGGGTTGCTTCTCAGCCAAGGGAATGGGCTCTCTCTCAGTCCTGCTTAAAAACACAGCCATGGTTAAAGAATGGTACCAGAATGTCCTCCAAGAGCAACTTCTCCCAACCGTGCAAGAGCAGTTTGGCGATCAACAATGCCTTTTTCAACATGATGGCGCACCTTGCCATAAAGCAAAGGTGATAACTAAATGGCTCCGGGAACAAAACATAGAGATTTTGGGACCATGGCCTGGAAACTCCCCAGATCTTAATCCCATTGAGAACTTGTGGACAATCATCAAGAGACGGGTGGACAAACAAAAACCTTCAAATTCAGACAAAATAAAAGCATTGATTTTGCAAGAATGGACTGCTATCAGTCAGGATTTGATCCAGAAGTTGATTGAGAGCATGCCAGGGAGAATTGCTGAGGTCCTGAAGAAGAAGGGTCAACACTGCAAATATTGACTTGCTGCATTAACTCATTCTAACTGTCAATATAACCTTTTGCTACTCATAATATGATTGCAATTATATTTCTGTATGTGATAAAAACATCTGACAAACACACATAAAAACCAGAGGCCAGCAGATCATGTGAAAATATAATATTTGTGTCATTCTCAAAACTTTTGGCCATGACTGTAAATAAAAGCTTATAACCTGACGTTAAATTCAGCCATTGGTTTTATAAATTATTCTTTTGAAAGCTGAAACCCTCTGAAATGTGGTTTAGGTTAAGAAAATGGCATCAATGCAGAAATATTGATCATTTAATGGACACAGAATTGTCAGATTTTGGCAAGACAAAAGTTTTGTCGCCTGGTCATATAATGCACCCAATCCTAGTTTACATCCTCACCTGTGCTCAGTAAATGATCGGTTAATTAGTGGGTGTGTATAAAAAGAAACCCAGCACCCCAGACCTTCATTTGAGCTGCAACTTGAGCTCTGACAACATGCCAAAAATCCACCCTGCGACCAAAGCCTGGATTATCAAGAAGCTAAAGACCAGATTCACTGCAGAGGTGGCTGGCACCTTTAATGTGTCTCAGCGTCAAGTACAAAGAATTAAAAAAAGATTAGAAGAAACAGGAGATGTGTTTGACAAGCCCAGGTCCGGCAGACCCTGCAAGACAACTGCTCAGGAGGAACGTTTGTTGGTTAGAAAATCCAAAGCAAGCCCCTCTTCCACTGCAGCAGAGCTCCTACAGGCCTGGTCACCTCAAGTCCCTGTGTCAACTAGAACAGTTTGTAGGATTCTGTCTTGAAATGGCCTCCCTGGTCGAATCAGTGCCCAGAAGCCAGCACTAAACAAAAGGCAAATAAAAAACTGTGTGGCATTTGCAAAGTCCCACAGCCTGCTAAACAGATGGACGCTGGAAAAGTGGCAGAAGGTGGAATTCTCTGATGAATCTCCAGTAGCATTACACCACAGCCGCCGCAAATACTGCAGGAGACCTACTGGAGCCCGTATGGATCCAAAATACATGCAGAAAACAGTTAAATTTGGTGGTGGAAAGATCATGGTCTGGGGTTACATTCACTATGGGGGTGTGCGAAACATTTGCAAGGTGGAAGGCAATATCAATAGCCTAAAATCTCAAGAAGTATTAGTTAATTCTTATATTCCAAATCATAAAAGGGGTCAAATTCTGCAGCAGGATGGTGCTCCATCTCATACATCCATCTCTACAGCAAAGTTCCTCCAGGCAAAAAAGATCAAGGTGCTCAAGGACTGGCCAGCCCAGTCACCAGACATGAACATCATTGAGCAGGTTTGGGGTAGGATGAAAGAGGAAGCTTGGAAGACAAAACCAAATAATCTAGATGAAATCTGGGAGGCGTGTAAGACTGCATTCTGTGCTACTCCTGATGACTTCATTAATAAATTGTATGAATCATTGTTGAACCGCATGGATGCAGTCCTTCAGGCTCATGAAAATCACACAAAATATTAAATATGACTCTAATAGCACCACAACTTCATTCACCAATGTTATGCAACATATATTTGTATTTTAAGTTAATTATTTGTTTGAATATCACATTAGTTTCTGTGGCCATCAAAACTTTTGTCTTGCCAAAATCTGACCATTCTGTGTCCATTAAATGATCAATATTTCTGCATTGATGCCAATTTATTTTCTTAACCTAAACCACATTTCGGAGGGTTTCAGCTTTGAAAAGAATAATTTATACAACCAATGGATGAATTTAACGTCAGGTTATGAGCTTTTATTTACATAACATGGATAAGCGACATAACTTCTGTCAGGGAGTGTACATAAGATTTAGTTTAAGGAGGATAAATATGAAAAGTGTTAAAAACAAACAAGTAGCAAATATTAATCATTATACAGCACATAATCCTAATAGACATCTCCCTTTGTCATGCTTTCCATGCAGCCCGACACTGATCTCCGTCAGCACAGACCAGTCACTGACCAATCCTGTTGGCAATTCTATGGCTGCTGCTGACGTCGCGTCGACAGAGCAGCGGCTTCTCTTCCACTCTACTCTGTTGACGTGGCGTGACTGGCGACATCATGCTGATTGATAGCCGGCTACCCACTGCTTGGCTGCGGTGATCCAGCTGTCAATCAGCATGACGTTGCCAGTCACTCCCTGTTGACAGCATGGCCCGGGAGAAGAAGAGCTGCTCTGTTGACGTTGAGCAGCCGAATTGCCGCCAGGAGATTCAGGGATCCATCAACAGTCTGAGGTTTATGTTAACAGACTGTTAGCAAAAAATGGGTTATTCAGCTTTTGATTCCTAGTTGTCTCTCGAGATGAGCAGTGCCAGACATGACGCTGCTTATCCTCTCCTATTACACCAGATGTGGAAGTGTCGGTGATCTCCAGCATTATCAATCTAGGAGTCACATTATTGACCAAATGCAACCGCTTAAAGACTCTGCTCTACAAATTTGCGCCCCACTTGTAAGCCCGGCCGTCATGCTTGTTATTATTCCGACTTGAGTCCTTAGTTTTGTTCATTCATTGTTTAGTCCAAATCCCAGACAACTTGTAGATCGCAATCCGACATCTTCTCTTTATAAACCTTATCAAAGTTCTCATTCTGCTCATCCGTCAGGTGGTTTTTCCAGTCTCCAACTACCCCTATAACCCAAGACAAAGCAAAGTATAGTGAAGAGGGTGCAACCTATGATCTGACGCTAATGGTGTGTAGTAAAGTGATGGACTGTCCAACCAGCGCCCTTCTACATGGACAATCTGACGCTACACAAGTCTACTCCTCGGAGGCACTACAAGTGCTAGCAGGGACATGACCAGGGTTCTGGCTACCTTTTTCCCAGTCCCAGCATAAACCAGTCACATATTATTGGCATACCCAATCAGTGGTGGAGAAACCATTAATACCCACCTTTCCTCATGAACTTGCTTTGCTCATGGTCCAGTATCTCCCGGGGTATAAGTGTATAATTGACCATTACATTTTGGCTCATGATGGCAAAGTCGCAGTGTTGTTCCACCTTGTCCACCTCCTCAGAGTACATGGGACAACCAAGGAAACCACACAGCTTCTTTATTGATCTTCTTAAATCCTATGAACATATGAAAAAAAATAATTAGGATTTTTTTAGGGTAAGCATAAAACTGCCCCATGGGTGTTAAAAAAAAGTACCAGAAACGAAGAACATTTTCACTTTCCACTTGCTAGCCTCCCTATGACAACCCTTCCTGCTTTGTGCCATCCCTAATCTTACCGTTGCCCACATGCTAATTAACTCGAAGAACTGCATTCAGAAAGTAGATATCAATGTGGATGGTAAAGTAGATCTAGGACAACTATGACAATGTTGTTCTATCATGGGAACACAACCAGTAAAGTTTTTCTCTCTTATGTGGCTTTTATTACAATAAAGGGGTTATCCAGAACCGTGCCATATTTGCCCAAAGTATTAAAGCTCAGCTCAATGAGCAGAGCAGAACTACAATATCACACACAACCTGTGCTGTTTTTAGAATAAATCATTCATGTTTTTCTAATCCTTTAAGAAAATATTTAGAGGACCTGTCACTTGCCAAAAACATACATTTTTTTAATCTAGTATAAATGCCGCCATTCTCCTGAATCCGGCGATGCTTTTCTTTTGTTTCTACGCCATTCCATTCCTAAAATATGGCCGCCTCTTCCTCTTCTAGTCTTTTAAACAAGTGGGTGTGGTCCTTATGAACTCGCCCACAGAGAAGTGTTGAAGATCACACCCTGTTGGCTAAATGACTAGATTTATATACAGGGAAGAAGGAGCTATATCTCTGGAACGGAGAGGCGCAGGAACAAAAGAAAAATATCGCCGGATTCAGGAGAACAGCGACATTTATACCAGGTTAAAAAAAAAAAAATTATGGATTAAAACACAGGAACGGTACTTCTTTCGACTAGTCATTGAGTTTTTTTGAAGAGCTACAGTGAATTTGGCAAAGGGATAAAAAACATGCCAGAGAGATCTCCTACCTTTTTCATATCTTCGTATGTGATATAAAATATGTCCAGGTTCTTTTTTTCACTGTACCAGCCCTTCACATGGTCAAACCATGAGCCATAATAAACTGAAATATACAAAAAAAAACTCCATTAATGGAAAGGCCACAGCCAGTCATGGCTGCCATGATTGTCTGACATTGCATCTTAAAGGGTCAGCATATCACTAGAATTGATGTGTGATGCGGGTTTGACTACCAGAACCGCCACTGCTCATGAGAATGAAAGCGTGTTGTGTTCCCGTCATAGTTTTGCCTTACACAATCAGCAGCTGTCTAGGTTCCTACAGCATGGCCCCAGTCACTTTAATGGGACTGGACTTGGTGTAGATGCTGCATAGCGGGTAACAGGGTAACCTGTCAACTCAGTGCTGCAACCCCATCATTCTCAGGAGAGGCGGTGGTCCTGGTAGTCAATCCTCCACAGATCCTAATGGTATGCCATCACTTTCACAGACTTGTCTCTATATGGAGGCAATGAGGAAAGCAGTGATCGGCGTCTCTTCTTTTATGTAAAAAGGTTCATTTCCACATTTTCTGCATTGGGAAACGGTTCTCTTTAATCCACCAGAAGTGGCTAAAATACAGCGGCCATTTTTATTTTTCATGTGGTGCTCACATTCAGATACCGAGACCCAGTCTCCCACTATCTCCCCACAATCTCCAGTGCATAACTTTCCCCTCCATACATCTTTACCTTGATTCTCCTCTACCTCCGAACATGTAATATCTTGTGCACCACCTGTTCACAATCTCCACTCTAGTTCATCCCAAAGGAGTCGGATGGGGTTGTGGTTCGGGTTCTCTGTGGTTGGTCATGTTCTCCCCCTTCCATGTCTGTATGGACCTTGGGCACAGGCATGGGGAACAGAAAAGGGCAAACCCCAAACTGTTCTCACAAAGGTGGAAGCTGCCGTTGTCCACAATGTCTTGTGCTGAAGTATTAAGATTTCCCATCACTAGAACGAAGAGGCCGAGGTCGACCCCTTATAACAGCCCATAGCGTTATCCTTCACCATCTGTACAGCCGACACAATGCAGTCAGGATGGTAACGCCCTCCTGAAGTCACCAAACCCAGACTACTCCATCAGATGCAGATAGAGAAGTGTGATCCATCACTGCACAGAACACGTCTCCTCCAGTGTCCAGTGATGGTAGCATTACACCACTCCATCCGACGCTCAGCATTGTGCTTGGTGATATACGGCTGCATGCAGCTGCTCTGCCGTGAAGCTCCTGGTGGGGGTGCGGTGTTTGTGCTGAGGATATACCAGAGGAGGTTATTGGGTCAGCAGTGCTTGGTAACTTTTCTGCCCTCTCCTCCTCACCACTCGGCTCCCCGCTCTGTAACTTTATGGGGTCTCTCCACTTTGTGGCTGAGTTGCTGCGGTTCCTTCCATGTCTCAATAATATCAGTCACAGGTGATGGGAGAAGATTTAGGAGAGAGAAATGTCATGGACGGACTTGTTACCGCGGTGGCTCTTATTGCGGGATTAAGCTGGTATCCGTGAGCTCCGCACTGGCCACTCTATCACATGTTAATAATGGCAGACGACATGGCAGGGGGCAGATATTGTATACCATAGGGTGAGGGGCCTGAGGTTATACACCGGGGGCATTAGAAATCGAAATTCAATGATTAAGACATGCGGCTCAATACTTTTTTTTACTTGCAGTGTATTTCCAAACACATAATCTCCGGTTCTCCCATACCTCCTTCCCTGCTCTCTTCTTGTCTGCGCCTCATCCAATCATCTCCAAGACTTCTCCCATGCTGCACTTACCCTCTGGAACTTTCTACCCCAACAAGTCAGACTTGCTCCTAAATTAGAAACTTTGAAAAGCCAGCTCTTCAGAAAAGCTGCAATGGCCCCGCATCACCCCCATGGGTGCTGACCTTCCCTACCATCTCCTCCGCCGGCAGCATTTTGTGTTATGTTAAGCCAAGTATATGTCCTTCGTCACACCCATCACATATGTTTGAGATGTCCCCTTCTGCTCAGTTACATTTCTGGTCACCCATCTTTCCCAGACTCCTGAATGTAAACCTGCCTGATTTTGCAGTGGTCGAGGGTGATAACACATTGCATTTATACCCAGATGTACATTACTTCCCCATCCCCTCTTAGCTTGGATATCAGACCTTTGCCTTCCAGGAAGAGTTCTAGGAATTCAGGAAACGATCCAGAGTCTGGCAGGAATTTGGCCATCTTATGGAAATAATAAAAAGACACCGCCACATCTTTGGGATTCCTCAGAATGTAGATGACCTGGGTGGATAAAAGTCAGGTTTGTAAATCAGCTTCTTCCACACGGTTCAAAGGTGCAATACCACAAACAGCCAATGGACTAAAGTGGCGCTGTTTCTGGCAGCCATATATCTACTTGGTCATGAATACCAACTTTATATTAGAAATCTATTAAAACTGTCTTTTTTTTTTTTTTATATATATATATATATATATATATATATATATATATATATATATATAATCTCTGATCCCCATCTAATAGAAATATATGAGGCTTTGCTGCGCACATTACCTAGTTGAAGATGGAAGGGGAAAAAACAAATAACTGCTCCTAAAAGCAGATCAGTGATCAGATTTCACAATACAAACTGCATGCATTATGGATCTCCCGGACCTGATAAGACTGATGTACTTGCTTTGAAAATCCATGTCAGAATGGTTCTATAACCCTAAAATAAAAACACAGATTTTATAAAGTCCAGCTAAAGGTGAACCCCTCAAATGCTCATTTTAATATTAGGCAGGGAAACTTTCACAAAGGATAATGCAGCCATTATGATATGGATTTTTATAGTAAGTACACCAGTCTCATCAGGATCAAAAGTTTTATGTAATAATGTATGCAGATTGTAATGTAAAAACTGGAAAAAAAGAGCTGTGCTGGCAGCAGTTAAAAGAACACTTGTGAAAGGGGGAGACAGAGGAATGGTGCAAAGCAGAATTGTTATTTCATAAGAAATCCAAGAAGTTACTAAAATAGCCATTTCTGAAGAGATAACTGCTTCTCTTTAAAACCCCAGATCTATGAACACATTTCACTGTTCTGCAAAGTATTATCTGTGGCCCCATCATTTCTTCTTTCTCTAGTAGTCATTTCCTCTGCTGTTTGCAGGAGGTGACATTAAAGGGACACCTAATTGTTAGCTCCAGGATGTGTCTGTGTATCTAGGCATCTTTGTTCGCATTCTGCACCATTTCCACGCATCGGAAGTCTACAAATCCGGAAGAAAAGGTGCACTCCATAAAGAAAAAGAAAAATAAACTAGGTCAACTGATGTGACACTTTTGCAAAAATGTAAACCTAAGCAACTTTGCTCAAAGTCTTGATTAAACAAATCTTTTGTTTTCTGCATACAATTATATTCCGATCCATACGTTTTAGTGGTTACAGAGGGAGCACAAAAGTTACTGAGGGGAAGCAAGAAATCAGAGGACTAGTGCCAATCCAGAAGGACAACCCTTCTCAATAGCTAAAAAATAAGAAAAAACAGTCGCCTTCCGTATTGGCACTAATCCTCTGATTTCTTGCGTCCCCTCAGTAACTTTTTGTGCCCCCTCTGTAACCACTAACACATATCGAGCTGAATATAAAATATAAAAAAAGTACCTTTGCTTTAGGCTTTTGCAAGGCTGGAGCCAGAGTGTTACTCGGAAGGTGAGTGGTGATGACTCTGGGACCTTCTCCATCCTTTAGGGTATCCTTGAAGTAAGTATGCTCCAGCCATGGAGCACGCATCCAGTTAGGTACAGTAGTAGCGATCTCTGGATCCCCTTGGCTGTAGATAAGCGTTAGGATCTCTTGCATCCACGTGGTTCCTATAAGATGGCACAATATGATATATCAGCCGATTACTCAAGATCAGATATATTCTCAGATGGACTACACTAGTTACGCTTTTTGCATAGCATGACATTTTAATACGCTTTCTTTACAGCAGTGCCTTGTTTTTCTCCTGAGCTTGAGAATTCCAAATCCTCTACATTGACATTAAATTTTGGCTGCCTCCTGCCACCACTAGGGGTCTCATCAGTGCTTACTGCATCCTAAAAGTGTGCATTTAGCTCCCTCTAGTGGTGAATGAGAACAGATTTTATTTGATATTTTTCACATTTGTGCATATTGGAATTGTGTATCAATAATGTTTGCTAAGTAACAGACAACCCTTACTTTTTTAAAAAGACTTGCTTAACAAAATGATCCCCAAGTTACCTCCTGCTGATACTCAATAAGGAAACCTGTTTAGTTTCTTCCTCTGCAGGGAAAATGAACAATGACCATATTAAGTGGATCCATGCATCCAGGTTTCAAATTACAAGGCTGGTGTGCTTACTATGAAAATCCAGAAAGGCTTAATAATCCTTTTTTCTCACCTATATTAAAATGAGAACTATCTGGACTCGCAAAACTGCTAATTGTATTATTAGGGAGGGAAACTTTCACAAAATTATTATACAGCCAATTTCACATAGATTTTTAAAGTAAGTACACCAGCCTCATAAGGAGATTTATTTAATAATGTAAGCAATTTTTGCTGTGAAATCGGATGGAAAATCCACTATGTACTCTGGCCAAGAGGTGAGGGTCCTATAAGGGGGGTTCCTTCCTTTTATTCAGAATGACCTAATAGGTATATGATGATGGGTTTTCTACATCAGACAACTCCTTTAAATAACAAAATGGTATTTACTTACTTAGACACATGTAGGGAGAAGTGGACATTGACGTGTCCCTACTTGTGTGCTCTAGGCCCCTTCTCTGTTTGCATTGTTCTCATTTCTTCCATTTTTTTTTTTTAAGTGGGGGAAGTGCAAGTGTGACCGGTAACCTACAGGATGGTGCATGTCAGACCATCTGGTTTTACACTTGTGAAATTCAGTAAAGAAGGTATGGGACATCTCCAATGTGTCGATATATACTGGAGTTTATTTATATAAGTGTCCTGATGACCATGTGGATGGGGAACATAAGATTATACCCAGCATTAAAGTTATCACGGTGACACTCCAAACCTTGCAGATTGGTGGGGTCCGATTGTTAGGACATCCACCAGTTCTAAGTACGGGGCTCGGAGATGCCCTGACAGAATGGAGAGATGGTCGTGCATGACTATTCCGTTGAAAGAATTTAGTAGCATGCCGATCATATATGTCAGC
Source organism: Dendrobates tinctorius (assembly GCF_039654945.1). Taxonomy (NCBI): domain Eukaryota; kingdom Metazoa; phylum Chordata; class Amphibia; order Anura; family Dendrobatidae; genus Dendrobates; species Dendrobates tinctorius. The sequence goes on from NW_027361677.1 coordinate 19,919,508, forward strand.
GGGTCACAAGAGATGGGAGCTGGCGTCCAAGTCCTTTCCTGAATGAATGGGTCCTGTTGTGAGTTCATTTTCCCCTTCACTACTGAGGCCCGAGGAACTCCCTCTTCTGGTAAAGAAAGGTAGTGAGCCTGATTACGAAACACCGGAGCCTAATGATGATGACTGGCTGAGTGAAGTTACTGACTGGATATAAGGCTGCCAACGCCCTTCTGCCCTGCGGGTGATTTCTCTGTGGGATCCTTGGAGACCAGTTTGAATTCCTGCTCTTCTAAAGCTAAGTTTTCTGCTCGGCTTTTTGCATTTGTGCTTTGACTTTGTTTTGCTTTGTTTTTCTGGATTTCTGCCATTCCCTGCTGGGGTGAGCTGAATTCCCTTAGCTCTGTCTTCTGAAAATACCTGAGTGCTGATTTAGTTTTTGAAGCCTAGCTGCTTCAGGGTCTTTTTCCATATCAGCTTGTTGGCTTATGTCTTTGATAGGGTTTTGGCAGATTGCAGACAGCAACCTTCCTTTCCTGTTCTGTTTAGATAGCTTGGGCCCCGTCGTTTGCTCAGCCTATCTTTCTATCTGTGTGAGTGTTTTTTCATCTTGTTTCACCGTCATTATATGTTGGGGGCTGCCTTTTACTTTGGGGTCTGCTCTGGGGCAGTTTAGATTTCCTTTTCTGTCTTTAGGCTATTTAGCTCTCCGGCTGTGATTGAGGGGTCTAGGGCACCGTAGGAACAACCCACGGCTACTGCTAGTTGTGTTGATAGGTTCAGGGGTCTGCAATCTGATAGTTGCCAACTTCTCTGGTTTTCTGGACGTAGCTTCTATTTTTGTGTCTGCCTCCTACGGTGACTCAATCATAACAGGGTCCTAGTTATGGATCTACAAAGGATAAATGGCCAAACATGCTACCTGGGTAAGTCAGACCGGCGTAAGCCACTCTTTAGTGAGTGTCCGCTTTCGCTAATACGGTCTCAATTAGGGGTCTTTATGATGTGCATGACAGAACACATTAAGAGCGCTGTCAGAAGGCCGTATAATACGGATGACAATCACATCGCAGTGCACGGACTGGCCGGCGGTTCTCCTGACCCGAGCATGACAGCTGCATAGAGATACATGAGCCGCCGGCCAGTCCGTGATTGCAGTCCAGGCTATACGGCCCTCAGACTAACATGACATAAAAGTAGATGTGATCATGAAAACCTCAAAGGTTAATTATCTTCTTTCTTTAAGGGAAATTCAAGTTTCTATCTGCAGACTGCTCTAAAACTGCCTGTGATCTGTAGCAGAAAAACCATAAGGTTAGTTTTGCCTTGATGATATTATTGCATCCCTGATAGTATCTTCTCCAGCAGGGATAGCCTTATGTAATGGGTGTGAAATTAATGAGTTGGTGTTACTGTAATTTAATCGACCTTGGGCAATGTGCGATTCCCAAGAGCTGACGCACAAGCACATACATGTTCTACACGCCGCTGCTGCTGAGTCAGTATCTGCAGCCAGTCCTCACACGTCTATGGAGTAGGGATCTATTTAGGGCCAGGAACCCCAATTTTAGTCTTACAAAATCACATATTTTGCCCAAGCCTTACTTTCTGCATTTTTCACGTCCTTTGATACTTCTGAGCTTGAAAGATTTATTGTAATTTACCGTACTCCAAGAACACTGTTTTTTTTATAAATATCCCCCAATATCCTTATCTTTAGCAAATCTGACCCCTGAGAGCAGAGACCCCCGAGCCACAGAGGGCAGAGTGCGCTCCCTTTTTCCATGTTTCCCGACCATCTGTGAATATTAAAGGGTTATTCCTCCCCAAAAAATCTAATCATCTCCTATCCATTGGATAGGAAAGAAGTTGCTGATCGCTGGGACCTTAAGCAATCTCTAGAGTGGGATTCTTCAGCCTCTGCTCCAGTCATTGTCTGTGGGACTGTCAATACATTGCTCGGCTATTTCCAGCAGTCCCATGGACAATACAGTAAATAGAGCACCTCTGTTCCATAAAGAACCCAGTCCTCCGCTCTTGGGACTGTTGGAATCCCAGCGACCGGCAACGATACAGGAAAGCTTGATTTTTGGGTGAGAATTAACCCTTTAAGGTCATATGCTAACCATTATAAACCATAGATTGCTGAGACTTGTAATTCCACAGCAGCCAGAGAAATACAGAATCATTATTCTTGTGGATTTTCCCAACACATGTTATCTCTTTTAATGCATATAGTAAAATCCACAGTAAAATGTACAGATTTTGCGGCGTAATCACATGTGGACTTTATAAGGGTACGCCATTGGTGGGAGAGACCAATTAAAATTGAAGGTTGTCCCAGTGACAGTTACACATCCATAAGGCTGGCAGTGGAGGAGTGTAACCGGGCGTCCCGTGCCTAGGGCAAAAGATTGAGTCACCTATCTAAAAATCTTTACCACCCCACCTCTCGCCAAAACTTTTCCATAAGGCGCTTCCATTACAAGTATTGCTGTTTAGGCATTTATTCCCTCTTACATAAAACATAGGTAATAAGTGCCATTCCTACCTGATTTGGGGTAGGTAACGATCACCACGTCTCCTTCCCTGAACTCGAATTCCTGGGCGTACTGCAAGGACTGTGGGGTGTGCAGATGCCCCGGTAGCTGAATGCCAGCAAATTCTTCAGTCACCGCCATCCTGTCCATAGTGACTGGAGGAGGAAGAACACAGGTTTACATAAGAGATGCATTGCATAGGTCACACATTCTTGCATTATTTTTACTTCCTACCTTTTGTAGTCCAATGTTTTCTGCTTCTTCTTTTTTTAGAAATGTTTAAGCAACTTCTGTGTCTGCCAACGTCAGGAAGCGGTCTCGCCTCTACTAGCTGGACAGGGACCTGCAGATTATGTGGGTTCCTGGTAAATGGAAGTCATCTGGGCACTATGGGGAGACTGCAAAATCCTCCACCATAAAGACTCTCTCACTGCCTCCTTGTGACGTGAGCAGAAGCTCGTCCTTCTACTACACCCTCACATGTCTCTTTTTGGAATTTATTTTGGAAGATTTGCATTAATGCATTTCTCCATTAATTCTGATTGCTACTAAACCTTTACTCCTGATTTTTGCTATTTGGGAATTAGAAGTTTGTCCTTTAAGTTTCATCGTGATGTGACTCATCGACTAAAAAAAAAAAATACGGTAGATTTGCACTAGAAGTCAGATCTTTGCACCCAGAAGCATAAGACTCTGTTCACATGGTGCGGTTTTTGAAACTTGTTTTAACTGCATTTTTTTCTGCTGCTTTTTACAGCACCAACAAAAGCTATGAGATTTCAGAAACCTCATGTATTCTTTTTCCTGACCGAATTTGGGAACTGCAATTTTTTTTTTTTTTTTTTTTTTAAAAGAATCTGCAGCCCGTCAATTTTTTCAGCATTTTTGCAGAGTTTTTTTCACCCATGAGATAGTGAAAAACGCAGGAACGGTATTTTTTGTGAGTGTTTTTTTGCAGCTTTTTTTTGTAAATAAAACTAATTTTTATTAAACATGTACTCTACAGAAAGCACACATGTAATCCACACCTACAAGATGCTGAAAAACTGTTTTGTTTTTTTTTTATGCTAAAAGAGCAGGTTTTGGCTGCAGAAAAGAAAACACAGCAAAATCGCTGCATGTGAACATATCCCAAGGCTATGCTCACATATTGCGTGTTCAGTGCAAATTGTTTCACTGCGTTCCTACAGTTTTTCTGCAACAGCATAGGCACGCGATCCATGTGTATTTTGTTGTGCAGTTTTGTTGCAGAATTCACACTTTCCTTTGCAGAAGGGATAAATCTATGCTGATTCTGCACAAAGAATTGCCGTACTAAAGATTTAAAAGGAATCTGTCACCAAGTTTTTGCTGCCTCATATGAAAGCAGCACAATGTAGGAAAAGAGACCCTGATTCCAGCGATGTATCACTTAGTTTACTGGGTGCAGCAATTGTGATACAATCAGTTTCTGCCAAGTGTCAGTGTTTTGTGCTCCGAGAATCGTGGCACAGGTGTGGAGGAGACACCATTAAATAATGAAGAAACCAAAATGTTGGCAAACTGCTCCAAAAAAAAAAAATGTCTGGGGGTATTTTAACTCCTTTCCGATGTTGGGTGTAATAATACGCCCACGTGAGTCTCCCCCTGTTTGGTGCGGGCTTCGGCGCTGAGCCCGCACCTTTCAGAGCACGTACCATTTGATCCATAAAGCTGATGTGTGCCCGCAACAGCTGCAGATGGAATCGCGATCCACCTGCGGCTGTTAACTAATTAAATGCTGCTGTCAATTTATGACAGTGGCATTTAACTCTCGTTTACCGGAAATGCATCGTTTATCCCGCCCATCGGTGACCTCCATCACATGATCGCGGTCCAGCAGACCTCTATGGGTGTCATAGCCAGATTGTTACGAGCGCCACCCAGTGGACGGCGCTCATAGCAAGTGAGCAGTGAGCATTTCTGCTGCATACAAGCGATCTGATCATCGCCTGTGCGTAGCAGAAGTGATCGAAGTATTGCAACTTATAGTCTCCCATGGAGACTATTGAAGCATGCAAAAAGTTTAAAAAAAAAAAGTTTTTAAAAATATTACAAAAATAAACATGTCTCGCCCCATTCATAATAAAATTAAAAAAAATCAAACATATACATATTTGGTATTTTTTTGAATTTTTTTCCCATTTTCCAGTACACGATATGATTAAAACCAATGGTATCGTTCAAAAGTGCAACTCGTCCCGCAAAAAGACAATAAGCCCTCACACGGCCATATTAAGACCGAAAAATAAAAAAGTTATGGCTCTGGGAAGAAAGGGAGCAAAAAACGGAAACGCAAAACCAAAAATACCTCCGGTCGTGAAGGGGTTAAAACAAGTGGCACATCCAAACCCCGTCATAACTAGTATACAGTAGAACAAAAAAATGTATTTAGTAGAAGGCTGCCTATAATATAGTGAAAAACACTCCAGCCCGGAACCGCCGGCCTTATCGATAGAAGCAGCGCCCCCAAATAAGTGATACATTAGGCACAATGTATACAAGTACGTAAGGTAATAAATATAAACAAGATTAAACCATAGTAGCAAAATGATAAAAACAAGACTAGATGAAGCAATACCCAGATACTCGATCCGCGAAATATCTGCCAACATTTGAGCCGCGCCCCATGGACTATAGTACGGGTTCCACCTGTCTGAACGAGGCCTTACTTAAAAATGTTTGGGCCTATGGTCAAGTCTGTATAAAAACTTTTGGGGTAGAGTCCCGCCGTGCGGCTAAGATCAACTGCTGACGATCACTCCTATGAACAGATGCAAACGACTGAGTGAGCTTGGAGGGATCGCCTGGAGTGTTACCGTAAACCTAGGCACCCATCAGCTCCCTCTAGCGGAAGTATAGTTCTACTGATTGACTCCAACTATGGACACTTGCACTCTGGCCACTCAATGTATTGTACTGGACTCTGCAGCGTTAAACCCAGTGAGTAGCGCTGCAATAAATCCCAACATAGTCCTTGCCATATACAAAATCTGTTCTGTGTCTGTAGAGCAAATGTGTCTGGATGAGTCTGGAGCCCGGGGTGATAAGATGGGATCTGCATTGCAGACATGAAGGAATTTGGAGTTTGTTTTTTTTTTCATCTGCACACATTCCTATACTGAGATCATCTCTGCGCGGCTGCACTGCGCAGGATGGAGATGTGCAGACTTTCTTATGTTCAGATCTTCTATCTTATGTATTTTTCAAAGTTATTTTACTAGTGAGGATTAAAGGGATTGTCTTAGATTAGGGCAAGGATTAAAAAAAAAAAAAAAAAAAAACGTAAAAAGCAATACAGCGCCACTCTTGTACATAGGTTGAATTTGGTATTGCAACCATTCAGGTAAATATACAAATACAGTGGACCGAGACAATATCAGATATCTACTGGTGTAATGCGCCTTTCACCTCCTGGAAACCTTCTCACCTCTGCCATAGAGAATCTATAATTATTTTTTTACCAACACACTCCGGCGTGATGCCTTCAACCTCCCCATACCGACAAGCGATCGGACCAGACGTGATGTAAGATGCAGCCTAAATTTTCAGCAATTCCAACAAACATCTTGTACTTTTGCGATCAAACCTCCTACTCAGCCAGGAACTCCCTAAACTTTTCCGTTTCGTAAAGTTCACACTTAAAAACATCTAAAAAAAATAATAATTACAGTACTATCCAATTACACCCCGGCGCCGGCTTCTATCTTTAGACTAAATAATAAACATGGAAAAAAGGAATGAGTCATGGGAGACTAAGCAACTTTGGAAAGTTTGGTAATGCTAGAAGTAGTAGTTCCACAAGGGATGAGGGACACAGGTTGCCGGTCACTGGGGTCAAAGGAAAACTAGATGGATGTATATATATATATATATATATATATATATATATATATATATATATATATATATATATATATATAGCGATATATACTGTGTGTGTATGTATGTGTATATGTATATTTGGTAACTATTCATCAGTGTGTGTGAGTGATATATTGGAAAATCTGTTAACTGCGACATATAGGTCCCTAATACCTCTCCCATCGGCGCACCGCCAGGGGTCGTCACCCCGCTCATACAGACTCCCAATTATCCAGTCTGACAAATTATACAGGAACATTAATTCATAAGTAATGAATTCGTCATTCAGATTCGTCATTACATATGTTTCCAAGTGATTTCTTATTTGCAAAGGAAAATGTGATATCAGACACTGGGGAATGACTCTGTGCGATGGCGTTGGTGATGGTGCAGCTGGCACATGGCAGGATTACTAATTTTACCGTGTAAAATCTGTTAATTGACACTTGTATACAGCCTGTCCGAATATATTCTCCCATCAAACATGAGCCAAGTCGCTGTCACAAACACCATATTCGTCTAAACCTGGCTCCCAAATGTTCTCACAGTGGTCGGCAACCTGTGACTCTCCAAAACCACAACTCCTAGTGTCCTGACTGTCAGCATGCTGATGTGGGGCACTCAAGGCTGGGGCTCCTGTTACTTTGGGAGCATGGCAATAACTCCAGGAGATTTCACTTTAAACTCACACTTACTGATGAAGTCTCTGACAGAGGCATCGTGCACAGGTGGGTCAGCGGCCAGGTACAGTGACATGCCCCAAACTCACACTTACTGATGAAGTCTCTGACAGAGGCGTCATGCACATGTGGGTGCACTTCCATGCTAATTTCCATGTGGCGTTGAATGTCTAGTTTCTCTAGTCACCTTCCACGACAGCCATATCGGAGGATGTCTCCCCGCCCTAATGGGTGACAGGAAATGCACAAGAGGTTAAATAACCCTCCCCTTCCTGCTATCTCCAGTGTTTTTCCTGTCCCCTATGGGGCATGAAGAGGTCCTGATAGTGCTGCCGTGGCCGGCGACCAGAGGCACTACCACATCAGATACCTGTAACGCCGGGCAGTCAACGGTCGGGGGCTCTGCTCTCCTCCGTAGGATGACTGCTCCCGTCTCCACTTTGGTGGTACTCGGGACCCTTGCCCGCCCCTCCTGCGCCCCCTCAGCGGGGTAAAGCGAGGATGTGCTGTGCGGCCGGGGTCCTCCTGGAGCTCCCCGGCGTCCTCCTCCCCATGCGGCATGCGATCCGGGCGCGCACGTGCACACCGGAGGTGGCGTCGGGACTGGCGCCAAACTTCCGGTTTGCCTTCCACCTGCGTGCCAGGCGGGAACGCACGCGCGGCCCGCAGTTACCAGACTGCGGGCGCAGTCCGGGGCCCCAGCCACCTTCTGGCCCTCCTGGGCTGAGCGTGGCTGCTCTCGACAGGCAGCCGCTAAGCAGCTTGAGGCGAGCCTGGCCCAGAATGGAGCACCGCCGAGTGTGCAGGGGCAGCCGCTGAGCAGCTGGGGAATTCAGCTGTGGGGAGGGGTGATTGAAATGACCCCCACCTGTGGACCGAGGGGAGGAGGAGCACACACCACGCTGGATGGACCTTGGTTATTCTAATCCTGGTCTGGGTGCGTCCAGGTAAGGTCTACAGTGCCAACTGGCCCTTCTAGATTTGTTAGGTAGCGGCTGCTAAGCAGCTTGAACCTGGGCCGGGACCCGAATGGGAGACCAGCCTGCAACCGCAGGTCACGGGTCATGCATTTCCTCTCCAACTCAGCCAGGGGAACTCTGTGGCTGAAAGCTGGGGCAGGAGACTCTATGTCAAATGTCTATACGTTTCCCTTTCAGGGAAATTATTATGTGGCCCAGCTCTGGATGATATTCTAGAGAAAGCAACTTATAAGAAGTCTCTTCCGGAACCTAGGAAACTATTTTTTCGTCTCCCTCCCTGTGAACAGTCCTCCCAGAATTCACGGTTCTCCGGTCAGGGGCCGACCCTTGAATTTCATAGATTGTTGCAATTCATAACCTCAATCCAATGGGTTATTCGCACCTTTCACGATGGACTGAGATTGGGGTTCGAGAGTCCTTCCCTCAATGCCGAAGGGTGACGTCCTTGCAGGCGTACCTCCAAAAATCCTTGCTGTCAGACATAAAGACACTTCTGCAAGGCGATCGCCCCAGTTCCACGCTGTGCGTGACTGCTCCCGTCAGGTGTCAATTGCTAGGCGGTTTGGAGCAGGTCCGGGACCAGAATGGGAGACCAGCGGGCAAATCGACAGGAGATAGGCAGAGGCCACTACTCTCGCCTCTTCATAATTGTAAAACCCTCAGGAAAGCAGGGTTATAATAAACTTAAAACCCTTGAACCAAGTGGTAAAGTACAGATGATTCAGGATCCCCCTCATTGGACAAATTGGGTGTTGGCCACAATAGACCTGAGGGACGCTTACGATCATGTCCCGATTCATCCAGACCACAGGGAATTCCTCAGGTTTGCGGTTTTCCAGGGTCCCCAGGTCAACCACTACCAGTTCAATGTCCTGCCGTTTGGGGTGTCATCAGCCCCTCGAGTGTTTACCAAGATAATGGCAGAGGCAATGATCTTCATTTGCCAGAAGGGGATTTGCATTGTCCCATACCTAGACAACCTTCTAATAAGGGCTCCATCCATGTCTCGCCTGAACCAGGACGTAGGAAAGTCCCTGGAGATTTTACAGTCCTTGGGTTGGATCCCCAACCTGGAGAAATCAAACCTTCCTTCGTCGGGGAAGACGTTCTTAGGGATACTCCTGGACTCAGGAAGGCGAACATCTTTCTTACCCAGGGAACGACAACTCGACCTTGTTCAGAGGTCCTCCAGGTTCGAAGACCAGAGAGCACCAACCCTGAGACTCAATGTCCATCCTAGGTTCGCTTACAGCGTGCGTCCAAACTGTTTCCTGGGCTCAAGCCCATACTCTGTTCCTTCGGTCCTATGTACTCCGGTGTTCGAAGAAGTATCGGAATACTCTGACCAAGAGAACCCCTCCTCCTGGTCATGTTGAAGGCATCTCTCTTATGGTGGCTGGACTACCAGAACCTCCAGCGGGGCGTCAGCTGGGATCAGCTCTCCCTGGAAATTGTCACCACAAACGCCAGTCAGTCTGGGGTGCTATAGTGGAGAAATCACACTTCCAGGGGGTATGGCCCCCAGATGTCAGAGCCAGCTCCTCAAATGTGGGAGAACTGAAAACTGTGGAGGAAGCGTTGAAAGCAGCATCAACCCTTGGCCAAATCATCATGTACGTGTCTGCCCAGACAATGCGACTACAGTGTCCTATATCCGACACCAAGAGGGCACGAAATTCTTCAACCAAAAAATTTGTAGCTGCAAGAAATTTTTCTTGGGCAGAGAAACGTCTGTTGTCCATATCAGCAGGCGAACTTCCTCAGCAGGAAGGACGTTCATTCCGGGGAATGGAGCCTAGACCAAACAGTATTTTTGCCTCTGGTGTCAAGGTAGGGAAATCCCGATGTGGACCCTTTTTGCCAGCGGTCAAAACGCGAAGGTGGAAACTTTTTTCCCTCAGTCCCACCGACGGAGCGTGGGGAGTAGATGCCTTCTCCCATCCGTGGCAGTTCAATCTGGCTTACACCTTCCCTCCAGGGCCGGACTGGGACTAAAATTCAGCCCTGGCATTTGAAGTTACACAGGCCCACTAGTCACATGGTGACTATATAATATCTTTGTACACTTGTAGGTTACAAGAAGTGAGAGGAGATTAACACGACTATATAAGATGTAGTCACAGCTGTGCCCAGTATTTCAGCTCAGTCCTATTTATTGCTTTTAGGTACAGTACTCCTCCCAAAGCTCTGTCCCTTTTTGTACGCATGGTGACAGAATTCCTGGCAGAACTGCTATCTGTTGGGCAACCAGACCCCCTGGTTATAGCCGCCCCTATCATACCTCCCAACTGTTGAAGAAGGGAAAGAGGGAGAAAGACTGCTTTGCGCGCCGCTGCAAATTTTAGGCCACGCCCCGGCTACATCCATTTCGCAACTAGTCACACCCATGTCCACGCCCAACTGCACCCATTTAGCACTGCTGATCACACTGACTGGTACTGAGGGCACAGTGGCTGGCATTATGGGCACATTTGCTGGTACTGTGGGCACACTTACTGGCACTAAGGAAGAGAGAAAACAGAGAGAGAGAAAAAAGAAAACAGAGAAAGAAAGGAGAGCGAGAAAGAAAGAACAGAGAGAAGAAAACAGAGGGAAAAAAAGAACAGAGAGAACAGAGAGAGCGGAAGAAAGAAGTAAAGAAAGAAAGAAAGAGAGGGGAAGAAAGAACAGAGAGAAAGAAAAAAAGATTCGAGATAGAGAAAGAAAATGAGGGAAAGACAGAACAGAGAATGAGAAAGAGAGAACAGGGAAAGAAACAGAAATATTCTATAAAGTTACTATAGCAGCCCGGCTCCCATTGTAGTGCCCACCTGAGCCTACCCGGTGCAGGACATATCATGATCCGCTCACATGACCGGCATCCCCGATTCCAAGGCGATCCTGCTGTCTTCGCTGTCGGAGGACATGGTGATGGATCAGAAGCATTCCTAGTTCCGTCACAATCTCCTCATGAAATTATCTAATTTCCGGTCAGCTCCCAGCACATCACTTCCAGTGGAACGTCATGTGCGAGTTTTAAAATGCTCCTCGGGGCTCCGCTGTGTACTGTGTCCATGGGAAAAGCCTGCTTTGTATGCTTCGTACACATTTGCTCCGCTCTGTACATCCCATACACATATGGCTCCACTCCGTACACACGCGGCTCCGCTCCGTACACCTCGTACACGCGCGGCTCCGCTCCGTACACCTCTTACACGCGCGGCTCCGCTCCATACACCTCGTACACGCACGGCTCCGCTCCGTACACCTCGTACACACGTGGCTCCGCTCCGCACACCTCGTACACGCGCGGCCCCGCTCCGCACACCTCGTACACGCGCGGCCCCGCTCCGCACACCTCGTACACGCGCGGCCCCGCTCCGCACACCTCGTACACGCGCGGCCCCGCTCCGCACACCTCGTACACGCGCGGCTCCGCTCCGCTCACCTCGTACACGCGCGGCTCCGCTCACCTCGTACACGCGCGGCTCCGCTCACCTCGTACACGCGCGGCCGCGGCTCCGCTACATCTACTCTGTAAACCCTTCCTGAACCCACACATACTTCCCTCATCCAGCACCATGACAACCAGCACAGCAGACTCCTGCAGATACCAAGAGGCAGAGATGTGCGCACAGGACCTGTGATGATGTCACAGGAGGGGGCGGAGTCAGGGGTCACGTGATCAGGGGTCTGGACAAAGGCCCCTGATCATGTGACTCCCTGACTCCTCCCTGTTATGATTGAGTCACCGTAGGAGGCAAAAACAGAAATGCTAGCTAAGTCCAGAAAACCAGAGAGGTTGGCAACTATTGGATTGCAGACCCCTGAACCTATCAACACAACTAACAGTAGCCGTGGGGGTTCCTACGATGCCCTAGACCCCTCGATCACAGCCGGAGGACTAAATAGCCTAAAGAGAGAAAGGGAAATCTAAACTGCCCCAGAGCAGACCCCAAAGCAAAAGGCAGCCCCCCACATATAATGACGGTGAAGAAAGATGAAAATACTAACACAGACAGAAAGATAGACTGAGCAAAGACGGGGCCCAAGCTAACTAGATAGGAAAGGACAGGAAGGCTGCTGTCTGCAATCCGTGAAAAACCCTATGAAAATAAGAGCCAACAGACTGACAGTGAAAAAGGCCCTGAAGACGCTAGGCTTCAAAAAGACTATGTCAGTACTCAGGAATATTCTGAAGACAGAGCAACCGGCAAAAGGAGATTCAGCTCACCCCAGAAGGGAATGGCAGAATCCAGAAAAGCAAGGCAAACAAAAACAAAACACAAATGCTAAAAGGCAAAGCAGAAAACTTAGCTTTAGAGGAGCAGGAATCAGACTGGTCTCCTAGAAGTTCACAGAGAAATCACCCGCAGGGCAGAAGGGCGTCAGCAGCCTTATATCCAGTCCGTGACTCCACTCAGCCAGTCATCATCATTAGGCTCAGGTGCCTGATAATCAGGCTCATTACCTTCCTTTACCAGAATAGGGAGTTCACCAGACCTCAGTAACGAAGGGGAAAATGAACTCACAACAGTACCTCCCCCTTGAGGAGGGATCACCGAACCCTCAACCATGCCACCAGGGCGATCAGGGTGAGCCCGATGAAAGGCACGCACCAATCTTTTGGCATGAATATCAGAGGCAGAGACCCAGGAATTATCCTCCTGACCATAACCCTTCCACTTAACCAAATACTGGAGTCTCCGTGTAGCCAGACGGGAATCCAGTATTTTCTCTACCTCATATTCCATGTTACCTTCAACCAATACAGGGTCCGGAGGTGCCACCCCAGGAACAACTGGTTCAACAAACCTCTTCAACAAGGACTTATGGAACACATTATGGATTTTAAATGTGACAGGAAGAGCCAAACGAAAAGAGACCGGATTAATAATCTCCAAAATCTTGTAAGGTCCAATAAATCTAGGCTTAAACTTAGGAGAAGCCACCTTCATAGCAATATTTTTTGATGATAACCACACCATATCCCCAATCTTAAACTGGGGACCAATGGTCCTATGTCGATTGGAAAACCGCTGGGCCTTTTCCTGGGAGAGAGATAACTTATCCACCACTTGGTCCCAGATCTGGTGCATTCTCTCCACCACAGTGTCAACACCTGGGCAGGCAGAGGGCTCCACCTGCCCTGAAGAAAATCGAGGATGAAACCCAAAGTTACAAAAAAAAGGTGACATCAAAGTGGCAGAACTAGCTCTATTATTTAAAGCAAATTCGGCCAAGAGCAAAAATGAAACCCAATCATCCTGATCAGCGGAAATAAAACATCTCAAATACGACTCCAAGGTCTGGTTTGTTCTCTCTGTCTGCCCATTGGTCTGAGGGTGAAAAGCAGAGGAGAAGGACAACTGAATTCCCAGCTTGGAACAGAAAGTCCTCCAGAATCTAGACACAAACTGAACTCCTCTGTCAGATACAATGTTCTCAGGAATCCCGTGCAAGCGAACCACCTGTTGCAAAAACAGGGGCACCAACTCAGAGGAAGACGGCAACTTAGGGAGTGGTACAAGATGAACCATCTTAGAGAACCTATCACAAATCACCCAAATAAGTCATTCTTTGAGAGACCGGCATATCAGAGATGAAATCCATTGAAATATGGGTCCATGGCCTCCTGGGGACCGGCAAAGGCATCAACAACCCACTAGAGCGAGAACAAGATTTAGACCGGGAGCAAGTCCCACAGGACTGCACAAAATTCCTGACATCATGAGACAAGGTGGGCCACCAAAAAGAGCGACTCACCAGATCTCTAGTACCAAAAATACCTGGATGACCAGCCAATGCAGAGCAATGAACTTCAGACATCACTCTCTTCTTCCACTGGTTAGGAACATAAAACTTTCCACTGGGACAACGCTCAGGTTTGTCCTCCTAGAACTCTTGCAGAGCAAGTCTCAAATCGGGCGAGATGGCAGAAAGAACTACCCCTTCGCCTAAGATGGTAGCAGGCTTGGTCACCACAGGAGAATCCGCAAAGAAGCTCCTAGAGAGGGCGTCTGCCTTGACATTCTTAGTTCCAGGAAGAAAAGAGACCACAAAATCAAAACGTGTAAAAAGACAAGGCCCACCTAGCCTGTCTAGGGTTCAAGCGTTTAGCCGACTCTAGGTAAATCAAATTCTTGTGGTCAGTGAGGACCACAACTTGATGTTAGAATCATAGAATCGTACAGTTGGAAGGGACCTCCTGGGCCATCCGGTCCAACCCCCTGCTCAAAGCAGGATTCGCTAAATCATCCAAGTCAGATGTCTGTCCAGCCTCTGTTTGAAGACTTCCATTGAAGGAGAACTCACCACTTCTCGTGGCAGCCTGTTCCACTGATTGATCACTCTAACTGTCAAAAAGTTTTTTCTAATATCTAATCTGTGTCTCCTCCCATTCAGTTTCATCCCATTGCTTCTAGTCTTTCCTTGTGCAAATGAGAATAAAGTTGATCCTTCTACAATGTGACAGCCCTTTAGATATTTGTAGACAGCTATTAAGTTTAGCTCCCTCCAACCAATGTCTCCACTCCTCAAATGCCCATTTCATGGCCAACAGTTCCCGATTCCCCACATCATAGTTACGTTCAGATGGAGAGAACTTTCGGGAAAAGAAAGCACAGGGATTCATTTTAGATGTTACAGGATCCTTTTGGGACAAAACAGCTCCTGCACCAATCTCAGAAGCATCCACCTCTACCTGGAACGGGAGTGAGACATCAGGTAGCCGCAAAAACGGGGCGGAGGTAAATCTTCGCTTCAGCTTCTGAAAGGAAGCAACAGCCTCCGGAGACCAATTCAACACATCAGCATCCTTCTTAGTCAGATCAGTCAATGGCTTGGCAATACTAGAAAATTTTGCTATAAATTTCCGATAAAAATTAGCAAAACCCAAAAACTTCTGGAGGGCCTTCAAAGAAGTGGGCTGAACCCAATCATAAATGGCCTGTACCTTGGCCGGGTCCATTTCAATAGTTGACGGAGACAAAATAAATCCCAAAAATGAAATCCTCTGTACTCCAAAAAGGCATTTTGATCCTTTGACATACAGGGAATTCTCCCTCAAGATCCGGAACACAGTCCGAATATGTTCCACATGAGAATCCCAATCCTTGGAGAAGATCAAAATATCATCCAGATAGATAATCAAAAATTTATCGACAAAGTCTCGGAAAATATCGTTCATGAAGCACTGGAAGACAGAAGGGGCATTAGTGAGCCCAAAAGGCATCACCAGGTACTCAAAATGTCCCTCCAGAGTATTAAACGCCGTCTTCCATTCATCCCCCTGCTTAATGCGGATAAGATTATACGCCCCCCTGAGGTCAAGCTTGGTAAACCAGCAAGCACCTCTAACTCTAGAGAATAGATCCGAAATCAGGGGTAACGGATACTGATATTTAATAGTAATTTTGTTGAGGGCACGATAATCAATACAAGGCCTTAAAGAACCATCCTTTTTGGCCACAAAAAAAAAAACCCGGCACCTAAGGGTGAAGAGGATGGTCTAATATGACCCTTCTCCAACGCCTCCTTAATATAGGACCGCATAGCCTCGTGCTCGGGTACAGATAAATTGAAGAGCCGACCCTTGGGAAATTTACACCCCGGGCTCAGTTCAATTGCACAGTCATAACTCCTATGAGGAGGCAAGGACGCAGACTCATTCTCGCTAAATACATCATAAAAGTCCGCCAAATAGTCAGGAACATCATGCGACTGAGGAGAGGTGGAAAAAACCGGAGCCTCACTAAAGGCACACCGACAACCCCAACTCACCACAGACACAGATTTCCAATCCAAAACTTGATTATGAATTTGCAACCAGGGAAACCCCAGAACAACGGCATCATGCAGACCATGCAACACCAAAAATCTGCAATTTTCTTGATGGTCTGGGGCGACCCGCATGACCACCTGGGTCCAAAACTGAGGTTTATTTTTAGCCAAAGGAGTAGCATCAATCCCCCTCAAAGGGATAGGCGTCTGCAGAGGTGTCATCGGAAATCCACAACGTTTAGCAAAATCCAAGTCCATTAGGTTTAGCGCTGCTCCCGAATCCACAAAAGCCTTGGCGGAAAATGTGGACAGGGAGCAGATCAGAGTAATTGCCAGAAGAAACTTAGGTTGAACACCACCAACAGAAAACGTGTGTGCAAAGCGTTTCTCTCGTTTAGGACAAACAGAAATAATATGCGAGGCATCTCCACAGAAAAAACACAGCTTATTACGCCTTCTGAACTCCTGACATTGCGCCTTAGACAAAACTCTATCACATTGCATAGGTTCAAACGTCTGTTCACGTAAACGCCGATCAACCTGAATGGCTAATGACATAGAATCGTCCAGACCAGAGGGAACAGGAAATCCCACCATAGTATCTTTTACGGCTTCTGACAAACCCTTCCGAAAGAGAGCAGCCAAGGCATTATCATTCCAGGTAGTAAGGACCGCCCACTTTCGGAACTTTTGACAGTACAACTCTGCAGAATCTCGACCCTGGTTCAATGCCAACGGTCTTTTCAGCCTGATCAATAGCATTAGGTTCGTCATACAACAAGGCTTGAAAGAATGCGTTCACATTAGTCAGAATAGGATCATCTGGTTTCAAAGAAAACGCCCAATCCTGGGGATCGCCACGCAGCAAAGAGATGGCAATTTTAACCTGCTGCGCGGAGCTCCCTGACGAGTTAGGCTTCAAGGCAAAAAATAATTTACAATTATTTTTGAAACTCAAAAATTTAGATCGATCCCCAAAAAATACATCAGGTGTAGGGATCTTTGGTTCAACAGCATGCGAACGAGCAAGGTAGGCGGAAATTCCCCGCACTTCCGCAGCGAGCTGCTCCACACGATCAGACAATTGCTTTATCTCCATTGAGAGAAAAAAAATTCCCCCTACGGCCTCAGAGATATAGAGGAAAGAATATACACACTCTTTTTTTTTTTTTTTTAAACACAATTCTTTCCTGCTATTGTGTACCCTAGGATCTGCGGTATGGCGGGTGATTCTCTTATGATTGAGTCACCGTAGGAGGCAAAAACAGAAATGCTAGCTAAGTCCAGAAAACCAGAGAGGTTGGCAGCTATCGGATTGCAGACCCCTGAACCTATCAACACAACTAGCAGTAGCCGTGGGGGGTTCCTACGATGCCCTAGACCCCTCGATCACAGCCGGAGGACTAAATAGCCTAAAGACAGAAAGGGAAATCTAAACTGCCCCAGAGCAGACCCCAAAGCAAAAGGCAGCCCCCCACATATAATGATGGTGAAGCAAGAAGAAAGAACACAACACAGACAGAAAGATAGACTGAGCAAAGACGGGGCCCAAGCTAACTAGATAGGAAAGGATAGGAAGGCTGCTGTCTGCAATCCGTGAAAAACCCTATGAAAATAAGAGCCAACAGACTGACAGTGAAAAAGGCCCTGAAGACGCTAGGCTTCAAAAAGACTATGTCAGTACTCTGGAATATTCTGAAGACAGAGCAACCGGCAAAAGGAGATTCAGCTCACCCCAGAAGGGAATGGCAGAATCCAGAAAAGCAAGGCAAACAAAAACAAAACACAAATGCTAAAAGGCAAAGCAGAAAACTTAGCTTTAGAGGAGCAGGATCAGACTGGTCTCCTAGAAGTCCACAGAGAAATCACCCGCAGGGCAGAAGGGCGTCGGCAGCCTTATATCCAGTCCGTGACTCCACTCAGCCAGTCATCATTAGGCTCAGGTTCCTGATAATCAGGCTCATTACCTTCCTTTACCAGAATAGGGAGTTCACCAGACCTCCGTGACGAAGGGGAAAATGAACTCACAACACCTCCCTTCCTATGAGCTCATCACGGGTCCTGTGTACAGAGAAGAGAGCAGCCAAGCGACACTGTGAGTGGCTGCGGGGGGGGGGTCTCATGCTAGGGCGAGGATGGGGTGTGTGGGGGCTTATCTCCCTGCAGTGCGGGATAGAAAAAGCCCGGGAGGGTTGGAAACTATAACCGCCGTGCCTGCAGAGGGCCGGCGGCAGGAAGAACAGCCAGGCCAGTGGCCGCATCAGCCGCCCGCGGCCCACATGACAGCGACCCAGCGGGAAAATGCCCGGTTGGGCATATTACCAATCCGGGCCTGCTTCCCTCCGATTCCCACGGTAGCGAGAACACTGCAGAAGATACGGGCAGAACAAGTCTCTATAATCCAAGTGGCTCCCTTGTGGCCAGGGAAAAGCTGGTACGGAGCCCTACGGAACATGGCTCAGGAAGGCCCAGTACTTCTGCCCCCAGAGGGCCAGTCTCCTTTACTAAGACCCTCTACTGCACCCATACCCGTACAGAATGAACCTTGCGCCCTGGCTACTGAAGCCCGAATTCTAATGGCTTAAGGCCTTTCCGAGGAAGTGATCCAAACTCTACAGGGCCACCGGCCATTCTCGGCTGAGGATGACTAACGCCATTTACGGGAAGATTTGGAAAATGTTCTCATCTTGGTGTTCCCTAAGTGCCCTGGACCCCTTCCATCCTAATATCACACAGATCTTAGAATTTCTTCAAGACGGCTTAGTTCTAGGGCTCACTCCTAGTACACTAAAGGTACAGGTATCAGCTCTTAGTTCATTTTACAATCAAGATCTGGCAAGCCATCGCTGAATCAAGCGATTCATAACCTTAGCAACTAGAATCCGTCCCAGACTCCGTAGTCAGTTTCTCCGTGGGACTTGAACCTAGTTCTCAAAGGCTTGACCAGGGAACCATTTGAGCCACTGTCTTCCATGGCTCTGGAAAACTTAACACTAAAAACTGTGTTTTTGGTAGCAATTACTACCGCAAGGAACATAGGAGAATTACAGGCCCTTTCAATACAGGAGCCATACTTGACCATCACGGAAGATAGCATCTTCCTAAGTTTAAATCCCTCCTTTATGCCTAAGGTAGTCTCAAACTTTCATAGGTTCCAGGACATTGTATTACCTTCCTTCTGTACAAACCCCTCCAACATGAAAGAAGAAGCCTTTCACACCCTCGACGTCTGTAGAGTAATTCTCTTCTACCTCCAGCAGACGGAGAGTTGGAGGATTGACCAGATTTTAATTATTCAAATTTCCGGTCGGAATAAAGGCAAAAAAGCAGCAGAAATTGCAATCGCGAATTGGATCAGGCAAGCTATCAGCCTCACCTACTCGTCACAGAACGTTCCTCCTCCTACATCTCTGAAAGCCCACTCTACTCTTCAGTATCAACATCATGCGCAGGAAGAGGGAACGCATCTTCTGAGCAGATATGCAGAGCCGCCACCTGGTCGTCTGTACATACATTCACCAGACACTATACACTAAATTTCAACAGGGATTTAACGTTTGGCAGATATGTTCTGCAGGCTGTTGTCCCTCTCTAAGAAATTAGTTGTTGGTATTTCTCCGATATGGCTGTCGTGGAAGGTGACTAGAGAAAATAGAATTAGTCTTACCGGTAATTCGGTTTCTAGGAACCTTCCACGACAGCACTAATTTCCCTCCCTATCTGATACTCTTATTGGATGATTCCTACACCTTGGTGGTAACTATACATGCTAGTGTGTCCAGAAAAAACACTGGAGATAGCAGGAAGGGGAGGGTTACCGTATATACTCGAGTATAAGTCGAGTTTTTCAGCCCCCTTTAGGGGCTAAAAAAGACCCCCCTCGACTTATATTCGGGTCACGGTGCCAACTTACCTGGTCCCAGTCGTCTCCGCGGTCCCCGGTGTTCGTCTGTGGTCCCCTGCAGCGTCCTGGCGGCGGGTGATGATAGGGCCGCGGCGGCGTTCAAAATCTCTGCGCGCCGCTCTCTCCCGTCCTCCGGCAGTGACGTGCAGGGGGTGCGATGACGTGGAAAGCACACGCCCTCTGCCTGAGTCACTGAAGAGCCGGCGACGCTCAGGAGCAGCTGTCATCAACGTAGGTGAGTATATAGTGTTTTGTTTTTTTTAAAATTCCAGCAGGGGCAGCGGCAGCAACATGATAGGATTACCAGTAATCCTATCACTTTGGGGGCAGCGTTACGGTATTTGGGCCACCATTCACTGTGCAGCATTTATGGGGGCATATGTTGTGCAGCGTTATTTGGGCCACCATTCACTGTGCAGCATTTTGGGGGCATACTGTATGTTGTGCAGCATTAAATTTACCAGTATCTTCGGCAATTCCCACCCTAGACTTATACTCGAGTCAATAAGTTTTCCCAGGTTTTTGAGGCAAATTTAGCGGGGTCGACTTATACTCGGATCGACTTATACTCGAGTATATACGGTATTTAACCTGTTGTGCATTTCCTGTCCCCCATTAGGGCGGGGAGACATCCTCCGATATGGCTGTCGTGGAAGGTTCCTAGAAATCGAATTACCGGTAAGACTAATTCTATTTTCAATTGTTGTACTAGGACCTATACAACCCTACTATTCATTTCAGTAGGGGCTATATGGCATTATAATATAAACCAGTATAACTCTCACTGTAACAAATCTTGAACCTGCAGCACAGAGTATTCACAATCTTGTTTATCCCCAACCATTTTGGATTCTGTGAGACATTCACAGATTTAGGAAACTGTCCCTCTGTTCCGGAAGGTCGGGGTTATGTCCTGGTTTCAACTGTATCAGCATTCTCAGGAGGCCGTCAGCTCTTTGCTACACAATCTAGCCTGTGTGTCCCCTACCCTGTCTAGGACCCATTCTGGGTGGGGTGTCAAGTTACTACAAATCCTGCTTCAAAGATTAGTCAGAGGAAAACTTGGCAATAGCCTACATCTCCAATAAGTTAATTAAATCTAGATTTCCCAAAATTCTGAATGATAGAATTTCTTTAATTATGCCCGAGTGCAGAAGGAGCTCCACTGATATGGTCAATGAAACTTTTCCTAAGATGTATATAATAGGAATTTGCCACCGAAATGTAGTGATACAGACACTGTTTCCAGTGATCTGTTATGGAAACTGATGGGTTTCTTGTCAATGGTGGCATCTAGCATAATTGTACTTTGTTGGTTGAAGAACTCATGGAGAGGTGGGTGCACAAGAGCAGTTATCTCTGGCAACAAATTCTGTGGGGCGCTATTGCCGTCCCAACCGTCAAATGAGTCACTGCATTGAGCATTATTTAACATTATAATTTTTACATTTTTTACATTTTCTAATCCCAATTTGGACTAGGGATAGGGCTGCGACTGGCGTTAGAGCTAAGGTTAGGGTTATACAATTTTACATACCTGTCCCACATAAGCGCCTTGCTTCCCTTTCCCCGGTCCGCTGGAGTTGTCTATATTCTACATTGCGCTTTGCAGATGGCCCAACGTGTTTTTATGTGAGCATCAGCCCAGGTCTATATAAAGTTGTGGGAAGCAGGGTGTGTTGCAGTCCGCGCTAGCCGAGATTCACAAATCACCTGGGATACAAGATGTTGTAGCAGTGTACTCCTTTATTTCCTCCTACGCGTTTCGGTGCCCATCCTGGCACCTTCCTCAGGGATATTACATCAGTCATAGGAGCAGAGAATTTATAGCCCCTTACATTAGCAATTATGGGTGTGTTCTGTTTACATGTGATGTCATAATGGTCATCACTGGGGGAGGGGCCAGCATTTTTGGCGGAATTTCACATAAATAACATAATAAAACAAGAAAGTGGTCCAAAACACTTGCTAAAATGTATATAAAAATCTTACA
This sequence comes from Dendrobates tinctorius, assembly GCF_039654945.1. NCBI lineage: Eukaryota > Metazoa > Chordata > Amphibia > Anura > Dendrobatidae > Dendrobates > Dendrobates tinctorius. The sequence goes on from NW_027361677.1 coordinate 19,941,224, forward strand.
AACAGAATGATGTAAAAATTTTCACGAAAAATGCAGCAGAAACGTTGCTAAAATATCACTGCAGAAAAAAATGTTTTATAAACCCATTAAACCCGACTTTCAAGGTAGTAGAACCCATGTATTTGCTGGTTTCAGTGTTTCCTCTTGTGACTAATGTTGAGCGCCACCGTATCACTGGTATCAGTGCTGTTGGATCAAGAGTTCTATAAACTGCTTTTACATGACACTATCCTGTTAAATATGTAATCCTATGGTTGTTATAAAAGAATTGTTATGAAAAACTATCAAAAAAATATGTCAAAAATATTATTATTATGTTGACAAACAATCTTCTTTACTTTTGTTTTAGGAGGAGAGCAAAGAGCAGTGCTGCTATTAAAATAAACATTATAAAATATGAACCAGATTATTCCTAAGATCAACTGCTTCTAAAGGTGTTCATTTTTATTTTAATTATTTATTGTCAATAAAAAATATCTAAAAAATTGTATTAAAACTATTAAAAATGGCTTACATACTGTGTTTCTCATCTTCCGTGTGTTTATGGTCACTATTTTATTTATTAGTTGTGGTGGTAACACCCATAGATCATGTGTCTGTTGATACAGCAGACCTAGGTTCTAATACCCAGGAAGATCACAGGTCTCCATACAGGCGCAAGCAATATAGCACAAATAATATAGCATAAAGGACAATGAGGAGAAAAATACACACCATCAAAAAAACAGAAAGTTCAAATAACTATTCATTAGATCTTATATCGTTGTTGGTATTCATATGCTATCTTCAATAACCAGAAAAAAACAAGCCAAATTTATATAGCTATCCATTAGATCTTATGTTGGTGTTAGTATTCCAAAAAAACCAGTAGATGGCACTACATACATTCATACCAAGCAGTGTGGATGCTGTTACTGTGTGAAAGTGGAGATAGAACCATCAGTTGATTATTGTGAATTCGTGTATCTTGTATTCAAGTGAACATTGTTCTAACAAATGCTAGTGAATTGTGATTTTGAAAATAACAAATTTTAGAAAGAGATTGGGAGTGATCTGGTGTGTATGTAATTATACTAATAGCATCTATTACCTGTGATTGTGTCACCCACTTAGATAAATGTCAAAAAGTGGGCGTGGTGTGGGAATTCATATCAATTCAGAAATTATATTCAAGCCTTTTGGTTTTAATGTGTCCAGCTTGAACATCCAGTATTTCTCACGTTTTTTTAGGTGTTCAAACCTATTCGGTACATTGTCTGCTATGTGATCAATTGGGATTAGTTTGATTGCTCTTATATCTCTGTTGTGATGGGTGTCATAGTGAAGTGACACACCATGGGCTCTATAACCATTCTTTATATTTGAACGGTGTTTGTTTAGCCTTTCGTGAAGCGGTCTGATGGTCCTCCCTATATATTGCAACCTGCACGGGCATTCAAGCAAATAGATAACGAATTCTGTTGAACAATTCATACCATATTTGATGGAAAAAGATTCTTTTGTCGAGGTAGATTGGAAGGTACTTGTCTGTTGTATACTTAGACAACAGAGGCATCTATTTCTTCTGCGCTTTAAGACCTTTTTCAGTGGTTCTTTACTGGGTTTCTTGGTCATTTTTTGTTTAAGCCGACTTGGAGCTACTTTTATATTTGGGGTTCTGCGGAAAGTTATCCCTGGTTTCAAAGGTATGATTGATTTCAAAATGGGGTCACTCTGAAGCACATGCCAATGAGTGTTCAAACATTTCCTGATAGTTTTATGGCAATTATTGTATGTTGTTATAAAATTCAATGCTTTCGTTTCCTCGGTCTTTTCCTTATTCTTCTGTATTAGGAGAATTGCTTGAGGGATTTCTCCACTATGTCTCTGCGTACTGGATATTAATTCCTTCGGGTAGAGTTGAGCGACTTTTGGTTTTTTAGGGTCGAGTTTCGTTTCGTGAAACCCGACTTTTCCAAAAGTCGGGTCGAGCAAGATCGGCCGACTATAGGGAAAAGTCGGGGTCGTCCCGAAACACGAAACCCAATGTAAGTCAATGGGGAATAAAAGTCGGCAGTGAGAGGAGGACAGGAAACACGCCAACAGTGCCCATTTGAATGCCAAAAGCATCAATTCTTCTTACTTAAGCTTGTCAACCTTAATTAACTTCATAATACAAGTTACGCACTGAAAAATGGGGGTTATTTGGCTAAAGTTGTGGGGGGGAGGGCTGGCTCCAGGTTTTCATGTGCCCTGGGCGAAAGAGCGCCCCTTTAACACATACCACAACTCATGCTCCAATACGGCAGAGAAATAGCGGTATAGTACAATGAAAAATACTTCACTTTTTACATCTCATGACGAGGCCCATCTATTTCTCCATACAGAATCATTGGTCCCATATAATGTTTGAAACAGTATATGATGAGCTCCACATAATGCTACAGTATATGTTGGTCCCCATGGATGAAGCGCCACTGTCTTATGGGCCCAAATAATGCTCCAAACATAATGGGCCCCATTTCTAATGCTCTAGTGTATAATGGGCCCTGTAAATGCTGCTCCAGTGTCTGATGTCCACCTTTGGAATGTTCCAGTGTATGGTGGGCCCCATCTATCATTCTCCAGAGTATAGTTCTCCCCAAAAATTGCTGTCCCAACATTGAAAACAATGAAATAAGTCTCCTCGCTAGGGAATCCCTGTACTAGTCTGGACTCCTCGTCGTTCCCATCTTCCATCTTACTGCACAGTATTTCAAACTTGCAAGTGCTGTGATCCTGAGCAAGCAGGGGGGGGCCCACTCGTTGGCGACGGCACTTACACAGGGCCCCTGATAGTACGGTGGTGTGTCTGATGGCGGGTGGGCCGAACCTGCACTTTCATCTGCAGTTTTCTTTGTCACCGTGTAAGATGGAACTGTATATGGGAAGGGTAACCTGAGTTTCATCAGGGTCAGATTCAGGCCGTGTAGCGTGCGAGGGGAATGTAGTGGTCTGGGTCAATGTACCAGCAGATTCATCGAGCAGTGGCTGGGCATCAGTGCACTTGTGTCGCCCCCAGGAGTACGGTCGCCACAGTGGCATTACCTTCCTCCTAGGGAGTGTGATGTCATGCTTGGGAGCAACGAAGGATCTCTCTAGCAGGTTAACTGATTGGGCGGCGTTATTCCCACGAGTCATGACCCTCCAAACAGCGTTCATGAAGGCAAAGTGTTTGTTTTACATGGGCAGTATGGTTGCAAAGCTGAACCTTCAAGGAATGTCCAGAAGGGCACCACCAGGAGTGGAGCCTACGGTTTAATTCGACTCCACCTGGGAAACCTCAACCATGCCAGCTACAGAAAAGATGCACACATTGCAAGCTTAATTCCGTTAACGAACGAGACTCCGTCATGCCCCGCGGTCCGAGTCCGGCTTACTAGAGGGACACGTGAGGCTCTGGAACATGAGATTGGCCAATAACTGGTGTGTCATGCCCTTACATGTCCGTGGCTGCATGTGCGCTACACTGAAAAGGCCAGCGTTTGTCGCTTACAGGTGCAGATAACCCGCTGAACAACGTTAGTGATGGGGATCTGTGATTACAATTATTACCCATGAACGATGATTTCCCAGTAAGTGCAGGTCAACCGCAGTTCTGAAATTAGGCCTAACCGTCCTGAAAAAATGAAAAACTTACGTGTGCAAACCACAGGTGCTGTAGCTTGCTTAACAGCTCGCCAGCCGTTCTCACGCCCAGTATGGATTACACGTGATTGCACAAAGGTGAGAAAGGGTACCGTATCCCCGGATAACATGTATGGATAGCATAGTGTACACATTCAAAATATATGTCTACATCAGGAGGCAGGCTCAGACGGTGTTAGGCCCAGTATGGATTGCACGTGATTGCACAAAGGTGAGAAAGGGTACCGTATCCCCGGATAACATGTATGGATAGCATAGTGTACACATTCAAAATATATGTCTATACATCAGGAGGCAGGCTCAAACAGTGTCAGGCCCAGTATGGATTACACGTGATTGCACAAAGGTGAGAAAGGGTACCGTATCCCCGGATAACATGTATGGATAGCATAGTGTACACATTCAAAATATATGTCTATATATCAGGAGGCAGGCTCAGACGGTGTCAGGCCCAGTATTGATTACACGTGATTGCACAAAGGTGAGAAAGGGTACCGTATCCCCGGATAACATGTATGGATAGCATAGTGTACACATTCAAAATATATGTCTATACATCAGGAGGCAGGCTCAGACGGTGTTAGGCCCAGTATGGATTGCACGTGATTGCACAAAGGTGAGAAAGGGTACCGTATCCCCAGATAACATGTATGGATAGCATAGTGTACACATTCAAAATATATGTCTATACATCAGGAGGCAGGCTCAAACGGTGTCAGGCACAGTATGGATTTGACGGCCCAGACTACACAGCGGAGGAGCAGGGAGAGGTAAAGATTGCAAATGCTGGGGCCCTGCCCAAGCAAGGGGGGCCCACTCGTGGGCGTCGGTACTGGCACTGGACCCCTCATAGTACGGCGGTGTGTCTGACGGCGGGTGTGCACCACCACCGTCAGAGACACTTGATTGCACTATGAGGGACCCTGTGCCAGTGCCCGCGCCCAAGAGTCGGCCTACCCACCTGTCCAGGGCAACGGCACTCGCACGGTGTCGTGCGCTAGGTGGTGACCCCGGCCATGGGGGGGGAGGCAGCACAGTTAGGGAGTTTTAGAAAGTGGCATATGTTGATGTTGGACATTCAGCTGATGCAAAAGGCGAAATAGGTCAAGTCCCAGGAAGAGGTGGACCAAAGCAAGCCATTTTTCTGTCACCCTATGTGTCATCAGGGGAAGGTGGGACAAAATCCTTGGAAACCCATGCATGGTTCATTTTAATGAAGGTTAGATCATCCACATTTTGGGTTGACAGACGGGTCCTTTTTTCTGTCAGGATTGATCCAGCTGCACTGAAGACTCTTTCCGATAGCACACTTGCAGCTGGGCAAGCGAGCTCCTGTAAGGCATATTGGGCCAATTCAGGCCAGGTGTCCAGTTTAGCGGCCCAATAGTCAAAGGGGAATGACCTGTGTGGGAGAACATCAATATGGGAGGAAAAGTAGTTTGTAACCATAGTTGACAACTGCTGTCTCCTGTCACTTTCCATCGATGCAGTATTACCAGTTGTGTGAGCGGTACTTGAAAAATCAGTCCACAACATTGTCATGAAACCCCTGTCTCCAACGCTACTTCTGCTGTGTGCACCACGAACACCTCTGCCAAGCTGCCCCCGGCTCGTGTGAGAACCATCACCGCTGCTGTGTGCTGGGAATGCCTCAAGTAACCGATTTACCAGAGTTGCTTGTTTATTAGCCAATATTAGGTCAAGGTTCTCCTGTGGCATGATGTTTTGTAATTTGCCTTTATAGCGTGGATCCAGGAAGCTGGCCAACCAGTAGTCGTCATCGTTCATCATTTTGGCAATGTGGGGGTCCCTTTTTAGGATCTGCAAGGCATAATCTGACATGTGGGCCAATGTTCCCGGTGTCAATGATGCACTGCGAGTGCTGGTTGGAGGAGCACTTTCTGGCAAATCCACATCCCTCCAGTCACGCACAAACCCTGTACCAGACCTTGCCACGCCAACATTTTCACTTGCCCCACGAGATGCATCCTCCTCCCCTAAGTAATCATCCCCATCATCATCCTCCTCTTCTTCCTCCACCTCGTCCAGGAGAGGTCCCTGAGCAGACAATGGCTGAATGTCATCAAGGATTCCCTCCTCGTCAACATTGGCTGCAGACGCCTGCTCCTTAAGGTGCGTCAAAGTTTGCATGAGCAGACGCATAAGTGAGATGCTCATGCTTAGGATGGCGTCGTCTGCTCTTACCAGCCGTGTGCATTCCTCAAAACACTGAAGGACTTTACAGAGGTCTTTCAGCTTTGACCACTGCACACCTGTCAACTCCATGTCTGCTCTCAAAGTGCCTGGCCGTGTATCCTCCCACAAATGCATTATGGCCTGCCTCTGCTCGCACAGCCGCTCCACCATGTGCAGGGTGGAGTTCCACCTTGTTGCAATGTCGATAATGAGGCGGTGGTTGGGAAGGTGGAGCAATCGCTGCAGCTTCTGCATACGAACGGAGTGTACAGGCGACCAGCGGATGTGCGCGCACAGTCTTCGCACCTTCTGGAGCAGGGCTGTTAACTCCAGATAATTTTTGATGAAGCACTGCACCACCAGGTTCAAGGTGTGAGCCAAGCAAGGTATGTGGCTGAGTTTTGAAAGGGCTATGGCTGCCACAAAATTACGGCCGTTATCACTAACTACCTTGCCTGCCTCAAGATGTACACTGCCCAGCCATGACTCAGTTTTTCGCTGGAAGTACTCGGCCAGCACCTCGGCGGTGTGTCTGTCGCCCAAACACATCATCTGCAACACAGCCTGCTGACGCTTTCCACTAGCTGCTCGATAGGGGGACACCTCGTGTGCAACAGTGGCAGCTGCAGATGGAGTGCTCGTATGACTGCGCTCTGTGGACGAGCTTTCGCTTGTGGAGGAGGAGGGTTGAACGCCTACAGCCAACTGTTTCCTATACCGTGGGCTAGGCAGCACTGTCCCACCACCGCTGTCCCCTGTGGACCCTGCATCCACCACATTAACCCAGGGCGCAGTGATGGACACTTAACGGCCCTGGCCATGCCGACTGGACCATGCATCAGTTGTGAGGTGCACCTTTCCACTCACTGCTTGAGTGCATGGACAATGCGGTCTTTCACATGATGGTGGAGGGCTGGGATGGCTTTGCGAGAGAAGAAGTGGCGACTGGGTAGGTCATAGCGTGGTACTGCATAGGCCATGAGTTCGCGGAAAGTTGCGCTTTCCACCAACCGATAGGGCATCATCTCAAACGAGATTAGTTTGGCAATGTGGGCGTTCAAACCCAGTGTACGCGGATGAGAGACTGAGTACTTTCTTGACCTACTCATAGTGTCTGGGAGGGTGAGCTGGACTTGAGAGCTGCATATGGTGGAAGTAGCGGTGGACAGGGCGGACTGAGGGTTGATGATGGTGATGGAGTTCGTGTTCTTTCTGATGGCCTAGATTCAGTATTTCGTTGATATAACAGTGAGATTCCCTGACTGCTGTGGCCTTGCAACGACACCTCAACATTTGCTGCTGTGCTAACCGGTGGGCTTACAGTGGGGGAAACAATGTAGCATTGCTGACTACCTTCTTTGTGATCAGTTGCACATGTGGTATTTGAGGTTTGGTGTTGTGTCCACGCTTGCAAGTGCATGGTGGTTAAATGTCTAAGCATGCAATTGGTATTCAAATTTTTCAGATTTTTCCCTCGGCTAAAGGTCTTTGCGCACTTCTTACAGATAACCTTGGCCTGATCATGAGGATTTTGTTCAAAAAAGTGCCACACTGCACTCTTCCTACTTTGGAAGACATTTTGCGGCCTAGCACGCTGTGATATTTTGACCCTCTGGACAAGCTGTCCAGCAACTCTTTTGATTTTTGGAACCTGTCTTTGGAGTGCTCCGTGCCTGCCAGATAACAGCTGTTGCGATGTCGATGTCTGCTGTGGATGCTCCTCATCTGAGCTATTGGAAGCAGCACCCTCTTCCCCCAATGGATGCCAATCTGGGTCAACAACTGGGTCATCCATCACCTCCTCTTCAATGTCATGTGCACCTTCCTCTGTGTCACCGTGTATGGTGGTATAGTGTGCGGGAAGGGGCACCTGAGTCTCATCAGGGTCAGAATCTGGCTCTGTACACTGCGAGGACAATGTAGTGCTCTGAGTGAATGTACCAGCAGAATCATCTATCAGTGGCTGTGCACTCCATGTCAGATTCATCTTGGCCTGGGTAATTCACCATTTCACTTGATAATCCAGGCATGGTATGTGAAAACAGCTCCATGGAGTAATCAGTTGTATGGCCTGCGTCATCCTTCAATCTTGGTTGGGGTGAAGGACACAAGGAAAGGTGTGGTTCATGAACATGAGCCTCCAATGACAACTCAGTGCTTTTATTTTTTACAACTTCAGAAGAGGAGGCGATAGAGCTGGAGGCTGAGTCAGCAATGTAAGCCAAAACTTTTTCCTGCAGCTGTGGCTTTAAAAGCGGTTTGCCAAGTCCTAGAAAACTAAGCCTTCGAGGCCTTATGGAGCCAGACGATGACGCAGGCTCAACACCTCCTGCATTCGGTCCTATTTTGCTTTTGCCACTACCATCAGATCCACCACCAACACCATCATTACCAGCTGCCAAACCCCGCCCAATTCCACGGCCTCTTCCACCAGCCTTCCTCATTTTTGGTAGAAATGTAGACAAAATCCAACAAACTATATAGTAATGTAAAACAAGGTACAAGGTGTCTATAGGACAGGGGAGATTTTGAATTTCTGCACACACTTGTGGACACTGGACACTTATGGATTGTGTGAGGCCCACTGAATATCAGAGCGCTATGTCACAGGCTCAATGGCACAGGTGTGAAAAAAGTGACTGCAGGATCACGGAGATTTTGAATTTCTGCACACACTAGTGGACACTGGACACTTTTGGATTGTGTGAGGCCCACTGAATATCAGAGCGCTATGTCACAGGCTCGATGGCACAGGTGTGAAAAAAGTGACTACAGGATCACGGAGATTTTGAATTTCTGCACACACTAGTGGACACTGGACACTTATGGATTGTGTGAGGCCCACTGAATATCAGAGCGCTATGTCACAGGCTCGATGGCACAGGTGTGAAAAAAGTGACTACAGGATAAGGGAGATTTTGAATTTCTGCACACACTTGTGGACACTGGACACTTATGGATTGTGTGAGGCCCACTGAATATCAGAGCGCTATGTCACAGGCTCGATGGCACAGGTGTGAAAAAAGTGACTACAGGATCACAGAGATTTTGAATTTCTGCACACACTAGTGGACACTGGACACTTTTGGATTGTGTGAGGCCCACTGAATATCAGAGTGCTATGTCATAGGCTCGATGGCACAGGTGTGAAAAAAGTGACTATAGGATCACGGAGATTTTGAATTTCTGCACACACTAGTGGACACTGGACACTTTTGGATTGTGTGAGGCCCACTGAATATCACAGCGCTATGTCACAGGCAGAAATTGGCTAGTGTATCACAAACTACAAGGTGTATATAGAATTGGGCAGAATAGGAATCTCCCTAGAGTGTAGGTCTGTAAGAACGGAACAAGTCCTCCACTTATCCTTAGAGTGACACACAGATAGCTTCACTGTGGCCGTGATAACAGCCGTTACACTGTACTGAGAGGAGCGTGCACGTACACGGCTGTCCGGTGTACGTAAAATTGTCAAGCTCCGTGTTTTTTAAGTATACGGACTGACACACGCTGTCTCTCTATAGTTTTGAATGTGATCAAACAGCAAATATATTTAACTATTTGAAAGCTAGACAAAACTAGAAGGTGCAAGTCTGTAAGAACGGAACAAGTCCTCGACTTATTCTTACAGAGTGACACACAGCTTCACTGTGGCCGTGATAACAGCCGTTACACGGTACTGTGTGAGGAGTGTGCACCGCTGTATGGTGTGAAAAAATGCACGCTCAGTACCTTAGCAGGACAAAAAAAAAAATTGGGATTGCTTTTAAAAAAGCAGTTTGCAGAGCAGTGGGTAAACAGCAATGCAGCCGTCAGGAAGCCTTAGAATGCAGCCTAACAACCAACACCGCTGATCCACCAAAATATAGCCTCCCCTTGCACTGCACACACAGTGACTGGTGTGTTGTACAGGCAAAATCGCTAGCAGCAGAAGCAGTTTTTTTTTCTTCTTCCCTACCTAACGCTCTCCTTACAGAATCAGCAGCAGCAACCTCTCCCTATGCTAAGATCGGCAGAAGTAAGATGGCGGTCGGCGTGCACGCCCTTTAATACCCCTGTGACGCCCACCAAAGCAAGCCAATCACTTGCATGCCCTTCTGAAAGATGGTGGTGACCCCTGCTTATGTCATCACGTTGCCCACAGTGTCCGTGGATCCTGATTGGCTGAAAAAGAGAGCAAAACAAACTTTTGAAACGCGACTTTGGCGCGTAAGTCGCCGACCTCGTGGCCGACCTCATCCTAGGGTCGGGTTTCGTTTCATGAAACCCGACTTTGGAAATTTTTCGACCCGTTTCGCTCAACTCTAACGAATTCACAATAATCAACTGATGGTTCTATCTCCACTTTTACACAGTAACAGCATCCACACTGCTTGGTATGAATGTATGTAGTGCCATCTACTGGTTTTTTTGGAATACTAACACCAACATAAGATCTAATGGATAGCTATATAAATTTGGCTTGTTTTTTTCTGGTTATTGAAGATAGCATATGAATACCAACAACGATATAAGATCTAATGAATAGTTATTTGAACTTTCTGTTTTTTTGATGGTGTGTATTTTTCTCCTCATTGTCCTTTATGCTATATTATTTGTGCTATATTGCTTGCGCCTGTATGGAGACCTGTGATCTTCCTGGGTATTAGAACCTAGGTCTGCTGTATCAACAGACACATGATCTATGGGTGTTACCACCACAACTAATAAATAAAATAGTGACCATAAACACACGGAAGATGAGAAACACAGTATGTAAGCCATTTTTAATAGTTTTAATACAATTTTTTAGATATTTTTTATTGACAATAAATAATTAAAATAAAAATGAACACCTTTAGAAGCAGTTGATCTTAGGAATAATCTGGTTCATATTTTATAATGTTTATTTTAATAGCAGCACTGCTCTTTGCTCTCCTCCTAAAACAAAAGTAAAGAAGATTGTTTGTCAACATAATAATAATATTTTTGACATATTTTTTTGATAGTTTTTCATAACAATTCTTTTATAACAACCATAGGATTACATATTTAACAGGATAGTGTCATGTAAAAGCAGTTTATAGAACTCTTGATCCAACAGCAGTGATACGGTGGCGCTCAACATTAGTCACAAGAGGAAACACTGAAACCAGCAAATACATGGGTTCTACTACCTTGAAAGTCGGGTTTAATGGGTTTATAAAACATTTTTTTCTGCAGTGATATTTTAGCAACGTTTCTGCTGCATTTTTCATGAAAATTTTTACATCATTCTGTTTGTAAGATTTTTATATACATTTTAGCAAGTGTTTTGGACCACTTTCTTGTTTTATTATGTTATTTATGTGAAATTCCGCCAAAAATGCTGGCCCCTCCCCCAGTGATGACCATTATGACATCACATGTAAACAGAACACACCCATAATTGCTAATGTAAGGGGCTATAAATTCTCTGCTCCTATGACTGATGTAATATCCCTGAGGAAGGTGCCAGGACGGGCGCCGAAACGCGTAGGAGGAAATAAAGGAGTACACTGCTACAACATCTTGTATCCCAGGTGATTTGTGAATCTCGGCTAGCGCGGACTGCAACACACCCTGCTTCCCACAACTTTCTGAAGATTTTTTCCACGTTTGAGTGGTTGGTGGAGGTCCTGCGGCAGCTGATTCTGTGATATGCTTTCAAGCCATTTGTGGGTTACACAACTGGAATAGGTGAGTGGAACTGTATTATACCGCTCATATTTTAAGTGTCACTAGTGATAAGGCACTATTGCGCCTCTTGTTCCCCCCACCATTTTTTGTATTGATACAGGTCTATATAAGGATCACTGAGACTCACCCTTGTGTCTTGGTGTTGCATAAAGACTTCTGTGTTGCTGGACTTTGTCTTGCTACTCAGATTCTCCTGCACACCACCTGCCTGCCTGCAGTTTCCTGACATTCGCCTGCCTGCAGTTTCCTGACGTTCACTTGCCTGCCGGCAGTTTCCTGACATCCCCCTGCCTGCCGGCAGTTTCCTGACATCCCCCTGCCTGCCTGCGTTTCCTGACATCCTCCTGCCTGCCTTAGGTTTCCTGACATCCTCCTGCCTGCCTTAGGTTTCCTGACGTCCTCCTGCCTGCCTTAGGTTTCCTGACGTCCGCCTGCCTACCTGAGGTTTCCCGACGTCCTCCCGCCTGCCTGAGGTTTCCTGACATTCCCCTGCATGCCTGAGGTTTCCTGACGTCCTCCTGCCTGCCTGTAATTTCCTGAAAAAAGGAGGTTAGGGAGCACTACTAAGGGGCAGGAGAATAATTAATATTGAAAATAAATGAGGGGTGCTGCACAATGCAAAGGCAGAAGCAATGATCAACAAAAGAAGAAAGAAGGACCCAGCATATAAAGCGCACACCCAAGGCAATAAAGTGTGTGACTAATACATATAAATTTTATTGAGGGACAAACAGGTATACAGAATAAAAACATTTAAAAAGGAAGGCACACCCCCAAATGTCCCAAACAGCTCTAATAATAAATGCTGATAGGCAAAGACCACTTATGGAAAATTACACAAAATTCACCAAAATGTACATAATAATACATAGGGCATGACCCAACAACCCCGAATCTGGGCGTCCCCAGAGAAAGCAAGGTGACCATCCATTATAAGAATAGAGGGGATATCATACCAACACCTACTACAGAAGACCCCATAAGATCTGAGGAGCCCTGTAAATAGCCCTGATATAGGAGGGAGCAGGGAACCATCCAATATGAGGATGGTTAGGAGATCTAGACCCAAATAGAATATTGCCCTCAATATAATGGATGGTCACCTTGCTTATAGTACCTTTTGGTCTATCTATAAATATAAATATTTTGAGTAAATAGCTACATTTCTCTTTGGACGCCCAGATTCTGGGTTGTTGGGTCATGCCCTATGTATTATTATGTACATTTTGGTGAATTTTGTGTAATTTTCCATAAGTGGTCTTTGCCTATCAGCATTTATTATTAGATCTGTTTGGGACATTTGGGGGTGTGCCTTCCTTTTTAAATGTTTTTATTCTGTATACCTGTTTGTCCCTCAATAAAATTTATATGTATTAGTCACCTACTTTATTGCCTTGGGTGTGCGCTTTATATGCTGGGTCCTTTTTTCTTCTTTTGTTGATCATTGCCTGTAATTTCCTGACATCCCCCTGCCTGCCTGCTGTCTCCTGTGCCTTGGCTGTCTGTTTCCTGTGCGATCCTCCTATCCGTTGCGCTGACGCTAGTGGTCCGTTTACCCACCCAGACCTTGGGCTTGGAGGATCCAGCTCACCTGGTGAGTCTAACACATACAAATGTAATAAAATATTTAAAGTTAAAAAAATATTTTCTAACAATTTCTAAATTTTTATTTTTAGAATTTTATGTCCGATTTCAGCAAAAAGCAGAAAATAATTAGAGAGTCGAGAGGAGAACCATAATTACATCAGTATTTTCTTAAAATAAGGGGTTCAATGCTGGACTAGTGGAAGGGACTCGGGTTGGTCTTCACCAAAGGGATAGGTAACCAATGTTACGCTATTGAGAGAAGTCACTCATTTACCGATTTATTTATTTTTAACCGGTTAACCCTTTTAAGTAAATAAAATTAATAGTAAAACAAAATAATTAGCTGAGCAGAAATAAAATCTTAATTTTTGCTATATATTCCCATAGCCTCTTGGTGGTGCTGTATACTTTGGCTGAACGTTTGCCAGTCTGAGAAATCATGCGCAGTTTCCTTTTTCCGCATTGTATTAACAAGATTTACCCTCTGGTTGCAGTAAATACTTTAGACAAAGAGGCGAGATAGTTGAAAATTGAAGTACATTAGTAAGTGCAATTAAAGGAAACAACGTATCAGCTTGGACATTTTGTCCAATTTATGGGTAACAGTATCATGTATATCATGGAGAAAAAAGAGCTGAGCAGATAAAGATGTTTGTGGAGAGAGTTTCAGAATAACTTTTATGGTACGTCATATGCCGGCTCCCTTAATTTGATGCGGACTCACAAGCTGAGACAGCATCTTTACTGGCAGATGATGGCTGAATAATTGTTTAACAGCCGCGGGTGGAGCGAAGTTCTGCCCACAGTTGTTAATCTGTAAAATGCCACTGTCAATCTCTGATAGAGGCATTTAATATGTGTGATCACAGGGCGCGATTGGGGGTCTTCTAAAGACCCTTGTGCCTGTCATTACAATACACCTGTGAAAGACAGTGTTTATCTGCCGTTCATAGGAGATTTTCACTATACATAGCAGTGCTGATGTGCTACTATGTAGAGCACAGATAAGCGAAGCCTCAAGTTTCCCTAAGGGGACTATTAAATGCAGTAAAAAGTGGAAAAAAAAAAAAAATTAAAAGTTTGAAAAAAAACAAGTTCAAATCATTCCCCCTTTTTGCCCTTTTAAAAATACAACAGTTAAAAAAAACACAAATATTTGGAATTCCTGCATTTGTAAAAGTACAATATATCAAAATATAAAATAAATTAATCCAATAGGTAAACGGTGTATGGAGAGAAAAATCAAAACGGAAGAATTACTTTTTTTTTGGCCTCCGCAATGTTTTAATAAAATGCAATAGGAGGCAATCGAAACCTTGTATTTACCCCAAAATGGTATCCGTAAAAACATCAGCTCAGTGTGCAAAAAATAAGTCTTCACCAGCCCCACATCCCGATATTTGAAAATGTTAAAGGGAATATAAGCATATATTTGCATATAAGCTGCGGCCACTGCTATCAGGGGCTTATCTACAGCATTCTGTAACCTGAAAGATAAGAAAAATGAGTTATATTATACTCACCTGGGGGGGGCGGTCCGGACCGATGGGTGTCGCAGGTCCGGCGCCTCCCATATGATGACATCCTCTTCCTTGCTTCTCCCGTGGCTCCTGCACAGGCGTACTGATTTGCCTTGTTGAGGGCAGAGCAAAATACTGCAGTGCGCAGGCGCCGGGCCTCTCTGACCTTTCCTGGCGCCTGCGCACTGCTGTACTTTGCTCTGCCCTCAACAGAGCAGAGAATTACGCCTGCGCAGGAGCCGCGACAGAAGCAAAGAAGAGCACGTCATCGCATAAAGATGGGAGGCGCCGGACCCGGACCTGCGACACCCATCGGACCGGACCGCATCGGACCGCTCCTGGGTGAGTATAATCTAACTTGTTTTTCTTCTTTCAGGTTGCATCAGGGGCTTATCTACAGCATTACAGAATGCTGTAGATAAGCCCCTAATGGCGGTGGCTGCAGCTTATATGCGAAAATGAGGTGACAGATTCCCTTTAAGGGTCTCAGAAAATAGCAATACAAGCAAAATTCTTTTTTTTCTTTACAAATTTTTCAGCAATCACCACTTAAAATTAATAATAAAAAAACTATACATGTTTGGTATCTGCGTAATAGGTCAGTTTTTACCATATAGTGAACACGGTAAAGAAAAAAAAATATATATTTTTTTTTTTTTGCAATTTCAGTGCACATGTAATTTTTGTATCCCTCTTTCCAGTGCATTACATGATAAAATCAATGGTGTCATTCAAATGTACAACTCGTCTCGCAAAAGCTAAGCCCTTAGACGCCTATTTGGATGAAAACATTTTAAAAAAAAGTTATGGTTCTTGGAAGAAGGGGAGGAAAAAACAAAAGGAAAATAGTCACATCACGAAGGGGTTATTCATCAAAATCCCTGCTCATTCTTTGCAGTCAGGGGTTTGGTCCTAATCTGTGATTGATCAGTTTCCCTGTATAATTTGGCATACGGGTAAAGCTGTCGATCACTGATTATTACGGCCCACTGGACTCCAAAAAATACACATTATGATTAGAGGGGTTGTTCACTATTAGAACAGTGCTGTTATTTTGATGGCGGTTCCCAATCATCACTGGCGTCACTGACTTCCTATTCCTGCTCAATTCGTCAGGAGGCGGGGACAGTGACGCCAGCTCTGATTGGGCACCGGCGTCACCTGTCACAGCAGCATCGCGGGAGACAGAGTGCCGACACCGCGGGAACGGCGCCAGCACGGGAGGTGAGTATAGGCTTTATTATTTTATGGGAGACAAGAGTGGGCTACGAAAAGAAGTTAGCCAAGTAATGGACAAATTTTTTGATGGTTTCCCACAAACGTACAGAATATATTGCTCTGCTCCATGTAAGTTAGAAACCTGACAGGTCCACATTTTGCTCACAATGGAACATAATTTTGTGCTGCTGGACATTCCATTTCATGTCTTGTGCTTTTAGACACTTAGTGCCGGATGTTGTATCAGGATGTCAAGAAAGTGAAACTTTTCAAAATCATTGATAACAATAATAAATCTTGATGTAAAACTGTAACTTCAGGAATGGTGATTATTAACAGAGACAGACGCTGAGGAGAAAATAACACATACAAAGGAATCTGTCATTAAGTAAAGGAGCGCTCAAATATTACAAGAGAGGAACTAATACTTGAGTCCTTTGTCAAAGATAATAGAGCTCTGCCTACGTCAGAGAAAGTAAAGTGACAACCAAACTGTCTGACCTGACTGCTCCCAGAAAAAAATCAGGTAACTTTCCCAAGATCCTGAATGGATATCTGAAGACAAAAAAAAGACATCAATGCAAGTTTTCTAATAGTATAAGCAAATGGTTAAAAGGTTAATGGTGGGGGGGGGTTACCTAAAATGCCTGAAAACACAACTTTCATGTAAATGGAAAGGAGAACGAAGATGAAGAGACATAAAAAAAATTCTAAAAAGGGAGCAACTCCTGGACCTCATTCCTTAATATGCCCCTGTGGCGCCCCTGAGGCTCAGTCGCCACAGAGGTTCTGTACCTTCTCCTAAGGTGTAGTGCCCCACCGCCTAGGTAAGTTGGGAACTCCTTTCCTCACTCCAACACCTGCATCCCACACACAGGATAGTTCAGCACTGATCACATTGCGGCTCATGCTTAGAGGGGGTAGCAGAGCACCTCTGGTGATTCCTTGCTTCGTAACACGAGATGTGCTGGGAGGTGGGTGGAGTTAGATATAAAAGAGTGGGAAAGTTTAGAATTACAGATCAGTCTGAGGTGAGTCTGACAGAGGGTCAGAGAGGAAGGAAGTCACTCAGACAGGAGTGAGGATCCCTGGAAGAGGGATGGAGGAAGGATTGCTGCAGCTGCCTCAGTGACCTGAGCCAGCTGGCACGGGAAGGGAACAGAAGGAGAAAGACGTAGAACTGCAAACTAAGCTTCCATAAGAGAAAGAAGGAACAGCGCGGAACGAAGGAGTAGGAGAGCAGAGAGGAGTTGTGTGTTGGAAGAGGGACCCTGCCTATAGGTTCTAGCGCAAGGCCGGGGCCCGGTCCCCGAGGTTGTATGGACACTTATGGTTCTGCAGCAGACACCGGTGGAGTAGTTGGCTGTAAATGCACTACTCCCATCTAAGACTTGGGACACAACAGCAACACGGATAGAGAGCCGGGATCCAGGAGGTCCCTGATCAGGCTACAGCTGTCTGTCATACAAGTAGAGTTGTTAGGAACATCTGACAGGAGGAACTTCAGAGAACCACGGTACTGGAGCTCTTCACACTAAAGGCGCAATAGAGGAGTCATTCAGGAAAGGTACATGTTGGCGGAGTGTTGGAGAGGAGAAGCCTAACTTGCCCGGGAGGTTGATTGAGTCTCTGCCCCGGAGGACACGGCATGGAAGCGGGCACCAGTGGTTACCAAGAACTAAAGCGTTGAAACTACAAGCCCTTGTGTCCTCGATTCCTTTGTGCGTCCGCCAGCACTGCTACATTCCCTGCGCCGGACACTACACCATCGAGGTGTCCCCACATCTATACTGCCCTGGGACAACAGCCCTGCCTGTGGAGGGCTATACCACCATTGCTGCATCCCACCATCTGTCCCAGAGGATCTGTCTGCAGCGTCGGCTTAACATCTCCCTTGCTGAACACCACAGGTGGCGTCACGAACTATTCAATTCCATTAGCCACACACCACCATTGACATTGGGCGCCCAGGGCCACAGACCGGGTCACAGCTGGCGTGATACTTTCCCCCTGACACCGGCCCGGTACCGAGTACCCCACAGCCCTGGGTGTGATGGAGACCCACTCCTAAGTAGCATTAGTCGGTGCAGTGTATGGGGGAAATACAAACAAGACAGGGAAAAATGGAAGCACAATCACACAGCACTATCTCAGGGAAATGCACAAAGGAACATAAAGTGTAAATGTGGCGCCCCTGAGGGTTCAGTCACCACAGAGGTACTACACCTCCTCCTGAGGTGTGGTACCCCACCATTCAGGTAAGGTGGAGACCCCTGACCACGCTCCAACACCTGCATCCCACACAACACAGTAGTGTAGCAAAGCACCCTTTGGTGGCTCCCTGCTTGGAACACGAAGCGTGCTGGGAGGCGGGTGGAGTTTAGTTTGCACTAAAGAGCGGGAAGAGGATAGGATAAAGGGGGAGATAGTCACAGGAGTCTGACAAAGTTGGACCTGTGTAAGGAGATCCCCTGAGAGGGATGAAGGAGGTAGAGTGCTGCAGCCGACCTCAGTGATCTGGGTCCGCTGGCACAGGAAAGGAACACTGAAAGAAAGCCTTGCTCTCCAAAAGAAGGAAAGGATTAGTACGGAACATGAGGAGAGGAAGAGAACCGTAGATTGAGGGTTAGAGGAGAACCCCTATCAAGTTCTAGGTGCAAGGCCGGGATCCGGTCCCCGAGGTTGTTTGGATACTTATGGTCCCGCAACAGACAACGGAGGAATAGAAGTTTGTCATCACTTTATTCCCACACAAGTCTTGGGGGCACAACAGCAACGAGATAGAGAGCTGGGACTTGGTAGCAGAGAGTCCCCGAAGCAGGCTACAGCTGTCTGCCGTACAAGTAGAGTTCATAGGAACATCGGACAGGAGGAACTCCAGTGTAACTCAGTACTAGGAGTACTTCACTTAAAGGTGCTAAGAGGGAGACGTTCAGAAAAGGCACATAAGTTGGAGGAGTGTTGGAAAGGTGTGCTTCATCTTGCCTGGAGGTTGGCTGGGCTCCTGACCCAGAGGACACGTCACCAATGTGGGCCCTTGAGCCACCACAGACTGTGAGTAAAGCTTTGGAACTACGGTACATGCCCTGGTGTCCTCCACTTATTCCTGCGTCAACCTGTCCAGCACTGCTACATCCCTTGCGCCCGACACTACACCATCTAAGTGTCGCTACATCCACTCTGCCCTGGGACTACAGGTGTGCCTGTGGAGGGCTATACCATCACTGCTGCACCACACTATCTGTCCCAGAGGAACTGTCTGCAGCGTCGGCTTAACATCTACATTGCCGAACACCACAGGTGTCGTCACGACTTACACATTCACACTGAACATTTAGAATGGGCGCCCAGGGCCACGGACCGGGTCACCGCTGCTGTGACACTTCCCTGTGAGATACCGGCCCGGTACCGAGTACCCCACAGCCCTGGGTGTGAGGGCGACCCATAAAGCTCAAGAGGCAACAAAGTAATATAAAGACTTCTAGGGGAAAAGGAAAGGGTTACCCAAACACCGCTCTCAACATCTATGGAAATAACCACTAATAACCAGGATGTGTCCACCTCTCCAGACCAGGATAGAGAAACTATTGCTGGCATTACCTGTACACCAGAGCCAGCTTAAATAGAGGAAGAATAAACATGACTTCCTTTGGTTTTCACACAGCATGTGACCAATTGGCCATCTCAGTCGAGCAAACCTTTAACTCTTGCTAACCTGCCTAGGAGCTGCATCTCTAAGAGTCAACGCCCGAGTCACCCTTCGCTGATCACGCCTATCAATGCAATTACAAGGAGGAGTGTAAGAATCTGCGGAATCCACAGACTCTGACGCCGTCATGACCGTTGGGGGTGCTTGAGAAAACCTTCTTGTGACAGTACCCCTCCCTCCAAGACGGGCCCACTTGGACTCTCATTGTCCAGTCTATCCGGATGAAGGCAATGAAATGACCTAAAAAGCCGTTCAGCATGTATATCATAAGTTGGTACCCAAGTCCTCTCCTCAGGACCAAAACTCCACCAATTAACCAAATATTGTAATGAATGGCGAATGAAAAGAGAATCAATAATTTTGGATACCTGAAACTCTAATGGCCCATCTACTAGGACTGGAAGCGGTGGTGAGGGAGGAGAGGTTTAGAAGCCACATATTTCTTTAAAAGACCTGTGAAAAACGTTATGGAATTTGAATGATGCAGGAAATGTCAGACGGAGAGCAACAGGATTAATGGCCGCTGTAATTTTATATGAACCAATAAACCAAGGTTCTAACTTCAATGAAGGTACTTTTAGCTTCATGTTCTTGGCAGACAACCAGAGTAGATCACCCATATACAGGCCCGGACTCGGCACACATTTACAATTAGCCGAAAGTTTAAGTTTGGAACTCACATCATGCAAATGTCTCCAAATGCATTCCCCTGTAGACGATAATAAAGAAATAAACTGATCCATCCGAGGTATTCGTGACGAGTTTCAATCCTGCAACGTATAGAACTGGGAATGCCAACCGTGGACACAGAGAAACTGTGATACCCCAGAGGAAAATTTAGCAAGAAAATGAAAAGAGGATCACTCTTCCTGATCTTCAGATATGAAACAATGTAAATACTGCTCCAGATTATGATTTACACTTTCCATTTACTTATTAGACTGAGGATGAAAAGTCAACGAATGGGATTGTTTAATCCTAACCGAGAACAAAAGGCTCTCCATAATTTAGCAATAAACTGAGACAATATTAGAATGAACATCATGGAGTTTAACAATCTCTCGAACTTGCAAGCAAGATGGACTAATGTGTCCTTTAGCTACACTCTGAGTAATATACTCCTTGAGAACTAATCTCTCAGGACCAGATAAATTGTAAGTTTGCACTTGGGCAATTTTGCTCCCAGAATAAACCTTATGGTACAGTCATAGGGTCTACGGGGTGGTAACTCGTGACATCCTTTCTCTGAGAATGCGTCACAGAAATCACAGAGAGGACCAGTAAGGGTTGTGGTAATCTCGGAAATACAGGTTTCTAAACAGTGGTCCTTACAATACAAGCTCTGTTTGGTTATCTCCTGAATTTGCCAATCAACAGTGGGATTATGTAGGGCTAACCAAGAAAACCCCAACACTACTTTTGCAGGAAGACCCCGGAGATAACACGATAAGCTCTCCGATTTGAAGTACCTCTATATGGAATCCCAACCCCTGTACCCTTTCAGAAAAGCCCCCCTGAGTCAGAGGTGACCAACCAATGGCAAATATCTGAACTGGATTGGAAATTTCTTCCAATCCAACACTGAAGAGCGAGAGAACTGTCAATTATATTTGCCCCTCAAAGATGGAAATAGAAATCTCCTGGCCCCTAATCTTAACCCTGGCAGGTATCAAACATTGAGACACCTTAATGGAGGTTATACTTGAACCCAGGTTGAGATCCCACAAATGACCTGGGTCTAGTAGTTTTCCAGCCATTTTACCACAAAAAAAACAACTCCACTCCTATTGAGTGGAATAGGGCTTCTCCTTCCACGGAATGTGCCCCCTAACTTCATGAGCTCAGCTGATGTCCCAGAGGATAATATGGGTATGAAAGTACCCTCCCAGGATGTGTTAGGGTCATGGGACCTCTGCCGAAAACGCCTGTCAATAATAATAATAATAATAATAATCTTTATTTATATAGCGCCAACATATTCCGCAGCGCTTTACAGTTTAACAGTTTCAAAACACAAGTCATAAGTAACAACGCTAACAATACAATAATTAAAGCAAAATAAGACGAAATAAGACGACCCTGCTCGTGAGAGCTTACAATCTACAATGAGGTGAGGGAGATACAGAGTACAGGTGTGTATTTACAATGTTGTATTTACAATGAAGGTCCAGCCATCTTGCGGGAGTGAAGGATGGATGGAGATAGTGAATGGGCTACACACGCACACTTACACAGAGAATGACTTTGATTAGTGAATGTGATAGGCCGCTCTGAACAGGTGTGTTTTGAGGGAGCGCCTAAAACTATGCAAATTGTGGATAGTCCTGATTTCTTGGGGTAGAGCATTCCAGAGGATAGGAGCAGCACGGGAGAAGTCTTGGAGTCGGGAGTGGGAGGTACGGATTAGTGCAAAGGTTAGTCGAAAGTCGTTTGCAGAGCGCAGCGATCGGCTAGGCCGATAGACAGAAATGAGAGAAGAGATGTAAGGGGGTGCCGCACTGTGGAGAGCTTTGTGGGTGAGAACAAGTACTTTGAATTGGATCCTATAATGAATGGGCAGCCAATGTAAGGACTGGCGAAGAGCGGACGCGTCCGAGTACCGATTACCCAGATGGACGATCCTGGCTGCTGCATTGAGTATGGACTGGAGAGGGGATAGTCGAGTGACGGGGAGGCCAATTAATAGAGCGTTGCAGTAATCCAGGCGAGAGTGGATCAATGCAACAGTGAGGGTTTTTGTTGTTTCCATAGTGAGAAAAGGGCGGATTCTAGAGATGTTCTTTAGGTGTAAGCGGCAAGAGCGGGCAAGGGATTGTATATGGGATGTGAAGGAGAGATTGGTGTCAAACATAACACCAAGACAGCGCACCTGCTGCCGGGGTGTTATTGTGGTACCACCCACGGAGAGGGAAATGTCAGATTTAGGGAGGTTAGTAGACGGCGGGAGCAGAAGAAGTTCAGTTTTGGAGAGGGTGAGTTTCAGATAGAGAGCGGACATGATATTGGAGACTGCGGACAGACAGTCACTGGCGTTCTGTAGTACAGCGGGGGTAAGGTCGGGGGAAGACGTGTATAGTTGTGTGTCATCAGCATAAAGATGGTACTGAAAGCCAAATCTGCTGATGGTCTGTCCAATTGGGGCCGTGTAGAGAGAGAAAAGAAGGGGGCCAAGGACTGAGCCCTGAGGTACCCTGACAGCAAGAGGAAGAGGAGATGACGTGGAGCCAGAGAACAAAACACTGAAGGAGCGGTCAGAGAGATAGGAAGAGAACCAGGAGAGTGCAGTGTCCTTAATGCCTAGTGACTGGAGCCTAGAGAGTAGGAGATGGTGGTCAACAGTATCGAAAGCTGCAGATAGGTCAAGAAGAATGAGCAGAGAGTGGTCACCATTACGTTTTGCTGTCAGAAGGTCATTGGTCACTTTGCTGAGTGCAGTTTCAGTCGAATGTAGGGGGCGGAAGCCGGACTGTGAAGGGTCTAGAAGGGAGTGAATGGAGAGGTAACGGGTAAGGCGGGAGTAAACTAGGCGTTCCAAAAGTTTAGAGATGAAGGGGAGATTGGAGACTGGTCTGTAGTTGTTTGTGCAGGATGGGTTGAGAGCAGGTTTCTTTAGTAATGGAGTAACGATGGCGTGTTTGAAGGAGGATGGGAAAATGCCCGAGGAGAGGGAGAGATTAAAGATTGTAGTTAGGTGGGTTGTGACGACTGGAGAGAGAGACTGGAGGAGATGTGAGGGAATGGGGTCGGTAGTGCATGTAGTCGGATGAGAAGAAGAGAGGAGTCTGGAGACTTCTTCTTCTGTGATGGGATCAAATGTGGAGAGTGAGCCAGGGGAGATGTAGGAAGGGATGGGAGTCACAGCACTTGGTGGTTGGGAGCAGATTTCTTGACGGATATTATCTATTTTTTCTGTAAAGTGGGAGGCCAGGTCATCAGCACAAATGTCTGTGATAGGGGCTTGTGCTTTTGGCCTGAGGAGGGAGTGAAAAGTGTCAAAAAGTTTCTTGGGGTTGTTGGCTAGTGAGGAGATCAGGGTGGTGAAGTAGGTCTGTTTGGCAAGGTGAAGGGCAGCGTTATAGGTTCTTAACATAAATTTGAAGTGGATGAAGTCTTCTGGTGTGCGGGTTTTTCTCCATAGGCGTTCAGCACTCCTGGAGCATCGCTGGAGAAGTTGAGTTTGCGATGTGAGCCAGGGCTGTTTTACTCTGTGTTTGGAGGTTCTGAGGGTGAGGGGAGCTACTTGGTCAAGGGTGCTTCTAAGAGTGTCATTGTAGTGATGAACAGCCAGATTAGGACAGGAAAGAGAGGAGATTGGGGACAGAGATGAGTGTAGGGAATCTGAAAGTGTCTGAGGGTTAATAGCTTGTAGATTTCTGACTGTGTGGTAGGTAGGAATGAGCTGGGGTGGGCGAGGATTTGTGAGCGTGAAGGAGAGAATGTTGTGGTCAGAGAGTGGAAGCGGTGAGTTGTTTAGGTGGGAGATTGAACAGAGCCGGCAAAAGACCAGATCAAGGGTGTTACCATCCTTATGTGTCTCAGAGGTTGAAAGCTGTGAGAGGCCTAGAGAGGTGGTTAGTGATAGAAGCTGGGATGCAGATGTGGAATTAGGGCTGTTAATGGGGATGTTGAAGTCTCCCAGGATGAGGGTTGGTAGTTCTGAGGACATGAAGTGTGGCAGCCAGGCTGAAAAGTGGTCAAGGAAGTGGGTGGGTGAGCCTGGGGGCCGGTATATGACCGCTACCCTGAGGGAGAGGGGACGGAAGAGCCTGATGGTGTGGACCTCAAAAGAAGGGAATAAGAGTGATGGGACTGGGGGATGACCTGGAAAGTGCATTGTGGGGAAAGGAGTATGCCAACTCCACCACCAGGTCTGTTTGTGGGTCTCGGGGAGTGAGAGAATTGTAAGCCACCGTAGGAAATGGCAGCAGGAGAGACAGTGTCAGAATCCTGAATCCAGGTTTCAGTGAGGGCCAACAGATTAAGAGAGTTGTTCAGAAAGTAGTTGTGTAGGAAAGGAAGCTTGTTACAAGCAGACTGTGGATTCCAGAGGGCACAATTAAAAGATTGAGATGAGGGAGTGCAAGTAATGTTAATCAGATTATTGTGGTTTCGATATGAGGTAGGGTAGGGGTTGAGGTTGGGGGATGGTGGACCAGGGTTGGGGAAGATGTCCCCTGAAATCAGTAGGAGAAGGAAGATAAAGAGCCAATAGTTGTTTGAATTGTAAGTAGTTTTTTTCTGCGATGTGTTTGGGCAAGATGGGCTGAGGTTTCTCAGGAAGGTGAGGAGTGCATGGGAGCTGTACATGGGAAAGGGAAGTATAGAGGGGCTGATGTGTATGAGTCGTGATGGAGGGGGGATGGGGTGGTGAATGTGGATGGCAAGGGAACACAGGAGGATAAAAATAAAGCACATGGTTAAAGGGGAAGGCAAAGTGTGGGTTACCTGACTCCTGCCCTGATTAACTGCCATGTATAACTGCCGTTTTGCTGGATGCTTATCTTCTGTGATGCTTTGCTTATGGGATGCTTGCGTGCTGTACCCCACACTGCGTGCTTCCCCTTAGCAACTACTACAAATATAGGCCACACTACAGGGTCAGGAGAGAGGGATTGTGGGAGATGGTTGGGTATAATTTGGCAGCTGGGGCCAGCACACCAGGGGATGGTTAGATGATCAAAGGCACTAGACCAAGATGTGGCAAAATGCTATAGCACCTTCCACCTGATAAGATCTAGAAAGGCCCCAGTCACAGATCTAAAGCAGTAAGTATTACATACAGTGCAACAAATGAATTATACCAAAGCTTTAGCAAGCACATTTAAATATGCAGCAAAATGGTAAAGCATTAAAAACACATGTGACATGCACAATGTGAACAAGTCTGTTGGACCATGTTCACTCCACCCTGACTGAAACACAAACAAAAAGCACAGAATGACAAATGTGCAAAAATACCTTGCAATAAGACATATAACAGTAGTCAGCAAGTGCTGATAAAAGGTAATAACAAACACAGGGTATTTAGTCTATACGTTTTTTTGCAAAAAAATGTATACCAAGCTGCCTCACCAACGTCAAGGTAACCCGTATTGAAGCAGTCCCTATCTAATGTATTTAATACCTGAACATATGAACTGTGTCTAAATGAGCAGGATTAAGACAGGCGCTTTCTGGTATGGGCACGTGATGCAAGACAGCTCCTTATGTGCATGTCACACAAGAGAGGGGTGGGGTCTCTCAAATCATGCATAAGCATGAAAAAAACTGGATTAAAAACACATGTGACATGCACAATGTGAACAAGTCTGTTGGACCATGTTCACTCCACCCTGACTGAAACACAAACAAAAAGCACAGAATGACAAATGTGCAAAAATACCTTGCAATAAGACATATAACAGTAGTCAGCAAGTGCTGATAAAAGGTAATAACAAACACAGGGTATTTAGTCTATACGTTTTTTTGCAAAAAAATGTATACCAAGCTGCCTCACCAACGTCAAGGTAACCCGTATTGAAGCAGTCCCTATCTAATGTATTTAATACCTGAACATGCATGCATGATTTGAGAGACCCCACCCCTCTCTTGTGTGACATGCACATAAGGAGCTGTCTTGCATCACGTGCCCATACCAGAAAGCGCCTGTCTTAATCCTGCTCATTTAGACACAGTTCATATGTTCAGGTATTAAATACATTAGATAGGGACTGCTTCAATACGGGTTACCTTGACGTTGGTGAGGCAGCTTGGTATACATTTTTTTGCAAAAAAACGTATAGACTAAATACCCTGTGTTTGTTATTACCTTTTATCAGCACTTGCTGACTACTGTTATATGTCTTATTGCAAGGTATTTTTGCACATTTGTCATTCTGTGCTTTTTGTTTGTGTTTCAGTCAGGGTGGAGTGAACATGGTCCAACAGACTTGTTCACATTGTGCATGTCACATGTGTTTTTAATCCAGTTTTTTTCATGCTTATGCATGATTTGAGAGACCCCACCCCTCTCTTGTGTGACATGCACATAAGGAGCTGTCTTGCATCACGTGCCCATACCAGAAAGCGCCTGTCTTAATCCTGCTCATTTAGACACAGTTCATATGTTCAGGTATTAAATACATTAGATAGGGACTGCTTCAATACGGGTTACCTTGACGTTGGTGAGGCAGCTTGGTATACATTTTTTTGCAAAAAAACGTATAGACTAAATACCCTGTGTTTGTTATTACCTTTTATCAGCACTTGCTGACTACTGTTATATGTCTTATTGCAAGGTATTTTTGCACATTTGTCATTCTGTGCTTTTTGTTTGTGTTTCAGTCAGGGTGGAGTGAACATGGTCCAACAGACTTGTTCACATTGTGCATGTCACATGTGTTTTTAATCCAGTTTTTTTCATGCTTATGCATGATTTGAGAGACCCCACCCCTCTCTTGTGTGACATGCACATAAGGAGCTGTCTTGCATCACGTGCCCATACCAGAAAGCGCCTGTCTTAATCCTGCTCATTTAGACACAGTTCATATGTTCAGGTATTAAATACATTAGATAGGGACTGCTTCAATACGGGTTACCTTGACGTTGGTGAGGCAGCTTGGTATACATTTTTTTGCAAAAAAACGTATAGACTAAATACCCTGTGTTTGTTATTACCTTTTATCAGCACTTGCTGACTACTGTTATATGTCTTATTGCAAGGTATTTTTGCACATTTGTCATTCTGTGCTTTTTGTTTGTGAAAATGGTAAAGCAGCAGAAGTATGGAGTTGTACCATTTGGATATATTACAGCAGAGAATAGAGGCAGCAGAGGTGGGAAGTTGTATCATTCAGGCTGCTTGCTGGCAGTGAATGGAGTAAATACATGCAGGGTGGCTCAGTTGATTACCATTTGGATATATTACAGCAGAGAATAGAGGCAGCAGAGGTGGGAAGTTGTATCATTCAGGCTGCTTGCTGGCAGTGAATGGAGTAAATACATGCAGGGTGGCTCAGTTGATTACCATTTGGATATATTACAGCAGAGAATAGAGGCAGCAGAGGTGGGAAGTTGTATCATTCAGGCTGCTTGCTGGCAATGAATGGAGTAAATACATGCAGGGTGGCTCAGTTGATTACCATTTGGATATATTACAGCAGAGAATAGAGGCAGCAGAGGTGGGAAGTTGTATCATTCAGGCTGCTTGCTGGCAGTGAATGGAGTAAATACATGCAGGGTGGCTCAGTTGATTACCATTTGGATATATTACAGCAGAGAATAGAGGCAGCAGAGGTGGGAAGTTGTATCATTCAGGCTGCTGCTGGCAGTGAATGGAGTAAATACATGCAGGGTGGCTCAGTTGATTACCATTTGGATATATTACAGCAGAGAATAGAGGCAGCAGAGGTGGGAAGTTGTATCATTCAGGCTGCTTGCTGGCAGTGAATGGAGTAAATACATGCAGGGTGGCTCAGTTGATTACCTGTCGTTCGTCACACTTACGGGCGACTAACGGGGGTCCCGCTGCCACCAAAACGCGACGGACAGCGGACCCTGTGTCACCACTATGTCACGGTCCCACCACTGACACGGGTGTATCAGCGGACGGAGGGACGAGACACAATGCCGGCACACGGCTATCACAGGCGCAGTTGGGGCTTATCTTAGTTATCCCACCAGTGGCACCATGTGACAAAAATATCCAGCAAGCTACTCTCGCTCTACAATTTGCCGCAGGGGGAGTTTAATTTGGATGCCCCACCACTGCTATCAATCTTCCAAGTACTGCGGGGATTTATGTATATCCCACTTTCTCAGTTCCACTTTGGAACTCGCAGCTCTCCGGCGCCCCCCTTACCCTCAGGTCAGTCAGGGAACTGCACCTAGGATAATTAGTCGCCGGACGGACTGCCTGTTGTGAACCGGCAATTGGGCTTCTGCAGTAAGGGAATTATCAATGCTGTGGCCGCAGCCCCTTATTCAGCAATATAAGACCCTTCTGTACTGCCAGCAAGCCGCAATAGCCATACACAACGCGCTGCCACCTGTCACGGTTACTTAATTCACAGTGTTAAATTAAGAGGGTCCGTGGCAAACCCCTTGAATTAGTAGCGATTATCTATCAAAGGCGTATAGTTCGATTCTTAGAGCATAGAGACAGAACTAAATAATTTTATCATTTATTTTCCGAAAGAGGACAGTGATTACAGATCAAAGTTGCTATAAAATTGAGACATAAAATATGTACATTAGACAAGTATAAAGCAAAGTGGATGAAAGAAGAAGGTACACTCACATTTAGTCAATTGTTGTTAGGCATCCCATGTGGCTTTAAGGGGGGTGGAGGCGGAGCTGCACGTCTCCACTCATCTGGGTTCTGCTCAGCACAAGGATTGGAGCTCTTCTGTCTGTCAATACATATTACCAAAGACATATCACACTCCAAATAAGGAGGGGTCTCATACATTACAAAATCCTCCTTCACCCTCTCAGATAAACCTTGTAAAACCTGGCTTTTCAACTCTGGGTCATTCTACTATGTACCTGTGGACCAGCGCCGAAACTCAGCACAGTAATCCTCTGCCGCTTGCTCGGTCCCCCTGGTGCAGAGAATGTATCTTAAACTTGGCCATTGATGCTCTGAGGATCATCATAGATGAGCCCGAGAGCCGAGAAAAATCTGTCCACTGTCAAAAAAGACAGGTAATTAAACAGAGGAGTGGGGTCAAAGACGAAAATACAACTTACACGCTTCTCTGAAAGTAATAAACCAACCGCGCTCCCCCAAAAATCTCAAAGAGGAAGCTTGGGTTCCAGAGCAGATACATCTTGTGTATCAGACTGAGATCACTGCTGAATCTCCTCCTTTAATTCAGAGACCTGTAGAGACCAAGCCTGCATTTGGCTCACAAGAGCCGTATCCTGTTCCATACTGAAGTGTAGGGAAAAGAATGGCCAGCAGTAATGTCACGGTGTGACTACAGGATAGCAAATGTGTACCTATACTGACCCTCGCTATAGCTGTCCCCAAGATTACCCCTGAAGGTTGGGATGCCTGGACCTCGTTCCTTACTATGCTCCTAAGTAGCACTAGTCGGTGCAGTGTATGGGGGGAATACAAACAAGACAGACAGGGCAAAACAGAAGCACCGTCAAACAGCACTCTCCCAGGGAAACATACAAAGGAATATAAATTGTAAAGCCTGAGAGGAAACAAAGCAATATAAAGATAACTAGGGAAAAGGAAAGGATTAACCAAACACAAACTTTTCAAATAACCACTAATAACCGGGATATGTCCACCTCTCCAGACCCAGATAGAGAAACTATTGGAGACATTAACTGAGCCAGTTTAAATTGAGAAAGAGCAGGCATGACTGGTTCTCTCACAGCATGTGCCCAAAGGCAAGTAATAACCTCAGCCCAGCGACTTAACTCTTACCTGCATAGGAGCTTCAGCTCTAAGACTCAATGCCCTAGTCACCAAGCGCTGATTATAAATAGCAACTACATGGAGGCCCGATGCTATTGCATCGGGAGGGCGGTAATGTCACGATGGGGGCAGGCTTTACAGCATTGAGAATCTCTTGCCCCCCCCATGTGCTCACCCACCTATTCACTCTCTTTCCCCATGTGCTGACTTCTCCCGTCTGTGCTCTCTTCTTTGACCTGTCTACCCCATGTGCTATCCCCCTTGTCTGCTGCCTGTGCTGTGTTCTCCCCTCATGTGCTGTCCCGTTTGAGCTGTCTCCCCCCTGTGCTCTGTCTCTCTCACCCCTGTGTCTGACCGTGCACTGAACATACCACAGCTCCTGGGCAGGGGAGGAAGCGAAAGACAATACTGACATTACAGCAGGCGATCGCAGAGGATACATTTTGTAAGGTAAAATATTGTTTAAAAACAGTCAGTGAAATATTTTACTGCACAAAATGAATCCTCTGTGATCCCCTGCTGTAATGTCAGTATTGTCTTTTGCTTCCTCCCCTACCCAGGAGATGTGATATGCTCCTTACACGGTCAGACACAGACAATTTTTTAAATGAACTTTCGTTCGTGGGAAAACCCCTTTAATGTGACCAGCTTCCTCTGCCTGTAGACACGTCGCGCATCTGCCGCCGGGATCAGCTGAATGATTCACTGCACCTGCGCGGAATTTGCGCAGGCGCTAGTATAGACACTAGATGCTAACTGTGTGTATGATGATGGATGTATGGACTTGCAAATGACTCATTATGATTCCCCTCCCTCTGATATTACGTATGTGGACAGGGAACTAGTGTTAGAGTCAGCGCCAGTCAGTGGCACGTTACAGGCCACGGTCTCCATCTTCACAGTGCTAGCGTCCGGCAGTGCGCCTGTCCGGGCATTGTCGTATTGTGGCTAGTTTAGTCGCCGCGCTGCAGTCAGCAGCAGTTGGGGCGTTCGCGGTAGCAACGCCGCACGCACGGTAGGTCAAGACGGACTTTGACCCAGAGTCTAGGGCCTAGTCCTGTGACCTTTTACCGTGTGCACACCGCCGAGTCCTGTGAGGTCGACAGGCTTCGGTATTCATGTTTATGTTTAAAGCGTTTCTGTGATTCAACAGAGTACGCTCCGCACACAATGGGTGACGTTCAACCCGCGTGCGTTATACCGCCATATAGCGCGTCTGCCATTAGCAAGCAGCGGTGTAACACCTACTGCACGGTGGACCCCGGGCGGCGAATACACTTATTTATTTATTTAGTGCGCTCCGCCATCCTTAACAGCTAAACTCTGTATTTCCAAAAAAAAATAAAAAATCCCTCCCGACGCATTTCTACCTCAATATCGAGGAGTTATCAGGTAAGTGTAGATGTTTGGGGGGGAAACCTAGTGGTCTGAAAGTAGGTGGTGATTTAGACTTGCGCCACATTGGGAATATCACAATTTTATATATAATAATGAAAGTTATGTTTTAACATGCAATCTGTTTTTGCTGGTTGCTGACTATTTTCTGATAGATTTACAGTATATCTGACAATACGGAACGGTTGTTTATTGCTGTAGCTCCTTAGATCGGATCTGCCTATTCTTTGCTCTCCACACACATCATTGACCCTTGGACACCCATGTCGTTGTCGCACGGTCACCATTTTACCTTCCTTGGTCTACTTTCGGTAAGCACTGACCACTAGATACCAAAAACACCCCACAAGAGCTGGAGTTTTGGAGTTGCTTTACCCATTCATTTTGACGTCATAGCTTCACTCTACCCAAAGAGCCTCAGTTCCTTTCGTTTGCCCATATCTCCTGCTTCAAGTACTGACTGTTCACTTGATTCCTGACATTTCCGACCCTTTGACAAAATAATCAATGCCATCCGCTCTACCTGTAGTTTTATTGTAATTGAGGAGCACTGACGATTTGATGGCAGTTCCATGTTTACGGCTGCTTTAGATATGACAAATGTTTGGCCAAAGTTAACGAGTAACCACT
The DNA here is from genome assembly GCF_039654945.1 of Dendrobates tinctorius. NCBI lineage: Eukaryota > Metazoa > Chordata > Amphibia > Anura > Dendrobatidae > Dendrobates > Dendrobates tinctorius. Next base: position 19,973,259 of record NW_027361677.1, read on the forward strand.
TTATTGTAAGTCCACGTGATGGTTCCATCATCAATGTTTTATTACTGTATCATCTATGAGATAAAGTGATAATTATAATCTGTCAGTGGTATAGTCACCGCTTCTCATCTATCAACAGAACACTCAAGAAGAATATGATTTCAAAGAGTTTCTCCATGCAAAGGGCCACAGACAGAAGAAGACCCCTGGGAAAGAACAATATAGGTGCTGTTTGCTGTACAATAGTACCTCATAACGCACAATTCCATATGTTTTGGAGATCGTAGTGACCCCCTTAGCTCCTGGGCCCTTGTGAGGCTGCACAAGTTGTACCAATCATATGTCGGCCCCTGAAGAGGCCATTAGTGGTCCTCTAACACTACGTACAGGTGCCAGAGTCAGCAAGCAATGTCTGATAATAATGATGTCTTTGTACTCCTGTAAATCATCCTACAATCCATCCCACAGGTTGGGGTCTTGTAGAGTTTGCCAGCCACTGATTACAGAACAAAGAAAATCTTTTAGCCTTTTCGAAATCAAGAAAATCAGAAAATAAACACAAAAACTTGATTTAAATACTAGGTTGTCTTCTGGAGATACATTAATTTTGACCCATTAATGACCAGATTGGACTATCAATCTAATTCTCCATTGCATATACACATTAGGGGCACCTTTCTACAAAGCCAAATAATCCTACCAGGAAGATGGCAGCTACTCAACAGTCAGTTTTCTTTTTCTCGTGAAGTGATGCCTTGGAATTTTCCAGAGACTATCTTGACTGTGTCAAGTTATAGTCATAAAAGCATGAATTGCTTTTTTGGTTCCAAGAGAAACATTGTGACATAGAGAAATGTTCTGTTTATGTTCAGCCTGAGAACAATCTCCACTCATGTCGTCGCGTAAAGTCAAGTTAATTTAGACTTTGTGTCTATTCTTCTTCTCAAGATTTAGTTCACACATGGCATATTTTTGCAGAAATGTGTGCGTCTATGCCATTTTTGCAAACATAGTTTGCACAAATCTACATGCTTGTAAATAAACTACCCTGTTCAGATGAGCAAACCTGATATCCAAACTTCTGAATCAAATCATCCATGTGTGAATTCCCTTGAAATTATGGATGTGGTAGGTGGAGGATGATCCTTTAAATATAATGTAGGATATTGTGACCCTTGTGGAAGGACAGAATCGCTCACATGGAGCCATGAACTTGGTGGTTACAATATTACAGAAGGCGACGCGCTTGATGGTTTCAACAATCCCAAAAGAGACAGGGGGTTGACTTTGGACACTTTGCTGACTTTTCTGAAAATGACACTTGTTGCTCATCCTCCTGAAGTTTGGTGTGATAGTAGGTGACCCATTGGGCACGCAGGGCGGTACAATGTGCCTTTCACTTGATATGTAAGGTTATGTGCCCACAGAGTTTTTTTGAAAAGTTTTTAGAGCAGAAACTGAGCGGAAACTGTCCAGAATCTTCTAAAAAATTTGGAGTTTCTGCTCCAAAAAAGATGTTTCACGCACATACCCTTAAAAAAGGGGTTTCCTGAGATTTTATAGAAACACTCCGAAAATAGAAAATATTACCAAATGCTCAGCTCCAATGTTTACTGGTGGTCCCCGCTAGCCCTATATTGATAATACCCCTGTCTCATTCATGTGGTCGCTGCTACCAAAGATGGGTATACATATGCATGTATGGCTCTTGCCTTTGACATCAGTGATGGACTGCAGCGGTCACTTGAATGAAGGAAAGGAAGTCATTACTACCGGACAGGCTGGGACCACTAAAGCATTGGGGGATTCGACTAGTAAGCACTGGTTATTTCTTTATATTATAACATTCCCTTCTCTTGATTTATAAAATCTTTGAAACTGGTGTGATTGATAGAGTGGGGTCCTGAGACCCTATATGACAGCTGTATACCTTAATAAGTTTCATTGATAGTGAAGCTTCAATCATAGTCTATGTGCACAGAATGATCTATTACGGATCGTTTATAGGGGTATCAAATATAGCGTGGCACTACCGCAGGGTGCGCAAGTAGGTTACCCAGACCAAAGTGAATAATAAAGTAACTTGGCACTCAACTGAATAATCCTTTGCAAATTAGATTTATTTTATAATTTATTGCAGTCCTGGAAACGTTTCGGCCTATTATCGGCCTTCCTCAGTCTGCCGACTGCTATCGCGAAATACTAATCCGGTACCCAGCTGACGAGCGGGGGAATACCGCGTCCCACCTGTGTATGCCACCTCCATATCTAAACAAGCTTCATATGGACCCAATTACCTCCTGGACTATACAGCACTAGTTTCAAACAGATTAAGCGTCCATGATACCTCCAAGGAGATTTATACATTTCTCTATGTATGGTTAGATATTCCTTTTTGCAAGGCATTTAAATCAGTATATCCACTCTTATAATAATAGGAGATACCATTTAGATCAACATGACATTCTGAAATCTCCATAGGAATCCTTACTTGGGTACCGGATTAGTATTTCACGATAGCAGTCGGCAGACTGAGGAAGGCCGAATCGTTTATAGGGGTAGTCTTATGTCAGACGTTCGTGGCTTATCCACAGGATAGGCACCAGTCCCATGTTGGTAAATATCCAGGCAGAACTTAGTCCTCTGTAGCCGCAGTTGAAGTGGCGCAAGACTTTATGACCACACTTGGCGATCATTGTGTTGGGATCATATTTTTGATACTCATTTTATTGCAATTGTTAGAACTAATCACAAGTTCCTGAGAAGCACCGAGTTCAACACCAATACTTGATGGGGATCTTCCTTTTCCATTAAGTTTTTACTTTGACTGTAGTTTGTTATAAAACAATGAACCGCAGCATACTCTACTTACTCGGGTCCACCGGCGAGCCTCTGCCACGGCTCTAAGTGTTTGGGTCTGGCAGTGGCTTTAGCACTGATGTCCTGGTCACAGTACAGAAGCCAATCAGTGAGCTCAGCGGCTCTTAGAAGGGTGTTCTGTCTACACTTGCAGAGCCGCTGACCTCACTGATTGGCAGGCGCACTGTCAAGGTGACGTCAGTGCCAAAGCCAATGCCAGACATTGGAAGAAACAGCATAGAAGGAGCAGCCGGGGTACAACCCTAATTCAAAGGGAACAACCCTTTCTAAGGAAATCTGTCTAATAGAAAATGGAGTCCAAACTGAAGGTTTTAAAGCAAGAAGACACAATCAGACTGTATGGTTTTGTAGGAAAATATTATTATTATGCATTTATATAGCGCCATTTATTCCATGGCGCTTTTACATGTGAAAAGGGGAAATATAGACAAGTATAATAAACATGTGTAAGACTAGGGACACACAAGTACATAAGGAGAGGAGACCCTGCCCGCGAGGGCTCACAGTCTACAGGGATGGGTGAGGATACAGTAGGAGAGGGTAGAGCAGGTCGGGCGGTGGTTCAGTAGACCGAGGATCATTGCAGGCTGTAGGCTTCAATAAATGGTATCATTTCTTCATTTTAATTGCGAATTTCGGACGCAGGAATCCATTAGATTAGATTAGTAGGACCGCCCACTGGACTCCTATTCCTTATGTGTTGATATGTAAGAAAAAATGTGGAAGCGACAAATAAAAAACAATCTTGGATAAAACGAGACACAAAAATTGATGTCTCAGCATTATAACTAGAAAATAAAGGATTGTATGCTGCTGTGAAATATATGCGGAATTAAAAGTAAAATCACAAAATCTAATTTTTGTCTTACCAGATGGTGAGTGAAGGGGAGCGGAGACGAAACTTCACTTTACCAGTCATTGCAACTTTAGTTATTGATAGGCAGTAATAGACATGGTGTTTGGGCCATGAAACAGTCTCCCTAACACCCCAGGAAAATTACGGACCACCGCGCTTCTGAGGTTATAGATTGAATGGATTTTTGCCTGCCAATTTTGAGACTCAGTTGGTCAATGAATATATTACAGAATTGGTGAAGTGATAAAGGCCACTTTTGGTCAGCTCTTAAGGTGGCCATACTACTTAGATAGCTGTTGGCTGAACAGGTACTCTTCTTTTCCCATAGTAGATTGGGAATATGCCACAACTTGACATGTACCTTGTGAACAGAAGGATCAGGTATGCAAATTTAACCCTCCTTTATCCTGACATCTGCCATTGAGACCCTCCCATAGAAATCGGTCAATCTTATGAAATATGCATATTTGTCGAAAGTTGGTCTCATATGTATAGCCACCTTTAAGAACTTGAGGATTATACCAGAAATACATTTATACACAGAACACCAACCAGTTAAGACTTGTCCAATCTTATGTGATCAACCAGTTACGGTAGATCTAATTTTTCAAATCTGATGTTAATCTGGGATCCTCTTTCTAACTTTTGCCTATTTATCTCCGCAGGTACCAAAGTTAATGAACTATGAGCTGGTATGATCTGGAGCATCTCAATGTGATCCACTCTCTTGTAATTTCTTTTTTATAGTTCCAGATTTATTTATGTAACAATGCTACTCACTTGGGAGCGATATGAGGTATCACAGGAACTATTTCTATTTAAAAGTCCTGCTGGTTCATTTCAGTCCCCAGAAGCCACATCACCGGAAAACTCAAATACAGCCCTTGTCCGGCACAAAGTGAAACATAAACAAAAAAAAAAGTCCTTACAATAGTACAGGTTCGCCCACTTGAGTTATAGTCCAGCTTATGGTCCTTTAGCAAATGCACACAATTCTGGAGGTCTGCACACCTCCAGACACAGACATGTGTGAGACAAACAGGTCTCATTTTACAATGTAAACCACACCAAGGGGTGGGAGATATGGTGAGCAGCTGTCCCGCCCAACTCTTCAGCTTCTCACATTAAAATCCAGCCCTGTCATGGCTGATTAAGCCCTCGTAGTGCTATGTTTGCTAGAGCATTACGCCAGGTTTTATATCACAGAGGACATCTACCTCTTTGATTCATATCTCCCATTCACTATGTGTCCGGTAGCCACCTTACAGCCTATAAATATAGGGCCATCATATTCCACAGCACTTTACAGACCCAATCCTAACTGTCCCTATCAAGTCTCACAGTCTAAATTTCCTATCAGTAGGCCTTAGAGTTTGGGAGAAAACTGCAGAACTCGGTGGAGAACATACAAACACCTTGCAGATGTTGGTCCTTGGTGGGATTTGAACCCATAACCCTAGTGTTGCAAGGCTACAGTGCTAACCATGTAGACTATTTGCTACTTACCATAACACCAGAATCTTACAAATATAGAATATTTCTCAAAACTGCAGTATTTCGGAAAATTGCAGAACTATAATCACTGCTAAATATCTTTCTTCGATGTGTCCTAACTTGATTCAAGTGGATAACTGTAATGTCACAGCAAGGGTTAACACTCTCTGTGGCCATTTCACAATTCACTCTTCCTTTCATTATGAATATATTTACTCTGTGGTTGACTAATCAACAAGTGAAGAAGTGGCAGGTACCGTCTACAATGGACACACCTTGCAATGATTCCTTATGGCAATCGGGAGCATAATAAATCAGCAGCGAAAAAAGAACAAGACATTTGGGTGAATACAAACAACACCAAAGACTTCCTTCTTCAGGATCTAATAGAGGATTACAAAGTTCTAAAATCGGGTCTACGAAGGACTGACAAAGTGAGTATTGTCTTAACGTTCACCTATCATTTTATTTAGAAATTTTACATTGCAATATACTGTACGTACAGTACATTGTAGAGAATGAGGGTTTAATAAAATGTGTCTGCGGTTTCCAAAGCTCGGGTGTAATAGAGATAGCCCAAAGTGCACAATTCTGATTTTAATAAATCCAACTGGGATTTTGTAGATATGTTGGTTGACATCTATCTTCGAATTTACCAAACACACGGAGAAGTAAAACACTGTGAGACATTTCTGGGAGAAGTCGTACCGTATCTCCTATAAGTACCAAAGGGTTGGTCATCGACAATCAACATGTCTAATCCTTTTTTTTTCCAACATTGGATATCCGGCTAAGGTTAGGGTGTCCCGATACTTAGCAGATGGTCAGTTGGTCCCATTGTGGGCTGGGACTACTTCTGTGTGTATGGAAGCCTTCAGTATGTTAGGTTAGTGGCATAAACCACTTAAAGTTATAAACACTTTTACAAAAATGTGCACATGTCAATGCCAAAAAGACCTTTAGTCTTCTTGCCAATAAGGAATAATGTAGTTTGTCAGACAACCATAAATGGGTAGGAAAATTTTGGGAAAAAGTGGTTAAAATTGGGTCTCATGTTAAAGGTCCCCTACTACAGTAGAACGTTAGAGATGGCCACAGACGGAAGATGTTTGTTGGCCAGTCTGCCAATACTCTAATCGATGGCTCACCCTTGACATTATGTTGTTAAGAGATCATAAGAAAAAATTAGTTGAATTTGACATCTCATACAGTGATGCTATATTACTAGGATATTCCATCACTTCATGATCTCTAGGGGTCTGACCTCTAAAATCCTTAATGACTCCATTCTTTGCAGTGACGGATCACACTTCTCTATCCAATGTCTGATAGATGAGTTTGAGTTTGCTGAATGCCAAGAGTATGTTACCTGCCTGACTGCCTTGTGCCCGCTCTACAGTTTGGTGGGTGAGGGATAATACTATGGGTTTGTTATCAGTGGTCGGCATTGGGCCCTTAGTTACAGTAAAAGGAAGTCTTAATACTTCAGCACAAAACATTGTGGACAGTTGTAGCTTGCAACTTTGTGGGAACTGTTTGGGTTAGGCCTTTTCTGTTCCCCGAGTTGATGTCCAGTACACAAGGTTCATACAGACATGGTTGGGGGAGTTTGGTGGAAGAACATGACCAGCCGCACAAAGCCCCATCCAACACTTTTGCCATGAACTAGAAAGGGGATTACGTGGCCAACCTCTCCCCAACATTGGGGGGGTCTGACCTCACAAATGGATGAATTAGCAAAAATTCTCACAAACACCTCCAAGTTCTTGTAGCGATCCTTCTCAGAAGACCAGAAGCTGTGATTGCTGCAGAGGGGGCCGACTCCATATTAATCTCTGTGAATGTAAGATGAGAGGCCAGAAAAGCACCTGGAGGTGTAATGTGGGGGCGCTCCAATACTTTACTCCATATCGTCTGTTGGTACATTTCTTGCTCTCTATTAATGATAGCAATGTGCTTCTGATGACACCATTCCAAAATCTATCTGTGGTCTGACTTTTCTGATTTTCTAAAGTCTCTACATAATGGTTCCAAACTGATTGGTATATCTTCTCCAAGGAAAAGAAGATGATAAACTATGATAACCTTGAGCTTGAGATCTAAAGTCAGGAAGATCATTGTTGGGTCATCCAGTTCTTATCTATTATGGCATAGTGCTTATCTTTATGTTTAGATATATATGCACCCTTGTACTTAAATAGTTTAATTACCCCCAATAAACGGGATGAGATTTAGAGGAAAAAGTCTGCGTTCATGCTGTGACCCTAATTGATGGCTTCAAAGAACCAATAAGGTTTAAAGTTTAACACTTTCATTACAGGAAACTTATCACTGTTAATCTTTTTTTTTTCTGTGAATTGCAATGATATTGTCAGAAAAAGTAGTTTGGATGTAATTGCCCCATCCTTTTATTATCCTCATAGATAAGCTGCTGCCAGATGGAGCTTACAGATGAGGACTGAGGAGTTTGGGAGCAACTTTCTCCCGTATTCTCATGCAGAATACATGTATGATCAGCTAAGCTGATCATAAGTGGGAGTCAGAAAATAGATCTGTCAACTAAATGAGCGTTTGCTCAGAAGCTGGTATAATCGGAGGTACCCTAAGACCACTTTATAGAGTACTTGCCATTTCTCCCAGAACATCCGAGAAGCGCCCATAAAAAGCCCCGGCATCCAGATACTTTCTCCGTGAACTAAATGGCCGAGCACCTGCATGCAGCCGTACATCACCAAGCACAATACAGAGCGTCGGATAGAGTGGTGTAAAGCTGCCACCCCTGGACTCTGCAGCAAACGTGTTCTGTGCAGTGACGGATCACGCTTCGCTCTCTGGTGCCTAATGGACGAATCTGGGTTTGGTGAATGTCAGGAGAACGTTACCCCCTGACTGCATTGTGCCTGCTGTACAGTTTGGGGGAGGATAACGTTATGGACTTGTTATCAGAGGTCGGCCTCTGCTCCTTAATTCTAGTGAAGGGAAATCTTAATACTTAAGGACAAGACATTGTAGACAATTGTAGCTTCCAGCTTCGTGGGAACAGTTTTGAGGAAGGCCCCTTTGTGTTCCCCATGACTGTGCCCGATACACATGGTCCATACAGTTATAGTTGGGGAAGAACATGACCACAGACGTCAGAACCCAGACCTCAGCCCCATCCAACACCTAGAGCGGAGGAGATTGTGAGTCCGAACTCTTCAAAACATCAGGGTCCGATCTCACAAATGTTCTTCTGCATGAAAGGGAAAACAAATCCCACAGACACAACCCAATTCTGCCACCAGTGGATCTTCCTCCAGAACTCATTCCTCTTGAGTATATGATTACATGTGATGATGAACAAAGGCCGCGCTGGCTCTTATCCAATCATTGTCTCAGTTACTTATTAATTTCCTCGCGTATAGGACGTATAAAAGACATCGCTTACATCGTCTTCTAATAATTTACCAGGTATATGGGCCAACTAAAGACACTAGATAAGATCCCGGGTCATCGACTCCAACACTGAGGATCCTTACCCAAAGAAATCACCTGGAAAAATACTATGGGCACCAAATACACAATGTCGCTTTTTTGGTTATTTACTCTTCTTGTCTATGGGGTCAACTCCAACAGGGATGAAGCCTTGAGGATAATGGAGAAGACTCCCGTCATTGATGGGTAAGTGTTGCCCAAGGTTATAGGTAGACCTGATGTAGCAGTGTTATTTCTATCCATAGCCTTGTTGCACTATTAATTGCTGAATGAGTTAACTGTGAGATCCCGTCAGTAAGCCCGCTCTGAAGGTCTTACGGGACAGTTTTGAGATATTTTGTATGTCTTTTTCTGAGCTCTCCTTAGCTGATTTATGAGCATGTAGAGCTGTAAGAGCAAAATTTCTGATGAAACTCAATTGCAAAAATGATTTTTAGCCCCCAAACATATGAATTTGTGCAATGAAAAAAATCCTCAAAGGTGGAAAATCCCTTTAATGATCAAAAGGAACCCCTCCTGTTAAAGAGGATCTCCACCTTGGAAAATCCTGACACGTTAGGGTATTTTGAGAATAAACTGATAATAAATTGTCTCCGTGTCAAGACCCCCGCCGATCACTGTGAGGAAACCCAATAGTAGGAGTTATATTTCCCAGCAGCACCACCCACAGGAAAAATAAAGCATTTCATTGTGCTCATCTTAATCAGTGGACTGTCTGTCCAGAGAAAGAGACACTTTTGAAGCACTCTGGTCAAAAAATGGGCATCCTGAACAGGTGACCCCTATATTAAAGGGGTTCTCCACTAAAATACTGCACTTTACTAATGGTCCCATGGTGATTCTCACCTATCATATTCCCACTGTTCCTCTGCACCGCTGGCTGTGTCCTTCTCTGTTCTATTTGCTTCCTCTTGCTGCGGTGGATCCCGTATGACCACTGCAGCCAATAAGTGGCCATTGATTGGCTGCAGCCTTGAGCTGGGAAACTGTGTCCTATAGCTGACATGGGATGTTACCGCTGCAGTCAATGACTGCTTACTAGCAGGAAGCAAAGAGAATGGCAGGGAAAACGTCCAGCGGTGTCCAGGAACAACGTGGCCATTGTAGGTCAGTATATGTTATTTTTTTCTTTTTTCGACCATCATCAGCCCATTAACCCCTTTGTCTGAATTCCCTGATGGAAATGGCTTTCATAAATCGGACCACTCATTTACGTAATAATAAATCCCCTGTCTTCTCTCCATAGGCACAATGATCTGCCCTGGCAGCTACTGATTGCATACAATAACCAGCTGAGTAAGGTGAACCTTAGTACGCTGAGTACTACTCACACCAACATTCCTAAACTACGAGAGGGAAAAGTTGGGGGACAGGTGAGTGCGCAGAGACCCAACTATATATGGGAAATTATCACTAAAAAAAAAAATTGTATTATTTTGGTAATTAATATGTAAGGCTGGTTTCACACTTGCGTTTTTTTGCGCTGTATTTTAGCACTAAAAAACGCATGCGCTTTTTCCCCCCTATATTTTGCATGGGATGCGCTTATGTGCGCATACACATGCGTTTGTATGCGTTTTTACGCACATGCGTTTTTTGTGGTGTGCGCTCAGGCACACAAAATGCATCCTGTTGCATTTTTTGGGCGTCCGACTTGCCTCAAAAAAACGCATGCGTGCGCAATGCGTTTTTTTTACAGCAAGACACCCATTATAAGTCTATGGGTGCGCATATGTGAGCATTAGCATGCTTATGTATGCGTTTTTTTGCACATGCGTTTTTTTGTTGACCATTGGTTAGACAATGGAAATTAGGGGTTTGGGTTAGAGTTAGGGTTAGTTAAGGGGGTTTAGGGATAGGGTTTGGGTTAGGGTTAGTATGGTTTGGTTAAGGGTTAGGGTTTAGGGTTAGTTAGGGTTTAGGGTTAGGGTTTGGGTTAGTAGGGTTTGGTTAAGGGTTAGGGTATGGTTTGGTTAAGGGTTAGGGTTAGTAAAGTCATGGTTAGGGTTAGTAAAGTCATGGTTTGGGTTAGTGTGAGGGGCCAACTAATGTTGGAAAAAAACGCAAACGCGGTAAAAACGCATAAAAACGCTGCGTTTTTTTCATGCATGCTCATAAAAATGCTTGAAAAAAACGCAGCGTTTGTATGCGTTTTTTCCATGCGTTTTTTTGCGGGAAAAACGCGCTGCAAAACAAAGCAAGTGTGAAAGTAGCCTAACCTAAAACTTTTCCAAACTTGTGGCAACAGCTTATTAAGTAACCAAATCCTTCATTTCTTTGCCAACTTCCAGCCTAGACTGACGCAATACAACCAAATCTGCTTATTCACTAGTACAAAGGGAACGATTTATTATTCTGAGCCCATATTATCTTCGACATAAAATTTACGTAAAAATTTACGTAAATTTTTTGCACAATTGGTTGCAAATTTTCACATCTAGTTTTAGGCCTATGAATTTACTATTTGTGCCTTATTCAAAAGGGTGCTTGGCTTGTATTATGGCAAAAACTCTTTAAAAAAAAATCCATCGTGACATCTCATATTTCTTGGCAGAGAGTAGTCTGTTTTCAACCATTGCAAACAAGTACTCGCAAGTTTATTCTGCGTATATGTGGATCTTAAAGGAGTTTTAACATGCTGATAAAAGAAGCCAGAAATCCACTCCCTGCACCAGCGCTGCCACTTCACAAGTGGGCGAAAGTGGTAACGTCATCAACACCAGACACCTGCCTGCTGCGGCCAGTGATTGACTGCAGGGTCAGGAAACTGGTGGTTGGTCGAGATGTCATGGTGGAAATCTTGGGAGCGGATTAATGGGGTGGGTATGGCTCCTTTACTTTTTTTTTTATCTGGATGGTTTCCAGAAGTTTTTTTCTTTTTTTAAAATATAAAACTTTGCATTAAAAAAGTTTTAGAAGAAGTTAAAGATGCTATAAGTAAAGGAAACCTAGATTAGTAATCCTCGCCTACGGGCAGTGGCTACACATCATTTTTATTATTCTTTTATCATGTAAATTTGCTTTCTTATATTTTCATCCGGTACTTTATTTGTACGTAGTTCTGGGCCGCCTACGTTCCCTGTGATACTCAAGGCAAAGATGCTGTTAGAAGGACCTTGGAGCAGATAGATGTCATCCATCGGATGTGCCAAAAGTATCCCGATGACTTCCTGTGCGTAACCACTGCCGGAGGTGAGGACTGATGGGTGGTGGATTAGGAGGGATGCCGCAAGGGTAGAAGTAAAGTCAAGGAGCTTGGATATGTTTTCTAGTACAGAAAGGCCCAGGAATATGTTACAGTGGGGAAAAAAAGTATTTAGTCAGTCAGCAATAGTGCAAGTTCCACCACTTAAAAGGATGAGAGGCATCTGTAATTTACATCATAGGTAGACCTCAACTATGGGAGACAAACTGAGAAAAAAAAATCCAGAAAATCACATTGTCTGTTTTTTTTTTCATTTTATTTGCATATTATGGTGGAAAATAAGTATTTGGTCAGAAACAAAATTTCATCTCAATACTTTGTGATATATCCTTTGTTGGCAATGACAGAGGTCAAACGTTTTCTGTAAGTCTTCACAAGGTTGCCACACACTGTTGTTGGTATGTTGGCCCATTCCTCCATGCAGATCTCCTCTAGAGCAGTGATGTTTTTGGCTTTTCGCTTGGCAACACGGACTTTCAACTCCCTCCAAAGGTTTTCTATAGGGTTGAGATCTGGAGACTGGCTAGGCCACTCCAGGACCTTGAAATGCTTCTTACAAAGCCACTCCTTCGTTGCCCTGGCGGTGTGCTTTGGATCATTGTCATGTTGAAAGAGCCAGCCACGTTTCATCTTCAATGCCCTTGCTGATGGAAGGTTTGCACTCAAAATCTCACGATACATGGCCCCATTCATTCTTTCATGTACCCGGATCAGTCGTCCTGGCCCCTTTGCAGAGAAACAGCCCCAAAGCATGATGTTTCCACCACCATGCTTTACAGTAGGTATGGTGTTTGATGGATGCATCTCAGTATTCTTTTTCCTCCAAACACGACAAGTTGTGTTTCTACCAAACAGTTCCAGTTTGGTTTCATCAGACCATAGGACATTCTCCCAAAACTCCTCTGGATCATCCAAATGCTCTCTAGCAAACTTCAGACGGGCCCGGACATGTACAGGCTTAAGCAGTGGGACACGTCTGGCACTGCAGGATCTGAGTCCATGGTGGCGTAGTGTGTTACTTATGGTAGGCCTTGTTACATTGGTACCAGCTCTCTGCAGTTCATTCACTAGGTCCCCCCGCGTGGTTCTGGGATTTTTGCTCACCGTTCTTGTGATCATTCTGACCCCACGGGGTGGGATTTTGCGTGGAGCACCAGATCGAGGGAGATTATCAGTGGTCTTGTATGTCTTCCATTTTCTAATTATTGCTCCCACAGTTGATTTCTTCACTCCAAGCTGGTTGACTATTGCAGATTCAGTCTTCCCAGCCTGGTGCAGGGCTACAATTTTGTTTCTGGTGTCCTTTGACAGCTCTTTGGTCTTCACCATAGTGGAGTTTGGAGTCAGACTGTTTGAGGGTGTGCACAGGTGTCTTTTTATACTGATAACAAGTTTAAACAGGTGCCATTACTACAGGTAATGAGTGGAGGAAAGAGGAGACTCTTAAAGAAGAAGTTACAGGTCTGTGAGAGCCAGAAATCTTGATTGCTTGTTTCTGACCAAATACTTATTTTCCACCATAATATGCAAATAAAATGAAAAAAAAACAGACAATGTGATTTTCTGGATTTTTTTTTCTCAGTTTGTCTCCCATAGTTGAGGTCTACCTATGATGTAAATTACAGACGCCTCTCATCTTTTTAAGTGGTGGAACTTGCACTATTGCTGACTGACTAAATACTTTTTTCCCCACTGTATAAGATGATTCAGGACCAGGCCGATAATTGGCTGCAGCAGTCATAGAACATTGTTTGTTTTTTTTTATCACCGGGGAACATAGTTGTTGAATTCCTCATACAGGGATTGCTGAAGCTATCCGGACTAAGAAGGTGGCCAGTCTGATTGGCGTGGAGGGTGGACACTCCATCGACAGCAGCTTGGCAGTACTGCGGACCTTTTACCACCTCGGGGTGCGATATATGACCTTGTCTCACAGCTGTAACGCCCCATGGTAAGATCCGTCACCACAGTTGGAATGATAGGATTATGCTTTTATTTGCTTTGACTGCCAACAAGGGGGCATCAGATAAGTTTCTCCATGACGCTGGCGCCAAAATCATCATTTTGTACTAGTGGTGATGGGATTATACCTCTCACGTAGCAAATCCTATGTGGGGATCAGAGGCAACGGCAAAGCTGCAAGGGGTACAAATGTCAGAGATCTGCCAAAGGCTCTGGTAGTCAACGACCCAAAGGGAATCAATAGCAATGGCACCAGTTAGTGAGCATAAAAGGGGTTGTGCCACAAAGTGTATTTTAATTAATAGATCTTGGAATAATAATTATTTCCACAATTGGATGTGTTAAGAAAAAATGTTCCTGTGCTGAGATAATCTTATAAATGTTCCCCTGCTGTGTACTGTGTAATAGCTGTGTCTGCAGGAACATGGTCGGATATACCATATATCCTGGGCAGGGGAGGACACAAAAGAGAATATACAGACATTAAAGCAGAGGGATCACAGCTGATTCTTTTTCTCAGGTAAAACATTTCCTTGCCTGTTTTTAAGCAATGTTTTGCATCAAAGAAAGAAATAATCAGCTGTGATCCCTCTGCTGTAATGTCTGTATACTCTTTTGCTCCCCCCCCTTCCCAGGAGCTGTGGTGTGATCAGACCATGTTCCTGCAGACACAGCCATTACACAGTACACAGCAGGGGAACATTTATAAGATTATCTCAGCACAGGAACATTTTTTTTTTAAACACATCCAATTGTGGAAGTTATTACTATTCCAAGATCTATTGATTAAAACATTTATTAAAATTAACTTTGTGCTTGGGAAAAAACCCTTTAAGTCCAAATAACTTAAAGCTCTTGGACGCTGTTCATGGAATCGCGGGTATTAAATATGCTTTAATATAGATTATACCTCTTGGTTTCTTAACAGGGTGGATAACTGGCTAGTGGATACAAATAAAGATCCAGCTAAAAGCAACGGCTTGTCTGAATTTGGAAAGGTGAGTACGTAAATGAGCTCTCCGCCAGCAGGAAGGAAACTATCTCTCTAGTGCCACCGATAGTCAGCTATGAGTAGTCACCCATCCAGAAGAGGTAAAAATATTGGGGTGCTGAGGAATATCAGTGATTGTAGGTTCTATTTGGTTCTATTACTTATGGGATTTTTCATAAATAATAAATGTTAATACTGCTGTGTAATTAATTACCCAAACTTGGGAAATTTTCAAGATCTGACCTTTCTTTATATACACAAGTTAAAAATTAATTTGATAGAATATACTGTAATCACCCCCCCCCCCCAACAATCCTCAGAAGTTGTCACTTATGCTTTGGATACTGATAACTTTTTTAATTTTGGCTATAAACTTTTATGGTTTGGATTTTGATAACTTTTAATTTCGGCAATAAACTTTTAAAGGCATAAAGACCTCCCTACCCTAGTAGGTTCAGATTGTCTGTGAAGTAGTTTAGTGGCGCTAACTCCCAACTGAGGTTATGGCTTCCATGACATCCTGGGAGTTGGAGTCTTTAAAACAACTGAAGAAAATCAGATTGGAGACCACAGCTATACAGCAATGGCCGGACCTGCCTTCACATCACTTTGACATTCCAACTTTCTCTGATCATCTAAACTTTGAGGGTATTTTCTCCAAGAAGTGATGACATAAAGTTTTCCAAGACACATCAAACACTTTTTTGCAGATTTTCTTTTTTTCTAACAGTGTAATTATGTTTTCTGGAACAAATAATATGTTTCATGCTCGGGTTAGAATACGTTACATTGACGCCCCCGACTTGCCACACTTCAGCCATATTTGCCCACCCTGAATTTTTTTGTTTTTCCATGACCTCACAGTCCCGACTGCTCAATTAAGTCAAGAACCACCCTGAAAAATCTGTAAATCATTAAATATTGGAGGGATATGAACTTTTCCAGGCAGTCGGATGACTTTTTAGGATGCCAGACAGGGACATTTACCTAATAAAATTACCCATTAGTCCAATACATAGTGATAATGATAAGATCAATATTGTATAAAGTCATCTACTGATATTTGGACGGATCCTGACTTTGGATGCTGCCATATTTGGTCCACAGCTGATGGCTTTGTATCTGTTGCAGAACTACAACTCTCATGATCCAATGTTCCCCATCAGCTGTAAGGACAATTTCTAGCTTTATATCTATAGGTTGGAGACCTTAAAGGGTTATTACCAAAATATGTAATTTGCCTCCATCTTTTGGGATTACGCAGCAGTCGGCATAGATTATGAATGAATGGAGTGGAGGTCGAGCACCATTCAAGATGGTCCTCGAAGTCCCTGCAACCATTTCACATCTGGACTTACTATCTTCATACAGAAAGTCATCTTGGAGATGAATCGCCTTGGAATGATGGTGGATTTAGCTCATGTTTCGGAAAAGACGATGAGAGACGCCCTACAAGTCTCTGTGGCCCCCGTCATATTCAGTCACTCATCTGCCTTCCATCTATGCAATCATGCCAGGAACGTGAAAGATGACGTGCTCACAATTGTGGTGAGAAAATCAGAAAGTCTTGTAGGACTAGAATAAGACTGAAGGTGAAAATCCACGCCCAGGCTCTCCCCTTTCTAAAGTCTTCCCTTCACTGTGTGACCATTGCTTATCTTGGCTCAGGCAGTACATAGACTTGTTCACCTTCATCCACTAGAATATTTCAGCACAGATGCAGGTCTCTCTGCTTCTGCCTCCTCCTCCATAGACTTCAATGGATAGCTGTAATCTGATCCCTCAGTAAACTGGCAGTCTGTCTTTTTTTTTATCAATTTGGATTTTGCATGGCATGATACATGACAGGGCTTCCAGCAGTCATTGGAGCAGGCTTTGATTATTGCTATTTAAATCACTTAAATGCCGCTATCAGTCTTTTACAGCTTAATTTAACTACAGTATTTTTTATTTTTTTTGTTGCATTTTCTTTATTTTTGGATGGGGGAAAGGGTAACACCATGGCACCCCGGGTTAGTACAGGTGGCCGGATGGGCTCCTAAAACTATATTTCTGGTTCTTGAATAAAGGGGAGGAAAAAGCGAATGCGGAAAATTGCAAAATTGGCCGTAGCGGGAAGGGGTTAAATTGATCAATGGCTACTGAAAAGTTGCCATGATATAAGAGAAACTCCACAAAACCTCCTGACATCCTCTGTTTCTCAATACAGAAAGAAAAGAAGGGTCTGGTGATGGTGAACTTCTATAATGACTATGTCACATGCAAAACAGCTGCCAATCTGTCTGATGTGGCCGGTAAGTAGTGATCTGATAGTATGGAGTCCATGTTCTGTCTCCTATAGGACCATCAGCCTAGTAATGGGTGCGATATTAAAGTGTTAATTCTGAATCCATTGCCTCTGACCTGTCATGGAGTCCTTAGATGCAGTTTTGCCTTTTTTTTTTTTTTTGCATCATTTACATTTATGTTTATCTTTCCATAGATCATTTTGATCACATTAAAAAAATTGCTGGATATGAATGTGTTGGATTTGGAGGTGATTATGATGGAGTCCCCAGGTAAGCTGGATAAAAACTACTCCTTTAGAAATAATACAATTCTAGCTTCTTGCAGCCACCACTAGAGGGAGCACACTGCATACACTCTAAAAAAAAAAAAATAATAATAATTATGCTCCCCCTGGTGGCTGTAGACGGAATTGAATCAGGAAATTTTACATTTTTTCCATTAGATTTGGACAGAGCGTGGGACATAGCAGGTCATTTTATACTTGGGCAAAAAAAAGGCCCTCTGATCAGTATGCAAAACAATCAATTAAAATAGCACATTAGGTCACTTAAATGCATATAATTAAAGCTAAAAATTAATTTTTTTTTTTGCAGTTGGATTTCATTAAATATGTCGCACCATTTGCTTCTATTTCCTGTGTTGTGCTGACTATTGCTGTCTGCCGAATGAGTTAACTTAGAATCGGTCAGCGAGCTCGTTCTGACGTCTGATAGGAGAGCAACGTAACTCTTTTATCCCGCTTTTTTCCGAGCTCCTCTCATCTAATTTATGGCCACAGACTACATCAAAGTTCAAAGCAGATTAACCCCTTCACTTCTCGGACGAGTCTTCGCCTTTTGTTTTTTTATCTACTTCTTCCCAGAGCCATAACTTTTTTTTTTTTAATTTTTACAGCCATATGAGGGCGTTTTTTTTTTTTTTTTTGGGGCGAGTTGTATGTTTGAATGACACTGTTCATTCTGCCACGTAGTGTACCGGAAAATGGGACAAAAAAAATCTAAGCATGGTGAAATTCCAAACAAAAAAAAGGTGCAATTCCACAATGATTTTTGTTTCTTTTTTATTTACCATGTTCAATATATGATAAAACTGACCTGGCATTATGATTCCCCAGGTCCGTACGAGTACACAGATGCCAAACCTGTATATGTTTGGTTTTTTTTTAAATTTAAGTGGTGAAAAAAAATTCCAAAATTTGTCCAAAAATTTTTTAGCTTTTGTTGCCATTTTTTGTGACCCGTAACATGTTCATTTTTCAGGATTTGGGGCTGGGTGAGGGCTTATTTTTATGCTCTGAGCTGGTGTTTTTACTGATACATTTTTGGGGTAGATAAAATGTTTTGATGGTCTTTTATTGCAATGTTGTGACAACCAAAAAAATGTAATTCTCGTGTTTATATTTTTTTTCTCGTTATGCTGTTTACCAGTCGGATTAATAATTTATTTTATATTTTGATCGATTGGACATTTCGGAACCAAATGTGTATTTTTTTTTTTTAATGGGGATGATTTTTGTTTTTTACTGTATTTAGTAGTCCACTTAGGAGAGTTGAAGCTGCCATAGTTCGATCGCTTGTGATATGCACAGTAGCATATATAGAAAAATCACTATCTCCTATGAGGATCGTAATGACAGGTACAAGGGTCTTCAGCAGACCCCCCAGCTGTCAGGACAACACATCGGCGATCACATGACTGCATGCCAGGGTGACAACCCATAAAGTCTCTGTTACAAAACATATCACCCAACTTTCCTAAAGATCTGAAAAATACATCTGCCATGGTCTGGGGGCTTTTCTTCCTGTTCAGGACTCTAGTAAAGCCACATGACTATGCTGTCCCATAACATAGCATACATATCACCCAGCGTCCCATAATCAGAATATAATGCATGCATGGGGCACGTGTTCATTATCTTATTATCTTAGGGTACCGGATGGTCTGAAAGATGTATCCAAGTACCCGGACCTTGTGGCGGAGCTGCTACGGAGAGGATGGACGCAGACAGAGCTTGAGGCAGCCCTGACTCATAACCTCCTTCGTGTCTTGAGCGAGGTGGAGCAGGTGAGCTCCTGCGCGGATTTAATGGCGGCCATTGGGCCGAAGCTTGCCCTGAATATAACGTCTTCTCTTTCTTCCTAGACAAGTATCAACATGAATTCTGAACAGCCCCTGGATGAACCCATAGATTACAAGGAGATTAAGGATGACTGTCGCACCAGCTATGGCTACGATATATCCACCGGTACCGCCATCCTTCCACATGTTGGCAAAGGGCTTCTTCTTCTCATGTGTCTTTTTTACCCTTTGTCCCTTTAAACCCTACAACTTCCCTCAAAATCCCATTATATTTAGTGTGGCACGTGTATCACTATGCAAATAGTGGCTGAAGAATGGGCACATTACATTTATGGGTGCCATACTGAAAAAAAAAATACATTAGCCTTTTATAAGGTATTCAATATGCAATGCGAGCGCCACACCGTGTTATACTCCCTGGTATAAAAGTCCTTACTCCTTACAGTCTGCACCCGTGACCGTGCACTTTACTACTGTACATGTGGGACTAATGACAATTATGGAGTCACATCAGGCCCCCCATTATATAAAATAGATATTTTTTTGTATAAAGCGTCTTTGTCTGCAATTTCTCCTACATAAAGATAGAACACCAGTGGGAATATGTATCATTGAGAAAAATAAGTGGCTCCTAGAAGGTTTTGAAGTGCGGACCTCCTATTTGGCACAATTCTCTTTCTCTCCTGTTGCTGAATTGAATCTATATATCTGTGGTCCAATTAAAGGCCCCGTATCCATTGGAGGAAAGGAGGTCAAAGCCGCTGACTACAACAGGACCGGTCAACCAAGGATCAGGCAGGTGGAATTTTAGAGCCCGATGCTTTTATTTTCAGACAGCAGCTTCCTCCTTTCTCCCCATCGAAAATGCATATGGGGGAGTCAGGAGGGAGAGCGGTCTGCTGGACGGACATATATCCCTTCCACCTAGTCGTTCATCCCTTCACTTTTTCAATCCAAGAGTATGCAATATGTATACCAGGACTCCACTCGCCAAACAGATGCCAAAAGATTGCCGTTTTGCCCTCGGTCAGAATGGCTTGTTCTGCCATAACTCCACCCCCCCCCCAACTAAAAGTTCCCAATAAATAAAAACGAGCAGATATTTCGAAGATTGCAAAGAACTGATATAAGTTTTCCAGAATACTTTCTATAATATAAGACTGAGCTCTAACATTGGATGCTGATAGAAAAAAAAGGACACTTTGTAGCATGACCCGCGGCAGAAAATAGACAAATATAAAATAGTAACGAGCTTTATTAATTTATATTAGTATGAATTCAGAAATAGGAGTCACACATGGGAACAGCGGCATCTTCATAACATACCCATAGGTAACGGGGCCATCTCAGTAGTGCTAATATCTTGTCCATCCCTTTATATGTCTAGAGAGATCGGTGCAGACGTGCACTTTATTATATATTAGTAATCTATATATATTGTATTTGGCATTATTTTTTTATAACCTCTCTGTTCCTCACCCTTAAGATTCCTCCCTTCAATGTGTGTCTTTTTTTTATGATTTTTTTATATTATGAATTAATAAAGATTATTACTATTTGATATTATTTGTGACAATGCCGGTCGTTCCATAATAAATATGTTCAGGGTCCCATAGCCATGTCAGTGAGGTCTACAGGGGTATTCAATGCAAGGGAAGCTGGATTTGTGGATTATTCAGGATATGTAAATATTAAGAGTGTTTCTAAGCAAAAAAAAATTACCATATATGTATACTTTATGTAATACATTTATGTATAATATACACACACGTGTATGTAATATATATTATATAGATATATATATACACACACACACACACACGTGTATACACTCATACATACCGTATATACACAGGTGTGTGAAATTGTTTGCCCCTTTCTGTTTTCCTATTCTTTTGCATTTTTTTGCTTCACTTAAATGTTTCAGATCAACGAACAAATGTAAATATTATACAAAGATAACACAGGTAATCACAAAATGCAGTTTTTAAATGAAGGTCTTTATTATTAAGGGAAAAAAGAAATCCAAACCTACTGGGCCCTGTGTGAAAAGTGATTGTGGTTTATCACGTTTGAGAAGCAGAGTAAAAATTCCCTAGCCACACCCATTCCTGATTACTGCCACATCTGTTTTCAATCAATAAATCACTTAAACAGGACCTGCCTGACAAAATGAAGAATAATCAAACGTTACTCAAAAGCTAGACAACATGCTACGATCTGAAGAAATTCTGGAACAAATGAAAAACAAAGTAATTGAGATCTATCAGTCTGGAAAAGGTTATAAAGCCATTTCTCATATTTTGGGACTCCAGCAAACAACAGTGAGAGACAATCATCTACCAATGGCCGCACTTGCCTCAGTTAAGGTCAGTGTTCATGACTTTACCATAATAAAGAGTGTGGGCAAAAATGGCCAGCATGGTAGAGTTCCAAAATGAAGACCACTGCTGAGCAATAAGAACATCAAGGATTGTCTCAGTTTTGCCAGAAAACATCTTGATGAGCCCCAAGACTTTGGGGAAAATACTCTATGGACTGATAAGACAAAAGTTCAACTTTTTGGAAGGTGTACGTTCCATTACATCTGGCATAGAAGAAACACAGCATTTCAGAAAAGGAACATCATACCAACAGTAAAATATGGTGGTGGTAATGTGATGCTCTGGGCTGTTTTGCTGCTTCATGACCTGGATGGCTTGTTGTGGTAAATGGAACCATGAATTCTGCTGTTTACCAAAAAATCCTGAAGGACAATGTCCAGTCATCTGTTCGTGACCTCAAGCTGAAGCACACTTGGGTTATGCAGCAGGATAATGATCCAAAACACACCAGCAAGTCCACCTCTGAATGGCTTAAGGAAAACAAAATTAAGACTTTGGAGTGGCCTAGTCAAAGTCCTGACCTTAATCCTTTTGAGATCCTGCGGAATGACCTTAAAAAGGCGGTTCATGCTCAGAAACCCTCCAATGTGGCTGAATTACAACAATTCTGCAAAGATTAGATAGCCAAAACACCTCCAGAGCGTTGTAAAAGACTCATTGCCAGCAATCACAAGTGCTTGATTGCAGTTGTTGCTGCTAAGGGTGGCCCAACCAGTTATTAGGTTTAGGGGTAATGACTTTTTCACGCAGAGCCCTGTAGGCTTGGATTTCTTTCCCTCAATAATAAAGGGAAAAAAAAACTGCATTTTGTGTTTACTTGTGTTACTTGTCTAATATTTACATTTGTTTGGTGTATGAAACATTTGTGTGACAAACATGCAAAAGAATAGGAAATCAGGAAGGGGCAAACACTTTTCCACACACCTGCATGTTATATCTAATTCGCTGGCAAAGTGCTGGAGAGGAGATATGTTTCACAGAGGCTATTTGCTTCAGTGATGTGAACCCAGAAGTTTCCTCCAGCACATTAAAATTTTTTAAATGTGTATATTTAAAAATATATTTAAGTGTGTGTATATGAAATCATACACACGTATGTAAATGTTTAGGCACCCATGGTCAAAATTACTGTTATTGTGAACAGTTAAGCAAGTTGAAGATAAAATGATCTCTAAAAGGCCTAAAGTTACAGATGACACATTTACTTTGTATTTTAGGAAAGAAAAATATTTATCTTTTACATTTTAAAAATTCCAAAAAGGAAAATAGGCCAATGCAAAAGTCTGGGCACCCTGCATGGTTAACACCTAGTAGCACCCAGTTTTGTAAGTATCACAACTTGTAAACTCTTTTGTAGCCAGACAAGAGTCTTCTAGTTCTTGTTTGAGGGATTTTCATCCATTCTTCCTTTGGAAACTTCTTCCAGTTCTGAGAGATTCCTGGGTCTTCTTGCATCCTCTGCTATTTTAGCAGATTTTCAATGATGTTTAGATAAGGGGACTCTGAGGGCTATTATACAAACTTCAGCTTGCGCTTTTTGAGGTCGTCTAGTGTGGATTTTGATGTGTTTAGGATCATTATCCATAACCCTAACAGGCTAATTAAGGTCTGAAGCCTTGGTCAAGGTTATCTGGACACACAAATCTCCAAGGTTACCCAAAAGTTTGCATTTGAGCATTTTCATTTTAGTAATTTTTAAAATGTAAAAAAAGTATATTTTTTTGCCTAAATAACAGTAATTTTGAATATACACATACACGGCCAATTTTACAAGTTTTCCCACCATGCAAGATCTCACCTCATGGGGTAAGAATGATTCTGAGAATGGTCAGGAATCAGCCCAGAACTACACGGGAGGACCTGGTCAATGACCTGAACAGAGCTGGCACCACAGTCTCAAACATTACCATTAGTAACACACCACACCGGCGTGGATTAAAATCCTGCAGGGTGACCAAGCTTTTACCCTTCGCCACGACAGCACCCACTTGGAGAGAGGGATCCGCCCATAGGAACAGGAAACCTACAGAGATAAAAGAGGGCGGTCCACCTCTCCCCCTCAGTTGGTTTCCTGTTCCGATGGGGAACCGCAGGATACGCTACAGCTTACCTGGGCCAAGGAACCGCCTGTGCAGTGTCTGCGAGAACGGCAGGGGTTCTGGTCCAGAGGCAGCGACGGGGGAGTGCTGGAATCCGGCTCCCTCCTCGGCTGGTATGGAGTGCAGAGACACCGGTACCGGGTGGCGCCGACCGGGGTCTGTCTGGGGTAACATGACACCGGGCAGGAGGATCCATTCCGGTCCATGTGGGGGCGCAGGAACCGGAGGAAACGGCAACCTCCGGCGTTCCTAGAAGGCTTCAGCGTCCAGGAGGACGCACATGCAGAGCGGCAGGATGTGGTAAGGAGGAACTTCCGGGTTACCGGAGGTTCCTCGACTCACAGCGCACGCGCGGATGGGCGGCACCGCAGGCATAGAGGCGCTCCCCGCCCCCTCCAGCAGAAAAAAAAAAAAAAAAAAAGAGAGAGCGATTCAATCTGCGCAAGCGGCTAGTGTCAGCGCTGATGCGCGTACTAATGAGCCGCAAATAGGCGCACCTGGAGGGGGAGGTACCAGGTATGAAGGGGCTTACAAAAGGCCTGGGGCACAGAGATATGGCGTGCAATCATGTCTTCACCGAGACAGGACACGCATCCCCAGGCAGGCGACGCAGTAGCAACCAAGGACCATACAAGACGAGGGTCCTCGGATCGTAGCCACAGAAGCCACGCCAACAAGCCTCCTTCGCAGCCTGAGCCGGTACCTACAGCTTCCCTGGGTGAGTGGACGTCGCTCTGCCTATCAAGCTGATAAAATGTCTCTCTCTCTCTCTCTACTCTCTCCCCTGCCGTCATCATATCTCAGGCAAAAAGGAAGGAAAAATCAAAAAATAAAGAGTGCGCCCTGTGTGCACGTCCGTTACCGGAATCTTACACAAAAAGGCTATGCAAAAAATGCATTAATGAGACGGCAAAACAGGCATCAGCCGTAGACATAAGGGCCATAATTAGGGAAGAGCTACAGGCCCTAAACCAGAGCAGGCCTTCTAATATCGAAACTACCAAACCAGCGGTTGTAGACACCGATGAAGGCGAAGTAGTCTCAGATAGTTCCAACGCATCCACATCAGCATCCTCCTCAGAGATGGAGGGCCGCTGCTGTTTTCCTTTAGATCACATGGATAATCTAGTCAAATCCGTGAGGAATACAATGGGATGCACGGACACAAAGGAGCCGCAGACGACTCAAGAAATCATGTTTGCAGGTCTGACGGACAAAAAGAGGAGAGTTTTTCCAGTTATTCCAGCAATAAAAGCGCTGGTTAAGAAAGAATGGGAGAGACAGGACCAGAGAGGGTATCTTCCCTCAACCTCAAAAAGAAGGTACCCCTTCGACGACGAAGAGTTGTCGACATGGGGTAAGGTCCCAAAGGTAGATGCGGCAGTGGCCTCCGCCTCAAAGCAAACGGTCTTACCAGTGGAGGACACGGGCATTTTAAAAGACCCGCTTGACCGCAAAGCTGACGCCTCTTTGAAGAGGGCATGGGAAGCAGCTACCGGCACATCTAAACTGGCAATAGCTAGTACCTGCACAGCTCGTTCTATGCTGGTCTGGATCGATCAACTGGACCAGCAAATAGACCAGAAGATCCCTAGAGACAAACTACGAGCCACCATACCACTAATCCGCGGTGCAGCAGCATATATAGCGGATGCTTCGGCTGATTCCTTACGTATGGCAGCCAGAACAGCGGGGTTGGCTAATAACGCCAGGCGTAGCCTGTGGCTTAAAAGCTGGAGAGGTGACACTCAGTCCAAAGCAAAACTGTGTACCATTCCTTGCGAGGGTGAGTTCTTATTTGGAAGAGCCTTAGATGAAATCCTTACGAAGGCAAAAGAAAGGAAAAAAGGATTCCCTAACCCTCCTCTCCCATTTTATAGGAGGGCGTTTAGGAGAAGACCCTTCGGCCGGGGAAGATCAGCGGAGAATCAAAACCGCTGGGCCACAAAGGAAGGAAAAGGCAAAGGTGCCATCTTTAGGGGATCCTCCTTCCGCAGGGACAGGAACTGAGGAGCCGGTCCCTCCAGTAGGAGGGAGACTAAAAAAATTTTTCCGAGAATGGGAGAAAATTACAGCTAGCCCTTGGGTCCTAGGCATTATCAAGGACGGGTTAAAAATAAGATTCCATCATGTACACCGTAATTCTTTGATCATAACATCCTTCAGCTCACCAATCCAACAGCAGGCCCTGGAAGCTGAGATTCGGAATTTACTGGACAAAAAAGTTTTGGTCCATGTGCCTAAGGGGCAAGAAGGGAGAGGATTTTACTCCCCTCTCTTTCTGATATCTAAACCAGACGGATCGTTCCGGACAATAATCAACCTGAAAAAATTAAATTCATTCATAATAAATCATAAATTTAAGATGGAATCCATAAGATCCACGATTAAGCTCCTCTTCCCCAATTGTATGATGGCAGGCTTGGATCTGAAGGATGCTTATTATCATATTCCCATCCATTCCAGATATCAGAAATACCTCAGAGTGGCGGTCCTTCTCGATGGCAAGATACAGCATCTCCAGTTCACAGCCATGCCATTCGGCATTTCCATCGCACCACGAGTATTTACAAAGGTGATGCTGGAAGTGATGGCTTTTTTACGCCAGAAGGACACACTAATAGTACCCTATCTGGATGATTTTCTGATAGTGGGAAATTCATCTCGACAATGTAGTGATCGAGTTGCTGATACAATCTTGTCCTTACAGGCCCTAGGGTGGATAATAAACTTCAAAAAGTCCAGAATCGAGCCGCAGTCTGTTCAGTCTTTCCTGGGTCTCGAGCTAGATTCCTTAAGCCAAAGGTGTCTGCTGTCGCAGGTAAAAATCTCAGCAATTAAAAAGGTTAAGATGGCGATACGTCGGCCACACATGTCTTTAAGGGAAGCAATGTCCCTTCTGGGATCCCTTACTGCCTGCATCCCGGCAGTTCAGTGGGCCCAGTTCCACACGAGGACGCTACAATACCAAATTCTTTTAGAGGAGTCCCGTGACCGAGGGAATCTGACAAAGAAAATCACGCTGTCCCAGGAGGTCCTAACCTCCCTTGCGTGGTGGCTAAAGGACGATAACCTAACGGCGGGAGTACCTTGGGTTATAACACCCTCCCGTATAATTATCACGGACGCTAGCCCCACAGGATGGGGAGCCTATATGGGGAATAACTTTGCCCAAGGCCTATGGGATATAGGTGAAGATAAGGATTCGTCAAATTTAAAAGAGCTAAAGGCAGTTTATCATGCATTATTTCATTTTCTTCCACAGTTACAAGGGGAGGACATGAGAATCCTTTCGGACAACACCACCGTAGTCGCTTATCTGAACAGACAAGGCGGAACTCGATTGGTCACCTTAATGTCTTCCGCAAGAAGAATTTTATCCCTAGCAGAAGAACATTTGTTGTCTCTCTCAGCCCTCCACATAAGGGGAAGAGACAACGTGGAGGCAGATTTCCTAAGCCGCCATACACTGCGGCAAGGGGAGTGGTGTCTAAACCGGGGAATATTCACACACATCGTGTCGCTTTGGGGTCTTCCCCAAATAGACCTCTTCGCCACCAGAAAAAACAGGCAAGTGAAGAGGTTCGCCTCTTCAAATGTGTCAGACAGTCCGGAAATTCTGGATGCCCTCCAGGCCCCGTGGCAATTCAAACTGGCATATGCGTTCCCACCAATCATACTACTACCGCAGGTGATCAGGAAAATCAGAGCAGAGGAAGCACGAATAATCCTAATACCACCATTCTGGCCCAGGAGGCCGTGGTTTTCATACCTGCAAGCGATGTCAGTAACAGATCCGTGGGTGCTTCCCTCAACCCCCAGGCTCCTCTCACAGGGACCTTTTTTCCATCCTCAAGTGGGCAGTCTCCACTTGACTGCCTGGAACTTGAAAGGGAAATGTTGAGATCAAGAGGGTTCTCGGAGGGACTAGTCAATACACTCCTACAAAGTCGGAAAATAACAACGACGAGAATTTATACCAGAGTATGGAGAAAATTCCTAGAGTCCCACACAAGGCCTGAGTCTGGAGGAATCCTGATTACGGCGATCCTAGAGTTCCTACAGAAAGGAAAGGAATTAGGGCTAGCTGTCAACACACTAAAAGTTCAGGTGTCAGCTCTAGGGACCCTCTATAGCTATAATGTGGCAGGCAATAAATGGATAAGCAGATTCATCGCGGTATGTGAGCGGAGCGAGCCAGTACACATACCTAGAGTCCCTCCTTGGGATCTGAACCTGGTTCTGTAGGCCTTAACACGTCCGCCTTTTGAATCCTTAGATTCAATTTCCCTTAAACACCTATCCTTCAAAACAGCACTGCTAGTTGCACTAACCTCAGCCAGAAGAGTTAGTGACATACAGGCACTTTCAATAGATCCCCCTTTTTTAGTGACGTTACAGGATCAGCTAATATTAAAACCAGATCCCTCATACTTACCAAAAGTAGCAGGGAGGTTTCATAGGTCACAAGAAATCCATCTCCCTTCATTTTTTAGTAACCCTTCTACTCCAGAGGAAGAAAGATTCCATACACTAGACGTTAGAAGAGCAGTATTACAATACATTGAAAGGTCTAGCAGCTGGAGGAAGAGTAGGGCTCTATTTGTTTCTTTTCAGGGCCAAAAGAAGGGATGTGACGTTACAAGGGGTACCCTGTCTCGTTGGATCAGAGACGCGATTGGGCTGGCATACTCAGAGAGCAATGAGAATCCTCCGGAGGTTATCAGAGTACATTCAGCCAGAGCTATGGCTTCCTCTTGGGCAGAAAGGGGAGACGTCGCAATCGAATCTATATGTAAGGCGGCAACCTGGTCTACACCCTCTACTTTTTATAATCACTATAGGCTTGATTTATCATGCTCATCTAACCTAGCCTTTGGTAGAGCGGTCCTCGGCACGGTGGTCCCTCCCAGGTGAAGGTCTCTGAAAGTCTCTCCAAGTGGGTGCTGTCGTGGCGAAGGGTAAAAAGCCGGATTACTTACCGGTAATGCTCTTTTAATGAGTCCACGACAGCACCCGTTCACTAACCCTCCCTAGAAGTTAACATAATGTATATACACCTTCTTAGTTGTGAAGTTAATAACTTAGAATAATTGGATAATATAATGGCCTAATATTTAGCGGTCCTCCTGGTACTCTGAAATCCAACTGAGGGGGAGAGGTGGACCGCCCTCTTTTATCTCTGTAGGTTTCCTGTTCCTATGGGCGGATCCCTCTCTCCAAGTGGGTGCTGTCGTGGACTCATTAAAAGAGCATTACCGGTAAGTAATCCGGCTTTTCGCTGCTCAAGCCAGCACATGTCCAGGCTCGGTTGAAGTTCGCCAATGACCATCTGGATGATCCAGAGGAGGTATAGGGGAAGGTCATGTGGTCAGATGACACCAAAAACAGAGATTAGACCTACCGGTAATGTTATTTCCAGGAGTCCATCCTGACAGCACCATGGGGTTGTCCTTCCTTCATCACAGGGACAGGAAATGCACGAGAGGTTAAAAGGTCCCTTCCCACTCTCAGACTCCAGTGATTTTCCAAGTACCACACCAGTATGGATGCAATTAATATTTATTTAGATTTAGTACAAGCATATTACCAATACAAATCGGGAGGGAACTACCAGTGCTGTCAGGATGGACTCCTGGAAATAACATTACCGGTAGGTCTAATCTGTTTTCCAGGACGTCCTATCCTGACAGCACCATGGGGAATACCAAAGTAGGAATTCACTTTGGGTGGGACTACTGCTTTTAGCATCTTACGACCAACCGAAGGTCGTCTGGCTAGCTGCTACCGTGTCCAATTTGTAGTGTCTACAGAAAGTGTCTAGTGTAGACTAAGTGGCGGCCCAGTATAGATGCTCTACTGAGGCTCCCGCCTTCTCTGCCCATGACGTTGCTATCGCCGTAGTGGAATGAGCTCTAAGCTCCTTGGTAGGTAATCCCTCAGTGTTGTATGCTGAGGAGATAATTGACTTATCCACCCTGCCAGGGTGTGCGTAGATGCACCTTTATCTTATTCTACCATTGTATTAGATAAACAATTCTATGTCCTGTAGCCACTCCTTTGTGGCCTCTAAGTAGCATGTGACCGCTCGTCTGACGACAAATGAGTGAAAGAATCTTACTCCGTTTTCCGTGAATGGCAGAATGAGGGTAGGACTATCTCCTGGTTTAAATTCTGGGGAGATACTACCTTAGGGAGGAATCCTGGGTTCCGTTTTAGTATTATGCAATCGTTGAATGTAGAAGTTCTGGACTGACAGGGCCTGGCTTTTACCCAGCCGCTTGGCTGAGGAGATCTATACCAAAAGGACGTTTTTTTCTTTTTTTTTGGTAAGTCTTGTGACATTTATCTCTGATATTGGCTCGTATGGGGGTCTGCGTAGAGCGGTAAGTACCAGATTTAGGTCCCCCAGAGCACTGTGGGTAATCTCTGTATGGCCTTTGTAAAACGAGCCATCCCTGGATGAGAGGCCAAGGTGAATTAAAGTACTCCAAGCTCCTCTCTGAACTTCCAATGTGCTTTGGACTCAGACCTTTATTAAATCCTGCCTGGGGATAGTCAAGGATTTGAGAGATATCTGGGCGAGATGAATCTAAGGGGATACTACCACCTTCTGAGCAGAACTTCTCCCAGATTTATGATAGATTGCCCTCGTAACGGGCTTACAGCTGGTCTGCATCATTGAGATCACTTTGTCGGAGAGACCTCTGGATCTTAAGATCACTCTCTCAGGATCCATGCTGCCGACTGTAGGTTCCCCAGATTTGGGTGCCGAACTGGGCCTTGGGAAAGTAGAGCTTCAGGCGTTGGTAGATGGCGCGGTCCTTCCTGAGCCGTCTTCTTCCAGAGGTGGAGCCAACGTCGCCTGGGCCCGAAGAGTAATACTAGGGTCACTCGCCTTTTCCCTGGATCTTTCTGAGGCCTCTCGGTATTATAGGAATAGGGGGAAGCCATAAAGCAGTCCCCCACTCAATCTCTGATTCAAGGAGTAGACCCCTTTTTTGGATGGTCTGCTGGACCGAGAGAAGAATATCTTTAGCTTGTTCTTCCTTGTCGCGAAGAGGTTTAGCTGAGGGTTTCCCCACTGATGGTGTAAGCCTATGAATGTCTCCTTATTCACTTCCCACTCGGTGGCTCAGACTTCTTGTCTGTTCAAATAGTCGGCTATGTTGTTCCTGGGCCATGCAGGTGTATCACTGATATGGAGCGAACCCTGTTCTCTGCCCAGGTGAAGATGTGGGCTGCCAGGTCCTGAAGCTTTCCCCCTGGTGGCGTAGGAAAGATACTGCGGTTACAATGTTTGACCTGGCTTTCCTAAGTTGGCCCTGTGGACTCGACCGGCTTCATTTAAGTGTCTCCCAACTGCTCGTAGCTCTCTGTAGTTTGAGGACTGTGAACTGAAGCTTCCCGGCCATGTCCTTGAAAGTACCTTCCAGATGGGCCCCCCTTTCCTGCTGGCATCCGTGATGATAGTCTTGTATGGTGATAGGATCCGAGGTCACCCAGGGCTGATGGATCTTGTGACCGGTTCCCTGCCTCGGAGATGATTTTAGGGCTGGGGACGGTCGAGTCTCTTTGTCCAGAGCGGTCTGCTGTTGTCCTATTTGACTGAATTTCCTTGTAGACTCCTGTGTGAGCCTGGTTCCACTTTACGCAGGGTATGCCTGCTGTCAGGGTCTCTAGGACCTTTAGTGCAGTCTTTTGGATATTTGATCTCGCCATAGCTGACGAACCCTGTTCCTGATGGCCTCCTTTCCTTCTTCCGATAAACAAGATTCTTGTTTTGAGATCTATCAAGACTCCCAAGAATTTTTCCCGGGTACCGGCCTGCATTGTTCAGGATCCAAACCTAGGTTTCCGGGCGTGGCGATTACCCCGTCGAGTTGTTTTCTTAGCTCTGATGCTGAGAAAGTCCTACAGGTGTGGCAGAATGGTTATACTGCCTCTTAAGTGTGCCCTGATCTTGGCGATCGGCTTCGTAAACCCCGGGTGCTAAAGCTAGGTCGAAAGGCAGAGCCTGAAACTAAAATGGTAGTATCCGCTTCCCATTTCCAGTGCGAACCGCAGGAACCTCTGAGGGTGAGGGTGGATGGGAACGTGATAGTATGCGCTTCTGGATCTATTGTGCCTGTTGTGGCGATCTGATCTATTCGGGAAATGGTGGTTTCAGGACTCCATTCGAAATTTTGTATCGGATCCCTTGGTTTAGTGGTTCTAAATTATAATGGTCCGGCTCCACCAGAGGTGTTCCTAGAACCGGGACCATTACTTCTTATCTTAGATCTATTACGTCTGCCCATATATTGTCTATAAGGGTTTTGGGCTGGGATTCGTAACTACAAACCGTGCTGGGGGGGTTATAAATTTGCGGGTATAGCACTGGGAACCTGTATTCAGGATCCACTGGTTCTGGGGGATGAGCCCTTGGTTCCAGGAAGTGTTTTGAGGCGCCACCCACCCAGTATGGTGTCACTGCCTGTTGAGGACCTTTGTCCTGAGCGAGAAGGGGGATCCTACTCTTCCCCCCTTTTGGTGATACCAGCGAGTCAATTTACCCTCTTTCTATCTTCCTGCCTTTGGAAAGGACGGGACCTCTGAAGGGAAAACCTTTGCTTTCCCACGGGACCGTTTTTTAATGTCAGTGGCATTCTTCCGTGTTGTATCTAAGACCGGTCCAACTACGTTCCTGTCTGAAAAGGTATGGCACCTAACTTATTTTTCAACTGGTAAACCCCTGACCAGATCTTCATCCATAAGGCCTGGCGAGCCGTTTTGGGTAAAGAATTATTCCTAGCCGCAAACACACCGGTACGGCCGAAGCGTCCAACAGGAATTCAGCTGCAACTCTTCCAGGGAAAGGTCCTCTAAGAAATCACTTCTAGGGGTTTCCCCCTGTAACTTGTCGGACCTCAGAGCATGGGCTTGTCTCCCATTCAGGTCCCAGCCCACGCTCACGCCCAGCCTAGAATGGCTGGTAACTTCTCTTGGATGCCGCGGCTATCTTCCTCTGCGGCGCTCTCGTGTCTGTCCTTACAGGGACATGAAAAACACTGGAGTCTGAGGGGACCTTTTAACCTCTTGTGCATTTCCTGTCCCTGTGATGAAGGAAGGACAACCCCATGGTGCTGTCAGGATAGGACGTCATGGAAATAGAACTTTTTGGTATCAACTCCACGCGCCGTGTTTGGAGAAAGAAGGACAAAAGTACAACCCCAAGAACACCGTCCCAAACTTGAAGCATGGTGAGGGAAACATCACTTTGGGGGTGCTTTTCTGCACTAGGACAAGACAACTGCGTCGTATTTAAGGCAGGATGGATGAGATCATGTATCGTGAGATTCTGGCCAACAACCTCCTTCCCTCAGTAGGAGCATTGAAGATGGGTCGTGGCTGGGTCTTCCAGCATGACAATGACCCAAAACACACAGCCAGGGCAACTAAGGCGTGGCTCTGTAAGAACCATCTCACGGTCCTGGAGTGGCCTAGCCTGTCTCCAGACCTGAAACCAAATTTTTGTTTGGAGGGAGCTGAAACTCAATGTTGCCCAGCGACAGCTCCGAAACCTGATAGATCTAGAGAAGATCTGTATGGAGGAGTGGGCTAAAATCCCTGCTGCAGTGTGTGCAAACTTGGTCAAGAATTACAGGAAACGTCTGACCTCTGTAATTGCAAACAAAGGTTTATATAACAAATAATAAGTTCTGTTTTTCTATTGTATCAAATACTTATTTCATGGAATAAATTGCTAATTATATATAAATCCTACAATGTGCTCTACTGGTTTTTATTTAGATTCTGTCTCTCAAAGGTGAAGTGTACCTGCGATAAAAATTACAGACCACTCCATTTTTTGCAGGTGGGAAAACCTGTAAAATCATCAGTTTATCAAATGCTTCTTTTCTCCACTGTAAATATTTCTAGATAATTATATTTTCAATAAATAAGTGTATTTTATATATATATCTATGAATCACACAATTTCATCCATGAGATCCACAGTGGGGGGGGGGGTATGCAGTGTAAAGGACTGACGTGCACATTTATTAAGACAGCCATGAGTAGATCCACCCAGTCTGTTCACAAAACCACAAGTAGACAACAGAACGATTAGGAAATCTGTTGCAGACGCATGTGATGTACATGTACCTTGTGGTATTTACTGTGGCAATGTTTTAGGAAATGAACCAACATCCTGGGAAGCGTCAGGCTGATATATCAGATTCAGCACACGCACTTTATAAATGGTTCCTGAACTTGTTTTTCGAGGACATAACGTTTTTAACAGCCGACTCATCACCAGATTTCAGTCAGCATAACATTATCTTAGACCTGTTGAGGCTGATGTATTTACCTTTAAAATCCATATTTTTTTTGCATAGACGTGTCTAAGATGTTGGCAGGTAGGAAGCTGCTCACAGGACTACTGGTTGGCTGATACTGATGTGAAAACTTGAAAATCTATTCACTCATCTCTACTCACAAGTGCAATTGTATTCAGTCTTTGCCCAGTCTGATAGCTGCAGCTTGTACTAAGCATTGAGAGACTTCACCAGGAAGCAGGGACCCTGAGGAGCCAGCAATCAGGCCAGGTGGGGAAGAGAGTAAGTTAAACTTTTACAGACGATTATACAGCCTTTCTGAGATGGATTTTCAGAGTAAACATCACTTATCAGGTCCAAGATCCATGTAATGTTATGCAGTGTGCATCATGAAGGTTACACACAGATTTACTATACCAACATTTTTACCACTGCAGGCCAGAGGGAGAGAATGAGTTACATGCAACACTATGGACTGCAGAGGTCACCCAGACCCCCCCACCAAATCAGTTGTACGGCTGCAACTACTGAAGCAACACATCAGCCCCATTCAGGGTAATCTACTATAACGGAGACATCCACGTGTGGTGTGTATCAGGTACTGTAGTAAAGGGGGCGGTCGTGCTCCAGTAAACTAGTATGGTTTGAGTATTCAGACCTTGCTCCTCCAAATTTATGGGCCCACCCTAAGGAAGGTGCAGTCATTTGTGCATAGTTTCTTCACTTACTGGCACCTGTGTCCGCAACCTTCTAACATGTTAACATAAATCTAATACCAGACAGGTAAGAATTACCAGAATTTATTTGGAAACGTAAATACAAACATTTCTTTACAGATAAATTACACCCAAGAACAAAAAGACAGTGGAAAAAAACAGAGGCAAATTGGTAAAAAGGAAAAAAAAAAAATAATGCACCAAATTTACATTTGGGAAAAAGTATGCTGGGAGAAGAGGTGGCACAAACCATATGGGGGAAGAGCAGGACCAACTGGATATCAGAGGGAAAGAAGGGCTACGGTACTTTATTCCAAAAATAGCACCTTTTCTTTCTGCAGGATGTAGATAGTATAGCAGTTCAGTCCTAAAAAAATAAAACAAGCTGCAAAACCAGACACAACCTGTAGGCGGGTGTGACACTGCTAGTAAAAGAAAGCAGCCATGTTTTTCTAACCCTGGACATTTCCTCTAATTATTTGCATTGGGCACCAACCACTGGGAAAACATAAGCAGGGGCCATATGTAGTGTTGTTTTATAGGACATATCCCCTGAAAGAGAGAATACCTGTAAAACAGAAATTCCTGAGTTTCTGCTTGTGTGAAGTAAGTTTTGAGAAAATGATCGACTAAAAAAAAATATAAATAAATATAAGGTTTGCGGGACCCTGATCAAGGGGACACGGTGGTGGTTTATGGCACCCGGAGCACTCCCACCTGTGACAGTCTTGTGCCTCTTATCATTAGTAGGTCCCCCTGATGTCATGCATCTCGGTCTACTAATC
The DNA here is from genome assembly GCF_039654945.1 of Dendrobates tinctorius. Classification (NCBI taxonomy): domain Eukaryota; kingdom Metazoa; phylum Chordata; class Amphibia; order Anura; family Dendrobatidae; genus Dendrobates; species Dendrobates tinctorius. The sequence goes on from NW_027361677.1 coordinate 20,008,771, forward strand.
AGGAGGGCCAGAAATGCCGGCAGGTAGGAGGGCTCTAGTTTGGAGGTCACAACTCCTGCAAGTAACCAGTATGGCCACTATTCCAACTTCCACAGCAATCAGAAAAAGCTGACGAGAACCATGATTACTAATAATTTTTATGTAAATTTCAGGGGGAGATGTCTTTTATGAAGCAAATGGCACATCCCACCTGCATCACCACCTGGATATGTATGAAGGCCTTAATGGTCCTATGAACTACCACAGCGAGCATGGCATTGCCCCCAGCATATTAAAGGTTAACAGGCACAAGACATAAACCCATTCTGCACAAGAGGTTAGAGCAATAAGCAGACAAGCCCACACGGGTGCAAGTTTAGGATTCGGGGATCATACCCTGCTTCACAATTATTACAAAAGCACATATACAGTCATTACGTTTACAACCTCACACAGACTTTTTGATCTTGTGAGAGAACGCGAGTATGGGGAGAGATGTAACAACGGGCACTGTATTGTGTCTCTGGCACATATAGAATATGGATAGGTCTTCTTTTAGGATGTAAGGGCAGCAAGTAAAATACAAGCTTTAGTGTGGGAGGAAGCACTTAATATAGAGCCATTTCTGAGATCTCCCCAGATGTGATTATCAGCGGCCGGTGCGTCCCCTGATCACTAAAATTCTCTAATTCCCAGCAAGGCGTCAGGAAGAATAAGAGAAAAATATATTTCTATATTATCCCTCCATATGAAATGCTAATCCTGGGCTGAAATCCATGCATCGAGGCCACCGACATGGCGGCTTCAGCTTCTGAGACTGCTGAGAAACTAAAAAGGCATTAGCAGCGCAATCTCGGGGGCCCAAGATTCTCCTATTAATTATTGGTGAAGGCCACATGTGATAAAGTGACCCCAGTGTACCCCAGGCAGGAGAGGGCAAAGCAGCGAGACTTCAGTTCCTCAGTGCAGCCAGTCTGAAAGAGAAAGGCACAAGAGTCAGAAACCACAAGTCATAAAGCTGTTACCTGGACACTCGTGTCACGAATAACTACCGCCCTATCGAATCTGCAAATGTGTCTTTACATAGACGACCCATGCAAACAGACTCATGTCTGAAAACTAATTATATTCCTTCCCCTGAATGATTGAATGTACAGCTTCTGTGTATTAGCCATCCTCTTCCTGCAGCGAAGAGTCGCTTTGGACACAATCTCGGTCATCCACTCCTGCCTCAATCTTACCTGCGTGACAGCTGGTCTTCCGGGGTGCGGGTGGAACTTTCCCCCACGGATGACGCTCCCTGGGGAAGCTGGTTCAGCTGATCCATGACTTCCAGTCCGTTCTCCTCTGCGATCTGCAAGATCAAGTTATCCACCTGTTCCTGCGGAGTGGTCAGGGTCATAGCTGATCCCATGGAGTCTTCCATCACCTAGGAAAGAAAGCGTTAAATAGTTACTGATAGAACACAAAGAAAGTAAAAATTATACCAAGGAGGTTCATGTACCCGAACAATAAAGAACGTTTAAAAGGGTTATCCATCCTTAGGATAAATGATGGTCAGACACCTGGCATCTCCACTGATCCGATACTGAAGACCTATCCGTAGGACATTAATATCAGTAGGCCTGAGAACCCCTTTAATCTGCAAATTCTATCGACTTACATGCTTCATTTGACCAAGGATCAAAATTTCTTCCTGTTATGCAAATGAGTCATTGATTGCTCTGCACCAAAGGACAGCGACTTTACGGTGCGTTTAAGAGGTACATATAGAGCAATAACCTGCTAGGAAATATGGGAGGCAGGTGTCCATAGCGCAGTGCCTGCAGACTGCTGGACATGACTGCCACTTAGTGGACATGAGCAGCGGTGCCTGATAAATTGAGATATTAAGCTACATAGAGAACTCACTGATGTGTGAACATCCAAATTCTGAACCTGCTGCTCAAATTTATCCATAACAGCTGACACCTTCTGCAGGTCCATGGAGCCCAGCGCCTTGTCCAGAGCCTTTGTCACCTGAGCCATGTTCTTCGTCACCTATGTGCAAAGAACAAAATAGAAAATGGAAATAGAGGTCTTATAATTTCTATAGTAATTAAATGTTAATTTAAAAGTACATGGGATGTATTCATTTATACAATTGTCAATCCTTACAAAAAATGAAAATAAACATTTAACATGTACAGATTCCCAAAAGTCTAAGTCGCTTTCCACTGAAGTATAAAGAAATAAATTGTTAATGATGGTGTGCTTTCTGCAAAATCGTCCTTCCATTAACAATAGGCAAGCTCGTCGCTAATCATTTGTAATAATGCCATGGAAAGCTAAGTAAGCGGCTCTGTAGCAACCATGCTATGGGCACGCTGGACATTATCTAAAAACTTTATGAAAGGAGGTGCGGCGCTGCAAAGCGCATCTCACATTTTGGAAGATTTGTGACCATCATAGAGTATATTGTCATCAAATGACTTCAATAAGCACAACCTATGTTGTACTGATATATGGATGTGCCTGCTGCTTGCTCGGGTAGTGGCATTTGTCTATATAACCCCTTAATTATAGCAGCAGAGTGTTAATACAATTTAAATGCTTACCTCTGACATGCATTGGATGCTCAATCACCCCTACTGGATTACAGCAGTGGCATTTGGACCAGAGCAGCTTCACTTTTGTACCTGTAATAATCGGCTGCTTACTAGGCCTCCAGCAATGTGTTGACACTGCATGGACCTAGGAAGCAGCAGAGGATTGCCGGTGCAGAAGTAAAGGTTGCCCTGGTCCAGCTGCCACAGAGTACCAAAATGGACCCCAGACGAGGGCACTTAGACTCATTTTGTTCAGCAATGGCTTGGAATAATCCATGTTGAATTCATCAGTGTAGGGGTGCAGTCACACGAGCGTACAAATGGTCTGAAATTTGCTATGCTCCCAACTGGCAGTGTCAGGACACATACCCCCTTCATGGTAACTGCTGTTTGCACTTTAGAGGCGACAGCGTCTACCCGGGAAGCCATCCGAAGCCAGTTTAGCCCCTCATTCTTCTTCCTGATTGCATTCTCAGCATACACACGGGCAACCTCCACATTCTTCTGCTGCAGAGCCTGCACAATGGGGAGGAATGAAGACAATGCTCAGAACTAAAAAAACACACCGAAGCATAATCACCTGTATACAAACTGCTGAAAGATTAGACAGGAGGAATTCAGGTCTAGGAAAATCCTTTGTAAACATGAGACCGCAGGGGGCCCACTCTGCACCCACTATGGGGGGGCCCCCCTCTGCACCCAAAATGGGGGTACGTAGAGCCCGTGAACTGATGCCAGTGAAGAAGGTGACGGTAGGAAATACTAACTCAGATGTAGTGTCCGTGGTGTAACTTGAAGCTCATGGACCCCAATGCAAAAGCTCCAACAGGGCCCCTAATTATTGCAAATCCTCAAAAGTATTGGGCTTTTCATATGGGCCAAAGGGACTTTTTGGGCCTTTAGGCTCCAGGGGTCCAGGTGTGATTGCTGAGCCTGCACCTATAGTAGTTATGCCCCTGCATAGTAGACTGTGTCTGGGTGTCCGTCTCCAGTAAAGTATACGCCCGAAAACGATGTACGACAGAATGCACGTTCACTCTGTCGGCACGATTATAGTCATGGCCCCGTTGGCGAATATGCCCAAATTCCGTTTGCGGGGGTTCAGACGTAAGCCCTGACGCAACCAATGAATGGGTACCAAAATGAAGTTTTAGAGCACCCTTACAAAATTATTTAACAGCTCTACAGTATGTTTCACAATTATCTGCCCAGTAGGGGACGCTGCAGCTTCAGTTTGCACACTAATGTAACGCCACCACTAATACTACCTTTTTAACTTTGGCGTTTTCAGTATTGGAGTCCTTCTCTGCCTTCTTTGCCAGCTTCTCCAGCTGCTTGGCCGTGAACTGAAAGGAAGCAGAAAACAAGAAATGAGTCCAAATGTGCCCACAAGTGTCAGAAAAGTAGAGAAGTCCACTGTAAAAGGCGAAATATACTCACCTTCAACTGGAACAACGTGTCTGCAAAGGAAACAGAAGGCGGCAGGTTAGTACTGATGATTGAAGTACAAAAGTAGTAAAGATGCAGCTAAACATTTCAGAGCAGAGAAACAGAAGTGGGTTGCTGATTATTTTGGGGCCGAAAATGATGAGATGCCGCTTGATGTCCCTCTGGCATACACTGTTAACACCAGCCACAATCAAATATATTCCCAATCAAATCATTCCTTTCATTCACTAACAGGCCTCTGGGGAAAAAAAAAAAAAAAAAACTTGCCGTGGGCGACAGGGCCACTTTTCCTTTACAGCTTTCATTCCTTACAACGTTAAGATACCTGCTTGCAGTTAGTTAATAGAAACATTCTTGTTTCCATCCAGTGACTAACCCCCCCCCCACACACACACACAGGGAAGAATTGGAAGCCCATATAAGTTGGACGAAGATCACAATTCAACATTAGGACAGGCCAGGGGCTCTCCCAGCCAGCGTGTGACAGCTACATAGAAATGCATGCCGTCACGCTGAGGTCAGGGGAGTCGGCGCCCACTCCGAGGATTACGTTGCGATCTTCGTCAGAGTCATACGGCCGTCTGACCTTTCTCTCGCATCTACTGCACACAATCCTCTCTTCAGCACTATCTCCTCATTCCTGTGCCATGGTTTTACTTTATTATTTGTCCTGAAAAGTATTTTTTTTTTCCAATGTATTACTGCAGGTTATATGTATCTGCCTCCGGCTGAAAGAGGAGCCCAGACTGTAGCAAACACTCAGCTGTGTGAAGTATCGGGTCAGTATGAGTTCTTATGTCACCCCGTTATACTTCTGACATCAATGTCCAGGATCCTATGAGGAGATGACAGGTCACCTGACGATTCCTCAGCAAGTAGATTGCATAACTCTGGTTGTAGCCCGCTACGCTTACACCTTCCATTACTCAGGTGCTTGAGGTGTGGCTGAAGCAGTCACAAGACCTGGGAGGGTCAGTCTGATAACCGGTGACAGTCCTATAACGTCACCACCGCTGAGACAACATAGTAAAGCCAGAAACAATTCCCAACCTGTCATACAGGATCTGTAGAGAGAGGCGGTAAGAAAACACAAGGTCTTATCAATCAAATCTACCTGGCCACATGTGACAAGACTGGCGGACGGTCCCAGAGTTCCCTATGTGGAGTAACTGTGACCACAAACCAAAAGAAGGGGACGATCTACAGTCAGGCATGTGCACAAACGAACCATTCAGGGGGAACCCAGCGATCACACAGTAATTACATATCCTGTCAGCACGTGCTGACAACCCCTTTAAAGAGGACCCACCAAGCTTCGAATTAATGGGGTTATAGCACCTAATCCACAATATAAATGTCTGCTCACTAAGCACACTAGTCTTGGGGTCCTGATCTTGTCTTTTGGGAGCGAGTGGCACGCGTCGAGCTCTATCTTCATCTGGCGGAGAAAGCTGAGCAATGTAACCCCAAAAAAGTGAGAGAACAGGGAATCAGGACCCAAGTTTTAACCAGTGGGGGTCTTTGATACTGAAGTCCCTTTAATCTGATCGCATTAAGGCACCATGATGGCTGTCAATATCATACATGTAGTGGGGGTCCTGAGCGGAGGACAACCTACAGTGCAGACATTTGTGCTCAGATTATTTTCTTAAAGGGATCATTCAGGACAATGGGGACACCTTCTTTAAGGTGCAATCCCACCCTTTAAATTTTAAGGGGTTATTCTGAGGACACAATTTGCTCCCCATGTTTATTATAGGGGTCATTATTATTTTTCCATGCTCAATTTTAGACTTCAAAACCCAGTCAGGTGGAGTTCCCAATCGTGTCGGCCAAGAGGCCGGACCCCCGACTGCTCCACACCAATCAGGTGGATTTTCCTCCCTCCCAATCGTGTCGGCCAAGGAGCCGGACCCCCGATTGCTCCACACCAATCAGGTGGATTTTCCTCCCTCCCTATCGTGTCGGCCAAGGAGCCAAACCCCCTACTGCTCCACACCAGTCAGGTGCAGTTTCCTCCCTCCCAATCATGTCGGCAAAGGGGTCGGACCCCCGACTACTCCACACCAGTCAGGTGCAGTTTCCTCCCTCTCAATCATGTCGGCCAAGGGGTCGGACCCCCGACTGCTCCACACCAGTCAGGTGCAGTTTCCTCCCTCCCAATCATGTCGGCCAAGGGGTCGGACCCCCGACTGCTCCACACCAGTCAGGTGGAGTTTTCTCCCTCTCAATCATGTCGGCCAAGGGGTCGGGCCCCCGACTGCTCCACACCAGTCAGGTGCAGTTTCCTCCCTCCCAATCATGTCGGCCAAGAAGCCGGACCCCCGACTGCTCCACACCAGTCAGGTGCAGTTTCCTCCCTCCCAATCTTGTCGGGCAAGGTGCCGGACCCCCCGACTGCTCTACACCAGTCAGGTGGAGTTTCCTCCCAATCGTATCGGACAAAGAGCCGGACCCCCGACTGCTCCACACCAGTCAGGTGGATTTTCCTCCCTCCCAATTGTATCGGCCAAGGGGCCGGACCCCCGACTGCTCCACACCAGTCAGGTGGATTTTCCTCCCTCCCAATTGTATCGGCCAAGGGGTCGGACCCTTGACTGCTCCATACCAGTCAGGTGGAGTTTCCTCCCTCCCAATCGTATCGGCCAAGGGTCCGGGCCCCCAACTGCTCCACACCAGTCACGTGGAGTTACCTCCCTCCCAATCGTGTCGGCCAAGGTGCCGGACCCCCGACTGCTCCATACCAGTCAGGTGGAGTTTCCTCCCTCCCAATCGTGTCGGCCAAGGGGTCGGACCCCCGACTGCTCCTCACCAGTCAGGTGGAGTTTCCTCCCTCCCAATCGTGTCGGCCAAGGTGCCGGACCCCCGACTGCTCCATACCAGTCAGGTGGAGTTTCCTCCCTCCCAATCGTATCGGCCAAGGGGCCGGACCCCCGACTGCTCCACACCAGTCAGATGGAGTTTCCTCCCTCCCAATCGTATCGGCCAAGGGTCCGGGCCCCCGACTGCTCCACATCAGTCACGTGGAGTTACCTCCCACCCAATCGTATCGGCCAAGGTGCCGGACCCCCGACTGCTCCTCACCAGTCAGGTGGATTTTCCTCCCTCCTAATCGTGTCGGACCCCCGACTGCTCCGCACCAAACCCAGCCTGGCTCCGTGTAAACTAAGTGGATAGCAGGAAAGCAGGGCATGCTGGGATTTGTAGTTTTCATCATAACCAGAGGCAGAACACAGGGCTCAGATGTGAACTGGATGACGTCCGGTCCACCGCTGCCGCCAATCTCAAGCCTCGGTGTCAGGTGACTGTAGAACCATCACTTCCAGAGGCAGAGACCACCAGAGCAGCCTACGCTGGGACCACAGCGGTCAGAGCTGCAGTCAGACCCCAGAAAGCGTACGGAGCCCAAATCACAGCCTAAAATAGTATCCTGGTAACAAGCGGCAACACAAAGGGGGCAAATTTCTGGGGTCACATGACCAAAGACGCCCTGTCCTGGGCAGTGAGAAAACAATGTGCCCAGTACACCCTGCTACAAGCAGGGGGCCCCCAGTCCCAGGTCACACACATCAGCGTCCCGTCTCTCCCCTCCGGCACTCACCGTCCATCCCGAGCTCCTCTCGCCGCAGCAGCAGAACACCAGCGACACTTCCGGGTTCTGTCAGCTGCGCTCCCTCCCAACTCGCGCGATGAGATGACGTCACTCGCTTCCAGGGACTTGGTCACGTGAGCTCAGCTTCCCGACAACGGATCACATGACCTGCCTCATAGTCACGTGGTCACAGCCTGAGCCACTTCAGGGCCTGGTAATTACGTATGACGTCACCAAGCGACATTTATGGGGCCCTCACACTCTGAGGGGCCCCTCACTGCCCCAGGGGCCCATTCATAGCCACAGGGGCCCTCATACTCGCAGGGGCCCATTCATAGCCACAGGGGCCCATTCACAGCCACAGGGGCCCTCATACTCCCAGGGGCCCATTCACAGCCACAGGGGCCCTCATACTCCCAGGGGCCCCTCACTGCCCCAGGGGCCACTCTTCTGTCACCATTTTTCCTTTTCACCGTCTTGTGGCTGTACAGTTGTATCCGGGGCTTTTTCTCTCCCACACGCGCAGGATTTTCTATTGCCACCATTTTGGGGTCCGCACGACGTTCTCATCTATTTTAATTCCAGTTTTTTTTTTTTTACCAAAAATTTTCATTTCTGCCATTTTTCGTCCGTTTCGGCGTGCACCGTAATCTCTCACTATTTTGGATGTGTCCGCACGCTGCGATAACAAATATGCCATTTTTTAAAATATTTTATTAGTTTTCCAGGAACACCGGCACTGGTAAAGCCCCAAACAAAACAGGGGGACCCCGGTATATAACACGACCGGCCTCTCCTGGAGTATCAGTCACCAATGGGTGTCGGACGGTCGCCTTCCGCTCAGTCGGCAGTGGCGTCTCTCCTCGCCTAATATCAGATGGGGCAGTAATGTACGACTACACAGGGACTGAGCTGCAGTACCGCATACAGCCTCATGGACACAAGTGGCGCTGTGCACTGAAGGTGCTGCAGACAGGGGGACACATCTGTGCACCAGTCACATCAATGTAAAACCCAGCTAAAAGGCAATCGTGAAATAATTGTGGGATTCTGAAGGAATCCTGGCACGCAGGGGGCTACTGGAGACCTTCATGTGTCGGCCATGGGTGCACATCAGCCACTGGCTGGGCTTCATAGGAGACTGATATTACAATACTTGATCATAGTAATAAATCAGATTCAGGTCCCCAATGGGGGGGACCAACAAGAAATAAAAAATATATATATTAAAATATTATTATATAGTTCTTATTATATAATTATAGATATAAATATATTAAAAATGGTAAATTTCACCTCGAAAAATAGAAAAAAATCTAAAAAAACAAAAACATTTGGTCTCGTCGTGTGCATCTCCCTCTCCGGACTAATAGAAGTGAACGCCAAAGCGAAAAATTAGAAACGACAGAAACACTGTTTTTTTTTTTTTATTTCTTTGCCTCCTGAAAACTAGATTAAAAAAAGATCAGAAAGTTATATGGAGGCAAAACAGCAAGAATAAAAACTGCAGCTTGTACCGGAGAGACCTGGATACAGCCGTATGGACCGGAAAATGACACCGTTATATGGCCCGATGATCAGGTTTGGACATGTTTTGCAATTTTTAGTGTTTTTCGTCTGTTTTTCATTAGCGCCAATTCTTTTATTCTATATTTATATTTAATTTTCTCCATATATGTTGGGCAGCTTATTCATCGTTTGCCACTTTTAAAAGAGTCATGCAATTTGTTGCAAATTTACACCACCCCCTGCTTTTATTTTGACTGTTTTCGCTCTAAAAACTTGCAAAAACAAAATTCATTACCCCCTGTGCACCATTTTGAAGAATATGGCTCCAAAGTGTTAGTATATGGTATCTATAAATAAACACTATCACATATTATATACAGCCACGCTCCCACCAGTGTCCCCCAGTAGATGCACTGGTTGCTGCTTTCTTCCAGTGCCCCTGTAATTACTACTTGCAGCCACCAGAGGGCGCTCGCATTCCATCTCTTCCTTACTTCCCGGAGCGCACAGGCCGCAGAGCCTCGGACTTTCCTGCAGGCCCGAACCGTGTAAGCTCGTTCCGTGCACAATGGCCGACACCACAGTGGAGCCGGAGCCAGAACTGGAGCAAATCCGGCTAAAAAGCGCCAGAGAGGAGAAATTTCTCCCAGTGCCGGAGGGAGACCGGGTGAGAAGGGGATGATACGTCCCTGGTGATGCTTGTGGGGGTCTATTGCTCAGCAGGGGGGCTGCGTACTGTTTACATGGTCACAATTTATGTGGGGTAATTTTAGGACACAATGGCCATTATAAGTGCTAACTTTTTAGTCTGAGACAGTGCAGGGCGCCATCTGCTGGTGAGAATTGCTGGAAAAACTCAGAGTGCCACTGGAGATGCTGCAGTGACGAGAGCGCTGCATCGGCCAGTGATACATAGGTTAAAACCTTTCATGAGGTAGTAATGGCTCACTGCTCCCAGTACGGATCACGGCGGTACCCCGCTGCTCCCAGTGAGAATGAGTGCGGTCCCACTGCGAATGCCTGCGGTCCCCCTGCTCCCGGTGCGGATGCCTGCGGTCCCCCTGCTCCCGGTGCGGATGCCTGCGGTCCCCCTGCTCCCGGTGCGGATGCCTGCGGTCCCCCCTGCTCCCGGTACGGATGCCTGCGGTCCCCCCTGCTCCCGGTACGGATGCCTGCGGTCCCCCCTGCTCCCGGTACGGATGCCTGCGGTCCCCCCTGCTCCCGGTACGGATGCCTGCGGTCCCCCCTGCTCCCGGTACGGATGCCTGCGGTCCCCCCTGCTCCCGGTACGGATGCCTGCGGTCCCCCCTGCTCCCGGTACGGGTGCCTGCGGTCCCCCCTGCTCCCGGTACGGGTGCCTACGGTGCCCCCTGCTCCGAGTACGGGTGCCTGCGGTCCCCCCTGCTCCGAGTACGGGTGCCTGCGGTCCCCACCCCTGCTCCGAGTACGGGTGCCTGCGGTCCCCACCCCTGCTCCGAGTACGGGTGCCTGCGGTCCCCCCTGCTCCGAGTACGGGTGCCTGCGGTCCCCACCCCTGCTCCGAGTACGGGTGCCTGCGGTCCCCACCCCTGCTCCGAGTACGGGTGCCTGCGGTCCCCACCCCTGCTCCGAGTACGGGTGCCTGCGGTCCCCACCCCTGCTCCGAGTACGGGTGCCTGCGGTCCCCACCCCTGCTCCGAGTACGGGTGCCTGCGGTCCCCACCCCTGCTCCGAGTACGGGTGCCTGCGGTCCCCACCCCTGCTCCGAGTACGGGTGCCTGCGGTCCCCACCCCTGCTCCGAGTACGGGTGCCTGCGGTCCCCACCCCTGCTCCGAGTACGGGTGCCTGCGGTCCCCACCCCTGCTCCGAGTACGGGTGCCTGCGGTCCCCACCCCTGCTCCGAGTACGGGTGCCTGCGGTCCCCACCCCTGCTCCGAGTACGGGTGCCTGCGGTCCCCACCCCTGCTCCGAGTACGGGTGCCTGCGGTCCCCACCCCTGCTCCGAGTACGGGTGCCTGCGGTCCCCACCCCTGCTCCGAGTACGGGTGCCTGCGGTCCCCACCCCTGCTCCGAGTACGGGTGCCTGCGGTCCCCACCCCTGCTCCGAGTACGGGTGCCTGCGGTCCCCACCCCTGCTCCGAGTACGGGTGCCTGCGGTCCCCACCCCTGCTCCGAGTACGGGTGCCTGCGGTCCCCACCCCTGCTCCCAGTACGGGTGCCTGCGGTCCCCCCCCCTGCTCCCAGTACGGATGCCTGCGGTCCCCCCCCCTGCTCCCAGTACGGATGCCTGCGGTCCCCCCCCCTGCTCCCAGTACGGATGCCTGCGGTCCCCCCCCCTGCTCCCAGTACGGATGCCTGCGGTCCCCCCCCCTGCTCCCAGTACGGATGCCTGCGGTCCCCCCCCCTGCTCCCAGTACGGATGAGTGCGGTCCCCCCCCCTGCTCCCAGTACGGATGAGTGCGGTCCCCCCCCCTGCTCCCAGTACGGATGAGTGCGGTCCCCCCCCCTGCTCCCAGTGAGGATGAGTGCAGTCCCCCCTGCTCCCAGTACGGATGAGTGCGGTCCCCCCCCTGCTCCCAGTGAGGATGAGTGCAGTCCCCCCTGCTCCCAGCACGGATGCCTGCGGTCCCCCCTGCTCCCAGCACGGATGCCTGCGGTCCCCCCTGCTCCCAGCACGGATGCCTGCGGTCCCCCCTGCTCCCAGCACGGATGCCTGCGGTCCCCCCTGCTCCCAGCACGGATCACTGCGGTATCGCACTGCTGCCAGTAAGGATGCCTGCGGTCCCCGCTGCTCCAAGTACGAATTAGTGCAGTCCCCGCTGCTCCCAGTACAGATCGCAGCAGTACTGCTCTGTTACCAGAGCTACCACCACCAATCGTCTATACAGGCCGATTGGACACCCATTACACACATAAAAGAAAAGTACTAAACCTGATTTCATGGAAATGGCTCAGAGCTTAGTGGAGGGAGGTACTCCGTAAAGCAACGGACAGAATCACAGCAAATTGTGTCTTCCAGAAATGACAAAAAATTAAACTCTGATTTTTGTCAAGGTTAACTCACATACCTCCCCTTGGTGAGCTCATTTGGGGGGCTGGTTGTGGGATATGCTAGGTCTTTAGAAGATTGAGATCCTCAACTTTCAGTATATCTTCGCCCTTGGAGGTCCCATGCGGAAGATATTGTCATGTTTCCTATCACAATTTTACCTTTCTATAGAGAGAAAACATGGCATAGATAGCATTATCCATTGGGGCGTTATTAAGCTGGAGGGGTTAGAATGGCCTTATGGTGATGTGAGTGAATGTGTTATGTTCGTTCTTTCACTATGACGCCAAAAATATGGCTCCCATATATCGGATCAATGCAAACTCAAATATTCATCTCTGTCCACTTGGATCCAGAGTGTGTAAGATGATTCCTTTGAAAAGAGGAAGCCCCTGTACTTCTTCACCTCTGAGTATACAAATCCTAGACTTGGTGGCTGGCTCTCATCAGATTCTCCTGTTGTGATTACCTGGTCATTGCAGGAGGTCCCTACTTATATGGATGTTGAAGTGTCAGCTCTTTCTCACGTCCCCAGTTATAATTAATCCTACATGTTCAATATGAGGGTGAGCAGTATATTATCCCAAGTGTTTGATTCGGGCAGCATAAATCCAATGGCAGGTTCCCTTTAAGTGAGCGCTGGTACACTGTAACGTTCTGCAGCTGTGTGAGCTGTATATTATCATGTGTGACATTTTGGATCTCGTATAACTAATAGTAATTATTTATTTTTTTACAGCTCGGGCAATGTCGAAGTGTAAAGGAATTCGAGAAGTTAAACCGAATAGGTGAAGGCACCTACGGCATCGTGTGTAAGTATTCACACCCTATGGGGATGTCGTCAGTAGGGCTGTGGAGTTGGTAAGCCAAAACTCCGACTCCAACTCCTCAATTTCCATGACTCCAACTCCGACTCCACCAAAATGGGCTCCAGCTCTGACTCCATGACTCTGACTCTACAGCCCTGGTCGTCAGGCCTGCGCTGGTCTACACATGACTCTTGTGACGTGTCCCATCACCCCTGTACCCCAAGTTTCCGTTTTGCTTGCAGACCGCGCCAGAGACACCAGGAATAATGAAATTGTGGCGCTGAAGAAAGTTCGGATGGATAAAGAAAAGGACGGTGAGTGGTTTCCCACGACGTGAGGACGTACAGGATCGGGGGTATAGAATTACATGTGGGAATTTCTTCTTCTGTCCCATTGATGTGCACATGATGCTAAACAACCTTCATTCAAAGGAAGGGAGTGGATCTTGCTGCATGAAATCTGCAGGATTACTGGCACTTCTTGTGTCCTGAATGAGGCATTTTTTTTTTAGCAAAAAGTATGGTGGGTACAAGCTTCACCTATGAAGCACACTGGGTCCCCAGCCAGAGACACTGCCTGGCCAGCCAATTGGTAAGGAAATGGTGAAACGCTGAAGCCTTCCCTAGATCTGTGCACTTCATTCTTGCCTTGGCATCTGACCCTCCCTGCGGCATCTTAGACCGTCAGATCGAGACCTATAATTCTTCTCATCAGCTGGAACGTCCTCACCCTCCACTGCATCGTTCTCTCGTACAGAGATATCCTCATGGTTTCTTTCCATGGACGTTGCAGTGGCTGTAAAGGCAGTTTCCAAGCTTGGGATGTCATCAGTATCTGATCATGTGGGGGTCTACACCCAGCACCCCTCACTAAGTGCTGTGAGGTTGCATCATTGAAGTGTCGTTACATTGCAGGAATCCCCATTAGCAGCCTCCGAGAGATCACGCTGCTGTTAAAGCTCAGACATCCCAACATAGTGGAGCTGAAGGAAGTGGTCGTTGGGAATCATCTAGAGAGGTGAGGATAACCCCGTCGTGTGCGAGGTGAGGATAACCCCGTCGTGTGCGAGGTGAGGATAACACTGTCGTGTGCGAGGTGAGGATAACACTGTCGTGTGCGAGGTGAGGATAACACTGTCGTGTGCGAGGTGAGGATAACACTGTCGTGTGCGAGGTGAGGATAACACTGTCGTGTGCGAGGTGAGGATAACACTGTCGTGTGCGAGGTGAGGATAACACTGTCGTGTGCGAGGTGAGGATAACACTGTCGTGTGCGAGGTGAGGATAACACTGTCGTGTGCGAGGTGAGGATAACACTGTCGTGTGCGAGGTGAGGATAACACTGTCGTGTGCGAGGTGAGGATAACACTGTCGTGTGCGAGGTGAGGATAACACTGTCGTGTGCGAGGTGAGGATAACCCCGTCGTGTGCGAGGTGAGGATAACCCCGTCGTGTGCGAGGTGAGGATAACCCCGTCGTGTGCGAGGTGAGGATAACCCCGTCGTGTGCGAGGTGAGGATAACCCCGTCGTGTGCGAGGTGAGGATAACCCCGTCGTGTGCGAGGTGAGGATAACCCCGTCGTGTGCGAGGTGAGGATAACACTGTCGTGTGTGAGGTGAGGATAACCTCGTCGTATGCCTCCCTTTGCTGGTTATTATAATGACGCCATTTGTATGTTTTTTGCAGCATTTTCCTGGTCATGGGTTACTGCGAGCAAGACTTGGCCAGTCTCCTGGAAAACATGCAGACTCCATTCTCTGAAGCTCAGGTATAGATGTAATGATATATAGAGCAAATCACTGGCTTTTATATGGCAGAAACATGTTTTAATCTGACTCTCCACGTTGAAGTATAGTCATGATGCTGCCTCTACTTATTTTCTGGAAACCATCACCAAGCAGGCTATTTTTTTTTATGACTTTGTTTTTCTACTTATGGTTCCTTTAAATAAATGTTGTCTTAGATGGGAAACCTGTGACCTTATCCTTCACTCAGGACACCGATCTATTACGCCAGAATGGATCAGTCATCAATTACCCAGTCAAATGTGGCGCTATGTAATGTCAGCTTTCCT
This sequence comes from Dendrobates tinctorius, assembly GCF_039654945.1. Classification (NCBI taxonomy): domain Eukaryota; kingdom Metazoa; phylum Chordata; class Amphibia; order Anura; family Dendrobatidae; genus Dendrobates; species Dendrobates tinctorius. Next base: position 20,023,800 of record NW_027361677.1, read on the forward strand.
TTCAGTGGCAGTGACTTGTCTGACCACCCACAGTTTACCCTGCCTGGGTTGCAGCAGCCTAAAGTCCAGGACTAGAGAGGATCAATAAGATTGCCAGTACCCAGGCTCAGTCCTCTGTTACAGCGTGGCTTCACTTCCACATCCGGCATCCTCAGGCAGACCTTTCTGGGGCACCTTGGCTACTTTTAAGACTTTGACGTCGTGGAGCAATGCTTATCAAGACATCGCGTGAGGCTTAGAAAGCAATCATAGCGCCCATGAAATGCCGGGTTTAGGATGCCAGATCCAAAAATGAGGGACCAGAGGCTTGAAGTGGGAACCGTAAATTGTCTTTGATCATCTCGACCTAGAGCAATCCGTCATCTATTTATAGCATACAGTCTTTAACAGGTTAATGAAAGAAGATGGAGCCTCAGATTCATTGCACACAATTAGATTATTAGATTCTGGCAATTTACTATTATTTTTACGACTTTTTGTTTTTTCTCTTTACACAGGTGAAATGCATATGTTTCCAGCTTCTCACCGGCCTCCAGTATCTGCATGAAAACTTCATAGTGCACAGGTAAGGAATTAGTTTTATAGACCCTAAATGAGGTAATCTCGTTTTAGGATATGCCATAAAAGTCTGATAGACATGGATCCCATGTTCTATCTGAACAGCACCTATCTTCAAAATGGGGGTCCCCCATCCCTCATCCTCCCTGGTGTCTGAGAACGAAGTCCAGTCTTGTATTATTAGGGTTATCTCCCTTCCATCTTCCATTTTTTTATTGGCATGACCAGTGAAATTCTCTATATCTGACAATCACTACTCTACATCTCTAGCAGGTATCAGGAGTAGTGATGAGCGAACGTGCTGGGATAAGGTGTATCTGCCATGCTTGGGTGCTAACCGAGTATCTTCGGCATGCTCGAATAAAATGTCAGAGTCCCCGAGGCTGCTCAACACCCGCAATACATGCAGGGGTCGCCTGTTTGTTAGGCAATCCCTGCATGTGTTGCGCCGACAGTCGCAGGGACTCGGACATATTCGAGCATGCTGAAGACACTCGGTTAGCACCCAAGCATGGCGGATACACCTTATCCCAGCACGTTCGCTCATCACTAATCAGGAGGACAGTGGTTTTCTGTACTCTGGATGTGAATAGAGACCAAAAATGTGCACCCTTGGTTGATTCGCCTCCTGTTAACGTAACTGGAGGTTCTTGTCGTCCTCACTTTTGTATGTTCCTCGGGCAGGGATCTGAAGGTCTCCAACCTGCTGATGACTGATAAAGGCTGTGTGAAGATCGGTAAAACACCACCTTTTTTTTTAACATGTAAAATATTCAGTTTTGCATTAACCAAACCGACCGATTATTTTTTCCTTTTTGCAGCCGACTTTGGACTTGCCCGGGCATACAGCGTTCCTGCAAAACAGATGACCCCAAAAGTAGTGACTCTTTGGTGAGTAGTGTCCTGTGCATCTGGCAGGAAATATAATCCAACGGACATAAGATGTGATGTGGCAGCAAACCGATCCCAGTCTACGAGTGAGCTTGTTCCAGCAGAGAATGTGTAATTTTCCGGAGCTTTTCTCAGCTGATTTCTGACCACATGACGGTTCAGCTCTCCTTGTGATGTGGTCTGTGGTCATAAGTCAGCTGAGAAATCATATAATAGAGGGACAAACTCCCATTAGGACATGTGCACACAGTGTTTGTAAGATATTCTTCGGGAATACGCCGGTGGTCGTTTTCCTCAAGCATCTTGTCAGTTATTGCCGCTGTCACTGTCTATATTTTTTAAGCAGGTGGCTTCATTTGGAAGAACGAATAAGACGCTTATGTTCCTTTTGTGATGGTTTCCAAACCCTGTAAAAACTAGAAAAAAAAGTGGTTAAAGGCAAAACATGCATTTAAGTAACTAGAAAAATAATAATTGTTCCTCATCGTTTAAGGGTTGATTCACATGAGTTTTGCTTTACCAATGACTTTTATAAATTTTTGATCTTTCTCTTGGATTGCAGGTATCGCGCCCCTGAACTGCTTTTGGGTAGCACAACGCAGACGACGGCCATCGATATGTGGTACGTGTCACATTGTAAACTCTTGTTACAGCATCTCCTGGCTGCCCCTCGGCACCTCCATGAGGGTCTCGCCGGTTGCTGCACACGGCTCTTCCTAGTAGCACTGTCACTCTTGCAGGGCGGTTGGTTGTATCCTGGCCGAGTTGCTGGCTCACAAGCCTTTATTACCCGGAACGTCAGAAATCCAGCAGATCGATTTAATCATACAACTCTTGGGGACGCCTAGTGAAGCCATCTGGCCGGTGTGTATGTGGGTTTCTTTTTAGCGACACTTTTATCACTTTTGATCACTTCCTTTTTCTTAAGTGGCTGTTTTATTTTGTTTTTTTTTGCAGGGTTTCTCCAAGTTACCCCTTGTCGGTCAATACACAGTACGCAAGCAGCCATACAACAATCTGAAGCATAAGTTTCCCTGGCTGTCAGAAGCTGGCCTCCGACTTCTCAATTTCCTATTTATGTATGATCCCAAAAAGAGGTAAGAAGAGGATTTCTGGATGGAGAGGCTCCTGATAGACAGAACCTGGACCCATCCTTGTCTCTTCTCTCCCTCCCCGTCAGGGCTACGGCAGAAGACAGCCTGGCAAGTTCCTACTTCAAAGAGAAGCCTTTACGTAAGACGTTTGTCACTCAACTGCTTTGAATGTTAATCTTACTGAGTCAATGTTTTAATGGGTTATTTTCCCCTAAATTTATAAGTTATCCACTGCCCTTATCCTTCCATACGGGTTCTGTGGATCTCCGTCTGAGGTGGAGCAGAGGTGGACGCGCTCGACATCCGCTCCGTGCTTCGTCTATGGGAATGCCAGAAAAGTCCCACTAAAGTCCCATTAAAAGATTGTAGTGGAGGTCCAGCATCTAGAGCCCGGGTCACCTATGGGTAGGGGATAACTTAGGATTTAGGGAAGTGACTGCAAGTAGTATTCTCACAAATGAGGAATATTAACACATAGTGTAGTAGGAATGACAGAACGTTTTACTGTACGAAGAACGCAGGGATTATACAGTGCGCCATTTCTGGTATATTCTGGACTTTTATTTTCCCTGGTACTGAACAGGTTAACCCTCAGATGTGTTGGCACCATGCTGTCATAACCTTCACCAATGCTACTGGGAGTCGTGCCGCCCTATGCCAGAGGGTACTCTGTAATTATATTGTGTGTGCTCCAGTCCTATAGGCTGCACACGGGGCACTCCCTATAGACTGCACACGGGATACTCCCTATAGACTTCACACGGGATACTCCCTATAGACTGCACGCGGGGCACTCCCTATAGACTGCACGCGGGGCGCTCCCTATAGACTGCACACGGGGCGCTCCCTATAGACTGCACACGGGGTGCTCCCTATAGACTGCACACGGGGCGCTCCCTATAGACTGCACACGGGATACTCCCTATAGACTGCACACGGGGCACTCCCTATAGACTGCACACGGGATACTCCCTATAGACTGCACACGGGGCGCTCCCTATAGACTGCACACGGGGCGCTCCCTATAGACTGCACACGGGGCGCTCCCTATAGACTGCACACGGGGCGCTCCCTATAGACTGCACACGGGGCGCTCCCTATAAACTGCACGCGGGGCGCTCCCTATAGGCTGCACGCGGGGCGCTCCCTATAGGCTGCACGCGGGGCGCTCCCTATAGGCTGCACACGGGACGCTCCCTGTAGACTGCACGTGGGACGCTCCCTATAGGTTGCACGTGGGACGCGCTCTATAGGCTGCACGCGAGACGCTCCCTATAGACTGCATTCGGCGGACCCTCACTCTATAGTCTCCTTCCATCCAGCACGTTATCTCTGCCCCATGATTTTATCTTGAGCTTCTCCAGAGTAAAACACTTTGTTGTAGGCTGGTCCTGCATCCAGGTCAGACCTTTATGGCAAATAGTAACTTGGCACTCAACTTGAATGATCCTTTTTGAAAGAAAATTTTATTATGTGCAGTCTCAGAAACGTTTCGGCCCACAACAGGCCTTCGTCGGTCTGCCGACTGATGTCACAGTATGGTGACTAAATGCAGATCCAAAATTTTGGCTGTCATACAAGCGGTGGATACCGCGTTTTGATCTACACACCCCAAACCGACCTCCACAAGCTTTAGGGGATACCACTACATTGATTACACCGCTTATCTTGTGCTCCCTCTCAGCTACAGTCCTGGATGGACCTCTGGTTCAAGAGCACTTAGTTTTTCATATCAAACGCCTGTCTTCCATGGCCAAGCATCTCACAATGTGCATCATCCTAATTTGAATCCAAGGAGTTAGATACCGCACTAAAATCAATATATATTGAGTCTGACTAGTTTACCAGCCCATACGCAAACAGTATCAAGTGAGTGCACAGTGCACACCTGCACCAACCTTGATAGCAGGAATCAATATATACGAAATTTTGGATCTGCATTTAGTCACCATACTGTGACATCAGTCGGCAGACCGACGAAGGCCTGTTGTGGGCCGAAACGTTTCTGAGACTGCACATAATAAAATTTTCTTTCAAAAAGGATCATTCAAGTTGAGTGCCAAGTTACTATTTGCTATTCATTTGGGTCTGGGTAACCTACTTGTGCACCCTGCGGTAGTGCCACGTTATACTTATCACAGACCTTTATGGCAGACGGACCAGAGCCTTGTGAACCTCATGCTTCTTGCCGGCCTCCTCTGATTAGCGGATTACTGGGTTATTCCACCATGAACTTGTAGGACAGCCCTGGGCACAGCGTCTCATTGTATGATCCCTGTTTCTTTGTAGCCTGTGAGCCGCAGCTGATGCCGACCTTTCCACATCACCGCAACAAGAGAATGAGCAGCTCGGGTGCGGAGAGCCAGGCGAAACGCAAGCAGTGATGGCACCATGGGACACATGCAACGCAAGACTCTACAGCATGCCGCATGGCGGAGCACCGGCTCATCATCAGCCCGGTACAGCAGGATCATGGACGGGTGGCCCCACTGTATGTGACCAGGAAAGGGACGGGAACAGGTTCACCCTCCACTGGGGGCAAAGCAAGTTTACTAAGATCTCATATATAATAATATATAAATGACATCACTGGAGATTATACAGATCCCGAATATCTCTGTGCTTCTAATAGACTTTTATCTTAGCTTTTTTTGCCCTGGTGCACATGGAGCATAAAACAAATGTCTCCAGGGACCTGGCACTACAGACTACAGTTCTTCTACAAGTACCATTACCCAACTTTTTATATACCATATAAGCCGATACACCCCCCCCCATTTTGCCACAAAAAACTGGGAAAACTTATTGACTCGAGTATAAGCCTAGGGTGGAAAATGCAGCAGCTGCTGGTAAATTTAAAAAATAAAAATAGATACCAATAAAAATAAAATTAATTGAGACATCAGTAGGATAAATGTTTTCGAATATCCATATTGAATCAGGAGCCCCACGTAATGCTCCATACAGTTCATGATGGGCCCCATAAGATGCGCCATTCAAAATACACCCCATATAATGCTGCACAAAGGTTAATAATGCCCCATAAGATGCTCCATAGAATAATATGCCCCATATGCTGCACCATAATGGTTATGGCCCCATAAAATGCTCCATAGATTATGCGCCCATAATATGCTCCATAGCATAGCCCATATGCTGCCCCCATAAGATGATCCATAGATTATGCCCCATGTGCTGCTGCTGCTGCATTTAAAAAAAAATGACATACTCACCTCTCCGTCGCTGGGGCCAGGTGCCGGTGTCACTGCTGGCACCTGAGATATTCACCTGTCCCCCGGTGTATCGCTTGCTGCTGTCTGGCACGTCATCTCAGTGACGTTTAGACTGCAGGGGGCACAGCGCGCACTAACCACGTCACCGTGCCCTCTGCTGTCTGAAGGTCACTGACATGACGTGCCAGACAGCAGCAAGCAGCGATGAACCCCGGACGGGTGAGTATCGCTATACTTACCCGTCCTGGCACGGTCTCTGCAGCCCCCAGGTTCTCCGCGATCTCCCTGCCTTCAGCGGTCACGTGGTACCGCTCATTAATCTGCTAATTACACTCATGAATATGCGCATATTCATGAGTTTAATGAGCGGTACAATGTGACCACTGTAGGAAGAAAGGGAGATCACGGAGAAGCTGGGGGCTGCAGAGACCGTGCCAGGACGGGTAAGTATGACCTGACACCCCTGCCCCCCTCTCCCTCCGACCCCCTGGTGTATATGACTCGAATATAAGCCGAGAGGGGGACTTTCAGCCCCAAAAAATGGGCTGAAAATCTCAGCTTATAGTCGAGTAAACTGTGTTCCAAATTATTATGCAAAAAGAGTTTAGGAGTGATAAGGTTAGAATTCTTTTGTTTGTCATTTAAACTCATTGATGGTTATGTGTGTCAGGGCTCTTTATATCACTGAAAGCAATTGCAGAGACCTGTGCAAATTAGTTTGGCAGGTGTGTCCAAATAAAGGCAAGACTACTTAAGAAGGCTGTTCCACATTATTAAGCAGCCGACATTTTTTGCCAAAATGGGAAAGAAAAAGGATGTGTCGGCTACTGAGAAGCAACAAATTGTGGAGTATTTAGGTCAAGGCATGACTACAATCAACATTGCCAAGACACGTCATCGTGATCATCGCACAATCAAGAAGTATGTAGCGGATTCCCAGCACACACGTGTGCGTACTGATAAGGAAAAATTGAGGACTCTTTCCAACAGGCAATTGCGTCAGGTTAAAAGAGCAGCTGCAAAAATGCCTTGTCATAGCAGCAGACAAGTTTTTGAAGCTGCTGGTGCCGCCAACGTCCCCCGAACAACAAGATGCAGGGTCCTTCAGAGGTTTGCAGCTGTGCGTAAGCCATCCTGTCGACCACCTCTATCCACTGCACACAAGCAGAAACGGCTCCAGTGGGCCAAACGATACATGAAGACTGACTTCCAAACTGTTCTGTTCACAGATGAGTGCCGTGCAACGCTCGATGGTCCAGATGGATGGAGTGGAGGATGGCTGGTTGATGGACACCCCATGAAAACACGGCTAAGGCGCCAACAAGGAGGAGGTGGAGAAATGTTTTGGGCTGGAATCATGGGGAGAGAGATTGTCGGCCCCTTTAGGATCCCTGAAGGGGTGAAGATGAACTCCATAATCTATGTGGAGTTTCTAAAACAGCACTTCCTGCCATGGTTCAAGAGGAAGAACCGTGCTTTCCGCAGCAAGATCATTTTCATGCATGATAATGCACAGTCTCATGCTGCAAATAACACATCTGCATCTCTGGCTGCTATGGGCATAAAAGAGGACAAACTTATGGTGTGGCCACCATCATTCCCCTGACCTCAACCCCATTGAGAACCTCTGGAGCATCATCTGTGCGTAATAATTTGGAACATGCATTTTGAGTGTTTCTTATTTTTAAAAATATACTGTTTTCATAGGCAGTTTGTTCAAAAACATTGCAATTATACTAGAATATTAGATGACTGGAAAATAACAATGACTGCAATTCATATAGGTAATTTACAGAAAATATGAGGAAATATTTTTTGCATAATAATTTGGAACACAGTGTATGTACGGTAGGTTGTATTACTTCATTTGCCCAGAACCTAAGTTACAGCCACCATTATACTTCAGAGCTGCATTTACAGCTTAGCTGAACCCATCTTCATAAATACAAGTAATGCAATGAGTGTACACAGTGACTGCCCAGCAGAATAGTGAGTGCAGCTCTGGAGTATAATACAGGATGTAACTCAGGATCAGTAATGTAATGTATGTACACAATGACTGCACCAGCAGAATAGTGAGTGCAGCTCTGGAGTATAATACAGGATGTAACTCAGGATCAGTAATGTAATGTATGTACACAGTGACTGCACCAGCAGAACAGTGAGTGCAGCTCTGGAGTATAATACAGGATGTAACTCAGGATCAGTAATGTAATGTATGTACACAGTGACTGCACCAGCAGGATAGTGAGTGCAGCTCTGGAGTATAATACAGTATGTAACTCAGGATCAGTAATGTAATGTATGTACACAGTGACTGCACCAGCAGAATAGTGAGTGCAGCTCTGGGGTATAATACAGGATGTAACACAGGATCAGTAATGTATGTACACAATGACTGCACCAGCAGAATAGTGAGTGCAGCTCTGGAGTATAATACAGGATGTAACTCAGGATCAGTAATGTAATATATGTACACAGTGACTGCACCAGCAGAATAGTGAGTGCAGCTCTAGAGTATAATACAGGATGTAACTCAGGATCAGTAATGTATGTACACAGTGACTGCACCAGCAGAATAGTGAGTGCAGCTCTGGAGTATAATACAGGATGTAACTCAGGATCAGTAATGTATGTACACAGTGACTGCACCAGCAGAATAATGAGTGCAGCTCTGGGGTATAATACAGGCTGTAACTCAGGATCAGTAATGTAATGTATGTACACAGTGATTGTACCAGCTGAATAGTGAGAAGCAGGACTCATCGCTGAAGAGAACAGACCTTCCTTCCAGCCTCCACTGCCGTCTTGATCTGCACCATGGTGGCCTTTGGTAGCTGGACGTCCGGCTAGTTGCCCAATGCTGTGGAGACACCTTCTGATGGTTGTGTAGACACTGTGTGACGCTTTACACTTGGGATGTGACATTTAATTTCACTTGCAGCACAGAATGGACCAATCATGGAACCTGAGTTACGACCATTCCTCCAAAGTTTCCCAGGAGCCGCGTTACTCGTGCTACTGTGAGCTGCCTGTCTGGCCGAAATGTGCTGCCATGGCCTGATCATACGTGGTTTTCCTGGGCTGCACCCATAAGAACAGGGAAGATATCAAAAGTGGCAGAATGTGAAGTAGAAATGTCCATAACAACCAATGTGCAGGTTTGTTTGTTTGTATTAAACATCAATAGGAAACTGCACTAATATTCTCTGCCTTCTATTGGATCTGGGCCATATTTTTGGTTAGCCGTTATCATAGTCTTTGTATATAGTCAAAAGCATAAAATATAAGAAATCTAAAGCCTCAGCGATACGGATAGAGGTAACGCACATAACCCGACTCTACATTGTACTAAATAAATGTGGATCTTCCCTACAAGATCTCATCATTGGCTTGGTGCTTCTGAACGAGGGGAATTCTCCACTATATCCACTGCCCCTCCATTGGACTGCTAGGAACGGTTTGGACTAAAAGAAGCGCAGAAAATGGGCTTTTTACCATTGGTTTTATTGTAGGGGCTCAGTCACGGAATAGGTTTTGATCACATTTTTTGGGGGGATAAGAATCACTTATAACTACAGCAGGGAAACGGGGCGACGCCCTATTGTAATTTTACATAAATATTCTTGGCTTATTATTGTGCATTGCTTAAATAGCGCCATCTTATTCCGCAGCACTTCTCATACATTATCGTGAAGGTATTGGCTTCGTAATAGGAAGTTTGACCACCAGGAAGACAGATAGACAAAACTGTGACAACGTACTAGAGTTGAGCAAAGAAAGTCACAGGATCCTGATCCACCAGCCACTTCCACAGGCTGTGGCCCCCCGAACAGAGCCTTGTGTACCTCCTCCTACTAGCTGCCATCCAGCATCCTCGGCACCACTTCTGATTAGTCGGTCCATCACGCTGCAATGTAGACATTGTGCCGGGGTACTAACCAGTAGAAGCGGCAGGTAGGATGAGGCTCCTAGAGCTGGAGGCTACCTGCAAATCCTTTTACTCAACTCCAAAAAATCATTATAATTTTTTTATTTATTTATTTATTTTTTTTTTGGGGGGGGGGTTATTTAGCACCCATTTCTACATAAATACAGGGGCACACAGCAGGCAGAGTGACCTGCAGAGGGTCCTTGCGCTTCCTCACCCCATTTTTTGCCTGTAGTGCACCTGTCATAGGCAATATGATATGACTATGGAACTATTCTGCGCCTTTGGACAGACATGGCTCTTACCCGCTATGACTTGCTGGGATATTCCCTACAAAGTAATGTGAGGTCCATGGAGCTGCGCTGAAGCCAAAGCCGCTGATCTTTCTCCAGCATAATCATGCTGGCGTTATGGCCATGGCTGCGGCACTGCTCCACCTCCTTGCACTTTATGTAATGAAGCTGGCAGCAGTACGTGCAGCGGTAATGGGGCAACTGTCCCGGCTGCAGGCAGCAGTGGAGCTGGTATTGCCTCCGCTGCTCCTCCATCACCGCTTGGACCTTCTCGGATGCGGTCATCAGGGATACCCGGTGTCTCTTGTCTCTGCATACTTTCATCACGGAACACAGCGAGCCGTGGAACATGTTACACACCGCGCAGCAATGCTCCAAAGAGTTTTCTACAAATACACAGTCGTGCATGACGAAGTCCACGTGTGGTACTTGGGTGTGACAACGCTCATCCTCAGGGTGGTCAATGACCATCCGACAGGACCCATTCACATGCTGAGCAAAGGGCTCATGGCAGTAGTCACAAAACTGAGGTTGGTAGAAAACGACACCATTGGAAGCCCCCAAGACGCGATCTGCAGAAGCGGGGGCCGTTCTCTGTTCTAACACTAGTTTTTGCAGTCTTTCCATGCAGGCATCTTCTCCTCGCCAGCGCCTTCTTTCTTGGATCAGGTCAGCCCCACACACCAGATTAGATCCGGAGCAAGACACCAGGTCAGATAAGATGTGACACTCCATCTGAGCTGCCAGGAAGCCGAGAGCAGCTGTAGCCAGAGTCTGTGGTGCCGGTAGGACATGTATTTTCAGGGAGGTGCCGTCTTCTTCTGGCTCATAGTTTAATCTTCTGAGGGATCGGATTATGGCATCCGGGGGTAGAGCGGCCTCCAGGGTGTGCACGTAATATCCAGAGTACGTCTGCAGGGTGGGAGAGAGAGGGGGGAAAAGGTGAGCAATTACAAGAAAGCACATAGAATAGAAATGGACAGGTACCAGGCCGGAGGCGGCAGCTCTCCACCATTACATCCCAGAGTGCAGCAGAGGGCGGCTCCTCGGAGGCGGCGCCTCTTCACCATTACACCCCCGAGTGCAGCAGATGGTGGCTCCTCGGAGGCGGCACCTCTCCACCATTACACTCCAGAGTGCAGCAGATGTCGGCTCCTCGGAGGCGGCACCTCTCCACCATTACACCCCAGAGTGCAGCAGATGGCAGCTCCTTGGAGGCGGCGCCTCTCCACCATTACACCCCAGAGTGCAGCAGATGGAGGCTCCTCAGAGACGGCACCTCTCCACCATTACACCCCAGAGTGTAGCAGACGGCGGCTCCTCTGAGGCGGCACCTCTTCACCATTACACCCCAGAGTGTAGCAGACGGCGGCTCCTCTGAGGCGGCACCTCTTCACCATTACACCCCAGCGTGTAGCAGACGGCGGCTCCTCAGAGGTGGCACCTCTCCACCATTACACCCCAGAGTGCAGCAGATAGTGGCTCCTCAGAGGTGGCACCTCTCCACCATGACACCCCAGAGTGCAGCAGATGGTGGCACCTCTCCACCATGACACCCCAGAGTGCAGCAGATAGTGGCTCCTCAGAGGTGGCACCTCTCCACCATTACACCCCAGAGTGCAGCAGATAGTGGCTCCTCAGAGGTGGCACCTCTCCACCATGACACCCCAGACTGCAGCAGATAGTGGCTCCTCTGAGGCGGCACCTCTTCACCATTACACCCCAGAGTGCAGCAGATGGCGGCTCCTCAGAGGTGGCACCTCTTCACCATTACACCCCAGAGTGCAGCAGATGGCGGCTCAGAGGCGGCACCTCTCCATCATTACACCCCCGCATGCAGCAGATTGCGTCTCCTCAGAGGCGTCACCTCTCCACCATTACACCCCAGCGTGCAGCAGATGGCGGCTCCTCACCTTTATAGTATGAAACTCCCTCCGCCAAGGAGTACAGTAAAGATGGAGCACCGCCTGCTCCAGGGCCTGGAAGGCAGCAGCCAGCTGTTGTAGTGCGAGGAGCAGGTCAGCTCTGTCCTGTAGTCCGCAGCCGATCAAGGGGAAGGCGTCATTCTGGAGATGATTGTGCAGGTCCGGCTCCTCCAGAATCCGCTGTCTCACCAAGTCCATGATCCGGTTATCTGTGCATGGAGTAAGCGATCCGGCAGAGGAGGCGCCGAGAAGCCAGCCGCTATAGTGAGCCAGGAGCGAGTCCGCACTCATTCTGGGGGGGAAAGGGAACAATCTGTCACAGCGTCACCTCCCTGTGCTACACACAGCCTCGTTACATCACGTCGGTGCTATAGGTGTCCTGAAAACAGGTCCAATTCTACACCGTATCACCTGCCCAGGGACGCCGCCGCACGCCAGCTGGTGGTCACCTCTCTCCCCAGCGCATCCTGCCGCCTCCCTCCCGATGCGCACCTAGACTCCGCCTCAACATACCCGGATATCTCCACCAGAACCCTCAACGTCTCCCTCCCCCGCAGTCCCTGATCCTTCTATCTAAAATTCACCCTGACGCCTCCCTCCCTCCCCTGCGCACCCCGACGCCTCCCTCCCTCCCCACCCCGACGCCCCCTCCTCCGCTCAGGGAACGTTTTAGACAGCTTAGACTAGAGGGGCTTTCAGACCTACAAGGATGTCATTTCGACTTCTCACCACTAGGCGCTCCCTAAACGCTCTCACCTGCCGACAGACCCGTCAGATACCGACTTCCCGTGACTGCGCTCGTATTAACAGAAGTGAAAGTCTCTACTGCGCCAACACAGCCTGAGACATGGCGAGCAGAGCGCCCCCTAGTGCCCGTGCAGCCCGCAACCGCCGCGTCCTCACCTGCTAATCTCCAATCTTACTTCCGGGGTGCTCCCGCCTTATAGGACCTCGCCGGCTGAGTGACGTCATGAGCGCTTCGTTGATTGGTGGATTATTTTCTCTCTGTGTGTTAATTGGTGGAGAAGTTATTACTTCAGCACGAGGTCTGCGGTCACTGAACTGTGAGGAAAAAGAGGAAGCAGCGGAGTCTGACTGCGAGAGGCAGGTGCAGAGAGCGAGTGTGCAGAGCGGCAGGGTGACAGAGAGAGGGACTGTACAGGGCAGGGAGGGTGACAGAGAGAGGGACTGTACAGGGCAGGGAGGGTGACAGAGAGAGGGACTGTACAGGGCAGGGAGGGTGACAGAGAGAGGGACTGTACAGAGGAGAGAGGGTGACAGAGAGAGGGACTGTACAGAGGAGAGAGGGTGACAGAGAGAGGGACTGTACAGAGGAGACAGAGGGTGACAGAGAGAGGAACTGTACAGAGGAGAGAGAGGGTGACAGAGAGAGGGACTGTACAGAGGAGAGAGGGTGACAGAGAGAGGGACTGTACAGAGGAGAGAGGGTGACAGAGAGAGGGACTGTACAGGGCAGGGAGGGTGACAGAGAGAGGGACTGTACAGGGCAGGGAGGGTGACAGAGAGAGGGACTGTACAGGGCAGGGAGGGTGACAGAGAGAGGGACTGTACAGAGGAGAGAGGGTGACAGAGAGCGACTGTACAGAGGGTGACAGAGAGAGGGACTGTACAGAGGAGAGAGAGGGACTGTACAGAGGAGAGAGGGTGACAGAGAGACTGTACAGAGCAGGGAGGGTGACAGAGAGCAACTGTACAGGGCAGGGAGGGTGACAGAGAGACTGTACAGAGCAGGGAGGGTGACAGAGAGACTGTACAGGGCAGGGAGGGTGACAGAGACTGTACAGAGCAGGGAGGGTGACAGAGAGACTGTACAGGGCAGGGAGGGTGACAGAGAGACTGTACAGGGCAGGGAGGGTGACAGAGAGACTGTACAGGGCAGGGAGGGTGACAGAGAGACTGTACAGGGCAGGGAGGGTGACAGAGAGACTGTACAGGGCAGGGAGGGTGACAGAGAGAGGGACTGTACAGGGCAGGGAGGGTGACAGAGAGAGGGACTGTACAGGGCAGGGAGGGTGACAGAGAGAGGGACTGTACAGAGGAGAGAGGGTGACAGAGAGAGGGACTGTACAGAGGAGAGAGGGTGACAGAGAGGGACTGTACAGAGGAGACAGAGGGTGACAGAGAGAGGAACTGTACAGAGGAGAGAGAGGGTGACAGAGAGAGGGACTGTACAGAGGAGAGAGGGTGACAGAGAGAGGGACTGTACAGGGCAGGGAGGGTGACAGAGAGAGGGACTGTACAGGGCAGGGAGGGTGACAGAGAGAGGGACTGTACAGGGCAGGGAGGGTGACAGAGAGAGGGACTGTACAGAGGAGAGAGGGTGACAGAGAGCGACTGTACAGAGGGTGACAGAGAGAGGGACTGTACAGAGGAGAGAGAGGGACTGTACAGAGGAGAGAGGGTGACAGAGAGACTGTACAGAGCAGGGAGGGTGACAGAGAGCAACTGTACAGGGCAGGGAGGGTGACAGAGAGACTGTACAGAGCAGGGAGGGTGACAGAGAGACTGTACAGGGCAGGGAGGGTGACAGAGACTGTACAGAGCAGGGAGGGTGACAGAGAGACTGTACAGGGCAGGGAGGGTGACAGAGAGACTGTACAGGGCAGGGAGGGTGACAGAGAGACTGTACAGGGCAGGGAGGGTGACAGAGAGACTGTACAGGGCAGGGAGGGTGACAGAGAGACTGTACAGGGCAGGGAGGGTGACAGAGAGACTGTACAGGGCAGGGAGGGTGACAGAGAGACTGTACAGGGCAGGGAGGGTGACAGAGAGACTGTACAGGGCAGGGAGGGTGACAGAGAGACTGTACAGAGCAGGGAGGGTGACAGAGCAACTGTACAGGGCAGGGAGGGTGACAGAGAGACTGTACAGGGCAGGGAGGGTGACAGAGAGACTGTACAGGGCAGGGAGGGTGACAGAGAGACTGTACAGGGCAGGGAGGGTGACAGAGAGACTGTACAGGGCAGGGAGGGTGACAGAGAGACTGTACAGGGCAGGGAGGGTGACAGAGACTGTACAGGGCAGGGAGGGTGACAGAGAGACTGTACAGAGCAGGGAGGGTGACAGAGAGACTGTACAGGGCAGGGAGGGTGACAGAGAGAGGCTGTACAGGGCAGGGAGGGTGACAGAGAGAGGCTGTACAGGGCAGGGAGGGTGACAGAGACTGTACAGAGCAGGGAGGGTGACAGAGAGACTGTACAGGGCAGGGAGGGTGACAGAGAGAGGCTGTACAGGGCAGGGAGGGTGACAGAGAGAGGCTGTACAGGGCAGGGAGGGTAACAGAGAGAGGGACTGTACAGGGCAGGGAGGGTGACAGAGAGAGGGACTGTACAGGGCAGGGAGGGTGACAGAGAGAGGGACTGTACAGAGGAGAGAGAGGGACTGTACAGGGCAGGGAGGGTGACAGAGGGACTGTACAGGGCAGGGAGGGTGACAGAGAGACTGTACAGGGCAGGGAGGGTGACAGAGAGAGGGACTGTACAGGGCAGGGAGGGTGACAGAGAGAGGGACTGTACAGAGGAGAGAGGGTGACAGAGAGAGGGACTGTACAGAGGAGAGAGAGGGTGACAGAGAGGGACTGTACAGGGCAGGGAGGGTGACAGAGACTGTACAGGGCAGGGAGGGTGACAGAGAGACTGTACAGAGCAGGGAGGGTGACAGGCTGTACAGAGGAGAGAGAGGGTGACAGAGAGCGATTGTACAGAGGGGAGAGAGGGTGACAGAGAGCGACTGTACAGAGGAGAGAGAGGGTGACAGAGAGCGACTGTACAGAGGAGAGAGAGGGTGACAGAGAGAGACTGTACAGAGGAGAGAGAGGGTGACAGAGAGAGACTGTACAGAGGAGAGAGAGGGTGACAGAGAGAGACTGTACAGAGGAGAGAGAGGGTGACAGAGAGAGACTGTACAGAGGAGAGAGAGGGTGATAGAGAGGCTGTACAGAGGAGAGAGAGGGTGACAGAGAGAGGGACTGTACAGAGGAGAGAGAGTGACACAGAGGCTCTACAGAGGAGAGAGAGGGTGACAGAGAGAGGGACTGTACAGGGCAGAGAGGGTGACAGAGAGAGGGACTGTACAGGGCAGGGAGGGTGACAGAGAGAGGGACTGTACAGAGGAGAGAGAGGGTGACAGAGAGGGACTGTACAGGGCAGGGAGGGTGACAGAGAGACTGTACAGGGCAGGGAGGGTGACAGAGACTGTACAGGGCAGGGAGGGTGACAGAGAGACTGTACAGAGCAGGGAGGGTGACAGGCTGTACAGAGGAGAGAGAGGGTGACAGAGAGCGATTGTACAGAGGGGAGAGAGGGTGACAGAGAGCGACTGTACAGAGGAGAGAGAGGGTGACAGAGAGAGGGACTGTACAGAGGAGAGAGAGTGACACAGAGGCTCTACAGAGGAGAGAGGGTGACAGAGAGAGGGACTGTACAGGGCAGAGAGGGTGACAGAGAGAGGGACTGTACAGAGGAGAGAGGGTGACAGAGAGAGGGACTGTACAGAGGAGAGAGAGGGTGACAGAGAGGGACTGTACAGGGCAGGGAGGGTGACAGAGAGACTGTACAGGGCAGGGAGGGTGACAGAGACTGTACAGGGCAGGGAGGGTGACAGAGAGACTGTACAGAGCAGGGAGGGTGACAGGCTGTACAGAGGAGAGAGAGGGTGACAGAGAGCGATTGTACAGAGGAGAGAGAGGGTGACAGAGAGCGACTGTACAGAGGAGAGAGAGGGTGACAGAGAGAGACTGTACAGAGGAGAGAGAGGGTGACAGAGAGAGACTGTACAGAGGAGAGAGAGGGTGACAGAGAGAGACTGTACAGAGGAGAGAGAGGGTGACAGAGAGAGACTGTACAGAGGAGAGAGAGGGTGATAGAGAGGCTGTACAGAGGAGAGAGAGGGTGACAGAGAGAGGGACTGTACAGAGGAGAGAGAGTGACACAGAGGCTCTACAGAGGAGAGAGAGGGTGACAGAGAGAGGGACTGTACAGGGCAGAGAGGGTGACAGAGAGAGGGACTGTACAGGGCAGGGAGGGTGACAGAGAGAGGGACTGTACAGGGCAGGGAGGGTGACAGAGAGACTGTACAGGGCAGGGAGGGTGACAGAGAGAGACTGTACAGGGCAGGGAGGGTGACAGAGAGAGACTGTACAGGGCAGGGAGGGTGACAGAGAGAGACTGTACAGAGCAGGGAGGGTGACAGAGAGACTGTACAGAGCAGGGAGGGTGACAGGATGCAGAGAGCGACTACAGAGCAGAGAGCGACTGTACAGGGCAGGGAGGGTGACAGAGAGACAGGGCAGGGAGGGTGACAGAGAGAGACAGGGCAGGGAGGGTGACAGAGAGAGACTGTACAGGGCAGGGAGGGTGACAGAGAGAGACTGTACAGGGCAGGGAGGGTGACAGAGAGAGACTGTACAGGGCAGGGAGGGTGACAGAGAGAGGGACTGTACAGGGCAGGGAGGGTGACAGAGAGACTGTACAGGGCAGGGAGGGTGACAGAGCGACGACAGAGAGTGACTGTACAGAGCACGGAGGGTGACAGAGCAGAGAGCGACTGTACAGAGCAGGGAGGGTGACGGGGAACAGAGGGAGACTGTACAAAGCAAGGAGGGTGACAGTGAGCAGAGAGCAACTGTACAAGCCAGGGAGGGTGATGGAGCAGACAGCGACTGTACAGAGAACGGAGGGCGACTGGGAGCATAGAGGGACTGTACAGAGCACGGAGGGTGACAGGGAGCAGAGAGCAACTGTACAAGGAAGGAAGGGTGACAGAGCGACGACAGAGAGTGACTGTACAGAGCAGGGAGGGTGACAGGATGCAGAGAGCGACTACAGAGCAGAGAGCGACTGTACAGGGCAGGGAGGGTGACAGCGACGACAGTGACTGTACAGAGCACGGAGGGTGACGGAGCAGAGAGCGACTGTACAGGGCAGGGAGGGTGACAGGAAGCAGAGAGCCACTGTACAAGCCAGGGAGAGTGACGGAGCAGACAGCGACTGTACAGAGAATGGAGGGTGTTGTGAGTTCATTTTCCCATTCGTCACTGAGGTCTGGTGAACTCCCTATTCTGGTAAAGGAAGGTAATGAGCCTGATTATCAGGCACCTGAGTCTAATGATGATGACTGGCTGAGTGGAGTCACGGACTGGATATAAGGCTGCCGACGCCCTTCTGCCCTGCGGGTGATTTCTCTGTGGACTTCTAGGAAACCAGTCTGATTCCTGCTCCTCTAAAGCTAAGTTTTCTGCTTTGCCTTTTAGCATTTGTGTTTTGTTTTTGTTTGCCTTGCTTTTCTGGATTCTGCCATTCCCTGCTGGGGTGAGCTGATTCTTCTTTTGCCTGTTGCTCTGTCTTCAGAATATTCCTGAGTACTGACATAGTCTTTTTGAAGCCTAGCGTCTTCAGGGCCTTTTTCACTGTCAGTATGTTGGCTCTTATTTTCATAGGGTTTTTCTCGGATTGCAGACAGCAGCCTTCCTGTCCTTTCCTATCTAGTTAGCTTGGGCCCCGTCTTTGCTCATTCTATCTTTCTGTCTGTGTTGTGTTCTTTCTTCTTGCTTCACCGTCATTATTTGTGGGGGGCTGCCTTTTGCTTTGGGGTCTGCTCTGGGGCAGTTTAGATTTCCCTTTCTGTCTTTAGGCTATGTAGTTCTCCGGCTGTGATCGAGGGGTCTAGGGCATCGTAGGAACCCCCCACGGCTACTGCTAGTTGTGTTGATAGGTTCAGGGGTCTGCAATCCGATAGCTGCCAACTTCTCTGGTTTTCTGGACTTAGCTAGCATTTCTGTTTTTGCCTCCTACGGTGACTCAATCATAACAGAATCACCCGCCGACCGCAGATCCTAGGGTACTCAATAGCAGGAAAGAATTGTGTTTAAAAAAAAAAAAAAAGGTGTGTATATTCTTTCCTCTATATCTCTGAGGCCGTAGGGGGAATTTTTTTTTTTTTCTCTCAATGGAGATAAAGCAATTGATCATGTGGAGCAGCTCGCTGCGGAAGTGCGGGGAATTTCCGCCTACCTTGCTCGTCGCATGCTGTTGAACCAAAGATCCCTACACCTGATGTATTTTTTGGGGATCGATCTAAATTTTTGAGTTTCAAAAATAATTGTAAATTATTTTTTGCCTTGAAGCCTAACTCGTCAGGGAGCTCCGCGCAGCAGGTTAAAATTGTCATCTCTTTGCTGCATGGCGATCCCCAGGATTGGGCGTTTTCTTTGAAACCATATGATCCTATTCTGACTAATGTGAACGCATTCTTTCAAGCCTTGGGGTTGTTGTATGATGAACCTAATGCTATTGATCAGGCTGAAAAGACCCTGTTGGCATTGAACCAGGGTCGAGATTCTGCAGAGTTGTACTGTCAAAAGTTCCGAAAGTGAGCGGTCCTTACTACCTGGAATGATAATGCCTTGGCTGCTCTCTTTCGGAAGGGTTTGTCAGAAGCCGTAAAAGATACTATGATGGGATTTCCTGTTCCCTCTGGTCTGGACGATTCTATGTCATTAGCCATTCAGGTTGATCGGCGTTTACGTGAACGCAGGATTGCACGAGAGGTGTTGCCACCGGTAGAACAGACGACTGAACCTATGCAATGTGATAGAGTTTTGTCCAGAGAGCAGCGTCAGGAGTTCAGAAGGCGTAATAAGCTGTGTTTTTTTTTGTGGAGATGCCTCGCATATTATTTCTGTTTGTCCTAAACGAGAGAAACTCTTTGCACACACGTTTTCTGTTGGTGGTGTTCAACCTAAGTTTCTTCTGGCAATTACTCTGATCTGCTCCTTGTCCACATTTTCCGCCAAGGCTTTTGTGGATTCGGGAGCAGCGCTAAACCTAATGGACTTGTATTTTGCTAAACGTTGTGTGTTTCCTATGACACCTCTGCGGACGCCTATCCCTTTGAGGGGGATTGATGCTACTCCTTTGGCGAAAAATAAACCTCAGTTTTGGACCCAGGTGGTCATGCGGGTCGCCCCAGACCATCAAGAAAATTGCAGATTTTTGGTGTTACATGGTCTGCATGATGCCGTTGTTCTGGGGTTTCCCTGGTTGCAAATTCATAATCCAGTTTTGGATTGGAAATCTGTGTCTGTGGTGAGTTGGGGTTGTCGGTGTGCCTTTAGTGAGGCTCCGGTGTTTTCCACCTCTCCTCAGTCGCATGATGTTCCTGACTATTTGGCAGACTTTTATGATGTATTTAGTGAGAATGAGTCTGCGTCTTTGCCTCCTCATAGGAGTTATGACTGTGCAATTGAACTGAGCCCGGGGTGTAAATTTCCCAAGGGTCGGCTCTTCAATTTATCTGTACCCGAGCACGAGGCTATGCTGTCCTATATTAAGGAGGCGTTGGAGAAGGGTCATATTAGACCATCCTCTTCACCCTTAGGTGCCGTTTTTTTTTTTGGCCAAAAAGGATGGTTCTTTAAGGCCTTGTATTGATTATCGTGCCCTCAACAAAATTACTATTAAATATCAGTATCCGTTACCCCTGATTTCGGATCTATTCTCTAGAGTTAGAGGTGCTTGCTGGTTTACCAAGCTTGACCTCAGGGGGGCGTATAATCTTATCCGCATTAAGCATGGGGATGAATGGAAGACGGCGTTTAATACTCCGGAGGGACATTTTGAGTACCTGGTGATGCCTTTTGGGCTCACTAATGCCCCTTCTGTCTTCCAGTGCTTCATGAACGATATTTTCCGAGACTTTGTCGATAAATTTTTGATTATCTATCTGGATGATATTTTGATCTTATCCAAGGTTTGGGATTCTCATGTGGAACATATTCGGACTGTGGATCTTGAGGGAGAATTCCCTGTATGTCAAAGGATCGAAATGCCTTTTTGGAGTACAGAGGATTTCATTTTTGGGATTTATTTTGTCTCCATTAACTATTGAAATGGACCCGGCCAAGGTACAGGCCATTTATGATTGGGTTCAGCCCACTTCTTTGAAGGCCCTCCAGAAGTTTTTGGGTTTTGCTAATTTTTATCGGAAATTTATAGCAAAATTTTCTAGTATTGCCAAGCCATTGACTGATCTGACTAAGAAGGGTGCTGATGTGTTGAATTGGTCTCCGGAGGCTGTTGCTTCCTTTCAGGAGCTGAAGCGAAGATTTACCTCCGCCCCGGTTTTGCGGCAACCTGATGTCTCACTCCCGTTCCAGGTAGAGGTGGATGCTTCTGAGATTGGTGCAGGAGCTGTTTTGTCCCAAAAGGATCCTGTAACATCTAAAATGAATCCCTGTGCTTTCTTTTCCCGAAAGTTCTCTCCATCTGAACGTAACTATGATGTGGGGAATCGGGAACTGTTGGCCATGAAATGGGCATTTGAGGAGTGGAGACATTGGTTGGAGGGAGATAAACATCAAGTTGTGGTCCTCACTGACCACAAGAATTTGATTTACCTAGAGTCGGCTAAACGCTTGAACCCTAGACAGCCTAGGTGGGCCTTGTTTTTTACACGTTTTGATTTTGTGGTCTCTTTTCTTCCTGGAACTAAGAATGGCAAGGCAGACGCCCTCTCTGTGAGCTTCTTTGCTGATTCTCCTGTGGTGACCAAGCCTGCTACCATCTTAGGCGAAGGGGTAGTTCTTTCTGCCATCTCGCCCGATTTGAGACTTGCTCTGCAAGAGTTCCAGGAGGACAAACCTGAGCGTTGACCCAGTGGAAAGTTGTATGTTCCTGACCAGTGGAAGAAGAGAGTGATGTCTGAAGTTCATTGCTCTGCATTGGCTGGTCATCCAGGTATTTTTGGTACTAGAGATCTGGTGAGTCGCTCTTTTTGGTGGCCCACCTTGTCTCATGATGTCAGGAATTTTGTGCAGTCCTGTGGGACGTGCTCCCGGTCTAAATCTTGTTCTCGCGCTAGTGGCTTGTTGATGCCTTTGCCGGTCCCCAGGAGGCCATGGACCCATATTTCAATGGATTTCATCTCTGATATGCCGGTCTCTCAAAAAATGACTGTTATTTGGGTGATTTGTGATAGGTTCTCTAAGATGGTTCATCTTGTACCACTCCCTAAGTTGCCATCTTCTTCTGAGTTGGTTCCCTTGTTTTTACAACAGGTGGTTCGCTTGCACGGGATTCCTGAGAACATTGTATCTGACAGAGGAGTTCAGTTTGTGTCTAGATTTTGGAGGACTTTCTGTTCCAAGCTGGGAATTCAGTTGTCCTTCTCCTCTGCTTTTCACCCTCAGACCAATGGGCAGACAGAGAGAAGAAACCAGACCTTGGAGTCGTATTTGAGATGTTTTATTTCCGCTGATCAGGATGATTGGGTTTCATTTTTGCCCTTGGCCGAATTTGCTTTAAATAATAGAACTAGTTCTGCCACTTTGATGTCACCTTTTTTTTGTAACTTTGGGTTTCATCCTCGATTTTCTTCAGGGCAGGTGGAGCCTTCTGCCTGCCCAGGTGTTGACACTGTGGTGGAGAGAATGCACCAAATCTGGGACCAAGTGGTGGATAAGTTATCTCTCTCCCAGGAAAAGGCCCAGCGGTTTTCCAATCGACATAGGACCATTGGTCCCCAGTTTAAGATTGGTGATATGGTGTGGATATCATCAAAAAATATTGCTATGAAGGTGGCTTCTCCTAAGTTTAAGCCTAGATTTATTGGACCTTACAAGATTTTGGAGATTATTAATCCGGTCTCTTTTCGTTTGGCTCTCCCTGTCACATTTAAAATCCATAATGTGTTCCATAAGTCCTTGTTGAAGAGGTTTGTTGAACCAGTTGTTCCTGGGGTGGCACCTCCGGACCCTGTATTGGTTGAAGGTAACATGGAATATGAGGTAGAGAAAATACTGGATTCCCGTCTGGCTAGACGGAGACTCCAGTATTTGGTTAAGTGGAAGGGTTATGGTCAGGAGGATAATTCCTGGGTCTCTGCCTCTGATATTCATGCCAAAAGATTGGTGCGTGCCTTTCATCGGGCTCACCCTGATCGCCCTGGTGGCGTGATTGAGGGTTCGGTGACCCCTCCTCAAGGGGGAGGTACTGTTGTGAGTTCATTTTCCCCTTCGTCACTGAAGTCTGGTGAACTCCCTATTCTGGTAAAGGAAGGTAATGAGCCTGATTATCAGGCACCTGAGTCTAATGATGATGACTGGCTGAGTGGAGTCACGGACTGGATATAAGGCTGCCGACGCCCTTTTGCCCTGCGGGTGATTTCTCTGTGGACTTCTAGGAAACCAGTCTGATTCCTGCTCCTCTAAAGCTAAGTTTTCTGCTTTGCCTTTTAGCATTTGTGTTTTGTTTTTGTTTGCCTTGCTTTTCTGGATTCTGCCATTCCCTGCTGGGGTGAGCTGATTCTTCTTTTGCCTGTTGCTCTGTCTTCAGAATATTCCTGAGTACTGACATAGTCTTTTTGAAGCCTAGCGTCTTCAGGGCCTTTTTCACTGTCAGTCTGTTGGCTCTTATTTTCATAGGGTTTTTCTCGGATTGCAGACAGCAGCCTTCCTGTCCTTTCCTATCTAGTTAGACTGAGCAAAGACGGGGCCCAAGCTATCTTTCTGTCTGTGTTGTGTTCTTTCTTCTTGCTTCACCGTCATTATTTGTGGGGGGCTGCCTTTTGCTTTGGGGTCTGCTCTGGGGCAGTTTAGATTTCCCTTTCTGTCTTTAGGCTATGTAGTTCTCCGGCTGTGATCGAGGGGTCTAGGGCATCGTAGGAACCCCCCACGGCTACTGCTAGTTGTGTTGATAGGTTCAGGGGTCTGCAATCCGATAGCTGCCAACCTCTCTGGTTTTCTGGACTTAGCTAGCATTTCTGTTTTTGCCTCCTACGGTGACTCAATCATAACAGGAGGGTGACTGGGAGCATAGAGGGACTGTACAGTGCACAGAGGGTGACAGAGCGACTGTACAAAGCAGGGAGGGTGACGGGGAGCAGAGAGCGACTGTACAGAGGACAGAGGGTGACAGGGAGCAGAGAGCGACTGTACAGAGGACAGAGGGTGACAGGGAGCAGAGAGCGACTACAGAGCAGGGAGGGTGATGGGGAGCAGAGAGCGACTGTACAAAGCAAGGAGGGTGACAGGGAGCAGAGAGCAACTGTACAAGCCAGGGAGGGTGACAGAGCAGACAGCGACTGTACAGAGAACGGAGGGTGACTGGGAGCATAGAGGGACTGTACAGTGCACAGAGGGTGACAGAGCGACTGTACAAAGCAGGGAGGGTGACGGGGAGCAGAGAGCGACTGTACAGAGGACAGAGGGTGACAGGGAGCAGAGAGTGACTGTACAGAGGACAGAGGGTGACAGGGAGCAGAGAGCGACTACAGAGCAGGGAGGGTGACGGGGAGCAGAGAGCGACTGTACAAAGCAAGGAGGGTGACGGGGAGCAGAGAGCGACTGTACAAAGCAAGGAGGGTGACAGGGAGCAGAGAGCAACTGTACAAGCCAGGGAGGGTGACAGAGCAGACAGCGACTGTACAGAGAACGGAGGGTGACTGGGAGCATAGAGGGACTGTACAGTGCACAGAGGGTGACAGAGCGACTGTACAAAGCAGGGAGGGTGACGGGGAGCAGAGAGCGACTGTACAGAGGACAGAGGGTGACAGGGAGCAGAGAGCGACTGTACAGAGGACAGGGTGACAGGGAGCAGAGAGCGACTACAGAGCAGGGAGGGTGACGGGGAGCAGAGAGCGACTGTACAAAGCAAGGAGGGTGATGGGGAGCAGAGAGCGACTGTACAAAGCAAGGAGGGTGACAGGGAGCAGAGGGCAACTGTACAAGCCAGGGAGGGTGACGGAGCAGACAGCGACTGTACAGAGAACAGAGGGTGACTGGGAGCATAGAGGGGCTGTACAGAGCAGGGAGGGTGACAGGAAGCAGAGAGCAACTGTACAGGGCAGGGAGGGTGACAGGGAGCAGAGAGCGACTGTACAGGGCAGGGAGGGTGACAGAGCGACGACAGAGTGACTGTACAGAGCAGGGAGGGTGACAGGGTGCAAAGAGCAACTGTACAGAGCAGAGAGCGACTGTACAGGGCAGGGAGGGTGACAGGAAGCAGAGAGCCACTGTACAAGCCAGGGAGGGTGACGGAGCAGACAGCGACTGTACAGAGCACGGAGTTTGACAGTTAGCAGAGAGCAACTGTACAAGCCAGGGAGGGTGACTGATCAGGCAGCAACTGTACAGGGCAGGGAGGGCGACAGAGCGATGACAGAGAGTGACTGTACAGAGCAGGGAGGGTGACAGGGTGCAGAGAGCGACTGTACAGGGCAGGGAGGGTGACAGAGTGACTGTACAGAGAACGGAGGGTGACTGGGAGCAGAGAGCGACTGTACAGAGGACAGAGGGTGACAGGGAGCAGAGAGCGACTGTACAGAGCAGGGAGGGTGACGGGGAACAGAGGGTGACTGTACAAAGCAGGGAGGGTGACGGGGAGCAGAGAGCAACTGTACAAGCCACGGAGGGTGATGGAGCAGACAGCGACTGTACAGAGAACGGAGGGTGACTGGGAGCATAGAGGAACTGTACAGAGCAGGGAGGGTGACAGGGAGCAGAGAGCGATTGTACAGGGCAGGGAGAGTGACAGGGAGCAGGGAGGGTGACAGAGCGACAACAGAGAGTGACTGTACAGAGCACGGAGGGTGATGGAGCAGAGAGCGACTGTACAGGGCAGGGAGGGTAACAGGAAGCAGAGAACCACTGTACAGAGCAGTGAGGGTGACAGAGTGACTGTTCAGAGCACGGAGGGTGACAGGGAGCAGAGAGCGACTGTACAAAGCAAGGAGGGTGACAGTGAGCAAAGAGCAACTGTACAAGCCGGGAGGGTGACGGAGCAGACAGCGACTGTACAGAGAAAGGAGGGTGACTGGGAGCATAGAGGGACTGTACAGAGCACAGAGGGTGACAGAGCGACTGTACAGAGCAGAGAGCGACTGTACAGGGCAGGGAGGGTGACAGGAAGCAGAGAGACACTGTACAAGCCAGGGAGGGTGACGGAGCAGACAGCGACTATACAGAGCACGGAGTTTGACA
Source organism: Dendrobates tinctorius (assembly GCF_039654945.1). NCBI lineage: Eukaryota > Metazoa > Chordata > Amphibia > Anura > Dendrobatidae > Dendrobates > Dendrobates tinctorius. The sequence goes on from NW_027361677.1 coordinate 20,049,721, forward strand.
GTTAGCAGAGAGCAACTGTACAAGCCAGGGAGGGTGACTGAGCAGGCAGCAACTGTACAGGGCAGGGAGGGCGACAGAGCGACGACAGAGAGTGACTGTACAGAGCAGGGAGGGTACAGGGTGCAGAGAGCGACTGTACAGGGCAGGGAGGGTGATAGAGTGACTGTACAGAGAACGGAGGGTGACTGGGAGCATAGAGGGACTGTACAGAGCACAGAGGGTGACAGAGCAACTGTACAAAGCAGGGAGGGTGACGGGGAGCAGAGAGCGACTGTACAGAGGACAGTGGGTGAGAGGGAGCAGAGCGACTGGACAGAGGGTGACAGGGAACAGAGAGCGACTGGACAGAGGACAGAGGGTAACGGAGCAGAGAGCGACTGTACAGAGCAGGGAGGGTGACGGAGAACAGAGGGTGACTGTACAAAGCAGGGAGGGTGACGGGGAGTAGAGAGCGACTGTACAAAGCAGGGAGGGTGACTGGGAGCATAGAGGGACTGTACAGTGCACAGAGGGTGACAGAGCGACTGTACAAAGCAGGGAGGGTGACGGGGAGCAGAGAGCGACTGTACAGAGGACAGAGGGTGACAGGGAGCAGAGAGCGACTGTACAGAGGACAGAGGGTGACAGGGAGCAGAGAGCGACTACAGAGCAGGGAGGGTGATGGGGAGCAGAGAGCGACTGTACAAAGCAAGGAGGGTGACAGTGAGAAGAGAGCAATTGTACAAGCCAGGGAGGGTGACGGAGCAGACAGCGACTGTACAGAGAACGGAGGGTGACTGGGAGCATAGAGGGACTGTACAGAGCACAGAGGGTGACAGAGCGACTATACAGAGAACAGAGGGTGACGGGGAGCAGAGAGCGACTGTACAGAGGACAGAGGGTGACAGGGAGCAGAGAGTGACTGTACAGAGGACAGAGGGTGACGGAGCAGGGAGCAACTGTACAGAGGACAGAGGATGACAGGGAGCAGAGAGCGACTGTACAGAGCAGGGAGGTGTCATGATCCCAGTGCAGGTTTTTGAGCTGCACGTCAGGGGTTAATGTCTGGAGCTCAGTGCAGGTTTTGACCTGCACACCTGGGGTTAATGATTGTGGCCTCTCTAATAATGGGAGAGCTTCTTAAACCCCTGGAAGCTCCAATCCCTGTCAGTTATACTTTTGCCTTTGGCCGAGTGTGGTGACCTCCGTGTGCCTGTTCGTTGTTATAGCTTGTTTATATGGCTCTGACCTGGTTCTGTTCCCAGCTGTGAGTTTGCCTGTTGAGTCTGTACTTCGCTACCCTCCCGGTGTAGGACGCATTGCCTGTGATCTGACTACTCTCTGCTCGCCCCTCTTGTACCTTGCAGCTATCTCTGTGTATGACTCATTGGCTATGTCCTGACTATCCTTCCTGTCTATGCCCCTTGGTAACTTTGTCTCGCAGTTACCCTGCTAGGAGTTCTCTTGCAGCTCCTAGCTCTCTGGAGTTTAGGCCACGCCCCCAGCAGTCACATGCTTCAGGTCCTGCAGCTCTGAAGTACGCATCTACTCGGCTGCTGCCCGCTCCACAGGTATCTTTGAGCACAGTTCGCTTTACTCAGGACACGCGCACTGGCTCAGTGAGTAAGTTCAGTGCGGTGTTCCTGACAGGAGGGTGACGTGGAACAGAGGATGACTGTACAAAGCAGGGAGGGTGATGGAGCAGACAGCGAATGTACAGAGAATGGAGGGTGACAGGGAGTAGAGGGCAACAGAGAGAGTGCGACTGTACAAAGCATAGAGAGTGAGGGAGCACAGAGCGACTGTGCAAAGCAAGGAGGGTGACAGGGAGCAGAGAGCGACATTACATTATTGATCATGTATACTCCAGAGCAGCACTCACTATTCTGCTGGTGCAGTCACTGTGTACATGCATTACATTACTGATCCTGAGTTACACCCTGTATTATACTCCAGAACTGAATTCACTATTCTGCTGGTGCAGTCACTATGTACATACATTACATTACTGATCCTGAGTTACATCCTGTATTATACTCCAGAGCTGCACTCACTATTCTGCTGTGCAGTCACTGTGTACATACATTACTGATCCTGAGTTACATCCTGTATTATACCCCAGAGCTGCACTCACTATTCTGCTGGTGCAGTCACTGTGTACATACATTACATTACTGATCCTGAGTTACATCCTGTATTATACTCCAGAGCTGCACTCACTATTCTGCTGGTGCAGTCACTGTGTACATACATTACATTACTGATCCTGAGTTACATCCTGTATTATACTCCAGAGCTGCACTCACTATTCTGCTGGTGCACTCACTGTGTACATAAATTACATTACTGATCCTGAGTTACATCCTGTATTCTACTCCAGAGCTACACTCACTATTCTGCTGGTGCAGTCACTGTGTACATACATTACTGATCCTGAGTTACATCCTGTATTATACTCCAGAACTGAATTCACTATTCTGCTGGTGCAGTCACAGTGTACATACATTACATTACTGATCCTGAGTTACATCCTGTATTATACCCCAGAGCTGCACTCACTATTCTGCTGGTGCAGTCACTGTGTACATACATTACATTACTAATCCTGAGTTACATCCTTTATTATACTCCAGAGCTGCACTCACTATTCTGCTGGTGCAGTCACTATGTACATACATTACATTACTTATCCTGAGTTACATCCTGTATTATACTCCAGAGCTGCACTCACTATTCTGCTGGTGCAGTCACTGTGTACATACATTACTGATCCTGAGTTACATCCTGTATTATACTCCAGAGCAGCACTCACTATTCTGCTGGTGCAGTCTCTGTGTACATACATTACATTACTGATCCTGAGTTACATCCTGTATTATACTCCAGAGCTGCACTCACTATTCTGCTGGTGCACTCACTGTGTACATAAATTACATTACTGATCCTGAGTTACATCCTGTATTATACTCCAGAGCTGCACTCACTATTCTGCTGGTGCAGTCACTGTGTACATACATTACTGATCCTGAGTTACATCCTGTATTATACTCCAGAGCAGCACTCACTATTCTGCTGGTGCAGTCTCTGTGTACATACATTACATTACTGATCCTGAGTTACATCCTGTATTATACTCCAGAGCTGCACTCACTATTCTGCTGGTGCAGTCACTGTGTGCATACATTACTGATCCTGAGTTACATCCTGTATTATACTCCAGAGCTGCACTCACTATTCTGCTGGTGCACTCACTGTGTACATAAATTACATTACTGATCCTGAGTTACATCCTGTATTATACTCCAGAGCTGCACTCGCTATTCTGCTTGTGCAGTCACTGTGTACATACATTACTGATCCTGAGTTACATCCTGTGTTATACTCCAGAGCTGCACTCACTATTCTGCTGCTGCACTCACTGTGTACATACATTACATTACTGATCCTGAGTTACATCCTGTATTATACCCCAGAGCTGCACTCACTATTCTGCTGGTGCAGTCACTGTGTGCATACATTACTGATCCTGAGTTACATCCTGTATTATACTCCAGAGCTGCACTCACTATTCTGCTGGTGCAGTCACTGTGTGCATACATTACTGATCCTGAGTTACATCCTGTATTATACTCCAGAGCTGCACTCACTATTCTGCTGGTGCACTCACTGTGTACATACATTACATTACTGATCCTGAGTTACATCCTGTATTATACCCCAGAGCTGCACTCACTATTCTGCTGGTGCACTCACTGTGTACATACATTACATTACTGATCCTGAGTTACATCCTGTATTATGCACCAGAGCTGCACTCACTATCTGCTGGTGCAGTCACTGTGTACATATATTGCATTACTTTTGCTGTATTGTACTCCAGAGCTGCACTCACTTCTGCCTGCCGTTGGGAAATCCTCCTGATTAACCTCTGTTTTCCGTTGTTACTTTTCATCCTGTATTTCATATGTAACATTACATAAAACTTTGTCCAGTGTTCCTTTCCCGTCTGACCACCAGGTGGCGCTCACTGACAGCACAGTCTCCAGTCTTCCTTACAATAAGGCACTTTTTCTTTTTTCCCCTATAAACTTTTCCTGCTCTGGGAATTTTTAACCCTTCTTTCTCCAAACCGTTATCGTCGGCTGCTCACTTGTAGATGTCGGCCAATGGCTCTGGAGCTTATCGCGTTGTCTAGTCACTCCCCCGAAGAGCTTGCAATCTGTGTAGAATTATCCTGTAGCAGTGAAGTGTCCCCCTGATTGCCGGCTTCCAGGGTACATTGGTGTGCGGCAGGGTCAGGAGGAGGGTGCAGGGAGGGTGGGATTTGGTGGGAGTCTTTGGGGAGGTGCCACGCTCTCTATTATTATTGAGTCTGTATAGCCGACCTCCCTGATTGCCGTGAGACGCTGCGGTCCGGAGTTCTGCTGCTGAGCCGCTCACTATGTCCACGTCACAGAGGCTGGTCCTGGTCCTTGGCGGAGCCGGTACTGTTGGGTCTGGGATTGTGAAATGTCTTCTGGAGCGAGGTAGGGCCGAGCTCATCTTATGGGACAGGCGGCCGATCTCCGGTCCTAAGCGTTGTCCTCGTCTTATGCCGCAGGGTTCCAGGTTGCCGTAATTTCCCGAGATGACGCCCGCTTGGAGAAGCTGACGAGTTTTGTGCCGGCGCAGTACAGAGAAAGTCTTCACACCCTGGTTGGAGATGTGGGTAAGATGTGTCTAGGAGAAGCAAGGAGGCGTCCTACCTGTATGGCTATGAAGAATGTCAGGATTTCAGCTCTGGAGCACACACTGAATCGCATTTGTTCCGTTTTTGTCCTTTATTTCCATGCACAGTCTGTGATATTACTTTCTGCTTGGGGGAGGGGGTCGCCTGCAGCACTGTCTGGCTCGCTGACCCCTTTTTTGTGTTTTGTGCAGGCTCGGAGCAGGGGGCGCAGGAGGCGGCAGCGGCTCTGGTCAGCAGAGCAGGAAAAGTGACCGATGTGGTTTCTTCGCTGGGGTTCAGCTGGTGGCAGGGTGGTCCGCCCCACACTCAGTCGCTGCAGGAGCTGCAGAGGGTACGCTGCCAGAACTGTTTCTTGTCATTAAATCGTTAGAAGCTTTTACCATCATCCCTGCTGCATGGGGCTTGTACGAAGAGCTGACAGTCTAAGTCCTGAAGGTCGGGCACTAAGCTTGTACTTGTGCAGTCCTATGTAACTGACAGGTCGCATATTGCAATGTCAGAAGGACTGGTGCTACATGAGATGCTCATAGGTGCTGCACATTACTGACTCAGCTCTGTTGCATGTGTGCTGCATGTTACTGATTCCGCTCTGGCTTGTGTGCTGCAAGGTACTGACTCGGCTCTGCTGCATGTGTACTGCACTCTAGTGACTTTGCTCTGTTGCATGTCTTCTGCACGTTACTGACTCGGGTGTGCTGCACGTGTTCAACCCACTTTTGAGCAGTTAATCTCTACTTCATCTTACAAACTCAGCACTGCTACTTCTGCAGTCAAACAGCCAGACGCTACTTGATAGAACTTAAGCAGCAGATATTTGTCCCACGCCTGTCACAACATTAAGAGGATAAAGATCATCAGACCGTGCAACAATGGGAGCGTAGAGGAAGGGGGGACCCCGGAGGTGTGATAATAGGATCTGAAACAAACAGACAAATATACAAGATATTCCATCAATTACAATCATAATGTAGCAGAGCCGGAACGGTTTTCTATCATGTACCGATATATCCCGTCACTGCACTTTGTGCCGAAATCATAGATACCTAACGTGTCCCTGAACTTCAGGAATGAATGCAGATAATGGCGTCAGCTCACGGATCCATTCTGTCCCTGTAGGTGCTGGATACTTTACTTCTCAGCACGTTCACGTCCTGGAAGGCTTTCTTTCCCTTGATAAAAGATAATCCGAATGGAACATACACCTTTATTACCGGTAGGTGATGGTCAGAGGGTGAGGGGGTGTGTGTGTTACCGGCCACCTCTGCAATCTATCAGTGGTGTCTGGTTTTATAGGCAAGGAGCATTAAACACCTGATGACCACCAGATTTCTTCAGCGCCCCTCCGATGCCTTTCGGGTTCGGCGAGCGCTCAGCAATGCTGCCAGTCTGAACTGTCAATCGTCAGGAGCACATTGGTCCCCGGCACAAGGCTAGGGAATGTTGCGCTCCTGAAGATCTCTGGATGTCTGCAATGTCCAGTATTTTTTATGTGAAATTCATTCAGTTTTTCATGTGACCCTAGGGGGCGCTGGTGAGCGTTTGCTGATGCCGGGCACTGGATTCCTAACCTTGGGCGCAGCGGGAGCGCTGGCGTTTTCCCAGGTGATCCGGGAGGAGTATCCTGATGTTCCTTGTAAGCTGAATGAGGTTAGTGCTAAATTTGGGAGGGATATAGGAAGAAATTGGAGTTTTGGCCTAACATGATGATTTATTTGGGGTCGGAGAATAATCACAATGAACGGTCGTAGATCATATGGTTCCAAAATTGGCTGTTTTTTGCCGTTATCAGGTAAAAATCAACATGGGGGTGGCTCCTCCCGAGCGCCTCGGACCCGGGTATGTGAGTCACTTGGAGGTAGGAGAAGCCGTTGCGTCGTTGGTGGAGAAAAGGAGGGTGTCCCACACGGTGCTCTGCGCCAACTCCACCACCGACCTCAAGACACTCATCTTAGAAGGGAAGCTGTGAGATTTGGGCGGACCAAACCTGGTTCATATCCCATGTGCCCCGCCACAAACCCATCTACCACCACTGATCCATCTCTGGAGCGGGGGTCTTCTAATAGCTCCTTATGGGTCAGAGATCCATCTATTAAGGGATACCACCATTTTTTTCCAATCCTTTATGGGCAAGGAACCAGCTGCAACCTGAACAATCCCTTGAAGAAAGTACTAATCCAGATCTGTTCTAAGCCACCGCCGCTTTAGGATGACGTGTAAAATCCAGCTTGTTATTTTTTTTAACATTTTTTTTTTTTCTCTGGGAGTTTAATAATGACAAGATGAATTTCATACATTCATCCCCTGCCCATCTGGCGTAATCTTTGACGGCTCCTACCAGCTTTATAGATATATAATATTAACCCCCTTGTTCCTGGCTTTTTCACCAATCCAATCTCCGATTCATGTGAATTTAATAAATCTTGATGAAATGATATTTTTGCATGTTCGTGTCTGTGATCCGGAGCGATTAATCTGCTCATCTGCGGGTCTTACTGTCCATGTTGGCTGCAGTGAGCCAAGGATCCTTAGCTGTGTGACGGCTGAGAGGAAGGAGATGGGGGAATATCTGTAAATCGCAGAAAAATGAGGTCACAGATAAAAAAGCTTATCCATAAGCTGAGCTGGTACAGCTGGCCGGCAAGCCATTTTTTTTTATGTGCCAGTCTCCATGTGCATGCCACCTCTCCTATGTGCACACATGGCATCTTACCCATTGCAAACTTCTCAGATCTTTCGCGCTTTCTTCCCAAATCCCTTTCCCTGGTTTTATTTCTTTAGGTAGGTTGCAAAATGATCTGCATGCCCCCACATGCATAAATCTGCAGGACTCCAGTTTCCCAACTATTCTTAGGGAACTGAAATATGGGCAGACAATGTAAACTTCTTGCCGATGTCGGCCTGTAGAACAAGTGTTGTCAGCCATCTGTATAACGCACACATCTACTCTGATTTTATAAGCTTTTGTGACTTGAGGATCATCCGGTACCTTACGGGGCCACAACTACAGCCATATTTGTCCCATATAGATGGAGCAGTAGTGGGCACGGTAGACACCCCATGTTCCAGCGATTGGAAAGTTGGCACCTATTGTATGGATAGGTATTACCTTGTAATTTTAGTACATCTCCTTTAAAGTGTAACGGTCATTGCATGAGAGTGTTTTCATAATGTTGCTTATCGATGGGGGGTCCGGGGTCCAGGAACCCACCGATCTCTCAAAGCTATAGCTCCTGCATGAGCTTCACGAGCCTAATAGTAAAGATTAACCCAAGTTTGTAAGAGACTGTAGAGAGAAATGCTCATGCAGGAGCTGCTGATTTCAAAGAAGTGTTTTGACTAGTTGTTGGGTTCTCCAGATCTGGACCCCCATTGATCAGCAATGCTTTACTTACAGTTACATTTTAAGCCTTCTTTCTCGCTTACAGAGGATGTGTACAGTTTTGTTTTTTAAAGGGAATCGGTCAGCAGGCTTTGGTCATGTAATCTGAGAGCAGCACAATGTAGAGGAATCACTGATTCCAGTGTTTTTTTTACTAGATTGTTTCGCAGTTTCAATACAATTAGTGTTATCAGCAGGAGATTATCACTGCAGGACTAGTAGTCTGGTGTCTCCTGGTCCACCCACACCACTGATTGGCTGCTTTCTGTGTACACTAACAATCAGTGGTGTGGGTGGGGTTATACACAGCTCAGCATTTGAGCCCTGCTAGATCTGCAGCAGCGTAAACTGGATTGTATGACAACTGCTGCACACAGTAACTAAGTGATACCTATCTGGAATCAGGGTCTCTGCCCCTATATCAGATTACATAGCAAACAGAATTGGCGTAGGGTTTAAAGAGAATCTAAACACTTTCTGTTTTAGCCTGCAGCACAATCAGAATTTCGCGCAGATTACAATTGAATTTATAAGAAATGACCCCTCATATTCCTCCTCGTTCGGGGTGCAGTAGGCTCTGGCTATCGCTCAGTTACAGATCTGGATGACTCCCATTCACACACTGCTTATTTTTGCACCACAGACTTGTTCTCACCCCCCCCCCCCCTCCAAAAAAAAAAAAAAAAAAAATTTGGATACGGACTTGAAAGTTTTACCTTTTTGCAAGGCAACACGTGCAACAGAAGGGTGTGTGCCGCAACCGTGCACTGTAGGGAACATCGCGACAAAGTCGTGTTTACAGTTTCGAGTCTTCTATATTTCTATTATGGAATTTGTCAAAATAAAATAATGAAGACGCCGACAGCCGCCTCCCATGGGGAAAACTATAAATAAATCCGCTATAAGACAGCAATTATGTTCCATGTCGAATACTTGGCCCCGGCCTGAGAATCTCCTGCCAGGACAGAAAGATCCCAATTATTTCTTATTGTCTTTTGTTTTCGAAATGCTCGATAAAACCCAACTCTTTCAGGCAGGAAAAAAAAATGAAAGCTTTATTAAAAATAATTTTATTTCAATCAGAAGAGTAAAAGCAGAAATTCATCTTTCCCTATGGACATAGAGCCGCAATCTCCAGTCCAGCGGCAACACTACAACTCCCAGCTGCTGCCGTCAGGTCGTCTTTTGCCACAGGTAGTAGATCGCTGCTCTGGAGCATCGGTTTGCCAAAATTGGACGCTATAGACTTTGGCCGTCACGGTGGGAGTTGTAGTACTGACATAAGTCAGAGCTCTAGCATTTTGGGAGTTGGTTTAATTGCAGACCAACTTCCAGTGCTCCAGCTTTCGCAGGACTACAAGTCCCAGAAAAACAGCACTGGTAGTTTTGAAAGCTGTCTACAATGATAAATAGTTTAGTGCAAAGATCATCGGCTTAACAGATTGTGCCACAACTCGTGCCCTGCCGGCTTCACCTCTACAATCTGTAAGTCCATACAGGTGGGCTACCACCTCAGCAAGGGATTCGATAGGTCATTTTAGGATTCAGGGACCCTTATCAATCCAAAATAAAGATGGGGGCTTTTTCCCCCTACCATGCAGAGAATAGCAGTGGGTGGCCCGTAATGCAGAACTGTAAAGGGGGTCACAGCACTGAAACCCATTAGTTTCAGAATTAAAGGAAGGATCCCGACTTATGTCATCACTTTGAGATGGGACCCTGTTATGTAGAAACTCTCTTCCTGGAAAAGCTGGGTGACCCATGTACGGAGCGTTCCCCATAAACAGCTCACTTTTTGTAGGTTTCTGTGAAGCCAGGATGATCTCCTGTAACATGGTGGGGGGGGGGCTCACTCAGGACTCTAGAAAAGTTGGGTGACGAGCCATACAGGGGTTGTAACAGTGGCCATATTGGGTTTAACATATACAGTAGAAAACGCTTCCCCTGCACGGTGTAGAAGATTAACATTATTTTTCGGGTTCACATTCATGGGCGAATGGCCAGTGGTTGAGGATTTCTTCATGTACGCAGGTAAGGTGCAGAATAATGTGCGGATGCAGCTGCTCACAAGTAGTTTCTCCAAGTCGCCGCTCCTCCTCAGTCAAGCTGGATCAGTGGAGGCACAGGGAGGGTCTCCAAATAGGCCAGGGCGCTCTGCAGCGAGGTCAAACAGTAGCCCACCTCTCCAATCAGATCCCTAGGGAGAAGAAGAAAACAATATTATGAATATCGATTGGAATCCATCATCAAAACCCCTGAAGCCTGGATAAAACAGCCACAGGCATCACTTTACGCTGACCCCCGATTGACAATCAATGGGGACCGGAAGTGCAATTCCAGAGACAACCTACGGTCAGGGGTGGTGCTGTTTGAGAGAAAGCTCCCGTGTTTCAAAATAATGGCTGCATGTAAATAATGTGCATAGATTAGGAAGAGGCTGTAAGTGTGGAAATGAGCTGCAAGGAAGACGAGAGGAGAGGAGACACCCAGACTGGCTGAGAGAAGAGTGACCGGGAGGAATAGACAGAGACGCAAGTCTGCAGAACTGGCTCAGGGAGACGATAAAGCTGTCACAGCAGCAGACATGTCACCAGGCCGACTAAGAGTCAGCGACAAGGCCAGGGACGGGGCGCCCCCCTGCTGTTATTGAGCGCTAGTGGCGCTCACTAAGAATTACACAAACTGTCACTGCTGAGACATGCAGAGCGTAATGGTGGGTACTTACCCCTCATGTATAAACTCCTCCAGCGCCGCGCACTCAGACACCAAATGCGACATGCCGCTCTTCAGCACTACAAATGCCACAATGGGCAGGAGGTCGTCTGCGCCACTAGAAAGAGAAGAGAAAAAAATGGAGACGTTACTACATATGGGACAGTACAGGACATAGCGCCCCCTATAGTGAGCGAGAGCCAACGTCTGTACCTATAGATTGCATGGCAGCACTGGAGCCGATCGCTGGGGGTCTGCCTAGGGTCATCACCCCACAGCCGTCCCCCACTGTCTGGGGTCACGTCCAAAGCTGCTCTGACTGGGAAATTGGCAAGTCTGTGCTCATTAAGTCCTGACAGCTGCCCCCGAAATATGCCCCCCGTTGCACCGTCTTCCCCCTGCTTAACCCCTTCCCCACAGAGGGGACATCATCTCCCATATTCACGTTTTGCTTTCGATTCTTCGCCATGTTGAAGATCTTTGCTCCCCAATGACCCTTCTCATCGCAGATTCCCGGTCCGGTATTCCATTGTGACTCCTTTAGTAAATCATCTCCATGTTCTCTTCCCTCTACTATGTTGCCGTCTGGTCCCTTCCATGACTTTTTCCCATCATGACACTGCCGGCCCCCCACCCAACCTTCTCATCTTCTGTGGCACTCTGCTAATTTGAGCAGACAGGCGCTCTGCTTGGAAGCTGCTGCTCTGCAGAGCGCCACAGCCCCCTGTGCTCTGCAGGACAGGCCATGTTCTGCCTGCGACTGTCACATCTCATCCATCAGTGAAGACCCTAGAGGGGCCTCCTATCTGTACCCAATAAACATCATGTACTCAGCAACCTGTGCACACGAGGAGCAGAGGAGAGAGAGACACGTGCAGTGTACAGATGGACGGAGACATGGAAAATGTCAGACGGCGCTCACCCTCAACCCAAAATATAAAGGCACTCACATGGCGGCACTCCCGGGAGAGTGGCAATATTCTTCTGTGCACTCACAAATGACACGCAGAGTCCTCACTGAAAACATAAGAAAGAACAAATTATGTAACAATTAGAGGGGTCTTACAGGTGCATTCAGTGTCTCAGTGGGCATTATATGTTACTGTGCAGAGCTGCACTCAAGTCAATCCCTTTAAGGTTGAGTATATTACTCCTTTACGTAAGATGGTGGAATTATGTTGCACCATTGCCATCAAGCAGCCATAGAAAGAGCTGATCAAACAGATTCCCAGGACCCTTGTAGGCGTGGGTTACACTTTTGCAGCTGCACCAGTTTTTCAAACTTCCTTGAACTTATAAGTAATTATGGCATCCGGACCCGGGTTCTGCAAACTTCCTAGACCCTGGCGGTAACTCCGTGGCATCCGGACCCGGGTTCTGCAAACTTTCTAGACCCTGGCGGTAACTCCGTGGCATCCGGACCCGGGTTCTGCAAACTTTCTAGACCCTGGCGGTAACTCCGTGGCATCCGGACCCGGGTTCTGCAAACTTCCTAGACCCTGGCGGTAACTCCGTGGCATCCGGTCCCGGGTTCTGCAAACTTCCTAGACCCTGGCGGTAACTCTGTGGCATGCGGACCAGAGTTCTGCAAACTTCCTAGACCCTGGCGTTACTCCGTGGCATCTGGAGAAGGGTCCTGCAAGCGACATGTGACGCAAGGCCTAGTCACCAAGAAGCGTTGTACCACCATGTCATGATGTGGGTTTTGAAAAACACCAAAAGGTGCCGAGGATGCAGGCATATGACGTTTGCAAAACACTGGACCGGATGCCATGGATTTACCGCTAGGGTCCTGCAAAGAATACCCACCACTATATGTCAGATTATGGAATGAGCTGACATCTCCTGCCTACGGGGTTCCTCCTTTATGGTTCATAGCAAGACCCCCTCCATGGTATCTATATACACTACAAGGGCACATGGACTGGTATTCTCCTTACGAGATGACCCCTTTAAACAACAATATCTGGGGTGTGAGCCTCTTTACGCCTCGTGTTATACTCCGGTCACTGGTCGCCTTGTGAAAGGGGTAATAACGGTTCTTACCAATGCCCTCCAGTTTTCTTTGCGGACTGCGTTGGTGCGGCAGGTTTTGCAGATCTTCCACAGCAGGTTTATACGGTTCCTTTATATCGTCTGGGTACAGCTTTTTCGGAACCCCCAGCACATATGGCATTGCTGTGCTGTACATATCCATAACCTGGAGAAGAGATTCCTCCTGGGCAAACATCACCTGTCTGAGGGGCAAGAAGATATATTTAAATCGGTCATGGCGTTCCCACCTTGGGCCGTCCATCTACGGTAAGGACAAGAACGGCCGGTGGTCTCTAGTGAGATGACCCTTATGCATCTATATTAAATAGAGCGACCGATATAATTACCTGTATAGAGCGAGAAGCGGCGGCCATAGTGGGGGAAAGAAGCTGTCCTCCAAGCAGTCCAGGCAGACGTCCTTCACTTGTGGGCTCAAAGGGAAATCCAGCGAGAACATGGCGCAAGAAAGCAATCGGTCTGGAGAATGGGGAGGGGGGGGTAAAATCACAAATTAATGCAGTAAACATTTTGATATAAAACTAATCCTATCACTTCCCTTACTGACACATCATCATATAACTGCTCATCATTAGACCACTAGGTATGATCTGAACGTGCCCCCCCCATACGGACACATTTTGGGGGACTACTTTTATATTTTATCACTTTCAGCCTATAGGGACGGGCCCAAGGGGCTACGACATCCTGTGCTGCCCCCTTGTGTATAAATATGGTATAACCCAAATTGTAAAGACTGTTTGGAGAAGTTTCTTTTGCCTTGGTCATAATCCCCCTCCCCCCCCAAAAAAAAACCAAAAAAAAAAACAAAAAGCGTATGGTCATCATAGAAAGCCGAAATAATACTGTCATATGGGTGGGCATAACTTCTGTTGCCATAAGGGCACGTATAGCGATTTCTGTTTCCAGGGTCACATCAGATTAACCCTTCGTCACTCACCTCTGGCATTGTGGATCTCCGTAACCACGACGTTTAGGTGCTGGGACGGGGTCAGTCTTTGCAGCGCGGCTGGCACGGTCAGCGACGTAGGGGACAGCAGATTTTCCAAGTCCTCAAAAGAGGTCTCTAGGTCTTTCCGGCACGGTCCTGTACTAAGCTCAATGCTGTTTTCCCAGCTTTCCAGCCCATCTCCTATGGAGCGGCTGTGCTGAATGGAGGGCCGGCGAGGATCAGGGAGAAACTGGAAGCTTTTTGAGGATTTTAGCTGCGGCAGGCAGACAGACGATCCAGCCCCGTTATCGGCCTGGAGGGAACGACGGAAGAGTTTGGTGGCCGAGGTTGCCTTAGAGGGGTCCTTACTGATGACGGGATACAGGCGGCTGTAGATCTGGCACTGGAGATGGATCACTAGTTTGGCGAGAGGATGATCCGATGAGCTGGGATCAATGGGAACAAAACGCAATTAGACAGGGTACAATAGGGAGGAGGGGGTGTCACTTATTGGCTTTCCAGTAGACTACAACTTTGCAAGTCGCAGACAAGTTGTCCGAGAAGTCGCCTTGCAGCCCCAGCCTAGGAGTTCGGACCCTTCCCAATCCCCCCCGTCTCCAATACTGTGTGTATTACCTGAGGATTTGGCAGAGATAGCTGGAAACCGCCTCTACGTCACCCGGATTGTTCTTAATCTTCTCCTTATAGCCGGCCGGCCATCTCTAATGAACAACAACATTTAGGATCATAAAGAGGAAACGTATCGAGCTTCGTATAGCAACTCGCTCTCATCACATCCCATTGCCCGGAGCCACCGGTGTGGACGCGGCTCATTCTACAGAGCTCAAGTATGTTCTTCTAACACCAAGGAGGAAATGTTGTGGAATGATGGAAGCCTCAGGATGGGTAGACGCATTACTGATCGTGAAAGAAGGGGAAAAAAAAAACGGTAACAAATGTTCAAAACATCTAGATTTATTCAGTATGGCGTGTGAACCACGTGCAGAAATCCAGGCACTTACAGCTTCCATCACTGGGGTTATTAACGGTTGTCTGAGGAATCATCAAGATCCGCTGCTGGCAGCTCCTGTGTAATCACCGACCAATGACGTCCCCGATGTGCTCAATGGGAGATAAGTCAGGAGCCACTGCAGCCGTGGGAGCACATTCAGGGCACACAGGAACATTAGCAACATGCGGCCTGTTATGTTGTAAAATGGCTGCCCCACTGAGATGTTAGGGACCTGGAATTAAGACTAGAGGGGTCCAAATACTGTACATTATACACACACACACACACACAATAATCCCAGGGGTAGGACCACTGTGACATTCCCTCTTAAACAAAAATAATTTCTCCTCAACAATTGCAAAAAAAAAAAAAATATATATATTTTTAATGAAGTAAAATATGTAAACTAATTAAGAGGTTTGATATTTTCCACTAATAAAACACTCTGGGGAGCAGCTGCTGAAATTTGCCATGAAAACCTAGTGTATATTACAACTGCACTCCATCTACTTCCATGGGAGCGGCGGTGTAACGTGTGACCCCCCCCCTTCCGTCCACTTCCATGGGAGTGGCGGTGTAACGTGTGACCCCCCCCTTCCGTCCACTTCCATGGGAGCGGCGGTGTAACGTGTGGTCCACTTCCATGGGAGCGGCGGTGTAACGTGTGACCCCCTTCCGTCCACTTCCATGGGAGCGGCGGTGTAACGTGTGGTCCACTTCCATGGGAGCGGCGGTGTAACGTGTGACCCACTTCCATGGGAGCGGCGGTGTAACGTGTGACCCCAATCCGTCCACTTCCATGGGAGCGGCGGTGTAACGTGTGGTCCACTTCCATGGGAGCGGCGGTGTAACGTGTGACCCCCTTCCGTCCACTTCCATGGAAGCGGCGGTGTAACGTGTGGTCCACTTCCATGGGAGCGGTGGTGTAACGTGTGACCCCGCTCCGTCCACTTCCATGGGAACGGCGGCGTAATGTGTGACCCCCGCTCCGTCCACTTCCATGGGATCGGCAGTGTAATGTGTGACACACCCCCCCCGGCTCCGTCCACTTCCATGGGAACGGCGGTGTAATGTGTGACCCCCCCCACTCCGTCCACTTCCATGGGAACGGCGGTGTAATGTGTGACCCCCCCCACTCCGTCCACTTCCATGGGAACGGCGGTGTAATGTGTGACCCCCCCACTCCGTCCACTTCCATGGGAACGGCGGTGTAATGTGTGACCCCCCCCCTTCCATGGGAACGGCGGTGTAATGTGTGACCCCCCCCCTTCCATGGGAACGGCGGTGTAATGTGTGACCCCCGCTCCGTCCACTTCCATGGTAACGGCGGTGTAATGTGTGACCCCCGCTCCGTCCACTTCCATGGGAACGGCGGTGTAATGTGTGACCCCTGCTCCGTCCACTTCCATGGGAGCGGCGGTGTAACGTGTGACCCCCGCTCCGTCCACTTCCATGGGAGCAGTGGTGTAATGTGTGACCCCCGCTCCATCCACTGCATTACTACTCCCATAGAAGTGGACGGAGCAAGGTCACACCACCACTCCCTTAGAAGTGGATGGTGCAGGGGTGTCACTCGGTACACCATTGCCCCCACAGAAATGGAGGGAGCAGGGTCACATTAATTGCCCCCCAGCCCCTCCCACAAAAAAAATATCGGGTTCACAAAAGCATATCTTGTAACTTTGCTGCCCTTACAAAGTAATTTTTGTCTTATTGAGCCCCCTAGATTCCCCATATAGTACAGTGGTCCCCGCGGTCACCATGATGGGCATTACATACACAGCTCTGGACATGACGGCCATCTGCAGCCTTGTATTGTACTAGTGACGTCAGGCTGCGATCACCTCGCCCTGCACATCGGCTCCCGCCACCGCGCAGATGCGGTCAGACAGTGACCGTAGGCTCCGATGTACAGGGGCTGCAGTATTTGGGGTGTGTAAGTGTCGTACACACCAGCAAATGTTTCCTCGTTTCCCATCACTTACAGATCAGTACCGCGTCTTTCCATCCTGTGATTTCCAGAATCCACGACTTTTTATTCTCGGTGTATAAAGGACACAGAAACCATTGAGAGACACAACTCACGTAGTCCTGCTCGTACTCCAGCACGGCGGTGTACAGCTCCTTCTGCTCTTCCTCCTCCGGGCTCATCCGCTTTTCTTTTTTGAACAGTCTGCAGTCAAAACAGAAGCAGCTGAGGAAAAAGGAAACCACCCCCCCCATGGCGGGGCCTCAGGGATCTACCTGCCGGACTCCTGCTGCAGCCGCTGCCTGCGCTCCTCCGCTTTCCTCTGCAGCTGAGGACGATCGTTAAGGATTCCTTTAGCGTTTCTTAGGCCTTTTAGTTTAAGAAAAAAAGTCAATGATTCAATTAGGAAATATAAAGACAGCAAAAAAATTACAAAATAAAACCCTCCCTGCACCCAGAACATCGGCACATGAAGGATACAGTGTCTTCTCGGGCCTTGGCTATTACCAGGTTCTCCATCATCTGTCTCTGCAGTGACAGTGTCTGGAAGAAAGAAACAGAGTTGTTTCCCAGGACTTTTATATTGATGACCGACCCATAATGAAGGTCATCAATATAAGATTGGTGGGGGTCCGACGCCCGGCAGCCCCCACAATCTGCCGTCCTGACCTCCAGCAGTGGTACTGTATACGGAGCGGTGCATTACAGCTCCACGCCCGGTGCAGCCACGGCCGGGTACTGCAGACGGACTATTTTCCCTCCCTTTTATGGCAAATTAATGGGGTCCTACAAAAAAAAAATAAAAAAAAAATGACCACGTATGTGAACAGGATAGAAAAGAAAAAAAAGTTATAAAGTGGAAAAATTGGCCACAGGGGAAATGGGTAGTCCGGCCGTAGTATATGGATGACCCATCTGTAGGGTAGGTGATCCATGTTAGTGGTGGTCTACCACCCCCACCCATCAGCTGCTACCACCCCGATGTAAACAAGCAGCTGCACAATGGCAGTAGCGGCCGCTCCCTCCCGAGTTCTGCAGGACCCAGGAGCGGCTGCTACACATGACATGGAGCCGGTGTATTTGGATCGGTAAGACCACCATCAATCTGATATTAATGACCAGTCCAAAAGCTGCATTTACAGAGTGCGATTATCATGTACGAGTGTTCCCAGAAGGGTAGTTTTGCTAGACTGGTGCAAATGAGAAAAAAGAAAAACTACTCATTCCTTGCGTGAAATGATCTTTTGGGCTGTACACAAAATAGTTCTCGGCAGCACATCGATCTACGCAAGCTAGACTCGTGCTGCCGAGAACAATGGCTGGGCTAATAAGCGACCGTCAGATCGGTAAATATCTACCGATCGGCCTTCGCTTAACACCGCAAATTCGGCTGGAGAAAAGGCTAAATCATAAATATAAGGCATTAAATATTATGGATTTATAATGGAAAAAAAAAGGGAGAAATCTAGAATAAAGCTTCTTACTGCAGAGATTGGAGAGGAATCCTGCGGAGGAGCAGAAAGTCCGGCAGATCTGTGATCCTGGTTGTATGTCCTGGGTCTGACCATTTGTTTCTCTTTGTGAGATTTTAAAGGGTCCCAAACAAGACCCCTCCACCCTCCTAGTCAGGTGAGAGGAGGACGGCTAATTACATGCAAGGGAAGTTTGCTCCCAGGACATTACTCTAATTTATGGCACAGTTTCCAGTAGGAACCTCCTGGAGGTAGGGTGTTGACCGCCATGTTTCCGAGCATACCAAAAATCTCAAATCTTTAAACCAGAGAAGTGATGAAGGTTCTCGATCATGAATAGGAGGAACATGGAATTATGACATGGAGATATTAGATTCCAGTGTCCCATGCATGGAGGGGTCTGGAGACAGGAGGTCTATGTCAGGTGTCACCTGCCATTAGCATCTCTATACATGAGGCCCCAGAGAGGACAATGGGCGTCTGTGGAGGATAATGTCCTCATCTCTATGTGGAGCACAGACTGTTGACAAACAAACCCAGAGTGTGAGGATTGTGCAAGGCTGGATTTGCATTAGAATCCTCAATCTTCAGTGTGGAGGAGGCGGGAGATGTGCAGATAACTTCTTTTAAAGGAACTGGTTCCAAACAAGACACAATCAGAATCTAAACCTCCCCCCAAGAAAAGGGGCATTTCTTGAAGCAGTTTCCATTTGAAGAACTCAATTTTTGAATACAGAGGAAAAAACAAAAAAAAAAAAAAAAAAAAACACCACACATCGGAGACATCCTGACCTTTGTGTTTGGCTGGAGACTGATTATATTGGTAATGAAGCTGTATGGTGACCACACCAGTTTTCAGGGTAACATGCCCAGCTTTCTCAGAGTCCTGGATGGTAAGTATATTACAAGGATGACTTACTATACAGGGGTCTGGTAAAGTTGGGTGGTGTCGGATCTGGCCGACCATATAGCTGGTCACCCAGCTTTACCAGGAAAAGAATATCTGAAAACCCTATCTTGCTATATCTTGACAGGAGCATCATGGCCACGTCAGTAATCCATGGCTGGCGGACCCCAGACGGGCAAACCTCAGGGGAGATGTAGTTTGGGCAAGTTCAATTTCGGACGGCCGATAGCTTTCTCATAGAAAACACAAAAGTGATTTGCAGTCCGTAATCGGGGTACAGGGGAGCGGCAGCTGGGGATCTCCTTACCTGTCTGCCAAAATTTGGGTCAGAAGACCTGCTTCATGGCAAAATCAGAAATTTATATTCTTCAAAGAAGAGAGGATGGAATGAACATTCCGCACCATGCTATGCAGCAATATCCATACATTTATAGTTAGTGTAAAAAAAAACAAAAAAAAACACTATAAGGCAAGGGAAATAAAGTCAGATTTAAACCCGAAATATCCTGCGTCACTGCGCAAACAAGAAGCTGAAAAAAAAAAAAAAAGTGTAAGGTTACCACTAGAAAAACTTGTGTAATGCATAATGCGCATCTCCTTACAGCTGGCTCCATATTCCGAGCCCCCCACAGTGGTGGTCGCAGTGACCCCCGTTCTGTCGGACTCATCCAGACACTATGTCCCATGGACGGCCGCTTTATTTAGGCTGTTCCAAATTAGATGCAGCTTAAATGTGGTTTGGAAACTGAAAACCAAAAGATAAACGATAGGGAAAGTGAAGTGAGCAGACGGGGAGGGAAGGCGTAGTGACTGACGGGCGGCCACCATATCCATACAGGGCACAGACGCGTACGCTCGGGGATCGGGCACACACCTTTCCTCGGGCTCCCCCCTGCCTGCCCCATCGCCTTCTTTTGCAGATACTCGTCCTAGAAAGCTGGATGCTCAGGAATCATTCATTGCAAACTACACTGTGCCCTCCTGCTGAGGGTCTGACTGCTGACGATGGGGGATGGGAGCTCCCACCTGTGAAACTTCTAATTATCTCCACTGGCCCATTAACCTGTCGGTGGAGGCTGGAAGCCCCGAGACCGATCAGACGGCCGTCACCTGATCGATGCTTAAGGGTATGTGCACACACTGCGGATCTGCAGCGGATTTGGCCCTGCGGATGGCACAGCAGATCCGCAAGCAATGTACAGTACCATGTTAGCCAATGGGATTTCTAAACTGCAATGCACACGCTGTGGATTTTTCTGCGCGGATTTGCTAGGGTTTTCAATCCACAGCATGTCAATTCTCTCTGCGGATTCCGCAGCGGTTTGACACCTGTTCCATTGTCCAGGTGTCAAACCGCAGGGGAAAACAGCAGGACACTTTACTTGCGGTTTTAACTGCAAATCCGCAGGTGAATCCGCACTGTGTGCGCTCACCCTAATGGCTGTCTCTCCCATACACCGGATCGCTCCTGTGATCTCTAGGAGAAAGCTGCCGACAAACATCTCTGCCGGTGACTTCACTCAGGGAGATCGAAATCGGACATGTCCAATCAACATCTCCCCCGACAATCAGTCACACTCCGATATCGACAGGTTTAGCCGGCAGTCTAATGTGTATGGGGGTCGCCGGCTGAAAATGCTGATATCGGGGTAAAGTTGGGGACCCCGCAAATATTAGAGCAGTGATCTCCAACGCCAGTCCTCAGAGCTATCAAACAGATCAGGATTTCCTTAGTACTGCATGGGTGATAATTCCATCATGATCTGTTGGTGGCTCCTGAGGACTTGAGTTGGTGAACAATGGTCTAATGTGTATGGGCCCCCCTCCCCCAGAGGCGTGCGGCTGGTGTGAACCTCCTCAATATCCCCCCGTTGGGCTGTGACTGATGGATCTCTCTTCTGCCAGATGGTTTGTGTTCCTGAAACATGAACTTGTAGCACATTTCCAAATAATATATGAAGTGTCCCTTTAATTCACGTAACAATGGCAGCCGTAATAGCGCCCCCTGTAGGGGCTGTCACCCGCTCCAACATGTGAATCAGGCTTTATATTTGGCCACTTACCAACGAAGTCTTCTGCGCCGCCTGCCTGGGGTTCAGCCGGGCCAACCGGACTTCATACGCAGCCCGGAGCTTCTGGTTCTGTATGGACGCCTCTTCTAGGGGGGTGAGCTCCCTGGTAACAGACACATCATTACTGGGTTGCTCCCCTGACCAGGAGGATCTTGGGGTACTCACTTTTTAGAACTCTGAACTTCAGCCGCCCTCAGCATTTGGAAAACCTCTGGTGTTGGAAAAGCTCTGAGCTTCTGAGCCTCATCTGAACAAGCTCGTCGGTGCCTATAGTGATGGCTGGGACTGGGAGCCACCGGTGACGTCACTGAGGTGGTCGCGGAAGTAGCGGACGATGTGCTTGTAGTCTTTATAGTAGATGGCGGAATGGGGACTTCAGAAATACGATTTTCCGGTGACTGTAAATTAACATCCGATTTACCTAAAACAAAAATCATGACGGGCCTAAGGTTTGTTACAGTGTATCAGTGCAACATATCTATTCTAGTGAAATCCCAGCGCAAAGAGTGGGCCTGCACTGATACACTGTAACAAACCCTCAGCTTAGGAGGGTAGTGAAATAATCAGATTCAGGTCATTGCATTCATTTAGTTTCCAGACACCTATAGACAGAGGCTGGAAGCAGAGTGGTCTCACCCAACTTATCCGCCGTCGTCCGTGCCCTCTCGAGACATTGTTCCGCTAACTTCAGCATCTTCAGGGAGTCCGGGCTCAGGGCGTCATTTACTGATAGGGACAGAAGTTACAGAGTTTGACGCTTCTACTTTAAAATAAAAACAACAACTTTTTCCTTCAGCTCTGACCACACGATGGCGCCGTTGTAATGAATCTAATTAGATGGAGCGCTGCTTACCTTTCTGCTTGGCTTCCTCAGCCAGGGTTTGGGAAATGAAGCTCACGCCCCTGAGGTATTCCACATAGGCGTCCTGGGAAAAGCAAGAAAATATTTTATTTAATTTATAATTTTTTCTTTTTTTAAACTGTTCTATTTATTTTTTAAGCCCCCAGCACTATTATAATCATAATAAAAAATTGATCCACAAACTATTTAACCCCTGCAGTAAACTGTGTAAAAAAAAAAACAAACAATAGGTCAGAATTGTGATTTTTTTTTTTGTCTCTTTTTTTCCCCCATTTCAACGCACTTGGGAATTTTTTGTACATTTTATGGCAAAAGTGAATTTGAAACTAAAACTAGTCCTGAAATAGAAACACGTCCTCACGTGTGGACAAAAAGATAAAATAATAAAAAGTTATGGCTTTTGGAAGAAGAGGAGGAAAATAGCCCCCCCAAAAAAAATGGGTGTTTGTATTCCTGCAGCGCCACCGCAGGTGGAATGAGGTATTACACTTTTACGGTAAGTAATATAGGACCATGTTCC
Source organism: Dendrobates tinctorius (assembly GCF_039654945.1). Taxonomy (NCBI): domain Eukaryota; kingdom Metazoa; phylum Chordata; class Amphibia; order Anura; family Dendrobatidae; genus Dendrobates; species Dendrobates tinctorius. The sequence continues at coordinate 20,072,317 of NW_027361677.1, forward strand.
ACTTCTGCAGACAGAATCACTTCTCTGTAGTGACGGTCGCCCCGCTGCTCATTACATCAGTCCTTCTGTTAATCACTGGTGCCATCTCCGCCGCCGCGCTCTACATGGAGCCCAGACCAGAAGAGCAGGTAGGAATACAAGTCTGGGCAGATGTGGAGCCGCCCTGGGTGAGCTGTATCCTGGCGCTGTCCCGCACCGGGTGATTGCAGCTCTTGGGTGTTAGCGGTCAGCGGGGGGCACGGTGAAATATTCATCCCGCCAACCAATAAGAAATGTGATCAGTAAGGGGCCCCCCGGTATTAGAAGGCGGACCCCCGATGATGACCCATAGAGGCGCCGACACATCCGTACAAAGCTCTGCGTGATGGCCGGGGGTCTCAGGATCACAGACCCCACTAATCTGCATGCAATAAAAGAGAAAACCCAACTCTAGGACTAGTAATGTAAATGAGATTTGCCATTCATTCTAAAGAATATAGAATAAAAAAAATTAATATTTAAAATATATATTTTTTAATAAACGATCCAAGTTTGTTGTCGCCGCCCTCGCGCTGCGGAATCTCGCCGGACGAACATCGTGACCGTACCGCGAACGCTGGGAACCGGTGGAGACAGGAGGGTTTTTGGTTTTTCTTCACCTTTTCGTCCCTTTTGCCTTTTCCGCTCCATTATATGACAGGGTGACGGCACAACGCGTAATTCGGCCGGAGAGACGGAAAAATACAACAGTGACGGAACGCAGAGGAAAAAATGGAAACCGACAGCGAAGCATGAGAAAGGAAGGGGTTAAGCCTTAGTGGGGGCTGATGGTGGAGGACAGGTCTCTCTGACAGCCCCTCCCATAGAGGACGCCCCCCGGTGCTCACCCGGTGCCGGCTCCCGGTGTCCAGCTGGATCGCCCTGTCCGCCAGCTTCATCGCCCTCTGCAGCGGCTTCAGCGCCCCGTCCGAACAGGAAGCCATGACTGACGAACCAACTACGGGAACAGCCGGCACCCGGAACTCTTATGCTGAGCCTCAGGGGTCCACCCGGAATGTAAACAGTCACTGCACAATCCGGAGCGAATTACTAGCGGACCAGCAAAGGGACGAGGAAATGGTCACAGCACCATCTGGCGGCCGGAGGATCGCATAGCAATTACTATTGAATGGAAATAGGAATTACTAATTAATATGAATTATCGTGATAGTCATGATATCAGATACGGAGGTTTACACAGTAACGTAATGTGGACAGAGGAGGATTTATTTCTGAAACGATTTTTTTCAGATCTAAACCCGTTATTACATGGTCCGAATGTAGTCTCTACACGTGACCAGCAGGGGGAGACGTGCCCAGCGGGAGGAAGCGGTGGCACTGAGTCCCCCGGCTGGATGGCGGCTCCCGGGCTGCCGCTAGGGGGTGAGGCCGCGGAATGAAGCGGGACAGGCGCGGGCGGAACACGTCCTGTCACCGGAGGGCTTCCCGGGCTACGGCGACAGAAAGGAGCCAAGTGCCCAAACCGCCCTCAACCGAGCCCAGAGCGGGTAAGGAACGGGGGCCGGAGAGCGAGCCAGAGCTGCTGCAGAACCTCTTACCATGTATGTACACAGTGACTGCACCAGCAGAATAGTGAGTGCAGCTCTGGGGTATAATACAGGATGTAACTCAGGATCAGTAATGTAATGTATGTACACAGTGACTGCACCAGCAGAATAGTGAGTGCAGCTCTGGGGTATAATACAGGATGTAACTCAGGATCAGTAATGTAATGTATGTACACAGTGACTGCACCAGCAGAATAGTGAGTGCAGCTCTGGGGTATAATACAGGATGTAACTCAGGATCAGTAATGTAATGTATGTATGTACACAGTGACTGCACCAGCAGAATAGTGAGTGCAGCTCTGGAGTATAATACAAGAGATAACTCAGGATCAGTCATGTAATGTATGTACACAGTGACTGCACCAGCAGAATAGTGAGTGCAGCTCTGGGGTATAATACAGGATGTAACTCCGGATCAGTAATGTATGTACACAGTGACTGCACCAGCAGAATAGTGAGTGCAGCTCTGGGGTATAATACAGGATGTAACTCAGGATCAGTAATGTAATGTATGTACACAGTGACTGCACCAGCAGAATAGTGAGTGCAGCTCTGGGGTATAATACAGGATGTAACTCAGGATCAGTAATGTATGTACACAGTGACTGCACCAGCAGAATAGTGAGTGCAGCTCTGGAGTATAATACAGGATGTAACTCAGGATCAGTAATGTAATGTATGTACACAGTGACTGCACCAGCAGAATAGTGAGTGCAGCTCTGGAGTATAATACAGGATGTAACTCAGGATCAGTAATGTAATGTATGTACACAGTGACTGCACCAGCAGAATAGTGAGTGCAGCTCTGGAGTATAATACAGGATGTAACTCAGGATCAGTAATGTAATGTATGTACACAGTGACTGCACCAGCAGAATAGTGAGTGCAGCTCTGGAGTATAATACAAGAGATAACTCAGGATCAGTAATGTAATGTATGTACACAGTGACTGCACCAGCAGAATAGTGAGTGCAGCTCTGGAGTATAATACAGGATGTAACTCAGGATCAGTAATGTATGTACACAGTGACTGCACCAGCAGAATAGTGAGTGCAGCACTGGGGTATAATACAGGATGTAACTCAGGATCAGTAATGTAATGTATGTACACAGTGACTGCACCAGCAGGATAGTGAGTGCAGCTCTGGAGTATAATACAGGATGTAACTCAGGATCAGTAATGTATGTACACAGTGACTGCAGCAGCAGAATAGTGAGTTCAGCACTGGGGTATAATACAGGATGTAACTCAGGATCAGTAATGTAATGTATGTACACAGTGACTGCACCAGCAGAATAGTGAGTGCGGCTCTGGGGTATAATACAGGATGTAACTCAGGATGAGTAATGTAATGTATGTACACAGTGACTGCACCAGCAGAATAGTGAGTGCAGCTCTGGAGTATAATACAGGATGTAACTCAGGATCAGTAATGTAATGTATGTACACAGTGACTGCACCAGCAGAATAGTGAGTGCAGCTCTGGAGTATAATACAAGAGATAACTCAGGATCAGTAATGTAATGTATGTACACAGTGACTGCACCAGCAGAATAGTGAGTGCAGCTCTGGAGTATAATACAGGATGTAACTCAGGATCAGTAATGTATGTACACAGTGACTGCACCAGCAGAATAGTGAGTGCAGCACTGGGGTATAATACAGGATGTAACTCAGGATCAGTAATGTAATGTATGTACACAGTGACTGCACCAGCAGGATAGTGAGTGCAGCTCTGGAGTATAATACAGGATGTAACTCAGGATCAGTAATGTATGTACACAGTGACTGCAGCAGCAGAATAGTGAGTGCAGCACTGGGGTATAATACAGGGTGTAACTCAGGATCAGTAATGTAATGTATGTACACAGTGACTGCAGCAGCAGAATAGTGAGTGCAGCTCTGGAGTATAATACAGGGTGTAACTCAGGATCAGTAATGTAATGTATGTACACAGTGACTGCACCAGCAGAATAGTGAGTGCAGCTCTGGAGTATAATACAGGATGTAACTCAGGATCAGTAATGTAATGTATGTACACAGTGACTGCACCAGCAGAATAGTGAGTGCAGCTCTGGAGTATAATACAAGAGATAACTCAGGATCAGTAATGTAATGTATGTACACAGTGACTGCACCAGCAGAATAGTGAGTGCAGCTCTGGGGTATAATACAGGATGTAACTCAGGATCAGTAATGTAATGTATGTACACAGTGACTGCACCAGCAGAATAGTGAGTGCAGCTCTGGGGTATAATACAGGATGTAACTCCGGATCAGTAATGTATGTACACAGTGACTGCACCAGCAGAATAGTGAGTGCAGCTCTGGGGTATAATACAGGATGTAACTCAGGATCAGTAATGTAATGTATGTACACAGTGACTGCACCAGCAGAATAGTGAGTGCAGCTCTGGGGTATAATACAGGATGTAACTCAGGATCAGTAATGTATGTACACAGTGACTGCACCAGCAGAATAGTGAGTGCAGCTCTGGAGTATAATACAGGATGTAACTCAGGATCAGTAATGTAATGTATGTACACAGTGACTGCACCAGCAGAATAGTGAGTGCAGCTCTGGAGTATAATACAGGATGTAACTCAGGATCAGTAATGTAATGTATGTACACAGTGACTGCACCAGCAGAATAGTGAGTGCAGCTCTGGAGTATAATACAGGATGTAACTCAGGATCAGTAATGTAATGTATGTACACAGTGACTGCACCAGCAGAATAGTGAGTGCAGCTCTGGAGTATAATACAAGAGATAACTCAGGATCAGTAATGTAATGTATGTACACAGTGACTGCACCAGCAGAATAGTGAGTGCAGCTCTGGAGTATAATACAGGATGTAACTCAGGATCAGTAATGTATGTACACAGTGACTGCACCAGCAGAATAGTGAGTGCAGCACTGGGGTATAATACAGGATGTAACTCAGGATCAGTAATGTAATGTATGTACACAGTGACTGCACCAGCAGGATAGTGAGTGCAGCTCTGGAGTATAATACAGGATGTAACTCAGGATCAGTAATGTATGTACACAGTGACTGCAGCAGCAGAATAGTGAGTGCAGCACTGGGGTATAATACAGGATGTAACTCAGGATCAGTAATGTAATGTATGTACACAGTGACTGCACCAGCAGAATAGTGAGTGCGGCTCTGGGGTATAATACAGGATGTAACTCAGGATGAGTAATGTAATGTATGTACACAGTGACTGCACCAGCAGAATAGTGAGTGCAGCTCTGGAGTATAATACAGGATGTAACTCAGGATCATTAATGTAATGTATGTACACAGTGACTGCACCAGCAGAATAGTGAGTGCAGCTCTGGAGTATAATACAAGAGATAACTCAGGATCAGTAATGTAATGTATGTACACAGTGACTGCACCAGCAGAATAGTGAGTGCAGCTCTGGAGTATAATACAGGATGTAACTCAGGATCAGTAATGTATGTACACAGTGACTGCACCAGCAGAATAGTGAGTGCAGCACTGGGGTATAATACAGGATGTAACTCAGGATCAGTAATGTAATGTATGTACACAGTGACTGCACCAGCAGGATAGTGAGTGCAGCTCTGGAGTATAATACAGGATGTAACTCAGGATCAGTAATGTATGTACACAGTGACTGCAGCAGCAGAATAGTGAGTGCAGCACTGGGGTATAATACAGGGTGTAACTCAGGATCAGTAATGTAATGTATGTACACAGTGACTGCAGCAGCAGAATAGTGAGTGCAGCTCTGGAGTATAATACAGGGTGTAACTCAGGATCAGTAATGTAATGTATGTACACAGTGACTGCACCAGCAGAATAGTGAGTGCAGCTCTGGAGTATAATACAGGATGTAACTCAGGATCAGTAATGTAATGTATGTACACAGTGACTGCACCAGCAGAATAGTGAGTGCAGCTCTGGGGTATAATACAGGATGTAACTCAGGATCAGTAATGTAATGTATGTACACAGTGACTGCACCAGCAGGATAGTGAGTGCAGCTCTGGAGTATAATACAGGATGTAACTCAGGATCAGTAATGTATGTACACAGTGACTGCAGCAGCAGAATAGTGAGTGCAGCACTGGGGTATAATACAGGATGTAACTCAGGATCAGTAATGTAATGTATGTACACAGTGACTGCACCAGCAGAATAGTGAGTGCGGCTCTGGGGTATAATACAGGATGTAACTCAGGATGAGTAATGTAATGTATGTACACAGTGACTGCACCAGCAGAATAGTGAGTGCAGCTCTGGAGTATAATACAGGATGTAACTCAGGATCAGTAATGTAATGTATGTACACAGTGACTGCACCAGCAGAATAGTGAGTGCAGCTCTGGAGTATAATACAGGATGTAACTCAGGATCAGTAATGTATGTACACAGTGACTGCACCAGCAGAATAGTGAGTGCAGCTCTGGAGTATAATACAGGATGTAACTCAGGATCAGTAATGTAATGTATGTACACAGTGACTGCACCAGCAGAATAGTGAGTGCAGCTCTGGAGTATAATACAGGATGTAACTCAGGATCAGTAATGTATGTACACAGTGACTGCACCAGCAGAATAGTGAGTGCAGCTCTGGAGTATAATACAGGATGTAACTCAGGATCAGTAATGTAATGTATGTACACAGTGACTGCACCAGCAGAATAGTGAGTGCAGCTCTGGAGTATAATACAGGATGTAACTCAGGATCAGTAATGTAATGTATGTACACAGTGACTGCACCAGCAGAATAGTGAGTGCAGCACTGGGGTATAATACAGGATGTAGCTCAGGATCAGTAATGTAATGTATGTACACAGTGACTGCACCAGCAGAATAGTGAGTGCAGCTCTGGAGTATAATACAGGATGTAACTCAGGATCAGTAATGTAATGTATGTACACAGTGACTGCACCAGCAGAATAGTGAGTGCAGCTCTGGGGTATAATACAGGATGTAGCTCAGGATCAGTAATGTAATGTATGTACACAGTGACTGCACCAGCAGAATAGTGAGTGCAGCTCTGGAGTATAATACAAGATGTAACTCAGGATCAGTAATGTAATGTATGTACACAGTGACTGCACCAGCAGAATAGTGAGTGCAGCTCTGGAGTATAATACAGGATGTAACTCAGGATCAGTAATGTAATGTATGTACACAGTGACTGCACCAGCAGAATAGTGAGTGCAGCTCTGGAGTATAATACAGGATGTAACTCAGGATCAGTAATGTAATGTATGTACACAGTGACTGCACCAGCAGAATAGTGAGTGCAGCTCTGGGGTATAATACAGGATGTAACTCAGGATCAGTAATGTAATGTATGTGCACAGTGACTGCACCAGCAGAATAGTGAGTGCAGCTCTGGGGTATAATACAGGATGTAACTCAGGATCAGTAATGTAATGTATGTGCACAGTGACTGCACCAGCAGAATAGTGAGTGCAGCTCTGGGGTATAATACAGGATGTAACTCAGGATCAGTAATGTAATGTATGTACACAGTGACTGCACCAGCAGAATAGTGAGTGCAGCTCTGGGGTATAATACAGGATGTAACTCAGGATCAGTAATGTATGTACACAGTGACTGCACCAGCAGAACAGTGAGTGCAGCTCTGGGGTATAATACAGGATGTAACTCAGGATCAGTAATGTAATGTGTGTACACAGTGACTGCACCAGCAGAATAGTGAGTGCAGCTCTGGAGTATAATACAGGATGTAACTCAGGATCAGTAATGTAATGTATGTACACAGTGACTGCACCAGCAGAATAGTGAGTGCAGCTCTGGGGTATAATACAGGATGTAACTCAGGATCAGTAATGTATGTACACAGTGACTGCACCAGCAGAACAGTGAGTGCAGCTCTGGGGTATAATACAGGATGTAGCTCAGGATCAGTAATGTAATGTATGTACACAGTGACTGCACCAGCAGAATAGTGAGTGCAGCACTGGGGTATAATACAGGATGTAGCTCAGGATCAGTAATGTAATGTATGTACACAGTGACTGCACCAGCAGAATAGTGAGTGCAGCTCTGGGGTATAATACAGGATGTAACTCAGGATCAGTAATGTAATGTATGTACACAGTGACTGCACCAGCAGAATAGTGAGTGCAGCTCTGGGGTATAATACAGGATGTAACTCAGGATCAGTAATGTAATGTATGTGCACAGTGACTGCACCAGCAGAATAGTGAGTGCAGCTCTGGGGTATAATACAGGATGTAACTCAGGATCAGTAATGTAATGTATGTACACAGTGACTGCACCAGCAGAATAGTGAGTGCAGCTCTGGGGTATAATACAGGATGTAACTCAGGATCAGTAATGTAATGTATGTGCACAGTGACTGCACCAGCAGAATAGTGAGTGCAGCTCTGGGGTATAATACAGGATGTAACTCAGGATCAGTAATGTAATGTATGTACACAGTGACTGCACCAGCAGAATAGTGAGTGCAGCTCTGGGGTATAATACAGGATGTAACTCAGGATCAGTAATGTATGTACACAGTGACTGCACCAGCAGAACAGTGAGTGCAGCTCTGGGGTATAATACAGGATGTAACTCAGGATCAGTAATGTAATGTGTGTACACAGTGACTGCACCAGCAGAATAGTGAGTGCAGCTCTGGAGTATAATACAGGATGTAACTCAGGATCAGTAATGTAATGTATGTACACAGTGACTGCACCAGCAGAATAGTGAGTGCAGCTCTGGGGTATAATACAGGATGTAACTCAGGATCAGTAATGTATGTACACAGTGACTGCACCAGCAGAACAGTGAGTGCAGCTCTGGGGTATAATACAGGATGTAACTCAGGATCAGTAATGTAATGTATGTACACAGTGACTGCACCAGCAGAATAGTGAGTGCAGCTCTGGAGTATAATACAGGATGTAACTCAGGATCAGTAATGTAATGTATGTACACAGTGACTGCACCAGCAGAATAGTGAGTGCAGCTCTGGGGTATAATACAGGATGTAACTCAGGATCAGTAATGTATGTACACAGTGACTGCACCAGCAGAATAGTGAGTGCAGCTCTGGGGTATAATACAGGATGTAACTCAGGATCAGTAATGTATGTACACAGTGACTGCACCAGCAGAACAGTGAGTGCAGCTCTGGAGTATAATACAGGATGTAACTCAGGATCAGTAATGTATGTACACAGTGACTGCACCAGCAGAATAGTGAGTGCAGCTCTGGGGTATAATACAGGATGTAACTCAGGATCAGTAATGTAATGTATGTACACAGTGACTGCACCAGCAGAATAGTGAGTGCAGCTCTGGAGTATAATACAGGAGGTAACTCAAGATCAGTAATGTAATGTATGTACACAGTGACTGCACCAGCAGAATAGTGAGTGCAGCTCTGGGGTATAATACAGGATGTAACTCAGGATCAGTAATGTAATGTATGTGCACAGTGACTGCACCAGCAGAATAGTGAGTGCAGCTCTGGAGTATAATACAGGATGTAACTCAGGATCAGTAATGTAATGTATGTACACAGTGACTGCAGCAGCAGAATAGTGAGTGCAGCTCTGGGGTATAATACAGGATGTAACTCAGGATCAGTAATGTAATGTATGTACACAGTGACTGCTCCAGCAGAATAGTGAGTGCAGCTCTGGAGTATAATATAGGATGTAACTCAGGATCAGTAATGTATGTACACAGTGACTGCACCAGCAGAATAGTGAGTGCAGCTCTGGAGTATAATACAGGATCTAACTCAGGATCAGTAATGTAATGTATGTACACAGTGACTGCACCAGCAGAATAGTGAGTGCAGCTCTGGAGTATAATATAGGATGTAACTCAGGATCAGTAATGTATGTACACAGTGACTGCACCAGCAGAATAGGGAGTGCAGCTCTGGTGTATAATACAGGGTGTAACTCAGGATCAGTAATGTAATGTATGTACACAGTGACTGCACCAGCAAAATAGTGAGTGCAGCTCTGGAGTATAATATAGGATGTAACTCAGGATCAGTAATGTATGTACACAGTGACTGCACCAGCAGAATAGTGAGTGCAGCTCTGGAGTATAATACAGGATGTAACTCAGGATCAGTAATGTAATGTATGTACACAGTGACTGCACCAGCAGAATAGTGAGTGCAGCTCTGGAGTATAATACAGGATGTAACTCAGGATCAGTAATGTATGTACACAGTGACTGCACCAGCAGAATAGTGAGTGCAGCTCTGGGGTATAATACAGGATGTAACTCAGGATCAGTAATGTATGTACACAGTGACTGCACCAGCAGAATAGTGAGTGCAGCTCTGGAGTATAATACAGGATGTAACTCAGGATCAGTAATGTAATGTATGTACACAGTGACTGCACCAGCAGAATAGTGAGTGCAGCTCTGGAGTATAATACAGGATGTAACTCAGGATCAGTAATGTATGTACACAGTGACTGCACCAGCAGAATAGTGAGTGCAGCTCTGGAGTATAATACAGGATGTAACTCAGGATCAGTAATGTAATGTATGTACACAGTGACTGCACCAGCAGAATAGTGAGTGCAGCTCTGGGGTATAATACAGGAGGTAACTCAGGATCAGTAATGTAATGTATGTACACAGTGACTGCACCAGCAAAATAGTGAGTGCAGCTCTGGGGTATAATACAGGATGTAACTCAGGATCAGTAATGTAATGTATGTACACAGTGACTGCACCAGCAGAATAGTGAGTGCAGCTCTGGAGTATAATACAGGATGTAACTCAGGATCAGTAATGTAATGTATGTACACAGTGACTGCACCAGCAGAATAGTGAGTGCAGCTCTGGAGTATAATACAGGATGTAACTCAGGATCAGTAATGTATGTACACAGTGACTGCACCAGCAGAATAGTGAGTGCAGCTCTGGAGTATAATACAGGATGTAACTCAGGATCAGTAATGTAATGTATGTACACAGTGACTGCACCAGCAGAATAGTGAGTGCAGCTCTGGGGTATAATACAGGAGGTAACTCAGGATCAGTAATGTAATGTATGTACACAGTGACTGCACCAGCAGAATAGTGAGTGCAGCTCTGGAGTATAATACAGGAGGTAACTCAGGATCAGTAATGTAATGTATGTAAACAGTGACTGCACCAGCAAAATAGTGAGTGCAGCTCTGGGGTATAATACAGGAGGTAACTCAGGATCAGTAATGTAATGTTTGTACACAGTGACTGCACCAGCAAAATAGTGAGTGCAGCTCTGGAGTATAATACAGGATGTAACTCAGGATCAGTAATGTATGTACACAGTGACTGCACCAGCAGAATAGTGAGTGCAGCTCTGGGGTATAATACAGGAGGTAACTCAGGATCAGTAATGTAATGTATGTAAACAGTGACTGCACCAGCAGAATAGTGAGTGCAGCTCTGGGGTATAATACAGGAGGTAACTCAGGATCAGTAATGTAATGTATGTACACAGTGACTCCACCAGCAGAATAGTGAGTGCAGCTCTGGGGTATAATACAGGAGGTAACTCAGGATCAGTAATGTAATGTATGTAAACAGTGACTGCACCAGCAGAATAGTGAGTGCAGCTCTGGAGTATAATACAGGAGGTAACTCAGGATCAGTAATGTAATGTATGTAAACAGTGACTGCACCAGCAGAATAGTGAGTGCAGCTCTGGGGTATAATACAGGAGGTAACTCAGGATCAGTAATGTAATGTATGTACACAGTGACTCCACCAGCAGAATAGTGAGTGCAGCTCTGGGGTATAATACAGGAGGTAACTCAGGATCAGTAATGTAATGTGTGTACACAGTGACTCCACCAGCAGAATAGTGAGTGCAGCTCTGGAGTATAATACAGGAGGTAACTCAGGATCAGTAATGTAATGTATGTACACAGTGACTGCACCAGCAGAATAGTGAGTGCAGCTCTGGGGTATAATACAGGATGTAACTCAGGATCAGTAATGTAATGTGTGTACACAGTGACTCCACCAGCAGAATAGTGAGTGCAGCTCTGGGGTATAATACAGGAGGTAACTCAGGATCAGTAATGTAATGTGTGTACACAGTGACTGCACCAGCAGAATAGTGAGTGCAGCTCTGGAGTATAATACAGGCTATAACTCAGGATCTGTAATGTATGTACACAGTGACTGCACCAGCAGAATAGTGAGTGCAGCTCTGGGGTATAATACAGGATATAACACAGGATCAGTAATGTAATGTATGTACACAGTGACTGCACCAGCAGAATAGTGAGTGCAGCTCTGGGGTATAATACAGGATATAACACAGGATCAGTAATGTAATGTATGTACACAGTGACTGCACCAGCAGAATAGTGAGCGCAGCTCTGGGGTATAATACAGGATGTAACTCAGGATCAGTAATGTAATGTGTGTACACAGTGACTGCACCAGCAGAATAGTGAGTGCAGCTCTGGGGTATAATACAGGAGGTGACTCAGGATCAGTAATGTAATGTGTGTACACAGTGACTCCACCAGCAGAATAGTGAGTGCAGCTCTGGAGTATAATACAGGAGGTAACTCAGGATCAGTAATGTAATGTATGTACACAGTGATTGCACCAGCAGAATAGTGAGTGCAGCTCTGGGGTATAATACAGGATGTAACTCAGGATCAGTAATGTAATGTGTGTACACAGTGACTGCACCAGCAGAATAGTGAGTGCGGCTCTGGAGTATAATACAGGATGTAACTCAGGATCAGTAATGTAATGTGTGTACACAGTGACTGTACCAGCAGAATAGTGAGTGCAGCTCTGGGGTATAATACAGGAGGTAACTCAGGATCAGTAATGTATGTACACAGTGACTGCACCAGCAGAATAGTGAGTGCAGCTCTGGAGTATAATACAGGAGGTAACTCAGGATCAGTAATGTATGTACACAGTGACTGCACCAGCAGAATAGTGAGTGCAGCTCTGGGGTATAATACAGGAGGTAACTCAGGATCAGTAATGTATGTACACAGTGACTGCACCAGCAGAATAGTGAGTGCAGCTCTGGAGTATAATACAGGAGGTAACTCAGGATCAGTAATGTATGTACACAGTGACTGCACCAGCAGAATAGTGAGTGCAGCTCTGGGGTATAATACAGGAGGTAACTCAGGATCAGTAATGTATGTACACAGTGACTGCACCAGCAGAATAGTGAGTGCAGCTCTGGAGTATAATACAGGAGGTAACTCAGGATCAGTAATGTATGTACACAGTGGCTGCACCAGCAGAATAGTGAGTGCAGCTCTGGGGTATAATACAGGAGGTAACTCAGGATCAGTAATGTAATGTATGTACACAGTGACTGCACCAGCAGAATAGTGAGTGCAGCTCTGGAGTATAATACAGGAGGTAACTCAGGATCAGTAATGTAATGTGTGTACACAGTGACTCCACCAGCAGAATAGTGAGTGCAGCTCTGGGGTATAATACAGGAGGTAACTCAGGATCAGTAATGTAATGTGTGTACACAGTGACTCCACCAGCAGAATAGTGAGTGCAGCTCTGGGGTATAATACAGGAGGTAACTCAGGATCAGTAATGTAATGTATGTACACAGTGACTGCACCAGCAGAATAGTGAGTGCAGCTCTGGGGTATAATACAGGATGTAACTCAGGATCAGTAATGTAATGTGTGTACACAGTGACTCCACCAGCAGAATAGTGAGTGCAGCTCTGGGGTATAATACAGGATGTAACTCAGGATCAGTAATGTAATGTATGTACACAGTGACTGCACCAGCAGAATAGTGAGTGCAGCTCTGGGGTATAATACAGGATGTAACTCAGGATCAGTAATGTAATGTGTGTACACAGTGACTCCACCAGCAGAATAGTGAGTGCAGCTCTGGGGTATAATACAGGAGGTAACTCAGGATCAGTAATGTAATGTATGTACACAGTGACTGCACCAGCAGAATATTGTGTGCAGCTCTGGAGTATAATACAGGAGGTAACTCAGGATCAGTAATGTAATGTATGTACACAGTGACTGCACCAGCAGAATAGTGAGTGCAGCTCTGGGGTATAATACAGGATGTAACTCAGGATCAGTAATGTAATGTATGTACACAGTGACTCCACCAGCAGAATAGTGAGTGCAGCTCTGGGGTATAATACAGGATGTAACTCAGGATCAGTAATGTAATGTACACAGTGACTGCACCAGCAGAATAGTGAGTGCAGCTCTGGAGTATAATACAGGATGTAACTCAGGATCAGTAATGTAATGTAATGTACACAGTGACTGCACCAGCAGAATAGTGAGTGCAGCTCTGGAGTATAATACAGGATGTAACTCCGGATCAGTAATGTAATGTATGTACACAGTGACTGCACCAGCAGAATAGTGAGTGCAGCTCTGGAGTATAATACAGGAGGTAACTCAGGATCAGTAATGTAATGTGTGTACACAGTGACTCCACCAGCAGAATAGTGAGTGCAGCTCTGGGGTATAATACAGGAGGTAACTCAGGATCAGTAATGTAATGTGTGTACACAGTGACTCCACCAGCAGAATAGTGAGTGCAGCTCTGGGGTATAATACAGGAGGTAACTCAGGATCAGTAATGTAATGTATGTACACAGTGACTGCACCAGCAGAATAGTGAGTGCAGCTCTGGGGTATAATACAGGATGTAACTCAGGATCAGTAATGTAATGTGTGTACACAGTGACTCCACCAGCAGAATAGTGAGTGCAGCTCTGGGGTATAATACAGGATGTAACTCAGGATCAGTAATGTAATGTATGTACACAGTGACTGCACCAGCAGAATAGTGAGTGCAGCTCTGGGGTATAATACAGGATGTAACTCAGGATCAGTAATGTAATGTGTGTACACAGTGACTCCACCAGCAGAATAGTGAGTGCAGCTCTGGGGTATAATACAGGAGGTAACTCAGGATCAGTAATGTAATGTATGTACACAGTGACTGCACCAGCAGAATATTGTGTGCAGCTCTGGAGTATAATACAGGAGGTAACTCAGGATCAGTAATGTAATGTATGTACACAGTGACTGCACCAGCAGAATAGTGAGTGCAGCTCTGGGGTATAATACAGGATGTAACTCAGGATCAGTAATGTAATGTATGTACACAGTGACTCCACCAGCAGAATAGTGAGTGCAGCTCTGGGGTGTAATACAGGATGTAACTCAGGATCAGTAATGTAATGTACACAGTGACTGCACCAGCAGAATAGTGAGTGCAGCTCTGGAGTATAATACAGGATGTAACTCAGGATCAGTAATGTAATGTAATGTACACAGTGACTGCACCAGCAGAATAGTGAGTGCAGCTCTGGAGTATAATACAGGATGTAACTCAGGATCAGTAATGTAATGTATGTACACAGTGACTGCACCAGCAGAATAGTGAGTGCAGCTCTGGAGTATAATACAGGATGTAACTCAGGATCAGTAATGTAATGTATGTACACAGTGACTGCACCAGCAGAATAGTGAGTGCAGCTCTGGGGTATAATACAGGATGTAACTCAGGATCAGTAATGTAATGTATGTACACAGTGACTGCACCAGCAGAATAGTGAGTGCAGCTCTGGGGTATAATACAGGATGTAACTCAGGATCAGTAATGTAATGTATGTACACAGTGACTGCACCAGCAGAATAGTGAGTGCAGCTCTGGGGTATAATACAGGATGTAACTCAGGATCAGTAATGTAATGTATGTACACAGTGACTGCACCAGCAGAATAGTGAGTGCAGCTCTGGGGTATAATACAGGATGTAACTCAGGATCAGTAATGTAATGTATGTACAGTGACTGCACCAGCAGAACAGTGAGTGCAGCTCTGGGGTATAATACAGGATGTAACTCAGGATCAGTAATGTAATGTGTGTACACAGTGACTCCACCAGCAGAATAGTGAGTGCAGCTCTGGGGTATAATACAGGAGGTAACTCAGGATCAGTAATGTAATGTATGTACACAGTGACTGCACCAGCAGAATAGTGAGTGCAGCTCTGGGGTATAATACAGGATGTAACTCAGGATCAGTAATGTAATGTGTGTACACAGTGACTCCACCAGCAGAATAGTGAGTGCAGCTCTGGGGTATAATACAGGAGGTAACTCAGGATCAGTAATGTACTGTATGTACACAGTGACTGCACCAGCAGAATAGTGAGTGCAGCTCTGGGGTATAATACAGGATGTAACTCAGGATCAGTAATGTAATGTATGTACACAGTGACTGCACCAGCAGAATAGTGAGTGCAGCTCTGGGGTATAATACAGGATGTAACTCAGGATCAGTAATGTAATGTGTGTACACAGTGACTCCACCAGCAGAATAGTGAGTGCAGCTCTGGGGTATAATACAGGAGGTAACTCAGGATCAGTAATGTAATGTATGTACACAGTGACTGCACCAGCAGAATAGTGTGTGCAGCTCTGGAGTATAATACAGGAGGTAACTCAGGATCAGTAATGTAATGTATGTACACAGTGACTGCACCAGCAGAATAGTGAGTGCAGCTCTGGGGTATAATACAGGATGTAACTCCGGATCAGTAATGTATGTACACAGTGACTGCACCAGCAGAATAGTGAGTGCAGCTCTGGAGTATAATACAGGATGTAACTCAGGATCAGTAATGTAATGTACACAGTGACTGCACCAGCAGAATAGTGAGTGCAGCTCTGGAGTATAATACAGGATGTAACTCAGGATCAGTAATGTAATGTATGTACACAGTGACTGCACCAGCAGAATAGTGAGTGCAGCTCTGGAGTATAATACAGGATGTAACTCCGGATCAGTAATGTATGTACACAGTGACTGCACCAGCAGAATAGTGAGTGCAGCTCTGGAGTATAATACAGGATGTAACTCAGGATCAGTAATGTAATGTATGTACACAGTGACTGCACCAGCAGAATAGTGAGTGCAGCTCTGGGGTATAATACAGGATGTAACTCAGGATCAGTAATGTAATGTATGTATACAGTGACTGCACCAGCAGAATAGTGAGTGCAGCTCTGGGGTATAATACAGGATGCAACTCAGGATCAGTAATGTATGTACACAGTGACTGCACCAGCAGAATAGTGAGTGCAGCTCTGGGGTATAATACAGGATGTAACTCAGGATCAGTAATGTATGTACACAGTGACTGCACCAGCAGAATAGTGAGTGCAGCTCTGGAGTATAATACAGGATGTAACTCAGGATCAGTAATGTAATGTATGTACACAGTGACTGCACCAGCAGAATAGTGAGTGCAGCTCTGGGGTATAATACAGGATGCAACTCAGGATCAGTAATGTATGTACACAGTGACTGTACCAGCAGAATAGTGAGTCCAGCTCTGGAGTATAATACAGGATGTAACTCAGGATCAGTAATGTAATGTATGTACACAGTGACTGCACCAGCAGAATAGTGAGTGCAGCTCTGGGGTATAATACAGGATGCAACTCAGGATCAGTAATGTATGTACACAGTGACTGTACCAGCAGATTAGTGAGTGCAGCTCAGGAGTATAATACAGGATGTAACTCAGGATCAGTAATGTAATGTATGTACACAGTGACTGCACCAGCAGAATAGTGAGTGCAGCTCTGGGGTATAATACAGGATGTAACTCAGGATCAGTAATGTAATGTATGTACACAGTGACTGCACCAGCAGAATAGTGAGTGCAGCTCTGGAGTATAATACAGGATGTAACTCAGGATCAGTAATGTAATGTATGTACACAGTTACTGCACCAGCAGAATAGTGAGTGCAGCTCTGGAGTATAATACAGGATGTAACTCAGGATCAGTAATGTAATGTATGTACACAGTGACTGCACCAGCAGAATAGTGAGCGCAGCTCTGGAGTATAATACAGGATGTAACTCAGGATCAGTAATGTAATGTATGTACACAGTGATTGTACCAGCAGAATAGTGAGTGCAGCTCTGGGGTATAATACAGGAGGTAACTCAGGATCAGTAATGTATGTACACAGTGACTGCACCAGCAGAATAGTGAGTGCAGCTCTGGGGTATAATACAGGATGTAACTCAGGATCAGTAATGTAATATATGTACACAGTGACTGCACCAGCAGAATAGTGAGTGCAACTCTGGAGTATAATACAGGATGCAACTCAGGATCAGTAATGTAATGTATGTACACAGTGACTGCACCAGCAGAATAGTGAGTGCAGCTCTGGGGTATAATACAGGATGTAACTCAGGATCAGTAATGTAATGTATGTACACAGTGACTGCACCAGCAGAATAGTGAGTGCAGCTCTGGAGTATAATACAGGATGCAACTCAGGATCAGTAATGTATGTACACAGTGACTGTACCAGCAGAATAGTGAGTGCAGCTCTGGAGTATAATACAGGATATAACACAGGATCAGTAATGTAGGTACACAGTGACTGCACCAGCAGAATAGTGAGTGCAGCTCTGGAGTATAATACAGGATGTAACTCAGGATCAGTAATGTATGTACACAGTGACTGCACCAGCAGAATAGTGAGTGCAGCTCTAGAGTAGAATACAGGATGTAACTCAGGATCAGTAATGTAATGTATGTACACAGTGACTGCACCAGCAGAATAGTGAGTGCAGCTCTGGGGTATAATACAGGAGGTAACTCAGGATCAGTAATGTAATGTATGTACACAGTGACTGCACCAGCAGAATAGTGAGTGCGGCTCTGGGGTATAATACAGGATGTAGCTCAGGATCAGTAATGTAATGTATGTACACAGTGACTGCACCAGCAGAACAGTGAGTGCAGTTCTGGAGTATAATACAGGATGTAACTCAGGATCAGTAATGTATGTACACAGTGACTGCACCAGCAGAATAGTGAGTGCAGCTCTGGGGTATAATACAGGATGTAACTCAGGATCAGTAATGTAATGTATGTACACAGTGACTGCACCAGCAGAATAGTGAGTGCAGCTCTGGAGTATAATACAGGATGTAACTCAGGATCAGTAATGTAATGTATGTACACAGTGACTGCACCAGCAGAATAGTGAGTGCGGCTCTGGGGTATAATACAGGATGTAGCTCAGGATCAATAATGTAATGTATGTACACAGTGACTGCACCAGCAGAACAGTGAGTGCAGTTCTGGAGTATAATACAGGATGTAACTCAGGATCAGTAATGTAATGTATGTACACAGTGACTGCACCAGCAGAATAGTGAGTGCAGCTCTGGGGTATAATACAGGATGTAACTCAGGATCAGTAATGTAATGTATGTACACAGTGACTGCACCAGCAGAATAGTGAGTGCAGCTCTGGGGTATAATACAGGATGCAACTCAGGATCAGTAATGTATGTACACAGTGACTGTACCAGCAGAATAGTGAGTGCAGCTCTGGAGTATAATACAGGATGTAACTCAGGATCAGTAATGTAATGTATGTACACAGTGACTGCACCAGCAGAATAGTGAGTGCAGCTCTGGGGTATAATACAGGATGTAACTCAGGATCAGTAATGTAATGTATGTACACAGTGACTGCACCAGCAGAATAGTGAGTGCAGCTCTGGAGTATAATACAGGATGTAATTCAGGATCAGTAATGTAATGTACACTCACTGGCCACTTTATTAGGTACACCTGTCCAACTGTGTGTTAAGACTTAATTTCTAATCAGCCAATCACATGGCGGCAACTCAGTGCATTTAGGCATGTAGACATGGTCAAGACAATCTCCTGCAGTTCAAACCGAGCATCAGTATGGGGAAGAAAGGTGATTTGAGTGCCTTTGAACGTGGCATGATTGTTGGTGCCAGAAGGGCTGGTCTGAGTATTTCAGAAACTGCTGATCTACTGGGATTTTCACGCACAACCATCTCTAGGGTTTACAGAGAATGGTCCGAAAAAGAAAAAAAATCCAGTGAGCGGCAGTTCTGTGGCCGGAAATGCCTTGTTGATGCCAGAGGTCAGAGGAGAATGGGCATACTGGTTCGAGCTGATAGAAAGGCAACAGTGACTCAAATTGCCACCCGTTACAACCAAGGTAGGCAGAAGAGCATCTCTGAACGCACAGTGCGTCGAACTTTGAGGCTACAGCAGCAGAAGACCACACTGGGTACCACTCCTCTCAGCTAAGAACAGGCATCTGATGGCTACTTTCAGCAGGATAATGCGCCATGTCATAAAGCTCGAATCATCTCAGATTGGTTTCTTGAACATGACAATGAGTTCACTGTACTCAAATGGCCTCCTCAGTCACCAGATCTCAATCCAATAGAGCATCTTTGGGATGTGGTGGAACGGGAGATTCGCATCAGGGATGTGCAGCCGACAAATCTGCGCCAACTGTGTGATGCCATCATGTCAATATGGTCCAAAATCTCTGAGGAATGCTTCCAGCACCTTGTTGAATCTCTGCCACGAAGAATTGAGGCAGTTCTGAAGGCAAAAGGGGGTCCAACCCCTTACTAGCATGGTGTACCTAATAAAGTGGCCAGTGAGTGTATGTACACAGTGACTGCACCAGCAGAATAGTGAGTGCAGCTCTGGAGTATAATACAGGATGTAACTCAGGATCAGTAATGTAATGTATGTACACAGTGACTGCACCAGCAGAATAGTGAGTGCAGCTCTGGAGTATAATACAGGATGTAACTCAGGATCAGTAATGTAATGTATGTACACAGTGACTGCACCAGCAGAATAGTGATTGCAGCTCTGGGGTATAATACAGGATGTAACTCAGGATCAGTAATGTATGTACACAATGACTGCACCAGCAGAATAGTGAGTGCAGCTCTGGGATATAATACAGGGTGTAACTCAGGATCAGTAATGTAATGTATGTACACAGTGACTGCACCAGCAGAATACTGAGTGCAGCTCTGGGGTATAATACAGGGTGTAACTCAGGATCAGTAATGTAATGTATGTACACAGTGACTGCACCAGCAGAATAGTGAGTGCAGCTCTGGAGTATAATACAGGATGTAGCTCAGGATCAGTAATGTAATGTATGTACACAGTGACTGCACCAGCAGAATAGTGTGTGCAGCTCTGGAGTATAATACAGGATGTAACTCAGGATCAGTAATGTATGTACACAGTGAGGGCAGCTCTGGGGTATAATACAGGATGTAACACAGGATCAGTATTGTAATGTATGTACACAGTGACTGCACCAGCAGAATAGTGAGTGCAGCTCTGGGGTATAATACAGGATGTAACTCAGGATCAGTAATGTAATGTATGTACACAGTGACTGCACCAGCAGAATAGTGAGTGCAGCTCTGGAGTATAATATAGGATGTAACTCAGGATCAGTAATGTATGTACACAGTGACTGCACCAGCAGAATAGTGAGTGCAGCTCTGGGGTATAATACAGGATGTAACTCAGGATCAGTAATGTATGTACACAGTGACTGCACCAGCAGAATAGTGAGTGCAGCTCTGGAGTGTAATACAGGATGTAACTCAGGATCATTAATGTAATGTATGTACACAGTGACTGCACCAGCAGAATAGTGAGTGCAGCTCTGGGGTATAATATAGGATGTAACTCAGGATCAGTAATGTATGTACACAGTGACTGCACCAGCAGAATAGTGAGTGCAGCTCTGGGGTATAATACAGGGTGTAACTCAGGATCAGTAATGTAATGTATGTACACAGTGACTGCACCAGCAGAATACTGAGTGCAGCTCTGGGGTATAATACAGGGTGTAACTCAGGATCAGTAATGTAATGTATGTACACAGTGACTGCACCAGCAGAATAGTGAGTGCAGCTCTGGAGTATAATACAGGATGTAGCTCAGGATCAGTAATGTAATGTATGTACACAGTGACTGCACCAGCAGAATAGTGTGTGCAGCTCTGGAGTATGATACAGGATGTAACTCAGGAACAGTAATGTAATGTATGTACACAGTGACTGCACCAGCAGAATAGTGAGGGCAGCTCTGGGGTATAATACAGGATGTAACTCAGGATCAGTAATGTAATGTATGTACACAGTGACTGCACCAGCAGAATAGTGAGTGCAGCTCTGGGGTATAATACAGGATGTAACTCAGGATCAGTAATGTAATGTATGTACACAGTGACTGCACCAGCAGAATAGTGAGTGCAGCTCTGGAGTATAATATAGGATGTAACTCAGGATCAGTAATGTATGTACACAGTGACTGCACCAGCAGAATAGTGAGTGCAGCTCTGGGGTATAATACAGGGTGTAACTCAGGATCAGTAATGTAATGTATGTACACAGTGACTGCACCAGCAGAATAGTGAGTGCAGCTCTGGGGTATAATACAGGATGTAACTCAGGATCAGTAATGTAATGTATGTACACAGTGACTGCACCAGCAGAATAGTGAGTGCAGCTCTGGAGTATAATACAGGATGTAACTCAGGATCAGTAATGTAATGTATGTACACAGTTACTGCACCAGCAGAATAGTGAGTGCAGCTCTGGAGTATAATACAGGATGTAACTCAGGATCAGTAATGTAATGTATGTACACAGTGACTGCACCAGCAGAATAGTGAGCGCAGCTCTGGAGTATAATACAGGATGTAACTCAGGATCAGTAATGTAATGTATGTACACAGTGATTGTACCAGCAGAATAGTGAGTGCAGCTCTGGGGTATAATACAGGAGGTAACTCAGGATCAGTAATGTATGTACACAGTGACTGCACCAGCAGAATAGTGAGTGCAGCTCTGGGGTATAATACAGGATGTAACTCAGGATCAGTAATGTAATATATGTACACAGTGACTGCACCAGCAGAATAGTGAGTGCAACTCTGGAGTATAATACAGGATGCAACTCAGGATCAGTAATGTAATGTATGTACACAGTGACTGCACCAGCAGAATAGTGAGTGCAGCTCTGGGGTATAATACAGGATGTAACTCAGGATCAGTAATGTAATGTATGTACACAGTGACTGCACCAGCAGAATAGTGAGTGCAGCTCTGGAGTATAATACAGGATGCAACTCAGGATCAGTAATGTATGTACACAGTGACTGTACCAGCAGAATAGTGAGTGCAGCTCTGGAGTATAATACAGGATATAACACAGGATCAGTAATGTAGGTACACAGTGACTGCACCAGCAGAATAGTGAGTGCAGCTCTGGAGTATAATACAGGATGTAACTCAGGATCAGTAATGTATGTACACAGTGACTGCACCAGCAGAATAGTGAGTGCAGCTCTAGAGTAGAATACAGGATGTAACTCAGGATCAGTAATGTAATGTATGTACACAGTGACTGCACCAGCAGAATAGTGAGTGCAGCTCTGGGGTATAATACAGGAGGTAACTCAGGATCAGTAATGTAATGTATGTACACAGTGACTGCACCAGCAGAATAGTGAGTGCGGCTCTGGGGTATAATACAGGATGTAGCTCAGGATCAGTAATGTAATGTATGTACACAGTGACTGCACCAGCAGAACAGTGAGTGCAGTTCTGGAGTATAATACAGGATGTAACTCAGGATCAGTAATGTATGTACACAGTGACTGCACCAGCAGAATAGTGAGTGCAGCTCTGGGGTATAATACAGGATGTAACTCAGGATCAGTAATGTAATGTATGTACACAGTGACTGCACCAGCAGAATAGTGAGTGCAGCTCTGGAGTATAATACAGGATGTAACTCAGGATCAGTAATGTAATGTATGTACACAGTGACTGCACCAGCAGAATAGTGAGTGCGGCTCTGGGGTATAATACAGGATGTAGCTCAGGATCAATAATGTAATGTATGTACACAGTGACTGCACCAGCAGAACAGTGAGTGCAGTTCTGGAGTATAATACAGGATGTAACTCAGGATCAGTAATGTAATGTATGTACACAGTGACTGCACCAGCAGAATAGTGAGTGCAGCTCTGGGGTATAATACAGGATGCAACTCAGGATCAGTAATGTATGTACACAGTGACTGTACCAGCAGAATAGTGAGTGCAGCTCTGGAGTATAATACAGGATGTAACTCAGGATCAGTAATGTAATGTATGTACACAGTCACTGCACCAGCAGAATAGTGAGTGCAGCTCTGGGGTATAATACAGGATGTAACTCAGGATCAGTAATGTAATGTATGTACACAGTGACTGCACCAGCGGAATAGTGAGTGCAGCTCTGGAGTATAATACAGGATGTAACTCAGGATCAGTAATGTAATGTATGTACACAGTGACTGCACCAGCAGAATAGTGAGTGCAGCTCTGGAGTATAATACAGGATGTAACTCAGGATCATTAATGTAATGTATGTACACAGTGACTGCACCAGCAGAATAGTGAGTGCAGCTCTGGAGTATAATACAGGATGTAACTCAGGATCAGTAATGTAATGTATGTACACAGTGACTGCACCAGCAGAATAGTGATTGCAGCTCTGGGGTATAATACAGGATGTAACTCAGGATCAGTAATGTATGTACACAATGACTGCACCAGCAGAATAGTGAGTGCAGCTCTGGGATATAATACAGGGTGTAACTCAGGATCAGTAATGTAATGTATGTACACAGTGACTGCACCAGCAGAATACTGAGTGCAGCTCTGGGGTATAATACAGGGTGTAACTCAGGATCAGTAATGTAATGTATGTACACAGTGACTGCACCAGCAGAATAGTGAGTGCAGCTCTGGAGTATAATACAGGATGTAGCTCAGGATCAGTAATGTAATGTATGTACACAGTGACTGCACCAGCAGAATAGTGTGTGCAGCTCTGGAGTATAATACAGGATGTAACTCAGGATCAGTAATATATGTACACAGTGAGGGCAGCTCTGGGGTATAATACAGGATGTAACACAGGATCAGTATTGTAATGTATGTACACAGTGACTGCACCAGCAGAATAGTGAGTGCAGCTCTGGGGTATAATACAGGATGTAACTCAGGATCAGTAATGTAATGTATGTACACAGTGACTGCACCAGCAGAATAGTGAGTGCAGCTCTGGAGTATAATATAGGATGTAACTCAGGATCAGTAATGTATGTACACAGTGACTGCACCAGCAGAATAGTGAGTGCAGCTCTGGGGTATAATACAGGATGTAACTCAGGATCAGTAATGTATGTACACAGTGACTGCACCAGCAGAATAGTGAGTGCAGCTCTGGAGTATAATACAGGATGTAACTCAGGATCATTAATGTAATGTATGTACACAGTGACTGCACCAGCAGAATAGTGAGTGCAGCTCTGGGGTATAATATAGGATGTAACTCAGGATCAGTAATGTATGTACACAGTGACTGCACCAGCAGAATAGTGAGTGCAGCTCTGGGGTATAATACAGGGTGTAACTCAGGATCAGTAATGTAATGTATGTACACAGTGACTGCACCAGCAGAATACTGAGTGCAGCTCTGGGGTATAATACAGGGTGTAACTCAGGATCAGTAATGTAATGTATGTACACAGTGACTGCACCAGCAGAATAGTGAGTGCAGCTCTGGAGTATAATACAGGATGTAGCTCAGGATCAGTAATGTAATGTATGTACACAGTGACTGCACCAGCAGAATAGTGTGTGCAGCTCTGGAGTATGATACAGGATGTAACTCAGGAACAGTAATGTAATGTATGTACACAGTGACTGCACCAGCAGAATAGTGAGGGCAGCTCTGGGGTATAATACAGGATGTAACTCAGGATCAGTAATGTAATGTATGTACACAGTGACTGCACCAGCAGAATAGTGAGTGCAGCTCTGGGGTATGATACAGGATGTAACTCAGGATCAGTAATGTAATGTATGTACACAGTGACTGCACCAGCAGAATAGTGAGTGCAGCTCTGGAGTATAATATAGGATGTAACTCAGGATCAGTAATGTATGTACACAGTGACTGCACCAGCAGAATAGTGAGTGCAGCTCTGGGGTATAATACAGGGTGTAACTCAGGATCAGTAATGTAATGTATGTACACAGTGACTGCACCAGCAGAATAGTGAGTGCAGCTCTGGAGTATAATACAGGATGTAGCTCAGGATCAGTAATGTAATGTATGTACACAGTGACTGCACCAGCAGAATAGTGTGTGCAGCTCTGGAGTATAATACAGGATGTAACTCAGGATCAGTAATGTAATGTGTGTACACAGTGACTGCACCAGCAGAATAGTGAGGGCAGCTCTGGGGTATAATACAGGATGTAACTCAGGATCAGTAATGTAATGTATGTACACAGTGACTGCACCAGCAGAATAGTGAGGGCAGCTCTGGGGTATAATACAGGATGTAACTCAGGATCAGTAATGTAATGTATGTACACAGTGACTGCACCAGCAGAATAGTGAGTGCAGCTCTGGGGTATAATACAGGATGTAACTCAGGATCAGTAATGTATGTACACAGTGACTGCACCAGCAGAATAGTGAGTGCAGCTCTGGAGTATAATACAGGATGTAACTCAGGATCAGTAATGTAATGTATGTACACAGTGAGTGAACTAGCAGAATAGTGAGTGCAGCTCTGGGGTATAATACAGGATGTAACTCAGGATCAGTAATGTATGCACACAGTGACTGCACCAGCAGAATAGTGAGTGCAGCTCTGGGGTATAATACAGGATGTAACTCAGGATCAGTAATGTAATGTATGCACACAGTGACTGCACCAGCAGAATAGTGAGTGCAGCTCTGGAGTATAATACAGGATGTAACTCAGGATCTGTAATGTATGTACACAGCGACTGCACCAGCAGAATAGTGAGAGCAGCTCTGGAGTATAAAACAGGATGTAACTCATGGTCAGTAATGTATGTACACAGTGACTGCACCAGCAGAATAGTGAGTGCAGCTCTGGAGTATAATACAGGATGTAACTCAGGATCAGTAATGTAATGTGTGTACACAGTGACTGCACCAGCAGAATAGTGAGTGCAGCTCTGGAGTATAATACAGGATGTAACTCAGGATCAGTAATGTAATGTATGTACACAGTGACTGCACCAGCAGAATAGTGAGAGCAGCTCTGGAGTATAATACAGGATGTAACTCAGGATCAGTAATGTAATGTATGTACACAGTGACTGCACCAGCAGAATAGTGAGCGCAGCTCTGGGGTATAATACAGGATGTAACTCAGGATCAGTAATGTAATGTATGTACACAGTGACTGCACCAGCAGAATAGTGAGTGCAGCTCTGGAGTATAATACAGGATGTAACTCAGGATCAGTAATGTGTGTACACAGTGACTGCACCAGCAGAATAGTGAGTGCAGCTTTGGAGTATAATACAGGATGTAACTCAGGATCAGTAATGTATGTACACAGTGACTGCACCAGCAGAATAGTGAGAGCAGCTCTGGAGTATAATACAGGATGTAACTCAGGGTCAGTAATGTATGTACACAGTGACTGCACCAGCAGAATAGTGAGTGCAGCTCTGGAGTATAATACAGGATGTAACTCAGGATCAGTAATGTAATGTGTGTACACAGTGACTGCACCAGCAGAATAGTGAGTGCAGCTCTGGAGTAGAATACAGGATGTAACTCAGGATCAGTAATGTATGTACACAGTGACTGCACCAGCAGAATAGTGAGAGCAGCTCTGGAGTATAATACAGGATGTAACTCAGGGTCAGTAATGTATGTACACAGTGACTGCACCAGCAGAATAGTGAGTGCAGCTCTGGAGTATAATACAGGATGTAGCTCAGGATCAGTAATGTAATGTATGTACACAGTGACTGCACCAGCAGAATAGTGTGTGCAGCTCTGGAGTATGATAGAGGATGTAACTCAGGATCAGTAATGTAATGTATGTACACAGTGACTGCACCAGCAGAATAGTGAGGGCAGCTCTGGGGTATAATACAGGATGTAACTCAGGATCAGTAATGTAATGTATGTACACAGTGACTGCACCAGCAGAATAGTGAGTGCAGCTCTGGGGTATAATACAGGATGTAACTCAGGATCAGTAATGTAATGTATGTACACAGTGACTGCACTAGCAGAATAGTGAGTGCAGCTCTGGAGTATAATATAGGATGTAACTCAGGATCAGTAATGTATGTACACAGTGACTGCACCAGCAGAATAGTGAGTGCAGCTCTGGGGTATAATACAGGGTGTAACTCAGGATCAGTAATGTAATGTATGTACACAGTGACTGCACCAGCAGAATAGTGAGTGCAGCTCTGGAGTATAATACAGGATGTAGCTCAGGATCAGTAATGTAATGTATGTACACAGTGACTGCACCAGCAGAATAGTGTGTGCAGCTCTGGAGTATAATACAGGATGTAACTCAGGATCAGTAATGTAATGTGTGTACACAGTGACTGCACCAGCAGAATAGTGAGGGCAGCTCTGGGGTATAATACAGGATGTAACTCAGGATCAGTAATGTAATGTATGTACACAGTGACTGCACCAGCAGAATAGTGAGGGCAGCTCTGGGGTATAATACAGGATGTAACTCAGGATCAGTAATGTAATGTATGTACACAGTGACTGCACCAGCAGAATAGTGAGTGCAGCTCTGGGGTATAATACAGGATGTAACTCAGGATCAGTAATGTAATGTATGTACACAGTGACTGCACCAGCAGAATAGTGAGTGCAGCTCTGGGGTATAATACAGGATGTAACTCAGGATCAGTAATGTATGTACACAGTGACTGCACCAGCAGAATAGTGAGTGCAGCTCTGGAGTATAATACAGGATGTAACTCAGGATCAGTAATGTAATGTATGTACACAGTGAGTGAACCAGCAGAATAGTGAGTGCAGCTCTGGGGTATAATACAGGATGTAACTCAGGATCAGTAATGTATGCACACAGTGACTGCACCAGCAGAATAGTGAGTGCAGCTCTGGGGTATAATACAGGATGTAACTCAGGATCAGTAATGTAATGTATGCACACAGTGACTGCACCAGCAGAATAGTGAGTGCAGCTCTGGAGTATAATACAGGATGTAACTCAGGATCAGTAATGTATGTACACAGCGACTGCACCAGCAGAATAGTGAGAGCAGCTCTGGAGTATAAAACAGGATGTAACTCATGGTCAGTAATGTATGTACACAGTGACTGCATCAGCAGAATAGTGAGTGCAGCTCTGGAGTATAATACAGGATGTAACTCAGGATCAGTAATGTAATGTGTGTACACAGTGACTGCACCAGCAGAATAGTGAGTGCAGCTCTGGAGTATAATACAGGATGTAACTCAGGATCAGTAATGTAATGTATGTACACAGTGACTGCACCAGCAGAATAGTGAGAGCAGCTCTGGAGTATAATACAGGATGTAACTCAGGATCAGTAATGTAATGTATGTACACAGTGACTGCACCAGCAGAATAGTGAGCGCAGCTCTGGGGTATAATACAGGATGTAACTCAGGATCAGTAATGTAATGTATGTACACAGTGACTGCACCAGCAGAATAGTGAGTGCAGCTCTGGAGTATAATACAGGATGTAACTCAGGATCAGTAATGTAATGTGTGTACACAGTGACTGCACCAGCAGAATAGTGAGTGCAGCTTTGGAGTATAATACAGGATGTAACTCAGGATCAGTAATGTGTGTACACAGTGACTGCACCAGCAGAATAGTGAGTGCAGCTTTGGAGTATAATACAGGATGTAACTCAGGATCAGTAATGTATGTACACAGTGACTGCACCAGCAGAATAGTGAGAGCAGCTCTGGAGTATAATACAGGATGTAACTCAGGGTCAGTAATGTATGTACACAGTGACTGCACCAGCAGAATAGTGAGTGCAGCTCTGGAGTATAATACAGGATGTAACTCAGGATCAGTAATGTAATGTGTGTACACAGTGACTGCACCAGCAGAATAGTGAGTGCAGCTCTGGAGTAGAATACAGGATGTAACTCAGGATCAGTAATGTATGTACACAGTGACTGCACCAGCAGAATAGTGAGAGCAGCTCTGGAGTATAATACAGGATGTAACTCAGGATCAGTAATGTAATGTATGTACACAGTGACTGCACCAGCAGAATAGTGAGAGCAGCTCTGGAGTATAATACAGGATGTAACTCAGGATCAGTAATGTAATGTATGTACACAGTGACTGCACCAGCAGAATAGTGAGTGCTGCTCTGGAGTATAATACAGGATGTAACTCAGGATCAGTAATGTAATGTGTGTACACAGTGACTGCACCAGCAGAATAGTGAGAGCAGCTCTGGAGTATAATACAGGATATAACTCAGGATCAGTAATGTAATGTATGTACACAGTGACTGCACCAGCAGAATAGTGAGTGCAGCTCTGGAGTATAATACAGGATGTAACTCAGGATCAGTAATGTAATGTATGTACACAGTGACTGCACCAGCAGAATAGTGAGTGCAGCTCTGGAGTATAATACAGGATGTAACTCAGGATCAGTAATGTATGTACACAGTGACTGCACCAGCAGAATAGTGAGTGCAGCTCTGGAGTGTAATACAGGATGTAACTCAGGATCAGTAATGTAATGTGTGTACACAGTGACTGTACCAGCAGAGTAGTGACTGCAGCTCTGGAGTATAATACAGGATGTAACTCAGGATCAGTAATGTAATGTATGTACACAGTGACTGCACCAGCAGAATAGTGAGAGCAGCTCTGGAGTATAATACAGGATATAACTCAGGATCAGTAATGTAATGTATGTACACAGTGACTGCACCAGCAGAATAGTGAGTGCAGCTCTGGAGTATAATACAGGATGTAACTCAGGATCAGTAATGTATGTACACAGTGACTGCACCAGCAGAATAGTGAGAGCAGCTCTGGAGTATAATACAGGATGTAACTCAGGATCAGTAATGTAATGTATGTACACAGTGACTGCACCAGCAGAATAGTGAGAGCAGCTCTGGAGTATAATACAGGATGTAACTCAGGATCAGTAATGTAATGTATGTACACAGTGACTGCACCAGCAGAATAGTGAGTGCAGCTCTGGAGTATAATACAGGATGTAACTCAGGATCAGTAATGTAATGTGTGTACACAGTGACTGCACCAGCAGAATAGTGAGAGCAGCTCTGGAGTATAATACAGGATATAACTCAGGATCAGTAATGTAATGTATGTACACAGTGACTGCACCAGCAGAATAGTGAGTGCAGCTCTGGAGTATAATACAGGATGTAACTCAGGATCAGTAATGTAATGTATGTACACAGTGACTGCACCAGCAGAATAGTGAGAGCAGCTCTGGGGTATAATACAGGGTGCAACTCAGGATCAGTAATGTATTGACTGCACCAGCAGAATAGTGAGTGCAGCTCTGGAGTATAATACAGGATGTAACTCAGGATCAGTAATGTATGTACACAGTGACTGCATCAGCAGAATAGTGAGTGCTGCTCTGGAGTATAATACAGGATGTAACTCAGGATCAGTAATGTAATGTGTGTACACAGTGACTGCACCAGCAGAGTAGTGACTGCAGCTCTGGAGTATAATACAGGATGTAACTCAGGATCAGTAATGTAATGTATGTACACAGTGACTGCACCAGCAGAATAGTGAGTGCAGCTCTGGAGTATAATACAGGATGTAACTCAGGATCAGTAATGTATGTACACAGTGACTGCACCAGCAGAATAGTGAGTGCAGCTCTGGGGTATAATACAGGGTGTAACTCAGGATCAGTAATGTAATGTATGTACACAGTGACTGCACCTGCAGAATAGTGAGTGCAGCTCTGGAGTATAATACAGGATGTAGCTCAGGATCAGTAATGTAATGTATGTACACAGTGACTCCACCAGCAGAATAGTGTGTGCAGCTCTGGAGTATAATACAGGATGTAACTCAGGATCAGTAATGTAATGTATGTACACAGTGACTGCACCAGCAGAATAGTGAGGGCAGCTCTGGGGTATAATACAGGATGTAACTCAGGATCAGTAATGTAATGTATGTACACAGTGACTGCACCAGCAGAATAGTGAGTGCAGCTCTGGGGTATAATACAGGATGTAATTCAGGATCAGTAATGTAATGTATGTACACAGTGAGTGCACCAGCAGAATAGTGAGTGCAGCTCTGGGGTATAATACAGGATGTAACTCAGGATCAGTAATGTAATGTATGTACACAGTGACTGCACCAGCAGAATAGTGAGTGCAGCTCTGGGGTATAATACAGGATGTAACTCAGGATCAGTAATGTAATGTATGTACACAGTGACTGCACCAGCAGAATAGTGAGTGCAGCTCTGGAGTATAATACAGGATGTAACTCAGGATCAGTAATGTAATGTATGTACACAGTGAGTGCACCAGCAGAATAGTGAGTGCAGCTCTGGGGTATAATACAGGATGTAACTCAGGATCAGTAATGTAATGTATGCACACAGTGACTGCACCATCAGAATAGTGAGTGCAGCTCTGGGGTATAATACAGGATGTAACTCAGGATCAGTAATGTAATGTATGCACACAGTGACTGCACCAGCAGAATAGTGAGTTCAGCTCTGGAGTATAATACAGGATGTAACTCAGGATCAGTAATGTAATGTATGTACACAGTGACTGCACCAGCAGAATAGTGAGAACAGCTCTGGAGTATTATACAGGATGTAACTCAGGATCAGTAATGTAATGTATGTACACAGTGACTGCACCAGCAGAATAGTGAGCGCAGCTCTGGGGTATAATACAGGATGTAACTCAGGATCAGTAATGTAATGTATGTACACAGTGACTACACCAGCAGAATAGTGAGTGCAGCTCTGGAGTATAATACAGGATGTAACTCAGGATCAGTAATGTAATGTGTGTACACAGTGACTGCACCAGCAGAATAGTGAGTGCAGCTCTGGAGTATAATACAGGATGTAACTCAGGATCAGTAATGTATGTACACAGTGACTGCACCAGCAGAATAGTGAGAGCAGCTCTGGAGTATAATACAGGATGTAACTCAGGATCAGTAATGTAATGTATGTACACAGTGACTGCACCAGCAGAATAGTGAGAGCAGCTCTGGGGTATAATACAGGGTGCAACTCAGGATCAGTAATGTATTGACTGCACCAGCAGAATAGTGAGTGCAGCTCTGGAGTATAATACAGGATGTAACTCAGGATCAGTAATGTATGTACACAGTGACTGCATCAGCAGAATAGTGAGTGCTGCTCTGGAGTATAATACAGGATGTAACTCAGGATCAGTAATGTAATGTGTGTACACAGTGACTGCACCAGCAGAGTAGTGACTGCAGCTCTGGAGTATAATACAGGATGTAACTCAGGATCAGTAATGTAATGTATGTACACAGTGACTGCACCAGCAGAATAGTGAGTGCAGCTCTGGAGTATAATACAGGATGTAACTCAGGATCAGTAATGTATGTACACAGTGACTGCACCAGCAGAATAGTGAGTGCAGCTCTGGGGTATAATACAGGGTGTAACTCAGGATCAGTAATGTAATGTATGTACACAGTGACTGCACCAGCAGAATAGTTAGTGCAGCTCTGGAGTATAATACAGGATGTAGCTCAGGATCAGTAATGTAATGTATGTACACAGTGACTCCACCAGCAGAATAGTGTGTGCAGCTCTGGAGTATAATACAGGATGTAACTCAGGATCAGTAATGTAATGTATGTACACAGTGACTGCACCAGCAGAATAGTGAGGGCAGCTCTGGGGTATAATACAGGATGTAACTCAGGATCAGTAATGTAATGTATGTACACAGTGACTGCACCAGCAGAATAGTGAGTGCAGCTCTGGGGTATAATACAGGATGTAATTCAGGATCAGTAATGTAATGTATGTACACAGTGACTGCACCAGCAGAATAGTGAGTGCAGCTCTGGGGTATAATACAGGATGTAACTCAGGATCAGTAATGTAATGTATGTACACAGTGACTGCACCAGCAGAATAGTGAGTGCAGCTCTGGAGTATAATACAGGATGTAACTCAAGATCAGTAATGTAATGTATGTACACAGTGAGTGCACCAGCAGAATAGTGAGTGCAGCTCTGGGGTATAATACAGGATGTAACTCAGGATCAGTAATGTAATGTATGCACACAGTGACTGCACCATCAGAATAGTGAGTGCAGCTCTGGGGTATAATACAGGATGTAACTCAGGATCAGTAATGTAATGTATGCACACAGTGACTGCACCAGCAGAATAGTGAGTGCAGCTCTGGAGTATAATACAGGATGTAACTCAGGATCAGTAATGTAATGTATGTACACAGTGTCTGCACCAGCAGAATAGTGAGAGCAGCTCTGGAGTATAATACAGGATGTAACTCAGGATCAGTAATGTATGTACACAGTGACTGCACCAGCAGAATAGTGAGCGCAGCTCTGGGGTATAATACAGGATGTAACTCAGGATCAGTAATGTAATGTATGTACACAGTGACTACACCAGCAGAATAGTGAGTGCAGCTCTGGAGTATAATACAGGATGTAACTCAGGATCAGTAATGTAATGTGTGTACACAGTGACTGCACCAGCAGAATAGTGAGTGCAGCTCTGGAGTATAATACAGGATGTAACTCAGGATCAGTAATGTATGTACACAGTGACTGCACCAGCAGAATAGTGAGAGCAGCTCTGGAGTATAATACAGGATGTAACTCAGGGTCAGTAATGTGTGTACACAGTGACTGCACCAGCAGAATAGTGAGTGCAGCTCTGGAGTATAATACAGGATGTAACTCAGGATCAGTAATGTAATGTGTGTACACAGTGACTGCACCAGCAGAATAGTGAGTGCAGCTCTGGAGTATATTACAGGATGTAACTCAGGATCAGTAATGTATGTACACAGTGACTGCACCAGCAGAATAGTGAGAGCAGCTCTGGAGTATAATACAGGATGTAACTCAGGATCAGTAATGTATGTACACAGTGACTGCACCAGCAGAATAGTGAGAGCAGCTCTGGAGTATAATACAGGATGTAACTCAGGATCAGTAATGTAATGTATGTACACAGTGACTGCACCAGCAGAATAGTGAGTGCAGCTCTGGAGTATAATACAGGATGTAACTCAGGATCAGTAATGTAATGTGTGTACACAGTGACTGCACCAGCAGAATAGTGAGAGCAGCTCTGGAGTATAATACAGGATATAACTCAGGATCAGTAATGTAATGTATGTAAACAGTGACTGCACCAGCAGAATAGTGAGTGCTGCTCTGGAGTATAATACAGGATGTAACTCAGGATCAGTAATGTAATGTATGTACACAGTGACTGCACCAGCAGAATAGTGAGAGCAGCTCTGGGGTATAATACAGGGTGCAACTCGGGATCAGTAATGTATTGACTGCACCAGCAGAATAGTGAGTGCAGCTCTGGAGTATAATACAGGATGTAACTCAGGATCAGTAATGTGTGTACACAGTGACTGCACCAGCAGAATAGTGAGTGCAGCTCTGGAGTATAATACAGGATGTAACTCAGGATCAGTAATGTAATGTATGTACACAGTGACTGCAGCAGCAGAATAGTGAGTGCAGCTCTGGGTTAAAATACAGGATGTAACTCAGGATCAGTCATGTAATGTATGTACACAATGACTGCACCAGCAGAATAGTGAGTGCAGCTCTGGAGTATAATACAGGAGGTAACTCAGGATCAGTAATGTAATGTATGAACACAGTGACTGCACCTGCAGAATAGTGAGTGCAGCTCTGGGGTATAATACATGATGTAACTCAGGATCAGTAATGTAATGTCTGTACGCAGTGACTGCACTAGCAGAATAGTGAGTGCAGCTCTGGGGTATAATACAGGATTTAACTCAGGATCAGTACAGGATCAGTAATGTAATGTATGTACACAGTGACTGCACCAGCAGAATAGTGAGTGCAGCTCTGGAGTATAATACAGGATGTAACTCAGGATCAGTAATGTAATGTATGTACACAGTGACTGCACCAGCAGAATAGTGAGTGCAGCTCTGGAGTATAATACAGGATTTAACTCAGGATCAGTAATGCAATGTATGTACACAGTGACTGCACCAGCAGAATAGTGAGTGCAGCTCTGGAGTATAATACAGGATGTAACTCAGGATCAGTAATGTATGTACACAGTGACTGCACCAGCAGAATAGTGACTACAGCTCTGGGGTATAATACAGGAGGTAACTCAGGATCAGTAATGTAATGTATGTACACAGTGACTGCACCAGCAGAATAGTGAGTGCAGCTTTGGAGTATAATACAGGATGTAACTCAGGATCAGTAATGTATGTACACAGTGACTGCACCAGCAGAATAGTGACTACAGCTCTGGGGTATAATACAGG
Organism: Dendrobates tinctorius; assembly: GCF_039654945.1. Classification (NCBI taxonomy): domain Eukaryota; kingdom Metazoa; phylum Chordata; class Amphibia; order Anura; family Dendrobatidae; genus Dendrobates; species Dendrobates tinctorius. The sequence continues at coordinate 20,108,244 of NW_027361677.1, forward strand.
AGGTAACTCAGGATCAGTAATGTAATGTATGTACACAGTGACTGCACCAGCAGAATAGTGAGTGCAGCTCTGGGGTATAATACAGGATGTAACTCAGGATCAGTAATGTATGTACACAGTGACTGCACCAGCAGAATAGTGAGTGCAGCTCTGGAGTATAATACAGGATGTAACTCAGGATCAGTAATGTAATGTATGTACACAGTGACTGCACCAGCAGAATAGTGAGTGCAGCTCTGGAGTATAATACAGGATGTAACTCAGGATCAGTAATGTAATGTATGCACACAGTGACTGCACCAGCAGAATAGTGAGTGCAGCTCTGAGGTATGATAATAAACCTATGGCATCTCCATATGACAATGTCATCGATATCACATTTGTCGGGTGTTGCACAGAGCACATCTTGGCTGATAGATAAATTGCACTTTGTTTCCATCTTTGCCGTTTTTCCTTTCAGCCTTCGGCCGGACGCTGAGCTCCGATCACTGCCGGCTGTGCCATGGGAAGTTCTCTTCCCGCAGTCTGCGCCAGGTCTTTGGGAAGGTGCCGGTCACTAGTCGGAGCTCGGAGAAGCAGCGGAGGATGGAGCAGGTGTTCTTCGCTGACTTCCAGCAGCTGGTCGGCGTCTCCGTACAGCAGGACCCTCGGCTGCCGCAGTTCGTGTGTAAGAACTGCCATGCCCAATTCTACAAGTGCCGCAGCGTGCTACGCACCTTCATGCAGAGAGTGAATATCTCCCCGACCGCTCCGCACGGCAACGCCACAGGGTGGGTGCAGTAAGGTAAACTATGTATATTATATGCAGCATAAGTGGGATGATTTAGCGAATCCTGCTTTGAGCAGGGGGTTGGACCAGATGGCCCAGGAGGTCCCTTCCAACTCTACGATTCTATGATTCTATGATTCTATGACAGACAGACCCCCCTCACCAAGTTTAGGAGAATAGATGCCCCCCTATAGTTCTTCACTGGGTGGTCCTGCTGACGCTCTGCGGCATCGTCCAGGATCAGAGATCTCTAATATCCGCCGTCTAACTGGTCAGATGACATGGTGCAGTACCAGCCGAGACATGGGAGCGGATAGACGGAGGTGGAGGTCTTGCGTCTCACCATCGCAGACCTCGTGATGCATGGTGCAGTTATGGGGTGCACATGGGCTTTCATGGCAGCTGGGGCCCCATTGCGGACCCCCTTGTTTGCTTTGTATATGCGGCTGTGGTGCCAGTGATATATGACTTTTTATTTGTTGTTTTGCATTTTCAGTGATCACGTGCACAGTGCTGAGACTCTGAGCAGCGGGCCCTGCGCAGGTAAGGAGGATCCATTGCAGGGGCTGCACAGGCCTAATGCTTCTCACAGCTGAGCATTTGATACAATACAGCAGACTATCATGGCTGGAAAGCGATGCTGGTGCATTTGGTTCATATGTGATTCTACATTTCCAGATCTGATCACCTCAAGCCCCGAGTGCATGACCGGTCTGGTGAACTGGACCCATCGCCACGCGGGCGGATGCGCCTCCGTGCCCAGCTTGCAGCGAGTGCTTTCCGCACAATACTGTGGCGTCATTCGGGCAGTATGGGGCTGCAACGAGGGGCACGATTACATCATGGACACAGACTCCGACCTCACAGAAGTGCAGCAAGATACGGAAAATCCAAAGGCACAAAGTGGAAATGGGCCTCATACCGTCAGAGCTGCAGACACTGCCACATTGGGGTATATGCTGCCGGACAGGATGGACGCCTCCCCGGCTGTTGCTGATATTGGAAGGGAAGGGTACCCTCCAGCCCAGATCAGATGGCCCGCACTTCCCCTGGAGACCCCGATGGCCCTGTGTCCCGAGACAGATTCAGCGCAGGGTAAGATGGCCGGAGCCGATCGCCATTCATGTCGCATAAACGTAATCAATTAGTCTTTACAAAAACTTAATAAAGTAAAAGTGAAATATATTAAATATCAGTGCAGCCACCGAGACATTATATCATATAATACACTCCAGAGCTGCACTCACTATTCTGCTGGTGCAGTCACTATGTACATACATTACATTACTGATCCTGAGTTACATCCTGTATTATACTCCAGAGCTGCACTCACTATTCTGCTGGTGCAGTCACTGTGTACATACATTACATTACTGATCCTGAGTTACCGCCTGTATTATACCCCAGAGCAGGCACTCACTATTCTACTGGTGCAGTCACTGTGTACATACATTACTGATCCTGAGTTACATCCTGTATTATACCCCAGAGCTGCACTCACTATTCTGCTGGTGCAGTCACTGTGTACATAAATTACTGATCCTGAGTTACATCCTGTATTATACTACAAAGCTGCACTCACTATTCTGCTGGTGCAGTCACTGTGTACATACATTACATTACTGATCCTGAGTTACCTCCTGTATTATACTCCAGAGCTGCACTCACTATTCTGCTGGTGCAGTCACTGTGTACATACATTACTGATCCTGAGTTACATCCTGTATTATACTCCAGAGCTGCACTCACTATTCTGCTGGTGCAGTCACTGTGCACATACATTACATTACTGATCCTGAGTTACATCCTGCATTATACCCCAGAGCTGCAGTCACTACTCTGCTGGTGCAGTCACTGTGTACATACATTACACTACTGATCCTCAGTTACATCCTATATTATACCCCAGAGCTGCACTCACTATTCTGTTGGTGCAGTCACTGTGTACATACATTACACTACTGATCCTCAGTTACATCCTGTATTATACTCTGGAGCTTTATGATTTTGCATGTTTCCTAGCCCCATGGAATAAATGGCGCTATAGTAATAATAAATAAAGAATAATACAGTAACTGTGCCGTGTAGTTTGCACATGTATGAGGCTGACTCCCGGTGCCGCTGCAGCCTTCTGTGAGTTCTTCTTTCTTCCTGCAGGATATGATGGTAGAACGTCTCCTGTGACTACTGATCCTACAAGGGATGTGGACATCGACCTGTCAGACGGGTGAGGATGTTCTTGTATGTATGAAAGTTCTCTTTCCAGCGTGGACTTTGGGCGTTCAGACTGGGTTATACTGGTGCCTATAGTGCTCCGGTGTCTACTGTAATGGCATTTTCTTCTCATATAGTGACTGCCACAGCAGAGATGCCGGAGAACGCAGAGCAGACGCCTTATTGTCTTCAGATGACTCCTTTGAACCATATCCAGAGAAGAGGTAAACTGTTGTGGGACATGATGGTGGGATCCATGAGCCGGGAATGAAAAATGATGGGTCTGCAATGGTTGAAGATTTCCATCTTGTAAACCATAATAATTCCCCTTCTCTGTTTTCTGTCACCTTCAATTGTGCCCTCTGGAACTCTTAGTCAGTGTTTAACAAACTCTCCATCTCCATGACTTTTTCATTTCTAACTCCTTTAACCTTCTGGATTATAATGATACATTGCAATGTGCCCTGGAGGAAGCTGCACTGCCTACACATAGAACAACTCGGCACAGATGGCGGAAACCCTGGCACACGCTGCAAACACATCTTCTCCAGCGTTGCTCCAGGTGCACCAAATGTCTGTGGAGAAAATCCAATTTGGCTGAAGATTTCATGCATTATAAGTTTATGCTTAAAACATACAACTCTGCCGTTCACCTCTCGAAGCAAGGCTATTTCAACACCTCACTATCCAACAATCCTAAACGACTCTGACACTTTTCATTCCCTCTCAATCCAAGAGTACCATCCTCCACCATCAACTTTTCAGCGCTGACAAAGAAAATACTGACCATATCAGACAGGCAATTTCCTCCAAATCTCCTAATGTATTGTCTTCCCTCCCCCACTGCATCTAGCTCACTTTCTGGTGTGAACCGGTCAGAGAAAAAGAAGTGACCAGGCTCCTTGAATCTTCTTACCCTATTAACTGCACTAGTGACCCTATTCCCTCACATCTCCTCCAGTCTCTTTTCCCGGCTGTCAACACTCACCTAACTTTGATATCTTTCCCTCATCATTTAAATAAGCCATCATACATCCATTACTTAAAAAACATCCTTCAACCAGAACTGCAGCTGCTAACTACAGACCAGTCTCTATTCTTCCTTCCATCTCTAAACTCCTGGAATACTTGGTCCACTCCTGTCTTATCCGCTATCTCTCATATCAGTCTTTTCTTGATCTGGTTTCCGCTCTTTACGCTCTACTGAAACTGCCCTCACTAAAGTCTCTAATGATCTACTATTAGCTAAATCCAATGTGTGTGGTTCCACCATTACTCCCCCGCAGCATGCCTGCTGTCTTGGGGTCATACCTGATTCCGAGCCTTCCTTCATCACCCACATCCACTCACCTGTTCATGTCACCTACACCTCAAAAACATCTCGAGACTTTGACTTTTTCTCCTTCGACTCATTGGGGGACACAGAGACTGTGGGTGTGTGCTTCTGCCGTCTGGAGGCTGACACTAAGTATACAAAAAAAGAGTTAGCTCCTCCTCCGCCGCATACACCCTCGCCCCCAGACCGGGCGTAACTCAGTTTTTGCTTAGTGTCTGATGGAGGCACACGCAGTCTGGAGCTCCAGACTAGATTTTTTTTTTTTTTTTTTTTTTTTGGTCTCTTTCTATGAAGATAAGATAGGGGCGACGGATCCTATAGAGAGGGTCCGATCTCCCCAAATCATCAACGGGCGACCACGTGTGAGTAACCCTCCACGTGTTTTCTCTCCCGCACCGAGGGACACATCTGGGACTTTTCCCCAGACAACCATTTTTCTTTGTTATTTTTTAAAGAGGTGGAACGCATCCTGATAAGAGGATTCGGTTCCCCATGAACCCCAGCGGGCGAGCACGTGTGAGTGATCCTCCACGTTGTTACTCTCCTGCAACGTGGGAATGCATTAATGCCCCTACCACCCCTAGGTAGGAGACCAGGGGTGGTCCTGGAGGCGCAGGTGAGCCAAGGGATAGAAGCGTTGAAGACCGGGTAGCCTCCCCCTCCCTGCCCAGGGATGGGGTTGAGAGCACCACAGACCCACGGCGGCCCGGCTCACCTTCTTGGTTGATGGGCGTGGAGTGCGGCTGCGGCCCCCGCTGTAATGGTGACCGGGGAGCTCCCGCCCTCCTCCCTCGAACGCCGCACGTGTAGTGCGGCCAGAAGCGGCGGCTGTGGTCCCCGCTGTATGGGGAGTTCCGCGCGCCTGCCCGCCGACTTCCGGGGGTAGTCGGAAGCCCCGCCCACTAACTTCCGGGGGCGGAGAGCGGCGGGCGCGCGCAGTTACCGGGGAGCTCCCGCCCTCCTCCCTCGAATGCCGCACGTGTAGTGCAGCCAGAAGCGGCGGCTGTGGTCCCCGCTGTATGGGGAGGTCCGGAGTTCCGCGCGCCCGCCCGCCGACTTCCGGGGGTAGCCGGAAGCCCCGCCCACTAACTTCCGGGGGCGGAGAGCGGCGGGCGCGCACAGTTACCGGAGAGCTCCGCCTCCCTCCCCCTCCTCATTTCCTCGCGAAGTGCGGCCGGAAGCCGCCGCCTATCTCCCGGAGTGCGCCGCAAGTGCCCCGACGAGTAACGCCGCACGCCCCGTGGAAGAGACGCAAGGTGGACATTACCGGTGGGTGAGTGCAACCCCGTTTCGAGTGCCGCACTAGTGGTCAAGGAAGGGGTTATCCTCCTCCTCCTACCCTACCCTGCAATATGTCTGGCAAAGGGTAAGCTCATTCTTTCCTATATGCTGTTTGCGTTTCCTGTGGGGTCAGGCTGCCTAAGGCGCAGCCGGATAAATTTTGTGAAGCCTGCGAGTCGGAGCGAGCCCAGGAGCCCCCCATTGTTGCAGAGCCCAGAAGTCAGGACCCCCCAGAATGGGCGGTGTCTTTATCACACTCTATGATGTCCCTTACAAGGGCAATTGAGTCTCTTCGAGGCCCGGGCAGGGACAAGGATGGTGGTCTGCCAGCGGAAGACAGCTCGTCCACGTCTCAGGACCCTCCGACCGTTAGAGGCCGCTCCAGCACCAGACAAGCTCATAGCAAAAGAGCTCGTTCCCCGTCGGCCGGACCCTCTGGGGCTTCGGCGGCGGGTATTAGGGCATCTCGTTCCCCGTCGCCGAGCTCGGGAAGCGAGCAGGATGAGGGCGAGGAGGAGGGAGAGGAGGCCTGGAATCCAGAAAGCCTGGGATACCAAGACTCGGTGGACAGCCTCATTGAGGCAGTCAACCAGACATTAGAGATCGAGGACGATGTGTCCACGGCCTCAGGTCACAAGGTCTCCTTCAAGAAGACCAGGCGACCGCATAGAAGGTTTGCCACGCATCCGGAGTTCGAGGAGCTAGTCCAGAAACATAGGGAACACCCGGATAAGCGTTTTGCAATGCAAAAAGCGCTGCAAGCAAAGTATCCGTTTCCTCCTGAACTCCATAAAGGATGGGTGGAGTCGCCAGTAGTGGACCCACCGGTATCACGTTTGGCGTCAAGATCGCTATTGTCGATACCCAGCGGTTCTTCTATCAAGGACCCAACTGATCGCCTTATAGAGGGGCTTGCCCGCTCAGTGTATGAGGCAGCGGGGTCGGCCCTGGCCCCCTCCTTTGCGGCTACTTGGGTGGCTAAGGCCATGGTTTCATGGGCGGACGCTCTGCATAATGCCCTCCAAGACAGAGATCTGCCTGCGGAGGTCTTGGAGGTTACAAATCAGATATCAGGGGCAAGTGATTTTCTCGTCAGCGCCTCTCTGGACGCGGCCGAGTGTTCTGCTGTGGCAGCAGCAAATGCGATCGCCGTTAGGCGAGCATTATAGCTGAGATTGTGGAAAGCGGATTCTATCTCCAAAAAATCCTTGACCTCATTGCCTTTTCAGGGCAATCGGTTGTTCGGTGAGAAGCTTGATAAGCTTATCTCAGAAGCCACGGGGGGGGGGGAGGAGTAGTTTCCTCCCGCAGCAGAGGACTTGGCCAGCATTCAGGCAGACACAGAGGCGTTTTCGGCCCTTTCGTAACCCCTGGAGGGGGACTTCGGCCAGAGCATCCACCTCCGCAAATGATGGTCAGATTAGGGAAAGGCAAACCTCTTACAGAGCCAATCCGCTGGGCAGAGGCCGAGGCCGTTTGCCCAGAACGAGGGGGGCCAGATCCCAAAAGCCTCCAGCAAAATGACTCGAGGCGCTTCGTACCTACGGACGACAGGGTGGGCGGACGCCTACTAAGGTTCAGCCACGTTTGGGTCGCAGTGGCACGCGACGCTTGGGTGGCAGAACTGATATCGTCCGGGTACAAGATAGAGTTTGTCGGACTCCCGCCACGGCGATTCTTTCATTCCCGGTTTTCCGGAACAGTATCGCAGGCAGAGGGTTTGTTACAGGCCATAATGACGCTACGGCGCAACGGGGTCATTGTCCCAGTGCCGAAAAGCGAAGAGGCACAAGGTTTTTACTCCAACCTGTTTTCGGTCCCCAAAAAAGACGGGACAGTAAGGCCAGTACTAGATCTAAAAATCCTGAACAAATTCATCAGAGTCAGGCGGTTCCGGATGGAATCCCTCCGTTCGGTCATTGCAGCCATGGATCCAGGGGAGTTCCTGGCCTCGATCGATGTGCAGGATGCATATCTGCACATTCCGATTTTTCCTCCACACCAGAGGTTCCTGCGTTTTGCGATCGGAGGGCGACATTTTCAATTTGTTGCTCTGCCCTTCGGTCTGGCCACTGCTCCCAGAGTCTTTACGAAGATAATGGCGGTGGTTATGGCCATCCTGCATGCTCGGGGCATAACGGTACTACCTTACCTGGACGACCTGTTGGTAAAGGGGCCGTCGTTTCAGGCGTGCCAGGAGAATGTCAGTATCACGCTGGATACCCTGGCCCGTCTAGGCTGGTTGATCAATCGGAGCAAGTCGTCCTTGGTTCCAGCCCAAAGAATCGTGTTCCTAGGCATGATTTTCGACACCTCCCGGGGGCTGGTGATCCTCCCTCAGGACAAGGCGCGAAAAATCAAGCAAGGAGTACGGAACCTTCTGCAGCCGGGCACCAGACCCATCCGGTACGGCATGAGTGTGTTGGGCAGAATGGTGGCGGCGATGGAGGCAATCCCGTTTGCCCAGTTCCATCTCCGTCCGCTTCAGCATGCGCTCTTGTCAGCATGGGACCGGAGGCTGCTGTCTCTCAGTCATCGGTGCAAGTTGTCTCCGCTGGTCCGACATTCACTCCGGTGGTGGACTCGCGACTCGTCCCTGGTCCAGGGGAAACCTTTTCCCCCGGAGCAGTGGTTGGTGGTGACGACCGATGCAAGCCTGCATGGTTGGGGAGCAGTTTTCCAGAGTCACACAGCCCAGGGGCGGTGGTCCATTCAGGAGATAATTCTCCCGATCAACATTCTGGAGATACGGGCAATACGATTGGCCCTGCAACATTTCCAGTGTTTCCTGAGACACCGGCCGGTGCGCATTCAGTCGGACAATGCTACAGCAGTAGCATATGTCAACCATCAAGGGGGCACACGCAGCCAGGCAGCCATGCGCGAGGTCGGGCTGGTACTGCGTTGGGCAGAGAAGAACCGCGTGGTAATTTCAGCCGTGCACATTCCGGGAGTCGAAAACTGGGTGGCAGATTTTCTCAGCCGACAGAGGGTCGCGGCAGGGGAATGGTCCCTGCATCCCGAGGTCTTTCAACAGATCTGCCAACGGTGGGGGACACCGGACGTGGACCTTATGGCATCCAGAGAGAACGCCAAAGTACAAAGGTTCGTCGCTCGATCCCTCGACCCGCAGGCAATCGCAGCAGACGTTCTGGTGCTTCCGTGGAGCCAGTTTCGTCTCCCGTACTTGTTCCCCCCGCTACCTCTGCTTCCAAGAGTCATCAGGAAGTTAAGGAGAGAGAAGGTTCCAGCAATTCTGCTGGCCCCAGACTGGCCTCGGCGGGCCTGGTATGCAGATCTGGTTCAGCTAGTGGTGGACGTACCCTGGCGTCTCCCAGATCGGCCGGACTTGCTGTCCCAGGGGCCGATCTACCATCCGAACTTAGGGGCCCTGTGTTTGACGGCGTGGCCATTGAATCTTGGCTGTTAACACAGGCAGGATTCAGGCGCGATGTGGTAGCCACGATGGTGAGTGCCCGAAAGCCTTCCTCGGCGAGAGTATATCATCGGACTTGGGAAGTTGGTGTAGAGATCGCGGAGTGGCTCCTCTGGTTTTTTCGATCCCCAACGTACTGGCTTTTCTGCAGGCAGGGCTGGACGCAGGATTGGCTCCGAGTTCGCTCAGAACGCAGATCTCGGCTCTGTCGGTGCTTTTCCAACGAAAGGTCGCTTCGGTCTGGCAGGTTAGGACGTTTATGCAGGGGGTCGCACATTTAGTACCCCCCTATAAAGCGCCAACGGAATCATGGGACCTGAACTTGGTGCTCAGGGCCCTTCAGGAGGCTCCTTTCGAACCGTTACAAGAAGTCTCCTTACCTTACCTGTCCAGGAAGGTCGTTTTTCTGGTAGCTATTACGTCTATTAGGCGGGTTTCGGAATTGGCGGCTTTATCTTGTAAACCGCCGTTCCTGACCTTTTATAAGGATAAGGTAGTTTTAAGGCCAGCTCCTCCCTTCTTGCCGAAGGTTGTCTCTGCATTCCATATCAACGAAGACATTGTCTTACCCTCGTTTTGCCCGGCACCGGTGCACAGGGTAGAAAAGGCATTGCACACCTTGGATCTGGTGAGAGCTCTTAGGAGGTATGTGACAAGGACAGCTCCTTTCCGCCGGACAGACTCTCTATTCGTGATCCCAGAAGGGCGGTGGAAGGGGCTCGCTGCGTCCAAAGCGACTTTGGCCAGATGGGTTCGCCTGACGGTCCAAGAATCTTATGAAATTAGTGGCACGCCGGTTCCGGCAGGGATCAAGGCACACTCGGCTCGAGCAGTGGGTGCCTCATGGGCACTGCGACACCAAGCTTCAGCGGAACAGGTGTGCAAAGCAGCTACCTGGTCCAGCTTGCATACGTTTGTCAAACATTATAACGTACATACCCAGGCATCCTCGGATGCAAGCCTGGGAAGAAAGATTCTCCAGGCAGCAGTTGCGCACCTCTAATCGGGGGCGCAAAATAGCATGGATTGGGTGAGCTAAGATCCCGCCCAGGGACTGCTTTAGAACGTCCCACAGTCTCTGTGTCCCCCAATGAGTCGAAGGAGAAACATGGATTTTTGTGAGTACTCACCGTAAAATCCTTTTCTCCGAGACGCTCATTGGGGGACACAGCACCCACCCTACTAGCCAGTTGACTTTTGCTTATTTTGAGTTATACAAATCCTTATGTAAGGATCAGGGTGGTCCCTTTTCCAGACGTATAATTTCTTGCCTGAATTTAAGGCGCGTTCTCCTACTGCTTATGCACTAAACTGAGTTACGCCCGGTCTGGGGGCGAGGGTGTATGCGGCGGAGGAGGAGCTAACTCTTTTTTTGTATACTTAGTGTCAGCCTCCAGACGGCAGAAGCACACACCCACAGTCTCTGTGTCCCCCAATGAGCGTCTCGGAGAAAAGGATTTTACGGTGAGTACTCACAAAAATCCATGTTTCTCACCTTTGACTCTGCAAAAACTTTTACTGTAGCTCTTACTCATTCTCGTCTGGAATACAGCAAATCTCTACCAATCGGTCTCTCTCTTACTAAACTCTCCCCTCTCCAATCCATCCTGAATGTAGCAGCCAGGATCATATTGCAAGATCAGCCTCCCACTTGTGGAGATATGAATCCAGAGAGGGGAACGTCTCCTCCAGCATCGTAGAGAAGGATAACAATATTCCTCCCTCATACATGTCTCCAACCAGTGGTATTCCTAGGGATTTCCAGTTACGAATCTGGAGGTCCAGAATACACATCTCCAAAGTCTCTATGGGGGCTTTAGACAGCGCCAAATTAATAATATGCAGTTTATTGATTAGAATGCTCCACACTCCCAGCACTGTTTCCACCGTTGGTGGCAGACACAATTTCCTATCATCGCCGGAATTAGGCCCGGTAATGTTATGCTAGTAAAAAAACAATGCAACATTTGGGGATTTTACGAGATGTTTCTCGATTTCTATCCAGTGTCTGTCATCCTTATCATTCCACATCAACCTCAGTTGTTCAAATATGGCTGCCCTATAATACCTCACCCTTGAGGGGCAGCACAGTCCTCCCTCTTTTATTAGGATATGTAATATATCTGCTTTAACTCTGTGCTGTTTTTCCTTCCATATATACTTTAAAATGATTGTTTGTAACGCTTTGAGGAATACGTACAGTATCTGGGGGATTATGAACATTGTTACAGACGCTGTTCTTCCTAACCAGGACATGTCGTGTTGTCTCATGTGCAGCATGTCGCCTTTGATCTTCTGTCTCAGAGCCTCATAATTTAATGAGAGCATTCTATCTACTGCGGTGGCTAAGTGGATTCCAAGATAGGTTATGTTTTCATTATCCCACTTAAAGGGGAACTTAGTTTTAAGGTTTACAGGGTGCGGCACGGAGGGTGTTAGATTCAGATTTTGGCATTTAGGGACATTCCGTTTATAATATGATACTTGGGTAAAGGAGTCTATCACTTCCATTACGCTATTGACCGACTCTTCGGGATTGATAAGGGATAAAATAATGTAGCCCGATTTTGTGCTCTACATTACCAATTAATACCAGCTATCCCAGGGTGTGATCTGATTTTTTTCAGTTAAGGGTTCGATTAATAACACAAATATTTTGGGAGAGAGTGGGCACCCCTGCCTCGTTCCATTAGTGATATCAAATGTGCCTGACATCATTCCTGAACTAAGAACTAAAGCTGACGGGTTACAGTATAGAGGGGCGACGGCTCGGAGTGTAGAGGGGCGACGGCTCGGAGTGTAGAGGGGCGACGGCTCGGAGTGTAGAGGGGCGACGGCTCGGAGTGTAGAGGGGCGACGGCTCGGAGTGTAGAGGGGCGACGGCTCGGAGTGTAGAGGGGCGACGGCTCGGAGTGTAGAGGGGCGACGGCTCGGAGTGTAGAGGGGCGACGGCTCGGAGTGTAGAGGGGCGACGGCTCGGAGTGTAGAGGGGCGACGGCTCGGAGTGTAGAGGGGCGACGGCTCGGAGTGTAGAGGGGCGACGGCTCGGAGTGTAGAGGGGCGACGGCTCGGAGTGTAGAGGGGCGACGGCTCGGAGTGTAGAGGGGCGACGGCTCGGAGTGTAGAGGGGCGACGGCTCGGAGTGTAGCGGGGCGACGGCTCGGAGTGTAGCGGGGCGACGGCTCGGAGTATAGAGGGCTCGAAGTATATTACGGTCAAACCCAAATCTGGACAGCACTTTGAAAAAGAGCCCCCAGTGCACCCGATCAAACGCCTTTTCGGCATCTAAAGAGAGTAGAATAGAGGGGGTCCGGCTCACCCCGGCTCTATGGATGATATCGATCATCCTCCTCGTACCATCCAGTGGCTGTCTAGATTTAACAAACCCCACTTGGTCTTTCTGCACTAAGGCCGGGATTATTTCCGAGATCCTATTAGCCAGGATTTTGGAGTAAATTTTAAGGTCTGTATTTCAATAATGAAATCGGCCTAAAATTGACGGTCCAATCAGGGTTTTTTCCTGGTTTGGGGAGGGGTATAATTGTTGCCTGAATCATCTCTTTTGGAATTTTCCCGGTTTGCATAAAATTTTGGAAAATTACCGTCATGTGAGGTTTTACTATGTCTTGAAATATTTATAAGTATTCTCTCGTTAGACCCTCAGGGCCGGGGGACTTGTTGTTTTTCTTTCCTATTTGTTTGCTGCATTTCTGTTTGGGATATTGGTGACTCAATATGTGTAATGTGTGCTCGGGTATTTTAGGAAGTTTTACGCTCTCTAAGAACTGATTTATTAATTGGGAGGTGGGTTGTGGGATTGCGGTATTTTCCTGTAGATTATAGAGTGAGGAGGAATAATAATGTGAGAAGGTATTGGCGATTTCCTTTGGGTTATTTATTACGTTTTTTTGGTCGTCCTGTATGTGGGATAATCTTTGTTTGGTCATTTTGGCTCTGATTTCATTGGCTAATATTTTGCCCGCTTTGTTTCCCTGCCAGTAATATTTGGCTTTGCTTTTCCGTAGATTGTGCTCATATTTGTGTTGTTAGTTGGTATAATTCTTACCTTAGTTTCTGTAATTCTTGGAATATTGTGTTTGTGGGGCTATGTTTGTGTCTCTTCTAGTGTAGGTATGTTTGATTAATTTCCTCTATTTGGCGTAGTGTCGCTTTTTTATTTTGGGACGCTATTTGGGATGTAATTAGGTAGTTATTTAGTCCATGGGAAATATGTCGGGTAGTTGTATCTCTATGATTTGGCAGGAGATGGGGCATGGTCCGACCAGGTGATGTTCCCTATCGCGGCCGTTTGAATGTCCTGTAATAACCATTTATCTGTGACCATTAGGTCAATTCTGGAACAACCTCTATGTGAGTGTGAGTAGAAGGTGTAATCCCGCTCGGAGGCTGCAGAACCCTCCAGACATCGTAGAGATCTTCAGCTAGGAGGGTCTGTGAGCGTGATCGGGCATTTTCTTTCTTTTGAGGGGGTACTTATTTATCAATGTTAGGACAGGGGGTGATATTAAAATCCCCACAGATAAACATGGCGCCTTTTTTAACTTTTGCTACTACCGCCAGGGTGTCTTTAATAAATAAAACCTGCCTGGAGTTAGGGGCGTAAATAGACACAATGGTGTAGGTCTTGTTATTGATGGTGCAGACTAAGGGGACGTATCTGCCCTCATCGTCCACTACACTGGTGATTAGCTGGAAAGCGACAGTGTTCTTTATCGCAATTACTACTCCTCTTCTTTTTTTTTTTTGTCAATTGCATGAGAATGAAATACATTTGGGAAGTTCCTATGCTGCAGTCTGGGGGCGCCGGTGCTATTTAGGTGGGTTACTTCTGCTTTTAGGGATTGGGCCTCTTTCCATATCAGGGATCTTTTGAACGTACTATTCAGTCCCTTCATGGCCTCTGGGGGGAAAGCAGGACCTGGGTGGCTCCGTTCTTGGTGATGACCACTGGGTAGCCTCATTTGTACACGATCCCATAGGATCTTGGTGGCTGTGAAGAATTCCCGCCTTCTGTTCAGGGTGACGGTGGAGAGGTCGGTGAACACCAGGATGCTCTTGAACCTTTCCCGGAGCTCCGGTCCGCACGCTGCTGCCTTACCGATGGCTTCTTTGAAGTGGTACAAATGATGCCTGGCAATTACATCCCTGGGCACAGAGGCGGGGGCAATTTTGGGTTTGGGGATTCTGTGCGCTCTGTCTATTATGAGGTCTCGCTGTTCCGCCTCATAATAGACCTTTTTTTTTAGTGCGGTAAAGTAATCCGTTAGGAACTCCTTCAACGCGTCAGCAGCAACGCTTTCTGGAGTCCCCCTGGAGTGCAGATTGTTGCGTCTGGAGCGGTCCTCCAGCTTCAGTTTTAGAGCAGTGATCTACTCATCTGCCTCATTGTGGGCTGTGGTGACTCCTCCAGCTTTTCCTCAATATGGGCTGTTCTGTCCCCTATGTGCCCAAAGTCTTTCTGCAGTGAAGGCTGAGGTAATGTCTGTGTATGGCCACTTTAGATCTCCTCCTAGCAGGGACTTTAGTGTGGTCTCTGTGACGGGGATGGAGAGGTGCCCTATGTCAGGTGCGGGTGCATATACTTACGGTTTAGCGTCTGTTTTCTCCGGGATCCTGGGTGATCTGCCTGCTTCCTTCTTTGCCTGCTCCGTTGTGCTGAGGATCCTCTTCTGTGAGGTCCGATTATGCTTCAGGAGATCAGAGTACTCCACAACGCCGCCGGCTGCATGGTAAGTGCCGCGGCGGCTATCTTGGATTTTCCCGGGCGCCGGTAAGAAGACCGGTATTCTGCCTGGTGCTGCTCCTGGTGACACACCCCATTGTTTCCCGGACCGTGCCTGAAGTTGTGGTGAGCAATGATGCAGGTTTCTCCTGCCATTGTCCACTGCTTTGAGCTACTGAAGGAGCACAGAGCCAGCGCTGCCTGTGTCCGCTCAGCTCCTCATCCGGACACGCTACCCCAATCACCTCACGTATATAAATATTCCTGTTTTGCCCTTCCAAATCTGATCCTTTGTAGCATCTGTTCACACACCCTCCATGAACTTAATAGATGTCCGGTTCATGCATCTTTGTCTTGAATTCACCTTCTGGTTGCGGTATTACTTTTGTACGGTTTATACCTTCACTTCCTTCTTTTCTGGATTCTAGGCCCCGGCTTAGGAAGACCAGACCGAGGAAAAGCCAGAAATCCCAAGAGCCCAAAGTAAGGAAGAAGCCGGGACCAAAACCGGGCTGGAAGAAGAAGATTAAGCGAGAGAGGTCAGAGTGATGTCTGGGACCGAAGGGCACTGTCCGCATTCTGCCTCAGTTACGTGTCTCATACAAGACGCCGGGGTGCCAGTAAAATGTTATGGGGCCTCCTAACTTTCCCTGCAGAGGATGTTGAGTTTTTGGGGTCTTATACAATAAGACATCTTAGTGATTCATTCTGTTTTGCAGAGAGGAGCTCCCCACAATCTACAAGTGTCCTTACCAAGGCTGCACTGCCGTCTATCGAGGAGCCGATGGGATGAAGGTAAATAAATCGGACAGCCTGGGCAATGGAGGTTTTGGAAGGAACCTAAAATAGAGTTGGTGCTGATCAATTTGCGCTTCCCAGTCCATCTGCCATGGCTGCGCTCAGTAGCCACTGGATAGAGCGGGAGAGCCGCCTCTCACCTTTTGGTCAGATGCCTTGACGCTGCATCATGGCAGTCCGGCTGCTGTCTTCCAAAATCAGCGTCACATCTGTCCCCAGTCCGTGTGGGGTGCTGGAGGTCAAACTATTCACTTCCCAGAAGAACCCCTGGACTGGTATTGCGCTGTGTCTGGTAGAAAGCAGCCATGTTTTTCTAATTCTGCACAACCAGAGCAGCTTCTGCACCCTGCGTTCATCACATCACTGTTGTTCCATGCAGAGGATTACTTTTAATTTTTGCAGTAGGACAATGTCATGATTTTTTGTTACAGAAGCACATCAAGGAACATCATGAAGAGGTGCGGGAGCGGCCGTGCCCTCACCCCGGCTGCAACAAGGTGTTCATGATAGATCGCTACCTGCAGAGACACGTGAAGCTGATCCACACCGGTGAGCGCTGCGCCTCCTCCATCCTGCACGTCTCCAACCTCTTCTGCCTAATGCCCCCTATTTCTTCCCCCAGAGGAGAGGAATTACATCTGTGACCAGTGCGGACAGGCGTTCAAGCAAAGGAAGCATTTATCTGTGCATCAGATGAGGCACTCGGGAGCTAAACCCTTACAGTAAGTGTCGCCTCTGTTCCTCAGTCTCAGATCTGGGTTGCCTTTTCTTACATCTTTCTTGTGCTGTCCCTCGGTTATTCCTCCTACAAATGTACAGTGGGTACGGAAAGTATTCAGACCCCTTTAAATTTTTCACTCTTTGTTTCATTGCAGCCATTTGGTAAATTCAAAAAAGTTCATTTTTTCTCATTATTGTACACTCTGCTCCCCATCTTGATTGAAAAAAAAAATGTAGAAATTGTTCCAAATTTATTAAAAAAGAAAAACTGAAATATCACATGGTCATAAGTATTCAGACCCTTTGCTCAGACACTCATATGTAAGTCACATTCTGTCCATTTCCTTGTGATTCTTCTTAGATGATTCTACTCCTTCAGAGTCCAGCTGTGTTTAATTAAACTGATAGGACTTGATTTGTAAAGGCGCACACCTGTCTATATGAGACCTCACAGCACACAGGGCATGTCAGACCAAATGAGAATCATGAGGTCAAAGGAACTGGCCAAGAAGCTCAGAGACAGAATTGTGGCAAGGCAAAGATCTGGCCAAGGTTACAAAAGAATTTCTGCAGTACTCAAGGTTCCTAAGAGCACAGTGGCCTCCATAATCCTTAAATGGAAGAAGTTTGGGACCACCAGAAGTCTTCCTAGACCTGGCCGTCAAGCAATCGTGGGAGAAGAGCCTTGGTGAGAGACGTAAAGAAGAACCTCAACATCACTGTGACTGAGCTCCACAGATGCAGTAGGGAGATGGGAGAAAGTCCACAGAGTCACCTATCACTGCAGCCCTCCACCAGTCAGACCTTTATGGCAGAGCGGCCCGACGGAAGCCTCTCCTCAGTGCCAGACATATGAAAGCCTGCATAGAGATTGCTAAAACACATGACGGACTCCCAGACTATGAGATATAAGATTCTCTGGTCTGATGTCAGTCAAGATGGGGTGCAGAGTGTACATTAATGAGGAAAAAATTGAACTTTTTTGAATTTTATCAAATGGCTGCAATGAAACAAAGAGTGAAAAATTGTAAAGGGGTCTGAATACTTTCCGTACCCACTGTTTAAAGAAATTGACTGCTGGGCAGTATCTCTTCTTTTTTTAGGATTCTTTTCACAGACCTTGTAGCGGTGATTGTAAAATTTAAAGATGACATATTTCCATTGTTTTTGGGGTTTTTTGGCAAAAAAAAAATATATTTTTTCATCTTTTACATTTTAACCCCTTTATGACCTATGACGTATACGTATGTCAATATGCAAAAACCCAGACTCATATTGATGCGTTAGTTAGAAACCTACACTTGGCCGCTGCTAGACAACTCCAAAATGCACATATTCAAAAAGGAGAACAATAGGAGTGTTTTTTTATAAATATAGCACAAAATCTTTATTAGACAAATTGAAAAAAATCAAACATGCGGATTTCGAGCGCGATTGTCGGAAGCGCTTGTTAAATGTGGCAGGTGGATCGCGATTCCACCCGCGGCTATTGCGGGCACATGTCAGCGGTTCAAAACAGCTGACGTACCGGGAAAGATGTGGGCTCACCGCCGGAGCACACGTCAAAGGGAGGGTAGACCGACATTGGCGTAACTATACACCCGATGTCGGAAAGGGGTTAAGGTTGGAAACCTTGGTCAAGGTTATCTGAGCACACAAATCTCTAAGGATGCCCAAACTCTTGCATCAACTCCTTTTCCTTTTTGTAATTTTTAAAATGTAAAAGATTTTTTTTTTTTTTTGCGTAAAATACAAAGGAAATGTCATATTTATCTTTAGGCCTTTTAGACATCATTTCATCTTCAACTTGCTCAACTGTTCACAATAACAGTAATTTTCACTAGGGGTTGTCCAAACTTTTACATCTGGATGGGTATGGGTGTCTGTCTCTGTGGGGGTCTGTATGTCTTGGTGTCTCAATGGGTGGGTGTCTGTACTTACATATACACTCACTGGCCACTTTATTAGGTACACCATGCTAGTAAGGGGTTGGACCCCCTTTTGCCTTCAGAACTGCCTCAATTCTTCGTGGCAGAGATTCAACAAGGTGCTGGAAGCATTCCTCAGAGATTTTGGACCATATTGACATGATGGCATCACACAGTTGGCGCAGATTTGTCGGCTGCACATCCCTCATGCGAATCTCCCGTTCCACCACATCCCAAAGATGCTCTATTGGATTGAGATCTGGTGACTGAGGAGGCCATTTGAGTACAGTAAACTCATTGTCATGTTCAAGAAACCAATCTGAGATGATTCGAGCTTTATGACATGGCGCATTATCCTGCTGAAAGTAGCCATCAGATGTTGGGTACATTGTGGTCATAAAGGGATGGACATGGTCAGCAACAATACTCAGGTAGGCTGTGGCGTTGCAACGATGCTCAATTGGTACCAAGGGGCCCAAAGAGTGCCCAGAAAAAATTCCCCACACCATGACACCACCACCACCAGCCTGAACCGTTGATACAAGGCAGGATGGATCCATGCTTTCATGTTGTTTACGCCAAATTCTGACCCTACCATCCGAATGTCGCAGCAGAAATCGAGACTCATCAGACCAGGCAACGTTTTTCCAATCTTCTACTGTCCAATTTCGATGAGCTTGTGCAAATTGTAGCCTCAGTTTCCTGTTCTTAGCTGAGAGGAGTGGTACCCGGTGTGGTCTTCTGCTGCTGTAGCCCATCTGCCTCAAAGTTCGACGCACTGTGCGTTCAGAGATGCTCTTCTGCCTACCTTGGTTGTAACGGGTGGCAATTTGAGTCACTGTTGCCTTTCTATCAGCTCGAACCAGTCTGCCCATTCTCCTCTGACCTCTGGCATCAACAAGGCATTTCCGGCCACAGAACTGCCGCTCACTGGATTTTTTTTCTTTTTCGGACCATTCTCTGTAAACCCTAGAGATGGTTGTGCGTGAAAATCCCAGTAGATCAGCAGTTTCTGAAATACTCAGACCAGCCCTTCTGGCACCAACAATCTTGCCACGTTCAAAGGCACTCAAATCACCTTTCTTCCCCATACTGATGCTCGGTTTGAACTGCAGGAGATTGTCTTGACCATGTCTACATGCCTAAATGCACTGAGTTGCCGCCATGTGATTGGCTGATTAGAAATTAAGTCTTAACACACAGTTGGACAGGTGTACCTAATAAAGTGGCCAGTGAGTGTATGTATGCAACGTGATATCCTATGAATCCATACCTCGGCTCACTGTCTGTGACTGACTTACAATACAAGTGAATGTTCCCAGACTTTCTGCTGTGGTGTATAATATTCTATTGTTCTCTACTTCACCGTCACTACTACAGCTCCTGCATCCTCGTCCTGCGCTTTAGTCTCTCGCCCGTCTATCTGTCCCCTACAGAATACGTATCAGCCAGCAGGGGATGTATGGACGTGACTGCAGAGTCATGGGGTTTAGTCTGGGCAGTGGAGCTGGAGGCACAGGGCAGAGGAGCTGGAGGCACAGGGCAGAAGATGTGCAGGCACTGGGCAGGGGAGCTGCAGTGAGTTTTGGATTTGCTGCCTGTCTCTCTTCTGCCAGGGTCTCATCCTTGTATTTTCTCCTATCAGATGTGAAGTGTGCGGTTTCCAATGCCGGCAGAGGGCGTCCCTGAAATACCACATGACCAAGCACAAGGCCGAGGCAGACCTGGAGTTTGCATGTGACCAGTGTGGAAAGCGCTTTGAGAAGGCCCATAACCTCAATGTTCACATGTCCATGGTTCATCCACTCACCCAGAGCCCTGCAAAGCCCCCGGATACAGAACCGGACGCCCCTTCTGGAACCATGGAAGGACAAGCAATGAAACCAGAAGCTGCGCCGCAGCAGCCGCTCCCCATCTGAGGAAGAAGAGAAGCCACATACGTTTTTGTATTGCTTTTAGGGTTTTCTGTACAGGTCCGCAAGTGCAGACAATATGTACAAAGTGTCACAGAACTCGTCCACGGGCACCTAACTTTGTGTTTTTTTTTATCTGTCCAAAGCACTGTGATGAGGGCTGGACTGGTGTTATGCACCCTGTGGCTCTCCGGACCCCGGATAACCACAGGACTGTGGAAATTGTGGCCTAGCACTGTCGATACACAGGCTGCTGCAGAGCAGTGCGCCCTCCCCTCTAGTGAGCGTACATAGACCCCGACTAATTTATGATAACAGGTATGAAAGATTTTGAATAAATTATTTACAAGAGTTGATGGATCAGTGATGGATATTGGGGCACAAACGGAAAATGTCACTTCACACGTCAAATTTTTCAGTATAACTTTTATTTTATAGAAACTAATATGTGCACTTTATGCATTGTGTGCTGACCATAGGCAGCGCTGGCTTCATGGTTTTTTATTTTTTAACTTTTATTTTGTTATGGAAAGCTCTGCTCTCCTGGGATTGTCCATCTAGTCAGGGGTGATGAGTGCCATCAATCGCTGAGGACCACCTCGTATGTTCATAGTTTCCTACAATACAACATCTCTGTACTTCTTTAACCCTCAGCTGGTGAGGTGGGGTTTGCCACACCCCATGGAATTTTTCTGTACACAATTTACGAATATGCAAATAAAGTCCGTGGAGTCTCAAACACGGGACTAGCCAGATCTTCCTCCAGGGAAGGACCCAGCCAAGGGGTGGCTCCTTTCGGAAACCACCATTACCACCATATTAAGTGGCCCTTTAATTCAATATCCAGCTCTTTACGAGTTTACAGATACGACAAGGGAAATACCAAGGCTAGGTATCCATCCACAGACAGCTGTTTCGGGGCGTTGCCCCTCATCAGTGTGGAGTAGGATTCTGGCTAGGTGGGAGCAATGCCTAGTAGACCAACATCACAAAACAATCACTGACCTCAGGGAGACCAGTCAAAGAAAACACTGCAGCAGCCGGCAAAGGCGCTCTGTGAAATCCTAGGAGCATTGCTCCCTGGGAAATACGAATATGCAAATAAAGTCCGTGGAGCCTCTTTTAAGAGTCTCAAACACGGGACTAGCCAGATCTTCCTCCAGGGAAGGACCCAGCCAAGGAGTGATGTTGGTCTACTAGGCATTGCTCCCACCTAGCCAGAATCCTACTCCACACTGATGAGGGGCAACACCCCGAAACAGCTGTCTGTGGATGGATACCTGGCCTTGGTATTTCCCTTGTCATATCTGTAAACTCGTAAAGAGCTGGATATTGACTTAAAGGGCCACTTAATATGGTGGTAATAGTGGTTTCCGAAAGGAGCCACCCCTTGGCCGGGTCCTTCCCTGGAGGAAGTTCTGGCTAGTCCCGTGTTTGAGACTCTTAAATGAGGCTCCACGGACTTTATTTGCATATTCGTATTTCCCAGGGAGCAATGCACCTAGGATTTCACTGGCTGAGCGCCTTTGCCGGCTGCCGCAGTGTTTTCTTTGACTGGTCTCCCTGAGGTCAGTGATTGTTTCGTGATGTCTGTACACAATTTAGTAGAGACTCACGGCCGCGTCTGAAAACTTCATTGGTATCTGTCTGAAGACACGGAACAGACAGATATAGAGTTGGTGCAAATAAATTTGAATGATCCAGTCCATTGGCCACTGGATTGGAGCCCTGAGAAATGCCTCCTACCTCTCTGCAGCCTGAGCATGTCTGCTGATTAGGTGGCCTGGCATAATATCGCATGCCATCGCACCAGGGATGCCTCAAACAGGGGATAGATATCAGGCTGTGTGCACACGCTGCGGGTCCTTGCTGCGGTGTACAGTACCATGATTCCCTATGGGAATCAAAAACCGCAGTGCAGACGGTGCGGAATTTTCCGCGGTTTTCAATCCGCAGAAAGAATTGACATGTCAATTCTTTCTGCGGATTCTCCTGCGGTTTGCCATCTCCTCCATTGAGGAGATGAAAAACCGCAGGGCAAAACCGCAGAGCAATCCGCAGGTAAAACCGCAGGTCTTTTGACCTGCGGTTTCGCCTGCGGATTTTACAAAATCCGCGCGGATGAATCCGCACATAATCCGCAGCGTGTGCACACAGCCTCAGGGTTCCTGTGCGCCGACCACATATTACTGATTCTGAGATTACTCTACCTGACCCCGGACTGGATTTCCATCTACAAAAAGCTGGAGGAATCTGCCATACAGCTCCAGCGTCACACACACAAAGTCCTGCTGCAATACCGTCCTCTCCACGGGAAGACAAGGAGCCAAACTGTAACCAGAGGTGGAAACATAAGACGTCTGCAATATGGAGGATACCATGACCCCCCCTGCCAGATAACACACCTGAAGAAAGCCAGCGGAAGCAGATCACGCAGGGCGTCCGGGGCAGTCTGCTGCAGAAGGGTCACGTCTGCAAGAAAATGCCTTTATATTAGCATCTCATCCTGCAGAATCCTATAATACGGCATGAATATGCACATTTTGGAGCCTGCACGCTACGTTCTTCCTCGTCAATGTATATACATTTGTAGATCCCAACTGAAGAATCTGCAATGTGGAAGTTGCCAAGATGGTTGTATAATGACTGCAAGGTCTAGACACCTCCACAATTATGTAGGTTTGGGGGGTCCGGATGCTAAAATGCTTCCGAATGGCTGAGATCCCACAAGGTCATTGCTCCTACTCACGTTTCTCCTTGGTGGGCTGAAAGGCCGTCACCCAGCTGCCCCCGTTTGCTTCCAGGCAACGTATAGTGGACAGACAATTTTCTTGCGCTTTTTTAGTTCTTTCTCCTTCCTATCAGAACATAAGAGAAATCCATTATACATCTTTTCAGTTCCATTCTTTCTTTAAAGTTTATATATATGAAAATGAAGGTAAAATATCAGTGCGTCACCTCCAGTAACACAGGGATGAGGTCCAGAACGGAAAAGAACAGAAGAGAATCCAACATCTGCAAGGAAAATGGAGAAGGTTTCTGAGGCAAATGGTGCTGCAATTACAGTATGATATTTTAGATGTCGTCTATAGCACCTGACACATGCACTAAATCACCGCTGCAGCAGCTGAGTCTTCCTACCCAGAAACCTCTTGTTCATTTGCAGTATGACCATCATTGCATTCTTATCACCTGAACGTGTTTTCTGCCAAGTAATTGTAATATTTCCTCATGTGCCATCTTTTTCCTTCTCATGGTGAAATGCAGGACGGCGGCTGATAACCACGCGGTGTCGGTGAGGGGCAGAGATGTGCAATGTGCGAGGCATCTGATGATCCAGAGACAAATGATTAGTGTCTGTGGTGCCGGGATTCCAGTGACGGAGATGACAACCTGTCACCTACCTGTCCACATCACTCTGTATGTCCCTCAGCACCTCAATCTGTTTCGGCAGGTCCCCTCCATGCAGACGGCTCCACTGACTCTCAATGGCAGGCCCCAGCCTTGGCCACCAAAGCTACAGCAAAAAAAAAAAAAAAAATCACACAAATCGAATATAGGGGTTGTGTGATCTTTTTTGATGCGTCCATTCTCCAATTTTCAGGATGCGCTCCTGAAGATTGACGTGGCATGGTCGCACCACCTGCTTGAACTGAGCTCTCTGCCATTCTATTGCATTGAAGCCGGATCCAGCCAGTTTCAGAGCAGCGCTAGTTAGCTTTATAGCAAACTGGCCACCACTGATAGACGGCAGAGGTGGTCGGTAAGGTAGACATCGAGCAGTAAACTATGGAATTAAAAATGCAGACATACCGCAGTAGATGTCAGGATGATGGGACATTGTGCATAAGCGGTACGGAGTATGCAATTCACTGCATCACTCGGATCCTAGCACAAGAAGTTTGGGACCACCAGAAGTCTTCCTAGATCTAGCCGTCCAGCCAAACTGAGCAAACGTGGGAGAAAAGCCTTGGTGAGAGAGGTAAAGAAGAACCCCAAGATCACTGTGGCTGAGCTCCACAGATGGAGTAGGGAGAAAGTTCCACAAAGTCACCTATTACTGCAGCCCTCCACCAGTCGGGCCTTTATGGCAGAGTGGCCCAATGGAAGCCTCTCCTCAGTGCCAGACATATGAAAGCCTGCATAGAGTTTGCTAAAAAAACACATGAAGGACTCCCAGACTATGAGAAATAAGATTCTCTGGTCTGATGAGACGAAAATAGAACTTTTTGGTGATAATTCTAAGCGGTATGTGTGGAGAAAACCAAGCACTGCTCATCACCTGCCCAATACAATCCCAACAGTGAAACATGGTGGTGGCAGCATCCTGCTGTGGGGGTGTTTTTCATCGGCAGGGACAGGACGACTGGTTGCCATTGAAGGAAACATGAATGCAGCCATGCACATAGATATTCTGGATGAAAACCTCTTCCAGAGTGCTCTGGATCTCAGACTTGGCCGAAGGTTCACCTTCCAACAAGACAATGACCCTAAGCACACAGCTACAGTTGTGGCCAAAAGTATTGACAACCCTGCAATTCTGTCAGATAATACTCAGTTTCTTCCTGAAAATGATTGCAAACACAAATTCTTTGGTATTATTACCTTCATTTCATTTGTCTTAAATGAAAAGGCACAAAAGAGAATGAAGCAAAAAGCAAAACATTGATCATTTCACACAAAACTCCAAAAATGGGCCAGACAAAAGTATTAGCACCCTCAGCCTAATACTTGGTTGCACAACCTTTAGCCAAAATAACTGCGACCAACCGCTTCCGGTAACCATCAATGAGTTTCTTACAATGCTCTGCTGGAATTTTAGACCATTCTTCTTTGGCAAACTGCTCCAGGACCCTGATATTTGAAGGGTGCCTTCTCCAAACTGCCATTTTTAGATCTTTCCACAGGTGTTCTATGGGATTCAGGTCTGGACTCATTGCTGGCCACCTTAGAAGTCTCCAGTGCTTTCTCTCAAACCATTTTCTAGTGCTTTTTGAAGTGTGTTTTGGGTCATTGTCCTGCTGGAAGACCCATGACCTCTGAGGGAGACCCAGCTTTCTCACACTGGGCCCTACATTATGCTGCAAAATTTGTTGGTAGTCTTCTGACTTCATAATGCCATGCACACTGTCAAGCAGTCCAGTGCCAGAGGCAGCAAAGCAACCCCAAAACATCAGGGAACCTCCGCCATGTTTGACTGTAGTGACCGTGTTCTTTTCTTTGAATGCCTCTTTTTTTTCTCCTGTAAACTCTATGTTGATGCCTTTGCCCAAAAAGCTCTACTTTTGTCTCATCTGACGAGAGAACATTCTTTCAAAACGTTTTAGGCTTTTTCAGGTAAGTTTTGGCAAACTCCAGCCTGGCTTTTTTATGTCTCGGGGTAAGAAGTGGGGTCTTCCTGGGTCTCCTACCATACAGTCCCTTTTCATTCAGACGCCGACGGATAGTACGGGTTGACACTGTTGTACCCTCGGACTGCAGGGCAGCTTGAACTTGTTTGGATGTTAGTCGAGGTTCTTTATCCAACATCCGCACAATCTTGTGTTGAAATCTCTTGTCAATTTTTCTTTTCCGGCCACATCTAGGGAGGTTAGCCACAGTGCCATGGGCTTTAAACTTCTTGATGACACTGCGCACGGTAGACACAGGAACATTCAGGTCTTTGGAGATGGACTTGTAGCCTTGAGATTGCTCATGCTTCCTCACAATTTGGTTTCTCAAGTCCTCAGACAGTTCTTTGGTCTTCTTTCTTTTCTCCATGCTCAATGTGGTACACACAAGGACACAGGACTGAGGTTGAGTCAACTTTAATCCATGTCAACTGGCTGCAAGTGTGATTTAGTTATTGCCAACACCTGTTAGGTGCCACAGGTAAGTTACAGGTGCTGTTAATTACACAAATTAGAGAAGCATCACATGATTTTTCGAACAGTGCCAATACTTTTGTCCACCCTCTTTTTTATGGTTGGTGTGGAATTATATCCAATTTGGCTTTAGGACAATTATTTTTGTGTTTTTTCATTTAAAACAAATTAAATGAAGATAATAATACCAAAGAATTTGTGTTTGCAATCATTTTCAGGAAGAAACTGAGTATTATCTGACAGAATTGCAGGGGTGTTAATACTTTTGGCCACAACTGTAAAATAACAAAGGAGTGGCTTCAGAATAACTCTGTGACCATTCTTGACCGGCCCAGCCAGAGCCCTGACCTAACCCCAATTGAGCATCTCTGGAGAGACCTGAAAATGGCTGTCCACCAACGTTCACCATCCAAGCTGACGGAACTGGAGAGGATCTGCAAGGAAGAATGGCAGAGGATCCCCAAATCCAGGGGTGAAAAACTTGTTGCATCATTCCCAAGAAGACCCATGGCTGTACTAGCTCAAAAGGTGCTTCTACTCAATACTGAGCAAAGGGGCTGAATACTTGCGACCATGTGATATTTCAGTTTTTCTTTTTTTAATAAATTTGCAAATATTTCTATATTTCTGTTTTTTTCAGCCAAGATGGGGTGCAGAGTGCACACTAATGAGAAAAAAATGAACTTTTTTGAATTTACCAAATGGCTGCAATGAAACAAAGAGTAAAAAAAAAAAAAGGGGTCTGAATATTTTCCGTACCCACTGTAGGTTCTTCCCCTGAAACATATCAGCTTCCATATTGGGAATGCATGCACGTTTTAGCCGAGTGTGCACATGTATGGACAACTGGATGGAGCTGGAGGGAAACTAAATCCAAACTTACCTTCTGATATAAGGTCATTAGCAGCGGCCGTGTTTTTGCAAAACTCCACCTCCCTGCAATCGTATGGTGTCAGCAGACACTGTGTGCAGAATGACAGCAAAAGGGAAATGACTGAAGCCATGACATAAAGTGTACAAGAACTGTGTCCGCAAATACTATATGGCCCCCATCTATATGGATCCCTCAGATTGGACCCCCCACATATCAATGTGATACCATCTCCAACCATGCACATGACAGTCCGACTCCAGCGCAACTGCATCGTCTAATCTGAGTCTGACCCCATCCTACATTCTTTACACTGCTTTTTTTTGGGTGCACTTAAAAAAAAAAACCTAAGAGTGGAAAAAGAACATTAGTGTGTATACACATACATTATACTCTGCATCATCTGATTTCTGCTTTCCACCTCACTTTAGAAATTGAAATCAATAAACAGATTGGTTAGATGTGTTGGGCGGCTATGTCTATTTTTCCTGACCTTCCCATAGGTGTCGGGAGTCATATTCATGACTTACCCAGAGGTGATCACTCAGGCAGCATGATGGCCCAGTGGTTAGCGCTGCTGCTATCCAACGCTGGTGCCCTGGGTTCAACTCTGACTGAGGACAATGAGATTCCTCCTCTCAGTTGTACTTTAGAAATTGCAAATGGACCTGCTCTAGTTTTTCCTGATCTTCCCATTGGTGCTGGTAGTAATATCAATTACTTTGCCGAAGCTTATCTTCTGAGCAGCATGGTGGCCCAGTGGAAAGCGCTGGTGCTTTGCAGCATGTGAGTCCAGGGTTCAAATCCCACCATGGATGACATCTGCAAGGAGTTTGTATGTTCTCCCTGTGCTCAGGTGGTCTGCCACCCATGCTCCAAAGACATACAGGTAGGGACTAATGATGGTGTTACCTGTGCAGCATCCAGGAGGGCTGCTTGCCCCCTTCATTGGGCAAGTAGCCCCAGTCCTTATTGGATGAATGTGCTGATACAAGTGATTGGCTTGTATATAAGCAGCTCAGGTGCACCTGAGCTGTCGCCTTATTTTAAAAATGTATTGTATGTGCTTTAAAATAAAATTTCTAACTTTATAAAAAGGTGACAGCTCAGGTGCACCTGAGCTGCTTATATACAAGCCAATCACTTGTATGAGCACATTCATCCAATAAGGACTGAGGCTACTTGCCCAATGAAGGGGGCAAGCAGCCCTCCTGGATGCTGCACAGTTAACACCATCATTAGTCCCTACCTGTATGTCTTTGGAGTATGGGTGGCAGACCACCTGAGCACAGGGAGAACATACAAACTCCTTGCAGATGTCATCCATGGTGGGATTTGAACCATGGACTCCATGATGCAAAGCACCAACGCTTTCCACTGGGCCACCATGCTGCTCAGAAGTTAAACTTCAGCAAAGTCATTGATATTACTACCAGCACCTATCAGGAAAAACTAGAGCAGGTCCATTTGCAATTTCTAAAGTAGACCTGAGAGGAGGAATCTCATCATCATCATGTGTTGAACCCAGGGCACCAGCGTTGGACAGCAGCAGCACTAACCACTGGGCCATCATGCTGCCTGAGTGCTAACCTCTGAGTAAGTCATCTATATGACTCTCAGCACCGATGGGAAGGTCTGGAAAAACTAGAGCAGGTCCATTTGCAATTTCTAAAGTACAACTGAGAACTAGAATTACTCCAACCTCAGTCAGGATTGAACTAAGGACCCAAGCAATGAAAGGTAACCACACTAACCCCTGAGCCACTGCAGGATTAGGCCATAAGTCAATTCTAACTGAGGACTGAGTAATTCTATCTCTCAGTTGTACTTTAGAAATTGTAAATGGACCTGCTCTAGTTTTTCCTGATCTTCCCATAGGTGCTGAGAGTCACATAGATGACTTACCCAAAGCATAGTACTTAGGCAGCATGGTGGTACAGTTGTTAGCTCTGCTGATGTCCAATGCTGGTGTCCTGGGTTCATCTCTGATTGAGGACAATGAGATTCCTCCTCACAGGTCTACTTTAGAAATTGCATATGGACCTGCTCTAGTTTTTCCTGATCTTCCCATAGGTGCTGGTAGTAATATCAATGACTTTGCCAAAGGTGAACTCAGCAGCACGGTGGCCCAGTAGGAAAGCACTGGTGCTTTGCAGCATGGGAGTCCAAGGTTCAAAACCCACCATGGATGACATCTGCAAGGAGTTTGAATGTTCTCCCTGTGCTCAGGTGGTCTGCCACCCATGCTCCAAAGACATACAGGTAGGGGCTAATGATGGTGTTACCTGTGCAGCATCCAGGAAGGCTGCTTGCCCCCTTCATTGGGTAAGTATCCTCAGTCCTTATTGGATGAATGTGCTGATACAAGTGATTGGCTTGTATATAAAAGCAGCTCAGGTGCACCTGAGCTGTCACCTCTTTAAAAAGTTATTTCAAACCATTTTTTTTAAAAATGGGTGCCAGCTCAAGTGCACCTGAGCTGCTTTTATATACAAGCCAATCACTTGCATCAGCACATTCATCCAATAAGGACTGAGGCTACTTGCCCAATGAAGGGGGCAAGCAGCCCTCCTGGATGCTGCACAGGTAACACCATCATTAGCCCCTACCTGTATGTCTTTGGAGCATGGGTGGCAGGCCACCTGAGCACAGGGAGAACATACAAACTCCTTGCAGATGTCATCCATGGTGGGATTTGAACCCTGGACTCCCATGCTGCAAAGCACCAGCGCTTTCCACTGGGCCACCATGCTGCTCAGAAAATAAACTTCGGCAAAGTCATTGATATTACTACCAGCACCTATGGGAAGATCAGGAAAAACTAGAGCAGGTCCATTTGCAATTTCTAAAGTAGACCTGAGAGGAGGTATCACATCGTCCTCAGAGTTGAACCCAGGGCACCAGCATTGGGCAGCAGCAGCACTAACCACTGGGCCATCATGCTGCCTGAGTGCTCACCTCTGGGTAATTCATCTATATGACTCTCAGCACCTATGGGAAGGTCTGGAAAAACTAGAGCAGGTTCATGTACAATTTCTAAAGTACAACTGAGAGGTAGAATTACTCATCCCTCAGCCAGGATTGAACTAAGGCCCCAAACAATGAAAGGTAGTCAAGCGCACCCCTGAGCCACTGCAGGATTAGTCCATAAGTCAGTTCTGACTGAGGACTGAGTAATTTTATCTCTCAGTTGTACTTTAGAAATTGTAAATGGACCTGCTCTAGTTTTTCCTGACCTTTCCTTAGGTGCTGACAGTCACATAGATGACTTACCCAAAGCATAGTACTCAGGCAGCATGGTGGTGCAGTTGGTAGCGCTGCTGATGTCCAACGCTGGTGCCCTGGGTTCATCTCTGTTTGAGGACAATGAGATTCCTCCTCACAGGTCTACTTTAGAAATTGCAAATGGACCTGCTCTAGTTTTTCCTGATCTTCCCATTGGTGCTGGTAGTAATATCAATGACTTTGCCAAAGATTAACTTCTGAGCAGCACGGTGGCCCAGTGGAAAGTGCTGGTACTTTGCAGCATGGGAGCTCAGGGTTCAAAGCCCACCATCTGCAAGGATTTTGTATGTTCTCTCTGTGCTCAGGTGGTCTGCCACCCATGCTCCAAAAACATACAGGTAGGGGCTAATGATGGTGTTACCTGTGCAGCATCCTGGAGGGCTGCTTGCCCCCTTCATTGGGTAAGTAGTCTCAGTCCTTATTGGATGAATGTGCTGATACAAGCGATTGGCTTGCTATGTAGACAGCTCAGTTGCTTGTGACTGAGCTGTTGTCATTTAGGATTTGTACTTACCTTAATAGCTAAGTCCAAAAGACAACAGCTCAGTCAACACAACTGAGCTGTCTATATATACAAGCCAATCACTTATTCATCCAATAAGAACTGGGGCTACTTGCCCAATGAAGGGGGCAAGCAGCCCTCCTGGATGCTGCACAGGTAACACCATCATTAGTCCCTACCTGTATGTCTTTGGAGCATGGGTGGCAGACCACCTGAGCACAGGGAGAACCATACAAACTCCTTGCAGATGTCATCCATGGTGGGATTTGAACCCAGGACTCCCATGCTACAAAGCACCAGTACTTTCCACTGGGCCACCACGCTGCGCAGAAGATAACCTTTGGCAAAGTCATTGATATTACTACCAGCTCCTATGGGAAGACCAAGAAAAACTAGAGCAGGTCCATTTGCAATTTCTAAAGTACAACTGAGAGGTAGAATTCTCAGCCATCAGTCAGAATTGAACTAAGGACCCA
This sequence comes from Dendrobates tinctorius, assembly GCF_039654945.1. Lineage (NCBI taxonomy): Eukaryota > Metazoa > Chordata > Amphibia > Anura > Dendrobatidae > Dendrobates > Dendrobates tinctorius. The sequence continues at coordinate 20,139,380 of NW_027361677.1, forward strand.
AGCATTGAAAGACAATTGAGTGAGCCACTGAGCTGCCTGAGCATTACCTGATGGCTAGGTCATCAATATGTCTATCAGTACCCACCGACAGGTCATGAGAAAGAAGAGCAGGTTCCCTTGTGGTCACTGATTATTTTCCGAGATGAGTCTGAGAGGAGGAATCTCATTGTTCTTGGTCAGAGCTGAAGTAATGAAAACAGCAACAAGAAAGCCCCAGTGTTACCATGCTGCCCCATGGGTGCTTACCCACCAGCAACAGCAGGCTGTGCCCCGAGCTATGAGACGGGAACTAAAGGCTTTTGTCTCTGTGTTCTCAGACAAGAGACTGGCGAGGGCGGCCGTTCACTGTGGGACATCTCTGACACATCCACGTACAAGAAAACATCACGTAATAATCTCCAGGACACGGTCTCCAGAGCTCGGAGCACAAGTGTCCTAGATCCAACCCATTCTTGAATGGAGCAGAGGTGCGCGGGCTTATCCTCCACTGCAGTCATTGTCTATAGAAATGTCTGGAAATAACGGAGCTCTGCGTTCTCAGACGTCCCATAAACAATGAATGGAGCAGAGTGTGAGCAGCTCCACTTCCAAAGACATACTGATAGGATGCGAGTCCTGACGGGGCAATAATGGGTGCAAAGTGAGACCGTTCTTATGAAGCATAATAAATAAGCATATTGATTGTACAGCACTTTACAGACATCACTGCGCCCATCAGGGGTCATATCTCCTACAGGTCTGTCTTCAGAACATGGGAGGAAACCCACAGTCACACAAAATCAGGGCTGTGGAGTCGGTAAGCCAAACCTATGAATCCGACTCCTCAATTTCCACAAGTCCGACTCCCTCATACATGGCTCATGTGTAAGTGATAAATTTGCTGTAGTAAAATGGTGACATCAGTCTTTTAATCATTATTATGAGACAATAATCAAGTCATTTAGAGAGAACATAAAATATTTATTGGAATACAACTTTAGAACAGAAACCTTTTGCACATTTACAATTTATTATACACTGTGCAGTAAGTGGGAAAAACAGTTTTCAGCAAAAACGTCCTGAATAACGTGTGTGCAGTCTATGAATGTGTTCTGAGGAATAGTATCGCCGCCATCAGATCCTCCTCTATAGAGGACCTCACATCTGACCTCATTATTTTAAGGCTACAGAACAACCTCTCTACAGTCACTTGGGTTGGAGGCAAAGCCGTAACCACATGGGAACATCTCTAACAATCTCAGGGTGTAGAGGAATTGCCTCGTGCGCAGTCAGTGCTGATAAATGATTGAAATCTTCTACTTCTCTGAGAGCAAGTGACAAATGTTGCTGAAATATGGTCGATGTGTTTTCTATGGGAGTGGAATCTTTTCCCTGCGGCAACGCTTTGTCTGCTCCATGTCGTCCAAATACTTGTCGAAATCAAACTCCTCATCTGATGAGGATGAAGGAACGGCAGCAGCAGCACTGGCAGGACCCGAGTCCTCTGCTCTTGGCCGTCCTGTAGCCCACTCATCCTACCTGCTACCTCAGTCAGAGCTTCTTTTCCTTTAGTAGCTGCTGATCATCCAGCAATATACGATGACTCGGGTCCACATAAACAGCTGCTGGAAGAATGTTATTTTCTAATAGCCGTGTCTCTCTCCGTCTCATTGAAGCAGCAATGCCATCTGCCATTAAATCTCCTCTTTGGGACAGGCAAAACAACAAGTTCTTCCACTCCTCTATAAAAATGCCAGGAGTTAAATCCTCAGCTTGTAACTTTTTAGTCACTGTAAATGGGTGATGAAGCAATTTCTTCAATTCAGCCACCTGTGTCCATTGACCTTCATGTAGTGTTACCTGAGGGTCTGCCATATCTACAAGGAAGTGTTTCAGCTGAAGCAATCGCTCAGTCATTAAATAGGTGCTGCCCCACCGAGTGGCTTGATCCACAATTGCCCCTTTCCCAGCACGTCTCTTCAAGATGGAATCAATTTTAGGGGTTCTGGCAGCAATAGCCAATGTCCTCACTTTGCTAATCAGAGCTCCAGCATGTCCCTCTTGCAGACTCTCTTATTGCCAGCTGCAGCGTGTGCACAACACAGCGCATGTGATGAATAGGAAAGAGGTGTGAAGCAGCTTCAACCAGATCTTCTCCATCAGTCGTGTTCATGCCCAGTGGTGCCAAGAGAAGCAAAGAGAAACTGGTATAAATGTATGTGGGAGAAAGAGGGACGAAACAGGCCCCGAGAGACGACAGTCAGGTCCTCTACAGCCGCACTGTGCTCCGTAAGATGGATGGCTGATAGATGATGTAGATGGGTGATGGAAGCATTATGGATAGATAGGATTGAGGCAGAGATTATATAAGAAAGCTACAGAATGTTTGATATCACAATAATTAAATGGGTATTCCTTCTCAGTTTACTATTTTTGCCATATTTATGTCAAGCAATCCAGTCCTGCAAATGCATATGTATGAGGCCATGTACAAAGCGCTGTGCCCTGCGGCCGCCTGTTCGATATGTAGAGACCTTACAGGGGTAGCACAGTGGACGGCACGACACACACACAACGGGATGGAAATGGGGAAAGGCCCTAATGATAGGGAAATGAGGGATGGACACCTCCTGCTCACACCTGAGACTGACCCTGCACTCCCCTAACACCCTAAGTGGGTCCTTCCCCCCACCGCCATCAGGAACCTCATCCCTCGCTGTCACCTAGCACTGCCCTGGCTAGTGCACTGGCCAGCAAGGGCGCTAGCCTCATCACTGCAGATGGAGCGACAAAGGGGACAGTGACAAACAAAATACAGACGAGGACAAAAACACCAAACTTAGCTTAATAGCCTTCTCTGCTGCAAAGCACTGCACAGGAGAAGAAAGGCACCCAGACCACGAAACCAGCTGATACACCATAGCAGCCAGAGAGCTCCTTCCTCCAGGCTTGGTGGTCAGTATAGAATGCTCTATCACCAACAGTCAGCTGATGCATCAGGTGACCATTTAAAGGACGGTTGTTATGAATGGGTCACCGAGGAGAAAAAAGCAAAACAAGCTAAGTCACAGAAAACCAGAGTGGTTGGTAACTATGCAGATTGCAGATCCCTGATCTTACAACACAACTAGCAGTAGCCGTGGAGCGTGTCTACGATGAACCTAGACGCCTCGTCACGGCCGGAGGACTAAATAAGCCTAAAGCAAGAAAAGGGAAAACTAACTGCCCCAGAGCAGACCCCAACGGAATAGATAGCCCCCACACATGTATTGACGGTGAAACAAGATGAAGGCACAAACACAGGCAGGAAAATAGGCTTAGCAAACGATATGGCCCAAACTAACTAGACAGGAAAGGAAAGACACTGTCTGCAACCTGCAAAAAACCCTACAAAAATCATGTCCAACACTTCTGATAGCAAAAATAACCCTGAAGTCACTAGACTTCTCCCACTATATCAGCACTCTGAAATATTCTGAGACAGAGCAAAAAGAGACCAAACTAGTAAGGGACAAAAAGCCAATTGGCAAAATACTGATAAATAAGAGTGGAAATTCAGCACTGCCCCCAGCCGGGGCTGGCTGACCACACAAAAAACTGAATAGACCAACAAAATCAAGTGTGAACATTAGCAGAAAAACTTAGTTTTAGATGACTGGAACAGAGCTGAAAACCAAGAGCTGACAAGCCAGAAGGAATCACCAGCAACTGAATACGGCGTCGGCTTTCTTAAACCCAATCTGAGAATCCTGAGATCCAATTGTCATCCTCATTCTCAGGTGGCAGATCTCCACCGATCAAACCAGCCGCACCACCTCCCGTCACCACCAGAGGGAGTCCAGAAGGGGAACTCACAACTGGTTAACCCGAGAATGAACTCACAACAGTACCCCCCCCTTGAGGAGGGGTCACCGAACCCTCATCCACGCCACCAGGCCGATTAGGATGGGCCCGGTGAAAAGCACGAACCAATCTATTGGCATGAATATCGGAGGCAGAGACCCAAGAATTATGCTCCTGGCCATAACCCTTCCATTTGACAAAATACTGGAGTCTCCGTCTAACCAAACAAGAATCCAATATTTTCTCTACCTCATTTTCCACATGGCCTTCAACCAACACAGGGTCAGGAGGTGCCACCATAGGAACCACTGGCTCAACAAACCTCTTCAACAGAGACTTGTGAAATACGTTATGGATCTTGAACGTAACTGGGAGAGGGAATCAAAAAGAAACAGGATTAAGAATCTCCAAAATCTTATAAGGTCCAATAAATCTTGGCTTAAATTTTGGAGATGCAACCTTCATTGAAATATTCTTAGACGACAAGCAAACCATATCACCCACTTTAAACCGGGGACCAATGGTCCTATGCCGGTTGGAAAATCGCTGGGCCTTTTCCTGAGAGAGTGACAACTTATCCACCACTTGGTCCCATATCTGCTGCATTCTCTCAACCATAGTGTCCACACCTGGGCAGGACGAAGATTCCACTTGCCCTGAAGAGAATCGAGGATGAAACCCAAAATTACAGAAAAAGGGTGACATCAAAGTGGCAGAACTAGCTCTATTGTTCAGTGCAAATTCGGCCAAGGGCAAAAATGAGACCCAATCAATGTGATCAGCAGATATAAAACATCTTAAATAAGACTCCAAGGTCTGGTTTGTTCTCTCAGTCTGTCCATTGGTCTGGGGATGAAACGCGGAGGAGAAAGATAACTGAATTCCGAGATTGGAACAAAAGGCTTTCCAGAATCTGGAAACAAACTGGACTCCTCTGTCGGACACAATGTTCTCAGGAATCCCATGTAACCGAACCACCTGTTGTAAAAACAAGGGCACCAACTCAGAGGAAGATGGCAACTTTGGGAGTGGTACAAGATGGACCATCTTCAAAAATCTATGACAAATCACCCAGATAACAGTCATTCTCTGAGAGACAGGAAGATCAGAAATAAAATCCATTGAGATATGGGTCCATGGCCTCTTGGGCACCGGCAGGGGCATCAGCAACCCACTAGAACGAGAACAGGGTTTAGACCGAGAACAAGTCCCACAGGACTGTTCAAAATTCCTGACGTCACGAGATAAGGCAGGCCACCAAAAAGACCAACTCACCAAATCTCAGGTACCAAAAACACCTGGATGACCAGCCAATGCGGAGCAATGAATTTCAGACATCACTCTCTTTCTCCACTGGTCAGGAACATACAATTTTCCCATAGGCCAACGCTCAGGTTTATCCTCTTGAAATTCCTCCAGGGCGCGTCTCAAATCGGGCAAAGTGGCAGAAAGAACTACCCCCTCACCTAGGATGGTAGTAGGCTCGGTCACATTAAGAGAATCGGCAAAGAAACTCCTAGAAAGGGCATCTGCCTTAACATTCTTAGTGCCCGGAAGAAAAGAGACCATGAAATTAAAACGCGTGAAAAACAAGGCCCATCTAGCCTGTCTAGGATTCAAGTGTTTGGCCGACTCCAGATAAATCAAATTCTTGTGATCGGTGAGGACCACAACTTGATGTCTAGCTCCCTCCAACCAATGTCTCCACTCCTCAAATGCCCATTTCATGGCCAACAATTCCCGATTCCCCACGTCATAGTTGCGTTCAGATGGGGAGAACTTTCGAGAAAAGAAGGCACAGGGATTCATCTTAGAAGTCACAGGGTCTTTTTGGGACAAAACAGCTCCTGCACCAATCTCAGAAGTATCTACCTCCACCTGAAATGGAAGTGAGACATCAGGTTGCCGTAAAATTGGAGCTGAAGTAAATCTCCGCTTAAGCTCCTGAAATGCTGAGACAGCCTCAGGAGACCAATTCAGCACATCAGCGCCCTTCTTGGTCAGATCAGTCAGTGGTTTGACAATACCAGAAAAATTACCTTTAAATTTACGATAGAAATTGGCAAAACCCAAAAACTTCTGGAGGGCCTTCAAAGAAGTAGTCTGAACCCAATCATAAATGGCCTTTACCTTGGCCGGGTCCATTCCAATAGTCGATGGAGACAAGATAAATCGCAAAAATGAAATCCTCTGTACACCAAAAAGGCATTTCGATCCCTTAACAAACAGAGAATTCTCCCTCAAAATCCGGAACACAGTCCGGACGTATTCCACATGAGAATTCCAATCGCTAGAAAAGATCAAAATATCATCCAGATAGATGATCAAAAACTTATCCACAAAGTCACGGAAAATATCATTCATAAAGGACTGGAAGACAGAAGGGGCATTAGTGAGCCCAAAAGGCATCACCAGGTACTCAAAATGTCCCTCCGGAGTATTAAACGCCGTCTTCCATTCATCCCCGTGCTTGATGCGAATAAGCTTAGTAAACCAGCAGGCACTCTTAACTCTGGAGAATAAATCAGACATCAGAGGTAACGGGTACTGATATTTAACTGTCATCTTGTTAAGGGAACGATAATCAATACACGGTCTTAATGAACCATCTTTCTTGGCCACAAAAAAAACCCCAGCACTTAAAGGTGACGAGGATGGTCTAATATGACCCTTCGCCAATGACTCCTTAATATAGGATCGCATAGCATCATGCTCGGGTACAGATAAGTTGAAAAGCCGACCCTTGGGAAAATTACACCCAGGCATCAACTCAATAGCACAGTCATAACTCCTATGAGGAGGCAAAGATGCAGACTTACTCTCACTAAATACATCAGAAAAATCGGCAAGATAATCAGGAATATCATGAGACTGAGGAGAGGTGGAGAAAACAGGAGCGTCCCTAAGAACACACTGACAACCCCAACTCACCACAGACACAGACTTCCAATCCAAAACTGGATTATGAGTTTGCAACCAGGGAAAACCCAGAACAATAGTATCGTGCAAATTATGCAGCACCAAAAATGTACAATTTTCTTGGTGGTCTGGGGCAACTCGCATTATCACCTGGGTCCAAAACTGAGGTTTATTCTCCACCAAAGGAGTAGCATCAATACCCCTCAAAGGAATAGGCGTCCGCAGAGGCGTCATGGAAAAACCACAACGTTTAGCAAAGTCCAAATTCATCAGATTCAACGCTGCTCCTGAATCCACGAAAGCCTTAGTAGAAAACGTGGATAAGGAGCAGATCAGAGTAATTGCCAAAAGGAACTTAGGTTGTACACTGCCCACAGCAAATGTGTGTGCAAAACGTTTCTCTCGTTTAGGGCAGACAGAAATAGTATGAGAGGCGTCTCCACAGAAAAAACACAGCTTATTACGCCTTCTAAACTCCTGACGTTGCGCCCTAGACAAAACCCTATCACATTGCTTAGGTTCAGACATTTGTTCAAAAGGTGGCAGCGCCTCCCGGGTAGTTTTACGTTCACGTAAACGCCGATCAACTTGAATGGCTAATGACATAGAATCATCCAGACCAGAGGGAACAGGAAATCCCACCATAACATCTTTTACGGTGTCTGATAAACCCTTCCGAAAGAGAGCTGCTAATGCACTATCATTCCATGTAGTAAGGACCGCCCACTTTCGGAATTTTTGACAGTATAACTCTGCAGAATCCTGACCCTGGTTTAATGCCAACAGGGTTCTTTCAGGTTGATCAACAGCATTAGGTTCATCATAAAACAACCCCAAGGCTTGAAAAAATGCATCCACACGATCAGACAATTGCTTAGTCTCCATTAGGAAAAAAAAAAAATCCTCCTACAGCCCCAGAAAAAAAAGAGGAAAAAATAAATAAAATAAAAAAAAATACTGACACATTTTTTTCTTTTTTCTTTTTAACAACTTTTTCCTGCTTTTGAGTACCCTAGAATCTGCGGTATGGCTGGTGATTCTGTTATGAATGGGTCACCGAGGAGAAAAAGATTAAACAAGCTAAGTCACAGAAAACCAGAGAGGTTGGTAACTATGCAGATTGCAGATCCCTGATCTTAACCACACAACTAGCAGCAGCCGTGGAGCGTGCCTACGATGATCCTAGACGCTTTGTCACAGCCGGAGGACTAAATAAGTCTAAAGCAAGCGATGAAAGCACAAACACAGGCAGGAAAATAGGCTGAGCAAACGATGGGGCCCAAACTAACAGAATAGGAAAGGAAAGACACTGTCTGCAATCTGTCAAAAACCCTACAAAAATAATGTCCAACACTTCTGATAGCAAAATTAACCCTGAAGGCACTAGACTTCTCCACTATATTAGCACTCTGAAATATTCTGAGACAGAGCAAAAAGAGGCCAATCTAATAAAGAAAAAAAACAAATTGGCAAATACAGATAAATAAGAGTGTAAATTCAGCACAGCCCCAGCCGGGGCTGGCTGACCACACAAAAAACTGAATAGACCAACAAAATCAAGTGTGAACATTAGCAGAAAAACTTAGCTTGAAATGACTGGAACAGAGCTGAGGACCAAGACCTGACAAGCAGAAGGAATCACCAGCACCAGAATAGGGTGTCGGCTGTCTTAAATCCAGTCTGAGATTCCTGAGGTCCAATTGTCATCCTCATTATCAGGTGGCAGATCTCTACTGATTAAATCAGCCTCACTACCTCCAGTTTCCACCAGAGAAAGCCTGGAAGCAGAACTCACAACTGGTGGACCGGAAAATGAACTCACAACAACCCCCCTCCTAGGGCCCCCACCTCCTTGAGCCTCGCTACACTCAAAAGCTGCAGCGAGCTGAGGAGCACGAATGTGCTCAATAGGTTCCCAGGTCCTGTCCTCTGGGCCATGACCCTTCCAATCCACCAGATATTAATTTTTGCCACGTACCACCTCACATCCCACAGTAGCATTCACCTCATAATCATCCGTGGACGAACCCATTGTCCCGGCAGATGACTCGGAAAACCAGAACATGTGAACGGGTTTTAGGAGGGACACATAAAAGGTGTCGGTGATACCTAGGCATGAGTGAAGGGCCAGACAATAAACCATGTAATTGACCTGTTCCAGGACCTTGGAGGGACCTATGTAGCGAGGTGCAAATTTAGTGGACTCAACTCGCAGCCTGATGTTACGGGCGGAGAGCCACACTAAGTTGCCAGAGCAAAGGTCGGAGCGGGGCACCGGTGTGCCTCAGTGGAGACCCTCATTCTCTCCTTGGAGGCCCAGATGGCATCCAGTGTGTGGTCATATGCCTCCACCACCCAGTCTGCCCCTCTAGAGTCGGTGGAAGACACTGGCATTGGCACAGGGAAACGTGGATGCTGGCCGTAGTTAAGGAAGAATGGGGTCTGTCCAGTAGTCAGCTATGGCATTGTTCAGCGCAAATTCCACCCATGGAAGCAAGGAGGCCCAGTCATCATGCCTGGCCAAAACAAAATGTCGCAGGTATGTGACCAGGGTCTGGTTAGCCCTCTCTACCAACCCATTTGTCTCAGGATGATAGGCTGGAGAGATTCAGCTCAATGCTGAGTAGGCGACAAAGCTCTCTCCAGATCCGAGATGCGAACTGAGGACCCTGGTCGCTGCCAATTTTGTCACGCATACCGTGTAGGCGAAAAACGTGCTTAGTGAACAACGCCACAAAGGCCCGTGCAGAAGGTACCCACAGAAGGGGCACCAGGTGCACCATTTTAGAAAAATGGTCGGTGACTACCCAGATGACTGTGCAACTACGGGACTTGGGTAAACCCACCACAAAGTCCTTCCCGACAATTTCCCAGGGCCTGTCTGCCATCGGCAGGGGGTAAAGTAGCCCAGCAGGCTGTTGTCGAGAAGACCTATTCTTGGCGCAGGAGACACATGCCCGGATATAGTCATCGACGTCACGGGTCATATGCGGCCACCAGTACGTCCTCGCCAGAAGCTCAGATGTCCTCTTGGTCCCAAAATGTCCACCCACCCAGGACGAGTGAGCCCAAGAGAGAACCTCCGGTTGCAAATTAGGTGGCACAAAAGTCTTGCCCGGGGGCACAGACTCAAGCGAAACTTGGTTCACCGGTCCTCAGGCTCTCAGAAGTGACAATTAACCAAGGCTCCTCTTCCTCTGATGACACTACGGAGCGGGAGAGATCGACGGAACGAATGTTCATCTCCCCGGAGAGAAAATGGAGGGTGAAATGGAACCGGGAGAAGAACGGGGACCATCTAGCCTGGCGAGAATTTAGCCGCTCGACGGTCTGTAGGTACACCAAATTCTTGTGGTCAGTGTGAACTTGGAAGGGAAAACGAGCCACCTCCAGGAGGTGTCTCCACTCTGAGAAGGCCAGCTTCATAGCTAGCAACTCCCTGTCCCCGATGGAATAATTTCTCTCCGTCGATGTGAAGGTCTTTGAGAAAAAGAAGCAAGGATGCTTCCGACCTTGAGCATCCTTTTGGAAGAGGACTGCTCCTGCACCGATGGATGAGGCATCCACCTCCATTATAAATGGTTTATCTACATAGGGGCGACGTAAAATGGGAGCGCTAGCGAAGTTTGACTTAATAGATAGGAAGACCTTGGAGACCTCCTCCAACCACAATTTGGGATTTGCTCCCTTCTTGGTGAGGGCTACCAAGGGAGCTACCAAAGTTGAGAAGTGGGGAATGAACTGGCAACAATAGTTAATGAACCCCATAAAGCGCTGCACCGCTTTGAGAGAATGGGATTCCTGCCAGTCCATCACAGCCTGTAGCTTGGCAAGATCCATAGCTAATCCCTGGGCGGAGATGATATAGCCCAGGAAAGGCAAGGACTCCTGCTCAAACACACACTTCTCCAACTTGGCATAGAGGGAGTTAGCCCTTAGGAAGTTGAAGACTTTGCAAACATCTCTCCGGTGGGAGTTTATATCTGGAGAGTAGATGAGAATATCATCCAGATAGACTACGACCGAGGTGGTAAGCATTTCCCAGAAAATATTGTTTTCAAAGTCCTTGAAAATGGCAGGAGCATTACAGAGCCCGAAGGGCATCACCAGACACTCGTAGTGGCCATCCCTGGTATTAAATCCCTTCTTCAATTCGTACCCTCTCACAGATGCGAATCAGGTTGTAAGCACCCCGCAGATCACGTTTAGTAAAAACCCTTTCTCTCCGTAACCTATCAAATAGCTCAGATATCAGGGGCAGCGGGTACTTTTTCTTAACGGTGATGGTGTTAAGACCCCTGTAATCTATGCATGGACGTGGTTCGGAAAAATAGAAGTGGATCCAGCTCACTCACAGGGCTTATTTAAAAATAACCAGTGATCAAGAGCCGTGTTGCTCGAAAAACGTATGGTCTCATTACACACCACCCCCTGTCATTGCTGTGCCATCTGAGATGTCTGTTTTGTCATTTTGAATTTTTTAAGGATCATCCAATAAAAATTTTCTAATTTTTAAATAAGCCCTGTGAGTGAGCTGGATCCACTTCTATTTTTCCTATTGCCTTGGACGCTGTGCAGCAGTGAGGAAGCCGTGCTCCTTCTTGTGCTGGGAATTACATCTCAGGGGTGAGCTGAATGTTCTCTTTTGTTCTTGCTTATGGACGTACTTCTCCATTCTTCTTCTGCACGAACAAGAACCCGGCCCCTGCAGTTGACACTGACTTCCTAAAGAATCTTCTTACCAGATTCTCCTGGATGTACTGTGTCATTGCCTCCGTCTCTGGGAGAGATAGTGGATAGACTCAACCCTGGGGAGGCTCTGCACAAGGCAAGAGACATGGATAGAGTAAATGGGATGGTCTGATGCATTATCTGTGAGTGCAGTGTCGACCCATTTACCACTCGTATGGCCACTGGTTAGGCGAGCATCACCAGAAGAATTGCGAGCCGTTGGGCGAAGGCAGAAGACATAAAGTTGCCCTCCGCCCCGGAATCCATGAAAAGCTATACCGTATGAGTGGATGGGCCACTGGTAATTTTCCCCTTGAAGGACAGTTTGGAGGAAAACGCTGCTGTGTCTAGTGAACCACCTCCTACGTCACTAAACGGGGACATTCTCCCAACCACTGAGGACATCTGGAGGCAAGATGTGCTGACTGCCGGCAGACATGACAGACCTTGAGTGCACGGGCAGTCCGGGACTTAGATCCCGCTCGTGACACCTCCATGGTCTCATGTGGCTCGGATGCCTGGACTGGAGATTCCAGAGGTTTGGCGAAGGTGGGAGCCAGCCGAAACCTCTGTCGATACTAGGTTCGCTCCAACCTTCGCTCATTAAAACGAAGGTCGATGCGAGTTGACACTGCTATTAGCTCCTCCAATGTGTCGGGAATCTCCCTAGTGGCCAAAGCGTCCTTCACATGGTCAGCCAGTCCCCTCCAAAATACAGGAATAAGGACTTTGTCCGGCCACTCCAACTCAGATGCTAAAGTCTGGAAGTGGACGGCAAAATAGCTGACCATGGATGAGCCCTTTGTCAGTGCCAGCAGTTGGAGCGCCGTATCATGGGAGACTCGAGGTCCCCAAAAAACTTTTTCAGAGTGCTCAGGAACCGTGGAGCAATCTGTGTCAGGAACACTGTGCTGCACTTGCTCACTGAGCCAGTGTGCATGTCCTGAGTAAGACAAACAGTGCTCAAAGATACCTGTGAAGTGCGGTAGCAGCGGTAAAAATGTGTGTTCAGACAAACAGGATCTGAAGCATGTGACTGCCAAGGGGCGGAGCCAGCCACAGGTCTTCCAGAGGAAGCAGGAGTAGAGAGAGATTGCTTCAGGCCAGATAGGACCTGAAGCACCTGACTGCTGGGGGTGTGGCCTAAGCTAAGGAGAGCTAGGAGCTGAAGGAAAACTCCTAGAAGGACAACTAGGGGGCAAAGTTACCAAGGGGTATAGACAGGGTCATAAACCTTATCAGGCAGGGGTCAAAGCACGAGATAGCACAACAGTACCAAATGATTAGACAGAATGGATAGTCAGGACATAGCAAGAGATCAGTATACCAGAATGGGCAAATACACAGTACCAAGACAGTAGACTAACTCACAATGAAGAGACGGACCGGGTTGAAACCAAACAAGAAACAAAATGTCAGACACAAGGCACAGGCACGCAAGGGGTCAACTAACTCAGCCAAAGGAAAGAGTATAACTGACACCGGATCTAGGTCAATTGGCAACTAAATAGCTGCCCTCTGCCAGAAAGAGGCAGAAACAATTAACCCCTGTCTGACCAGGACGGGACAAAGATAAAACCCTGTTCTGGATCATGACAGTACCCCCCTCTCAACGGGAGGGGGCCACTGGACCCCAGGTTTCTCAGGATACCTTTCATGAAAGGCACGGACCATCTGATCCACATGAACCGATCGGGCAGGATCCCATGACCGGTCCTCCGGACCGTAGCCTTTCCAATATACAAGATACTGAAGAGTGTGACGGACCAACCTAGAGTCAACAATTCGTTCCACCTCGTACTCAGACTGCCTATCTACCAAAACTGGGAGCGGGGAAGACAATGATCCCTCCCCACAGGACCCCACAGGTTTCAAAAGGGACCTATGGAAAACGCTGGGGATCCATAGAGAAGGCGGGAGACACAACCAAAAAGCCACCAAGTTAACGGCTTCTGTAATTTCATAAGGACCAATAAATTTAGGTCCAAGTTTCGCAGAGGGGACCTTGAGCCTTATGTTCTTAGTAGACAACCATACCTTATCCCCAACCTGGAACACAGGTCCCACGGAACGTTTTTTGTCTGCAAAAACCTTATATTTAGTCTGAGCCTTCGTAATGTTCCTTTGGACCTCCCGCCATAACTTCCCCAACCGATGGATTTTCTCATCCGCCCCAGGACACCCAAAGTCGAAACAGGAGAACTCTCCAAAATGTGGATGAAACCCATAGTTGCAGAAAAAGGGGGTGTATCTAGCTATCGCCCTATATCACTTCTCCCATACGCCTCCAAGCTACTGGAACAACACGTCTACCTTGAACTGTCCTCCCATCTCTCTTCTTGCTCCCTCTTCGACCGCTTACAATCTGGCTTCCGGTCACACCACTCCACTGAAACTGCCCTTACTAAGGTCACCAATGACCTCTTAACTGCCAAGAGCAAGCGACACTACTCCGTCCTCCTCCTCCTGGACCTGTCGGCTGCCTTTGACACAGTGGACCATTCCCTATTATTACAGACCCTCTCATCCCTCGGCATCACAGACTTGGCCCTCTCCTGGATCTCATCATACCTAACAGACCGGACATTCAGCGTCTCCCACTCACACACCACCTCCTCACCTCGCCCCCTATCTGTCGGAGTCCCACAAGGTTCAGTCCTAGGGCCCCTGCTGTTCTCTATTTACACCTTTGGCCTGGGACAGCTCATAGAATCTCATGGCTTTCAGTATCATCTTTATGCTGATGACACACAGATCTACATCTCTGGACCAGATATCACCTCCCTACTAACCAGAATCCCTCAATGTCTGTCCACTATTTCATCCTTCTTCTCCACTAGATATCTGAAACTCAACATGGACAAAACAGAATTCATCATCTTTCCCCCATCTCACGTGACCCCCCCTACGAACCTATCAATTACAGTAAATGACTGCCCACTCTCCCCAGTCCCACAAGCTCGCTGCCTCGGAGTAATCCTTGATGCTGATCTCTCCTTCAAACCACATATCCAAACCCTTTCCACTTCCTGCCGACTTCAACTCAAAAATATTTCACGCATCCGTTCATTCCTCACCCAAGAATCTGCAAAAACCCTAGTCCATGCCCTCATCATCTCTCGCCTTGACTACTGCAACCTCATGCTCTGTGGCCTCCCCTCAAACACTCTCGCACCCCTCCAATCTATTCTAAACTCTGCTGCCCGACTAATCCACCTGTCCCCCCGCTATTCCCCAGCTTCTCCCCTCTGTCAATCCCTTCACTGGCTCCCAATTGCCCAGAGACTCCATTACAAAACCCTAACCATGACATACAAAGCCATCCACAACTTGTCTCCTCCATACATCTGTGACCTCGTCTCCCGGTACTTTCCTGCATGCAACCTCCGATCCTCACAAGATCTCCTTCTCTACTCCCCTCTTATCTCCTCTTCCCACAATCGCATACAAGATTTCTCTCGCGCATCACCCCTACTCTGGAACTCTCTACCACAACATATCAGACTCTCGCCTACCATCGAAACCTTCAAAAAGAGCCTGAAGACCCACCTCTTCCGACAAGCCTATAACCTGCAGTAACCACTGATCGACCAAACCGCTGCACGACCAGCTCTACCCTCGCCTACTGTATTATCACCCATCCCGCTGTAGATTGTGAGCCTTCGCGGGCAGGGTCCTCTCTCCTCCTGTACCAGTTATGACTTGTATTGTTTAAGATTATTGTACTTGTTTTTATGTATACCCCCCTCACATGTAAAGCGCCATGGAATAAATGGCGCTATAACAATAAATAATAATAATAATAATAATATGCCCGTAGACTGGTTAATGCGGTTGTTAACCGCGAACTCGGCCAAAGGTAATGCAGTACTCCAATCATTCTGTCAGGCTGAGATCAGGCAATGCAGAATTTGCTTCAGAGACTGATTGGTCTGCGCAGTCTGACCATTAGTCTCCGGATGATAAGCGGATGAAAAAGACAGACCAATACCAAACCTCTTACAAAACGCCCTCCAAAATCTGGAAACAAATTGTACCCCCCTATCAGACACCACATTCAGGGGAACCCCATGAAACCGCACCACATGCTCAGCAAACAATCTGGACAACGTTTCCGCATTACATAAAGCCGCCAAGGGTACAAAATGTGCCTGCTTACTAAACCTGTCCACCACGACCCAAATTACAATATTACCTTGGAAAGAGGAAGATTGGTGATAAAATCCATGGACAAATGGGTCCAGGGTCTATCAGGAATTGGCAGTGGCACCAATTCCCTCGCCGGCCAGTTATGGGGGTTTTTCACGCGAACACATATCCCACAAGCAGACACAAATTCCCTGACATCAGAGGCTAAAGAAGACCACCAGAATATCCTAGCGATGGCCCTCTGGGTAGCCTAGATCACTGGATGTCCACCTAGAACTGAGTCGTGGAACTCCCAAAGAACCCTGAGACGAAATTGAACTGGTACAAAAAGTTTATCCACCAACTTAGCCAGAGGGGCAAGAGACTGAGCTTCCTTAATCTCCCACTCCAACACAGTAGACACACCCGCCACCATCACCCCAGGCTGAAGAATGGAGGATGGAGGTTCAGGGGGAGACACCGGATCCAGATTGCGTGACAAGGCATCAGCCATGACATTTTTGGATCCTGGCCGAAAAGTGATGGAGAACTGGAATCGGGAAAAAAAAGCAACCATTTCGCCTGTCTAGGAGTCAACCTTTTAGCAGACTCAAACTAGGTTATTGTGGTCGGTAACCACGGTAATAGGATAGACAGCCCCCTCCAATAAATGCCTCCATTCTTCAAAGTCCAACTTCACGCCCAGAAGTTCTCGATTCCCAACATCATAGTTTCTGTCCTCAGGAGAGAACGTCTAAGTGAAAAAGGCACAGGGTCTCAAATTAGTCAAAGTGGCAGGTCCCAAGGACAACACCGCCCCCACCCCCACCTCTGAGGCTTCCACTTCAACAATAATTGATTCAGACAGGTCCAGTTGAATAAGAACCGGAGCTGACATGAAACATTTTTTTAAAAACTGAAATGCTGCCACCGCTGTGGCTGACCAATTCTTGATATCAGCCCCCTTTTGAGTCAGATCTGCCAGAGGTTTAACTACCTGTGAGAACCCCCTCATAAACTTGCGATAATAATTTGAGAATCCTAAGAAATGCTGCAGAGCCTTCAAATCATGAGGTTGAAACAAATCGACAATGGCCTGCACCTTATTAGGATCCATGCGATAACCCTCAGCAGACACAATTGTTATGGTTGTGGTATGGAGAGGAGAGAGGTACAACCCGGAGTGAGTGGACCCTCTGGGTCATGGCTCCAGAGCCCCTGCGAATGAGCTGGCCAGGAGGAGCCACCCCCTATACAGGGAGTGTTAGGGGCAGGCCCACAAGGGATGAAACAGTGACAGCCGGAGCCAAAGGGACGACTGGGTAGGAACTAGGGAATCAAAAGTAGAGAATCCGAGAGGCTACAACGGAGGAGCTAACAGTGGCTGCAGATCCAGAGGCAGGGAGTAGCCGGTTCAGACGGGGGACGGAGGCTGCAAGAGAGGGAGGTATAAGGTAACAAAAGACACAGAGCTCAGGGGAAACAAAGCAAAGCACACATAGGCTAGGGAAGCCCAAAGAACCTAATGGAGATAGGAGCAGGGGAAGCGAGACACAAGAGCCAGGGAGACAGGGGCACAGGAGGAGTACTAGAGAAGGACACAGTGGTTGCTAGACACAGGACTGACAGGGTACACACAGAAGAAATAAAGGGCCTGAAGAATGGGCGAACGCTGGGCGAACGCTGGCCGAACGGACAGCAACACCGCAGGGTCAACAGGCGTCTTACCTGGGAAGACGCCGGGAAGATATGGCCGGTGGGCGCCGCCATGTTGGGGGCGGAGCCAGCGCGTCAGAGGTCCCATCAGTCTGAGCACCGGGTGAAACGTCGGGCGCATGCGCGCGGGACCGACGTCTAGGAGGCCGGATATCAGGCGCGGGGGCGCACCGTGGAGTTGAAGCGCGGCGAGAGGTGCGCCCGGGCCTGCGTAGGTAGGTGACGGCGCCGGTAGGGGACGTGACAACAATGAACCCCAGAAAAGACAGTTCCTGAACAAACAATGGACATTTCTCTAGCTTAGCAAAGAGACAGTTCTCCCAGAGCCTTGGGAGAACTTCCCGAAGATTACCAATGTGAGCCTGTTTATCAGGCGAGTAGGTAAGTATGTCATCCAAATACACAACCATAAAACGCCCAATAAAGTCAGAGCACACATGAGTGATGAAATTTTGGAAGACTGCTGGTGCATTGGTCAGACCGAAAGGCAAGTTCTCAAACAACCCTTCAGTAGTGAGAATAGCAGCTTTCCACTCATCCCCCTCCCAGACCCGGATAAAGTTATATGGCCCCAGCAGATCCAATTTCGAAAACCACTTAGCCCCAGACAACTGGTTGTACAAATCAGGAATAAGTGGGAGGGGGTAAGTATTTCTCAGTTATCTTATTTAACTCTTGAAAATCGAGGCATGGGCTCAAACCACTGTCTTTTTTCTTTACGAAAAAGAACCCCGCCACCATGGGAGAAACAGAAGGAAGAATGTGTCCTTTACGAAGACTCTCGGAAATGTATTCTTTCATACCAGCCCTCTCAGGACCCAAGAGGTTACACAAGCTAGCCTTGGGCAATTTAGCACCTGGAACCAGGTCAATGGTACAATCAAATGGGCGATGTGGTGGTAAAACTTCAGCCTCTTTTTTGGAGAAAACGTCCACATAGTCTTTAGGTACTCCAGAATACCTTCCAGACCAACGGACGACACAGACACAGTAGCAAGACAACTTTCAGAACAATTAAATCCCCATTTAACAATATCCCAGGAACCCCAGTCAATAATTGGGTTATGTCGTTGCAACCAGGGAAACCCTAACACCAGGCCAGCAGGGAGGTTATCCAAAACAAAACATGACATACTCCTGATGAAGTGTCTAAACTCTGAGGGTAAATTCTTCAGAAACAAAACGGTGACCGTCCTTGGTGAGAGATGTAGAATCAATGGTCATTATTTTTATAGGAGTCTCCAACCTAACTGTCCCTAATCTACAGCTGACCACCAGCTTAGAATCAATCAGGTTCAATGATGACCCACAGTCCACAAAAGCCGAAGTAAGGGAAAAGCAGTTTTTAACACCAAGTTCAACCTTTAACAGTATCTTAGAAAATGAAGAAAGGGGTACCTGAGTGTCTGAGTGCCCTCCAAGATGATCACCCAGACTCAGCCGCTTGTTAGTCGGTGGGCAGGGGGACAGTCCTTTTTCCATTGTCCTGGATCACCGCATTAAAAACACAGATTTCTGAAACGCTGCTGTCTCCTTTCTTTCTCTTTGAGGTTGATAGCTCCCATCTCCATGGACTCCAATGTAGGACTGGCTCCCTGTTATGAATGGGTCACCGAGGAGAAAAAAGCAAAACAAGCTAAGCCACAGAAAACCAGAGTGGTTGGTAACTATGCAGATTGCAGATCCCTGATCTTACCACACAACTAGCAGTAGCCGTGGAGCGTGCCTACGATGAACCTAGACGCCTCGTCACGGCCGGAGGACTACATAAGCCTAAAGCAAAAAAAGGGAAAACTAACTGCCCCAGAGCAAACCCCAAAGGAATAGATAGCCCCCACACATGTACTGATGGTGAAACAAGATGAAGACACAAACACAGGCAGGAAAATAGGCTGAGCAAATGATGGGGCCCAAACTAACTAGACAGGAAAGGAAAGGGAAGACATGATCTGCAACCTGCAAAAAACCCTACAAAAATAATGTCCAACACTATTGATAGCAAAATTAACCCTGAAGTCACTAGACTTCTCCCACTATATCAGCACTCTGAAATATTCTGAGACAGAGCAAAAAGAGACCGAACTAGTAAGGGACAAAAAGCCAATTGCCAAAATACTGATAAATAAGAGTGGAAATTCAGCTCAGCCCCCAGCTGGCAGACCACACAAAAACTGAAAAGACCAACAAAATCAAGTGTGAACATTAGCAGAAAACTTAGCTTTAGATGACTGGAACAGAGATGAAAACCAAGAGCTGACAAGCCAAAAAGAATCACCAGCAACTTTATAGGGCGTCGGCTGTCTTAAATCCAATCTGAGAATCCTGAGATCCAATCGTCATCCTCATTCTCAGGTGGCAGATCTCCACCGATCAAACCAGCCGCACCACCTCCCGTCACCACCAGAGGGAGTACAGAAGGGGAACTCACAACTGGTGAACCCGAGAATGAACTCATAACAGTACCCCCCCCTTGAGGAGGGGTCACCGAACCCTCATCCACGCCACCAGGCCGATTAGGATGGGCCCGGTGAAAAGCATGAACCAATCTATTGGCAAGAATATCGGAGGCAGAGACCCAAGAATTATCCTCATGGCCATAACCCTTCCATTTGACCAAATACTGGAGTCTCCGTCTAACCAAACGAGAATCCAATATTTTCTCTACCTCATATTCCACATTGCCTTCGACCAACACAGGGTCAGGAGGTGCTGCCATAGGAACCACTGGCTCCACAAACCTCTTCAACAGAGATTTGTGAAATACGTTATGGATCTTGAACGCAACTGGAAGAGCCAATCGAAACGAAACAGGATTAAGAATTTCCAAAATCTTATAAGGACCAATAAATCTTGGCTTAAATTTAGAACCTTCATAGGAATATTCTTAGATGACAACCAAACCATATCACCCACTTTAAACCGGGGACCAATGGTCCTATGCCGGTTGGAAAATCGCTAGGCCTTTTCCTGAGAGAGTGACAACTTATCCACCACTTGGTCCCATATCTGCTGCATTCTCTTAACCACAGTGTCCACACCAGGGCAGGACGAAGATTCCACTTGCCCTTTAGAGAATCGAGGATGAAACCCAAAATTACAGAAAAAGCGTGACATCATAGTGGCAGAACTAGCTCTATTGTTCAGTGCGAATTCGGCCAAGGGCAAAAATGAGACCCAATTATCCTGATCAGCAGATATAAAACATCTCAAATAAGACTCCAAGGTCTGGTTTGTTCTCTCAGTCTGTCCATTGGTCTGGGGATGAAACGCAGAGGAGAAGGATAACTGAATTCCCAGATTGGAACAAAAGGCTTTCCAGAATCTGGAAACAAACTGAACTCCTCTGTCGGACACAATGTTCTCAGGAATCCCATGTAACCGAACCACCTGTTGTAAAAACAAGGGCACCAACTCAGCAAAAGATGGCAACTTTGGGAGTGGTACAAGATGGACCATCTTCGAAAATCTATCACAAATCACCCATATAACAGTCATTCTCTGAGAGAAAGGAAGATCAGAAATAAAATCCATTGAGATATGGGTCCATGGCCTCTTGGGCAGCGGCAAGGGCATCAGCAACCCACTAGAACGAGAACAAGGTTTAGACCGAGAGCAAGTCCCACAGGACTGTACAAAATTCCTGACGTCATGAGATAAGGCAGGCCACCAAAAGGACCGAATCACCAAATCTCTGGTACCAAAAATACCTGGATGACCAGCCAATGCGGAGCAATGAATTTCAGACATCACTCTCTTTCTCCACAGGTCAGGAACATACAATTTTCCCATAGGCCAACGCTCAGGTTTATCCTCCTGAAATTCCTCCAGGGCACGTCTCAAATCGGGCGAAATGGCAGAAAGAACTACCCCCTCACCTAGGATGGTTATAGGCTCGGTCACACTAAGAGAATCGACAAAGAAACTCCTAGAAAGGGCGTCTGCCTTAACATTCTTAGTGCCCGGAAGAAAAGAGACCACAAAATTAAAACACATGAAAAAACAAGGCCCATCTAGCCTGTCTAGGATTCAAGTGCTTGGCCGACTCCAGATAAATCAAATTCTTTTGATCGCTGAGGACCACAACTTGATGTCTAGCTCCCTCCAACCAATGAAGAAGTCACAGGGTCTTTTTGGGACAAAACAGCTCCTGCACCAATCTCAAAAGCATCTACCTCCACCTGAAATGGAAGTGAGACATCAGGTTGCCGTAAAACTGAAGCTGAAGTAAATCTCTGCTTAAGCTCCTGAAATGCTGAGATAGCCTCAGGAGACCAATTCAGCACATCAGCGCCCTTCTTGGTCAGATCAGTCAGTAGTTTGACAATACCAGAAAAATTACCTAGAAATTTACGATAGAAATTAGCAAAACACGAAAACTTCTGGAGGGCCTTCAAAGAAGTAGGCTGAACCCAATCATAAATGGCCTGTACCTTGGCTGGGTCCATTTCAATAGTCGATGGAGATAAGATAAATCCCAAAAATGAAATCGTCTGTACACCAAAGAGGCATTTCGATTCCTTAACAAACAGGGAATTCTCTCTCAAAACCCGGAACACAGTCCGGACGTGTTCCACATGAGAATCCCAATCACTAGAAAAGATCAAAATATCATCCAGATAGATGATCAAAAACGCCGTCTTCCATTCATCCCCGTGCTTGATACGAATAAGATTATACGCCCCCCTGAGGTCAAGCTTAGTAAACCAGCTGGCACTCAACTCTGGAGAATAAATCAGACATCAGAGGTAATGGGTACTGATATTTAACAGTCATCTTGTTAAGGGAACGATAATCAATACACGGTCTTAATGAACCATCTTTCTTGGCCACAAAAAAAAACCCAGCACCTAAAGGTGACGAGGATGGTCTAATATGCCCCTTCTCCAATGACTCCTTAATATAGGATTGCATAGTATCATGTTCAGGTACTGATAAGTTGAAAAGCCGACCCATGGGAAATTTACACCCAGGCATCAACTCAATAGCATAGTTATAACTCCTATGAGGAGGCAAAGACGCAAACTTGCTCTCACTAAATACATCAGAAAAATTGGCTAGATAATCAGGAATATCATGAGACTGAGGAGAGGTGGAGAAAACAGGAGCGTCCCTAAGAACACACTGACAACCCCAACTCACCACAGACCCAGATTTCCAATCCAAAACTGGATTATGAGTTTGCAACCAAGGAAAACCCAGAACAATAGTATCATGCAAATTATGCAGCACCAAAAATTTACAATTTTCTTGGTGGTCTGGGGCATAGAATCATAGAATCATAGAAACGTAGAGTTGGAAGGGACCTCCTGGACCATCTGGTCCAACCCCCTGCTCAAAGCAGGATTCGCTAAATCATCCCAGTCAGATGTCTGTCCAGCCTCTGTTTGAAGACTTCCATTGAAGGAGAACTCACCACTTCTTGTGGCAGCCTGTTCCACTCATTGATCACTCTAACTGTCAAAAAGTTTTTTCTAATATCTAATCTGTGTCTCCTCCCATTCAGTTTCATCCCATTGCTTCTAGTCTTTCCTTGTGCAAATGAGAATAAA
Organism: Dendrobates tinctorius; assembly: GCF_039654945.1. Lineage (NCBI taxonomy): Eukaryota > Metazoa > Chordata > Amphibia > Anura > Dendrobatidae > Dendrobates > Dendrobates tinctorius. Next base: position 20,162,245 of record NW_027361677.1, read on the forward strand.
GTCGATCCTTCTACAATGTGACAGCCGTTTAGATATTTGTAGACAGCTATTAAGTCTCCTCTCAGTCTTCTCTTTTGCAAACTAAACATTCCCAAATCCTGCAACCTTTCCTCATAAGACAGGGTTTGCTGTTGTGAGTTCATTTTCCCCTTCACTACTGAGGCCCGAGGAACTCCCTCTTCTGGTGAAAAAAGGTAGTGAGCCTAATTATCAAACACCTGAGCCTGATGATGATGACTGGCTGAGTGGAGTTACTGACTGGATATAAGGCTACCGACACCCTTCTGCCCTGTGGGTGAATTCTCTGTGGGATCCTTGGAAACCAGTCTGAATTCCTGCTCTTCTAAAGCTAAGTTTTCTGCTTGGCTTTTTGCATTTGTGCTTTGACTTTGTTTTGCTTTGTTTTTCTGGATTTCTGCCATTCCCTGCTGGGGTGAGCTGAATTCCTTTAGCTCTGTCTTCTGAAAATACCTGAGTGCTGATTTAGTTTTTGAAGCCTAGCTGCTTCAGGGTCTTTTTTCATATCAGCTTGTTGGCTTATGTCTTTGATAGGGTTTTGGCAGATTGCAGACAGCAACCTTCCTTTCCTGTTCTGTTTAGTTAGCTTGGGCCCCATCGTTTGCTCAGCCTATCTTTCTATCTGTGTGAGTGTTTTTTCATCTTGCTTCACCGTCATTATATGTTGGGGGCTGCCTTTTACTTTGGGGTCTGCTCTGGGGCAGTTTAGATTTCCTTTTCTGTCTTTAGGCTATTTAGCTCCCCGGCTGTGATCGAGGGGTCTAGGGCACCGTAGGAACCCCCCACGGCTACTGCTAGTTGTGTTGATAGGTTCAGGGGTCTGCAATCTGATAGTTGCCAACTTCTCTGGTTTTCTGGACGTAGCTTCTATTTTTGTGTCTGCCTCCTACGGTGACTCAATCATAACAGAATCACCCGCCATACCGCAGATCCTAGGGTACTCAATAGCAGGAAAGAAATGTAAAAAAAAAAAAAAAGTGTGTATATTTTTTCCTCTATATCTCTGAGGCCGTAGGGGGAATTTTTTTTTCTCTCAATGGAGATAAAGCAATTGTCTGATCATGTGGAGCAGCTCGCTGCGGAAGTGCAGGAAATTTCCGCCTACCTTGCTCATTCACATGCTGCTGAACCAAAGACACCTACACCTGATGTATTTTTTGGGTATCGGTCTAAATTTTTGAATTTCAAAAATAATTGTAAATTATTTTTTGCCTTGAAGCCTAACTCGTCAGGGAGCTCCGCGCAGCAGGTTAAAATTGTCATCTCTTTGCTGCGTGGCGATCCCCAGGATTGGGCGTTTTCTTTGAAACCAGATGATCCTATTCTGACTAATATGAATGCATTTTTTCAGGCCTTGGGGTTGTTGTATGACGAACCTAATGCCATTGATCAGGCTGAAAAGACCCTGCTGGCATTGAACCAGGGTCGAGATTCTGCAGAATTGTACTGTCAAAAATTCCGAAAGTGGGCAGTACTTACTACCTGGAATGATAATGCCTTGGCTGCTCTCTTTCGGAAGGGGTTGTCAGAAGCCGTAAAAGATACTATGGTGGGATTTCCAGTTCCCTCTGGTCTTGACAATTCTATGTCATTAGCCATTCAGGTTGATCGGCGTTTGCGCGAACGCAAAGCTGCACGAGAGGTGTTGCCACCTGTTGAACAAATGTCTGAACCTATGCAATGTGATAGAGTTTTGTCCAGAGAGCAGCGTCAGGAGTTCAGAAGGCGTAATAAGTTGTGTTTTTTCTGTGGAGATGCCTCGCATATTATTTCTGTCTGTCCTAAACGAGAGAAACGCTTTGTACACACGTTTTCTGTTGGTGGTGTTCAACCTAAGTTTCTTCTGGCTATTACGCTGATCTGCTCCCTGTCCACATTTTCCGCCAAGACTTTTGTGGATTCGGGAGCAGCCCTAAACCTAATGGACTTGGATTTTGCTAAACGTTGTGGATTTCCGATGACACCTCTGCAGACGCCTATCCCTTTGAGGGGGATTGATGCTACTCCTTTGGCTAAAAATAAACCTCAGTTTTGGACCCAGGTGGTAATGCGGGTCGCCCCAGACCATCAAGAAAATTGCAGATTTTTGGTGTTGCATAATCTGCATGATACTATTGTTCTGGGGTTTCCCTGGTTACAAATTCATAATCCAGTTTTAGATTGGCAATTTGTGTCTGTGGTGAATTGGGGTTGTCAGTGTGCCTTTAGTGAGGCTCTGGTGTTTTCCACCTCTCCTCAGTCGCATGATGTTCCTGATTATTTGGCGGACTTTTATGATGTATTTAGTGAGAATGAGTCTGCGTCTCTGCCTCCTCATAGGAGTTATGACTGTGCAATTGAACTGAGCCCGGGGTGTAAATTTCCCAAGGGTCGGCGCTTCAATTTATCTGTACCCGAGCACGAGGCTATGCGATCCTATATTAAGGAGGCGTTGGAGAAGGGTCATATTAGACCATCCTCGTCACCCTTAGGTGCCGGTTTTTTTTTTGTAGCCAAAAAGGATGGATCATTAAGACCTTGTATTGATTATCGTGCCCTCAACAAAAATACTGTTAAATATCAGTATCTGTTACCCCTGATTTCTGATCTATTCTCCAGTTAAAGGTGCTTGCTGGTTTACCAAGCTTGACCTCAGGGGGGCGTATAATCTTATTCGCATTAAGCATGGGGATGAATGGAAGACGGCGTTTAATACTCTGGAGGGACATTTTGAGTACCTAGTGATGCCTTTTGGGCTCACTAATGCCCCTTCTGTCTTCCAGTGCTTCATGAACGATATTTTCCGAGATTTTGTCGATAAATTTTTGATTATCTATCTGAATGATATTTTGATATTTCTTTTTTGGGATTTAATTTGTCCCCGTCAACTATTGAAATGGACCCGGCCAAGGTACAGGCCATTTACGATTGGGTTCAGCCCACTTCTTTGAAGGCCCTCCAGAAGTTTTTGGGTTTTGCTAATTTTTATCGGAAATTTATAGCAAAATTTTCTAGTATTGCCAAGCCATTGACTGATTAGACTAAGAAGGGTGCTGATGTGTTAAATTGGTCTCCGGAGGCTGTTTCTTCCTTTCAGGAGCTGAAGCGAAGATTCACCTCTGCCCCGGTTTTGCGGCAACCTGATGTCTCACTTCCGTTACAGGTAGAGGTGGATGCTTCTGAGATTGGTGCAGGAGCTGTTTTGTCCCAAAAGGATCCTGTAACATCTAAAATGAATCCCTGTGCTTTCTTTTCCCGAAAGTTCTCTCCATCTGAACGTAACTATGATGTGGGGAATCGGGAACTGTTGGCCATGAAATGGGCATTTGAGGAGTGGAGACATTGGTTGGAGGGAGCTAAGCATCAAGTCGTGGTCCTCACTGACCCCAAGAATTTGATTTACCTAGAGTCGGCTAAGCGCTTGAACCCTAGACAGGCTAGGTGGGCCTTGTTTTTTACACGTTTTAATTTTGTGGTTTCTTTTCTTCCTGGAACTAAGAATGTCAAGGCAGACGCCCTCTCTAGGAGCTTCTTTGCTGATTCTCCTGTGGTGACCAAGCCTGCTACCATCTTAGGCGAAGGGGTAGTTCTTTCTGCCATCTCGCCCGATTTGAGACGTGCTCTGGAAGAGTTCCAGGAGGACAAACCTGAGCGTTGTCCCAGTGGAAAGTTGTATGTTCCTGACCAGTGAAAGAAGAGAGTGATGTCTGAAGTTCATTGCTCTGCTTTGGCTGGTCATCCAGCTATTTTTGGTACTAGAGATCTGGTGAGTCGGTCTTTTTGGTGGCCCTCCTTGTCTCGTGATGTCAGGAATTTTGTGCAGTCCTGTGGGACGTGCTCCCGGTCTAAATCGTGTTCTCGCTCTAGTGGGTTGTTGATGCCTTTGCCTGTCCCCAAGAGGCCATGGACCCATATTTCAATGGATTTCATCTCTGATATGCCTGTCTCTCAAAGGATGACTGTTATTTGGGTGATTTGTGATAGGTTCTCTAAGATGGTTCATCTTGTACCACTCCCTAAGTTGCCGTCTTCCTCTGAGTTGGTGCCCCTGTTTTTGCAACAGGTGGTTCGCTTGCATGGGACTCCTGAGAACATTGTATCTGACAGAGGAGTTCAGTTTGTGTCTAGATTTTGGAGAACTTTCTGTTCCAAGCTGGGAATTCAGTTGTCCTTCTCCTCTGCTTTTCACCCTCAGACCAATGGGCAGACAGAGAGAACAAACCAGACCTTGGAGTCATATTTGAGATGTTTTATTTCTGCTAATAAGGATGATTGGGTTTCATTTTTGCCCTTGGCCGAATTTGCTTTAAATAATAGAGCTAGTTCTGCCACTTTGATGTCACCTTTTTTTTGTAACTTTGGGTTTCATCCTCGATTTTCTTCAGGGCAGGTGGAGCCCTCTGCCTGCCCAGGTGTTGACACTGTGGTGGAGAGAATGCACCAGATCTGGGACCAAGTGGTGGATAAGTTATCTCTCTCCCAGGAAAAGACCCAGCAGTTTTCCAACCGACATAGGACCATTGGTCCCCAGTTTAAGGTTGGTGATATGGTGTGGTTATCATGAAAAAATATTGCTATGAAGGTGGCTTCTCCTAAGTTTAAGCCTAGATTTATTGGACCTTACAAGATTTTGGAGATTATTAATCCGGTCTCTTTTCATTTGGCTCTTCCTGTCACATTTAAAATCCATAATGTGTTCCATAAATCTTTGTTGAAGAGGTTTGTTGAACCTGTTGTTCCGGGGGTGGCACCTCCAGACCATGTATTGGTTGAAGGTAACATGGAATATGAAGTAGAGAAAGTACTGGATTCCCGTCTGGCTAGACGGAGACTCCAGTATTTGGTTAACTGGAAGGGTTATGGTCAGGAGGATAATTCTTGGGTCTCTGCCTCTGATATTCATGCCAAAAGATTGGTGCATGCCTTTCATCGGGCTCACCCGGATCGCCCTGGTGGCATGGATGAGGGTTCGGTGACCCCTCCTCAAGGGGGAGGTACTGTTGTGAGTTCATTTTCCCCTTCACTACTGAGGCCCGAGGAACTCCCTCTTCTGGTGAAGAAAGGTAGTGAGCCTGATTATCAAACACCTGAGCCTGATGATGATGACTGGCTGAGTGGAGATACTGACTGGATATAAGGCTGCCGACGCCCTTTTGCCCTGCGGGTGACTTCTCTGTGGGATCCTTGGAGACCAGTCTGAATTCCTGCTCTTCTAAAGCTAAGTTTTCTGCTCGGCTTTTTGCATTTGTGCTTTGACTTTGTTTTGCTTTGTTTTTCTGGATTTCTGCCATTCCCTGCTGGGGTGAGCTGAATTCCTTTAGCTCTGTCTTCTGAAAATACCTGAGTGCTGATTTAGTTTTTGAAGCCTAGCTGCTTCAGGGTCTTTTTTCATATCAGCTTGTTGGCTTATGTCTTTGATAGGGTTTTGGCAGATTGCAGACAGCAACCTTCCTTTCCTGTTCTGTTTAGTTAGCTTGGGCCCCATCGTTTGCTCAGCCTATCTTTCTATCTGTATGAGTGTTTTTTCATCTTGCTTCACCGTCATTATATGTTGGGGGCTGCCTTTTACTTTGGGGTCTGCTCTGGGGCAGTTTAGATTTCCTTTTCTGTCTTTAGGCTATTTAGCTCTCCGGCTGTGATCGAGGGGTCTAGGGCACCGTAGGAACCCCCCACGGCTACTGCTAGTTGTGTTGATAGGTTCAGGGGTCTGCAATCTGATAGTTGCCAACTTCTCTGGTTTTCTGGACGTAGCTTCTATTTTTGTGTCTGCCTCCTACGGTGACTCAATCATAACAGTTTGCAGACCGGTCACCATTCTGGTCGCTCTTTTCTGAACTTGCTCCAGTTTGTTGATGTCTTTTTTAAAATGTGGTGCCCAAAACTGGACACAATATTCCAGATGAGGTCTGACCAAAGAGGAGTAGAGGGAAATAATGACTTCACGTGATCTAGACTGTATGCTTCTGTTAATACATCCTAGAATTGCATTTGCCTTTTTTGCTGCTGCATCACACTGTTGACTCATATTCAGTCTGTGATCTATTAGTATACCCAAGTCTTTTTCACATGTGCTGTCACTTAGCCCTATTCCTCCCATTCTGTATATGCTTTTTTCATTTTTATTGCCCAGATGTAGTACTTTGCATTTCTCCCTGTTAAAAACCATTCTGTTAGTTACTGCCCACTTCTCCAGTTTATTGAAATCTTTTTGAATCCTCTCTCTCTCTTCTCTAGTATTAGCTATCCCTTCTAGCTTTGTGTCATCAGCAAATTTAATCAGTTTACCCTCAATTCCTTCATCTAAATCGTTGATAAAGATGTTGAACGATACAGGGCCCAGGACAGAGCCCTGTGGTACCCCACTTGAGACATTCTTCCAACTGGATGTGCAGCCATTTACGACCACTCTTTGGGTCCGATCACTAAGCCAGTTATGAATCCACCTAACAGTTGCCTCGTCCATTCCATACTTAGTCATTTTTTCAATAATGATTGTATGAGAGACTTTGTCAAATGCTTTGCTGAAGTCAAGATATACTATATCTACAGCATTTCCTTGATCCACCCAATTAGTGATACCGTCATAGAAGGAAATTAAGTTAGTCTGACATGACTTATTAGTTACAAACCCATGCTGACTCTGTTTAATCACTTCATTCTTATCCAGGTATTGACATACATGTTGTTTAATAATTTGTTCAAAGATCTTTCCTGGTATAGAAGTCAGACTCACTGGCCTATAGTTGCCTGGGTCCACCTTCTTCCCCTTTTCGAAGATAGGAACAACATTTGCTCTTCTCCAGTCTTCTGGCACTTCTCCTGTTCTCCAAGAATTTTCAAAGATTATGGAGAGGGGTTCAAAAATTTCTTCTGCTATCTCCTTCAGTACTCTGGGGTGTAATTCATCTGGACCTGGAGACTTGAATTCATTTAGGTTAGCTAAGTGTTTCCTCACTATCTTTCTGTTTATATATATCCTGTATTCTTCTATTCCTTTAATAGGACAGTGAATAACAGTTGATGTTACATTTCCTTTCTGAGAGAAAACAGATGCAAAATAGGAATTTAAAAGTTCAGCCTTCTCAACATCCTGTCTTACCATTTCATCATTTTCATCCTGTAAAAATCCTATAGCATCTTTGACTTTTCTTTTACTTTTGACATATCCCCAAAATCCTTTATTATTGCTTTTGACATCTCTTGCAAGCCTCAATTCATTTTCAGCTTTAGCTAATCTGATTTGTGCCCTGCAGGTTCTGCAGACAGCATTATATTCTTCTTTAGATATGCCTCCCTCTTTCCATTTTATAAACATTTTTTTCTTCCTTTTTAGCATGTGCTTAAGTTCTGTGTTCATCCATCCTGGTTTCCTTAAATGCTTCCTATTCTTCCCTCTTTTCGGAATTGTTAACAACTGTGCTTTGAGAATTTCATTTTTCAAGATTTCCCATCCTTCCTGGACACTTTTGTGTTTAAGGATATCCAGCCATTGGATCCCTCCAATTCTCTTTCTGAATCCCTTAAAATCTGCCTTTCTGAAATCTAACCTTGACGTCTAAGTCTTCACAGGTCTTCCGCCTCTAGTTATCCAAAATTCTAAAATAGCATGGTCGCTACCTCCTAGGGTCCCAGCCACTTTTACCTCCTCAACCATTTCCTCCCTGTTTATAAGGATTAGATCTAAGGTAGCAGTTCCCCTTGTTTTCTCCCTTACCTTTTGGAAGATAAAGTTGTCAGCAAGAGAGGATATGAATTTCCTTGACCTGTTAGTTTTGCCTGAGAGAGATTCCCAACAAATGTCTGGATAGTTGAAATCTCCCATGACAACTATGTCATATTTTTTGGAGAACTTGGCCATTTGATGCATAAAGAGTTCATCCATATCTTCAGCTTGCACAGGCGGCCTGTAGTAAATGCCTACAATGGTGTCCTTTCCATTGTTCTGTCCTTGTATTCTTACCCAGTTTCCACAGAACTCCCAGTCTCTGAAGCTTCAATCTCTGTGCAGATATACGCGTTTCTAACATACAATGCGACACCCCCTCCTCGTTTATCAAGTCTGTTTCTTGCAAATAAGTTGTATCCTTCTAGTCTTGTATTTCAATCATGTGTATTGTCCCACCAAGTTTCAGTGATTCCAATGACATCATATTTCTTTTCCTGTGTTAGTAGTTCCAATTCTCCTTGTTGGTTGCCCATGCTTTGTGCATTAGTATAGAAACATTTTAGTTTGTGATTGGTTTCTCTTTCTCCAATATTTTTATTAATTAGATTCTTTTGTCTTTGTTCTTCCTTTCCACTTCTAATAGCAGAGTTCTCAATAGCATTTGTCAGGTGTATGGCTTTTCCTGGTCTTTTGCTTCCCTTCCCATGTTGTTCTAGTTTAAAGCTCTCCTTACAAGTGTAGCAAGGCGACTTCCAAATACATGCTTTCCAGTCTTCGTAAGGTGCACCCCATCTCTAGCAAGTAGTCCATCGTATAAGTAGTTCACTCCGTGATCCAGAAATCCAAATCGTTGCTGACGGCACCATCGACGTAGCCAGTTGTTCACCTGCAGAATCTTATTCCACCTCCTTGTTCCATGGCCATCCACTGGGAGGATGGAAGAGAAGACCACCTGCGCTCCCAGTTCTTTCACTTTCTTGCCTAAGTCTTCAAAGTCTCTGCAGATGGTTTCCAGGTCGTTTCTTGCGGTGTCATTTGTCCCCACATGTAGTAGCAGGAATGGGTAGTCATCTGTAGGTCTGAAGAGTCCTGATATCCTGTCAGACACATCTTTAATTTTTGCACCTGGAAGACAGCACATTTCTCTTGAAGTTATATCCGGTCTGCAGATAGCGGCCTCTGTTCCTCTCAACAGGGAATCCCCCATGACCACCACTCTCCGTTTCTTCTTCACAACATTTTTCTTTCTCCATCCAGGAGGACTCTGAAGGCGTACAAGGTTGCTGTTTGTTGGCAAAGTCTTATCCTGATGTATTTCTTCATCGTTTTCCTGCGTGAGAGCCTGGTACTGGTTTCTGAGCAGTATGGGTGCTGACTGCCTCCTGATCCTCCTGCTTCTCTGGGTCACATGTCTCCATTCCTCTGTTTCTTCACGTGCACTTCGAATTTCTTCTCTTTCTGTAACATGAAGAGATAATTCTGCTCTGTCCAAGAACTCTTCACCTTCCTTAATGATCTTCAACGTAGCTAACCTCTCTTCGAGATTTTGCAACTTTTCCTCCAACAGGGACACAAGCTTGCATTTGTGGCATGTGAAGTTTGGCTTTTCCACTGGTAAATCTGTGAACAAGTAGCAAGAAATGCAGCTCACCAAATGGCTCCTGGCCTCTTCCATATTGAGATTTCTTAAAAACAATGAAAGATGAGCCAAAAATTCTCCTCAAGACTCTTCCCCTGGGCAACTGGGCAACCCGCATCGTCCCGGCAACCCGGCAACTTCCTGGGCAACCCGCATCGTCACGGTCATGATTTGTAGTTTTGCCCTGTCCTGTATTTTGTATAATATGTCATTTAACTTTTCTCTGGTTGTATTTGCTGTAAATTAACCATGTCTCCTTCGCCCAATACTTTGCAATGTCTTGTGATGTACCTGGACCATAATCTAATTTAGGCTTGTGTCAACAGCTAGTGGAACTTTGGCTATTGTTTCCTAAGCAGAAGATAACCTACAATACACATCCTGTAGACTCAGTGGAGCCCTTACATTTCTAGAATCTTCTGATGGCCCAAACCATTGAATAGTAGGTGTGACCCCTACCCCCCTTCAGATGGGCTGATCCCAGGAGCCCTGACAATACATTCTTGTTTTAAGATCAGTTGTGATTTGAGTGCGGACGTGAAGGAATCACAAACTGAGTTGAGGCCAGCTCGTGACATCCGTGGGATTGTGTGGAATCCTGTGGACTATTGCAAGGATTATTGTTATCGCATCTGGCACAAGGACTATCGTGAGGTGCCTGGATTTGTTTCCATAGTGTGGACTTATTGTGGACTTCTCATGGACTCCAAGGACATTATGGATATTTGATGTTGTATGCTCCCTGCCTTAATAAATCTCGTTGGATCGTCCCTCGGCCTGTTGTCCCTTCTTGCTCTGTCGTATACCCCGTCACAAACTGGTGTCAGCAGTGGGATCAGAGCAGAAGGAATGGAGGACAATGGCCCATCAACATCTGGAACCAGCACCGTAGAGTACAAGAACTGGACTGCGGTGAACCTACAAAGGCCCGTGAACTGGGAGTCAGCTACAAGGGACTCTCCAAGGAGCAGCTGATTGAGGCTTTGGAAGGAGTTCGCCTGCAAGATGACGCTGAGGAAGGATCCCCACAGCAAACGGAGGAAAGACTGCAGCCGGAGGTAAATACCCAAAAAAGTCAGTGGGTTGTGTGGTACGAGGTGGAGTTGGCATTGCTGGGACAAGAGGCTACCATAGAAGATAAGAGGGAAGTCAAGCGCGGAGCTAATGAGAGGGCATTGCTGGAGAGGCAGATGGCATTGCTGGTAGAAGATGCTACCATAGAAGATAAGAGGGAGGCAATTCATAGAGCTCAAGAGAGGGCATTGCTGGAGAGGCAGCTCGCTGTGGAAGCAGCTAGAAGCTCCAGACAGACTGTAGCCCCAGCACCCACCATGAGGGAACTCCCCAGAGTGTCCCGCAAAGACTTCAAGCCGTTTAATGAGGCTTCAGGTGACATTGAGGGCTTCTTCCAGGACTTTGAGCATCAGTGTCGATTAATGGAAGTCCCGGAAAGGGAGCGAGTCCGACATCTGGTGGGGCTCTTAGAGGGTGGAGCTGCCGCAGCCTATAGAGCTATGGACCCTCGGTGGAACTGTGAGTATGCGGAGATTAAACAGACTATTCTAGAATATTATACTGTGACCCCAGACACTTACAGGACCCAGTTCTGTACTTTAGCCTGTGATGAGGAAGTGTCCTTCAAGATGTATGCCCACAGACTCAAACAAATATGTCATCGCTGGCTGGAGGGAGAGGAGGCCTTAACTTGGGAGACCTTCCTCCAAGTCATCCTAAAAGAGCAGTTTTACTTCAAGTGCCCTGCTGAGATCCGGAATAGGTGCGTGAAAGGAGACCAGCCACTGTGGAGGAAGCTGCAGCTCTAGCTGATGAGGCTCTCACCATCAAGCCTCAGTGGAAAAAACTACTACTCAGTGAAAAAAAAACTACCATCCCCCCAACGCTGACGGCCCCTGGTCCTTCGGCCTCCAATATTCACCATCCCACTAGACCATCAACTCATGGTGACCTTCGTGTGACTGCCTCGCATTACTCCTGCTCCACCTTCGGGACTACGACGTGGAGGAAGAATCCCAGAGCGCAGATGTTATAGATGTGGGAAGCCTGGGCATCTGCAATTCCAATGTCCAGGTGTTCGGAGGCAGGACAGCTACAGACCGCCTTTGCCTGTTCATTATCTACAGACACCCTCACCAGGAGAAGAGCTGGATTCAGTCCCTGATGACTTGCCAAGTGACTCTGATATCCTGGCTCCCCTAACCGGAGTCTATGGGGTGCGAGCCCCAGCCACCTGTTCTTCTGATCTTCAGCACAAACATCTACAGGAGGTCGTGCTGGATGGCCAAAAAGTTGTTGGCTTCCGTGACAATGGGGCTTTTCTCACCATAGCCGATCCCCGAGTAATTCAACCAGAAGCAATTCAAAAGGGACCAGGAATCGCCATTGAATTGGCTGGAGGTACCCAGAGATATATTCCAAGAGCGAGTGTGACCCTGGATTAAGGCTTTGGGGCAAAACAATGCGTGGTGGTTGTGATGAGCGGCCTCCCTGCAGACGTTCTTCTAGGAAATGATGTGGGAAATCTTCATTGCCACTTTGTCGGTGCGGTAATCAGAAGTCAAGCCAAGAGAGCAGCTAATGTGGACGTGTACAACCCATCCACGGAAATGAGGCCACCAGAACTGCCGTCACAGCCGGTGAGTGGTTCTTCTTGTGGGGACAATGTGAGTGTTACTTGGGATAAAGTTCAGTTTAGACAAGAGGTAGATACTGACCCCACCCTAGCTAGTTTTAGAGCTCGAGCTGAGATAGGGCAGTTGGGGGAGAACGGGGAAAGAATTATCAGAGAAAATGGACTTCTGTATCGGGATACCAATGCTGACTCCCTAGATAAGCCCTGGACTAATAGCAAACAGCTGATTGTTCCTCAGAAATACAGAATTCCCCTATTACACCTTGCTCATGACATTCCTACTGCTGGCCATCAAGGCAAAACCCGCACTGAGAGACGATTGACTCAATCTTTCTATTGGCCTGGGATTTCCCAAGCCGTAGCGCATTTCTGCCGAACTTGCGACATATGTCAGCGTAGAGGGCGACCCGGAGATCACCCAAAGGCACCCCTGCAACAGCTCCCTAAAATAGAAGAACCCTTTCAAAGAGTAGCTGTCGATATCATTGGACCTCTGGCTAAACCAAGTAAATCTGGAAAGCAGTACATTCTCACTGTTGTGGACTATGCCACCCGATATCCAGAAGCTGTGGCCTTGTCAAGTATTTCTGCAGCCAAGGTTGCCGAGGCCCTGGTTACCATTTTCACCAGAGTAGGATTCCCCAGTGAGATCTTGTCAGACCAAGGCTCCCAGTTCATGTCAGAGCTGGTCCAGTGTCTGTGGCGCACCTGTGGAGTACGAGCGATCCGAACGACTCCGTATCATCCCCAAACAAATGGACTTTGTGAACGATTCAATGGCACTCTGAAGAATATGCTGAGGGCCTTCACTGACAGAGATTCAAACTGGGAGAAGTACCTACCCCATCTCTTGTTTGCCTATCGGGAAGTTCCCCAGGAGTCCACCGGGTTTTCCCCCTTTGAACTACTCTATGGAGGAAAGGTCCGAGGACCCTTAACCCTGCTAAAAGAATATTGGGAGGGACAAGTTGAAGATACAGGAGCCTCTGTTGTCCCTTATGTCCTAAAGCTGCGAGAAACCCTGGCTCAACTCGCTAGTTTAGCCCAGAGTCATGTGCGTATGGCTCAAACCAGACAGAAGACATGGTATGACCGTAAAGCACGCTATCGGGAGTTTGTAGAAGGACAACAGGTCTTAATGATTGTTCCCCATCGGCAGAATAAACTGCAGACAACATGGGAGGGTCCCTTCCGGGTTCTCAGAAAACGAAATGATACCAATTATCTTCTTGCTTTAGATGATCAGGGGCTAAGACAAAAGACTGTCCATGTGAATATGATTAAGGAGTACCATGACCGAAACCTTCCAATGATAGCAAGCTGTCGGCTAGCTTTAGAAGACGGTCAAGAGGATGAGGACTCCCTACCTGATCTCGTGGAAGCAGCGAGAGCCCCATCCACTGTAGAACAGGTTCCTCTGGGAGATCACCTGGATTCCTTGCAGAAAAACCAGATGCTGGGAGTGCTTCAACAGAGACGGGCTGCTTTCTCATCCCAACCAGGTTGAACCACCGTCACCCAACATCATGTGGACACTCAGGGTATCCGTCCCATACAACAGGTTCCTTACCGGGTACCTGAATCTGTTCGAAACACCATGCAGCATGAACTGGAGGAGATGTTACAGCTTGGGGTAATCCAGGCCTCCCATAGCCCTTGGGCCTCTCCTGTAGTGTTAGTACCCAAGAAGGATGGGAGTACTCGATTTTGTGTGGACTATCGACGACTAAACGACCATACCGTCAGCGATCCTTACCCAATGCCCCGTATTGACGAACTTCTAGACCGACTGGCTGGGTCCCGATATGTCACTACCTTGGATCTCAGTAAGGGATACTGGCAAATCCCTCTCACGGAGGAAGGGAGAGAACGGTCCGCTTTTATAACCCCCTTTGGTCTGTATGAATTTCTAAGCATGCCTTTTGGAATGAAGAATGCCCTGGCAACCTTCCAGGGAATGGTGGACCAGATCCTCCGGGGATGTGATGACTTTGCTTGTGCCTACTTGGATGATATCGCGATCTTCAGCCAGACGTGGGAGGAACATCTGAATCAAATAGCCATTATTCATGACCTGATTCTTTCAGCCGGCCTAACCATTCGACCCGATAAATGCCAATTGGGGATGGGTGAAGTCCAGTACCTAGGGCATAGAGTAGGAGGAGGGAAGCTCCGTCCTGAACCTGCCAAAATCCAGGCTATTAGAGACTGGCCTGTACTCCAAACTAAGAAACAAGTTATGGCTTTTTTGGGCACTGCCAGTTATTACCGAAAATTTGTTTCGCATTTCAGCACTGTGGCCAAGCCTCTTACCGACCTGACCAAGAAAACGATGCCCCGGCTGGTGATCTGGACTCCAGCCTGTGATGAGGCTTTTAACCGGCTGAAGGACGCCCTGGTCTGCGACCCTGTTCTGGCTGCTCCAGATTACAAGAGGAGATTCATTGTGCAGACGGACGCCTCTGCTTATGGACTGGGAGCTGTCCTCAGCCAGGTGAATGCAGCTGGGGACGAACACCCCATCGCCTACCTTAGCAGGAAACTGCTGGACCGAGAAGTGGCCAATGCAACTGTTGAAAAAGAATGTCTGGCTGTAGTGTGTGCCCTTAGGAAACTAAGGCCGTATCTGTATGGACGAGAATTCACTGTCATTACTGATCACAATCCCCTCACCTGGCTGAACTGAGTCTCTGGGGACAATGGACGTTTACTACGATGGAACCTGGCTCTGCAGCCCTATAACTTTACCATACAGTATAGAAGAGGCAGCCAACACCAAAATGCAGATGGACTGTCCAGGCAGGAGCCCTGAGTCTGGTCAGCCATGCCTGTGTGTACTTAACAAGCGATCTGTAGAGGTCCCTAGTACGTACACAAATTGGGAGGGGAAGGGATTGTCATGATTTGTAGTTTTGCCCTGTCCTGTATTTTGTATAATATGTCGTTTAACTTTTCTCTGGTTGTATTTGCTGTAAATTAACCATGTCTCCTTCCCCCAATACTTTGCAATGTCTTGTGATGTACCTGGACATAATCTAATTTAGGTTTGTGTCAACAGCTAGTGGAACTTTGGCTATTGTTTCCTAAGCAGAAGATAACCTACAATACACATCCTGTAGACTCAGTGGAGCCCTTACATTTCTAGAATCTTCTGATGGACGGAACCATTGAATAGTAGGTGTGACCCCCTACCCCCCTTCAGATGGGCTGATCCCAGGAGCCCTGACAATACATTCTTGTTTTAAGATCAGTTGTGATTTGAGTGCGGACGTGAAGGAGTCACGAACTGAGTTGAGGCCAGCTCGTGACGTCCGTGGGATTGTGTGGAATCCTGTGGACTATTGCAAGGATTATTGTTATCACATCTGGCACAAGGACTATCGTGAGGTGCCCGGATTTGTTTCAATTGTGTGGACTTATTGTGGACTTCTCATGGATTCCAAGGACATTATGGATATTTGATGTTGTATGCTCCCTGCCTTAATAAATCTCGTTGGATCGTCCCTCGGCCTGTTGTCCCTTCTTGCTCTGTCGTATACCCCGTCACAGTCACCTGGGTCCAAAACTGAGGTTTATTCTCCGTCAAAGGAGTAGCATCAATACCCCTCAAAGGAATAGGCGTCCGCAGAGGCGTCATGGAAAAACCATAACGTTTAGCAAAGTCCAAATCCATCAGATTCAACGCTGCTCCTGAATCCACAAAAGCCTTGGATAAGGAGCAGATCAGTGTAATTGCCAAAAGAAACTTAGGTTGTATACTGCCCACAGCAAATGTGTGTGCAAAACATTTCTCTCATTTTGGGCAGACAGAAATAATATGAGAGCCGTCTCCACAGAAAAAGCACAGCTTATTACATCTTCTAAACTCCTGACGTTGCGCCCTACTGTAGACAAAACTCTATCACATTGCATAGGTTCAGACATTTGTCCAAAAGGTGGCAACTCCTCTCGTGTAGTTTTGCGTTCACGTAAACGCCGATCAATTTGAATGGCTAATGACAGAATCGTCAAGACCAGAGGGAACAGGAAATCCCACCATAGTATCTTTTACGGTTTCTGACAAACCCTTCCGAAAGAGAGCTGCCAAGGCACGATTATTCCTGGTAGTAAGGACCGCCCACTTTTGGAATTTTTGACAGTATAACTCTGCAGAATCCTGACCCTAGTTCAATGCCAATAGGGCTTTCTCAGCTTGATCAATAGCATTAGGTTCATCATACAACAACCCCAAGGCTTGAAAAAATGCATCCACATTAGTCAGAATAGGATCTTGAGGTGTCAAAGAAAATGCCCAATCCTGGGGATCGCCGCGCAGCAAGGAGATGACAATTTTAACCTGCTGCGCAGAGCTCCCCGATGAATTAGGCTTCAAGGCAAGAAATAATTTACAATTATTCTTAAAATTCAAAAATTTAGACCGATCCCCAAAAAACACATCAGGAGTAGGGATCCTTGGTTCAGCAGCATGTGAATTAGCGAGGTAGGCGGAAATTCCCCACACTTCAGCAGTGAGCTGCTCCACACGATCAGACAATTGCTTAACGTCCATTTAAAAAAAAATCCTCCTACAGCCCCAGAGAAAAAGAGGAAAAAATATACAGATATAAAAAAAAAATTCTGACACTTCTTTTTTTTTTTTACAATTCTTTCCTGCTTTTGAGTAAGCTAGAATCTGCGGTATGGCTGGTGATTCTGTTATGAATGGGTCACCGAGGAGAAAAAAGCAAAACAAGCTAAGCCACAGAAAACCAGAGTGGTTGGTAACTATGCAGATTGCAGATCCCTGATCTTACCACACAACTAGCAGTAGCCGTGGAGCATGCCTACGATGAACCTAGACGCCTCGTCATGGCCGGAGGACTACATAAGCCTAAAGCAAGAAAAGGGAAAACTAACTGCCCCAGAGCAGACCCCAAAGGAATAGATAGCCCCCACACATGTACTGATGGTGAAACAAGATGAAGGCACAAACACAGGCAGGAAAATAGGCTGAGCAAATGATGGGGCCCAAACTAACTAGACAGGAAAGGAAAGGGAAGACACTATCTGCAACCTGCAAAAAACCTACAAAAATAATGTCCAACACTTATGATAGCAAAATTAACCCTGAAGTCACTAGACTTCTCCCACTATATCAGCACTCTGAAATATTCTGAGACAGAGCAAAAAGAGACCGAACTAGTAAGGGACAAAAAGCCAATTGGCAAAATACTGATAAATAAGAGTGGAAATTCAGCTCAGCCCCCAGCCGGGGCTGGCAGACCACACAAAAACTGAATAGACCAACAAAATCAAGTGTGAACATTAGCAGAAAAACTTAGCTTTAGATGACTGGAACAGAGCTGAAAACTATGAGCTGACAAGCCAGAAGGAATCACCAGCAACTGAATAGGGCGTCGGCTGTCTTAAATCCAATCTGAGAATCCTGAGATCCAATCGTCATCCTCATTCTCAGGTGGCAGATCTCCACCGATCAAACCAGCCGCACCACCTCAAGTCACCACCAGAGGGAGTCCAGAAGGGGAACTCACAACTGGTGAACCCGAGAATGAAGTCACAACAGCTCCCCTTCCACTGGAGAATAACGGGGTCTCAAACTGCATCACATTTCTCGCCTGCAGCCTGCGATCCATTCGGACGGCCTGCGTCATTGCGTCCTCCAGAGAATCAGGAGGAGGGTGAAGTGCCAAGGCATCTTTCAGACATTCAGACAGGCCTGTGCGGAACAAGCCCCAGAGGGTGGCATCATCTCAAAGGACCTTAGCATCCCAGCATCTGAACTCTCAGCAAAACCACTCGGCTGAATGCTTCCCCTGATATACACTCATCACCATGTCCTCAGCCATACGCACCCGATCAGGCTCATCATAAATATGCCTCAGGGACTCAAAAAATACATCCACAGTCATTCTCTCAGGGGCAGTGGTAGGAAGGGAAAAATCCCAAGCCTGGGGGGCTCCCCTTAACAGAGACATAATGACCCCTACCTTCTGACTTTCATCCCCAGAAGAGTGTGGTGTTAATGAGAAAAAAAGCTTACAGTTTAGCCCTCCTTGAAAACTTTAAATTCTGCAATTTAACCGGGGACTCACGGAAAACTAATGTAACAGCTCGAGCCCCTGTCCTGTGAGCACCAGATGATAAAGACATCTGAGTCAGGTGCTTTACCTGCTCAGAAAGAACGTGCATAGGATCCATCACACACACACAGGAAAAAAAAGTAGCAGCCCGTGGTCCACCGTGCAGAGATGTTATCTGCTGCCCAGTAATGGCGGACGCTATATGGCGGTATAATAGAAGAAAACACGTGGTTTAACGTCACCCGGTGTGTACAGAGGCGGACTCTGTTGCTTCATAGAACCGCACTACAGTGGAATATAAATGCCGTAGCCTGTTAAAGCTCACAGAGCTTGGCAAAGTGAGCACTAGTGTACAGTCACAGGACTCTGTCCCAAAAACACAGGGTTAGAGTCCCTCTAGACCCACTAAGCACGTGGCATTGCACCTGCGAACACCACTAATAGATGCTGCCTACCGTGGAGTGCAGACCAAGTGCACAGTGGCGTAAAGGCAAAACCACTAATTGGCATTGATGCTAGTCCCTGACTCTGCCTCCTACCTGCACTATGCACTAACTGGCAAGGCTGAAGAACACATACGTACCAAGGGTAGGGGTTTCATAATGAGTCATTCACCAGAGACATTCATATGTGCATACAACACTCACTCCATATTGTCTATACTAGCACATGGCCTTTCGGCTATGCGATCCTTTTATAACCGCAGCCTTCCAGGACCTTCCTGATGGCCCAATCCGAGCTTCTTGAGGATCTGAGCATGTGACTTCTGACTACCAATGAGCGGTCGTCTCACGGGCATGCTCAGATGGAGAAAAACAGGGCTTAGTCCCAGGGGCATCTGCTCGCCGCTGACTAATGCTGGATGCTATAGCTGAACCTGGGGCGGCAGCAGCAACCAATTGCATAGCATCAGCTTGAGCAAGAAGCTGGGACCGACGTCTCTGCTGAGCAGGAACCTCTGCGACTGAAGAAGAACTGGAGACTGCAGCGGACATGGCTTGTGATTCCCCCTGTGCAGGGGTGGGAACTCAACGCCTAACACACACTCTTCTATACTAAAGCTGTGCACACATTTTCGAAAGCTGTTGGCCAAGAAAAGGTTCAACCAGCTATCTTGCTCACTCTGCTGAGCGTTCCTGTGTACACTTTGAAATAGCCATTCCCTGGTGCTGGTTTATTGCTTAGACAGCAAAAGGATCAACATCCCAAAATCAACCATGTCGGATCCTTATCTCCCCACATAATCATCTGCCCATGGCCCCCTATATATATATTAGACATAGATGGGTTCAGTTGACATTAGTCTACTCTTTATAATGGACATAACACTGACCAGGTTCAATGGAAAAAAAAAGTCCTCTCCCCTAACAGATGTCCATTTGTGTGTATTTTTTCCAGCTGGCTTACTGCTTTTGGCATTCTGATCAAAGACTGAGTGCATATTTAATGATGAAGATATTCTTTGGATTTCCATCAAATGTCAATAAAAGGGGTCAAGATGGAGATTGTTGGACATGTCATGGAGTTCAGGGACTTTGGTCACTTGCTCATTGTGTGGCATAGTTCTGTATGTTGGCTTCCATGTTTGTACTTATCTACACCAACTTCAGCACAGGTCCTAAATCGATATAGAAAAAAGGATCAATCACAATCAGAGGCCAATGAAGGTTCCAACTCTTCTTTACTAGAGATGATCGAATATGTTTGGAAATAATCGCAGAATCCGAGAAGATGCATCCGACAAAACCACGACATCATAAGAATAGGAAGTTCTATAAAGAATCTATACAATATTAACTACATTATAGAAAAAAGATACAAGCAAATTATCATAAAACAATTTGTTCTGTTTTTGGTAAGAAATGAAAAAATACAGAGGACAAAATTAATCCATTTCCCCATTCCAAAATTCCTCTTTCTAATAAATGGATCTACTGAGCACTGTGGTTCAGTGGATAGCACTGCAGCCTTGCAGCGCTGGAGTCCTGGGTTCGAATCACACCAAGGACAACTTCTGCAAGGAGTTTGTATGTTCTCCCCGTGTTTGCGTGGGTTTCCTCCCACATTCCAAAAGACATACAGTTAGGGAATTTAGATTGCGAGCCCCATCGGGGACAGTGATGGTAATGTGTGCAAACTGTAAAGTGCTGTGGAATATGTTAGTGCTATATAAAGAGTAATAAGTGTCAGAGTATTACGCTGTGTGTGGATTTGTCGCTAAACCCGAAGGGTTTCCTGATGCCAGGGAAGCGAATGAGAATCCAGAAGTCTCATGCACATGTTACTTATTTTTTCCTTGCAGATTTAAACCTGAAACACGTCAATTCTTTCATCGTTTTTGCTGCAGATTTCATCCATACTAGTGAGTGGGGTAAAATATGCACCAAAAAACGCAAGTAACGCAGCAAAAAAAAAACCTGCCTATTTTACGCAATGTTTTTCCTGCCAAGAGATGCAGAAATTTCTGCACCAAATTCTTAATGTGTGCACATACCCCAAGGATACAATGACCTTTATTAAGGTGTGCGGAATTATTAGGCAAACTGTAAATGGGCCATAAAAGACATTTAGCTGACTGAAAAGTCAAAACTTGTTACCATGATACTGTTTAATGTGTGTATACAATTTAATGGGTGTTTCCACTTAACCTTAAAATTTGAACTACATCTGAGAACTGAGATTCATAGCTGCATTTGAACCTTAATTATGTAATGTATTAAATTCCCCCTTTCCTACTTATATTTATTTCCTAAACAGCGTCGGTACATGAAATTTTCTGCTTATAATCATACATTTTTTTAAATTGTATTTATATTATTTAATTTTTAATATATATATATATATATATATATATATATATATATATATAGCCTACAAAGATTATATCTACTGTATCTATGTATCTGTCCATCTATATGATTCTTGCTGTGACATCACAGTATAATCTATGTCACAATGAGGTGATGACATCATCACATTCTACATTCCAGTGTTACAGCCCATAGGAAATCACTGCCTCACAGACCCCCAACGGTGAGGGAGTTCCTTTTGTTTTTCGTGACGAACGAAGCAAAAATTGATTCCAAAATGTATAAAGAGAGAAGACGAGCCCAACTAGATCGGGTACTGAGAGAGAGGAGAGGATTAAATGAAGAGCAGGTATTATTATTCGCTTTAGGGCGAAAAGACATTACTTTACCGAACATGGACACTGACGCCTCTGAAATGGTGTCCAAGCGACAAAATCTAGAGAAAATGAGAAAGTCCAAAAGACATGAGATCCTTACAAAGAGAAGGATCATGGAGAACCTCATGGAGTCCCACTCTGCAGCCTCCGCTGAGCTTCAGAGGGCCATACTTATCTCCTTAAAAAAAATTGGAGATCTGGCCCCTGCAATAAGGATGAGGAATAAAGAAGCCGTCCTAAATAAGCGGAGAAACATCGGCGCAGATATAAAGCTGGACGAGGTTCTCCAAGAAACTCCAAGACAGGTCTCATCCAGATCTGAAAGGAAAGACATCCTGGACCTGCAAAGAGCGGCAGTCAAGAAAAGAATTCGGAACAGCAGAGACTGGGTTATCCAATGCAGGAGGCATCTGACCTATGCTACACCCATTATTAATGGGAATGGTGCACTATGGAGATCGCAGTCATCAGCCAAAACCATCAGCGTTTCTTCACCAGAAAGAGCAATGGATGAAGATGAAACAGGTAAGATGGAAACAGCTCAGTAGAATAAGACTGGGGGCGAGGGGGATTATACTCCTAAAATTATGTGCAGACCTCAATTATCAATGCTGACTTGTGGAAGAACTGTCCTTGTTACCCGTAGCAACCAGTCACAGTTCAGTGTTCTATAGAATGTTAAGAACCGGAATCTGTGCTGTGAATCGCTGCTATGGGCAACAGGGACATTTTTGCAATTAGACAGTAAACGAAACACCAAATATTCGACATTTCCTGCTGATGTATAGAGTTCTGTTTAAAATTGTAAAAAATTTTTTTTTTCAGTGGGCCGAGCTGTAGCTTTGAACGACACCATTTATTTTGTCTTTCAAGGTTTTTTGTTTTTTTTTAAATTAGTTTGGTAAAATTGTATAGAAAAAAGGGATTCTGACTTTTTTTTTATTGTGTTAATTGTGTGATAGAAATGACCTCACAAAATAATTCTCCATGTCAGATACAATTCTGGTAATGCCCAATATGCATACGTTTTCATTTTACTAAAATGGTGAAAGAAAATTAGAAGTGTAATAGGAAAAAAAACAAAATTGGTTTATGTCGCCATATTCTGAGACATTGTAACTTTCTGATTTTTACAAAAATGCAATTTTGGTATTTCCATTTTTTTTCTCATTTCAGTATTTACTGTTTCGGAGAATTATTTGTATATTGTTGTATATCGGACTTATACTAATGGAGTTATCCTAGTTATGCTTATTTTTCATTTTTTTATTATTGTTATTATTACACTGGTCAACAGCATTTTTGGTGCCAAAGATATTTCATCGAATTTAGGGTATTTTTGGGGTGCTGATTCTGAATATGTCATCAGTTTTGCCAGATTGGCTCAAGTTTTTGAGATTTTTGGTATCTTATTTATAGCACTTGTTGGTAAATGCGACGCATCATCTCATTAATTTCTTTGGATTAGTACTTGAACTGAGCAGTTCTCAATATAGTTTTGTGTTAATTAGTGTTCTAAAAGTTTGTTCATAGCTTGATTTTTGCACTAACTTTATGTTGTTGTCTGTTTTCCAGTGAAAAGCATGAACTCATCAAGAAGAAGTTGTCTTAACGATCCAGACTCATTCTGTTACATTTGTGGTGAATACACACTGCCAAAACATAGAAGAAACATAACAGACTTCGTAAAAAAAGTGTATTTTGCCTATTTTGGGGTTATGCTTGGGGACCAAGACAAGTTTTGGGCACCACACATAGTGTGCAAAGCATGTATCGAATTATTACGAAAATGGAGCAAAGGACAAAGAAAAAGCTTCAAATTTGGTGTTCCAATGGTGTGGAGAGAGCCAAAAAATCATCATGATGACTGTTATTTATGGTAAACACAGGTACAGGCACATCTTCACAATGAGGGACAGGCCTTCTTGCAGATTCCATGTTACTCCCATTTTCGTTTCTTATGCTTATTGAATCCTTGCACTTGCACTGCACAGAAATAACAGTCATCATGATGATTTTTTGGCTCTCTCCACACCATTGGAACACCAAATTTGAAGCTTTTTCTTTGTCCTTTGCTCCATTTTCGTAATAATTCGATACATGCTTTGCACACTATGTGTGGTGCCCAAAACTTGTCTTGGTCCCCAAGCATAACCCCAAAATAGGCAAAATACACTTTTTTTACGAAGTCTGTTATGTTTCTTCTATGTTTTGGCAGTGTATATTCACCACAAATGTAACAGAATGAGTCTGGATCGTTAAGACAACTTCTTCATGATGAGTTCATGCTTTTCACTGGAAAACAGACAACAACATAAAGTTAGTGCAAAAATCAAGCTATGAACAAACTTTTAGAACACTAATTAACACAAAACTATATTGAGAACTGCTCAGTTCAAGTACTAATCCAAAGAAATTAATGAGATGATGCGTCGCATTTACCAACAAGTGCTATAAATAAGATACCAAAAATCTCAAAAACTTGAGCCAATCTGGCAAAACTGATGACATATTCAGAATCAGCACCCCAAAAATACCCCAAATTCATTAAAATATTTTGGACACCAGAAAAAAAAATTTTTTTCGTTGACCTGTGTTATTATTATTAATTGGGAAGGTTAAGTAATTCAAACTAAATTTTTTAATTTTTTTTTTAAAAAACTTTTTTTTATTTATTTCAATTTTTAGTATTTTTAAAAGACTTGACCCGGAGATTTTCTGATCTCTTGTAATGGGACTGTATCGCTGTATATAGCTTTAGTGACGTTCTCATATGAAATTAAGCAAGGCTGGTCTTAACATTTGGATGAAAGTAAAAGATAGGGCCCATATAGTCATTACAGCCAATAAACCCCTTGCAGTTGTGTCCTGAGGGGACTAATGGGTGCTGGTGCGCACAAATCGGCATTCACTTAATTTAAGTATCACTGTTAGCAATGAAATAGTAATACTGAAGCAATCGGAGTGTGATCCAGTCGCGGCAGTTATAGGCAGGTGGCAGCTATGTAATACAGCTGGTGTTAGCCTGCTGAAATGCATGCTCAGCGCCTGAGCCCGCATTTAATAGAAAGTGTATTTCCATTATTTGTTCTCAAAGAGATTAACAAATCCTATATTATCTCAGCAGGTGCAAACGATATGATGACCTCTGACGTAGCAGATGCGAAAGCCGAAGACCTTGGTGATGCCAGCTCCCCTGTTTTACCTGTGAGAGAATTGGTTAAAATTCAAAATCCTATTGACCTTCACAGACTTGATTTACTCACTTATATTGGAAGAGGATGCTACGGAAAGGTAAGAATGAATTTATACTACTCCGTGCTTCCCAAAGTATTCTCCACCAGATACACAGAATAGTATAAATATTCATTACAGGATCTTCATATGTAATGATAATTGGGATACACCAGTGATCCATTACACAGATCCCTAGAATAGATGAGAGTTTGGTCTGATCTTCTGTGATTTTTCTCCAGGTCGTCTTGGCTTCATATCCGGTCAGCAAAGAACTACTAGCCCTTAAGATCATGGAAAAGAGTTGTTGTGATGAGGAAACATTCTCTACAGAGTTAAAGGCCCTAAGTATTGGCGCTGGCTGCCGCTTCATAACATCTCTGCGGGGCTTTGTAGAAACACCACAAGCATATATAATAGCCATGGAGGCAATGGCCGGAGGAGATCTGTTTAGCCAAATGTTAGAATCGATGAAGTTTGATACAGAGACAACAAGGTAAATGTCTTAGGCTGAATCATAATAATCTGTTGCCCGTTCATTATGGTCCTAAAGTGTGTGTAACCACTGATCCATCCTCTACTTTCTTCTCCACAGACGCTTTGCAGCAGAAATGGTTTGCGGAATCCAGTTCCTCCATGAACACGGCGTGATACATCGGTAATCAGTTCATCTTCATAAATCTATGTTGTCACCTTACATATCTATTGTAGAAAGTTCTTTTGATGAATTTTCCTCACCATTAGTGTCTGCTCCTTTTCCCTGCAGTGACCTGAAGCCTCATAACGTTCTCATTGATGGAACTGGACACATAAAAATCTGTGACTTTGGCACTTCAGCCGTGAATGTGGGCAAGGATGACGTCTTGGACGAAGTTGTAGGCACGAAGGGTTACATTGCGCCTGAGGTAAGGAACATCCCTTAATGATTGATGCCGATAGTAGGATTGAGTACTAATCTGAGTATCCTGCTCATATCTCATCACAGACCGGTCCTCATAGGCTCTGTGTGTAAATCCCCTCCCCGGTATATTCAGCTCATCTCCTATCTTATATTCCTACAGGTATTGGATAGAGAAGGCTACAATCATCTGGCGGATTCCTTTTCATTTGGTGTCATCCTGTACATGATGATTGTGGGGACGTGTCCATTCTATAACAGTGGCGATATGGACGACTACCATGAGTCTTTGGACAACGTCCTATATTTTCCACCCTGCATCTCCATCGATGAGCTTGACATCCTAGAAGGGGTAAGTAGGAATAGGAGAAGAAGGATGATGGTAGATTATAAGGAAGGATAGAGGACATGATGCTGACAGTCCATAGACATTGTGTAATAACGTATCAATAATAATACACAATATAATGATTAATGGTCTCTCTCATCTTCCAGCTTCTCTGCAAAACTCCATCTACTCGTTATGCCATAACATCGTCCATTAGAGAGCGCCCATTCTTCCACTCCATAAACTGGAGCGACGTGGAGTCCGGCAGAGCCGAACCACCGTTCCATTACGAAGATGTAAGTATAGCACATAGGGACATCCATAGTGTTACCTCTGCCCAGTAGCACACATACCCACCATACACCTCATCATTATATTCCCCAGTATACAGTATATTTGTGAGGAGCCAGTTCTAAGAAATGTAAACTTCTCTTCTTAAAAATGAGAAAAGCAGCGCTCACCTTTAAAAATCACTTTTTCATTAACGTCCTTTAAGACATATCATCAGTAGAAAGAGAAGGATCAGGTGCGGCTGTTCAGAGAGACCAGCCGATATAGTCTACAGGACATTAATAAAGGAGTGTTTTTACATGGCGAGTGACGCTTTTCTTCAATTTTGGCCTGCAATTGTTTCCCCAGTTTGGTGTCTATTAAACTGAGCTTCCCTGTGGTTCACGCACACTTTTTTAAATGTGCAACCTGCGATATTGTGATCTCCGCCCAGACTTTATGATGGTGTCGAGTCGCTTCAATTTCTTTATTTTGAATATATTTCTTTTCTTACAGGAGTAATAGGCTGATATAAATCAGCCCCATTCCAGCAACATCGAGGAATGAAGCTTTATCTAATCGGATGAGACAATTACCTGGACTTTCTAATTTACCGGACTGTGACAAATACTACAGAGCTTCCACCACATTAACAGCCACGTAGATTCGAGCACCAAACATCCAGGGATGTATTCCGATCGCCATATTTGGGGTCAGGAAGGAATTTTTTTCCCCTTAGGATATTCCAACAACAAGTCCTCGGGGTTATTTTTCGCCTTCCTCTGGATCGAAATGGCAAGTAATCAAAGGCTGGAATTGAAGGACTTCTTTCAGCCAAACTTGCCGTTTGGTTGACTCATGTACACTGTGGTGGTAAGGACAAGACTACTGGATATGGACAGAGAAGGTAGCGGCTGCTCCTTCTCCACTGGATATAGACAAAGAAAAGGCAGCGGCTGCTCCTTTTCCACCGGATATTGACAAAAAGAAGGCAGCGGCTGCTCCTTCTCCACTGTATATGGCCAAAAAGAAGGCAGCGGCTGCTCCTTCTCATACTTGGCCATAGGCCG
Organism: Dendrobates tinctorius; assembly: GCF_039654945.1. Classification (NCBI taxonomy): domain Eukaryota; kingdom Metazoa; phylum Chordata; class Amphibia; order Anura; family Dendrobatidae; genus Dendrobates; species Dendrobates tinctorius. Next base: position 20,189,264 of record NW_027361677.1, read on the forward strand.
GAGTCACACTTACGAGAAACTCGCTTGAGTCTCGCGTCTCAACACACGGCACTGCCATCAGCACTTGGACCTTAGCACTCAGCTGCATAGAAACACACTCCGCTCCTGAGTGCCTGCGCCAATTGTGACCCCGGCCATATACAGACACTACCGGGTCATGGACAGAATGAAGAAGCGGCTGCTCCTTCATCTACCTGTCCATGGCCAGACAGAAGGCCATATGGTTGATCACGGTGCTGTAAGACTCCAGGAAAATTCCATCTACACAGATCACACGTCACACATCCCTGCTCTTCTCCTCTCCATCGTGTGTGATCCAGACCTGGATGTGCAAAAACAGCACAAGTGCAACCAAAGGCCGAGGAGCGGAATCATCAACATCTGCTCCTTTCTATAGAAAGCTTCTGTATCTACAGACTTTCTTATTCCATCTTTGCATATTAGTAACAACTTTTATGCAAAAATAAATATATTGAACATCTATGCTGCTTCTAGATGGATTCTTCTGATATACAGACCTGCTTCTTGGTATTTTTATTAATATCCTGATGACCTAATGTAAATGTGGAAGGGGCTGAATACCTCTCATAAGAATTTCTGCATACAGTAAAATATTTAAGTTCTAAAAAGAGATGAGTGAATTTAATCTACTCAACTTTACAAGTATCCTCACTTACTGCTCTCCCAGTAGCATAACTTCTGTAGAAGCAGAGGTTGAAGTCGCCCCAAGCCCCTCACTCAGACGGGCCCTCCCAAAGCTTAACTTATCGGTGAGGGCAGCCAGATGATACAGAAAGACTTGATACAGAATGGTAGGGGGTACACTAGATGAGCCCTGAGATAAGGGGGATAGAGCGACGTGATGAAGTCTGAGAGCGACGTGATGAAGTCTGTGACTCTGAAGTATAAGGTGCTCAGTGCTCAGAGACATGGCCGAGGTGAGGAAAGCTGAACCTGACCACCACTCAGCAAGACACAGAAGGGGAAATATCAAGACTGAGCCAAGAAATATCTGAAGACAGATTTTTTAAAGGTTTCATGGACTGATGAGATTAGAGTGACTCTTAATGGACCAGATGGCAATGGTTTTAGAAGTAACTGGTACAAACATCTATTTGGACACCAGCAAGGTGAAGGTGGGGAATAGCTATGGGTTGGGATTATTAATGATGAGCTTCATGGACCTTTTCAGGTGGCAGAAGAACTTAAAATCAAGTCGCAAACCTATTATCAGTGTTTAGAAGACTCTTTCTTCATACAGTGGTAGAGGAAAAGATCTGTACATTTCAAGAAAATTATGATTGTTCTGCAGGACAATGCTCCATCGCAGCATCAATGTCTCCACTGCTTGGCTGCCAGTAAAGATGAAAAAATAATGACACAACACCTTCCTCACCCGACCTAAACCCTTATGAGTAATTGTGGGCCCTTCTTAAATGGGAGATTTACGGTGAAGAAAAACAGACACATTTCTGAACAGTATAACACACAAAAATGAACTGTAACCTTCAATTTAAAACAGTGGTCAAGTTCTGAGAAAAGATCCATGATAAAATTATTTTTAATGATTAAAAATGAAAAATAAAAACATAATTATAAGGAGAAAATTTCATGTAAGGGAAGCAGTTTAGGAAATAAATATAAGTAGGAAAGTGGGAATTCAATATATTACAGAATTAAGGCTCAAATGCTGCTATGAATCTCCATTTCCAGATGCAGTTCAAATTTTAAGTGGAAACACTAGTGAGGAGCGAACGTGCTCGCCACTACTCATTACTCGTCTGAGTATCACTGTACCGAGCATTTTTGGGAGCTTTTTAGAGCGCCAATTAACATGCAGGGATTGTCAGCCATTCACTGTAATGCCGCAGCCATCTTTGTTGTGGCCTTACAGTGATTGGCTGGCCGCACAGCGTCATTAGATCTACTAGAGACCTGACGCTGCCCTGCTCGGCGCATTCAGCTCCGGATTCAGACTGTCTAGAGAGAGCTGCTGCTGAGATAGGGACAGATTTGTGCTTTTATGAGTTAGTGTGGTTCTACCTTTGTTCAATCCACATATCAATCTAAGCCAACAGTCCTTTTAAGGACTAATTAGTGGGTATATAGACTGCAGTGCTAGGTAGGCAGGGGAGTCTATGTGCGCATATCCACATCAGTGCAAGGCATGTAGGCACTGTATGTGAGTAAATAGATCTCACTGCATACATCAAAAGGGTCCATTACTGTCTGCTGCTGCCTATTATATACGCTGCTCAAAAAAATAAAGGGAACACTAAAATAGCACATCCTAGATGTGATGTGAGACTATGATAGATCTCCTGGAGTGGACCCGCTGGACCGTGGCAACGAACCCCCACGGGCGAGCTGGCCAGGTGGACCACCACAGGGAGTGTTTGGGGCAGGCCCGCGGGTAACTATCACCACGGCAGCTGGTACCCAGAGGGAGTACAGGAGGGCCGACAAGAGACCGGAGATGCAGGCGGAAGACCTCCCCTGGAACAGGAACACGGTTGGCGGGCAGATCGGTAGCACGGCCGAGACGGAAGGAAGAGGACACCAACTAGACAACACAGCCAGAGGACTGGGACAGACCGGAACGCGACCTTGAGCTCCAGAACCTAGGAGAGAGGACAGCGGTAAGATGGGACAGCTTAGCGGCAGGAAGGACACAAGAGTGCGCACAGGGACAGGGGCCAGAATCACTAAGCAGGGCATCAGTGATAATCAGGCACCGCCAGTAGGAAGAGGCGGCCTGATATAGGGTGTCGTAGCAGGAGTTCCGGGTCATGGCCCCTCACAGAGCTGGGAGGGGAGAGCGCGCGACCTTAGGAGGGATAGGGAGCGCACGTGCGCCTGACACCAGTGTGCGCGCGCCCCCGCTGCGGAGCAGGAAGCTGGCCTGGGGTGCTCGCCCGACGAGGCGCAGGAGATCGGGCAGAAGCAGGCGCCGGGTCCGTGCGACGGAGGAGGGAGGCCCGCCGATAGGATCGTGGGAGCCGGGACCGTGGAGTGGAGCCACCCAAGAGTACGGCAGAGGAGCAGGTACAGGCGGGGACCGCGGCGGCAGCAGCGTGACACTAGATGTCTCTGAATGAAATATTCCAGTTGCAAATTTTTATTCATCGCATAGTGGAACGTGTTCAGAACAATAAAACAACAATTATCAATGTAAATCAAAATGAATATCCCATGGAGGTCTTGATTTGGAATGATACTCAAAATCAAAGTGGAAAATCAAATTACAGGCTGATCCAACTTCAGTGGAAATGCCTCATAACAAGGAAAAGATGCTCAATATTGTAGGTGGCCTCCACGTGCCTGTATGACCTCCCTACTAAACAATACCTGGGCATGCTCCTGATGAGGCAGCGGATGGTCTCCTGAGGGATCTCCTCCCAGCCATTCACTGTAATGCCGCAGCCATCTTTGTTGTGGCCTTACAGTGATTGGCTGGCCGCACAGCGTCATTAGATCTACTAGAGACCTGACGCTGCCCTGCTCGGCGCATTCAGCTCCGGATTCAGACTGTTTAGAGAGAGCTGCTGCTGAGATAGGGACAGATTTGTGCTTTTATGAGTTAGTGTGGTTCTACCTTTGTTCAATCCACATATCAATCTAAGCCAACAGTCCTTTTAAGGACTAATTAGTGGGTATATAGACTGCAGTGCTAGGTAGGCAGGGGAGTCTATGTGCGCATATCCACATCAGTGCAAGGCATGTAGGCACTGTATGTGAGTAAATAGATCTCACTGCATACATCAAAAGGGTCCATTACTGTCTGCTGCTGCCTATTATATACGCTGCTCAAAAAAATAAAGGGAACACTAAAATAGCACATCCTAGATGTGATGTGAGACTATGATAGATCTCCTGGAGTGGACCCGCTGGACCGTGGCAACGAACCCCCCACGGGCGAGCTGGCCAGGTGGACCACCCCCTATACAGGGAGTGTTTGGGGCAGGCCCGCGGGTAACTATCCCCATGGCAGCTGGTACCCAGAGGGAGTACAGGAGGGCCGACAAGAGACCGGAGATGCAGGCGGAAGACCTCCCCTGGAACAGGAACACGGTTGGCGGGCAGATCGGGAGCACGGCCGAGACGGAAGGAAGAGGACACCAACTAGACAACACCGCTGCGGAGCAGGAAGCTGGCCTGGGGTGCTCGCCCAACGAGGCGCAGGAGATCGGGCAGAAGCAGGCGCCGGGTCCGTGCGACGGAGGAGGGAGGCCCGCCGATAGGATCGTGGGAGCCGGGACCGTGGCGTGGAGACCACCCAAGAGTGCGGCAGAGGAGCAGGTACAGGCGGGGACCGCGGCGGCAGCAGCGTGACACTAGATGTCTCTGAATGAAATATTCCAGTTGCAAATTTTTATTCATCGCATAGTGGAACGTGTTCAGAACAATAAAACAACAATTATCAATGTAAATCAAAATGAATATCCCATGGAGGTCTTGATTTGGAATGATACTCAAAATCAAAGTGGAAAATCAAATTACAGGCTGATCCAACTTCAGTGGAAATGCCTCATAACAAGGAAAAGATGCTCAATATTGTAGGTGGCCTCCACGTGCCTGTATGACCTCCCTACTAAACAATACCTGGGCATGCTCCTGATGAGGCAGCGGATGGTCTCCTGAGGGATCTCCTCCCAGACCTGGACTAAAGCATCCGCCAACTCCTGGACAGTCTGTGATGCAACGTGACGTTGGTGGATGGAGCGAGACATGATGTCCCAGATGTGCTCAATCGGATTCAGGTCTGGGGAATGGACAGGCCAGTCCATAGCTTCAATTCCTTCATCTTGAAAGAACTGCTGACACACTCCAGCCACAAGAGGTCTGGCATTGTCCTGCATTAGGAGGAACCCAGGGCCAACCGCACCAGCATATGGTCTCATAAGGGGTCAGAGGATCTCATCTCGGTACCTAAGGGAAGTCAGGCTATCTCTGGCGAGCAAATGGAGGGCCCTCCAAAGAAATGCCAACCCACACCATTACTGACACACTGCCAAAACGGTCATGCTGAAGGATGTTGCAGGCAGCAGATCGCTATCCACAGCATGTCCAGACTCTGTCATGTCTGTCACATGTGCTCAGTGTGATCCTGCTTTCATCTGTGAAGAGCACAGGGCACCAGAGGCGAATTTGCCAATCCTGGTGTTCTGTGGCAAATGCCAAGCGGCCTGCGCGGTGTTGGGCTGTGAGCACAACCCCCATCTGTGGACGTCGGGCACTCAGACCATCCTCATGGAGATGGTTTCTAACCGTTTGTGCAGACACATGCACATTTGTGGTCTGCTGGAGGTCATTTTGCAGGGCTCTGGCAGTGCTCCTCCTGCTCCTTCTTGCACAAAGGCGCAGGTAGCGGTCCAGCTGCGGGGTTGTTGCCCTCCTACGGCCCCCTTCACGTCTCCTGGTGTACTGGCCTGTCTCCTGGTAGCGCCTCCAGCCTCTGGACACTACGCTGACAGACACAGCAAACCTTCTTGGCACAGCTCACATTATTGTGCCATCGTGGATGAGCTGCACTACCTGAGCCACTTGTGTGGGTTGTAGAGTCCGTCTCATGTTACCTCGAGTGTGAAAGCACAACCAACATTCAAAAGTGACCAAAACATCAGCCAGAAAGCATTGGTACTGAGATGTGGTCTGTGGTCCTTATCTGCAGAACCACTCCTTTATTGAGGGTGTCTAGATAATTGCCAATAATTTCCATCTGTTGTCTATTCCATTTGCACAACAGCATGTGAAATTGATTGTCAATCAGTGTTACATCCTAAGTGGACAGTTTGATTTCACAGAAGTTTGATTTACTTGGAGTTATATTCTGTTGTTTAAGTGTTCCCATTATTTTTTTGAGCAGTGTATATACCTAGCTGCAGGTATCCGTGGCTAGGAATAATTTTTTTTTGCACCTGAATCCTGCTAATTTTATTACAAAGCAATCCAGAGCCCCCTGTTTTTCTACATTTATTTGCTTGTTCACACTGCAGACTACAGCCAGATCATTTTAATACAACAGCGTGAAAATCCAGCAATTTAAAACGGCTTTGTCTGTCCCAGGCCTCACACCTGAGTGCGCAGAAAATTCTGGCCTTTTGTGTGGTACTGTAGTAGTTTTTGGAGTGTCTTACAATAGTTTTGGAAACCATTTTGCGGACCAAAAAATATTTAGATAACATAGAAACAACTGCAGAGAGTTTACATCTCCATAATTTTTATACGGAAAAATCGTAAAGAAAGAGGTAATGAAGAAAAGAATAATGCCCAAATAATGCAAAAAGTGCCAATAGCTTTATACAGTACAAATAGGGCAAATACAAGTGTCTACAATAAATACCAGGTGAAACATATGTAATAAAAACCAGTGGATAATAATGCAACCATGGTGTGACAAACAGGCATGTAATTTAGAGCAAGCAGGGATTAGTTATAATTATGGTAAAAAGTACCCATGCGTTCCCTGATCGCAATATTCAGGGCAGACAAAGTTAAGCCCAATATAGAGTGGGAGGGACAGCATATGTACCTATATATCAAAGGGAAGGGGCTAAACTGAAGTCACGGAAAAAACAGAAAAACACCCCCTTCATGTAATGACAAGAGGGAAAAGAATTTCATGTACAATTGACCGCAGAAGCAAATTTTAGGCCATGCCCCCGACCACACCTATTTCTATTTTCACAACTAGTCACACCCATGTCCACTCCCAGTCGCACCCATTTAGCACTGATGATCACTCTGACTGCTATTAGGGGCAAAGTGGCTGGCATTATGGGCAGAGTGGCTGGTACTGTGGGCACACTGACTGGTACTAAGGAAAAGAAGGAAAGAAAATAGAGAAAGAAAGAAAGGAGAGCGAGAAAGAAAGAACAGAGAGAGAGAAAGAAAAAGAGGGAAAGACAGAAAAGAGAATGAGAAAGAAACAGAGAGAAAGAAAGAACAGAGAAATAAAGAAACAGAGAGAGAGAAAGAAGGAAAGAAAGAAATAAAGAAAGATTTTATAAAGATACTATAGCAGCCCGACTCTCACTGAAGTGCCCACCTGAGCCTCCCGATGCAGGACATATCATGATCCGCTTACATGGCCGGCATCCCTGATTCCAAGGCGATCCTGCTGTCCGCACTGTCAGAGGAGGACACGGTGATGGATCTGAAGCATTCCTGGCTCTGTCACAATCTCTTCATGAAATTACCTCTTTTCCGATCAGCTTGCAGCACATCACTTCCGGTGGAACGTCATGTGCGAGTTTTAAAGTGCTCCTTGGGACTCCGCCGTGTACTCCTGTGTCCGTGGGAAAGACCCACTTTGTATGCCTCGTACACACTTGGCTCCGCTCCGTACATCTACTACACATATGGCTCCACTCCGCACACACGGCTCTGCATACCCCATACACACGCGGCTTCGCTCCGTACACCTCGCACACGCGCGGTTTTGCTCCATATCATTGTAGGCTGCGGTGTGTCTATCTGGGACGGCGAGAATGTTGTTGGTGGATGCGGGGGGGCGTGGTGGCTCAGTGCAATGCGGGAAAAATACCGTCCTGGGCGGGAAGCGGGAGGGGGGTGTCAAAAACGGGACTGTCCCGCGGGAAACGTGACTGTCCCGCGGGAATCGGGACGCTTGGGAGCTATGTTGTGTAGGTGAGGTAATACAAATCCACCTATAACATGGACCATATTTGGCCGTGCGGCCATGCGATCCTTTTATAACTGCAGCCTTCCAGGACCTTGCTGATGGCCCAATCAAAGCTGCTTGAAGACCTGGGCATGTGACCTCTGACCATCTCTCAGGCATGCTCAGATGGAGAAAAGCAGTACTTAGTCCCAGAGGCATCTGATCGCCGCTGACTTATGCTGGATGATATAGCTGAACCTGGGGCGGCAGCAGCAACCAAACACATAGCATCAGCCTGAGCAAGACGCTGGGACTGACGTCTCTGCTGAGCTGGAACCTCTGTGGCTGAAGAAGAATGGGAGACCGCAGAGGACATGGCTTGAGATTCCCCCGGTGCAGTGACGGAAACTCGACGCCTAATATTACCCCTGTTATGAATGGGTCACCGAGGAGAAAAAGATTAAACAAGCTAAGTCACAAAAAAAACCAGAGAGGTTGGTAACTATGCAGATTGCAGATCCCTGATCTTAACCACACAACTAGCAGCAGCCATGAAGCGTGCCTACGATGATCCTAGATGCTTCGTCACAGCCGGAGGACTAAATAAGTCTAAAGCAAGAAAAGAGGAAAACTAACTGCCCCAGAGCAGACCCCAAAGGAAAGACAGCCCCCACACATGTACTGACGGTGAGACAAGATGAAAGCACAAACACAGGCAGGAAAATAGGCTGAGCAAATGATGGGGTCCAAACTAACTAGACAGAATAGGAAAGGAAAGACACTGTCTGCAATCTGTCAAAAACCCTACAAAAATAATGTCCAACACTTCTGATAGCAAAATTAACCCTGAAGGCACTAGATTTCTCAATTATATGAGCACTCTGAAATATTCTGAGACAGAGCAAAAAGAGGCCAATCTAATAAAGAAAAAAAACAAATTGGCAAATACAGATAAATAAGAGTGGAAATTCAGCACAGCCCCAGCCGGGGCTGGCTGACCACACAAAAAACTGAATAAACCAACAAAATCAAGTGTGAACATTAGCAGAAAAACTTAGCTTGAAATGACTGGAACAGAGCTGAGGACCAAGACCTGACAAGCAGAAGGAATCACCAGCACCAGAATAGGGCGTCGGCTGTCTTAAATCCAGTCTGAGATTCCTGAAGTCCAATCGTCATCCTCATTATCAGGTGGCAGATCTCTACTGATTAATCAGCCTCACTACCTCCAGTTACCACCAGAGAAAGCATGGAAGGAGAACTCACAACTGGTGGACCGGAAAATGAACTCACAACAGTACCCCCCCTTGATAAGGCATCACCGAACCCTCATCCACGCCACCAGCCCGATCAGGATGGGCCTGGTGAAAAGCACGAACCAATCTATTGGAATGATTACCAGAGGCAGAGACCCAAGAATTATCCTCCTGGCCATAACCCTTCCATTTGACAATATACTGGAGTCTCCGTCTAACCAAACGAGAATCCAATATTTTCTCTACCTCATATTCCACATGGCCTTCAACCAACACAGGGTCAGGAGGTGCCACCATAGGAACCACTGGCTCAACAAACCTCTTCAACAGAGACTTGTGAAATACGTTATGGATCTTGAACGTAACTGGGAGAAGGAATCAAAAAGAAACAGGATTAAGAATCTCCAAAATCTTATAAAGGTCCAATAAATCTTGGCTTAAATTTTGGAGATGCAACCTTCATAGAAATATTCTTAGATGACAAGCAAACCATATCACCCACTTTAAACCGGGGACCAATGGTCCTATGCTGGTTGGAAAATCGCTGGGCCTTTTCCTGAGAGAGTGACAACTTATCCACCACTTGGTCCCATATCTGCTGCATTCTCTCAACCACAGTGTCCACACCTGGGCAGGACGAAGATTCCACTTGCCCTGAAGAGAATCGAGGATGAAACCCAAAATTACAGAAAAAGGGTGACATCAAAGTGGCAGAACTAGCTCTATTGTTCAGTGCAAATTCAGCCAAGGGCAAAAATGAGACCCAGTCAATGTGATCAGCAGATATAAAACATCTTAAATAAGACTCCAAGGTCTGGTTTGTTCTCTCAGTCTGTCCATTGGTCTGGGGATGAAACGCGGAGGAGAAAGATAACTGAATTCCGAGATTGGAACAAAAGGCTTTCCAGAATCTGGAAACAAACTGGACTCCTCTGTCGGACACAATGTTCTCAGGAATCCCATGTAACCGAACCACCTGTTGTAAAAACAAGGGCACCAACTCAGAGGAAGATGGCAACTTTGGGAGTGGTACAAGATGGACCATCTTCGAAAATCTATGACAAATCACCCAGATAACAGTCATTCTCTGAGAGACAGGAAGATCAGAAATAAAATCCATTGAGATATGGGTCCATGGCCTCTTGGGCACCGGCAGGGGCATCAGCAACCCACTAGAACGAGAACAGGGTTTAGACCGAGAACAAGTCCCACAGGACTGTTCAAAATTCCTGACGTCATGAGATAAGGCAGGCCACCAAAAAGACCAACTCACGAAATCTCAGGTACCAAAAACATCTGAATGACCAGCCAATGCGGAGCAATGAATTTCAGACATCACTCTCTTTTTCCACTGGTCAGGAACATACAATTTTCCCATAGGCCAATGCTCAGGTTTATCCTCTTGAAATTCCTCCAGGGCGCGTCTCAAATCGGGAAAAGTGGCAGAAAGAACTACCCCCTCACCTAGGATGGTAGTAGACTCGGTCACATTAAGAGAATCGGCAAAGAAACTCCTAGAAAGGGCATCTGCCTTAACATTCTTAGTGCCCGGAAGAAAAGAGACCATGAAATTAAAACACGTGAAAAACAAGGCCCATCTAGCCTGTCTAGGATTCAAGCGTTTGGCCGACTCCAGATAAATCAAATTCTTGTGATCGGTGAGGACCACAACTTGATGTCTAGCTCCCTCCAACCAATGTCTCCACTCCTCAAATGCCCATTTCATGGCCATCAATTCCCGATTCCCCACGTCATAGTTGCGTTCAGATGGGGAGAACTTTCGAGAAAAGAAGGCATAGGGATTCATCTTAGAAGTCACAGGGTCTTTTTGGGACAAAACAGCTCCTGCACCAATCTCAGAAGTATCTACCTCCACCTGAAATGGAAGTGAGACATCAGGTTGCCGTAAAATTGGAGCTGAAGTAAATCTCCGCTTAAGCTCCTGAAATGCTGAGACAGCCTCAGGAGACCAATTCAGCACATCAGCGCCCTTCTTGGTCAGATCAGTCAGTGGTTTGACAATACCAGAAAAATTACCTATAAATTTCCGATAGAAATTGGCAAAACCCAAAAACTTCTGGAGGGCCTTCAAAGAAGTAGTCTGAACCCAATCATAAATGGCCTTTACCTTGGCCGGGTCCATTCCAATAGTCGATGGAGACAAGATAAATCGCAAAAATGAAATCCTCTGTACACCAAAAAGGCATTTCGATCCCTTAACAAACAGAGAATTCTCCCTCAAAATCCGGAACACAGTCCGGACGTATTCCACATGAGAATTCCAATCGCTAGAAAAGATCAAAATATCATCCACATAGATGATCAAAAACTTATCCACAAAGTCACGGAAAATATCATTCATAAAGGACTAGAAGACAGAAGGGGCATTAGTGAGCCCAAAAGGCATCACCAGGTACTCAAAATGTCCCTCCGGAGTATTAAACGCCGTCTTCCATTCATCCCCGTGCTTGATGCGAATAAGCTTAGTAAACCAGCAGGCACTCTTAACTCTGGAGAATAAATCAGACATCAGAGGTAACGGGTACTGATATTTAACTGTCATCTTGTTAAGGGAACGATAATCAATACACGGTCTTAATGAACCATCTTTCTTGGCCACAAAAAAAACCCCAGCACTTAAAGGTGACGAGGATGGTCTAATATGACCCTTCGCCAATGACTCCTTAATATAGGATCGCAAAGCATCATGCTCGGGTACAGATAAGTTGAAAAGCCGACCCTTGGGAAATTTACACCCAGGCATCAACTCAATAGCACAGTCATAACTCCTATGAGGAGGCAAAGATGCAGACTTACTCTCACTAAATACATCAGAAAAATCGGCAAGATAATCAGGAATATCATGAGACTGAGGAGAGGTGGAGAAAACAGGAGCGTCCCTAAGAACACACGGACAACCCCAACTCACCACAGACACAGACTTCCAATCCAAAACTGGATTATGAGTTTGCAACCAGGGAAAACCCAGAACAATAGTATCGTGCAAATTATGCAGCACCAAAAATGTACAATTTTCTTGGTGGTCTGGGGCAACTCGCATTATCACCTGGGTCCAAAACTGAGGTTTATTCTCCACCAAAGGAGTAGCATCAATACTCCTCAAAGGAATAGGCGTCCGCAGAGGCGTCATGGAAAAACCACAACGTTTAGCAAAGTCCAAATTCATCAGATTCAACGCTGCTCCTGAATCCACGAAAGCCTTAGTAGAAAACGTGGATAAGGAGCAGATCAGAGTAATTGCCAAAAGGAACTTAGGTTGTACACTGCCCACAGCAAATGTGTGTGCAAAACGTTTCTCTCGTTTAGGGCAGACAGAAATAGTATGAGAGGCGTCTCCACAGAAAAAACACAGCTTATTACGCCTTCTAAACTCCTGACGTTGCGCCCTAGACAAAACCCTATCACATTGCTTAGGGTCAGACATTTGTTCAAAAGGTGGCAGCGCCTCCCGTGTAGTTTTACGTTCACATAAACGTCGATCAACTTGAATGGCTAATGACATAGAATCATCCAGACCAGAGGGAACAGGAAATCCCACCATAACATCTTTTACGGTGTCTGATAAACCCTTCCGAAAGAGAGCTGCTAATGCACTATCATTCCATGTAGTAAGGACCGGCCACTTTCGGAATTTTTGACAGTATAACTCTGCAGAATCCTGACCCTGGTTTAATGCCAACAGGGTTCTCTCAGGTTGATCAACAGCATTAGGTTCATCATAAAACAACCCCAAGGCTTGAAAAAATGCATCCACACGATCAGACAATTGCTTAGTCTCCATTAGGAAAAAAAAAAAATCCTCCTACAGCCCCAGAAAAAAAAAGAAGAAAAAATAAATAAAATAAAAAAAAAAAAAATACTGACACTTTTTTTTCTTTTTTCTTTTTAACAACTTTTTCCTGCTTTTGAGTACCCTAGAATCTGCGGTATGGCTGGTGATTTTGTTATGAATGGGTCACCGAGGAGAAAAAGATTAAATAAGCTAAGTCACAGAAAACCAGAGAGGTTGGTAACTATGCAGATTGCAGATCCCTGATCTTAACCACACAACTAGCAGCAGCCGTGGAGCGTGCCTACGATGATCCTAGACGCTTTGTCACAGCCGGAGGACTAAATAAGTCTAAAGCAAGAAAAGGGGAAAACTAACTGCCCCAGAGCAGACCCCAAAGGAAAGACAACCCCCACACATGTATTGACGGTGAAACAAGATGAAAGCACAAACACAGGCAGGAAAATAGGCTGAGCAAACGATGGGGCCCAAACTAACAGAATAGGAAAGGAAAGACACTGTCTGCAATCTGCCAAAAACCCTACAAAAAAAATAATGTCCAGCACTTCTGATAGCAAAATTAACCCTGAAGGCACTAGACTTCTCCACTATATTAGCACTCTGAAATATTCTGAGACAGAGCAAAAAGAGGCCAATCTAATGACAAAAAAAAACAAATTGGCAAATACAGATAAATAAGAGTGTAAATTCAGCACAGCCCCAGCCGGGGCTGGCTGACCACACTAAAAACTGAATAGACCAACAAAATCAAGTGTGAACATTAGCAGAAAAACTTAGCTTGAAATGACTGGAACAGAGCTGAGGACCAAGACCTGACAAGCAGAAGGAATCACCAGCACCAGAATAGGGCGTCGGCTGTCTTAAATCCAGTCTGAGATTCCTGAGGTCCAATTGTCAACCTCATTATCAGGTGGCAGATCTCTACTGATTAAATCAGCCTCACTACCTCCAGTTTCCACCAGAGAAAGCCTGGAAGCAGAACTCACAACTGGTGGACCGGAAAATGAACTCACAACAACCCCCCTCCTAGGGCCCCCACCTACTTGAGCCTCGCTAAACTCAAAAGCTGCAGCGAGCTGAGGAGCACGAATGTGCTCAATAGGTTCCCAGGTCCTGTCCTCTGGGCCATGACCCTTCCAATCCACCAGATATTAATTTTTGCCACGTACCACCTCACATCCCACAGTAGCATTCACCTCATAATCATCCGTGGACGAACCCGTTGTCCCGGCAGATGACTCGGAAAACCAGAACATGTGAACGGGTTTTAGGAGGGACACATAAAAGGTGTCGGTGATACCTAGGCATGAGTGAAGGGCCAGACAATAAACCATGTAATTGACCTGTTCCAGGATCTTGGAGGGACCTATGTAGCGAGGTGCAAATTTAGTGGACTCAACTCGCAGCCTGATGTTACGGGCGGAGAGCCACACTAAGTTGCCAGGAGCAAAGGTCGGAGCGGGACACCGGTGTGCCTCAGTGGAGACCCTCATTCTCTCCTTGGAGGCCCAGATGGCATCCAGTGTGTGGTCATATGCCTCCACCACCCAGTCTGCCCCTCTAGAGTCGGTGGAAGACACTGGCATTGGCACAGGGAAATGTGGATGCTGGCCGTAGTTAAGGAAGAATAGGGTCTGTCCAGTAGTCAGCTATGGCATTGTTCAGCGCAAATTCCACCCATGGAAGCAAGGAGGCCCAGTCATCCTGCCTGGCCAAAACAAAATGTCGCAGGTATGTGACCAGGGTCTGGTTAGCCCTCTCTACCAACCCATTTGTCTCAGGATGATAGGCTGGAGAGATTCAGCTCAATGCTGAGTAGGCGACAAAGCTCTCTCCAGATCCGAGATGCGAACTGAGGACCCTGGTCGCTGACAATTTTGTCACGCATACCGTGTAGGCGAAAAACGTGCTTAGTGAACAACTCCACAAAGGCCCGTGCAGAAGGTACCCACAGAAGGGGCACCAGGTGCACCATTTTAGAAAAATGGTCGGTGACTACCCAGATGACTGTGCAACTACGGGACTTGGGTAAACCCACCACAAAGTCCTTCCCGACCATTTCCCAGGGCCTGTCTGCCATCGGCAGGGGGTAAAGTAGCCCAGCAGGCCGTTGTCGAGAAGACCTATTCTTGGCGCAGGAGACACATGCCCGGATATAGTCATCGACGTCACGGGTCATATGCGGCCACCAGTACGTCCTCGCCAGAAGCTCAGATGTCCTCTTGGTCCCAAAATGTCCACCCACCCAGGACGAGTGAGCCCAAGAGAGAACCTCCGGTTGCAAATTAGGTGGCACAAAAGTCTTGCCCGGGGGGCACAGACTCAAGCGAAACTTGGTCCACCGGTCCTCAGGCTCTCAGAAGTGACAATTAACCAAGGCTCCTCTTCCTCTGATGACACTACGGAGCGGGAGAGATCGACGGAACGAATGTTCTTCTCCCCGGAGAGAAAATGGAGGGTGAAATGGAACCGGGAGAAGAACGGGGACCATCTAGCCTGGCGAGAATTTAGCCGCTCGACGGTCTGTAGGTACACCAAATTCTTGTGGTCAGTGTGAACTTGGAAGGGAAACGAGCCACCTCCAGGAGGTGTCTCCACTCTGAGAAGGCCAGCTTCATAGCTAGCAACTCCCTGTCCCCGATGGAATAATTTCTCTCCGTCGATGTGAAGGTCTTTGAGAAAAAGAAGCAAGGATGCTTCCGACCTTGAGCATCCTTTTGGAAGAGGACTGCTCCTGCACCGATGGATGAGGCATCCACCTCCATTATAAATGGTTTATCTACATAGGGGCGACGTAAAATGGGAGCGCTAGCGAAGTTTGATAGGGAGACCTTGGAGACCTCCTCCAACCACAATTTGGGATTTGCTCCCTTCTTGGTGAGGGCTACCAAGGGAGCTACCAAAGTTGAGAAGTGGGGAATGAACTGGCAACAATAGTTAATGAACCCCATAAAGCGCTGCACCGCTTTGAGAGAATGGGATTCCTGCCAGTCCATCACAGCCTGTAGCTTGGCAAGATCCATAGCTAATCCCTGGGCGGAGATGATATAGCCCAGGAAAGGCAAGGACTCCTGCTCAAACACACACTTCTCCAACTTGGCATAGAGGGAGTTTGCCCTTAGGAAGTTGAAGACTTTGCAAACATCTCTCCGGTGGGAGTTTATATCTGGAGAGTAGATGAGAATATCATCCAGATAGACTACGACCGAGGTGGTAAGCATGTCCCAGAAAATATTGTTTTCAAAGTCCTTGAAAATGGCAGGAGCATTACAGAGCCCGAAGGGCATCACCAGACACTCGTAGTGGCCATCCCTGGTATTAAATCCCTTCTTCAATTCGTACCCTCTCACGGATGCGAATCAGGTTGTAAGCACCCCGCAGATCACGTTTAGTAAAAACCCTTGCTCTCCGTAACCTATCAAATAGCTCAGATATCAGGGGCAGCGGGTACTTTTTCTTAACGGTGATGGTGTTAAGACCCCTGTAATCTATGCATGGACGTGGTTCGGAAAAATAGAAGTGGATCCAGCTCACTCACAGGGCTTATTTAAAAATAACCAGTGATCAAGAGCTGTGTTGCTCGAAAAACGTATGGTCTCATTACACACCACCCCCTGTCATTGTTGTGCCATCTGAGATGTCTGTTTTGTCATTTTGAATTTTTAAGGATCATCCAATAAAAATTTTCTAATTTTTAAATAAGCCCTGTGAGTGAGCTGGATCCACTTCTATTTTTCCTATTGCCTTGGACGCTGTGCAGCAGTGAGGAAGCCGTGCTCCTTCTTGTGCTGGGAATTACATCTCAGGGGTGAGCTGAATGTTCTCTTTTGTTCTTGCTTATGGACGTACTTCTCCATTCTTCTTCTGCACGAACAAGAACCCGGCCCCTGCAGGTGACACTGACTTCCTAATGAATCTTCTTACCAGATTCTCCTGGATGTACTGTGTCATTGCCTCCGTCTCTGGGAGAGATAGTGGATAGACTCAACCCCGGGGAGGCTCTGCACAAGGCAAGAGACATGGATAGAGTAAATGGGATGGTCTGATGCATTATCTGTGAGTGCAGTGTCGACCCATTTACCACTCGTATGTCCACTGGTTAGGCGAGCATCACCAGAAGAATTGCGTGCCGTTGGGCGAAGGCAGAAGACATAAAGTTGCCCTCCACCCCGGAATCCATGAAAAGCTATACCGTATGAGTGGATGGGCCACTGGTAATTTTCCCCTTGAAGGACAGTTTGGAGGAAAACGCTGCTGTGTCTAGTGAACCACCTCCTACGTCACTAAACGGGGACGTTCTCCCAACCACTGAGGACATCTGGAGGCAAGATGTGCTGACTGCCGGCAGACATGACAGACCTTGAGTGCACGGGCAGTCCGGGACTTAGATCCCGCTCGTGACACCTCCATGGCCTCATGTGGCTCGGATGCCTGGACTGGAGATTCCAGAGGTTTGGCGAAGGTGGGAGCCAGCCGAAACCTCTGTCTATACTAGGTTCGCTCCAACCTTCGCTCATTAAAACGAAGGTCGATGCGAGTTGACACTGCTATTAGCTCCTCCAATGTGTCGGGAATCTCCCTAGTGGCCAAAGCGTCCTTCACATGGTCAGCCAGTCCCCTCCAAAATACAGGAATAAGGACTTTGTCCGGCCACTCCAACTCAGATGCTAAAGTCTGGAAGTGGACGGCAAAATAGCTGACCATGAATGAGCCCTTTGTCAGTGCCAGCAGTTGGAGCGCCGTATCATGGGAGACTCGAGGCCCCAAAAAAACTTTTTCAGAGTGCTCAGGAACCGTGGAGCAATCTGTGTCAGGAACACTGTGCTGCACTTGTTCACTGAGCCAGTGTGCGTGTCCTGAGTAAGACAAACAGTGCTCAAAGATGCCTGTGAAGTGCGGTAGCAGCGGTAAAAATGCGTGTTCAGACAAACAGGATCTGAAGCATGTGACTGCCAAGGGGCGGAGCCAGCCACAGGTCTTCCAGAGGAAGCAGGAGTAGAGAGAGATTGCTTCAGGCCAGATAGGACCTGAAGCACCTGACTGCTGGGGGTGTGGCCTAAGCTAAGGAGAGCTAGGAGCTGAAGGAAAACTCCTAGAAGGACAACTAGGGGGCAAAGTTACCAAGGGGTATAGACAGGGACATAAACCATATCAGGCAGGGGTCAAAGCACGAGATAGCACAACAGTACCAAATGATTAGACAGAACGGATAGTCAGGACATAGCAAGAGATCAGTATACCAGAACGGGCAAATACACAGTACCAAGACAGTAGACTAACTCACAATGAAGAGACGGACCGGGTTAAAACCAAACAAGAAACAAAATGTCAGACACAAGGCACAGGCACGCAAGGGGTCAACTAACTCAGCCAAAGGAAAGAGTATAACTGACACCGGATCTAGGTCAATTGGCAACTAAATAGCTGCCCTCTGCCAGAGAGAGGCAGAAACAATTAACCCCTGTCTGACCAGGACGGGACAAAGATAAAACCCCGTTCTGGATCATGACAGTACCCCCCTCTCAACGGGAGGGGGCCACTGGACCCCAGGTTTCTCAGGATACCTTTCATGAAAGGCACGGACCATCTGATCCACATGAACCGATCGGGCAGGATCCCATGACCGGTCCTCCGGACCGTAGCCTTTCCAATGTACAAGATACTGAAGAGTGCGACGGACCAACCTAGAGTCAACAATTCGTTCCACCTCGTACTCAGACTGCCTATCTACCAAAACTGGGAGCGGGGAAGACAATGATCCCTCCCCACAGGACCCCACAGGTTTCAAAAGGGACCTATGGAAAACGCTGGGGATCCATAGAGAAGGCGGGAGACACAACCGAAAAGCCACCAAGTTAACGGCTTCTGTAATTTCATAAGGACCAATAAATTTAGGTCCAAGTTTCGCAGAGGGGACCTTGAGCCTTATGTTCTTAGTAGACAACCATACCTTATCCCCAACCTGGAACACAGGTCCCACGGAACGTTTTTTGTCTGCAAAAACCTTATATTTAGTCTGAGCCTTCGTAATGTTCCTTTGGACCTCCCGCCATAACTTCCCCAACCGATGGATTTTCCCATCCGCCCCAGGACACCCAAAGTCGAGACAGGAGAACTCTCCAAAATGTGGATGAAACCCATAGTTGCAGAAAAAGGGGGATATGCCCGTAGACTGGTTAATGCGGTTGTTAACCGCGAACTTGGCCAAAGGTAACGCAGTACTCCAATCATTCTGTCAGGCTGAGATCAGGCAATGCAGAATTTGCTTCAGAGACTGATTGGTCTGCGCAGTCTGACCATTAATCTCCGGATGATAAGCGGATGAAAAAGACAGACCAATACCAAACCTCTTACAAAACGCCCTCCAAAATCTGGAAACAAATTGTACCCCCCTATCAGACACCACATTCAGGGGAACCCCATGAAACCGCACCACATGCTCAGCAAACAATCTGGACAACGTTTCCGCATTACATAAAGCCGCCAAGGGTACAAAATGTGCCTGCTTACTAAACCTGTCCACCACGACCCAAATTACAATATTACCCTTGGAAAGAGGAAGATTGGTGATAAAATCCATGGACAAATGGGTCCAGGGTCTATCAGGAATTGGCAGTGGCACCAATTCCCTCGCCGGCCAGTTATGGGGGTTTTTCACGCGAGCACATACCCCACAAGCAGACACAAATTCCCTGACATCAGAGGCTAAAGAAGACCACCAGAATATCCTAGCGATGGCCCTCTGGGTAGCCTAGATCACTGGATGTCCACCTAGAACTGAGTCGTGGAACTCCCAAAGAACCCTGAGACGAAATTGAACTGGTACAAAAAGTTTATCCACCAACTTAGCCAGAGGGGCAAGAGACTGAGCTTCCTTAATCTCCCACTCCAACACAGTAGACACACCCGCCACCATCACCCCAGGCTGAAGAATGGAGGATGGAGGTTCAGGGGGAGACACCGGATCCAGATTGCGTGACAAGGCATCAGCCATGACATTTTTGGATCCTGGCCGAAAAGTGATGGAGAACTGGAATCGGGAAAAAAAAGCAACCATTTCGCCTGTCTAGGAGTCAACCTTTTAGCAGACTCAAACTAGGTTATTGTGGTCGGTAACCACGGTAATAGGATAGACAGCCCCCTCCAATAAATGCCTCCATTCTTCAAAGTCCAACTTCACGCCCAGAAGTTCTCGATTCCCAACATCATAGTTTCTGTCCTCAGGAGAGAACGTCTAAGTGAAAAAGGCACAGGGTCTCAAATTAGTCAAAGTGGCAGGTCCCAAGGACAACACCGCCCCCACCCCCACCTCTGAGGCTTCCACTTCAACAATAATTGGTTCAGACAGGTCCGGTTGAATAAGAACCGGAGCAGACATGAAACATTTTTTTAAAAACTGAAATGCTGCCACCGCTGTGGCTGACCAATTCTTGATATCAGCCCCCTTTTGAGTCAGATCTGCCAAAGGTTTAACTACCTGTGAGAACCCCCTCATAAACTTGCGATAATAATTTGAGAATCCTAAGAAATGCTGCAGAGCCTTCAAATCATGAGGTTGAAACAAATCGACAATGGCCTGCACCTTATTAGGATCCATGCGATAACCCTCAGCAGACACAATTGTTATGGTTGTGGTATGGAGAGGAGAGAGGTACAACCCGGAGTGGACCCTCTGGGTCATGGCTCCAGAGCCCCTGCGAATGAGCTGGCCAGGAGGAGCCACCCCCTATACAGGGAGTGTTAGGGGCAGGCCCACAAGGGATGAAACAGTGACAGCTGGAGCCAAAGGGACGACTGGGTAGGAACTAGGGAATCAGAAGTAGAGAATCCGAGAGGCTACAACGGAGGAGCTAACAGTGGCTGCAGATCCAGAGGCAGGGAGTAGCCGGTTCAGACGGGGGACGGAGGCTGCAAGAGAGGGAGGTATAAGGTAACAAAAGACACAGAGCTCAGGGGAAACAATGCAAAGCACACATAGGCTAGGCAAGTCCAAAGAACCTAACGGAGATAGGAGCAGGGGAAGCGAGACACAAGAGCCAGGGAGACAGGGGCACAGGAGGAGCACTAGAGAAGGACACAGTAGTTGCTAGACACAGGACTGACAGGGTACACACAGAAGAAATAAAGGACCTGAAGAATGGGCGAACGCTGGGCGAACGCTTGCCGAACGGACAGCAACACCGCAGGGTCAACAGGCGTCTTACCTGGGAAGACGCCGGGAAGATATGGCCGGTGGGCGCCGCCATGTTGGGGGCGGAGCCAGCGCGTCAGAGGTCCCATCAGTCTGAGCACCGGGTGAAACGTCGGGCGCATGCGCGCGGGACCGACGTCTAGGAGGTCGGATATCGGGAGCGGGGGCTCGCCGTGGAGTTGAAGCGCGGCGAGAGGTGCTCCCGGGCCTGCGTAGGTAGGTGACGGCGCCGGTAGGGGACGTGACAACAATGAACCCCAGAAAAGACAGTTCCTGAACAAAGAATGGACATTTCTCTAGCTTAGCAAAGAGACAGTTCTCCCGGAGCCTTGGGAGAACTTCCCGAAGATTACCAATGTGAGCCTGTTTATCAGGCGAGTAGGTAAGTATGTCATCCAAATACACAACCATAAAACGCCCAATAAAGTCAGAGCACACATGAGTGATGAAATTTTGGAAGACTGCTGGTGCATTGGTCAGACCGAAAGGCAAGTTCTCAAACAACCCTTCAGTAGTGAGAATAGCAGCTTTCCACTCATCCCCCTCCCAGACCCGGATAAAGTTATATGGCCCCAGCAGATCCAATTTCGAAAACCACTTAGCCCCAGACAACTGGTTGTACAAATCAGGAATAAGTGGGAGGGGGTAAGTATTTCTCAGTTATCTTATTTAACTCTTGAAAATCGAGGCATGGGCTCAAACCACTGTCTTTTTTCTTTACGAAAAAGAACCCCGCCACCATGGGAGAAACAGAAGGAAGAATGTGTCCTTTACGAAGACTCTCGGAAATGTATTCTTTCATACCAGCCCTCTCAGGACCCAAGAGGTTACACAAGCTAGCCTTGGGCAATTTAGCACCTGGAACCAGGTCAATGGTACAATCAAATGGGCGATGTGGTGGTAAAACTTCAGCCTCTTTTTCGGAGAAAACGTCCACATAGTCCTTTAGGTACTCCAGAATACCTTCCAGACCAACGGACGACACAGACACAGTAGCAAGACAACTTTCAGAACAATTAGATCCCCATTTAATAATATCCCAGGAACCCCAGTCAATAATTGGGTTATGTCGTTGCAACCAGGGAAACCCTAACACCAGGCCAGCAGGGAGGTTATCCAAAACAAAACATGACATACTCCTGATGAAGTGTCTAAACTCTGAGGATAAATTCTTCAGAAACAAAACGGTGACCGTCCTTGGTGAGAGATGTAGAATCAATGGTCATTATTTTTATAGGAGTCTCCAACCTAACTGTCCCTAATCTACAGCTGACCACCAGCTTAGAATCAATCAGGTTCAATGATGACCCACAGTCCACAAAAGCCGAAGTAAGGGAAAAGCAGTTTTTAACACCAAGTTCAACCTTTAACAGTATCTTAGAAAATGAAGAAAGGGGTACCTGAGTGTCTGAGTGCCCTCCAAGATGATCACCCAGACTCAGCCGCTTGTTAGTCGGTGGGCAGGGGGACAGTCCTTTTTCCATTGTCCTGGATCACCGCATTAAAAACACAGATTTCTGAAACGCTGCTGTCTCCTTTCTTTCTCTTTGAGGTTGATAGCTCCCATCTCCATGGACTCCAATGTAGGACTGGCTCCCTGTTATGAATGGGTCACCGAGGAGAAAAAAGCAAAACAAGCTAAGCCACAGAAAACCAGAGTGGTTGGTAACTATGCAGATTGCAGATCCCTGATCTTACCACACAACTAGCAGTAGCCGTGGAGCGTGCCTACGATGAACCTAGACGCCTCGTCACGGCCGGAGGACTACATAAGCCTAAAGCAAGAAAAGGGAAAACTAACTGCCCCAGAGCAGACCCCAAAGGAATAGATAGCCCCCACACATGTACTGATGGTGAAACAAGATGAAGACACAAACACAGGCAGGAAAATAGGCTGAGCAAATGATGGGGCCCAAACTAACTAGACAGGAAAGGAAAGGGAAGACATGATCTGCAACCTGCAAAAAACCCTACAAAAACAATGTCCAACACTTCTGATAGCAAAATTAACCCTGAAGTCACTAGACTTCTCCCACTATATCAGCACTCTGAAATATTCTGAGACAGAGCAAAAAGAGACCGAACTAGTAAGGGACAAAAAGCCAATTGCCAAAATGATAAATAAGAGTGGAAATTCAGCTCAGCCCCCAGCCAGGGCTGGCAGACCACACAAAAACTGAAAAGACCAACAAAATCAAGTGTGAACATTAGCAGAAAAACTTAGCTTTAGATGACTGGAACAGAGTTGAAAACCAAGAGCTGACAAGCCAGAAAGAATCACCAGCAACTTTATAGGGCGTCGGCTGTCTTAAATCCAATCTGAGAATCCTGAGATCCAATCGTCATCCTCATTCTCAGGTGGCAGATCTCCACCGATCAAACCAGCCGCACCACCTCCCGTCACCACCAGAGGGAGTACAGAAGGGGAATTCACAACTGGTGAACCCGAGAATGAACTCACAACAGTACCCCCCCTTGAGGAGGGGTCACCGAACCCTCATCCACGCCACCAGGCCGATTAGGATGGGCCCGGTGAAAAGCACGAACCATTCTATTGGCAAGAATATCGGAGGCAGAGACCCAATAATTATCCTCATGGCCATAACCCTTCCATTTGACCAAATACTGGAGTCTCCGTCTAACCAAACGAGAATCCAATATTTTCTCTACCTCATATTCCACATTGCCTTCGACCAACACAGGGTCAGGAGGTGCTGCCACAGGAACCACTGGCTCCACAAACCTCTTCAACAGAGATTTGTGAAATACGTTATGGATCTTGAACGCAACTGGAAGAGCCAATCGAAACGAAACAGGATTAAGAATTTCCAAAATCTTATAAGGACCAATAAATCTTGGCTTAAATTTAGAACCTTCATAGGAATATTCTTAGACGACAACCAAACCATATCACTCACTTTAAACCGGGGACCAATGGTCCTATGCCGGTTGGAGAATCGCTAGGCCTTTTCCTGAGAGAGTGACAACTTATCCACCACTTGGTCCCATATCTGCTGCATTCTCTTAACCACAGTGTCCACACCAGGGCAGGACAAAGATTCCACTTGCCCTTTAGAGAATCGAGGATGAAACCCAAAATTACAGAAAAAGCGTGACATCATAGTGGCAGAACTAGCTCTATTGTTCAGTGCGAATTCGGCCAAGGGCCAAAATGAGACCCAATCATCCTGATCAGCAGATATAAAACATCTCAAATAAGACTCCAAGGTCTGGTTTGTTCTTTCAGTCTGTCCATTGGTCTGGGGATGAAACGCAGAGGAGAAGGATAACTGAATTCCCAGATTGGAACAAAAGGCTTTCCAGAATCTGGAAACAAACTGAACTCCTCTGTCGGACACAATGTTCTCAGGAATCCCATGTAACCGAACCACCTGTTGTAAAAACAAGGGCACCAACTCAGCAAAAGATGGCAACTTTGGGAGTGGTACAAGATGGACCATCTTCGAAAATCTATCACAAATCACCCATATAACAGTCATTCTCTGAGAGAAAGGAAGATCAGAAATAAAATCCATTGAGATATGGGTCCATGGCCTCTTGGGCAGCGGCAAGGGCATCAGCAACCCACTAGAACGAGAACAAGGTTTAGACCGAGAGCAAGTCCCACAGGACTGTACAAAATTCCTGACGTCATGAGATAAGGCAGGCCACCAAAAGGACCGAATCACCAAATCTCTGGTACCAAAAATACCTGGATGACCAGCCAATGCGGAGCAATGAATTTCAGACATCACTCTCTTTCTCCACTGGTCAGGAACATACAATTTTCCCATAGGCCAACGCTCAGGTTTATCCTCCTGAAATTCCTCCAGGGCACGTCTCAAATCGGGCGAAATGGCAGAAAGAACTACCCCCTCACCTAGGATGGTTGTAGGCTCGGTCACACTAAGAGAATCGACAAAGAAACTCCTAGAAAGGGCGTCTGCCTTAACATTCTTAGTGCCTGGAAGAAAAGAGACCACAAAATTAAAACGCATGAAAAAACAAGGCCCATCTAGCCTGTCTAGGATTCAAGTGCTTGGCCGACTCCAGATAAATCAAATTCTTTTGATCGCTGAGGACCACAACTTGATGTCTAGCTCCCTCCAACCAATGAAGAAGTCACAGGGTCTTTTTGGGACAAAACAGCTCCTGCACCAATCTCAAAAGCATCTACCTCCATCTGAAATGGAAGTGAGACATCAGGTTGCCGTAAAACTGAAGCTGAAGTAAATCTCTGCTTAAGCTCCTGAAATGCTGAGATAGCCTCAGGAGACCAATTCAGCACATCAGCGCCCTTCTTGGTCAGATCAGTCAGTAGTTTGACAATACCAGAAAAATTACCTATAAATTTACAATAGAAATTAGCAAAACCCAAAAACTTCTGGAGGGCCTTCAAAGAAGTAGGCTGAACCCAATCATAAATGGCCTGTACCTTGGCCGGGTCCATTTCAATAGTCGATGGAGATAAGATAAATCCCAAAAATGAAATCGTCTGTACACCAAAGAGGCATTTCGATTCCTTAACAAACAGGGAATTCTCTCTCAAAATCCGGAACACAGTCCGGACGTGTTCCACATGAGAATCCCAATCACTAGAAAAGATCAAAATATCATCCAGATAGATGATCAAAAACGCCGTCTTCCATTCATCCCCGTGCTTGATACGAATAAGATTATACGCCCCCCTGAGGTCAAGCTTAGTAAACCAGCTGGCACTCAACTCTGGAGAATAAATCAGACATCAGAGGTAATGGGTACTGATATTTAACAGTCATCTTGTTAAGGGAACGATAATCAATACACGGTCTTAGTGAACCATCTTTCTTGGTCACAAAAAAAAAACCAGCACCTAAAGGTGACGAGGATGGTCTAATATGCCCCTTCTCCAATGACTCCTTAATATAGGATTGCATAGTATCATGTTCAGGTACTGATAAGTTGAAAAGCCGACCCTTGGGAAATTTACACCCAGGCATCAACTCAATAGCATAGTTATAACTCTTATGAGGAGGCAAAGACGCAAACTTGCTCTCACTAAATACATCAGAAAAATTGGCTAGATAATCAGGAATATCATGAGACTGAGGAGAGGTGGAGAAAACAGGAGCGTCCCTAAGAACACACTGACAACCCCAACTCACCACAGACCCAGATTTCCAATCCAAAACTGGATTATGAGTTTGCAACCAAGGAAAACCCAGAACAATAGTATCATGCAAATTATGCAGCACCAAAAATTTACAATTTTCTTGGTGGTCTGGGGCATAGAATCATAGAATCATAGAAACGTAGAGTTGGAAGGGACCTCCTGGACCATCTGGTCCAACCCCCTGCTCAAAGCAGGATTCGCTAAATCATCCCAGTCAGATGTCTGTCCAGCCTCTGTTTGAAGACTTCCATTGAAGGAGAACTCACCACTTTTCGTGGCAACCTGTTCCACTCATTGATCACTCTAACTGTCAAAATGTTTTTTCTAATATCTAATCTGTGTCTCCTCCCATTCAGTTTCATCCCATTGCTTCTAGTCTTTCCTTGTGCAAATGAGAATAAAGTCGATCCTTCTACAATGTGACAGCCCTTTAGATATTTGTAGACAGCTATTAAGTCTCCTCTCAGTCTTCTCTTTTGCAAACTAAACATTCCCAAATCCTGCAACCTTTCCTCATAAGACAGGGTTTGCTGTTGTGAGTTCATTTTCCCCTTCACTACTGAGGCCCGAGGAACTGGTGAAGAAAGGTAGTGAGCCTGATTATCAAACACCTGAGCCTGTTGATGATGACTGGCTGAGTGGAGTTACTGACTGGATATAAGGCTGCCGACGCCCTTCTGCCCTGCGGGTGACTTCTCTGTGGGATCCTTGGAGACCAGTCTGAATTCCTGCTCTTCTAAAGCTAAGTTTTCTGCTCGGCTTTTTGCATTTGTGCTTTGACTTTGTTTTGCTTTGTTTTTCTGGATTTCTGCCATTCCCTGCTGGGGTGAGCTGAATTCCTTTAGCTCTGTCTTCTGAAAATACCTGAGTGCTGATTTAGTTTTTGAAGCCTAGCTGCTTCAGGGTCTTTTTTCATATCAGCTTGTTGGCTTATGTCTTTGATAGGGTTTTGGCAGATTGCAGACAGCAACCTTCCTTTCCTGTTCTGTTTAGTTAGCTTGGGCCCCATCGTTTGCTCAGCCTATCTTTCTATCTGTGTGAGTGTTTTTTCATCTTGCTTCACCGTCATTATATGTTGGGGGCTGCCTTTTACTTTGGGGTCTGCTCTGGGGCAGTTTAGATTTCCTTTTCTGTCTTTAGGCTATTTAGCTCTCCGGCTGTGATCGAGGGGTCTAGGGCACCGTAGGAACCCCCCACGGCTACTGCTAGTTGTGTTGATAGGTTCAGGGGTCTGCAATCTGATAGTTGCCAACTTCTCTGGTTTTCTGGACGTAGCTTCTATTTTTGTGTCTGCCTCCTACGGTGACTCAATCATAACAGTTTGCAGACCGGTCACCATTCTGGTCGCTCTTTTCTGAACTTGCTCCAGTTTGTTGATGTCTTTTTTAAAATGTGGTGCCCAAAACTGGACACAATATTCCAGATGAGGTCTGACCAAAGAGGAGTAGAGGGAAATAATGACTTCACGAGATCTAGACTGTATGCTTCTGTTAATACATCCTAGAATTGCATTTGCCTTTTTTGCTGCTGCATCACACTGTTGACTCATATTCAGTCTGTGATCTATTAGTATACCCAAGTCTTTTTCACATGTGCTGTCACTTAGCCCTATTCCTCCCATTTTGTATATGCTTTTTTCATTTTTATTGCCCAGATGTAGTACTTTGCATTTCTCCCTGTTAAAAACCATTCTGTTAGTTACTGCCCACTTCTCCAGTTTATTTAAATCTTTTTGAATCCTCTCTCTCTCTTCTCTAGTATTAGCTATCCCTTCTAGCTTTGTGTCATCAGCAAATTTAATCAGTTTACCCTCAATTCCTTCATCTAAATCGTTGATAAAGATGTTGAACGATACAGGGCCCAGGACAGAGCCCTGTGGTACCCCACTTGAGACATTCTTCCAACTGGATGTGCAGCCATTTACGACCACTCTATGGGTCCGATCACTAAGCCAGTTATGAATCCACCTAACAGTTGCCTTGTCCATTCCATACTTAGTCATTTTTTCAATAAGGATTGTATGAGAGACTTTGTCAAATGCTTTGCTGAAGTCAAGATATACTATATCTACAGCATTTCCTTGATCCACCCAATCAGTGATACCGTCATAGAAGGAAATTAAGTTAGTCTGACATGACTTATTAGTTACAAACCCATGATTATGGAGAGGGGTTCAAAAATTTCTTCTGCTATCTCCTTCAGTACTCTGGGGTGTAATTCATCTGGACCTGGAGACTTGAATTCATTTAGGTTAGCTAAGTGTTTCCTCACTATCTTTCTGTTTATATATATCCTGTATTCTTCTATTCCTTTAATAGGACAGTGAATAACAATAGATGTTACATTTCCTTTCTGAGAGAAAACAGATGCAAAATAGGAATTTAAAAGTTCAGCCTTCTCAACATCCTGTCTTACCATTTCATCATTTTCATCCTGTAAAAATCCTATAGCATCTTTGACTTTTCTTTTACTTTTGACATATCCCCAAAATCCTTTATTATTGCTTTTGACATCTCTTGCAAGCCTCAATTCATTTTCAGCTTTAGATAATCTGATTTGTGCCCTGCAGGTTCTGCAGACAGCATTATATTCGTCTTTAGATATGCCTCCCTCTTTCCATTTTATAAACATTTTTTTCTTCCTTTTTAGCATGTGCTTAAGTTCTGTGTTCATCCATCCTGGTTTCCTTAAATGCTTCCTATTCTTCCCTCTTTTCGGAATTGTTAACAACTGTGCTTTGAGAATTTCATTTTTCAAGATTTCCCATCCTTCCTGGACACTTTTGTGTTTAAGGATATCCAGCCATTGGATCCCTCCAATTCTCTTTCTGAATCCCTTAAAATCTGCCTTTCTGAAATCTAACCTTGACGTCTGAGTCTTCACAGGTCTTCCGCCTCTAGTTATCCAAAATTCTAAAATAGCATGGTCACTACCTCCTAGGGTCCCAGCCACTTTTACCTCCTCAACCATTTCCTCCCTGTTTATAAGGATTAGATCTAAGGTAGCAGTTCCCCTTGTTTTCTCCCTTACCTTTTGGAAGATAAAGTTGTCAGCAAGAGAGGATAAGAATTTCCTTGACCTGTTAGTTTTGCCTGAGAGAGATTCCCAACAAATGTCTGGATAGTTGAAATCTCCCATGACAACTATGTCATATTTTTTGGAGAACTTGGCCATTTGATGCATAAAGAGTTCATCCATATCTTCAGCTTGCACAGGCGGCCTATAGTGAATGCCTACAATGGTGTCCTTTCCATTGTTCTGTCCTTGTATTCTTACCCAAACAGTTTCCACAGAACTCCCAGTCTCTGAAGCTTCAATCTCTGTGCAGATATACGCGTTTCTAACATACAATGCGACACCCCCTCCTCGTTTATCAAGTCTGTTTCTTGCAAATAAGTTGTATCCTTCTAGTCTTGTATTTCAATCATGTGTATTGTCCCACCAAGTTTCAGTGATTCCAATGACATCATATTTCTTTTCCTGTGTTAGTAGTTCCAATTCTCCTTGTTGGTTGCCCATGCTTTGTGCATTAGTATAGAAACATTTTAGTTTGTGATTGGTTTCTCTTTCTCTAATATTTTTATTAATTAGATTCTTTTGTCTTTGTTCTTCCTTTCCACTTCTAATAGCAGAGTTCTCAATAGCATTTGTCAGGTGTATGGCTTTTCCTGGTCTTTTGCTTCCCTTCCCATGTTGTTCTAGTTTAAAGCTCTCCTTACAAGTGTAGCAAGGCGACTTCCAAATACATGCTTTCCAGTCTTCGTAAGGTGCACCCCATCTCTAGCAAGTAGTCCATCGTATAAGTAGTTCACTCCGTGATCCAGAAATCCAAATCGTTGCTGACGGCACCATCGACGTAGCCAGTTGTTCACCTGCAGAATCTTATTCCACCTCCTTGTTCCATGGCCATCCACTGGGAGGATGGAAGAGAAGACCACCTGCGCTCCCAGTTCTTTCACTTTCTTGCCTAAGTCTTCAAAGTCTCTGCAGATGGTTTCCAGGTCGTTTCTTGCGGTGTCATTTGTCCCCACATGTAGTAGCAGGAATGGGTAGTCATCTGTAGGTCTGAAGAGTCCTGATATCCTGTCAGACACATCTTTAATTTTTGCACCTGGAAGACAGCACATTTCTCTTGAAGTTATATCCGGTCTGCAGATAGCGGCCTCTGTTCCTCTCAACAGGGAATCCCCCATGACCACCACTCTCCGTTTCTTCTTCCAACATTTTTCTTTCTCCATCCAGGAGGACTCTGAAGACGTACAAGGTTGCTGTCTGTTGGCAAAGTCTTATCCTGATGTATTTCTTCATCGTTTTCCTGCGTGAGAGCCTGGTACTGGTTTCTGAGCAGTATGGGTGCTGACTGCCTCCTGATCCTCCTGATTCTCTGGGTCACATGTCTCCATTCCTCTGTTTCTTCACGTACACTTCGAATTTCTTCTCTTTCTGTAACATGAAGAGATAATTCTGCTCTGTCCAAGAACTCTTCACCTTCCTTAATGATCTTCAACGTAGCTAACCTCTCTTCGAGATTTTGCAACTTTTCCTCCAACAGGGACACAAGCTTGCATTTGTGGCATGTGAAGTTTGGCTTTTCCACTGGTAAATCTGTGAACATGTAGCAAGAAATGCAGCTCACCAAATGGCTCCTGGCCTCTTCCATATTGAGATTTCTTAAAAACAATGAAAGATGAGCCAAAAATTCTCCTCAAGACTCTTCCCCTGGGCAACTGGGCAACCCGCATCGTCCCGGCAACCCGGCAACTTCCTGGGCAACCCGCATCGTCACGGTCATGATTTGTAGTTTTGCCCTGTCCTGTATTTTGTATAATATGTCATTTAACTTTTCTCTGGTTGTATTTGCTGTAAATTAACCATGTCTCCTTCGCCCAATACTTTGCAATGTCTTGTGATGTACCTGGACCATAATCTAATTTAGGCTTGTGTCAACAGCTAGTGGAACTTTGGCTATTGTTTCCTAAGCAGAAGATAACCTACAATACACATCCTGTAGACTCAGTGGAGCCCTTACATTTCTAGAATCTTCTGATGGCCCAAACCATTGAATAGTAGGTGTGACCCCTACCCCCCTTCAGATGGGCTGATCCCAGGAGCCCTGACAATACATTCTTGTTTTAAGATCAGTTGTGATTTGAGTGCGGACGTGAAGGAGTCACAAACTGAGTTGAGGCCAGCTCGTGACGTCCGTGGGATTGTGTGGAATCCTGTGGACTATTGCAAGGATTATTGTTATCGCATCTGGCACAAGGACTATCATGAGGTGCCTGGATTTGTTTCCATAGTGTGGACTTATTGTGGACTTCTCATGGACTCCAAGGACATTATGGATATTTGATGTTGTATGCTCCCTGCCTTAATAAATCTCGTTGGATCGTCCCTTGGCATGTTGTCCCTTCTTGCTCTGTCGTATACCCCGTCACAAACTGGTGGCAGCAGTGGGATCAGAGCAGAAGGAATGGAGGACAACGGCCCATCAACATCTGGAACCAGCACCGTAGAGTACAAGAACTGGACTGCGGTGAACCTACAAAGGCCCGTGAACTGGGAGTCAGCTACAAGGGACTCTCCAAGGAGCAGCTGATTGAGGCTTTGGAAGGAGTTCGCCTGCAAGATGACGCTGAGGAAGGATCCCCACAGCAAACGGAGGAAAGTCTGCAGCCAGAGGTAAATACCCAAAAAAGTCAGTGGGTTGTGTGGTACGAGGTGGAGTTGGCATTGCTGGGAGAAGAGGCTACCATAGAAGATAAGAGGGAAGTCAAGCGCGGAGCTAATGAGAGGGCATTGCTGGAGAGGCAGATGGCATTGCTGGGAGAAGATGCTACCATAGAAGATAAGAGGGAGGCAATTCATAGAGCTCAAGAGAGGGCATTGCTGGAGAGGCAGCTCGCTGTGGAAGCAGCTAGAAGCTCCAAACAGACTGTAGCCCCAGCACCCACCATGAGGGAACTCCCCAGAGTGTCCCGCAAAGACTTCAAGCCGTTTAATGAGGCTTCAGGTGACATTGAGGGCTTCTTCCAGGACTTTGAGCATCAGTGTCGATTAATGGAAGTCCCGGAAAGGGAGCGAGTCCGACATCTGGTGGGGCTCTTAGAGGGTGGAGCTGCCGCAGCCTATAGAGCTATGGACCCTCGGTGGAACTGTGAGTATGCGGAGATTAAACAGACTATTCTAGAATATTATACTGTGACCCCAGACACTTACAGGACCCAGTTCTGTACTTTAGCCTGTGATGAGGAAGTGTCCTTCAAGATGTATGCCCACAGACTCAAACAAATATGTCATCGCTGGCTGGAGGGAGAGGAGGCCTTAACTTGGGAGACCTTCCTCCAAGTCATCCTAAAAGAGCAGTTTTACTTCAAGTGCCCTGCTGAGATCCGGAATAGGTGCGTGAAAGGAGACCAGCCACTGTGGAGGAAGCTGCAGCTCTAGCTGATGAGGCTCTCACCATCAAGCCTCAGTGGAAAAAACTACTACTCAGTGAAAAAAAAACTACCATCCCCCCAACGCTGACGGCCCCTGGTCCTTCGGCCTCCAATATTCACCATCCCACTAGACCATCAACTCATGGTGACCTTCGTGTGACTGTGCCTCGCATTACTCCTGCTCCACGTTCGGGACTACGACGTGGAGGAAGAATCCCAGAGCGCAGATGTTATAGATGTGGGAAGCCTGGGCATCTGCAATTCCAATGTCCAGGTGTTCGGAGGCAGGACAGCTACAGACCGCCTTTGCCTGTTCATTATCTACAGACACCCTCACCAGGAGAAGAGCTGGATTCAGTCCCTGATGACTTGCCAAGTGACTCTGATATCCTGGCTCCCCTAACCGGAGTCTATGGGGTGCGAGCCCCAGCCACCTGTTCTTCTGATCTTCAGCACAAACATCTACAGGAGGTCGTGCTGGATGGCCAAAAAGTTGTTGGCTTCCGTGACAATGGGGCTTTTCTCACCATAGCCGATCCCCGAGTAATTCAACCAGAAGCAATTCAAAAGGGACCAGGAATCGCCATTGAATTGGCTGGAGGTACCCAGAGATATATTCCAAGAGCGAGTGTGACCCTGGATTAAGGCTTTGGGGCAAAACAATGCGTGGTGGTTGTGATGAGCGGCCTCCCTGCAGACGTTCTTCTAGGAAATGATGTGGGAAATCTTCATTGCCACTTTGTCGGTGCGGTAACCAGAAGTCAAGCCAAGAGAGCAGCTAATGTGGACGTGTACAACCCATCCACGGAAATGAGGCCACCAGAACTGCCGTCACAGCCGGTGAGTGGTTCTTCTTGTGGGGACAATGTGAGTGTTACTTGGGATAAAGTTCAGTTTAGACAAGAGGTAGATACTGACCCCACCCTAGCAAGTTTTAGAGCTCGAGCTGAGATAGGGCAGTTGGGGAGAACGGGGAAAGAATTATCAGAGAAAATGGACTTCTGTATCGGGATACCAATGCTGACTCCCTAGATAAGCCCTGGACTTATAGCAAACAGCTGATTGTTCCTCAGAAATACAGAATTCCCCTATTACACCTTGCTCATGACATTCCTACTGCTGGCCATCAAGGTAAAACCCGCACTGAGAGACGATTGACTCAATCTTTCTATTGGCCTGGGATTTCCCAAGCCGTAGCGCATTTCTGCCGAACTTGCGACATATGTCAGCGTAGAGGGTGACCCGGAGATCACCCAAAGGCACCCCTGCAACAGCTCCCTAAAATAGAAGAACCCTTTCAAAAAGTAGCTGTCGATATCATTGGACCTCTGGCTAAACCAAGTAAATCTGGACACAACATTCACATTCCACAACATTCCACAACATTCTCACTGTTGTGGACTATGCCACCCGATATCCAGAAGCTGTGGCCTTGTCAAGTATTTCTGCAGCCAAGGTGGCCGAGGCCCTGGTTACCATTTTCACCAGAGTAGGATTCCCCAGTGAGATCTTGTCAGACCAAGGCTCCCAGTTCATGTCAGAGCTGGTCCAGTGTCTGTGGCGCACCTGTGGAGTACGAGCGATCCAAACGACTCCGTATCATCCCCAAACAAATGGACTTTGTGAACGATTCAATGGCACTCTGAAGAATATGCTGAGGGCCTTCACTGACAGAGATTCAAACTGGGAGAAGTACCTACGCCATCTCTTGTTTGCCTATCAGGAAGTTCCCCAGGAGTCCACCGGGTTTTCCCCCTTTGAACTACTCTATGGAAGAAAGGTCCGAGGACCCTTAACCCTGCTAAAAGAATATTGGGAGGGACAAGTTGAAGATACAGGAGCCTCTGTTGTCCCTTATGTCCTAAAGCTGCGAGAAACCCTGGCTCAACTCGCTAGTTTAGCCCAGAGTCATGTGCGTATGGCTCAAACCAGACAGAAGACATGGTATGACCGTAAAGCACGCTATCGGGAGTTTGTAGAAGGACAACAGGTCTTAATGATTGTTCCCCATCGGCAGAATAAACTGCAGACAACATGGGAGGGTCCCTTCCGGGTTCTCAGAAAACTAAATGATACCAATTATCTTCTTGCTTTAGATGATCAGGGGCTAAGACAAAAGACTGTCCATGTGAATATGATTAAGGAGTACCATGACCGAAACCTTCCAATGATAGCAAGCTGTCGGCTAGCTTTAGAAGACGGTCAAGAGGATGAGGACTCCCTACCTGATCTCGTGGAAGCAGCGAGAGCCCCATCCACTGTGGAACAGGTTCCTCTGGGAGATCACCTGGATTCCTTGCAGAAAAACCAGATTCTGGGAGTGCTTCAACAGAGATGGGCTGCTTTCTCATCCCAACCAGGTTGAACCACCGTCACCCAACATCATGTGGACACTCAGGGTATCCGTCCCATACAACAGGTTCCTTACCGGGTACCTGAATCTGTTCGAAACACCATGCAGCATGAACTGGAGGAGATGTTACAGCTTGGGGTAATCCAGGCCTCCCATAGCCCTTGGGCCTCTCCTGTGGTGTTAGTACCCAAGAAGGATGGGAGTACTCGATTTTGTGTGGACTATCGACGACTAAACGACCATACCGTCAGCGATCCTTACCCAATGCCCCGTATTGACGAACTTCTAGACCGACTGGCTGGGTCCCGATATGTCACTACCTTGGATCTCAGTAAGGGATACTGGCAAATCCCTCTCACGGAGGAAGGGAGAGAACGGTCCGCTTTTATAACCCCCTTTGGTCTGTATGAATTTCTAAGCATGCCTTTTGGAATGAAGAATGCCCTGGCAACCTTCCAGGGAATGGTGGACCAGATCCTCCGGGGATGTGATGACTTTGCTTGTGCCTACTTGGATGATATCGCGATCTTCAGCCAGACGTGGGAGGAACATCTGAATCAAGTAGCCATTATTCTTGACCTGATTCTTTCAGCCGGCCTAACCATTCGACCCGATAAATGCCAATTGGGGATGGGTGAAGTCCAGTACCTAGGGCATAGAGTAGGAGGAGGGAAGCTCCGTCCTGACCCTGCCAAAATCCAGGCTATTAGAGACTGGCCTGTACCCCAAACTAAGAAACAAGTTATGGCTTTTTTGGGCACTGCCAGTTATTACCGAAAATTTGTTTCGCATTTCAGCACTGTGGCCAAGCCTCTTACCGACCTGACCAAGAAAACGATGCCCCGGCTGGTGATCTGGACTCCAGCCTGTGATGAGGCTTTTAACCGGCTGAAGGACGCCCTGGTCTGCGACCCTGTTCTGGCTGCTCCAGATTACAAGAGGAGATTCATTGTGCAGACGGACGCCTCTGCTTATGGACTGGGAGCTGTCCTCAGCCAGGTGAATGCAGCTGGGGACGAACACCCCATCGCCTACCTTAGCAGGAAACTGCTGGACCGAGAAGTGGCCAATGCAACTGTTGAAAAAGAATGTCTGGCTGTAGTGTGTGCCCTTAGGAAACTAAGGCCGTATCTGTATGGACGAGAATTCACTGTCATTACTGATCACAATCCCCTCACCTGGCTGAACTGAGTCTCTGGGGACAATGGACGTTTACTACGATGGAGCCTGGCTCTGCAGCCCTATAACTTTACCATACAGTATAGAAGAGGCAGCCAACACCAAAATGCAGATGGACTGTCCAGGCAGGAGGAGCCCTGAGTCTGGTCAGCCATGCCTGTGTGTACTTAACAAGCGATCTGTAGAGGTCCCTAGTACGTACACAAATTGGGAGGGGAAGGGATTGTCATGATTTGTAGTTTTGCCCTGTCCTGTATTTTGTATAATATGTCATTTAACTTTTCCCTGGTTGTATTTGCTGTAAATTAACCATGTCTCCTTCCCCCAATACTTTGCAATGTCTTGTGATGTACCTGGACATAATCTAATTTAGGTTTGTGTCAACAGCTAGTGGAACTTTGGCTATTGTTTCCTAAGCAGAAGATAACCTACAATACACATCCTGTAGACTCAGTGGAGCCCTTACATTTCTAGAATCTTCTGATGGCCCGAACCATTGAATAGTAGGTGTGACCCCCTACCCCCCTTCTGATGGGCTGATCCCAGGAGCCCTGACAATACATTCTTGTTTTAAGATCAGTTGTGATTTGAGTGCGGACGTGAAGGAGTCACGAACTGAGTTGAGGCCAGCTCGTGACGTCCGTGGGATTGTGTGGAATCCTGTGGACTATTGCAAGGATTATTGTTATCACATCTGGCACAAGGACTATCGTGAGGTGCCCGGATTTGTTTCAATTGTGTGGACTTATTGTGGACTTCTCATGGATTCCAAGGACATTATGGATATTTGATGTTGTATGCTCCCTGCCTTAATAAATCTCGTTGGATCGTCCCTCGGCCTGTTGTCCCTTCTTGCTCTGTCGTATACCCCGTCACAGTCACCTGGGTCCAAAACTGAGGTTTATTCTCCGTCAAAGGAGTAGCATCAATACCCCTCAAAGGAATAGGCGTCCGCAGAGGCGTCATGGAAAAACCATAACGTTTAGCAAAGTCCAAATCCATCAGATTCAACGCTGCTCCTGAATCCACAAAAGCCTTGGATAAGGAGCAGATCAGTGTAATTGCCAAAAGAAACTTAGGTTGTATACTGCCCACAGCAAATGTGTGTGCAAAACATTTCTCTCATTTTGGGCAGACAGAAATAATATGAGAGCCGTCTCCACAGAAAAAGCACAGCTTATTACATCTTCTAAACTCCTGACGTTGCGCCCTACTGTAGACAAAACGCTATCACATTGCATAGGTTCAGACATTTGTCCAAAAGGTGGAAACTCCTCTCGTGTAGTTTTGCGTTCACGTAAACGCCGATCAATTTGAATGGCTAATGACAGAATCGTCAAGACCAGAGGGAACAGGAAATCCCACCATAGTATCTTTTACGGTTTCTGACAAACCCTTCCGAAAGAGAGCTGCCAAGGCACCATTATTCCTGGTAGTAAGGACCGCCCACTTTTGGAATTTTTGACAGTATAACTCTGCAGAATCCTGACCCTAGTTCAATGCCAATAGGGCTTTCTCAGCTTGATCAATAGCATTAGGTTCATCATACTACAACCCCAAGGCTTGAAAAAATGCATCCACATTAGTCAGAATAGGATCTTGAGGTGTCAAAGAAAATGCGCAATCCTGGGGAAAAAATACAGAGGACAAAATTAATCCATTTCCCAATTCCAAAATTCCTCTTTCTAATAAATGGATCTACTGAGCACTGTGGTTCAGTGGATAGCACTGCAGCCTTGCAGCGCTGGAGTCCTGGGTTCGAATCCCACCAAGGACAACTTCTGCAAGGAGTTTGTATGTTCTCCCCGTGTTTGCGTGGGTTTCCTCCCACATTCCAAAAGACATACAGTTAGGGAATTTAGATTGCGAGCCCCATCGGGGACAGTGATGGTAATGTGTGTAAAGTGCTGTGGAATATGTTAGTGCTATATAAAGAGTAATAAGTGTCAGAGTATTACGCTGTGTGTGGATTTGTCGCTAAACCCGAAGGGTTTCCTGATGCCAGGGAAGCGAATGAGAATCCAGAAGTCTCATGCACATGTTACTTATTTTTTCCTTGCAGATTTAAACCTGAAACACGTCAATTCTTTCATCGTTTTTGCTGCAGATTTCATCCATACTAGTGAGTGGGGTAAAATATGCACCAAAAAACGCACGTAACGCAGCAAAAAAAAAACTGCCTATTTTACGCAATGTTTTTCCTGCCAAGAGATGCAGAAATTTCTGCACCAAATTCTTAATGTGTGCACATACCCCAAGGATACAATGACCTTTATTAAGGTGTGTGGAATTATTAGGCAAACTGTAAATGGGCCATAAAAGACATTTAGCTGACTGAAAAGTCAAAACTTGTTACCATGATACTGTTTAATGTGTGTATACAATTTAATGGGTGTTTCCACTTAACCTTAAAATTTGAACTACATCTGAGAACTGAGATTCATAGCCGCATTTGAACCTTAATTATGTAATGTATTAAATTCCCCCTTTCCTACTTATATTTATTTCCTAAACAGCGTCGGTACATGAAATTTTCTGCTTATAATCATACATTTTTTTAAATTGTATTTATATTATTTAATTTTTAATATATATATATATATATATATATATATATATATAGCCTACAAAGATTATATCTATCTATGTATCTGTCCATCTATATGATTCTTGCTGTGACATCACAGTATAATCTATGTCACAATGAGGTGATGACATCATCACATTCTACATTCCAGTGTTACAGCCCATAGGAAATCACTGCCTCACAGACCCCCAACGGTGAGGGAGTTCCTTTTGTTTTTCGTGACGAACGAAGCAAAAATTGATTCCAAAATGTATAAAGAGAGAAGACGAGCCCAACTAGATCGGGTACTGAGAGAGAGGAGAGGATTAAATGAAGAGCAGGTATTATTATTCGCTTTAGGGCGAAAAGATATTACTTTACCGAACATGGACACTGACGCCTCTGAAATGGTGTCCAAGCGACAAAATCTAGAGAAAATGAGAAAGTCCAAAAGACATGAGATCCTTACAAAGAGAAGGATCATGGAGAACCTCATGGAGTCCCACTCTGCAGCCTCCGCTGAGCTTCAGAGGGCCATACTTATCTCCTTAAAAAAAATTGGAGATCTGGCCCCTGCAATAAGGATGAGGAATAAAGAAGCCGTCCTAAATAAGCGGAGAAACATCGGCGCAGATATAAAGCTGGACGAGGTTCTCCAAGAAACTCCAAGACAGGTCTCATCCAGATCTGAAAGGAAAGACATCCTGGACCTGCAAAGAGCGGCAGTCAAGAAAAGAATTCGGAACAGCAGAGACTGGGTTATCCAATGCAGGAGGCATCTGACCTATGCTACACCCATTATTAATGGGAATGGTGCACTATGGAGATCGCAGTCATCAGCCAAAACCATCAGCGTTTCTTCACCAGAAAGAGCAATGGATGAAGATGAAACAGGTAAGATGGAAACAGCTCAGTAGAATAAGACTGGGGACGAGGGGGATTATACTCCTAAAAAAAATGTGCAGACCTCAATTATAAATGCTGACTTGTGGAAGAACTGTCCTTGTTACCCGTAGCAACAAGTCAAAGTACAGTGTTCTATAGAATGTTAAGAACCGGAATCTGTGCTGTGAATCGCTGCTATGGGCAACAGGGACATTTTTGCAATTAGACAGTAAACGAAACACCAAATATTCGACATTTCCTGCTGATGTATAGAGTTCTGTTTAAAATTGTAATATATCTTTTTTTTCAGTGGGCCGAGCTGTAGCTTTGAACGACACCATTTATTTTGTCTTTCAAGGTTTTTTTTTTTTTTTAAATTAGTTTGGTAAAATTGTATAGAAAAAAGGGATTCTGACTTTTTTTTTATTGTGTTAATTGTGTGATAGAAATGACCTCACAAAATAATTCTCCATGTCAGATACAATTCTGGTAATGCCCAATATGCATACGTTTTCATTTTACTAAAATGGTGAAAGAAAATTAGAAGTGTAATAGGAAAAAAAACAAAATTGGTTTATGTCGCCATATTCTGAGACATTGTAACTTTCTGATTTTTACAAAAATGCAATTTTGGTATTTCCATTTTTTTTCTCATTTCAGTATTTACTGTTTCGGAGAATTATTTGTATATTGTTGTATATCGGACTTATACTAATGGAGTTATCCTAGTTATGCTTATTTTTCATTTTTTTATTATTGTTATTATTATTATTATTATTATTATTATTATTAATTGGGAAGGTTAAGTAATTCAAACTAAATTTTTTAATTTTTTTTTTAAAAAACTTTTTTTTATTTATTTCAATTTTTAGTATTTTTAAAAGACTTGACCCGGAGATTTTCTGATCTCTTGTAATGGGACTGTATCGCTGTATATAGCTTTAGTGACGTTCTCATATGAAATTAAGCAAGGCTGGTCTTAACATTTGGATGAAAGTAAAAGATAGGGCCCATATAGTCATTACAGCCAATAAACCCCTTGCAGTTGTGTCCTGAGGGGACTAATGGGTGCTGGTGCGCACAAATCGGCATTCACTTAATTTAAGTAGCATTGTTAGCAATGAAATAGTAATACTGAAGCAATCGGAGTGTGATCCAGTCGCGGCAGTTATAGGCAGGTGGCAGCTATGTAATACAGCTGGTGTTAGCCTGCTGAAATGCATGCTCAGCGCCTGAGTCCGCATTTAATAGAAAGTGTATTTCCATTATTTGTTCTCAAAGAGATTAACAAATCCTATATTATCTCAGCAGGTGCAAACGATATGATGACCTCTGACGTAGCAGATGCGAAAGCCGAAGACCTTGGTGATGCCAGCTCCCCTGTTTTACCTGTGAGAGAATTGGTTAAAATTCAAAATCCTATTGACCTTCACAGACTTGATTTACTCACTAATATTGGAAGAGGATGCTACGGAAAGGTAAGAATGAATTTATACTACTCCGTGCTTCCCAAAGTATTCTCCACCAGATACACAGAATGGTATAAATATTCATTACAGGATCTTCATATGTAATGATAATTGGGATACACCAGTGATCCATTACACAGATCCCTAGAATAGATGAGAGTTTTGTCTGATCTTCTGTGATTTTTCTCCAGGTCGTCTTGGCATCAGTTCGGGTCAGCAAAGAACTACTAGCCCTTAAGATCATGGAAAAGAGTTGTTGTGATGAGGAAACATTCTCTACAGAGTTAAAGGCCCTAAGTATTGGCGCTGGCTGCCGCTTCATAACATCTCTGCGGGGCTTTGTAGAAACACCACAAGCATATATAATAGCCATGGAGGCAATGGCCGGAGGAGATCTGTTTAGCCAAATGTTAGAATCGATGAAGTTTGATACAGAGACAACAAGGTAAATGTCTTAGGCTGAATCATAATAATCTGTTGCCCGTTCATTATGGTCCTAAAGTGTGTGTAACCACTGATCCATCCTCTACTTTCTTCTCCACAGACGCTTTGCAGCAGAAATGGTTTGCGGAATCCAGTTCCTCCATGAACACGGCGTGATACATCGGTAATCAGTTCATCTTCATAAATCTATGTTGTCACCTTACATATCTATTGTAGAAAGTTCTTTTGATGAATTTTCCTCACCATTAGTGTCTGCTCCTTTTCCCTGCAGTGACCTGAAGCCTCATAACGTTCTCATTGATGGAACTGGACACATAAA
Organism: Dendrobates tinctorius; assembly: GCF_039654945.1. Classification (NCBI taxonomy): domain Eukaryota; kingdom Metazoa; phylum Chordata; class Amphibia; order Anura; family Dendrobatidae; genus Dendrobates; species Dendrobates tinctorius. The sequence continues at coordinate 20,230,953 of NW_027361677.1, forward strand.
AATCTGTGACTTTGGCACTTCAGCCGTGAATGTGGGCAAGGATGACGTCTTGGACGAAGTTGTAGGCACGAAGGGTTACATTGCGCCTGAGGTAAGGAACATCCCTTAATGATTGATGCCGATAGTAGGATTGAGTACTAATCTGAGTATCCTGCTCATATCTCATCACAGACCGGTCCTCATAGGCTCTGTGTGTAAATCCCCTCCCCGGTATATTCAGCTCATCTCCTATCTTATATTCCTACAGGTATTGGATAGAGAAGGCTACAATCATCTGGCGGATTCCTTTTCATTTGGTGTCATCCTGTACATGATGATTGTGGGGACGTGTCCATTCTATAACAGTGGCGATATGGACGACTACCATGAGTCTTTGGACAACGTCCTATATTTTCCACCCTGCATCTCCATCGATGAGCTTGACATCCTAGAAGGGGTAAGTAGGAATAGGTGAAGAAGGATAATGGTAGATTATAAGGAAGGATAGAGGACATGATGCTGACAGTCCATAGACATTGTGTAATAACGTATCAATAATAATACACAATATAATGATTAATGGTCTCTCTCATCTTCCAGCTTCTCTGCAAAACTCCATCTACTCGTTATGCCATAACATCGTCCATTAGAGAGCGCCCATTCTTCCACTCCATAAACTGGAGCGACGTGGAGTCCGGCAGAGCCGAACCACCGTTCCATTACGAAGATGTAAGTATAGCACATAGGGACATCCATAGTGTTACCTCTGCCCAGTAGCACACATACCCACCATACACCTCATCATTATATTCTCCAGTATACAGTATATTTGTGAGGAGCCAGTTCTAAGAAATGTAAACTTCTCTTCTTAAAAATGAGAAAAGCAGCGCTCACTTTTAAAAATCACTTTTTCATTAACGTCCTTTAAGACATATCATCAGTAGAAAGAGAAGGATCAGGTGCGGCTGTTCAGAGAGACCAGCCGATATGTTCTACAGGACATTAATAAAGGAGTATTTTTATATGGCGAGTGACGCTTTTCTTCAATTTTGGCCTGCAATTGTTTCCCCAGTTTGGTGTCTATTAAACTGAGCTTCCCTGTGGTTCACGCACACTTTTTTAAATGTGCAACCTGCGATATTGTGATCTCCGCCCAGACTTTATGATGGTGTCGAGTCGCTTCAATTTCTTTATTTTGAATATATTTCTTTTCTTACAGGAGTAATAGGCTGATATAAATCAGCCCCATTCCAGCAACATCGAGGAATGAAGCTTTATCTAATCGGATGAGACAATTACCTGGACTTTCTAATTTACCGGACTGTGACAAATACTACAGAGCTTCCACCACATTAACAGCCACGTAGATTCGAGCACCAAACATCCAGGGATGTATTCCGATCGCCATATTTGGGGTCAGGAAGGAATTTTTTTCCCCTTAGGATATTCCAACAACAAGTCCTCGGGGTTATTTTTCGCCTTCCTCTGGATCGAAATGGCAAGTAATCAAAGGCTGGAATTGAAGGACTTCTTTCAGCCAAACTTGCCGTTTGGTTGACTCATGTACACTGTGGTGGTAAGGACAAGACTACTGGATATGGACAGAGAAGGTAGCGGCTGCTCCTTCTCCACTGTATATGGCCAAAAAGAAGGCAGCGGCTGCTCCTTCTCATACTTGGCCATAGGCCGGAGTCACACTTACGAGAAACTCGCTTGAGTCTCGCGTCTCAACACACGGCACTGCCATCAGCACTTGGACCTTAGCACTCAGCTGCATAGAAACACACTCCGCTCCTGAGTGCCTGCGCCAATTGTGACCCCGGCCATATACAGACACTACCGGGTCATGGACAGAATGAAGAAGCGGCTGCTCCTTCATCTACCTGTCCATGGCCAGACAGAAGGCCATATGGTTGATCACGGTGCTGTAAGACTCCAGGAAAATTCCATCTACACAGATCACACGTCACACATCCCTGCTCTTCTCCTCTCCATCGTGTGTGATCCAGACCTGGATGTGCAAAAACAGCACAAGTGCAACCAAAGGCCGAGGAGCGGAATCATCAACATCTGCTCCTTTCTATAGAAAGCTTCTGTATCTACAGACTTTCTTATTCCATCTTTGCATATTAGTAACAACTTTTATGCAAAAATAAATATATTGAACATCTATGCTGCTTCTAGATGGATTCTTCTGATATACAGACCTGCTTCTTGGTATTTTTATTAATATCCTGATGACCTAATGTAAATGTGGAAGGGGCTGAATACCTCTCATAAGAATTTCTGCATACAGTAAAATATTTAAGTTCTAAAAAGAGATGAGTGAATTTAATCTACTCAACTTTACAAGTATCCTCACTTACTGCTCTCCCAGTAGCATAACTTCTGTAGAAGCAGAGGTTGAAGTCGCCCCAAGCCCCTCACTCAGACGGGCCCTCCCAAAGCTTAACTTATCGGTGAGGGCAGCCAGATGATACAGAAAGACTTGATACAGAATGGTAGGGGGTACACTAGATGAGCCCTGAGATAAGGGGGATAGAGCGACGTGATGAAGTCTGAGAGCGACGTGATTGTTCTGTCCCCACTTAATGGCGATTAAAGGTATGCAGACATGTAAGTGAGAGAAGTTCCTACCTTTGTGTATCCAATAAGCGAGGCAGACATGACCCTTAGCAGCTTCTCAGATAAGCATACACGCGTTGTGATGAAGAACAATGTTGGTTTATTCCGTAGATAACGATCCAAACATTACATTGAGTCTCTTGCATGGAGCTTGTCTCTGGAGTCGCTACTTGCGGGTCAAAAGACTTTGCTTCCTCAGCTCATGAGGGAGAACAGTTCTCTCAGGTAAGATGTCTGCCGATGACTGAGCAAACAGGAAGAGAAGAGGCTGAAGAGAAGCCCCTCCCCATAGGCTGAACAAGGAAAGACTGAGGAACTAAATGGTCTGGCCAGTAGATGGCAGCAGAGACAAGCGAAAAAACATAAATACATTTCTTTAACTAGAAACATGCATGGAACAGCACACTCCCCGTCTGGAATTCACTATGGGGATTCCACTATTGTCCATAATAATAATAAACCTAAAAGAAAGGGCATGTTAAATGCAACAATTAAAGTTCAAAAAATCAGAAAAACGGCCAAACTTCGGGTGCAGAACGCTCATCCCGTAGTGGCGCTCTCGATAGGCAGTAAGAGGACGAGTTCATGGATTGGCCTCGCAAAGATCTTCGTCTCACCCTTCCTAAAGACCCTCAGCTCCACCTTCCGCACGTTGCCGTCCTGGCTAGGCAGTGTCCTGGTAACAAGTCCCAGAGGCCAGTCAGTCCTTTCAGTGGTCTGGTCTTTCATGAGGACCAGATCTCCTTCCTTGACATTCGGCTTGGGATGTCGCCACTTCCTTCTCCCTTGAAGAATGGTAAGGTATTCCTTCCTCCATCGGTTCCAGAAGTAGTCGGCCAAATATTGGACTCGTTTCCAGTGTCTTTGGTAGGTGTTGGCATGAGTGAAGTCTCCGCTGGGAATTACCGCGTTGTCGATCTTCTGGGTAAGAAGGATGTTGGGAGTCAACATGGTTGGTACCTCTGGATCCATTGACACCGGCACAAGGGGTCTCGAGTTGATGATGGCTGAGACTTCGGCTAAAAGAGTCACTAGAATCTCGTGCGTGAGTCTCGAGGAGTTGACGTCCTTTAGCATGGAGTTCAGGATGTTGCGTGAGATTCCGATCATCCTCTCCCAGGAGCCTCCCATGTGAGAACTGTGAGGAGAATTGAAGATCCAGGTGCAACCCTTGTCTGCCAGCTGGTCTTGGATTGGCTTGGTGTCGATGTTCAGCTCTCTACATGCACCGACGAAGTTGCTGCCGCGGTCGGACCTCAGCTGCTTTACTGGTCCTCTGATGGCGAGGAATCTTCTCAAGGCGTTAATCAGGCAGGAGGTATCCATGGACTCTAACACCTCGATGTGAACGGCTCGGATGCTCAAGCAGGTGAATAGCACAGCCCACCGCTTACTGTCCGCACGGCTGCTACGAGTTCTGCGTGTGGATACCATCCATGGTCCGAAAACGTCTAGGCCCACATAGGTGAAAGGTGGTTCCATGGAAAGTCTATCTGTAGGTAGGTCGGCCATTTGTTGGCACAGTTGCTTTCCTCTCACTTTGCGACAGTGCACACAATCGTGAAGTATTTGTGCTACACGTCTCTTCATCCCGACAATCCAGAGGCCTGCAGACCGTAGAGTGCCCTCTGTAATTTGCCTGCCTTGGTGTTCAGCCCTTTCATGATGATGACGGATCAGTAAGACTGTAACGTGGTGTTTGTTGGGAATGATGAGAGGATTTTGCTCTGCGACACCGAAACGAGCCTGGCTTAAACGACCGCCAACCCTCAGTAAGCCGAAGCTGTCCATTACTGGGTTTAAATTGGCGAGGGGGCTTCTTAATGGAATCTGCTGTTTGTTATTTAAGCACTTCCATTCGGTGGCGAATTCGCTCTGTTGGAGGTGGCGTATAATGAGGGACTCACTACGGGAGATGTCCTCAGCAGAAAGAGGTCTGTGGCATACATGCCAGCGATGACAGTCCTTGTCTTTAAAGTCTGCACGATAACATCTGGCGATGTGCACTAACCTGGCAACAGTCCTGACGAGTCTTAACCAGCTGGAGAAACGTTCAAAACGTTGGCAGCCGAGGTTGGATGTTTTCTCAGCACTGGTGGTCAGGGTATGGACCTCAGTTCGGACATCTGGATCGTTGTCTGGATCTAGGATGCTGAAGTCTTCCTGGACACCTTCTTCTGACTGTCTCAGCAGGAACTCTGGACCTGTAAGCCAAGAAGAGTTAACGAAAGAAGATATAGACATGGGTCTGGTTGCAAGATCTGCTGGATTCAGCTCCGATGGTACGTAACGCCATTGTTCCGGTTTGGAGGATCTCCTGATCCTTTCGATGCGGTTACTGACATACACGTAGAATCGTGTCGATGTATTGTAGATGTAACCCAAAACGACCTTGCTGTCGGTGTAGAATTGGACCTCATCTATTTCGATACACAGTTCTTGTAGTATGAAGTCAGCAATTTCCACTGCCAAGACGGCTCCACAGAGTTCGAGTCTGGGGATGGTGTGGTCGGGCTTCGGGGCTAGCTTCGCCTTGCCGAACACCAATCCGACGTAGCTTTGCCCGCTGGCGTCCATCACCTTCAGGTATGCAACCGCCGCTATGGCTTCTGTGGAGGCGTCTGAAAAGACGTGGAGTTCTTTCCTTCCGCTAGAGGCAAGGGAGATTTTGGTGTAGCATCTCGGGATGTGAATATTGTTCAATCCGCACAACGACTGTTTCCAAGTTTCCCATTTTTTCTCTTTGTCGGAGGGGAGCGGGGTATCCCAATCCTTGACAGTTTCAGATAGTTGTCTCAACAAGGATTTGCCTTGTATGGTGATGGGCGCCACAAACCCCAGCGGGTCAAATAAGCTGTTCACTATGGAGAGGACACCACGTTTTGTGAACGGTTTGTCCGAGCAATTCACTTGAAACCCGAAGGAGTCGGCTGCGAGATCCCATCTGATGCCTAGGCTCCTCTGCACGGGTGGGCTGTCTAGCCCCAAGTCAATGTCCTTGAATCCAGGGGCGTGATCACCCGAATCAAAGGCTCTCATTACGGTCGGGCTGTTTGAAGCGATTTTATGAAGCCTGAGCCTTGCCTGGGCCAGCATACCTTGGGTCCTCTTGAGCAAATCAATGGCTGCTTCTTCAGTGGGCAGTGATTTGAGCCCGTCGTCTACATAGAAGTCTCTTTCAACGAAGTCTCTTGCGTCTGTGCCATACTCAGACTCTCCCTCTGATGCGGTCCTTCGGAGACCGTAGGTTGCTACTGCGGGTGAAGGGCTGTTCCCGAAGACATGGACTCTCATTCGGTATTCCACCATCTCTTTGTTGGTGTCGTTGTCCTTGAACCACAGGAATCTGAGGAAGTTCCGGTGGTCCTCCCTGACTAGGAAACAGTGGAACATCTGTTCGATATCGGCAGTGATGGCGACGAGTTCTTTCCTGAACCTCAGCAACACTCCTACTAAGTTGTTCGTCAGGTTGGGACCTGTGAGGAGGACATCGTTGAGTGATACGCCTCCATGTTTGGCGCTGGAGTCAAAGACAACCCTGATTTGGTTCGGTTTCCGTGGGTGGTAGACACCAAATGAAGGCAGATACCAGCACTCTTCGTTCTTCTTCACGGGAGGAGCGGGTTCCGCGTGGTTGTTGCGAAATATTCTGTCCATAAAGGCGACAATATGCTCCCTCATTTCAGGTTTGTGGTTCGTTGAACGTTGAAGAGAGTTGAATCTGTTCTGAGCTTGGTCTCGGTTGTTTGGCAGTCTTACCCTGGTGGATCGGAAGGGTAATGGAGAGACCCAGTGGTCGGTTTTGTCCTTAGAGAACTCACGGTCCATTATGTCGATGAATTCTCTGTCCTCCACTGACAAGGCTACTTTATCGTCGTCCTTGGTGATGTGAAAGACTGATCTTCCCAAGTTGTCGGTACGCAGAGAAGAAGCGATGTCAGGCAGCTGTATTGAGTCTGGGGGCTTCTCTTTCACTTCATAGTGATGAGGACATGGCCTTAGGCAGGTTGTGCGTCCGTCTCCATGGACGTAGGTCCTGAAGGAGTCGATTTCTAATCGATCAACGCACACGTTTCCTATGACTACCCATCCGAGGTCCAGTCTCTGGGCGTATGGTGCGTAGTCAGGTCCGTTGCACTGTTGTCGCACCTTGTGTACCCTCAGGTTGTCTCTGCCGAGCAGGAGTAGAATCTCCGCGTTGTTGTCCATAGGTGGGATGACGCTTGCGAGGTGCTTCAGGTGCGGCTGATGAAGTACAGCTTCTGGGGTAGGAATTTCACTCCTATGGCTGGGTATTTGGTCACATTCAACTAGCGTTGGCAGAGGTATTTCAGTCTTCCCATTGATAGGAGAAGCGATGAATCCCTGGGCTCTTCTGCCGCTAGTCTCTATGCGGCCTGAGCAGGTGTTCAAGGTGTAGGGCTCTGATGGTCCACTAATTCCGAAGGCTTCAAAGAATTTGGCTCCTGCCAGGGACCGGTTGCTTTGGTCGTCTATGATGGCATACACCTTCATTGCCTTTTCTGGATGTCCTTCGGGGTAAACCTTGATGAGGCATATTCGGGCGCAACATTTCTCCATGCGGCCCTCTCCACATACTTCTGAGCATGAGCAGGAGACAGTTGTGGCGGTGTCGGTCTGATTCTGTGGCTCCCCGCCATGACTTGGAGCGGGAGCGGTGGTGACTGCAGCCGGTGTGTCTCTAGCTATTCGGGTTGAGTGCATGGCTGAAACATGCTTTTCGCTGTGGCACTCCCCACACTTGACTGTGGATTTGCAGTCCTTGGCCATGTGCTCAAGTGATGCGCAGCATTTGAAGCAAACCCCGAGCTCTGTGAGGATCTTCTTGCGCTCCTGTAGGGTTTTGGATCTAAACCCTTTGCACTTGGTCAACGAGTGTGGCTTCTTGTGGATGGGACATTCACGATTAAAGGATTTATCTCGTGATGAGACGATGTTCTGTTCGTCTGTGGGCGTTGCAGGTGACGGTAGCTCGGTCTTCCTAACGCTCACAGCTCTCTTAGTGTCTCTGCGTTTGTATGTGGTGTTTTCATACCTTGGCGCAGGAGTTGGTGCGGCTGTCGAAGCGTTGGACTCTAGGAAGTCGAGGCTGGGGTCATTCCTCATCTGGGCCTGTTCATCGATGAACCTGCAGAAGTGGATGAATGGAGGGAAGGTAACGTCGTTCACTCTTTTGTATCTTGATACTGACATTGCCCACTTTTCCTGCAGGCTGTATGGCAGCTTCACCACGATCGGGTTTACTCCATGGGCTGAATCCAGATAGCACAGCCCAGACAGACGAGGGTCTCTTTTGGCGAGCTCCAGCTCCATTAGCAGGTCACTTAGGTCTTGCAGCTTGTGGACGTCTTTAAGGTTGATCTTTTGGAAATCCTGCAGTCTCTTGAATAAGGCTTTCTCTATTGCCTCTGCGCTGCCAAAGGTGCGTTCCAGCCTTTGCCATGCGGCAGCGAGACCTGCTTCTGCTTGTCCCACGTGGACCGCTCTGAGGCTCCTGACGCGGGTTGAAGAGCTTGGACCTAACCACTTTATCAGGAGGTCAAGTTCCTGTTCTTCAGTTAGGTTGAGATTGGCGATGGCTGCCTTAAAGGTTGCTTTCCAGGCCCTGTAGCTCTCTGCACGATCATCAAACTTCGTAAGACTGGTGTTGATTAGCTCTCTGCTCACCATGAACCTGGCGAACTCGGACATATCCAACTTCTCACCACTCGTTGCCACGACGACTCATGATGCCCCTGGGGCGTATGGGCCGCCTGGTGTGAATGGATGAGCTGTTCCCGGATAGAATGATGTTGCTGCAGGGTTGAGCTGTGGTTTAGCCCTTGAAGAATCTGACGAATACCGCTTGAGCTGTGAAGGTGGGTCAGGAAACACTTGGTTGCCATCTTGTGGTGGTGACTGTGTTTGAGAAGGTATCTCTGGGTGACTGTCTTTAATTAGCTCGGGTGCCTTCGAGGGTACTGGCGCCTCTGGAAGTACGTTGGAGGTTTTGGTGTCGTCGACTTGGACGGTACTGTAGACCGGGGTTGCTACAGGTAGCTGGTTTAGTACATAGTCTTTCGTGCGATTGACTGGATCGTCTGATTCCAGTGGTGGCGAGTTAGCTGCATCAGGACCTTGGATCAACGCCTGCTCAAGTAGTCTCACTTTAGCTAATGCGACCTCCTCTTCCATCTGTGACCGAAGAATCTTCAGCTGAGCCTCCGCTTCTGCTTCTGCTCTCTTGGCTTCCACTTCTGCCCTTTTTGCTTCCATGTCTGCTTCTGCCCTTTTTGCCTCTGCCTTAGCTTCTCTCTCAGTGAAAGAACGTCTCACTCTGGATTCCTCTGCCTTTATGCGGGCCTCTAGTGTCCTGTCGCTCATGGTTGAACTTCTTGAGGACGATGCCCTGGATGACCGAGAGGAACGTTTAGATGAGGTCGATCGGTGTGACCTGGTTTCTTGCAGGTGAGAGATACGGTGTTCAGCCTTGTTTATGGCATGTTGGACCTTGGCGTCTCTCTCCTTGTCCGTCTCTAGCGCCTCACTGAGGTCTGGAAGAGCTTCATCAGAATTAAAATCTTTTAGAAGAGCGATGTACTTTGCTGATAGTCTCTTGTACCTTTCACGGGCGGTGTTCAGCCGCTCCATGACGGATTGCAAGCTTGCGGCGTTGCCTGATGAGGATTCGAGTCTTGACATATAAGAGGTGACGCATTCCCACTGTTCTTCCAGGTGATCACATAGCTCATCTTTCATATTGTGATAGTTTTCAAGCACCTTTATAGTTGGTTTGGCAGAACGTTTTGGTCGGGTGACTTGGTCTGCTTGAGATGTGGGGTCTGCCTCCTGGGCTTCATCGTGGACGGTATCAGGTTGTATTTGCACTGTTTCAGCAGTAGGGACCTGTCCGAGGTCTTTTTCGGCCATTTTGAATAAAGGTGTACTGTCTCTTTAAAAAATTCAACTTTTGAATCGGGGTCCGAAAATCGCTGTGCGGCTCTGCGGGAGGTCCCGGATGAGATTCCCAGAGTGGCTTTGGCGAAACTTGGGGGTTCGCGGATCGCTGATGCGCGGTAATGAGGTATGGAGTACTGCAGGCCTTTAGGAGCGATGTGGCCAGAAGGAAACAGCAGGTGCATAGACAGTCCTCATTAACAGTACGAGCAGAGTTATTGCAAGATGTGGCAGGTGGTGGAGCTACTTCTAGGCTTGTCCAGACGTGCACTGCTGCAGGCAGACTGGTGTGCGAGGCTTGTTGCTGGGCAGATTACACATAGGGAGACGGGGCAGATGGAGATCTGTAGCTGGGGTGCTGGGCTATAAGGAGGTTTTCTAGCTGCTTATGAGCTTTAAAAGTAGTCTTCTGACTTGTATGGGCCGGCAAGCTAGTCTTTTGACTGTTCTGTCCCCACTTAATGGCGATTAAAGGTATGCAGACATGTAAGTGAGAGAAGTTCCTACCTTTGTGTATCCAATAAGCGAGGCAGACATGACCCTTAGCAGCTTCTCAGATAAGCATACACGCGTTGTGATGAAGAACAATGTTGGTTTATTCCGTAGATAACGATCCAAACATTACATTGAGTCTCTTGCATGGAGCTTGTCTCTGGAGTCGCTACTTGCGGGTCAAAAGACTTTGCTTCCTCAGCTCATGAGGGAGAACAGTTCTCTCAGGTAAGATGTCTGCCGATGACTGAGCAAACAGGAAGAGAAGAGGCTGAAGAGAAGCCCCTCCCCATAGGCTGAACAAGGAAAGACTGAGGAACTAAATGGTCTGGCCAGTAGATGGCAGCAGAGACAAGCGAAAAAACATAAATACATTTCTTTAACTAGAAACATGCATGGAACAGCACAGTGATGAAGTCTGTGACTCTGAAGTATAAGGTGCTCAGTGCTCAGAGACATGGCCGAGGTGAGGAAAGCTGAACCTGACCACCACTCAGCAAGACACAGAAGGGGAAATATCAAGACTGAGCCAAGAAATATCTGAAGACAGATTTTTTAAAGGTTTCATGGACTGATGAGATTAGAGTGACTCTTAATGGACCAGATGGCAATGGTTTTAGAAGTAACTGGTACAAACATCTATTTGGACACCAGCAAGGTGAAGGTGGGGAATAGCTATGGGTTGGGATTATTGATGAGCTTCATGGACCTTTTCAGGTGGCAGAAGAACTTAAAATCAAGTCGCAAACCTATTATCAGTGTTTAGAAGACTCTTTCTTCATACAGTGGTAGAGGAAAAGATCTGTACATTTCAAGAAAATTATGATTGTTCTGCAGGACAATGCTCCATCGCAGCATCAATGTCTCCACTGCTTGGCTGCCAGTAAAGATGAAAAAATAATGACACAACACCTTCCTCACCCGACCTAAACCCTTATGAGTAATTGTGGGCCCTTCTTAAATGGGAGATTTACGGTGAAGAAAAACAGACACATTTCTGAACAGTATAACACACAAAAATGAACTGTAACCTTCAATTTAAAACAGTGGTCAAGTTCTGAGAAAAGATCCATGATAAAATTATTTTTAATGATTAAAAATGAAAAATAAAAACATAATTATAAGGAGAAAATTTCATGTAAGGGAAGCAGTTTAGGAAATAAATATAAGTAGGAAAGTGGGAATTCAATATATTACAGAATTAAGGCTCAAATGCTGCTATGAATCTCCATTTCCAGATGCAGTTCAAATTTTAAGTGGAAACACTAGTGAGGAGCGAACGTGCTCGCCACTACTCATTACTCGTCTGAGTATCACTGTACCGAGCATTTTTGGGAGCTTTTTAGAGCGCCAATTAACATGCAGGGATTGTCAGCCATTCACTGTAATGCCGCAGCCATCTTTGTTGTGGCCTTACAGTGATTGGCTGGCCGCACAGCGTCATTAGATCTACTAGAGACCTGACGCTGCCCTGCTCGGCGCATTCAGCTCCGGATTCAGACTGTCTAGAGAGAGCTGCTGCTGAGATAGGGACAGATTTGTGCTTTTATGAGTTAGTGTGGTTCTACCTTTGTTCAATCCACATATCAATCTAAGCCAACAGTCCTTTTAAGGACTAATTAGTGGGTATATAGACTGCAGTGCTAGGTAGGCAGGGGAGTCTATGTGCGCATATCCACATCAGTGCAAGGCATGTAGGCACTGTATGTGAGTAAATAGATCTCACTGCATACATCAAAAGGGTCCATTACTGTCTGCTGCTGCCTATTATATACGCTGCTCAAAAAAATAAAGGGAACACTAAAATAGCACATCCTAGATGTGATGTGAGACTATGATAGATCTCCTGGAGTGGACCCGCTGGACCGTGGCAACGAACCCCCCACGGGCGAGCTGGCCAGGTGGACCACCCCCTATACAGGGAGTGTTTGGGGCAGGCCCGCGGGTAACTATCACCACGGCAGCTGGTACCCAGAGGGAGTACAGGAGGGCCGACAAGAGACCGGAGATGCAGGCGGAAGACCTCCCCTGGAACAGGAACACGGTTGGCGGGCAGATCGGGAGCACGGCCGAGACGGAAGGAAGAGGACACCAACTAGACAACACAGCCAGAGGACCGGGACAGACCGGAACGCGACCTTGAGCTCCAGAACCTAGGAGAGAGGACAGCGGTAAGATGGGACAGCTTAGCAGCAGGAAGGACACAAGAGTGCGCACAGGGACAGGGGCCAGAATCACTAAGCAGGGCATCAGTGATAATCAGGCACCGCCAGTAGGAAGAGGCGGCCTGATATAGGGTGTCGTAGCAGGAGTTCCGGGTCATGGCCCCTCACAGAGCTGGGAGGGGAGAGCGCGCGACCTTAGGAGGGATAGGGAGCGCGCGTGCGCCTGACACCAGTGTGCGCGCGCCCCCGCTGCGGAGCAGGAAGCTGGTCTGGGGTGCTCGCCCGACGAGGCGCAGGAGATCGGGCAGAAGCAGGCGCCGGGTCCGTGCGACGGAGGAGGGAGGCCCGCCGATAGGATCGTGGGAGCCGGGACCGTGGCGTGGAGACCACCCAAGAGTGCGGCAGAGGAGCAGGTACAGGCGGGGACCGCGGCGGCAGCAGCGTGACACTAGATGTCTCTGAATGAAATATTCCAGTTGCAAATTTTTATTCATCGCATAGTGGAACGTGTTCAGAACAATAAAAAAACAATGATCAATGTAAATCAAAATGAATATCCCATGGAGGTCTTGATTTGGAATGATACTCAAAATCAAAGTGGAAAATCAAATTACAGGCTGATCCAACTTCAGTGGAAATGCCTCATAACAAGGAAAAGATGCTCAATATTGTAGGTGGCCTCCACGTGCCTGTATGACCTCCCTACTAAACAATACCTGGGCATGCTCCTGATGAGGCAGCGGATGGTCTCCTGAGGGATCTCGTCCCAGCCATTCACTGTAATGCTGCAGCCATCTTTGTTGTGGCCTTACAGTGATTGGCTGGCCGCACAGCGTCATTAGATCTACTAGAGACCTGACGCTGCCCTGCTCGGCGCATTCAGCTCCGGATTCAGACTGTTTAGAGAGAGCTGCTGCTGAGATAGGGACAGATTTGTGCTTTTATGAGTTAGTGTGGTTCTACCTTTGTTCAATCCACATATCAATCTAAGCCAACAGTCCTTTTAAGGACTAATTAGTGGGTATATAGACTGCAGTGCTAGGTAGGCAGGGGAGTCTATGTGCGCATATCCACATCAGTGCAAGGCATGTAGGCACTGTATGTGAGTAAATAGATCTCACTGCATACATCAAAAGGGTCCATTACTGTCTGCTGCTGCCTATTATATACGCTGCTCAAAAAAATAAAGGGAACACTAAAATAGCACATCCTAGATGTGATGTGAGACTATGATAGATCTCCTGGAGTGGACCCGCTGGACCGTGGCAACGAACCCCCCACGGGCGAGCTGGCCAGGTGGACCACCCCCTATACAGGGAGTGTTTGGGGCAGGCCCGCGGGTAACTATCACCATGGCAGCTGGTACCCAGAGGGAGTACAGGAGGGCCGACAAGAGTCCGGAGATGCAGGCGGAAGACCTCCCCTGGAACAGGAACACGGTTGGCGGGCAGATCGGGAGCACGGCCGAGACGGAAGGAAGAGGACACCAACTAGACAACACCGCTGCGGAGCAGGAAGCTGGCCTGGGGTGCTCGCCCGACGAGGCGCAGGAGATCGGGCAGAAGCAGGCGCCGGGTCCGTGCGACGGAGGAGGGAGGCCCGCCGATAGGATCGTGGGAGCCGGGACCGTGGCGTGGAGACCACCCAAGAGTGCGGCAGAGGAGCAGGTACAGGCGGGGACCGCGGCGGCAGCAGCGTGACACTAGATGTCTCTGAATGAAATATTCCAGTTGCAAATTTTTATTCATCGCATAGTGGAACGTGTTCAGAACAATAAAACAACAATTATCAATGTAAATCAAAATGAATATCCCATGGAGGTCTTGATTTGGAATGATACTCAAAATCAAAGTGGAAAATCAAATTACAGGCTGATCCAACTTCAGTGGAAATGCCTCATAACAAGGAAAAGATGCTCAATATTGTAGGTGGCCTCCACGTGCCTGTATGACCTCCCTACTAAACAATACCTGGGCATGCTCCTGATGAGGCAGCGGATGGTCTCCTGAGGGATCTCCTCCCAGACCTGGACTAAAGCATCCGCCAACTCCTGGACAGTCTGTGATGCAACGTGACGTTGGTGGATGGAGCGAGACATGATGTCCCAGATGTGCTCAATCGGATTCAGGTCTGGGGAATGGACAGGCCAGTCCATAGCTTCAATTCCTTCATCTTGAAAGAACTGCTGACACACTCCAGCCACAAGAGGTCTGGCATTGTCCTGCATTAGGAGGAACCCAGGGCCAACCGCACCAGCATATGGTCTCATAAGGGGTCAGAGGATCTCATCTCGGTACCTAAGGGAAGTCAGGCTATCTCTGGCGAGCAAATGGAGGGCCCTCCAAAGAAATGCCAACCCACACCATTACTGACACACTGCCAAAACGGTCATGCTGAAGGATGTTGCAGGCAGCAGATCGCTATCCACAGCATGTCCAGACTCTGTCATGTCTGTCACATGTGCTCAGTGTGATCCTGCTTTCATCTGTGAAGAGCACAGGGCACCAGAGGCGAATTTGCCAATCCTGGTGTTCTGTGGCAAATGTCAAGCGGCCTGCGCGGTGTTGGGCTGTGAGCACAACCCCCATCTGTGGACGTCGGGCACTCAGACCATCCTCATGGAGATGGTTTCTAACCGTTTGTGCAGACACATGCACATTTGTGGTCTGCTGGAGGTCATTTTGCAGGGCTCTGGCAGTGCTCCTCCTGCTCCTTCTTGCACAAAGGCGCAGGTAGCGGTCCAGCTGCGGGGTTGTTGCCCTCCTACGGCCCCCTTCACGTCTCCTGGTGTACTGGCCTGTCTCCTGGTAGCGCCTCCAGCCTCTGGACACTACGCTGACAGACACAGCAAACCTTCTTGGCACAGCTCACATTATTGTGCCATCGTGGATGAGCTGCACTACCTGAGCCACTTGTGTGGGTTGTAGAGTCCGTCTCATGTTACCTCGAGTGTGAAAGCACAACCAACATTCAAAAGTGACCAAAACATCAGCCAGAAAGCATTGGTACTGAGATGTGGTCTGTGGTCCTCATCTGCAGAACCACTCCTTTATTGAGGGTGTCTAGATAATTGCCAATAATTTCCATCTGTTGTCTATTCCATTTGCACAACAGCATGTGAAATTGATTGTCAATCAGTGTTACATCCTAAGTGGACAGTTTGATTTCACAGAAGTTTGATTTACTTGGAGTTATATTCTGTTGTTTAAGTGTTCCCATTATTTTTTTGAGCAGTGTATATACCTAGCTGCAGGTATCCGTGGCTAGGAATAATTTTTTTTTTGCACCTGAATCCTGCTAATTTTATTACAAAGCAATCCAGAGCCCCCTGTTTTTCTACATTTATTTGCTTGTTCACACTGCAGACTACAGCCAGATCATTTTAATACAACAGCGTGAAAATCCAGCAATTTAAAACGGCTTTGTCTGTCCCAGGCCTCACACCTGAGTGCGCAGAAAATTCTGGCCTTTTGTGTGGTACTGTAGTAGTTTTTGGAGTGTCTTACAATAGTTTTGGAAACCATTTTGCGGACCAAAAAATATTTAGATAACATAGAAACAACTGCAGAGAGTTTACATCTCCATAATTTTTATACGGAAAAATCGTAAAGAAAGAGGTAATGAAGAAAAGAATAATGCCCAAATAATGCAAAAAGTGCCAATAGCTTTATTCAGTACAAATAGGGCAAATACAAGTGTCTACAATAAATACCAGGTGAAACATATATAATAAAAACCAGTGGATAATAATGCAACCATGGTGTGACAAACAGGCATGTAATTTAGAGCAAGCAGGGATTAGTTATAATTATGGTAAAAAGTACCCATGCGTTCCCTGATCGCAATATTCAGGGCAGACAAAGTTAAGCCCAATATAGAGTGGGAGGGACAGCATATGTACCTATATATCAAAGGGAAGGGGCTAAACTGAAGTCACGGAAAAAACAGAAAAACACCCCCTTCATGTAATGACAAGAGGGAAAAGAATTTCATGTACAATTGACCGCAGAAGCAAATTTTAGGCCATGCCCCCGACCACACCTATTTCTATTTTCACAACTAGTCACACCCATGTCCACTCCCAGTCGCACCCATTTAGCACTGATGATCACTCTGACTGCTATTAGGGGCAAAGGGGCTGGCATTATGGGCAGAGTGGCTGGTACTGTGGGCACACTGACTGGTACTAAGGAAAAGAAGGAAAGAAAATAGAGAAAGAAAGAAAGGAGAGCGAGAAAGAAAGAACAGAGAGAGAGAAAGAAAAAGAGGGAAAGACAGAACAGAGAATGAGAAAGAAACAGAGAGAAAGAAAGAACAGAGAAATAAAGAAACAGAGAGAGAGAAAGAAGGAAAGAAAGAAATAAAGAAAGATTTTATAAAGATACTATAGCAGCCCGACTCTCACTGAAGTGCCCACCTGAGCCTCCCGATGCAGGACATATCATGATCCACTTACATGGCCGGCATCCCTGATTCCAAGGCGATCCTGCTGTCCGCACTGTCAGAGGAGGACACGGTGATGGATCTGAAGCATTCCTGGCTCCGTCACAATCTCTTCATGAAATTACCTCTTTTCCGATCAGCTTGCAGCACATCACTTCCGGTGGAACGTCATGTGCGAGTTTTAAAGTGCTCCTTGGGACTCCGCCGTGTACTCCTGTGTCCGTGGGAAAGACCCACTTTGTATGCCTCGTACACACTTGGCTCCGCTCCGTACATCTACTACACATATGGCTCCACTCCGCACACACGGCTCTGCATACCCCATACACACGCGGCTTCGCTCCGTACACCTCGCACACGCGCGGTTTTGCTCCATATCATTGTAGGCTGCGGTGTGTCTATCTGGGACGGCGAGAATGGCGTCGGTGGATGCGGGGGGGCGTGGCGGCTCAGTGCAATGCGGGAAAAATACCGTCCTGGGCGGGACGCGGGAGGGGGGTGTCAAAAACGGGACTGTCCCACGGGAAACGGGACTGTCCCGCGGGAATCGGGACGCTTGGGAGCTACGTTGTGTAGGTGAGGTAATACAAATCGACCTATAACATGGACCATATTTGGCCGTGCGGCCATGCGATCCTTTTATAACTGCAGCCTTCCAGGACCTTGCTGATGGCCCAATCAAAGCTGCTTGAAGACCTGGGCATGTGACCTCTGACCATCTCTCAGGCATGCTCAGATGGAGAAAAGCAGGACTTAGTCCCAGAGGCATCTGATCGCCGCTGACTTATGCTGGATGATATAGCTGAACCTGGGGAGGCAGCAGCAACCAAACACATAGCATCAGCCTGAGCAAGACGCTGGGACTGACGTCTCTGCTGAGCAGGAACCTCTGTGGCTGAAGAAGAATGGGAGACCGCAGAGGACATGGCTTGAGATTCCCCCGGTGCAGTGACGGAAACTCGACGCCTAATATTACCCCTGTTATGAATGGGTCACCGAGGAGAAAAAGATTAAACAAGCTAAGTCACAAAAAAAAACCAGAGAGGTTGGTAACTATGCAGATTGCAGATCCCTGATCTTAACCACACAACTAGCAGCAGCCATGAAGCGTGCCTACGATGATCCTAGATGCTTCGTCACAGCCGGAGGACTAAATAAGTCTAAAGCAAGAAAAGAGGAAAACTAACTGCCCCAGAGCAGACCCCAAAGGAAAGACAGCCCCCACACATGTATTGACGGTGAGACAAGATGAAAGCACAAACACAGGCAGGAAAATAGGCTGAGCAAATGATGGGGTCCAAACTAACTAGACAGAATAGGAAAGGAAAGACACTGTCTGCAATCTGTCAAAAACCCTACAAAAATAATGTCCAACACTTCTGATAGCAAAATTAACCCTGAAGGCACTAGACTTCTCAATTATATGAGCACTCTGAAATATTCTGAGACAGAGCAAAAAGAGGCCAATCTAATAAAGAAAAAAAACAAATTGGCAAATACAGATAAATAAGAGTGGAAATTCAGCACAGCCCCAGCTGGGGCTGGCTGACCACACAAAAAACTGAATAAACCAACAAAATCAAGTGTGAACATTAGCAGAAAAACTTAGCTTGAAATGACTGGAACAGAGCTGAGGACCAAGACCTGACAAGCAGAAGGAATCACCAGCACCAGAATAGGGCGTCGGCTGTCTTAAATCCAGTCTGAGATTCCTGAAGTCCAATCGTCATCCTCATTATCAGGTGGCAGATCTCTACTGATTAATCAGCCTCACTACCTCCAGTTACCACCAGAGAAAGCATGGAAGGAGAACTCACAACTGGTGGACCGGAAAATGAACTCACAACAGTACCCCCCCTTGAGAAGGCATCACCGAACCCTCATCCACGCCACCAGCCCGATCAGGATGGGCCTGGTGAAAAGCACGAACCAATCTATTGGAATGATTACCAGAGGCAGAGACCCAAGAATTATCCTCCTGGCCATAACCCTTCCATTTGACAATATACTGGAGTCTCCGTCTAACCAAACGAGAATCCAATATTTTCTCTACCTCATATTCCACATGGCCTTCAACCAACACAGGGTCAGGAGGTGCCACCATAGGAACCACTGGCTCAACAAACCTCTTCAACAGAGACTTGTGAAATACGTTATGGATCTTGAACGTAACTGGGAGAAGGAATCAAAAAGAAACAGGATTAAGAATCTCCAAAATCTTATAAGGTCCAATAAATCTTGGCTTAAATTTTGGAGATGCAACCTTCATAGAAATATTCTTAGATGACAAGCAAACCATATCACCCACTTTAAACCGGGGACCAATGGTCCTATGCCGGTTGGAAAATCGCTGGGCCTTTTCCTGAGAGAGTGACAACTTATCCACCACTTGGTCCCATATCTGCTGCATTCTCTCAACCACAGTGTCCACACCTGGGCAGGACGAAGATTCCACTTGCCCTGAAGAGAATCGAGGATGAAACCCAAAATTACAGAAAAAGGGTGACATCAAAGTGGCAGAACTAGCTCTATTGTTCAGTGCAAATTCGGCCAAGGGCAAAAATGAGACCCAATCAATGTGATCAGCAGATATAAAACATCTTAAATAAGACTCCAAGGTCTGGTTTGTTCTCTCAGTCTGTCCATTGGTCTGGGGATGAAACGCGGAGGAGAAAGATAACTGAATTCCGAGATTGGAACAAAAGGCTTTCCAGAATCTGGAAACAAACTGGACTCCTCTGTCGGACACAATGTTCTCAGGAATCCCATGTAACCGAACCACCTGTTGTAAAAACAAGGGCACCAACTCAGAGGAAGATGGCAACTTTGGGAGTGGTACAAGATGGACCATCTTCGAAAATCTATGACAAATCACCCAGATAACAGTCATTCTCTGAGAGAAAGGAAGATCAGAAATAAAATCCATTGAGATATGGGTCCATGGCCTCTTGGGCACCGGCAGGGGCATCAGCAACCCACTAGAACGAGAACAGGGTTTAGACCGAGAACAAGTCCCACAGGACTGTTCAAAATTCCTGACATCATGAGATAAGGCAGGCCACCAAAAAGACCAACTCACGAAATCTCAGGTACCAAAAACATCTGAATGACCAGCCAATGCGAAGCAATGAATTTCAGACATCACTCTCTTTCTCCACTGGTCAGGAACATACAATTTTCCCATAGGCCAATGCTCAGGTTTATCCTCTTGAAATTCCTCCAGGGCACGTCTCAAATCGGGAAAAGTGGCAGAAAGAACTACCCCCTCACCTAGGATGGTAGTAGACTCGGTCACATTAAGAGAATCGGCAAAGAAACTCCTAGAAAGGGCATCTGCCTTAACATTCTTAGTGCCCGGAAGAAAAGAGACCATGAAATTAAAACGCGTGAAAAACAAGGCCCATCTAGCCTGTCTAGGATTCAAGCGTTTGGCCGACTCCAGATAAATCAAATTCTTGTGATCGGTGAGGACCACAACTTGATGTCTAGCTCCCTCCAACCAATGTCTCCACTCCTCAAATGCCCATTTCATGGCCATCAATTCCCGATTCCCCACGTCATAGTTGCGTTCAGATGGGGAGAACTTTCGAGAAAAGAAGGCACAGGGATTCATCTTAGAAGTCACAGGGTCTTTTTGGGACAAAACAGCTCCTGCACCAATCTCAGAAGTATCTACCTCCACCTGAAATGGAAGTGAGACATCAGGTTGCTGTAAAATTGTAGCTGAAGTAAATCTCCGCTTAAGCTCCTGAAATGCTGAGACAGCCTCAGGAGACCAATTCAGCACATCAGCGCCCTTCTTGGTCAGATCAGTCAGTGGTTTGACAATACCAGAAAAATTACCTATAAATTTACGATAGAAATTGGCAAAACCCAAAAACTTCTGGAGGGCCTTCAAAGAAGTAGTCTGAACCCAATCATAAATGGCCTTTACCTTGGCCGGGTCCATTCCAATAGTCGATGGAGACAAGATAAATCGCAAAAATGAAATCCTCTGTACACCAAAAAGGCATTTCGATCCCTTAACAAACAGAGAATTCTCCCTCAAAATCCGGAACACAGTCCGGACGTATTCCACATGAGAATTCCAATCGCTAGAAAAGATCAAAATATCATCCACATAGATGATCAAAAACTTATCCACAAAGTCACGGAAAATATCATTCATAAAGGACTGGAAGACAGAAGGGGCATTAGTGAGCCCAAAAGGCATCACCAGGTACTCAAAATGTCCCTCCGGAGTATTAAACGCCGTCTTCCATTCATCCCCGTGCTTGATGCGAATAAGCTTAGTAAACCAGCAGGCACTCTTAACTCTGGAGAATAAATCAGACATCAGAGGTAACGTGTACTGATATTTAACTGTCATCTTGTTAAGGGAACGATAATCAAAACCCCAGCACTTAAAGGTGACGAGGATGGTCTAATATGACCCTTCGCCAATGACTCCTTAATATAGGATCGCATAGCATCATGCTCGGGTACAGATAAGTTGAAAAGCCGACCCTTGGGAAATTTACACCCAGGCATCAACTCAATAGCACAGTCATAACTCCTATGAGGAGGCAAAGATGCAGACTTACTCTCACTAAATACATCAGAAAAATCGGCAAGATAATCAGGAATATCATGAGACTGAGGAGAGGTGGAGAAAACAGGAGCGTCCCTAAGAACACACTGACAACCCCAACTCACCACAGACACAGACTTCCAATCCAAAACTGGATTATGAGTTTGCAACCAGGGAAAACCCAGAACAATAGTATCGTGCAAATTATGCAGCACCAAAAATGTACAATTTTCTTGGTGGTCTGGGGCAACTCGCATTATCACCTGGGTCCAAAACTGAGGTTTATTCTCCACCAAAGGAGTAGCATCAATACCCCTCAAAGGAATAGGCGTCCGCAGAGGCGTCATGGAAAAACCACAACGTTTAGCAAAGTCCAAATTCATCAGATTCAACGCTGCTCCTGAATCCACGAAAGCCTTAGTAGAAAACGTGGATAAGGAGCAGATCAGAGTAATTGCCAAAAGGAACTTAGGTTGTACACTGCCCACAGCAAATGTGTGTGCAAAACGTTTCTCTCGTTTAGGGCAGACAGAAATAGTATGAGAGGCGTCTCCACAGAAAAAACACAGCTTATTACGCCTTCTAAACTCCTGACGTTGCGCCCTAGACAAAACCCTATCACATTGCTTAGGGTCAGACATTTGTTCAAAAGGTGGCAGCGCCTCCCGTGTAGTTTTACGTTCACGTAAACGTCGATCAACTTGAATGGCTAATGACATAGAATCATCCAGACCAGAGGGAACAGGAAATCCCACCATAACATCTTTTACGGTGTCTGATAAACCCTTCCGAAAGAGAGCTGCTAATGCACTATCATTCCATGTAGTAAGGACCGCCCACTTTCGGAATTTTTGACAGTATAACTCTGCAGAATCCTGACCCTGGTTTAATGCCAACAGGGTTCTCTCAGGTTGATCAACAGCATTAGGTTCATCATAAAACAACCCCAAGGCTTGAAAAAATGCATCCACACGATCAGACAATTGCTTAGTCTCCATTAGGAAAAAAAAAAAAATCCTCCTACAGTCCCAGAAAAAAAAGAGGAAAAAATAAATAAAATAAAAAAAAAAATACTGACACTTTTTTTTCTTTTTTCTTTTTAACAACTTTTTCCTGCTTTTGAGTACCCTAGAATCTGCGGTATGGCTGGTGATTTTGTTATGAATGGGTCACCGAGGAGAAAAAGATTAAACAAGCTAAGTCACAGAAAACCAGAGAGGTTGGTAACTATGCAGATTGCAGATCCCTGATCTTAACCACACAACTAGCAGCAGCCGTGGAGCGTGCCTACGATGATCCTAGACGCTTTGTCACAGCCAGAGGACTAAATAAGTCTAAAGCAAGAAAAGGGGAAAACCAACTGCCCCAGAGCAGACCCCAAAGGAAAGACAACCCCCACACATGTATTGACGGTGAAATAAGATGAAAGCACAAACACAGGCAGGAAAATAGGCTGAGCAAACGATGGGGCCCAAACTAACAGAATAGGAAAGGAAAGACACTGTCTGCAATCTGCCAAAAACCCTACAAAAAAAATAATGTCCAGCACTTCTGATAGCAAAATTAACCCTGAAGGCACTAGACTTCTCCACTATATTAGCACTCTGAAATATTCTGAGACAGAGCAAAAAGAGGCCAATCTAATGACAAAAAAAACAAATTGGCAAATACAGATAAATAAGAGTGTAAATTCAGCACAGCCCCAGCCGGGGCTGGCTGACCACACTAAAAACTGAATAGACCAACAAAATCAAGTGTGAACATTAGCAGAAAAACTTAGCTTGAAATGACTGGAACAGAGCTGAGGACCAAGACCTGACAAGCAGAAGGAATCACCAGCACCAGAATAGGGCGTCGGCTGTCTTAAATCCAGCCTGAGATTCCTGAGGTCCAATTGTCATCCTCATTATCAGGTGGCAGATCTCTACTGATTAAATCAGCCTCACTACCTCCAGTTTCCACCAGAGAAAGCCTGGAAGCAGAACTCACAACTGGTGGACCGGAAAATGAACTCACAACAACCCCCCTCCTAGGGCCCCCACCTACTTGAGCCTCGCTACACTCAAAAGCTGCAGCGAGCTGAGGAGCACGAATGTGCTCAATAGGTTCCCAGGTCCTGTCCTCTGGGCCATGACCCTTCCAATCCACCAGATATTAATTTTTGCCACGTACCACCTCACATCCCACAGTAGCATTCACCTCATAATCATCCGTGGACGAACCCGTTGTCCCGGCAGATGACTCGGAAAACCAGAACATGTGAACGGGTTTTAGGAGGGACACATAAAAGGTGTCGGTGATACCTAGGCATGAGTGAAGGGCCAGACAATAAACCATGTAATTGACCTGTTCCAGGATCTTGGAGGGACCTATGTAGCGAGGTGCAAATTTAGTGGACTCAACTCGCAGCCTGATGTTACGGGCGGAGAGCCACACTAAGTTGCCAGGAGCAAAGGTCGGAGCGGGACACCGGTGTGCCTCAGTGGAGACCCTCATTCTCTCCTTGGAGGCCCAGATGGCATCCAGTGTGTGGTCATATGCCTCCACCACCCAGTCTGCCCCTCTAGAGTCGGTGGAAGACACTGGCATTGGCACAGGGAAATGTGGATGCTGGCCGTAGTTAAGGAAGAATAGGGTCTGTCCAGTAGTCAGCTATGGCATTGTTCAGCGCAAATTCCACCCATGGAAGCAAGGAGGCCCAGTCATCCTGCCTGGCCAAAACAAAATGTCGCAGGTATGTGACCAGGGTCTGGTTAGCCCTCTCTACCAACCCATTTGTCTCAGGATGATAGGCTGGAGAGATTCAGCTCAATGCTGAGTAGGCGACAAAGCTCTCTCCAGATCCGAGATGCGAACTGAGGACCCTGGTCGCTGACAATTTTGTCACGCATACCGTGTAGGCGAAAAACGTGCTTAGTGAACAACGCCACAAAGGCCCGTGCAGAAGGTACCCACAGAAGGGGCACCAGGTGCACCATTTTAGAAAAATGGTCGGTGACTACCCAGATGACTGTGCAACTACGGGACTTGGGTAAACCCACCACAAAGTCCTTCCCGACCATTTCCCAGGGCCTGTCTGCCATCGGCAGGGGGTAAAGTAGCCCAGCAGGCCGTTGTCGAGAAGACCTATTCTTGGCGCAGGAGACACATGCCCGGATATAGTCATCGACGTCACGGGTCATATGCGGCCACCAGTACGTCCTCGCCAGAAGCTCAGATGTCCTCTTGGTCCCAAAATGTCCACCCACCCAGGACGAGTGAGCCCAAGAGAGAACCTCCGGTTGCAAATTAGGTGGCACAAAAGTCTTGCCCGGGGGTACAGACTCAAGCGAAACTTGGTCCACCGGTCCTCAGGCTCTCAGAAGTGACAATTAACCAAGGCTCCTCTTCCTCTGATGACACTACGGAGCGGGAGAGATCGACGGAACGAATGTTCTTCTCCCCGGAGAGAAAATGGAGGGTGAAATGGAACCGGGAGAAGAACGGGGACCATCTAGCCTGGCGAGAATTTAGCCGCTCGACGGTCTGTAGGTACACCAAATTCTTGTGGTCAGTGTGAACTTGGAAGGGAAACGAGCCACCTCCAGGAGGTGTCTCCACTCTGAGAAGGCCAGCTTCATAGCTAGCAACTCCCTGTCCCCGATGGAATAATTTCTCTCCGTCGATGTGAAGGTCTTTGAGAAAAAGAAGCAAGGATGCTTCCGACCTTGAGCATCCTTTTGGAAGAGGACTGCTCCTGCACCGATGGATGAGGCATCCACCTCCATTATAAATGGTTTATCTACATAGGGGCGACGTAAAATGGGAGCGCTAGCGAAGTTTGACTTAATAGATAGGGAGACCTTGGAGACCTCCTCCAACCACAATTTGGGATTTGCTCCCTTCTTGGTGAGGGCTACCAAGGGAGCTACCAAAGTTGAGAAGTGGGGAATGAACTGGCAACAATAGTTAATGAACCCCATAAAGCGCTGCACCGCTTTGAGAGAATGGGATTCCTGCCAGTCCATCACAGCCTGTAGCTTGGCAAGATCCATAGCTAATCCCTGGGCGGAGATGATATAGCCCAGGAAAGGCAAGGACTCCTGCTCAAACACACACTTCTCCAACTTGGCATAGAGGGAGTTTGCCCTTAGGAAGTTGAAGACTTTGCAAACATCTCTCCGGTGGGAGTTTATATCTGGAGAGTAGATGAGAATATCATCCAGATAGACTACGACCGAGGTGGTAAGCATGTCCCAGAAAATATTGTTTTCAAAGTCCTTGAAAATGGCAGGAGCATTACAGAGCCCGAAGGGCATCACCAGACACTCGTAGTGGCCATCCCTGGTATTAAATCCCTTCTTCAATTCGTACCCTCTCACGGATGCGAATCAGGTTGTAAGCACCCCGCAGATCACGTTTAGTAAAAACCCTTGCTCTCCGTAACCTATCAAATAGCTCAGATATCAGGGGCAGCGGGTACTTTTTCTTAACGGTGATGGTGTTAAGACCCCTGTAATCTATGCATGGACGTGGTTCGGAAAAATAGAAGTGGATCCAGCTCACTCACAGGGCTTATTTAAAAATAACCAGTGATCAAGAGCTGTGTTGCTCGAAAAACGTATGGTCTCATTACACACCACCCCCTGTCATTGTTGTGCCATCTGAGATGTCTGTTTTGTCATTTTGAATTTTTTAAGGATCATCCAATAAAAATTTTCTAATTTTTAAATAAGCCCTGTGAGTGAGCTGGATCCACTTCTATTTTTCCTATTTCCTTGGACGCTGTGCAGCAGTGAGGAAGCCGTGCTCCTTCTTGTGCTGGGAATTACATCTCAGGGGTGAGCTGAATGTTCTCTTTTGTTCTTGCTTATGGACGTACTTCTCCATTCTTCTTCTGCACGAACAAGAACCCGGCCCCTGCAGGTGACACTGACTTCCTAATGAATCTTCTTACCAGATTCTCCTGGATGTACTGTGTCATTGCCTCCGTCTCTGGGAGAGATAGTGGATAGACTCAACCCCGGGGAGGCTCTGCACAAGGCAAGAGACATGGATAGAGTAAATGGGATGGTCTGATGCATTATCTGTGAGTGCAGTGTCGACCCATTTACCACTCGTATGGCCACTGGTTAGGCGAGCATCACCAGAAGAATTGCGTGCCGTTGGGCGAAGGCAGAAGACATAAAGTTGCCCTCCGCCCCGGAATCCATGAAAAGCTATACCGTATGAGTGGATGGGCCACTGGTAATTTTCCCCTTGAAGGACAGTTTGGAGGAAAACGTTGCTGTGTCTAGTGAACCACCTCCTACGTCACTAAACGGGGACGTTCTCCCAACCACTGAGGACATCTGGAGGCAAGATGTGCTGACTGCCGGCAGACATGACAGACCTTGAGTGCACGGGCAGTCCGGGACTTAGATCCCGCTCGTGACACCTCCATGGCCTCATGTGGCTCGGATGCCTGGACTGGAGATTCCAGAGGTTTGGCGAAGGTGGGAGCCAGCCGAAACCTCTGTCTATACTAGGTTCGCTCCAACCTTCGCTCATTAAAACGAAGGTCGATGCGAGTTGACACTGCTATTATCTCCTCCAATGTGTCGGGAATCTCCCTAGTGGCCAAAGTGTCCTTCACATGGTCAGCCAGTCCCCTCCAAAATACAGGAATAAGGACTTTGTCCGGCCACTCCAACTCAGATGCTAAAGTCTGGAAGTGGACGGCAAAATAGCTGACCATGGATGAGCCCTTTGTCAGTGCCAGCAGTTGGAGCGCCGTATCATGGGAGACTCGAGGTCCCCAAAAAACTTTTTCAGAGTGCTCAGGAACCGTGGAGCAATCTGTGTCAGGAACACTGTGCTGCACTTGCTCACTGAGTCAGTGTGCGTGTCCTGAGTAAGACAAACAGTGCTCAAAGATACCTGTGAAGTGCGGTAGCAGCGGTAAAAATGTGTGTTCAGACAAACAGGATCTGAAGCATGTGACTGCCAAGGGGCGGAGCCAGCCACAGGTCTTCCAGAGGAAGCAGGAGTAGAGAGAGATTGCTTCAGGCCAGATAGGACCTGAAGCACCTGACTGCTGGGGGTGTGGCCTAAGCTAAGGAGAGCTAGGAGCTGAAGGAAAACTCCTAGAAGGACAACTAGGGGGCAAAGTTACCAAGGGGTATAGACAGGGTCATAAACCATATCAGGCAGGGGTCAAAGCACGAGATAGCACAACAGTACCAAATGATTAGACAGAATGGATAGTCAGGACATAGCAAGAGATCAGTATACCAGAATGGGCAATTACACAGTACCAAGACAGTAGACTAACTCACAATGAAGAGACGGACCGGGTTAAAACCAAACAAGAAACAAAATGTCAGACACAAGGCACAGGCACGCAAGGGGTCAACTAACTCAGCCAAAGGAAAGAGTATAACTGACACCGGATCTAGGTCAATTGGCAACTAAATAGCTGCCCTCTGCCAGAGAGAGGCAGAAGCAATTAACCCCTGTCTGACCAGGACGGGACAAAGATAAAACCCCGTTCTGGATCATGACAGTACCCCCTCTCAACGGGAGGGGGCCACTGGACCCCAGGTTTCTCAGGATACCTTTCATGAAAGGCACGGACCATCTGATCCACATGAACCGATCGGGCAGGATCCCATGACCGGTCCTCCGGACCGTAGCCTTTCCAATGTACAAGATACTGAAGAGTGCGACGGACCAACCTAGAGTCAACAATTCGTTCCACCTCGTACTCAGACTGCCTATCTACCAAAACTGGGAGCGGGGAAGACAATGATCCCTCCCCACAGGACCCCACAGGTTTCAAAAGGGACCTATGGAAAACGCTGGGGATCCATAGAGAAGGCGGGAGACACAACCGAAAAGCCACCAAGTTAACGGCTTCTGTAATTTCATAAGGACCAATAAATTTAGGTCCAAGTTTCGCAGAGGGGACCTTGAGCCTTATGTTCTTAGTAGACAACCATACCTTATCCCCAACCTGGAACACAGGTCCCACGGAACGTTTTTTGTCTGCAAAAACCTTATATTTAGTCTGAGCCTTCGTAATGTTCCTTTGGACCTCCCGCCATAACTTCCCCAACCGATGGATTTTCTCATCCGCCCCAGGACACCCAAAGTCGAGACAGGAGAACTCTCCAAAATGTGGATGAAACCCATAGTTGCAGAAAAAGGGGGATATGCCCGTAGACTGGTTAATGCGGTTGTTAACCGCGAACTCGGCCAAAGGTAACGCAGTACTCCAATCATTCTGTCAGGCTGAGATCAGGCAATGCAGAATTTGCTTCAGAGACTGATTGGTCTGCGCAATCTGACCATTAGTCTCCGGATGATAAGCGGATGAAAAAGACAGACCAATACCAAACCTCTTACAAAACGCCCTCCAAAATCTGGAAACAAATTGTACCCCCCTATCAGACACCACATTCAGGGGAACCCCATGAAACCGCACCACATGCTCAGCAAACAATCTGGACAACGTTTCCGCATTACATAAAGCCGCCAAGGGTACAAAATGTGCCTGCTTACTAAACCTGTCCACCACGACCCAAATTACAATATTACCCTTGGAAAGAGGAAGATTGGTGATAAAATCCATGGACAAATGGGTCCAGGGTCTATCAGGAATTGGCAGTGGCACCAATTCCCTCGCCGGCCAGTTATGGGGGTTTTTCACGCAAGCACATACCCCACAAGCAGACACAAATTCCCTGACATCAGAGGCTAAAGAAGACCACCAGAATATCCTAGCGATGGCCCTCTGGGTAGCCTAGATCACTGGATGTCCACCTAGAACTGAGTCGTGGAACTCCCAAAGAACCCTGAGACGAAATTGAACTGGTACAAAAAGTTTATCCACCAACTTAGCCAGAGGGGCAAGAGACTGAGCTTCCTTAATCTCCCACTCCAACACAGTAGACACACCCGCCACCATCACCCCAGGCTGAAGAATGGAGGATGGAGGTTCAGGGGGAGACACCGGATCCAGATTGCGTGACAAGGCATCAGCCATGACATTTTTGGATCCTGGCCGAAAAGTGATGGAGAACTGGAATCGGGAAAAAAAAGCAACCATTTCGCCTGTCTAGGAGTCAACCTTTTAGCAGACTCAAACTAGGTTATTGTGGTCGGTAACCACGGTAATAGGATAGACAGCCCCCTCCAATAAATGCCTCCATTCTTCAAAGTCCAACTTCACGCCCAGAAGTTCTCGATTCCCAACATCATAGTTTCTGTCCTCAGGAGAGAACGTCTAAGTGAAAAAGGCACAGGGTCTCAAATTAGTCAAAGTGGCAGGTCCCAAGGACAACACCGCCCCCACCCCCACCTCTGAGGCTTCCACTTCAACAATAATTGGTTCAGACAGGTCCGGTTGAATAAGAACCGGAGCAGACATGAAACATTTTTTTAAAAACTGAAATGCTGCCACCGCTGTGGCTGACCAATTCTTGATATCAGCCCCCTTTTGAGTCAGATCTGCCAAAGGTTTAACTACCTGTGAGAACCCCCTCATAAACTTGCGATAATAATTTGAGAATCCTAAGAAATGCTGCAGAGCCTTCAAATCATGAGGTTGAAACAAATCGACAATGGCCTGCACCTTATTAGGATCCATGCGATAACCCTCAGCAGACACAATTGTTATGGTTGTGGTATGGAGAGGAGAGAGGTGCAACCCGGAGTGGACCCTCTGGGTCATGGCTCCAGAGCCCCTGCGAATGAGCTGGCCAGGAGGAGCCACCCCCTATACAGGGAGTGTTAGGGGCAGGCCCACAAGGGATGAAACAGTGACAGCCGGAGCCAAAGGGACGACTGGGTAGGAACTAGGGAATCAGAAGTAGAGAATCCGAGAGGCTACAACGGAGGAGCTAACAGTGGCTGCAGATCCAGAGGCAGGGAGTAGCCGGTTCAGACGGGGGACGGAGGCTGCAAGAGAGGGAGGTATAAGGTAACAAAAGACACAGAGCTCAGGGGAAACAATGCAAAGCACACATAGGCTAGGCAAGCCCAAAGAACCTAACGGAGATAGGAGCAGGGGAAGCGAGACACAAGAGCCAGGGAGACAGGGGCACAGGAGGAGCACTAGAGAAGGACACAGTAGTTGCTAGACACAGGACTGACAGGGTACACACAGAAGAAATAAAGGGCCTGAAGAATGGGCGAACGCTGGGCGAACGGTGGCCGAACGGACAGCAACACCGCAGGGTCAACAGGCGTCTTACCTGGGAAGACGCCGGGAAGATATGGCCGGTGGGCGCCGCCATGTTGGGGGCGGAGCCAGCGCGTCAGAGGTCCCATCAGTCTGAGCACCGGGTGAAACGTCGGGCGCATGCGCGCGGGACCGACATCTAGGAGGCCGGATATCGGGATATCCCGGAGCCTTGGGAGAACTTCCCGAAGATTACCAATGTGAGCCTGTTTATCAGGCGAGTAGGTAAGTATGTCATCCAAATACACAACCATAAAACGCCCAATAAAGTCAGAGCACACATGAGTGATGAAATTTTGGAAGACTGCTGGTGCATTGGTCAGACCGAAAGGCAAGTTCTCAAACAACCCTTCAGTAGTGAGAATAGCAGCTTTCCACTCATCCCCCTCCCAGACCCGGATAAAGTTATATGGCCCCAGCAGATCCAATTTCGAAAACCACTTAGCCCCAGACAACTGGTTGTACAAATCAGGAATAAGTGGGAGGGGGTAAGTATTTCTCAGTTATCTTATTTAACTCTTGAAAATCGAGGCATGGGCTCAAACCACTGTCTTTTTTCTTTACGAAAAAGAACCCCGCCACCATGGGAGAAACAGAAGGAAGAATGTGTCCTTTACGAAGACTCTCGGAAATGTATTCTTTCATACCAGCCCTCTCAGGACCCAAGAGGTTACACAAGCTAGCCTTGGGCAATTTAGCACCTGGAACCAGGTCAATGGTACAATCAAATGGGCGATGTGGTGGTAAAACTTCAGCCTCTTTTTCGGAGAAAACGTCCACATAGTCCTTTAGGTACTCCAGAATACCTTCCAGACCAACGGACGACACAGACACAGTAGCAAGACAACTTTCAGAACAATTAGATCCCCATTTAACAATATCCCAGGAACCCCAGTCAATAATTGGGTTATGTCGTTGCAACCAGGGAAACCCTAACACCAGGCCAGCAGGGAGGTTATCCAAAACAAAACATGACATACTCCTGATGAAGTGTCTAAACTCTGAGGGTAAATTCTTCAGAAACAAAACGGTGACCGTCCTTGGTGAGAGATGTAGAATCAATGGTCATTATTTTTATAGGAGTCTCCAACCTAACTGTCCCTAATCTACAGCTGACCACCAGCTTAGAATCAATCAGGTTCAATGATGACCCACAGTCCACAAAAGCCGAAGTAAGGGAAAAGCAGTTTTTAACACCAAGTTCAACCTTTAACAGTATCTTAGAAAATGAAGAAAGGGGTACCTGAGTGTCTGAGTGCCCTCCAAGATGATCACCCAGACTCAGCCGCTTGTTAGTCGGTGGGCAGGGGGACAGTCCTTTTTCCATTGTCCTGGATCACCGCATTAAAAACACAGATTTCTGAAACGCTGCTGTCTCCTTTCTTTCTCTTTGAGGTTGATAGCTCCCATCTCCATGGACTCCAATGTAGGACTGGCTCCCTGTTATGAATGGGTCACCGAGGAGAAAAAAGCAAAACAAGCTAAGCCACAGAAAACCAGAGTGGTTGGTAACTATGCAGATTGCAGATCCCTGATCTTACCACACAACTAGCAGTAGCCGTGGAGCGTGCCTACGATGAACCTAGACGCCTCGTCACGGCCGGAGGACTACATAAGCCTAAAGCAAGAAAAGGGAAAACTAACTGCCCCAGAGCAGACCCCAAAGGAATAGATAGCCCCCACACATGTACTGACGGTGAAACAAGATGAAGACACAAACACAGGCAGGAAAATAGGCTGAGCAAATGATGGGGCCCAAACTAACTAGACAGGAAAGAAAAGGGAAGACATGATCTGCAACCTGCAAAAAACCCTACAAAAATAATGTCCAACACTTCTGATAGCAAAATTAACCCTGAAGTCACTAGACTTCTCCCACTATATCAGCACTCTGAGATATTCTGAGACAGAGCAAAAAGAGACCGAACTAGTAAGGGACAAAAAGCCAATTGCCAAAATGATAAATAAGAGTGGAAATTCAGCTCAGCCCCCAGCCAGGGCTGGCAGACCACACAAAAACTGAAAAGACCAACAAAATCAAGTGTGAACATTAGCAGAAAAACTTAGCTTTAGATGACTGGAACAGAGTTGAAAACCAAGAGCTGACAAGCCAGAAAGAATCACCAGCAACTTTATAGGGCGTCGGCTGTCTTAAATCCAATCTGAGAATCCTGAGATCCAATCGTCATCCTCATTCTCAGGTGGCAGATCTCCACCGATCAAACCAGCCGCACCACCTCCCGTCACCACCAGAGGGAGTACAGAAGGGGAATTCACAACTGGTGAACCCGAGAATGAACTCACAACAGTACCCCCCCCTTGAGGAGGGGTCACCGAACCCTCATCCACGCCACCAGGCCGATTAGGAAGGGCCCGGTGAAAAGCACGAACCATTCTATTCGCAAGAATATCGGAGGCAGAGACCCAATAATTATCCTCATGGCCATAACCCTTCCATTTGACCAAATACTGGAGTCTCCGTCTAACCAAACGAGAATCCAATATTTTCTCTACCTCATATTCCACATTGCCTTCAACCAACACAGGGTCAGGAGGTGCTGCCACAGGAACCACTGGCTCCACAAACCTCTTCAACAGAGATTTGTGAAATACGTTATGGATCTTGAACGCAACTGGAAGAGCCAATCGAAACGAAACAGGATTAAGAATTTCCAAAATCTTATAAGGACCAATAAATCTTGGCTTAAATTTAGAACCTTCATAGGAATATTCTTAGACGACAACCAAACCATATCACCCACTTTAAACCGGGGACCAATGGTCCTATGCCGGTTGGAGAATCGCTAGGCCTTTTCCTGAGAGAGTGACAACTTATCCACCACTTGGTCCCATATCTGCTGCATTCTCTTAACCACAGTGTCCACACCAGGGCAGGACGAAGATTCCACTTGCCCTTTAGAGAATCGAGGATGAAACCCAAAATTACAGAAAAAGCGTGACATCATAGTGGCAGAACTAGCTCTATTATTCAGTGCGAATTTGGCCAAGGGCAAAAATGAGACCCAATCATCCTGATCAGCAGATATAAAACATCTCAAATAAGACTCCAAGGTCTGGTTTGTTCTCTCAGTCTGTCCATTGGTCTGGGGATGAAACGCAGAGGAGAAGGATAACTGAATTCCCAGATTGGAACAAAAGGCTTTCCAGAATCTGGAAACAAACTGAACTCCTCTGTCGGACACAATGTTCTCAGGAATCCCATGTAACCGAACCACCTGTTGTAAAAACAAGGGCACCAACTCAGCAAAAGATGGCAACTTTGGGAGTGGTACAAGATGGACCATCTTCGAAAATCTATCACAAATCACCCATATAACAGTCATTCTCTGAGAGAAAGGAAGATCAGAAATAAAATCCATTGAGATATGGGTCCATGGCCTCTTGGGCAGCGGCAAGGGCATCAGCAACCCACTAGAACGAGAACAAGGTTTAGACCGAGAGCAAGTCCCACAGGACTGTACAAAATTCCTGACGTCATGAGATAAGGCAGGCCACCAAAAGGACCGAATCACCAAATCTCTGGTACCAAAAATACCTGGATGACCAGCCAATGCAGAGCAATGAATTTCAGACATCACTCTCTTTCTCCACTGGTCAGGAACATACAATTTTCCCATAGGCCAACGCTCAGGTTTATCCTCCTGAAATTCCTCCAGGGCACGTCTCAAATCGGGCGAAATGGCAGAGAGAACTACCCCCTCACCTAGGATGGTTGTAGGCTCGGTCACACTAAGAGAATCGACAAAGAAACTCCTAGAAAGGGCGTCTGCCTTAACATTCTTAGTGCCCGGAAGAAAAGAGACCACAAAATTAAAACGCATGAAAAAACAAGGCCCATCTAGCCTGTCTAGGATTCAAGTGCTTGGCCGACTCCAGATAAATCAAATTCTTTTGATCGCTGAGGACCACAACTTGATGTCTAGCTCCCTCCAACCAATGAAGAAGTCACAGGGTCTTTTTGGGACAAAACAGCTCCTGCACCAATCTCAAAAGCATCTACCTCCATCTGAAATGGAAGTGAGACATCAGGTTGCCGTAAAACTGAAGCTGAAGTAAATCTCTGCTTAAGCTCCTGAAATGCTGAGATAGCCTCAGGAGACCAATTCAGCACATCAGCGCCCTTCTTGGTCAGATCAGTCAGTAGTTTGACAATACCAGAAAAATTACCTATAAATTTACAATAGAAATTAGCAAAACCCAAAAACTTCTGGAGGGCCTTCAAAGAAGTAGGCTGAACCCAATCATAAATGGCCTGTACCTTGGCCGGGTCCATTTCAATAGTCGATGGAGATAAGATAAATCCCAAAAATGAAATCGTCTGTACACCAAAGAGGCATTTCGATTCCTTAACAAACAGGGAATTCTCTCTCAAAATCCGGAACACAGTCCGGACGTGTTCCACATGAGAATCCCAATCACTAGAAAAGATCAAAATATCATCCAGATAGATGATCAAAAACGCCGTCTTCCATTCATCCCCGTGCTTGATACGAATAAGATTATACGCCCCCCTGAGGTCAAGCTTAGTAAACCAGCTGGCACTCAACTCTGGAGAATAAATCAGACATCAGAGGTAATGGGTACTGATATTTAACAGTCATCTTGTTAAGGGAACGATAATCAATACACGGTCTTAATGAACCATCTTTCTTGGCCACAAAAAAAAAACCAGCACCTAAAGGTGACGAGGATGGTCTAATATGCCCCTTCTCCAATGACTCCTTAATATAGGATTGCATAGTATCATGTTCAGGTACTGATAAGTTGAAAAGCCGACCCTTGGGAAATTTACACCCAGGCATCAACTCAATAGCATAGTTATAACTCCTATGAGGAGGCAAAGACGCAAACTTGCTCTCACTAAATACATCAGAAAAATTGGCTAGATAATCAGGAATATCATGAGACTGAGGAGAGGTGGAGAAAACAGGAGCGTCCCTAAGAACACACTGACAACCCCAACTCACCACAGACCCAGATTTCCAATCCAAAACTGGATTATGAGTTTGCAACCAAGGAAAACCCAGAACAATAGTATCATGCAAATTATGCAGCACCAAAAATTTACAATTTTCTTGGTGGTCTGGGGCATAGAATCATAGAATCATAGAAACGTAGAGTTGGAAGGGACCTCCTGGACCATCTGGTCCAACCCCCTGCTCAAAGCAGGATTCGCTAAATCATCCCAGTCAGATGTCTGTCCAGCCTCTGTTTGAAGACTTCCATTGAAGGAGAACTCACCACTTCTCGTGGCAGCCTGTTCCACTCATTGATCACTCTAACTGTCAAAATGTTTTTTCTAATATCTAATCTGTGTCTCCTCCCATTCAGTTTCATCCCATTGCTTCTAGTCTTTCCTTGTGCAAATGAGAATAAAGTCGATCCTTCTACAATGTGACAGCCCTTTAGATATTTGTAGACAGCTATTAAGTCTCCTCTCAGTCTTCTCTTTTGCAAACTAAACATTCCCAAATCCTGCAACCTTTCCTCATAAGACAGGGTTTGCTGTTGTGAGTTCATTTTCCCCTTCACTACTGAGGCCCGAGGAACTGGTGAAGAAAGGTAGTGAGCCTGATTATCAAACACCTGAGCCTGTTGATGATGACTGGCTGAGTGGAGTTACTGACTGGATATAAGGCTGCCGACGCCCTTCTGCCCTGCGGGTGACTTCTCTGTGGGATCCTTGGAGACCAGTCTGAATTCCTGCTCTTCTAAAGCTAAGTTTTCTGCTCGGCTTTTTGCATTTGTGCTTTGACTTTGTTTTGCTTTGTTTTTCTGGATTTCTGCCATTCCCTGCTGGGGTGAGCTGAATTCCTTTAGCTCTGTCTTCTGAAAATACCTGAGTGCTGATTTAGTTTTTGAAGCCTAGCTGCTTCAGGGTCTTTTTTCATATCAGCTTGTTGGCTTATGTCTTTGATAGGGTTTTGGCAGATTGCAGACAGCAACCTTCCTTTCCTGTTCTGTTTAGTTAGCTTGGGCCCCATCGTTTGCTCAGCCTATCTTTCTATCTGTGTGAGTGTTTTTTCATCTTGCTTCACCGTCATTATATGTTGGGGGCTGCCTTTTACTTTGGGGTCTGCTCTGGGGCAGTTTAGATTTCCTTTTCTGTCTTTAGGCTATTTAGCTCTCCGGCTGTGATCGAGGGGTCTAGGGCACCGTAGGAACCCCCCACGGCTACTGCTAGTTGTGCTGATAGGTTCAGGGGTCTGCAATCTGATAGTTGCCAACTTCTCTGGTTTTCTGGACGTAGCTTCTATTTTTGTGTCTGCCTCCTACGGTGACTCAATCATAACAGTTTGCAGACCGGTCACCATTCTGGTCGCTCTTTTCTGAACTTGCTCCAGTTTGTTGATGTCTTTTTTAAAATGTGGTGCCCAAAACTGGACACAATATTCCAGATGAGGTCTGACCAAAGAGGAGTAGAGGGAAATAATGACTTCACGAGATCTAGACTGTATGCTTCTGTTAATACATCCTAGAATTGCATTTGCCTTTTTTGCTGCTGCATCACACTGTTGACTCATATTCAGTCTGTGATCTATTAGTATACCCAAGTCTTTTTCACATGTGCTGTCACTTAGCCCTATTCCTCCCATTCTGTATATGCTTTTTTCATTTTTATTGCCCAGATGTAGTACTTTGCATTTCTCCCTGTTAAAAACCATTCTGTTAGTTACTGCCCACTTCTCCAGTTTATTTAAATCTTTTTGAATCCTCTCTCTCTCTTCTCTAGTATTAGCTATCCCTTTTAGCTTTGTGTCATCAGCAAATTTAATCAGTTTACCCTCAATTCCTTCATCTAAATCGTTGATAAAGATGTTGAACGATACAGGGCCCAGGACAGAGCCCTGTGGTACCCCACTTGAGACATTCTTCCAACTGGATGTGCAGCCATTTACGACCACTCTTTGGGTCCGATCACTAAGCCAGTTATGAATCCACCTAACAGTTGCCTTGTCCATTCCATACTTAGTCATTTTTTCAATAAGGATTGTATGAGAGACTTTGTCAAATGCTTAGCTGAAGTCAAGATATACTATATCTACAGCATTTCCTTGATCCACCCAATCAGTGATACCGTCATAGAAGGAAATTAAGTTAGTCTGACATGACTTATTAGTTACAAACCCATGATTATGGAGAGGGGTTCAAAAATTTCTTCTGCTATCTCCTTCAGTACTCTGGGGTGTAATTCATCTGGACCTGGAGACTTGAATTCATTTAGGTTAGCTAAGTGTTTCCTCACTATCTTTCTGTTTATATATATCCTGTATTCTTCTATTCCTTTAATAGGACAGTGAATAACAATTGATGTTACATTTCCTTTCTGAGAGAAAACAGATGCAAAATAGGAATTTAAAAGTTCAGCCTTCTCAACATCCTGTCTTACCATTTCATCATTTTCATCCTGTAAAAATCCTATAGCATCTTTGACTTTTCTTTTACTTTTGACATATCCCCAAAATCCTTTATTATTGCTTTTGACATCTCTTGCAAGCCTCAATTCATTTTCAGCTTTAGCTAATCTGATTTGTGCCCTGCAGGTTCTGCAGACAGCATTATATTCTTCTTTAGCACAAGGAAAGACTAGAAGCAATGGGATGAAACTGAATGGGAGGAGACACAGATTAGATATTAGAAAAAACTTTTTGACAGTTAGAGTGATCAATGAGTGGAACAGGCTGCCATGAGAAGTGGTGAGTTCTCCTTCAATGGAAGTCTTCAAACAGAGGCTGGACAGACATCTGACTGGGATGATTTAGCGAATCCTGCTTTGAGCAGGGGGTTGGACCAGATGGCCCAGGAGGTCCCTTTCAACTCTACGATTCTATGATTCTATGATTTAGATATGCCTCCCTCTTTCCATTTTATAAACATTTTTTTCTTCCTTTTTAGCATGTGCTTAAGTTCTGTGTTCATCCATCCTGGTTTCCTTAAATGCTTCCTATTCTTCCCTCTTTTCGGAATTGTTAACAACTGTGCTTTGAGAATTTCATTTTTCAAGATTTCCCATCCTTCCTGGACACTTTTGTGTTTAAGGATATCCAGCCATTGGATCCCTCCAATTCTCTTTCTGAATCCCTTAAAATCTGCCTTTCTGAAATCTAACCTTGACGTCTGAGTCTTCACAGGTCTTCCGCCTCTAGTTATCCAAAATTCTAAAATAGCATGGTCGCTACCTCCTAGGGTCCCAGCCACTTTTACCTCCTCAACCATTTCCTCCCTGTTTATAAGGATTAGATCTAAGGTAGCAGTTCCCCTTGTTTTCTCCCTTACCTTTTGGAAGATAAAGTTGTCAGCAAGAGAGGATAAGAATTTCCTTGACCTGTTAGTTTTGCCTGAGAGAGATTCCCAACAAATGTCTGGATAGTTGATATCTCCCATGACAACTATGTCATATTTTTTGGAGAACTTGGCCATTTGATGCATAAAGAGTTCATCCATATCTTCAGCTTGCACAGGCGGCCTGTAGTAAATGCCTACAATGGTGTCCTTTCCATTGTTCTGTCCTTGTAATCTTAACCAAACAGTTTCCACAGAACTCCCAGTCTCTGAAGCTTCAATCTCTGTGCAGATATACGCGTTTCTAACATACAATGCGACACCCCCTCCTCGTTTATCAAGTCTGTTTCTTGCAAATAAGTTGTATCCTTCTAGTCTTGTATTTCAATCATGTGTATTGTCCCACCAAGTTTCAGTGATTCCAATGACATCATATTTCTTTTCCTGTGTTAGTAGTTCCAATTCTTCTTGTTGGTTGCCCATGCTTTGTGCATTAGTATAGAAACATTTTAGTTTGTGATTGGTTTCTCTTTCTCTAATATTTTTATTAATTAGATTCTTTTGTCTTTGTTCTTCCTTTCCACTTCTAATAGCAGAGTTCTCAATAGCATTTGTCAGGTGTATGGCTTTTCCTGGTCTTTTGCTTCCCTTCCCATGTTGTTCTAGTTTAAAGCTCTCCTTACAAGTGTAGCAAGGCGACTTCCAAATACCTGCTTTCCAGTCTTCGTAAGGTGCACCCCATCTCTAGCAAGTAGTCCATCGTATAAGTAGTTCACTCCGTGATCCAGAAATCCAAATCGTTGCTGACGGCACCATCGACGTAGCCAGTTGTTCACCTGCAGAATCTTATTCCACCTCCTTGTTCCATGGCCATCCACTGGGAGGATGGAAGAAAAGACCACCTGCGCTCCCAGTTCTTTCACTTTCTTGCCTAAGTCTTCAAAGTCTCTGCAGATGGTTTCCAGGTCGTTTCTTGCGGTGTCATTTGTCCCCACATGTAGTAGCAGGAATGGGTAGTCATCTGTAGGTCTGAAGAGTCCTGATATCCTGTCAGACACATCTTTAATTTTTGCACCTGGAAGACAGCACATTTCTCTTGAAGTTATATCCGGTCTGCAGATAGCGGCCTCTGTTCCTCTCAACAGGGAATCCCCCATGACCACCACTCTCCGTTTCTTCTTCACAACATTTTTCTTTCTCCATCCAGGAGGACTCTGAAGGCGTACAAGGTTGCTGTCTGTTGGCAAAGTCTTATCCTGATGTATTTCTTCATCGTTTTCCTGCGTGAGAGCCTGGTACTGGTTTCTGAGCAGTATGGGTGCTGACTGCCTCCTGATCCTCCTGATTCTCTGGGTCACTTGTCTCCATTCCTCTGATTCTTCACGTGCACTTCGAATTTCTTCTCTTTCTGTAACATGAAGAGATAATTCTGCTCTGTCCAAGAACTCTTCACCTTCCTTAATGATCTTCAACGTAGCTAACCTCTCTTCGAGATTTTGCAACTTTTCCTCCAACAGGGACACAAGCTTGCATTTGTGGCATGTTAAGTTTGGCTTTTCCACTGGTAAATCTGTCAACATGTAGCAAGAAATGCAGCTCACCAAATGGCTCCTGGCCTCTTCCATCTTGAGATTTCTTAAAAACAATGAAAGATGAGCCAAAAATTCTCCTCAAGACTCTTCCCCTGGGCAACTGGGCAACCCGCATCGTCCCGGCAACCCGGCAACTTCCTGGGCAACCCGCATCGTCACGGTCATGATTTGTAGTTTTGCCCTGTCCTGTATTTTGTGTAATATGTCATTTAACTTTTCTCTGGTTGTATTTGCTGTAAATTAACCATGTCTCCTTCGCCCAATACTTTGCAATGTCTTGTGATGTACCTGGACCATAATCTAATTTAGGCTTGTGTCAACAGCTAGTGGAACTTTGGCTATTGTTTCCTAAGCAGAAGATAACCCACAATACACATCCTGTAGACTCAGTGGAGCCCTTACATTTCTAGAATCTTCTGATGGCCCAAACCATTGAATAGTAGGTGTGACCCCTACCCCCCTTCAGATGGGCTGATCCCAGGAGCCCTGACAATACATTCTTGTTTTAAGATCAGTTGTGATTTGAGTGCGGACGTGAAGGAGTCACAAACTGAGTTGAGGCCAGCTCGTGACGTCCGTGGGATTGTGTGGAATCCTGTGGACTATTGCAAGGATTATTGTTATCGCATCTGGCACAAGGACTATCATGAGGTGCCTGGATTTGTTTCCATAGTGTGGACTTATTGTGGACTTCTCATGGACTCCAAGGACATTATGGATATTTGATGTTGTATGCTCCCTGCCTTAATAAATCTCGTTGGATCGTCCCTCGGCCTGTTGTCCCTTCTTGCTCTGTCGTATACCCCGTCACAAACTGGTGGCAGCAGTGGGATCAGAGCAGAAGGAATGGAGGACAACGGCCCATCAACATCTGGAACCAGCACCGTAGAGTACAAGAACTGGACTGCGGTGAACCTACAAAGGCCCGTGAACTGGGAGTCAGCTACAAGGGACTCTCCAAGGAGCAGCTGATTGAGGCTTTGGAAGGAGTTCGCCTGCAAGATGACGCTGAGGAAGGATCCCCACAGCAAACGGAGGAAAGACTGCAGCCAGAGGTAAATACCCAAAAAAGTCAGTGGGTTGTGTGGTACGAGGTGGAGTTGGCATTGCTGGGAGAAGAGGCTACCATAGAAGATAAGAGGGAAGTCAAGCGCGGAGCTAATGAGAGGGCATTGCTGGAGAGGCAGATGGCATTGCTGGGAGAAGATGCTACCATAGAAGATAAGAGGGAGGCAATTCATAGAGCTCAAGAGAGGGCATTACTGGAGAGGCAGCTCGCTGTGGAAGCAGCTAGAAGCTCCAGACAGACTGTAGCCCCAGCACCCACCATGAGGGAACTCCCCAGAGTGTCCCGCAAAGACTTCAAGCCGTTTAATGAGGCTTCAGGTGACATTGAGGGCTTCTTCCAGGACTTTGAGCATCAGTGTCGATTAATGGAAGTCCCGGAAAGGGAGCGAGTCCGACATCTGGTGGGGCTCTTAGAGGGTGGAGCTGCCGCAGCCTATAGAGCTATGGACCCTCGGTGGAACTGTGAGTATGCGGAGATTAAACAGACTATTCTAGAATATTATACTGTGACCCCAGACACTTACAGGACCCAGTTCTGTACTTTAGCCTGTGATGAGGAAGTGTCCTTCAAGATGTATGCCCACAGACTCAAACAAATATGTCATCGCTGGCTGGAGGGAGAGGAGGCCTTAACTTGGGAGACCTTCCTCCAAGTCATCCTAAAAGAGCAGTTTTACTTCAAGTGCCCTGCTGAGATCCGGAATAGGTGCATGAAAGGAGACCAGCCACTGTGGAGGAAGCTGCAGCTCTAGCTGATGAGGCTCTCACCATCAAGCCTCAGTGGAAAAAACTACTACTCAGTGAAAAAAAAACTACCATCCCCCCAACGCTGACGGCCCCTGGTCCTTCGGCCTCCAATATTCACCATCCCACTAGACCATCAACTCATGGTGACCTTCGTGTGACTGTGCCTCGCATTACTCCTGCTCCACGTTTGGGACTACGACGTGGAGGAAGAATCCCAGAGCGCAGATGTTATAGATGTGGGAAGCCTGGGCATCTGCAATTCCAATGTCCAGGTGTTCGGAGGCAGGACAGCTACAGACCGCCTTTGCCTGTTCATTATCTACAGACACCCTCACCAGGAGAAGAGCTGGATTCAGTCCCTGATGACTTGCCAAGTGACTCTGATATCCTGGCTCCCCTAACCGGAGTCTATGGGGTGCGAGCCCCAGCCACCTGTTCTTCTGATCTTCAGCACAAACATCTACAGGAGGTCGTGCTGGATGGCCAAAAAGTTGTTGGCTTCCGTGACAATGGGGCTTTTCTCACCATAGCCGATCCCCGAGTAATTCAACCAGAAGCAATTCAAAAGGGACCAGGAATCGCCATTGAATTGGCTGGAGGTACCCAGAGATATATTCCAAGAGCGAGTGTGACCCTGGATTAAGGCTTTGGGGCAAAACAATGCGTGGTGGTTGTGATGAGCGGCCTCCCTGCAGACGTTCTTCTAGGAAATGATGTGGGAAATCTTCATTGCCACTTTGTCGGTGCGGTAACCAGAAGTCAAGCCAAGAGAGCAGCTAATGTGGACGTGTACAACCCATCCACGGAAATGAGGCCACCAGAACTGCCGTCACAGCCGGTGAGTGGTTCTTCTTGTGGGGACAATGTGAGTGTTACTTGGGATAAAGTTCAGTTTAGACAAGAGATAGATACTGACCCCACCCTAGCTAGTTTTAGAGCTCGAGCTGAGATAGGGCAGTTGGGGGAGAACGGGGAAAGAATTATCAGAGAAAATGGACTTCTGTCTCGGGATACCAATGCTGACTCCCTAGATAAGCCCTGGACTTATAGCAAACAGCTGATTGTTCCTCAGAAATACAGAATTCCCCTATTACACCTTGCTCATGACATTCCTACTGCTGGCCATCAAGGAAAAACCCGCACTGAGAGACGATTGACTCAATCTTTCTATTGGCCTGGGATTTCCCAAGCCGTAGCGCATTTCTGCCGAACTTGCGACATATATCAGCGTAGAGGGCGACCCGGAGATCACCCAAAGGCACCCCTGCAACAGCTCCCTAAAATAGAAGAACCCTTTCAAAGAGTAGCTGTCGATATCATTGGACCTCTGGCTAAACCAAGTAAATCTGGAAAGCAGTACATTCTCACTGTTGTGGACTATGCCACCCGATATCCAGAAGCTGTGGCCTTGTCAAGTATTTCTGCAGCCAAGGTGGCCGAGGCCCTGGTTACCATTTTCACCAGAGTAGGATTCCCCAGTGAGATCTTGTCAGACCAAGGCTCCCAGTTCATGTCAGAGCTGGTCCAGTGTCTGTGGCGCACCTGTGGAGTACGAGCGATCCGAACGACTCCGTATCATCCCCAAACAAATGGACTTTGTGAACGATTCAATGGCACTCTGAAGAATATGCTGAGGGCCTTCACTGACAGAGATTCAAACTGGGAGAAGTACCTACCCCATCTCTTGTTTGCCTATCGGGAAGTTCCCCAGGAGTCCACCGGGTTTCCCCCCTTTGAACTACTCTATGGAAGAAAGGTCCGAGGACCCTTAACCCTGCTAAAAGAATATTGGGAGGGACAAGTTGAAGACACAGGAGCCTCTGTTGTCCCTTATGTCCTAAAGCTGCGAGAAACCCTGGCTCAACTCGCTAGTTTAGCCCAGAGTCATGTGCGTATGGCTCAAACCAGACAGAAGACATGGTATGACC
This sequence comes from Dendrobates tinctorius, assembly GCF_039654945.1. Classification (NCBI taxonomy): domain Eukaryota; kingdom Metazoa; phylum Chordata; class Amphibia; order Anura; family Dendrobatidae; genus Dendrobates; species Dendrobates tinctorius. The sequence continues at coordinate 20,275,025 of NW_027361677.1, forward strand.
GTAAAGCACGCTATCGGGAGTTTGTAGAAGGACAACAGGTCTTAATGATTGTTCCCCATCGGCAGAATAAACTGCAGACAACATGGGAGGGTCCCTTCCGGGTTCTCAGAAAACTAAATGATACCAATTAACTTCTTGCTTTAGATGATCAGGGGCTAAGACAAAAGACTGTCCATGTGAATATGATTAAGGAGTACCATGACCGAAACCTTCCAATGATAGCAAGCTGTCGGCTAGCTTTAGAAGACGGTCAAGAGGATGAGGACTCCCTACCTGATCTCGTGGAAGCAGGGAGAGCCCCATCCACTGTGGAACAGGTTCCTCTGGGAGATCACCTGGATTCCTTGCAGAAAAAACAGATTCTGGGAGTGCTTCAACAGAGACGGGCTGCTTTCTCATCCCAACCAGGTTGAACCACCGTCACCCAACATCATGTGGACACTCAGGGTATCCGTCCCATACAACAGGTTCCTTACCGGGTACCTGAATCTGTTCGAAACACCATGCAGCATGAACTGGAGGAGATGTTACAGCTTGGGGTAATCCAGGCCTCCCATAGCCCTTGGGCCTCTCCTGTGGTGTTAGTACCCAAGAAGGATGGGAGTACTCGATTTTGTGTGGACTATCGACGACTAAACGACCATACCGTCAGCGATCCTTACCCAATGCCCCGTATTGATGAACTTCTAGACCGACTGGCTGGGTCCCGATATGTCACTACCTTGGATCTCAGTAAGGGATACTGGCAAATCCCTCTCACGGAGGAAGGGAGAGAACGGTCCGATTTTATAACCCCCTTTGGTCTGTATGAATTTCTAAGCATGCCTTTTGGAATGAAGAATGCCCTGGCAACCTTCCAGGGAATGGTGGACCAGATCCTCCGGGGATGTGATGACTTTGCTTGTGCCTACTTGGATGATATCGCGATCTTCAGCCAGACGTGGGAGGAACATCTGAATCAAGTAGCCATTATTCTTGACCTGATTCTTTCAGCCGGCCTAACCATTCGACCCGATAAATGCCAATTGGGGATGGGTGAAGTCCAGTACCTAGGGCATAGAGTAGGAGGAGGGAAGCTCCGTCCTGAACCTGCCAAAATCCAGGCTATTAGAGACTGGCCTGTACCCCAAACTAAGAAACAAGTTATGGCTTTTTTGGGCACTGCCAGTTATTACCAAAAATTTGTTTTGCATTTCAGCACTGTGGCCAAGCCTCTTACCGACCTGACCAAGAAAACGATGCCCCGGCTGGTGATCTGGACTCCAGCCTGTGATGAGGCTTTTAACCGGCTGAAGGACGCCCTGGTCTGCGACCCTGTTCTGGCTGCTCCAGATTACAAGAGGAGATTCATTGTGCAGACGGACGCCTCTGCTTATGGACTGGGAGCTGTCCTCAGCCAGGTGAATGCAGCTGGGGACGAACACCCCATCGCCTACCTTAGCAGGAAACTGCTGGACCGAGAAGTGGCCAATGCAACTGTTGAAAAAGAATGTCTGGCTGTAGTGTGTGCCCTTAGGAAACTAAGGCCGTATCTGTATGGACGAGAATTCACTGTCATTACTGATCACAATCCCCTCACCTGGCTGAACTGAGTCTCTGGGGACAATGGACGTTTACTACGATGGAGCCTGGCTCTGCAGCCCTATAACTTTACCATACAGTATAGAAGAGGCAGCCAACACCAAAATGCAGATGGACTGTCCAGGCAGGAGGAGCCCTGAGTCTGGTCAGCCATGCCTGTGTGTACTTAACAAGCGATCTGTAGAGGTCCCTAGTACGTACACAAATTGGGAGGGGAAGGGATTGTCATGATTTGTAGTTTTGCCCTGTCCTGTATTTTGTATAATATGTCATTTAACTTTTCTCTGGTTGTATTTGCTGTAAATTAACCATGTCTCCTTCCCCCAATACTTTGCAATGTCTTGTGATGTACCTGGACATAATCTAATTTAGGTTTGTGTCAACAGCTAGTGGAACTTTGGCTATTCTTTCCTAAGCAGAAGATAACCTACAATACACATCCTGTAGACTCAGTGGAGCCCTTACATTTCTAGAATCTTCTGATGGCCCGAACCATTGAATAGTAGGTGTGACCCCCTACCCCCCTTCTGATGGGCTGATCCCAGGAGCCCTGACAATACATTCTTGTTTTAAGATCAGTTGTGATTTGAGTGCGGACGTGAAGGAGTCACGAACTGAGTTGAGGCCAGCTTGTGACGTCCGTGGGATTGTGTGGAATCCTGTGGACTATTGCAAGGATTATTGTTATCACATCTGGCACAAGGACTATCGTGAGGTGCCCGGATTTGTTTCAATTGTGTGGACTTATTGTGGACTTCTCATGGATTCCAAGGACATTATGGATATTTGATGTTGTATGCTCCCTGCCTTAATAAATCTCGTTGGATCGTCCCTCGGCCTGTTGTCCCTTCTTGCTCTGTCGTATACCCCGTCACAGTCACCTGGGTCCAAAACTGAGGTTTATTCTCCGTCAAAGGAGTAGCATCAATACCCCTCAAAGGAATAGGCGTTCGCAGAGGGGTCATGGAAAAACCATAACGTTTAGCAAAGTCCAAATCCATCAGATTCAACGCTGCTCCTGAATCCACAAAAGCCTTGGATAAGGAGCAGATCAGTGTAATTGCCAAAAGAAACTTAGGTTGTATACTGCCCACAGCAAATGTGTGTGCAAAACATTTCTCTCATTTTGGGCAGACAGAAATAATATGAGAGCCGTCTCCACAGAAAAAGCACAGCTTATTACATCTTCTAAACTCCTGACGTTGCGCCCTACTGTAGACAAAACTCTATCACATTGCATAGGTTCAGACATTTGTCCAAAAGGTGGCAACTCCTCTCGTGTAGTTTTGCGTTCACGTAAACGCCGATCAATTTGAATGGCTAATGACAGAATCGTCAAGACCAGAGGGAACAGGAAATCCCACCATAGTATCTTTTACGGTTTCTGACAAACCCTTCCGAAAGAGAGCTGCCAAGGCACCATTATTCCTGGTAGTAAGGACCGCCCACTTTTGGAATTTTTGACAGTATAACTCTGCAGAATCCTGACCCTAGTTCAATGCCAATAGGGCTTTCTCAGCTTGATCAATAGCATTAGGTTCATCATACAACAACCCCAAGGCTTGAAAAAATGCATCCACATTAGTCAGAATAGGATCTTGAGGTGTCAAAGAAAATGCCCAATCCTGGGGATCGCCGCGCAGCAAGGAGATGACAATTTTAACCTGCTGTGCAGAGCTCCCCGATGAATTAGGCTTCAAGGCAAGAAATAATTTACAATTATTCTTAAAATTCAAAAATTTAGACCGATCCCCAAAAAACACATCAGGAGTAGGGATCCTTGGTTCAGCAGCATGTGAATTAGCGAGGTAGGCGGAAATTCCCCACACTTCAGCAGTGAGCTGCTCCACATGATCAGACAATTGCTTAATGTCCATTTAAAAAAAAATCCTCCTACAGCCCCAGAGAAAAAGAGGAAAAAATATACAGATATAAAAAAAAATTCTGACACTTCTTTTTTTTTTTTTACAATTCTTTCCTGCTTTTGAGTACCCTAGAATCTGCGGTATGGCTGGTGATTCTGTTATGAATGGGTCACCGAGGAGAAAAAAGCAAAACAAGCTAAGCCACAGAAAACCAGAGTGGTTGGTAACTATGCAGATTGCAGATCCCTGATCTTACCACACAACTAGTAGTAGCCGTGGAGCATGCCTACGATGAACCTAGACGCCTCGTCATGGCCAGAGGACTACATAAGCCTAAAGCAAGAAAAGGGAAAACTAACTGCCCCAGAGCAGACCCCAAAGGAATAGATAGCCCTCACACATGTACTGATGGTGAAACAAGATGAAGGCACAAACACAGGCAGGAAAATAGGCTGAGCAAATGATGGGGCCCAAACTAACTAGACAGGAAAGGAAAGGGAAGACACTATCTGCAACCTGCAAAAAACCTACAAAAATAATGTCCAACACTTATGATAGCAAAATTAACCCTGAAGTCACTAGACTTCTCCCACTATATCAGCACTCTGAAATATTCTGAGACAGAGCAAAAAGAGACCGAACTAGTAAGGGACAAAAAGCCAATTGGCAAAATACTGATAAATAAGAGTGGAAATTCAGCTCAGCCCCCAGCCGGGGCTGGCAGACCACACAAAAACTGAATAGACCAACAAAATCAAGTGTGAACATTAGCAGAAAAACTTAGCTTTAGATGACTGGAACAGAGCTGAAAACCAAGAGCTGACAAGCCAGAAGGAATCACCAGCAACTGAATAGGGCGTCGGCTGTCTTAAATCCAATCTGAGAATCCTGAGATCCAATCGTCATCCTCATTCTCAGGTGGCAGATCTCCACCGATCAAACCAGCCGCACCACCTCAAGTCACCACCAGAGGGAGTCCAGAAGGGGAACTCACAACTGGTGAACCCGAGAATGAACTCACAACAGCTCCCCTTCCACTGGAGAATAACGGGGTCTCAAACTGCATCACATTTCTCGCCCGCAGCCTGCGATCCATTCGGTCGGCCTGCGTCATAGCGTTCTCCAGAGAATCAGGAGGAGGGTGAAGTGCCAAGGCATCTTTCAGACATTCAGACAGGCCTGTACGGAACAAGCCCCAGAGGGTGGCATCATCCCAAAGGTCCTTAGCATCCCAGCATCTGAACTCTCAGCAAAACCACTCGGCTGAATGCTTCCCCTGATATACACTCATCACCATGTCCTCAGCCATACGCACCCGATCAGGCTCATCATAAATATGCCTCAGGGACTCAAAAAATACATCCACAGTCATTCTCTCAGGGGCAGTGGTAGGAAGGGAAAAATCCCAAGCCTGGGGGGCTCCCCTTAACAGAGACATAATGACCCCTACCTTCTGTCTTTCATCCCCAGAAGAGTGTGGTGTTAATGAGAAAAAAAGCTTACAGTTTAGCCCTCCTTGAAAACTTTAAATTCGGCAATTTAACCGGGGACTCACGGAAAACTAATGTAACAGCTCGAGCCCCTGTCCTGTGAGCACCAGATGATAAAGCCCCCAGCACAGTGTCAGCTATCAGCTGCTGAGACTGAGCCAGAACTCGTCCCCCATTAAGTTTCTGAGACATCTGAGTCAGGTGCTTTACCTGCTCAGAAAGAACGTGCATAGGATCCATCACACACACACAGGAAAAAAAAGTAGCAGCCCGTGGTCCACCGTGCAGAGATGTTATCTGCTGCCCAGTAATGGAGGACGCTATATGGCGGTATAATAGAAGAAAACACGTGGTTTAACGTCACCCGGTGTGTACAGAGGCGGACTCTGTTGCTTCATAGAACCGCACTACAGTGGAATATAAATGCCGTAGCCTGTTAAAGCTCACAGAGCTTGGCAAAGTGAGCACTAGTGTACAGTCACAGGACTCTGTCCCAAAAACACAGGGTTAGAGTCCCTCTAGACCCACTAAGCGCGTGGCATTGCACCTGCGAACACCACTAATAGATGCTGCCTACCGTGGAGTGCAGACCAAGTGCACAGTGGCGTAAAGGCAAAACCACTAATTGGCGTTGATGCTAGTCCCTGACTCTGCCTCCTACCTGCACTATCAGCCTATGCACTAACTGGCAAGGCTGAAGAACACATACGTACCAAGGGTAGGGGTTTCATAATGAGTCATTCACCAGAGACATTCATATGTGCATACAACACTCACTCCATATTGTCTATACTAGCACATGGCCTTTCGGCTATGCGATCCTTTTATAACCGCAGCCTTCCAGGACCTTCCTGATGGCCCAATCCGAGCTTCTTGAGGATCTGAGCATGTGACTTCTGACTACCAATGAGCGGTCGTCTCACGGGCATGCTCAGATGGAGAAAAACAGGGCTTAGTCCCAGGGGCGTCTGCTCGCCGCTGACTAATGCTGGATGCTATAGCTGAACCCGGGGCGGCAGCAGCAACCAATTGCATAGCATCAGCTTGAGCAAGAAGCTGGGACCGACATCTCTGCTGAGCAGGAACCTCTGCGACTGAAGAAGAACTGGAGACTGCAGCGGACATGGCTTGTGATTCCCCCAGTGCAGGGGTGGGAACTCAACGCCTAACACACACTCTTCTATACTAAAGCTGTGCACACATTTTCGAAAGCTGTTGGCCAAGAAAAGATTCAACCAGCTATCTTGCTCACTCTGCTGAGCGTTCCTGTGTACACTTTGAAAGAGCCATTCCCTGGTGCTGGTTTATTGCTTAGACAGCAAAAGGATCAACATCCCAAAATCAACCATGTCGGATCCTTATCTCCCCACATAATCATCTGCCCATGGCCCCCTATATATATATTAGACATAGATGGGTTCAGTTGACATTAGTCTACTCTTTATAATGGACATAACACTGACCAGGTTCAATGGAAAAAAAAAGTCCTCTCCCCTAACAGATGTCCATTTGTGTGTATTTTTTCCAGCTGGCTTACTGCTTTTGGCATTCTGATCAAAGACTGAGTGCATATTTAATGATGAAGATATTCTTTGGATTTCCATCAAATGTCAACAAAAGGGGTCAAGATGGAGATTGTTGGACATGTCATGGAGTTCAGGGACTTTGGTCATCTTTCTTTCATCGTTTTTGCTGCAGATTTCATCCATACTAGTGAGTGGGGTAAAATATGCACCAAAAAACGCACGTAACGCAGCAAAAAAAAAAACTGCCTATTTTACGCAATGTTTTTCCTGCCAAGAGATGCAGAAATTTCTGCACCAAATTCTTAATGTGTGCACATACCCCAAGGATACAATGACCTTTATTAAGGTGTGTGGAATTATTAGGCAAACTGTAAATGGGCCATAAAAGACATTTAGCTGACTGAAAAGTCAAAACTTGTTACCATGATACTGTTTAATGTGTGTATACAATTTAATGGGTGTTTCCACTTAACCTTAAAATTTGAACTACATCTGAGAACTGAGATTCATAGCCGCATTTGAACCTTAATTATGTAATGTATTAAATTCCCCCTTTCCTACTTATATTTATTTCCTAAACAGCGTCGGTACATGAAATTTTCTGCTTATAATCATACATTTTTTTAAATTGTATTTATATTATTTAATTTTTAATATACATATATATATATATATATATATATATCCTACAAAGATTATATCTATCTATGTATCTGTCCATCTATATGATTCTTGCTGTGACATCACAGTATAATCTATGTCACAATGAGGTGATGACATCATCACATTCTACATTCCAGTGTTACAGCCCATAGGAAATCACTGCCTCACAGACCCCCAACGGTGAGGGAGTTCCTTTTGTTTTTCGTGACGAACAAAGCAAAAATTGATTCCAAAATGTATAAAGAGAGAAGACGAGCCCAACTAGATTGGGTACTGAGAGAGAGGAGAGGATTAAATGAAGAGCAGGTATTATTATTCGCTTTAGGGCGAAAAGACATTACTTTACCGAACATGGACACTGACGCCTCTGAAATGGTGTCCAAGCGACAAAATCTAGAGAAAATGAGAAAGTCCAAAAGACATGAGATCCTTACAAAGAGAAGGATCATGGAGAACCTCATGGAGTCCCACTCTGCAGCCTCCGCTGAGCTTCAGAGGGCCATACTTATCTCCTTAAAAAAAATTGGAGATCTGGCCCCTGCAATAAGGATGAGGAATAAAGAAGCCGTCCTAAATAAGCGGAGAAACATCGGCGCAGATATAAAGCTGGACGAGGTTCTCCAAAAAACTCCAAGACAGGTCTCATCCAGATCTGAAAGGAAAGACATCCTGGACCTGCAAAGAGCGGCAGTCAAGAAAAGAATTCGGAACAGCAGAGACTGGGTTATCCAATGCAGGAGGCATCTGACCTATGCTACACCCATTATTAATGGGAATGGTGCACTATGGAGATCGCAGTCATCAGCCAAAACCATCAGCGTTTCTTCACCAGAAAGAGCAATGGATGAAGATGAAACAGGTAAGATGGAAACAGCTCAGTAGAATAAGACTGGGGGCGAGGGGGATTATACTCCTAAAATTATGTGCAGACCTCAATTATCAATGCTGACTTGTGGAAGAACTGTCCTTGTTACCCGTAGCAACCAGTCACAGTTCAGTGTTCTATAGAATGTTAAGAACCGGACTCTGTGCTGTGAATCGCTGCTATGGGCAACAGGGACATTTTTGCAATTAGACAGTAAACGAAACACCAAATATTCGACATTTCCTGCTGATGTATAGAGTTCTGTTTAAAATTGTAATATATCTTTTTTTTCAGTGGGCCGAGCTGTAGCTTTGAACGACACCATTTATTTTGTCTTTCAAGGTTTTTTTTTTTTTTTAAATTAGTTTGGTAAAATTGTATAGAAAAAAGGGATTCTGACTTTTTTTTTATTGTGTTAATTGTGTGATAGAAATGACCTCACAAAATAATTCTCCATGTCAGATACAATTCTGGTAATGCCCAATATGCATACGTTTTCATTTTACTAAAATGGTGAAAGAAAATTAGAAGTGTAATAGGAAAAAAAACAAAATTGGTTTATGTCGCCATATTCTGAGACATTGTAACTTTCTGATTTTTACAAAAATGCAATTTTGGTATTTCCATTTTTTTTCTCATTTCAGTATTTACTGTTTCGGAGAATTATTTGTATATTGTTGTATATCGGACTTATACTAATGGAGTTATCCTAGTTATGCTTATTTTTCATTTTTTTATTATTGTTATTATTATTATTATTAATTGGGAAGGTTAAGTAATTCAAACTAAATTTTTTAATTTTTTTTTTTAAAAACTTTTTTTTATTTATTTCAATTTTTAGTATTTTTAAAAGACTTGACCCGGAGATTTTCTGATCTCTTGTAATGGGACTGTATCGCTGTATATAGCTTTAGTGACGTTCTCATATGAAATTAAGCCAGGCTGGTCTTAACATTTGGATGAAAGTAAAAGATAGGGCCCATATAGTCATTACAGCCAATAAACCCCTTGCAGTTGTGTCCTGAGGGGACTAATGGGTGCTGGTGCGCACAAATCGGCATTCACTTAATTTAAGTAGCACTGTTTGCAATGAAATAGTAATACTGAAGCAATCGGAGTGTGATCCAGTCGTGGCAGTTATAGGCAGGTGGCAGCTATGTAATACAGCTGGTGTTAGCCTGCTGAAATGCATGCTCAGCGCCTGAGCCCGCATTTAATAGAAAGTGTATTTCCATTATTTGTTCTCAAAGAGATTAACAAATCCTATATTATCTCAGCAGGTGCAAACGATATGATGACCTCTGACGTAGCAGATGCGAAAGCAGAAGACTTTGGTGATGCCAGCTCCCCTGTTTTACCTGTGAGAGAATTGGTTAAAATTCAAAATCCTATTGACCTTCACAGACTTGATTTACTCACTAATATTGGAAGAGGATGCTACGGAAAGGTAAGAATGAATTTATACTACTCTGTGCTTCCCAAAGTATTCTCCACCAGATACACAGAATGGTATAAATATTCATTACAGGATCTTCATATGTAATGATAATTGGGATACACCAGTGATCCATTACACAGATCCCTAGAATAGATGAGAGTTTTGTCTGATCTTCTGTGATTTTTCTCCAGGTCGTCTTGGCATCAGATCGGGTCAGCAAAGAACTACTAGCCCTTAAGATCATGGAAAAGAGTTGTTGTGATGAGGAAACATTCTCTACAGAGTTAAAGGCCCTAAGTATTGGCGCTGACTGCCGCTTCATAACATCTCTGCGGGGCTTTGTAGAAACACCACAAGCATATATAATAGCCATGGAGGCAATGGCCGGAGGAGATCTGTTTAGCCAAATGTTAGAATCGATGAAGTTTGATACAGAGACAACAAGGTAAATGTCTTAGGCTGAATCATAATAATCTGTTGCCCGTTCAATATGGTCCTAAAGTGTGTGTAACCACTGATCCATCCTCTACTTTCTTCTCCACAGACGCTTTGCAGCAGAAATGGTTTGCGGAATCCAGTTCCTCCATGAACACGGCGTGATACATCGGTAATCAGTTCATCTTCATAAATCTATGTTGTCACCTTACATATCTATTGTAGAAAGTTCTTTTGATGAATTTTCCTCACCATTAGTGTCTGCTCCTTTTCCCTGCAGTGACCTGAAGCCTCATAACGTTCTCATTGATGGAACTGGACACATAAAAATCTGTGACTTTGGCACTTCAGCCGTGAATGTGGGCAAGGATGACGTCTTGGACGAAGTTGTAGGCACGAAGGGTTACATTGCGCCTGAGGTAAGGAACATCCCTTAATGATTGATGCCGATAGTAGGATTGAGTACTAATCTGAGTATCCTGCTCATATCTCATCACAGACCGGTCCTCATAGGCTCTGTGTGTAAATCCCCTCCCCGGTATATTCATCTCATCTCCTATCTTATATTCCTACAGGTATTGGATAGAGAAGGCTACAATCATCTGGCGGATTCCTTTTCATTTGGTGTCATCCTGTACATGATGATTGTGGGGACGTGTCCATTCTATAACAGTGGCGATATGGATGACTACCATGAGTCTTTGGACAACGTCCTATATTTTCCACCCTGCATCTCCATCGATGAGCTTGACATCCTAGAAGGGGTAAGTAGGAATAGGTGAAGAAGGATGATGGTAAATTATAAGGAAGGATAGAGGACATGATGCTGACAGTCCATAGACATTGTGTAATAACGTATCAATAATAATACACAATATAATGATTAATGGTCTCTCTCATCTTCCAGCTTCTCTGCAAAACTCCATCTACTCGTTATGCCATAACATCGTCCATTAGAGAGCGCCCATTCTTCCACTCCATAAACTGGAGCGACGTGGAGTCCGGCAGAGCCGAACCACCGTTCCATTATGAAGATGTAAGTATAGCACATAGGGACATCCATAGTGTTACCTCTGCCCAGTAGCACACATACCCACCATACACCTCATCATTATATTCTCCAGTATACAGTATATTTGTGAGGCGCCAGTTCTAAGAAATGTAAACTTCTCTTCTTAAAAATGAGAAAAGCAGCGCTCACCTTTAAAAATCACTTTTTCATTAACGTCCTTTAAGACATATCATCAGTAGAAAGAGAAGGATCAGGTGCAGCTGTTCAGAGAGACCAGCCGATATGTTCTACAGGACATTAATAAAGGAGTATTTTTATATGGCGAGTGACGCTTTTCTTCAATTTTGGCCTGCAATTGTTTCCCCAGTTTGGTGTCTATTAAACTGAGCTTCCCTGTGGTTCACGCACACTTTTTTAAATGTGCAACCTGCGATATTGTGATCTCCGCCCAGACTTTATGATGGTGTCGAGTCGCTTCAATTTCTTTATTTTGAATATATTTCTTTTCTTACAGGAGTAATAGGCTGATATAAATCAGCCCCATTCCAGCAACATCGAGGAATGAAGCTTTAACTAATCGGATGAGACAATTACCTGGACTTTCTAATTTACCGGACTGTGACAAATACTACAGAGCTTCCACCACATTAACAGCCACGTAGATTCGAGCACCAAACATCCAGGGATGTATTCCGATCGCCATATTTGGGGTCAGGAAGGAATTTTTTTCCCCTTAGGATATTCCAACAACAAGTCCTCGGGGTTATTTTTCGCCTTCCTCTGGATCGAAATGGCAAGTAATCAAAGGCTGGAATTGAAGGACTTCTTTCAGCCAAACTTGCCGTTTGGTTGACTCATGTACACTGTGGTGGTAAGGACAAGACTACTGGATATGGACAGAGAAGGTAGCGGCTGCTCCTTCTCCACTGGATATAGACAAAGAAAAGGCAGCGGCTGCTCCTTTTCCACCGGATATTGACAAAAAGAAGGCAGCGGCTGCTCCTTCTCCACTGTATATGGCCAAAAAGAAGGCAGCGGCTGCTCCTTCTCATACTTGGCCATAGGCCGGAGTCACACTTACGAGAAACTCGCTTGAGTCTCGCGTCTCAACACACGGCACTGCCATCAGCACTTGGACCTTAGCACTCAGCTGCATAGAAACACACTCCGCTCCTGAGTGCCTGCGCCAATTGTGACCCCAGCCATATACAGACACTACCGGGTCATGGACAGAATGAAGAAGCGGCTGCTCCTTCATCTACCTGTCCATGGCCAGACAGAAGGCCATATGGTTGATCACGGTGCTGTAAGACTCCAGGAAAATTCCATCTACACAGATCACACGTCACACATCCCTGCTCTTCTCCTCTCCATCGTGTGTGATCCAGACCTGGATGTGCAAAAACAGCACAAGTGCAACCAAAGGCCGAGGAGCGGAATCATCAACATCTGCTCCTTTCTATAGAAAGCTTCTGTATCTACAGACTTTCTTATTCCATCTTTGCATATTAGTAACAACTTTTATGCAAAAATAAATATATTGAACATCTATGCTGCTTCTAGATGGATTCTTCTGATATACAGACCTGCTTCTTGGTATTTTTATTAATATCCTGATGACCTAATGTAAATGTGGAAGGGGCTGAATACCTCTCATAAGAATTTCTGCATACAGTAAAATATTTAAGTTCTAAAAAGAGATGAGTGAATTTAATCTACTCAACTTTACAAGTATCCTCACTTACTGCTCTCCCAGTAGCATAACTTCTGTAGAAGCAGAGGTTGAAGTCGCCCCAAGCCCCTCACTCAGACGGGCCCTCCCAAAGCTTAACTTATCGGTGAGGGCAGCCAGATGATACAGAAAGACTTGATACAGAATGGTAGGGGGTACACTAGATGAGCCCTGAGATAAGGGGGATAGAGCGACGTGATGAAGTCTGAGAGCGACGTGATGAAGTCTGTGACTCTGAAGTATAAGGTTCTCAGTGCTCAGAGACATGGCCGAGGTGAGGAAAGCTGAACCTGACCACCACTCAGCAAGACACAGAAGGGGAAATATCAAGACTGAGCCAAGAAATATCTGAAGACAGATTTTTTAAAGGTTTCATGGACTGATAAGATTAGAGTGACTCTTAATGGACCAGATGGCAATGGTTTTAGAAGTAACTGGTACAAACATCTATTTGGACACCAGCAAGGTGAAGGTGGGGAATAGCTATGGGTTGGGATTATTAATGATGAGCTTCATGGACCTTTTCAGGTGGCAGAAGAACTTAAAATCAAGTCGCAAACCTATTATTAGTGTTTAGAAGACTCTTTCTTCATACAGTGGTAGAGGAAAAGATCTGTACATTTCAAGAAAATTATGATTGTTCTGCAGGACAATGCTCCATCGCAGCATCAATGTCTCCACTGCTTGGCTGCCAGTAAAGATGAAAGAATAATGACACAACACCTTCCTCACCCGACCTAAACCCTTATGAGTAATTGTGGGCCCTTCTTAAATGGGAGATTTACGGTGAAGAAAAACAGACACATTTCTGAACAGTATAACACACAAAAATGAACTGTAACCTTCAATTTAAAACAGTGGTCAAGTTCTGAGAAAAGATCCATGATAAAATTATTTTTAATGATTAAAAATGAAAAATAAAAACATAATTATAAGGAGAAAATTTCATGTAAGGGAAGCAGTTTAGGAAATAAATATAAGTAGGAAAGTGGGAATTCAATATATTACAGAATTAAGGCTCAAATGCTGCTATGAATCTCCATTTCCAGATGCAGTTCAAATTTTAAGTGGAAACACTAGTGAGGAGCGAACGTGCTCGCCACTACTCATTACTCGTCTGAGTATCACTGTACCGAGCATTTTTGGGAGCTTTTTAGAGCGCCAATTAACATGCAGGGATTGTCAGCCATTCACTGTAATGCCGCAGCCATCTTTGTTGTGGCCTTACAGTGATTGGCTGGCCGCACAGCGTCATTAGATCTACTAGAGACCTGACGCTGCCCTGCTCGGCGCATTCAGCTCCGGATTCAGACTGTCTAGAGAGAGCTGCTGCTGAGATAGGGACAGATTTGTGCTTTTATGAGTTAGTGTGGTTCTACCTTTGTTCAATCCACATATCAATCTAAGCCAACAGTCCTTTTAAGGACTAATTAGTGGGTATATAGACTGCAGTGCTAGGTAGGCAGGGGAGTCTATGTGCGCATATCCACATCAGTGCAAGGCATGTAGGCACTGTATGTGAGTAAATAGATCTCACTGCATACATCAAAAGGGTCCATTACTGTCTGCTGCTGCCTATTATATACGCTGCTCAAAAAAATAAAGGGAACACTAAAATAGCACATCCTAGATGTGATGTGAGACTATGATAGATCTCCTGGAGTGGACCCGCTGGACCGTGGCAACGAACCCCCCACGGGCGAGCTGGCCAGGTGGACCACCCCCTATACAGGGAGTGTTTGGGGCAGGTCCGCGGGTAACTATCACCACGGCAGCTGGTACCCAGAGGGAGTACAGGAGGGCCGACAAGAGACCGGAGATGCAGGCGGAAGACCTCCCCTGGAACAGGAACACGGTTGGCGGGCAGATCGGGAGCACGGCCGAGACGGAAGGAAGAGGACACCAACTAGACAACACAGCCAGAGGACCGGGACAGACCGGAACGCGACCTTGAGCTCCAGAACCTAGGAGAGAGGACAGCGGTAAGATGGGACAGCTTAGCGGCAGGAAGGACACAAGAGTACGCACAGGGACAGGGGCCAGAATCACTAAGCAGGGCATCAGTGATAATCAGGCACCGCCAGTAGGAAGAGGCGGCCTGATATAGGGTGTCGTAGCAGGAGTTCCGGGTCATGGCCCCTCACAGAGCTGGGAGGGGAGAGCGCGCGACCTTAGGAGGGATAGGGAGCGCGCGTGCGCCTGACACCAGTGTGCGCGCGCCCCCGCTGCGGAGCAGGAAGCTGGCCTGGGGTGCTCGCCCGACGAGGCGCAGGAGATCGGGCAGAAGCAGGCGCCGGGTCCGTGCGACGGAGGAGGGAGGCCCGCCGATAGGATCGTGGGAGCCGGGACCGTGGCGTGGAGACCACCCAAGAGTGCGGCAGAGGAGCAGGTACAGGCGGGGACCGCGGCGGCAGCAGCGTGACACTAGATGTCTCTGAATGAAATATTCCAGTTGCAAATTTTTATTCATCGCATAGTGGAACGTGTTCAGAACAATAAAACAACAATTATCAATGTAAATCAAAATGAATATCCCATGGAGGTCTTGATTTGGAATGATACTCAAAATCAAAGTGGAAAATCAAATTACAGGCTGATCCAACTTCAGTGGAAATGCCTCATAACAAGGAAAAGATGCTCAATATTGTAGGTGGCCTCCACGTGCCTGTATGACCTCCCTACTAAACAATACCTGGGCATGCTCCTGATGAGGCAGCGGATGGTCTCCTGAGGGATCTCCTCCCAGACCTGGACTAAAGCATCCGCCAACTCCTGGACAGTCTGTGATGCAACGTGACGTTGGTGGATGGAGCGAGACATGATGTCCCAGATGTGCTCAATCGGATTCAGGTCTGGGGAATGGACAGGCCAGTCCATAGCTTCAATTCCTTCATCTTGAAAGAACTGCTGACACACTCCAGCCACAAGAGGTCTGGCATTGTCCTGCATTAGGAGGAACCCAGGGCCAACCGCACCAGCATATGGTCTCATAAGGGGTCAGAGGATCTCATCTCGGTACCTAAGGGAAGTCAGGCTATCTCTGGCGAGCAAATGGAGGGCCCTCCAAAGAAATGCCAACCCACACCATTACTGACACACTGCCAAAACGGTCATGCTGAAGGATGTTGCAGGCAGCAGATCGCTATCCACAGCATGTCCAGACTCTGTCATGTCTGTCACATGTGCTCAGTGTGATCCTGCTTTCATCTGTGAAGAGCACAGGGCACCAGAGGCGAATTTGCCAATCCTGGTGTTCTGTGGCAAATGCCAAGCGGCCTGCGCGGTGTTGGGCTGTGAGCACAACCCCCATCTGTGGACGTCGGGCACTCAGACCATCCTCATGGAGATGGTTTCTAACCGTTTGTGCAGACACATGCACATTTGTGGTCTGCTGGAGGTCATTTTGCAGGGCTCTGGCAGTGCTCCTCCTGCTCCTTCTTGCACAAAGGTGCAGGTAGCGGTCCAGCTGCGGGGTTGTTGCCCTCCTACGGCCCCCTTCACGTCTCCTGGTGTACTGGCCTGTCTCCTGGTAGCGCCTCCAGCCTCTGGACACTACGCTGACAGACACAGCAAACCTTCTTGGCACAGCTCACATTATTGTGCCATCGTGGATGAGCTGCACTACCTGAGCCACTTGTGTGGGTTGTAGAGTCCGTCTCATGTTACCTCGAGTGTGAAAGCACAACCAACATTCAAAAGTGACCAAAACATCAGCCAGAAAGCATTGGTACTGAGATGTGGTCTGTGGTCCTCATCTGCAGAACAACTCCTTTATTGAGGGTGTCTAGATAATTGCCAATAATTTCCATCTGTTGTCTATTCCATTTGCACAACAGCATGTGAAATTGATTGTCAATCAGTGTTACATCCTAAGTGGACAGTTTGATTTCACAGAAGTTTGATTTACTTGGAGTTATATTCTGTTGTTTAAGTGTTCCCATTATTTTTTTGAGCAGTGTATATACCTAGCTGCAGGTATCCGTGGCTAGGAATAATTTTTTTTTTGCACCTGAATCCTGCTAATTTTATTACAAAGCAATCCAGAGCCCCCTGTTTTTCTACATTTATTTGCTTGTTCACACTGCAGACTACAGCCAGATCATTTTAATACAACAGCGTGAAAATCCAGCAATTTAAAACGGCTTTGTCTGTCCCAGGCCTCACACCTGAGTGCGCAGAAAATTCTGGCCTTTTGTGTGGTACTGTAGTAGTTTTTGGAGTGTCTTACAATAGTTTTGGAAACCATTTTGCGGACCAAAAAATATTTAGATAACATAGAAACAACTGCAGAGAGTTTACATCTCCATAATTATTATACGGAAAAATCGTAAAGAAAGAGGTAATGAAGAAAAGAATAATGCCCAAATAATGCAAAAAGTGCCAATAGCTTTATTCAGTACAAATAGGGCAAATACAAGTGTCTACAATAAATACCAGGTGAAACATATGTAATAAAAACCAGTGGATAATAATGCAACCATGGTGTGACAAACAGGCATGTAATTTAGAGCAAGCAGGGATTAGTTATAATTATGGTAAAAAGTACCCATGCGTTCCCTGATCGCAATATTCAGGGCAGACAAAGTTAAGCCCAATATAGAGTGGGAGGGACAGCATATGTACCTATATATCAAAGGGAAGGGGCTAAACTGAAGTCACGGAAAAAACAGAAAAACACCCCCTTCATGTAATGACAAGAGGGAAAAGAATTTCATGTACAATTGACCGCAGAAGCAAATTTTAGGCCATGCCCCCGACCACACCTATTTCTATTTTCACAACTAGTCACACCCATGTCCACTCCCAGTCGCACCCATTTAGCACTGATGATCACTCTGACTGCTATTAGGGGCAAAGTGGCTGGCATTATGGGCAGAGTGGCTGGTACTGTGGGCACACTGACTGGTACTAAGGAAAAGAAGGAAAGAAAATAGAGAAAGAAAGAAAGGAGAGCGAGAAAGAAAGAACAGAGAGAGAGAAAGAAAAAGAGGGAAAGACAGAACAGAGAATGAGAAAGAAACAGAGAGAAAGAAAGAACAGAGAAATAAAGAAACAGAGAGAGAGAAAGAAGGAAAGAAAGAAATAAAGAAAGATTTTATAAAGATACTATAGCAGCCCGACTCTCACTGAAGTGCCCACCTGAGCCTCCCGATGCAGGACATATCATGATCCGCTTACATGGCCGGCATCCCTGATTCCAAGGCGATCCTGCTGTCCGCACTGTCAGAGGAGGACACGGTGATGGATCTGAAGCATTCCTGGCTCTGTCACAATCTCTTCATGAAATTACCTCTTTTCCGATCAGCTTGCAGCACATCACTTCCGGTGGAACGTCATGTGCGAGTTTTAAAGTGCTCCTTGGGACTCCGCCGTGTACTCCTGTGTCCGTGGGAAAGACCCACTTTGTATGCCTCGTACACACTTGGCTCCGCTCCGTACATCTACTACACATATGGCTCCACTCCGCACACACGGCTCTGCATACCCCATACACACGCGGCTTCGCTCCGTACACCTCGCACACGCGCGGTTTTGCTCCATATCATTGTAGGCTGCGGTGTGTCTATCTGGGACGGCGAGAATGTTGTTGGTGGATGCGGGGGGCGTGGCGGCTCAGTGCAATGCGGGAAAAATACCGTCCTGGGCGGGAAGCGGGAGGGGGGTGTCAAAAACGGGACTGTCCCGTGGGAAACGGGACTGTCCCGCGGGAATCGGGACGCTTGGGAGCTATGTTGTGTAGGTGAGGTAATACAAATCCACCTATAACATGGACCATATTTGGCCGTGCGGCCATGCGATCCTTTTATAACTGCAGCCTTCCAGGACCTTGCTGATGGCCCAATCAAAGCTGCTTGAAGACCTGGGCATGTGACCTCTGACCATCTCTCAGGCATACTCAGATGGAGAAAAGCAGTACTTAGTCCCAGAGGCATCTGATCGCCGCTGACTTATGCTGGATGATATAGCTGAACCTGGGGCGGCAGCAGCAACCAAACACATAGCATCAGCCTGAGCAAGACGCTGGGACTGACGTCTCTGCTGAGCTGGAACCTCTGTGGCTGAAGAAGAATGGGAGACCGCAGAGGACATGGCTTGAGATTCCCCCGGTGCAGTGACGGAAACTCGACGCCTAATATTACCCCTGTTATGAATGGGTCACCGAGGAGAAAAAGATTAAACAAGCTAAGTCACAAAAAAAACCAGAGAGGTTGGTAACTATGCAGATTGCAGATCCCTGATCTTAACCACACAACTAGCAGCAGCCATGAAGCGTGCCTACGATGATCCTAGATGCTTCGTCACAGCTGGAGGACTAAATAAGTCTAAAGCAAGAAAAGAGGAAAACTAACTGCCCCAGAGCAGACCCCAAAGGAAAGACAGCCCCCACACATGTACTGACGGTGAGACAAGATGAAAGCACAAACACAGGCAGGAAAATAGGCTGAGCAAATGATGGGGTCCAAACTAACTAGACAGAATAGGAAAGGAAAGACACTGTCTGCAATCTGTCAAAAACCCTACAAAAATAATGTCCAACACTTCTGATAGCAAAATTAACCCTGAAGGCACTAGATTTCTCAATTATATGAGCACTCTGAAATATTCTGAGACAGAGCAAAAAGAGGCCAATCTAATAAAGAAAAAAAACAAATTGGCAAATACAGATAAATAAGAGTGGAAATTCAGCACAGCCCCAGCCGGGGCTGGCTGACCACACAAAAAACTGAATAAACCAACAAAATCAAGTGTGAACATTAGCAGAAAAACTTAGCTTGAAATGACTGGAACAGAGCTGAGGACCAAGACCTGACAAGCAGAAGGAATCACCAGCACCAGAATAGGGCGTCGGCTGTCTTAAATCCAGTCTGAGGTTCCTGAAGTCCAATCGTCATCCTCATTATCAGGTGGCAGATCTCTACTGATTAATCAGCCTCACTACCTCCAGTTACCACCAGAGAAAGCATGGAAGGAGAACTCACAACTGGTGGACCGGAAAATGAACTCACAACAGTACCCCCCCTTGATAAGGCATCACCGAACCCTCATCCACGCCACCAGCCCGATCAGGATGGGCCTGGTGAAAAGCACGAACCAATCTATTGGAATGATTACCAGAGGCAGAGACCCAAGAATTATCCTCCTGGCCATAACCCTTCCATTTGACAATATACTGGAGTCTCCGTCTAACCAAACGAGAATCCAATATTTTCTCTACCTCATATTCCACATGGCCTTCAACCAACACAGGGTCAGGAGGTGCCACCATAGGAACCACTGGCTCAACAAACCTCTTCAACAGAGACTTGTGAAATACGTTATGGATCTTGAACGTAACTGGGAGAAGGAATCAAAAAGAAACAGGATTAAGAATCTCCAAAATCTTATAAAGGTCCAATAAATCTTGGCTTAAATTTTGGAGATGCAACCTTCATAGAAATATTCTTAGATGACAAGCAAACCATATCACCCACTTTAAACCGGGGACCAATGGTCCTATGCTGGTTGGAAAATCGCTGGGCCTTTTCCTGAGAGAGTGACAACTTATCCACCACTTGGTCCCATATCTGCTGCATTCTCTCAACCACAGTGTCCACACCTGGGCAGGACGAAGATTCCACTTGCCCTGAAGAGAATCGAGGATGAAACCCAAAATTACAGAAAAAGGGTGACATCAAAGTGGCAGAACTAGCTCTATTGTTCAGTGCAAATTCAGCCAAGGGCAAAAATGAGACCCAATCAATGTGATCAGCAGATATAAAACATCTTAAATAAGACTCCAAGGTCTGGTTTGTTCTCTCAGTCTGTCCATTGGTCTGGGGATGAAACGCGGAGGAGAAAGATAACTGAATTCCGAGATTGGAACAAAAGGCTTTCCAGAATCTGGAAACAAACTGGACTCCTCTGTCGGACACAATGTTCTCAGGAATCCCATGTAACCGAACCACCTGTTGTAAAAACAAGGGCACCAACTCAGAGGAAGATGGCAACTTTGGGAGTGGTACAAGATGGACCATCTTCGAAAATCTATGACAAATCACCCAGATAACAGTCATTCTCTGAGAGACAGGAAGATCAGAAATAAAATCCATTGAGATATGGGTCCATGGCCTCTTGGGCACCGGCAGGGGCATCAGCAACCCACTAGAACGAGAACAGGGTTTAGACCGAGAACAAGTCCCACAGGACTGTTCAAAATTCCTGACGTCATGAGATAAGGCAGGCCACCAAAAAGACCAACTCACGAAATCTCAGGTACCAAAAACATCTGAATGACCAGCCAATGCGGAGCAATGAATTTCAGACATCACTCTCTTTTTCCACTGGTCAGGAACATACAATTTTCCCATAGGCCAATGCTCAGGTTTATCCTCTTGAAATTCCTCCAGGGCGCGTCTCAAATCGGGAAAAGTGGCAGAAAGAACTACCCCCTCACCTAGGATGGTAGTAGACTCGGTCACATTAAGAGAATCGGCAAAGAAACTCCTAGAAAGGGCATCTGCCTTAACATTCTTAGTGCCCGGAAGAAAAGAGACCATGAAATTAAAACGCGTGAAAAACAAGGCCCATCTAGCCTGTCTAGGATTCAAGCGTTTGGCCGACTCCAGATAAATCAAATTCTTGTGATCGGTGAGGACCACAACTTGATGTCTAGCTCCCTCCAACCAATGTCTCCACTCCTCAAATGCCCATTTCATGGCCATCAATTCCCGATTCCCCACGTCATAGTTGCGTTCAGATGGGGAGAACTTTCGAGAAAAGAAGGCACAGGGATTCATCTTAGAAGCCACAGGGTCTTTTTGGGACAAAACAGCTCCTGCACCAATCTCAGAAGTATCTACCTCCACCTGAAATGGAAGTGAGACATCAGGTTGCCGTAAAATTGGAGCTGAAGTAAATCTCCGCTTAAGCTCCTGAAATGCTGAGACAGCCTCAGGAGACCAATTCAGCACATCAGCGCCCTTCTTGGTCAGATCAGTCAGTGGTTTGACAATACCAGAAAAATTACCTATAAATTTACGATAGAAATTGGCAAAACCCAAAAACCTCTGGAGGGCCTTCAAAGAAGTAGTCTGAACCCAATCATAAATGGCCTTTACCTTGGCCGGGTCCATTCCAATAGTCGATGGAGACAAGATAAATCGCAAAAATGAAATCCTCTGTACACCAAAAAGGCATTTCGATCCCTTAACAAACAGAGAATTCTCCCTCAAAATCCGGAACACAGTCCGGACGTATTCCACATGAGAATTCCAATCGCTAGAAAAGATCAAAATATCATCCACATAGATGATCAAAAACTTATCCACAAAGTCACGGAAAATATCATTCATAAAGGACTAGAAGACAGAAGGGGCATTAGTGAGCCCAAAAGGCATCACCAGGTACTCAAAATGTCCCTCCGGAGTATTAAACGCCGTCTTCCATTCATCCCCGTGCTTGATGCGAATAAGCTTAGTAAACCAGCAGGCACTCTTAACTCTGGAGAATAAATCAGACATCAGAGGTAACGGGTACTGATATTTAACTGTCATCTTGTTAAGGGAACGATAATCAATACACGGTCTTAATGAACCATCTTTCTTGGCCACAAAAAAAACCCCAGCACTTAAAGGTGACGAGGATGGTCTAATATGACCCTTCGCCAATGACTCCTTAATATAGGATCGCAAAGCATCATGCTCGGGTACAGATAAGTTGAAAAGCCGACCCTTGGGAAATTTACACCCAGGCATCAACTCAATAGCACAGTCATAACTCCTATGAGGAGGCAAAGATGCAGACTTACTCTCACTAAATACATCAGAAAAATCGGCAAGATAATCAGGAATATCATGAGACTGAGGAGAGGTGGAGAAAACAGGAGCGTCCCTAAGAACACACGGACAACCCCAACTCACCACAGACACAGACTTCCAATCCAAAACTGGATTATGAGTTTGCAACCAGGGAAAACCCAGAACAATAGTATCGTGCAAATTATGCAGCACCAAAAATGTACAATTTTCTTGGTGGTCTGGGGCAACTCGCATTATCACCTGGGTCCAAAACTGAGGTTTATTCTCCACCAAAGGAGTAGCATCAATACTCCTCAAAGGAATAGGCGTCCGCAGAGGCGTCATGGAAAAACCACAACGTTTAGCAAAGTCCAAATTCATCAGATTCAACGCTGCTCCTGAATCCACGAAAGCCTTAGTAGAAAACGTGGATAAGGAGCAGATCAGAGTAATTGCCAAAAGGAACTTAGGTTGTACACTGCCCACAGCAAATGTGTGTGCAAAACGTTTCTCTCGTTTAGGGCAGACAGAAATAGTATGAGAGGCGTCTCCACAGAAAAAACACAGCTTATTACGCCTTCTAAACTCCTGACGTTGCGCCCTAGACAAAACCCTATCACATTGCTTAGGGTCAGACATTTGTTCAAAAGGTGGCAGCGCCTCCCGTGTAGTTTTACGTTCACGTAAACGTCGATCAACTTGAATGGCTAATGACATAGAATCATCCAGACCAGAGGGAACAGGAAATCCCACCATAACATCTTTTACGGTGTCTGATAAACCCTTCCGAAAGAGAGCTGCTAATGCACTATCATTCCATGTAGTAAGGACCGGCCACTTTCGGAATTTTTGACAGTATAACTCTGCAGAATCCTGACCCTGGTTTAATGCCAACAGGGTTCTCTCAGGTTGATCAACAGCATTAGGTTCATCATAAAACAACCCCAAGGCTTGAAAAAATGCATCCACACGATCAGACAATTGCTTAGTCTCCATTAGGAAAAAAAAAAATCCTCCTACAGCCCCAGAAAAAAAAAGAGGAAAAAATAAATAAAATAAAAAAAAAAAATACTGACACTTTTTTTTCTTTTTTCTTTTTAACAACTTTTTCCTGCTTTTGAGTACCCTAGAATCTGCGGTATGGCTGGTGATTTTGTTATGAATGGGTCACCGAGGAGAAAAAGATTAAATAAGCTAAGTCACAGAAAACCAGAGAGGTTGGTAACTATGCAGATTGCAGATCCCTGATCTTAACCACACAACTAGCAGCAGCCGTGGAGCGTGCCTACGATGATCCTAGACGCTTTGTCATAGCCGGAGGACTAAATAAGTCTAAAGCAAGAAAAGGGGAAAACTAACTGCCCCAGAGCAGACCCCAAAGGAAAGACAACCCCCACACATGTATTGACGGTGAAACAAGATGAAAGCACAAACACAGGCAGGAAAATAGGCTGAGCAAACGATGGGGCCCAAACTAACAGAATAGGAAAGGAAAGACACTGTCTGCAATCTGCCAAAAACCCTACAAAAAAAATAATGTCCAGCACTTCTGATAGCAAAATTAACCCTGAAGGCACTAGACTTCTCCACTATATTAGCACTCTGAAATATTCTGAGACAGAGCAAAAAGAGGCCAATCTAATGACAAAAAAAAACAAATTGGCAAATACAGATAAATAAGAGTGTAAATTCAGCACAGCCCCAGCCGGGGCTGGCTGACCACACTAAAAACTGAATAGACCAACAAAATCAAGTGTGAACATTAGCAGAAAAACTTAGCTTGAAATGACTGGAACAGAGCTGAGGACCAAGACCTGACAAGCAGAAGGAATCACCAGCACCAGAATAGGGCGTCGGCTGTCTTAAATCCAGTCTGAGATTCCTGAGGTCCAATTGTCAACCTCATTATCAGGTGGCAGATCTCTACTGATTAAATCAGCCTCACTACCTCCAGTTTCCACCAGAGAAAGCCTGGAAGCAGAACTCACAACTGGTGGACCGGAAAATGAACTCACAACAACCCCCCTCCTAGGGCCCCCACCTACTTGAGCCTCGCTACACTCAAAAGCTGCAGCGAGCTGAGGAGCACATCCCACAGTAGCATTCACCTCATAATCATCCGTGGACGAACCCGTTGTCCCGGCAGATGACTCGGAAAACCAGAACATGTGAACGGGTTTTAGGAGGGACACATAAAAGGTGTCGGTGATACCTAGGCATGAGTGAAGGGCCAGACAATAAACCATGTAATTGACCTGTTCCAGGATCTTGGAGGGACCTATGTAGCGAGGTGCAAATTTAGTGGACTCAACTCGCAGCCTGATGTTACGGGCGGAGAGCCACACTAAGTTGCCAGGAGCAAAGGTCGGAGCGGGACACCGGTGTGCCTCAGTGGAGACCCTCATTCTCTCCTTGGAGGCCCAGATGGCATCCAGTGTGTGGTCATATGCCTCCACCACCCAGTCTGCCCCTCTAGAGTCGGTGGAAGACACTGGCATTGGCACAGGGAAATGTGGATGCTGGCCGTAGTTAAGGAAGAATAGGGTCTGTCCAGTAGTCAGCTATGGCATTGTTCAGCGCAAATTCCACCCATGGAAGCAAGGAGGCCCAGTCATCCTGCCTGGCCAAAACAAAATGTCGCAGGTATGTGACCAGGGTCTGGTTAGCCCTCTCTACCAACCCATTTGTCTCAGGATGATAGGCTGGAGAGATTCAGCTCAATGCTGAGTAGGCGACAAAGCTCTCTCCAGATCCGAGATGCGAACTGAGGACCCTGGTCGCTGACAATTTTGTCACGCATACCGTGTAGGCGAAAAACGTGCTTAGTGAACAACTCCACAAAGGCCCGTGCAGAAGGTACCCACAGAAGGGGCACCAGGTGCACCATTTTAGAAAAATGGTCGGTGACTACCCAGATGACTGTGCAACTACGGGACTTGGGTAAACCCACCACAAAGTCCTTCCCGACCATTTCCCAGGGCCTGTCTGCCATCGGCAGGGGGTAAAGTAGCCCAGCAGGCCGTTGTCGAGAAGACCTATTCTTGGCGCAGGAGACACATGCCCGGATATAGTCATCGACGTCACGGGTCATATGCGGCCACCAGTACGTCCTCGCCAGAAGCTCAGATGTCCTCTTGGTCCCAAAATGTCCACCCACCCAGGACGAGTGAGCCCAAGAGAGAACCTCCGGTTGCAAATTAGGTGGCACAAAAGTCTTGCCCGGGGGGCACAGACTCAAGCGAAACTTGGTCCACCGGTCCTCAGGCTCTCAGAAGTGACAATTAACCAAGGCTCCTCTTCCTCTGATGACACTACGGAGCGGGAGAGATCGACGGAACGAATGTTCTTCTCCCCGGAGAGAAAATGGAGGGTGAAATGGAACCGGGAGAAGAACGGGGACCATCTAGCCTGGCGAGAATTTAGCCGCTCGACGGTCTGTAGGTACACCAAATTCTTGTGGTCAGTGTGAACTTGGAAGGGAAACGAGCCACCTCCAGGAGGTGTCTCCACTCTGAGAAGGCCAGCTTCATAGCTAGCAACTCCCTGTCCCCGATGGAATAATTTCTCTCCGTCGATGTGAAGGTCTTTGAGAAAAAGAAGCAAGGATGCTTCCGACCTTGAGCATCCTTTTGGAAGAGGACTGCTCCTGCACCGATGGATGAGGCATCCACCTCCATTATAAATGGTTTATCTACATAGGGGCGACGTAAAATGGGAGCGCTAGCGAAGTTTGACTTAATAGATAGGGAGACCTTGGAGACCTCCTCCAACCACAATTTGGGATTTGCTCCCTTCTTGGTGAGGGCTACCAAGGGAGCTACCAAAGTTGAGAAGTGGGGAATGAACTGGCAACAATAGTTAATGAACCCCATAAAGCGCTGCACCGCTTTGAGAGAATGGGATTCCTGCCAGTCCATCACAGCCTGTAGCTTGGCAAGATCCATAGCTAATCCCTGGGCGGAGATGATATAGCCCAGGAAAGGCAAGGACTCCTGCTCAAACACACACTTCTCCAACTTGGCATAGAGGGAGTTTGCCCTTAGGAAGTTGAAGACTTTGCAAACATCTCTCCGGTGGGAGTTTATATCTGGAGAGTAGATGAGAATATCATCCAGATAGACTACGACCGAGGTGGTAAGCATGTCCCAGAAAATATTGTTTTCAAAGTCCTTGAAAATGGCAGGAGCATTACAGAGCCCGAAGGGCATCACCAGACACTCGTAGTGGCCATCCCTGGTATTAAATCCCTTCTTCAATTCGTACCCTCTCACGGATGCGAATCAGGTTGTAAGCACCCCGCAGATCACGTTTAGTAAAAACCCTTGCTCTCCGTAACCTATCAAATAGCTCAGATATCAGGGGCAGCGGGTACTTTTTCTTAACGGTGATGGTGTTAAGACCCCTGTAATCTATGCATGGACGTGGTTAGGAAAAATAGAAGTGGATCCAGCTCACTCACAGGGCTTATTTAAAAATAACCAGTGATCAAGAGCTGTGTTGCTCGAAAAACGTATGGTCTCATTACACACCACCCCCTGTCATTGTTGTGCCATCTGAGATGTCTGTTTTGTCATTTTGAATTTTTTAAGGATCATCCAATAAAAATTTTCTAATTTTTAAATAAGCCCTGTGAGTGAGCTGGATCCACTTCTATTTTTCCTATTGCCTTGGACGCTGTGCAGCAGTGAGGAAGCCGTGCTCCTTCTTGTGCTGGGAATTACATCTCAGGGGTGAGCTGAATGTTCTCTTTTGTTCTTGCTTATGGACGTACTTCTCCATTCTTCTTCTGCACGAACAAGAACCCGGCCCCTGCAGGTGACACTGACTTCCTAATGAATCTTCTTACCAGATTCTCCTGGATGTACTGTGTCATTGCCTCCGTCTCTGGGAGAGATAGTGGATAGACTCAACCCCGGGGAGGCTCTGCACAAGGCAAGAGACATGGATAGAGTAAATGGGATGGTCTGATGCATTATCTGTGAGTGCAGTGTCGACCCATTTACCACTCGTATGGCCACTGGTTAGGCGAGCATCACCAGAAGAATTGCGTGCCGTTGGGCGAAGGCAGAAGACATAAAGTTGCCCTCCGCCCCGGAATCCATGAAAAGCTATACCGTATGAGTGGATGGGCCACTGGTAATTTTCCCCTTGAAGGACAGTTTGGAGGAAAACGCTGCTGTGTCTAGTGAACCACCTCCTACGTCACTAAACGGGGACGTTCTCCCAACCACTGAGGACATCTGGAGGCAAGATGTGCTGACTGCCGGCAGACATGACAGACCTTGAGTGCACGGGCAGTCCGGGACTTAGATCCCGCTCGTGACACCTCCATGGCCTCATGTGGCTCGGATGCCTGGACTGGAGATTCCAGAGGTTTGGCGAAGGTGGGAGCCAGCCGAAACCTCTGTCTATACTAGGTTCGCTCCAACCTTCGCTCATTAAAACGAAGGTCGATGCGAGTTGACACTGCTATTAGCTCCTCCAATGTGTCGGGAATCTCCCTAGTGGCCAAAGCGTCCTTCACATGGTCAGCCAGTCCCCTCCAAAATACAGGAATAAGGACTTTGTCCGGCCACTCCAACTCAGATGCTAAAGTCTGGAAGTGGACGGCAAAATAGCTGACCATGGATGAGCCCTTTGTCAGTGCCAGCAGTTGGAGCGCCGTATCATGGGAGACTCGAGGCCCCAAAAAAACTTTTTCAGAGTGCTCAGGAACCGTGGAGCAATCTGTGTCAGGAACACTGTGCTGCACTTGTTCACTGAGCCAGTGTGCGTGTCCTGAGTAAGACAAACAGTGCTCAAAGATGCCTGTGAAGTGCGGTAGCAGCGGTAAAAATGCGTGTTCAGACAAACAGGATCTGAAGCATGTGACTGCCAAGGGGCGGAGCCAGCCACAGGTCTTCCAGAGGAAGCAGGAGTAGAGAGAGATTGCTTCAGGCCAGATAGGACCTGAAGCACCTGACTGCTGGGGGTGTGGCCTAAGCTAAGGAGAGCTAGGAGCTGAAGGAAAACTCCTAGAAGGACAACTAGGGGGCAAAGTTACCAAGGGGTATAGACAGGGACATAAACCATATCAGGCAGGGGTCAAAGCACGAGATAGCACAACAGTACCAAATGATTAGACAGAACGGATAGTCAGGACATAGCAAGAGATCAGTATACCAGAACGGGCAAATACACAGTACCAAGACAGTAGACTAACTCACAATGAAGAGACGGACCGGGTTAAAACCAAACAAGAAACAAAATGTCAGACACAAGGCACAGGCACGCAAGGGGTCAACTAACTCAGCCAAAGGAAAGAGTATAACTGACACTGGATCTAGGTCAATTGGCAACTAAATAGCTGCCCTCTGCCAGAGAGAGGCAGAAACAATTAACCCCTGTCTGACCAGGACGGGACAAAGATAAAACCCCGTTCTGGATCATGACAGTACCCCCCTCTCAACGGGAGGGGGCCACTGGACCCCAGGTTTCTCAGGATACCTTTCATGAAAGGCACGGACCATCTGATCCACATGAACCGATCGGGCAGGATCCCATGACCGGTCCTCCGGACCGTAGCCTTTCCAATGTACAAGATACTGAAGAGTGCGACGGACCAACCTAGAGTCAACAATTCGTTCCACCTCGTACTCAGACTGCCTATCTACCAAAACTGGGAGCGGGGAAGACAATGATCCCTCCCCACAGGACCCCACAGGTTTCAAAAGGGACCTATGGAAAACGCTGGGGATCCATAGAGAAGGCGGGAGACACAACCGAAAAGCCACCAAGTTAACGGCTTCTGTAATTTCATAAGGACCAATAAATTTAGGTCCAAGTTTCGCAGAGGGGACCTTGAGC
This sequence comes from Dendrobates tinctorius, assembly GCF_039654945.1. Classification (NCBI taxonomy): domain Eukaryota; kingdom Metazoa; phylum Chordata; class Amphibia; order Anura; family Dendrobatidae; genus Dendrobates; species Dendrobates tinctorius. The sequence continues at coordinate 20,304,254 of NW_027361677.1, forward strand.
CTTATGTTCTTAGTAGACAACCATACCTTATCCCCAACCTGGAACACAGGTCCCACGGAACGTTTTTTGTCTGCAAAAACCTTATATTTAGTCTGAGCCTTCGTAATGTTCCTTTGGACCTCCCGCCATAACTTCCCCAACCGATGGATTTTCCCATCCGCCCCAGTACACCCAAAGTCGAGACAGGAGAACTCTCCAAAATGTGGATGAAACCCATAGTTGCAGAAAAAGGGGGATATGCCCGTAGACTGGTTAATGCGGTTGTTAACCGCGAACTCGGCCAAAGGTAACGCAGTACTCCAATCATTCTGTCAGGCTGAGATCAGGCAATGCAGAATTTGCTTCAGAGACTGATTGGTCTGCGCAGTCTGACCATTAGTCTCCGGATGATAAGCGGATGAAAAAGACAGACCAATACCAAACCTCTTACAAAACGCCCTCCAAAATCTGGAAACAAATTGTACCCCCCTATCAGACACCACATTCAGGGGAACCCCATGAAACCGCACCACATGCTCAGCAAACAATCTGGACAACGTTTCCGCATTACATAAAGCCGCCAAGGGTACAAAATGTGCCTGCTTACTAAACCTGTCCACCACGACCCAAATTACAATATTACCCTTGGAAAGAGGAAGATTGGTGATAAAATCCATGGACAAATGGGTCCAGGGTCTATCAGGAATTGGCAGTGGCACCAATTCCCTCGCCGGCCAGTTATGGGGGTTTTTCACGCGAGCACATACCCCACAAGCAGACACAAATTCCCTGACATCAGAGGCTAAAGAAGACCACCAGAATATCCTAGCGATGGCCCTCTGGGTAGCCTAGATCACTGGATGTCCACCTAGAACTGAGTCGTGGAACTCCCAAAGAACCCTGAGACGAAATTGAACTGGTACAAAAAGTTTATCCACCAACTTAGCCAGAGGGGCAAGAGACTGAGCTTCCTTAATCTCCCACTCCAACACAGTAGACACACCCGCCACCATCACCCCAGGCTGAAGAATGGAGGATGGAGGTTCAGGGGGAGACACCGGATCCAGATTGCGTGACAAGGCATCAGCCATGACATTTTTGGATCCTGGCCGAAAAGTGATGGAGAACTGGAATCGGGAAAAAAAAGCAACCATTTCGCCTGTCTAGGAGTCAACCTTTTAGCAGACTCAAACTAGGTTATTGTGGTCGGTAACCACGGTAATAGGATAGACAGCCCCCTCCAATAAATGCCTCCATTCTTCAAAGTCCAACTTCACGCCCAGAAGTTCTCGATTCCCAACATCATAGTTTCTGTCCTCAGGAGAGAACGTCTAAGTGAAAAAGGCACAGGGTCTCAAATTAGTCAAAGTGGCAGGTCCCAAGGACAACACCGCCCCCACCCCCACCTCTGAGGCTTCCACTTCAACAATAATTGGTTCAGACAGGTCCGGTTGAATAAGAACCGGAGCAGACATGAAACATTTTTTTAAAAACTGAAATGCTGCCACCGCTGTGGCTGACCAATTCTTGATATCAGCCCCCTTTTGAGTCAGATCTGCCAAAGGTTTAACTACCTGTGAGAACCCCCTCATAAACTTGCGATAATAATTTGAGAATCCTAAGAAATGCTGCAGAGCCTTCAAATCATGAGGTTGAAACAAATCGACAATGGCCTGCACCTTATTAGGATCCATGCGATAACCCTCAGCAGACACAATTGTTATGGTTGTGGTATGGAGAGGAGAGAGGTACAACCCAGAGTGGACCCTCTGGGTCATGGCTCCAGAGCCCCTGCGAATGAGCTGGCCAGGAGGAGCCACCCCCTATACAGGGAGTGTTAGGGGCAGGCCCACAAGGGATGAAACAGTGACAGCTGGAGCCAAAGGGACGACTGGGTAGGAACTAGGGAATCAGAAGTAGAGAATCCGAGAGGCTACAACGGAGGAGCTAACAGTGGCTGCAGATCCAGAGGCAGGGAGTAGCCGGTTCAGACGGGGGACGGAGGCTGCAAGAGAGGGAGGTATAAGGTAACAAAAGACACAGAGCTCAGGGGAAACAATGCAAAGCACACATAGGCTAGGCAAGCCCAAAGAACCTAACGGAGATAGGAGCAGGGGAAGCGAGACACAAGAGCCAGGGAGACAGGGGCACAGGAGGAGCACTAGAGAAGGACACAGTAGTTGCTAGACACAGGACTGACAGGGTACACACAGAAGAAATAAAGGACCTGAAGAATGGGCGAACGCTGGGCGAACGCTGGCCGAACGGACAGCAACACCGCAGGGTCAACAGGCGTCTTACCTGGGAAGACGCCGGGAAGATATGGCCGGTGGGCGCCGCCATGTTGGGGGCGGAGCCAGCGCGTCAGAGGTCCCATCAGTCTGAGCACCGGGTGAAACGTCGGGCGCATGCGCGCGGGACCGACGTCTAGGAGGTCGGATATCGGGAGCGGGGGCTCGCCGTGGAGTTGAAGCTCGGCGAGAGGTGCTCCCGGGCCTGCGTAGGTAGGTGACGGCGCCGGTAGGGGACGTGACAACAATGAACCCCAGAAAAGACAGTTCCTGAACAAAGAATGGACATTTCTCTAGCTTAGCAAAGAGACAGTTCTCCCGGAGCCTTGGGAGAACTTCCCGAAGATTACCAATGTGAGCCTGTTTATCAGGCGAGTAGGTAAGTATGTCATCCAAATACACAACCATAAAACGCCCAATAAAGTCAGAGCACACATGAGTGATGAAATTTTGGAAGACTGCTGGTGCATTGGTCAGACCGAAAGGCAAGTTCTCAAACAACCCTTCAGTAGTGAGAATAGCAGCTTTCCACTCATCCCCCTCCCAGACCCGGATAAAGTTATATGGCCCCAGCAGATCCAATTTCGAAAACCACTTAGCCCCAGACAACTGGTTGTACAAATCAGGAATAAGTGGGAGGGGGTAAGTATTTCTCAGTTATCTTATTTAACTCTTGAAAATCGAGGCATGGGCTCAAACCACTGTCTTTTTTCTTTACGAAAAAGAACCCCGCCACCATGGGAGAAACAGAAGGAAGAATGTGTCCTTTACGAAGACTCTCGGAAATGTATTCTTTCATACCAGCCCTCTCAGGACCCAAGAGGTTACACAAGCTAGCCTTGGGCAATTTAGCACCTGGAACCAGGTCAATGGTACAATCAAATGGGCGATGTGGTGGTAAAACTTCAGCCTCTTTTTCGGAGAAAACGTCCACATAGTCCTTTAGGTACTCCAGAATACCTTCCAGACCAACGGACGACACAGACACAGTAGCAAGACAACTTTCAGAACAATTAGATCCCCATTTAACAATATCCCAGGAACCCCAGTCAATAATTGGGTTATGTCGTTGCAACCAGGGAAACCCTAACACCAGGCCAGCAGGGAGGTTATCCAAAACAAAACATGACATACTCCTGATGAAGTGTCTAAACTCTGAGGATAAATTCTTCAGAAACAAAACGGTGACTGTCCTTGGTGAGAGATGTAGAATCAATGGTCATTATTTTTATAGGAGTCTCCAACCTAACTGTCCCTAATCTACAGCTGACCACCAGCTTAGAATCAATCAGGTTCAATGATGACCCACAGTCCACAAAAGCCGAAGTAAGGGAAAAGCAGTTTTTAACACCAAGTTCAACCTTTAACAGTATCTTAGAAAATGAAGAAAGGGGTACCTGAGTGTCTGAGTGCCCTCCAAGATGATCACCCAGACTCAGCCGCTTGTTAGTCGGTGGGCAGGGGGACAGTCCTTTTTCCATTGTCCTGGATCACCGCATTAAAAACACAGATTTCTGAAACGCTGCTGTCTCCTTTCTTTCTCTTTGAGGTTGATAGCTCCCATCTCCATGGACTCCAATGTAGGACTGGCTCCCTGTTATGAATGGGTCACCGAGGAGAAAAAAGCAAAACAAGCTAAGCCACAGAAAACCAGAGTGGTTGGTAACTATGCAGATTGCAGATCCCTGATCTTACCACACAACTAGCAGTAGCCGTGGAGCGTGCCTACGATGAACCTAGACGCCTCGTCACGGCCGGAGGACTACATAAGCCTAAAGCAAGAAAAGGGAAAACTAACTGCCCCAGAGCAGACCCCAAAGGAATAGATAGCCCCCACACATGTACTGACGGTGAAACAAGATGAAGACACAAACACAGGCAGGAAAATAGGCTGAGCAAATGATGGGGCCCAAACTAACTAGACAGGAAAGGAAAGGGAAGACATGATCTGCAACCTGCAAAAAACCCTACAAAAATAATGTCCAACACTTCTGATAGCAAAATTAACCCTGAAGTCACTAGACTTCTCCCACTATATCAGCACTCTGAAATATTCTGAGACAGAGCAAAAAGAGACCGAACTAGTAAGGGACAAAAAGCCAATTGCCAAAATGATAAATAAGAGTGGAAATTCAGCTCAGCCCCCAGCCAGGGCTGGCAGACCACACAAAAACTGAAAAGACCAACAAAATCAAGTGTGAACATTAGCAGAAAAACTTAGCTTTAGATGACTGGAACAGAGTTGAAAACCAAGAGCTGACAAGCCAGAAAGAATCACCAGCAACTTTATAGGGCGTCGGCTGTCTTAAATCCAATCTGAGAATCCTGAGATCCAATCGTCATCCTCATTCTCAGGTGGCAGATCTCCACCGATCAAACCAGCCGCACCACCTCCCGTCACCACCAGAGGGAGTACAGAAGGGGAATTCACAACTGGTGTACCAGAGAATGAACTCACAACAGTACCCCCCCTTGAGGAGGGGTCACCGAACCCTCATCCACGCCACCAGGCCGATTAGGATGGGCCCGGTGAAAAGCACGAACCATTCTATTGGCAAGAATATCGGAGGCAGAGACCCAATAATTATCCTCATGGCCATAACCCTTCCATTTGACCAAATACTGGAGTCTCCGTCTAACCAAACGAGAATCCAATATTTTCTCTACCTCATATTCCACATTGCCTTCGACCAACACAGGGTCAGGAGGTGCTGCCACAGGAACCACTGGCTCCACAAACCTCTTCAACAGAGATTTGTGAAATACGTTATGGATCTTGAACGCAACTGGAAGAGCCAATCGAAACGAAACAGGATTAAGAATTTCCAAAATCTTATAAGGACCAATAAATCTTGGCTTAAATTTAGAACCTTCATAGGAATATTCTTAGACGACAACCAAACCATATCACCCACTTTAAACCGGGGACCAATGGTCCTATGCCGGTTGGAGAATCGCTAGGCCTTTTCCTGAGAGAGTGACAACTTATCCACCACTTGGTCCCATATCTGCTGCATTCTCTTAACCACAGTGTCCACACCAGGGCAGGACAAAGATTCCACTTGCCCTTTAGAGAATCGAGGATGAAACCCAAAATTACAGAAAAAGCGTGACATCATAGTGGCAGAACTAGCTCTATTGTTCAGTGCGAATTCGGCCAAGGGCAAAAATGAGACCCAATCATCCTGATCAGCAGATATAAAACATCTCAAATAAGACTCCAAGGTCTGGTTTGTTCTTTCAGTCTGTCCATTGGTCTGGGGATGAAACGCAGAGGAGAAGGATAACTGAATTCCCAGATTGGAACAAAAGGCTTTCCAGAATCTGGAAACAAACTGAACTCCTCTGTCGGACACAATGTTCTCAGGAATCCCATGTAACCGAACCACCTGTTGTAAAAACAAGGGCACCAACTCAGCAAAAGATGGCAACTTTGGGAGTGGTACAAGATGGACCATCTTCGAAAATCTTTCACAAATCACCCATATAACAGTCATTCTCTGAGAGAAAGGAAGATCAGAAATAAAATCCATTGAGATATGGGTCCATGGCCTCTTGGGCAGCGGCAAGGGCATCAGCAACCCACTAGAACGAGAACAAGGTTTAGACCGAGAGCAAGTCCCACAGGACTGTACAAAATTCCTGACGTCATGAGATAAGGCAGGCCACCAAAAGGACCGAATCACCAAATCTCTGGTACCAAAAATACCTGGATGACCAGCCAATGCGGAGCAATGAATTTCAGACATCACTCTCTTTCTCCACTGGTCAGGAACATACAATTTTCCCATAGGCCAACGCTCAGGTTTATCCTCCTGAAATTCCTCCAGGGCACGTCTCAAATCGGGCGAAATGGCAGAAAGAACTACCCCCTCACCTAGGATGGTTGTAGGCTCGGTCACACTAAGAGAATCGACAAAGAAACTCCTAGAAAGGGCGTCTGCCTTAACATTCTTAGTGCCTGGAAGAAAAGAGACCACAAAATTAAAACGCATGAAAAAACAAGGCCCATCTAGCCTGTCTAGGATTCAAGTGCTTGGCCGACTCCAGATAAATCAAATTCTTTTGATCGCTGAGGACCACAACTTGATGTCTAGCTCCCTCCAACCAATGAAGAAGTCACAGGGTCTTTTTGGGACAAAACAGCTCCTGCACCAATCTCAAAAGCATCTACCTCCATCTGAAATGGAAGTGAGACATCAGGTTGCCGTAAAACTGAAGCTGAAGTAAATCTCTGCTTAAGCTCCTGAAATGCTGAGATAGCCTCAGGAGACCAATTCAGCACATCAGCGCCCTTCTTGGTCAGATCAGTCAGTAGTTTGACAATACCAGAAAAATTACCTATAAATTTACAATAGAAATTAGCAAAACCCAAAAACTTCTGGAGGGCCTTCAAAGAAGTAGGCTGAACCCAATCATAAATGGCCTGTACCTTGGCCGGGTCCATTTCAATAGTCGATGGAGATAAGATAAATCCCAAAAATGAAATCGTCTGTACACCAAAGAGGCATTTCGATTCCTTAACAAACAGGGAATTCTCTCTCAAAATCCGGAACACAGTCCGGACGTGTTCCACATGAGAATCCCAATCACTAGAAAAGATCAAAATATCATCCAGATAGATGATCAAAAACGCCGTCTTCCATTCATCCCCGTGCTTGATACGAATAAGATTATACGCACCCCTGAGGTCAAGCTTAGTAAACCAGCTGGCACTCAACTCTGGAGAATAAATCAGACATCAGAGGTAATGGGTACTGATATTTAACAGTCATCTTGTTAAGGGAACGATAATCAATACACGGTCTTAGTGAACCATCTTTCTTGGTCACAAAAAAAAAACCAGCACCTAAAGGTGACGAGGATGGTCTAATATGCCCCTTCTCCAATGACTCCTTAATATAGGATTGCATAGTATCATGTTCAGGTACTGATAAGTTGAAAAGCCGACCCTTGGGAAATTTACACCCAGGCATCAACTCAATAGCATAGTTATAACTCTTATGAGGAGGCAAAGACGCAAACTTGCTCTCACTAAATACATCAGAAAAATTGGCTAGATAATCAGGAATATCATGAGACTGAGGAGAGGTGGAGAAAACAGGAGCGTCCCTAAGAACACACTGACAACCCCAACTCACCACAGACCCAGATTTCCAATCCAAAACTGGATTATGAGTTTGCAACCAAGGAAAACCCAGAACAATAGTATCATGCAAATTATGCAGCACCAAAAATTTACAATTTTCTTGGTGGTCTGGGGCATAGAATCATAGAATCATAGAAACGTAGAGTTGGAAGGGACCTCCTGGACCATCTGGTCCAACCCCCTGCTCAAAGCAGGATTCGCTAAATCATCCCAGTCAGATGTCTGTCCAGCCTCTGTTTGAAGACTTCCATTGAAGGAGAACTCACCACTTTTCGTGGCAACCTGTTCCACTCATTGATCACTCTAACTGTCAAAATGTTTTTTCTAATATCTAATCTGTGTCTCCTCCCATTCAGTTTCATCCCATTGCTTCTAGTCTTTCCTTGTGCAAATGAGAATAAAGTCGATCCTTCTACAATGTGACAGCCCTTTAGATATTTGTAGACAGCTATTAAGTCTCCTCTCAGTCTTCTCTTTTGCAAACTAAACATTCCCAAATCCTGCAACCTTTCCTCATAAGACAGGGTTTGCTGTTGTGAGTTCATTTTCCCCTTCACTACTGAGGCCCGAGGAACTGGTGAAGAAAGGTAGTGAGCCTGATTATCAAACACCTGAGCCTGTTGATGATGACTGGCTGAGTGGAGTTACTGACTGGATATAAGGCTGCCGACGCCCTTCTGCCCTGCGGGTGACTTCTCTGTGGGATCCTTGGAGACCAGTCTGAATTCCTGCTCTTCTAAAGCTAAGTTTTCTGCTCGGCTTTTTGCATTTGTGCTTTGACTTTGTTTTGCTTTGTTTTTCTGGATTTCTGCCATTCCCTGCTGGGGTGAGCTGAATTCCTTTAGCTCTGTCTTCTGAAAATACCTGAGTGCTGATTTAGTTTTTGAAGCCTAGCTGCTTCAGGGTCTTTTTTCATATCAGCTTGTTGGCTTATGTCTTTGATAGGGTTTTGGCAGATTGCAGACAGCAACCTTCCTTTCCTGTTCTGTTTAGTTAGCTTGGGCCCCATCGTTTGCTCAGCCTATCTTTCTATCTGTGTGAGTGTTTTTTCATCTTGCTTCACCGTCATTATATGTTGGGGGCTGCCTTTTACTTTGGGGTCTGCTCTGGGGCAGTTTAGATTTCCTTTTCTGTCTTTAGGCTATTTAGCTCTCCGGCTGTGATCGAGGGGTCTAGGGCACCGTAGGAACCCCCCACGGCTACTGCTAGTTGTGTTGATAGGTTCAGGGGTCTGCAATCTGATAGTTGCCAACTTCTCTGGTTTTCTGGACGTAGCTTCTATTTTTGTGTCTGCCTCCTACGGTGACTCAATCATAACAGTTTGCAGACCGGTCACCATTCTGGTCGCTCTTTTCTGAACTTGCTCCAGTTTGTTGATGTCTTTTTTAAAATGTGGTGCCCAAAACTGGACACAATATTCCAGATGAGGTCTGACCAAAGAGGAGTAGAGGGAAATAATGACTTCACGAGATCTAGACTGTATGCTTCTGTTAATACATCCTAGAATTGCATTTGCCTTTTTTGCTGCTGCATCACACTGTTGACTCATATTCAGTCTGTGATCTATTAGTATACCCAAGTCTTTTTCACATGTGCTGTCACTTAGCCCTATTCCTCCCATTCTGTATATGCTTTTTTCATTTTTATTGCCCAGATGTAGTACTTTGCATTTCTCCCTGTTAAAAACCATTCTGTTAGTTACTGCCCACTTCTCCAGTTTATTTAAATCTTTTTGAATCCTCTCTCTCTCTTCTCTAGTATTAGCTATCCCTTCTAGCTTTGTGTCATCAGCAAATTTAATCAGTTTACCCTCAATTCCTTCATCTAAATCGTTGATAAAGATGTTGAACGATACAGGGCCCAGGACAGAGCCCTGTGGTACCCCACTTGAGACATTCTTCCAACTGGATGTGCAGCCATTTACGACCACTCTTTGGGTCCGATCACTAAGCCAGTTATGAATCCACCTAACAGTTGCCTTGTCCATTCCATACTTAGTCATTTTTTCAATAAGGATTGTATGAGAGACTTTGTCAAATGCTTTGCTGAAGTCAAGATATACTATATCTACAGCATTTCCTTGATCCACCCAATCAGTGATACCGTCATAGAAGGAAATTAAGTTAGTCTGACATGACTTATTAGTTACAAACCCATGATTATGGAGAGGGGTTCAAAAATTTCTTCTGCTATCTCCTTCAGTACTCTGGGGTGTAATTCATCTGGACCTGGAGACTTGAATTCATTTAGGTTAGCTAAGTGTTTCCTCACTATCTTTCTGTTTATATATATCCTGTATTCTTCTATTCCTTTAATAGGACAGTGAATAACAATTGATGTTACATTTCCTTTCTGAGAGAAAACAGATGCAAAATAGGAATTTAAAAGTTCAGCCTTCTCAACATCCTGTCTTACCATTTCATCATTTTCATCCTGTAAAAATCCTATAGCATCTTTGACTTTTCTTTTACTTTTGACATATCCCCAAAATCCTTTATTATTGCTTTTGACATCTCTTGCAAGCCTCAATTCATTTTCAGCTTTAGCTAATCTGATTTGTGCCCTGCAGGTTCTGCAGACAGCATTATATTCTTCTTTAGATATGCCTCCCTCTTTCCATTTTATAAACATTTTTTTCTTCCTTTTTAGCATGTGCTTAAGTTCTGTGTTCATCCATCCTGGTTTCCTTAAATGCTTCCTATTCTTCCCTCTTTTCGGAATTGTTAACAACTGTGCTTTGAGAATTTCATTTTTCAAGATTTCCCATCCTTCCTGGACACTTTTGTGTTTAAGGATATCCAGCCATTGGATCCCTCCAATTCTCTTTCTGAATCCCTTAAAATCTGCCTTTCTGAAATCTAACCTTGACGTCTGAGTCTTCACAGGTCTTCCGCCTCTAGTTATCCAAAATTCTAAAATAGCATGGTCACTACCTCCTAGGGTCCCAGCCACTTTTACCTCCTCAACCATTTCCTCCCTGTTTATAAGGATTAGATCTAAGGTAGCAGTTCCCCTTGTTTTCTCCCTTACCTTTTGGAAGATAAAGTTGTCAGCAAGAGAGGATAAGAATTTCCTTGACCTGTTAGTTTTGCCTGAGAGAGATTCCCAACAAATGTCTGGATAGTTGAAATCTCCCATGACAACTATGTCATATTTTTTGGAGAACTTGGCCATTTGATGCATAAAGAGTTCATCCATATCTTCAGCTTGCACAGGCGGCCTATAGTGAATGCCTACAATGGTGTCCTTTCCATTGTTCTGTCCTTGTATTCTTACCCAAACAGTTTCCACAGAACTCCCAGTCTCTGAAGCTTCAATCTCTGTGCAGATATACGCGTTTCTAACATACAATGCGACACCCCCTCCTCGTTTATCAAGTCTGTTTCTTGCAAATAAGTTGTATCCTTCTAGTCTTGTATTTCAATCATGTGTATTGTCCCACCAAGTTTCAGTGATTCCAATGACATCATATTTCTTTTCCTGTGTTAGTAGTTCCAATTCTCCTTGTTGGTTGCCCATGCTTTGTGCATTAGTATAGAAACATTTTAGTTTGTGATTGGTTTCTCTTTCTCTAATATTTTTATTAATTAGATTCTTTTGTCTTTGTTCTTCCTTCCTTGCGCTCCCAGTTCTTTCACTTTCTTGCCTAAGTCTTCAAAGTCTCTGCAGATGGTTTCCAGGTCGTTTCTTGCGGTGTCATTTGTCCCCACATGTAGTAGCAGGAATGGGTAGTCATCTGTAGGTCTGAAGAGTCCTGATATCCTGTCAGACACATCTTTAATTTTTGCACCTGGAAGACAGCACATTTCTCTTGAAGTTATATCCGGTCTGCAGATAGCGGCCTCTGTTCCTCTCAACAGGGAATCCCCCATGACCACCACTCTCCGTTTCTTCTTCCAACATTTTTCTTTCTCCATCCAGGAGGACTCTGAAGGCGTACAAGGTTGCTGTCTGTTGGCAAAGTCTTATCCTGATGTATTTCTTCATCGTTTTCCTGCGTGAGAGCCTGGTACTGGTTTCTGAGCAGTATGGGTGCTGACTGCCTCCTGATCCTCCTGATTCTCTGGGTCACATGTCTCCATTCCTCTGTTTCTTCACGTACACTTCGAATTTCTTCTCTTTCTGTAACATGAAGAGATAATTCTGCTCTGTCCAAGAACTCTTCACCTTCCTTAATGATCTTCAACGTAGCTAACCTCTCTTCGAGATTTTGCAACTTTTCCTCCAACAGGGACACAAGCTTGCATTTGTGGCATGTGAAGTTTGGCTTTTCCACTGGTAAATCTGTGAACATGTAGCAAGAAATGCAGCTCACCAAATGGCTCCTGGCCTCTTCCATATTGAGATTTCTTAAAAACAATGAAAGATGAGCCAAAAATTCTCCTCAAGACTCTTCCCCTGGGCAACTGGGCAACCCGCATCGTCCCGGCAACCCGGCAACTTCCTGGGCAACCCGCATCGTCACGGTCATGATTTGTAGTTTTGCCCTGTCCTGTATTTTGTATAATATGTCATTTAACTTTTCTCTGGTTGTATTTGCTGTAAATTAACCATGTCTCCTTCGCCCAATACTTTGCAATGTCTTGTGATGTACCTGGACCATAATCTAATTTAGGCTTGTGTCAACAGCTAGTGGAACTTTGGCTATTGTTTCCTAAGCAGAAGATAACCTACAATACACATCCTGTAGACTCAGTGGAGCCCTTACATTTCTAGAATCTTCTGATGGCCCAAACCATTGAATAGTAGGTGTGACCCCTACCCCCCTTCAGATGGGCTGATCCCAGGAGCCCTGACAATACATTCTTGTTTTAAGATCAGTTGTGATTTGAGTGCGGACGTGAAGGAGTCACAAACTGAGTTGAGGCCAGCTCGTGACGTCCGTGGGATTGTGTGGAATCCTGTGGACTATTGCAAGGATTATTGTTATCGCATCTGGCACAAGGACTATCATGAGGTGCCTGGATTTGTTTCCATAGTGTGGACTTATTGTGGACTTCTCATGGACTCCAAGGACATTATGGATATTTGATGTTGTATGCTCCCTGCCTTAATAAATCTCGTTGGATCGTCCCTCGGCATGTTGTCCCTTCTTGCTCTGTCGTATACCCCGTCACAAACTGGTGGCAGCAGTGTGATCAGAGCAGAAGGAATGGAGGACAACGGCCCATCAACATCTGGAACCAGCACCGTAGAGTACAAGAACTGGACTGCGGTGAACCTACAAAGGCCCGTGAACTGGGAGTCAGCTACAAGGGACTCTCCAAGGAGCAGCTGATTGAGGCTTTGGAAGGAGTTCGCCTGCAAGATGACGCTGAGGAAGGATCCCCACAGCAAACGGAGGAAAGTCTGCAGCCAGAGGTAAATACCCAAAAAAGTCAGTGGGTTGTGTGGTACGAGGTGGAGTTGGCATTGCTGGGAGAAGAGGCTACCATAGAAGATAAGAGGGAAGTCAAGCGCGGAGCTAATGAGAGGGCATTGCTGGAGAGGCAGATGGCATTGCTGGGAGAAGATGCTACCATAGAAGATAAGAGGGAGGCAATTCATAGAGCTCAAGAGAGGGCATTACTGGAGAGGCAGCTCGCTGTGGAAGCAGCTAGAAGCTCCAGACAGACTGTAGCCCCAGCACCCACCATGAGGGAACTCCCCAGAGTGTCCCGCAAAGACTTCAAGCCGTTTAATGAGGCTTCAGGTGACATTGAGGGCTTCTTCCAGGACTTTGAGCATCAGTGTCGATTAATGGAAGTCCCGGAAAGGGAGCGAGTCCGACATCTGGTGGGGCTCTTAGAGGGTGGAGCTGCCGCAGCCTATAGAGCTATGGACCCTCGGTGGAACTGTGAGTATGCGGAGATTAAACAGACTATTCTAGAATATTATACTGTGACCCCAGACACTTACAGGACCCAGTTCTGTACTTTAGCCTGTGATGAGGAAGTGTCCTTCAAGATGTATGCCCACAGACTCAAACAAATATGTCATCGCTGGCTGGAGGGAGAGGAGGCCTTAACTTGGGAGACCTTCCTCCAAGTCATCCTAAAAGAGCAGTTTTACTTCAAGTGCCCTGCTGAGATCCGGAATAGGTGCGTGAAAGGAGACCAGCCACTGTGGAGGAAGCTGCAGCTCTAGCTGATGAGGCTCTCACCATCAAGCCTCAGTGGAAAAAACTACTACTCAGTGAAAAAAAAACTACCATCCCCCCAACGCTGACGGCCCCTGGTCCTTCGGCCTCCAATATTCACCATCCCACTAGACCATCAACTCATGGTGACCTTCGTGTGACTGTGCCTCGCATTACTCCTGCTCCACGTTCGGGACTACGACGTGGAGGAAGAATCCCAGAGCGCAGATGTTATAGATGTGGGAAGCCTGGGCATCTGCAATTCCAATGTCCAGGTGTTCGGAGGCAGGACAGCTACAGACCGCCTTTGCCTGTTCATTATCTACAGACACCCTCACCAGGAGAAGAGCTGGATTCAGTCCCTGATGACTTGCCAAGTGACTCTGATATCCTGGCTCCCCTAACCGGAGTCTATGGGGTGCGAGCCCCAGCCACCTGTTCTTCTGATCTTCAGCACAAACATCTACAGGAGGTCGTGCTGGATGGCCAAAAAGTTGTTGGCTTCCGTGACAATGGGGCTTTTCTCACCATAGCCGATCCCCGAGTAATTCAACCAGAAGCAATTCAAAAGGGACCAGGAATCGCCATTGAATTGGCTGGAGGTACCCAGAGATATATTCCAAGAGCGAGTGTGACCCTGGATTAAGGCTTTGGGGCAAAACAATGCGTGGTGGTTGTGATGAGCGGCCTCCCTGCAGACGTTCTTCTAGGAAATGATGTGGGAAATCTTCATTGCCACTTTGTCGGTGCGGTAACCAGAAGTCAAGCCAAGAGAGCAGCTAATGTGGACGTGTACAACCCATCCACGGAAATGAGGCCACCAGAACTGCCGTCACAGCCGGTGAGTGGTTCTTCTTGTGGGGACAATGTGAGTGTTACTTGGGATAAAGTTCAGTTTAGACAAGAGGTAGATACTGACCCCACCCTAGCAAGTTTTAGAGCTCGAGCTGAGATAGGGCAGTTGGGGGAGAACGGGGAAAGAATTATCAGAGAAAATGGACTTCTGTATCGGGATACCAATGCTGACTCCCTAGATAAGCCCTGGACTTATAGCAAACAGCTGATTGTTCCTCAGAAATACAGAATTCCCCTATTACACCTTGCTCATGACGTTCCTACTGCTGGCCATCAAGGCAAAACCCACACTGAGAGACGATTGACTCAATCTTTCTATTGGCCTGGGATTTCCCAAGCCGTAGCGCATTTCTGCCGAACTTGCGACATATGTCAGCGTAGAGGGTGACCCGGAGATCACCCAAAGGCACCCCTGCAACAGCTCCCTAAAATAGAAGAACCCTTTCAAAGAGTAGCTGTCGATATCATTGGACCTCTGGCTAAACCAAGTAAATCTGGACACAACATTCACATTCCACAACATTCCACAACATTCTCACTGTTGTGGACTATGCCACCCGATATCCAGAAGCTGTGGCCTTGTCAAGTATTTCTGCAGCCAAGGTGGCCGAGGCCCTGGTTACCATTTTCACCAGAGTAGGATTCCCCAGTGAGATCTTGTCAGACCAAGGCTCCCAGTTCATGTCAGAGCTGGTCCAGTGTCTGTGGCGCACCTGTGGAGTACGAGCGATCCAAACGACTCCGTATCATCCCCAAACAAATGGACTTTGTGAACGATTCAATGGCACTCTGAAGAATATGCTGAGGGCCTTCACTGACAGAGATTCAAACTGGGAGAAGTACCTACGCCATCTCTTGTTTGCCTATCAGGAAGTTCCCCAGGAGTCCACCGGGTTTTCCCCCTTTGAACTACTCTATGGAAGAAAGGTCCGAGGACCCTTAACCCTGCTAAAAGAATATTGGGAGGGACAAGTTGAAGATACAGGAGCCTCTGTTGTCCCTTATGTCCTAAAGCTGCGAGAAACCCTGGCTCAACTCGCTAGTTTAGCCCAGAGTCATGTGCGTATGGCTCAAACCAGACAGAAGACATGGTATGACCGTAAAGCACGCTATCGGGAGTTTGTAGAAGGACAACAGGTCTTAATGATTGTTCCCCATCGGCAGAATAAACTGCAGACAACATGGGAGGGTCCCTTCCGGGTTCTCAGAAAACTAAATTATACCAATTATCTTCTTGCTTTAGATGATCAGGGGCTAAGACAAAAGACTGTCCATGTGAATATGATTAAGGAGTACCATGACCGAAACCTTCCAATGATAGCAAGCTGTCGGCTAGCTTTAGAAGACGGTCAAGAGGATGAGGACTCCCTACCTGATCTCGTGGAAGCAGCGAGAGCCCCATCCACTGTGGAACAGGTTCCTCTGGGAGATCACCTGGATTCCTTGCAGAAAAACCAGATTCTGGGAGTGCTTCAACAGAGACGGGCTGCTTTCTCATCCCAACCAGGTTGAACCACCGTCACCCAACATCATGTGGACACTCAGGGTATCCGTCCCATACAACAGGTTCCTTACCGGGTACCTGAATCTGTTCGAAACACCATGCAGCATGAACTGGAGGAGATGTTACAGCTTGGGGTAATCCAGGCCTCCCATAGCCCTTGGGCCTCTCCTGTGGTGTTAGTACCCAAGAAGGATGGGAGTACTCGATTTTGTGTAGACTATCGACGACTAAACGACCATACCGTCAGCGATCCTTACCCAATGCCCCGTATTGACGAACTTCTAGACCGACTGGCTGGGTCCCGATATGTCACTACCTTGGATCTCAGTAAGGGATACTGGCAAATCCCTCTCACGGAGGAAGGGAGAGAACGGTCCGCTTTTATAACCCCCTTTGGTCTGTATGAATTTCTAAGCATGCCTTTTGGAATGAAGAATGCCCTGGCAACCTTCCAGGGAATGGTGGACCAGATCCTCCGGGGATGTGATGACTTTGCTTGTGCCTACTTGGATGATATCGCGATCTTCAGCCAGACGTGGGAGGAACATCTGAATCAAGTAGCCATTATTCTTGACCTGATTCTTTCAGCCGGCCTAACCATTCGACCCGATAAATGCCAATTGGGGATGGGTGAAGTCCAGTACCTAGGGCATAGAGTAGGAGGAGGGAAGCTCCGTCCTGAACCTGCCAAAATCCAGGCTATTAGAGACTGGCCTGTACCCCAAACTAAGAAACAAGTTATGGCTTTTTTGGGCACTGCCAGTTATTACCGAAAATTTGTTTCGCATTTCAGCACTGTGGCCAAGCCTCTTACCGACCTGACCAAGAAAACGATGCCCCGGCTGGTGATCTGGACTCCAGCCTGTGATGAGGCTTTTAACCGGCTGAAGGACGCCCTGGTCTGCGACCCTGTTCTGGCTGCTCCAGATTACAAGAGGAGATTCATTGTGCAGACGGACGCCTCTGCTTATGGACTGGGAGCTGTCCTCAGCCAGGTGAATGCAGCTGGGGACGAACACCCCATCGCCTACCTTAGCAGGAAACTGCTGGACCGAGAAGTGGCCAATGCAACTGTTGAAAAAGAATGTCTGGCTGTAGTGTGTGCCCTTAGGAAACTAAGGCCGTATCTGTATGGACGAGAATTCACTGTCATTACTGATCACAATCCCCTCACCTGGCTGAACTGAGTCTCTGGGGACAATGGACGTTTACTACGATGGAGCCTGGCTCTGCAGCCCTATAACTTTACCATACAGTATAGAAGAGGCAGCCAACACCAAAATGCAGATGGACTGTCCAGGCAGGAGGAGCCCTGAGTCTGGTCAGCCATGCCTGTGTGTACTTAACAAGCGATCTGTAGAGCTCCCTAGTACGTACACAAATTGGGAGGGGAAGGGATTGTCATGATTTGTAGTTTTGCCCTGTCCTGTATTTTGTATAATATGTCATTTAACTTTTCTCTGGTTGTATTTGCTGTAAATTAACCATGTCTCCTTCCCCCAATACTTTGCAATGTCTTGTGATGTACCTGGACATAATCTAATTTAGGTTTGTGTCAACAGCTAGTGGAACTTTGGCTATTGTTTCCTAAGCAGAAGATAACCTACAATACACATCCTGTAGACTCAGTGGAGCCCTTACATTTCTAGAATCTTCTGATGGCCCGAACCATTGAATAGTAGGTGTGACCCCCTACCCCCCTTCTGATGGGCTGATCCCAGGAGCCCTGACAATACATTCTTGTTTTAAGATCAGTTGTGATTTGAGTGCAGACGTGAAGGAGTCACGAACTGAGTTGAGGCCAGCTCGTGACGTCCGTGGGATTGTGTGGAATCCTGTGGACTATTGCAAGGATTATTGTTATCACATCTGGCACAAGGACTATCGTGAGGTGCCCGGATTTGTTTCAATTGTGTGGACTTATTGTGGACTTCTCATGGATTCCAAGGACATTATGGATATTTGATGTTGTATGCTCCCTGCCTTAATAAATCTCGTTGGATCGTCCCTCGGCCTGTTGTCCCTTCTTGCTCTGTCGTATACCCCGTCACAGTCACCTGGGTCCAAAACTGAGGTTTATTCTCCGTCAAAGGAGTAGCATCAATACCCCTCAAAGGAATAGGCGTCCGCAGAGGCGTCATGGAAAAACCATAACGTTTAGCAAAGTCCAAATCCATCAGATTCAACGCTGCTCCTGAATCCACAAAAGCCTTGGATAAGGAGCAGATCAGTGTAATTGCCAAAAGAAACTTAGGTTGTATACTGCCCACAGCAAATGTGTGTGCAAAACATTTCTCTCATTTTGGGCAGACAGAAATAATATGAGAGCCATCTCCACAGAAAAAGCACAGCTTATTACATCTTCTAAACTCCTGACGTTGCGCCCTACTGTAGACAAAACGCTATCACATTGCATAGGTTCAGACATTTGTCCAAAAGGTGGAAACTCCTCTCGTGTAGTTTTGCGTTCACGTAAACGCCGATCAATTTGAATGGCTAATGACAGAATCGTCAAGACCAGAGGGAACAGGAAATCCCACCATAGTATCTTTTACGGTTTCTGACAAACCCTTCCGAAAGAGAGCTGCCAAGGCACCATTATTCCTGGTAGTAAGGACCGCCCACTTTTGGAATTTTTGACAGTATAACTCTGCAGAATCCTGACCCTAGTTCAATGCCAATAGGGCTTTCTCAGCTTGATCAATAGCATTAGGTTCATCATACAACAACCCCAAGGCTTGAAAAAATGCATCCACATTAGTCAGAATAGGATCTTGAGGTGTCAAAGAAAATGCGCAATCCTGGGGAAAAAATACAGAGGACAAAATTAATCCATTTCCCAATTCCAAAATTCCTCTTTCTAATAAATGGATCTACTGAGCACTGTGGTTCAGTGGATAGCACTGCAGCCTTGCAGCGCTGGAGTCCTGGGTTCGAATCCCACCAAGGACAACTTCTGCAAGGAGTTTGTATGTTCTCCCCGTGTTTGCGTGGGTTTCCTCCCACATTCCAAAAGACATACAGTTAGGGAATTTAGATTGCGAGCCCCATCGGGGACAGTGATGGTAATGTGTGCAAACTGTAAAGTGCTGTGGAATATGTTAGTGCTATATAAAGAGTAATAAGTGTCAGAGTATTACGCTGTGTGTGGATTTGTCGCTAAACCCGAAGGGTTTCCTGATGCCAGGGAAGCGAATGAGAATCCAGAAGTCTCATGCACATGTTACTTATTTTTTCCTTGCAGATTTAAACCTGAAACACGTCAATTCTTTCATCGTTTTTGCTGCAGATTTCATCCATACTAGTGAGTGGGGTAAAATATGCACCAAAAAACGCACGTAACGCAGCAAAAAAAAAACTGCCTATTTTACGCAATGTTTTTCCTGCCAAGAGATGCAGAAATTTCTGCACCAAATTCTTAATGTGTGCACATACCCCAAGGATACAATGACCTTTATTAAGGTGTGTGGAATTATTAGGCAAACTGTAAATGGGCCATAAAAGACATTTAGCTGACTGAAAAGTCAAAACTTGTTACCATGATACTGTTTAATGTGTGTATACAATTTAATGGGTGTTTCCACTTAACCTTAAAATTTGAACTACATCTGAGAACTGAGATTCATAGCCGCATTTGAACCTTAATTATGTAATGTATTAAATTCCCCCTTTCCTACTTATATTTATTTCCTAAACAGCGTCGGTACATGAAATTTTCTGCTTATAATCATACATTTTTTTAAATTGTATTTATATTATTTAATTTTTAATATATATATATATATATATATATATATATATATATATAGCCTACAAAGATTATATCTATCTATGTATCTGTCCATCTATATGATTCTTGCTGTGACATCACAGTATAATCTATGTCACAATGAGGTGATGACATCATCACATTCTACATTCCAGTGTTACAGCCCATAGGAAATCACTGCCTCACAGACCCCCAACGGTGAGGGAGTTCCTTTTGTTTTTCGTGACGAACGAAGCAAAAATTGATTCCAAAATGTATAAAGAGAGAAGACGAGCCCAACTAGATCGGGTACTGAGAGAGAGGAGAGGATTAAATGAAGAGCAGGTATTAATATTCGCTTTAGGGCGAAAAGATATTACTTTACCGAACATGGACACTGACGCCTCTGAAATGGTGTCCAAGCGACAAAATCTAGAGAAAATGAGAAAGTCCAAAAGACATGAGATCCTTACAAAGAGAAGGATCATGGAGAACCTCATGGAGTCCCACTCTGCAGCCTCCGCTGAGCTTCAGAGGGCCATACTTATCTCCTTAAAAAAAATTGGAGATCTGGCCCCTGCAATAAGGATGAGGAATAAAGAAGCCGTCCTAAATAAGCGGAGAAACATCGGCGCAGATATAAAGCTGGACGAGGTTCTCCAAGAAACTCCAAGACAGGTCTCATCCAGATCTGAAAGGAAAGACATCCTGGACCTGCAAAGAGCGGCAGTCAAGAAAAGAATTCGGAACAGCAGAGACTGGGTTATCCAATGCAGGAGGCATCTGACCTATGCTACACCCATTATTAATGGGAATGGTGCACTATGGAGATCGCAGTCATCAGCCAAAACCATCAGCGTTTCTTCACCAGAAAGAGCAATGGATGAAGATGAAACAGGTAAGATGGAAACAGCTCAGTAGAATAAGACTGGGGACGAGGGGGATTATACTCCTAAAAAAAATGTGCAGACCTCAATTATAAATGCTGACTTGTGGAAGAACTGTCCTTGTTACCCGTAGCAACAAGTCAAAGTACAGTGTTCTATAGAATGTTAAGAACCGGAATCTGTGCTGTGAATCGCTGCTATGGGCAACAGGGACATTTTTGCAATTAGACAGTAAACGAAACACCAAATATTCGACATTTCCTGCTGATGTATAGAGTTCTGTTTAAAATTGTAATATATCTTTTTTTTCAGTGGGCCGAGCTGTAGCTTTGAACGACACCATTTATTTTGTCTTTCAAGGTTTTTTTTTTTTTTTAAATTAGTTTGGTAAAATTGTATAGAAAAAAGGGATTCTGACTTTTTTTTTATTGTGTTAATTGTGTGATAGAAATGACCTCACAAAATAATTCTCCATGTCAGATACAATTCTGGTAATGCCCAATATGCATACGTTTTCATTTTACTAAAATGGTGAAAGAAAATTAGAAGTGTAATAGGAAAAAAAACAAAATTGGTTTATGTCGCCATATTCTGAGACATTGTAACTTTCTGATTTTTACAAAAATGCAATTTTGGTATTTCCATTTTTTTTCTCATTTCAGTATTTACTGTTTCGGAGAATTATTTGTATATTGTTGTATATCGGACTTATACTAATGGAGTTATCCTAGTTATGCTTATTTTTCATTTTTTTATTATTGTTATTATTATTATTATTATTATTATTATTATTAATTGGGAAGGTTAAGTAATTCAAACTAAATTTTTTAATTTTTTTTTTAAAAACTTTTTTTTATTTATTTCAATTTTTAGTATTTTTAAAAGACTTGACCCGGAGATTTTCTGATCTCTTGTAATGGGACTGTATCGCTGTATATAGCTTTAGTGACGTTCTCATATGAAATTAAGCAAGGCTGGTCTTAACATTTGGATGAAAGTAAAAGATAGGGCCCATATAGTCATTACAGCCAATAAACCCCTTGCAGTTGTGTCCTGAGGGAACTAATGGGTGCTGGTGCGCACAAATCGGCATTCACTTAATTTAAGTAGCATTGTTAGCAATGAAATAGTAATACTGAAGCAATCGGAGTGTGATCCAGTCGCGGCAGTTATAGGCAGGTGGCAGCTATGTAATACAGCTGGTGTTAGCCTGCTGAAATGCATGCTCAGCGCCTGAGTCCGCATTTAATAGAAAGTGTATTTCCATTATTTGTTCTCAAAGAGATTAACAAATCCTATATTATCTCAGCAGGTGCAAACGATATGATGACCTCTGACGTAGCAGATGCGAAAGCCGAAGACCTTGGTGATGCCAGCTCCCCTGTTTTACCTGTGAGAGAATTGGTTAAAATTCAAAATCCTATTGACCTTCACAGACTTGATTTACTCACTAATATTGGAAGAGGATGCTACGGAAAGGTAAGAATGAATTTATACTACTCCGTGCTTCCCAAAGTATTCTCCACCAGATACACAGAATGGTATAAATATTCATTACAGGATCTTCATATGTAATGATAATTGGGATACACCAGTGATCCATTACACAGATCCCTAGAATAGATGAGAGTTTTGTCTGATCTTCTGTGATTTTTCTCCAGGTCGTCTTGGCATCAGTTCGGGTCAGCAAAGAACTACTAGCCCTTAAGATCATGGAAAAGAGTTGTTGTGATGAGGAAACATTCTCTACAGAGTTAAAGGCCCTAAGTATTGGCGCTGGCTGCCGCTTCATAACATCTCTGCGGGGCTTTGTAGAAACACCACAAGCATATATAATAGCCATGGAGGCAATGGCCGGAGGAGATCTGTTTAGCCAAATGTTAGAATCGATGAAGTTTGATACAGAGACAACAAGGTAAATGTCTTAGGCTGAATCATAATAATCTGTTGCCCGTTCATTATGGTCCTAAAGTGTGTGTAACCACTGATCCATCCTCTACTTTCTTCTCCACAGACGCTTTGCAGCAGAAATGGTTTGCGGAATCCAGTTCCTCCATGAACACGGCGTGATACATCGGTAATCAGTTCATCTTCATAAATCTATGTTGTCACCTTACATATCTATTGTAGAAAGTTCTTTTGATGAATTTTCCTCACCATTAGTGTCTGCTCCTTTTCCCTGCAGTGACCTGAAGCCTCATAACGTTCTCATTGATGGAACTGGACACATAAAAATCTGTGACTTTGGCACTTCAGCCGTGAATGTGGGCAAGGATGACGTCTTGGACGAAGTTGTAGGCACGAAGGGTTACATTGCGCCTGAGGTAAGGAACATCCCTTAATGATTGATGCCGATAGTAGAATTGAGTACTAATCTGAGTATCCTGCTCATATCTCATCACAGACCGGTCCTCATAGGCTCTGTGTGTAAATCCCCTCCCCGGTATATTCAGCTCATCTCCTATCTTATATTCCTACAGGTATTGGATAGAGAAGGCTACAATCATCTGGCGGATTCCTTTTCATTTGGTGTCATCCTGTACATGATGATTGTGGGGACGTGTCCATTCTATAACAGTGGCGATATGGACGACTACCATGAGTCTTTGGACAACGTCCTATATTTTCCACCCTGCATCTCCATCGATGAGCTTGACATCCTAGAAGGGGTAAGTAGGAATAGGTGAAGAAGGATGATGGTAAATTATAAGGAAGGATAGAGGACATGATGCTGACAGTCCATAGACATTGTGTAATAACGTATCAATAATAATACACAATATAATGATTAATGGTCTCTCTCATCTTCCAGCTTCTCTGCAAAACTCCATCTACTCGTTATGCCATAACATCGTCCATTAGAGAGCGCCCATTCTTCCACTCCATAAACTGGAGCGACGTGGAGTCCGGCAGAGCCGAACCACCGTTCCATTACGAAGATGTAAGTATAGCACATAGGGACATCCATAGTGTTACCTCTGCCCAGTAGCACACATACCCACCATACACCTCATCATTATATTCTCCAGTATACAGTATATTTGTGAGGAGCCAGTTCTAAGAAATGTAAACTTCTCTTCTTAAAAATGAGAAAAGCAGCGCTCACTTTTAAAAATCACTTTTTCATTAACGTCCTTTAAGACATATCATCAGTAGAAAGAGAAGGATCAGGTGCGGCTGTTCAGAGAGACCAGCCGATATAGTCTACAGGACATTAATAAAGGAGTATTTTTATATGGCGAGTGACGCTTTTCTTCAATTTTGGCCTGCAATTGTTTCCCCAGTTTGGTGTCTATTAAACTGAGCTTCCCTGTGGTTCACGCACACTTTTTTAAATGTGCAACCTGCGATATTGTGATCTCCGCCCAGACTTTATGATGGTGTCGAGTCGCTTCAATTTCTTTATTTTGAATATATTTCTTTTCTTACAGGAGTAATAGGCTGATATAAATCAGCCCCATTCCAGCAACATCGAGGAATGAAGCTTTATCTAATCGGATGAGACAATTACCTGGACTTTCTAATTTACCGGACTGTGACAAATACTACAGAGCTTCCACCACATTAACAGCCACGTAGATTCGAGCACCAAACATCCAGGGATGTATTCCGATCGCCATATTTGGGGTCAGGAAGGAATTTTTTTCCCCTTAGGATATTCCAACAACAAGTCCTCGGGGTTATTTTTCGCCTTCCTCTGGATCGAAATGGCAAGTAATCAAAGGCTGGAATTGAAGGACTTCTTTCAGCCAAACTTGCCGTTTGGTTGACTCATGTACACTGTGGTGGTAAGGACAAGACTACTGGATATGGACAGAGAAGGTAGCGGCTGCTCCTTCTCCACTGTATATGGCCAAAAAGAAGGCAGCGGCTGCTCCTTCTCCACTGTATATGGCCAAAAAGAAGGCAGCGGCTGCTCCTTCTCATACTTGGCCATAGGCCGGAGTCACACTTACGAGAAACTCGCTTGAGTCTCGCGTCTCAACACACGGCACTGCCATCAGCACTTGGACCTTAGCACTCAGCTGCATAGAAACACACTCCGCTCCTGAGTGCCTGCGCCAATTGTGACCCCGGCCATATACAGACACTACCGGGTCATGGACAGAATGAAGAAGCGGCTGCTCCTTCATCTACCTGTCCATGGCCAGACAGAAGGCCATATGGTTGATCACGGTGCTGTAAGACTCCAGGAAAATTCCATCTACACAGATCACACGTCACACATCCCTGCTCTTCTCCTCTCCATCGTGTGTGATCCAGACCTGGATGTGCAAAAACAGCACAAGTGCAACCAAAGGCCGAGGAGCGGAATCATCAACATCTGCTCCTTTCTATAGAAAGCTTCTGTATCTACAGACTTTCTTATTCCATCTTTGCATATTAGTAACAACTTTTATGCAAAAATAAATATATTGAACATCTATGCTGCTTCTAGATGGATTCTTCTGATATACAGACCTGCTTCTTGGTATTTTTATTAATATCCTGATGACCTAATGTAAATGTGGAAGGGGCTGAATACCTCTCATAAGAATTTCTGCATACAGTAAAATATTTAAGTTCTAAAAAGAGATGAGTGAATTTAATCTACTCAACTTTACAAGTATCCTCACTTACTGCTCTCCCAGTAGCATAACTTCTGTAGAAGCAGAGGTTGAAGTCGCCCCAAGCCCCTCACTCAGATGGGCCCTCCCAAAGCTTAACTTATCGGTGAGGGCAGCCAGATGATACAGAAAGACTTGATACAGAATGGTAGGGGGTACACTAGATGAGCCCTGAGATAAGGGGGATAGAGCGACGTGATGAAGTCTGAGAGCGACGTGATTGTTCTGTCCCCACTTAATGGCGATTAAAGGTATGCAGACATGTAAGTGAGAGAAGTTCCTACCTTTGTGTATCCAATAAGCGAGGCAGACATGACCCTTAGCAGCTTCTCAGATAAGCATACACGCGTTGTGATGAAGAACAATGTTGGTTTATTCCGTAGATAACGATCCAAACATTACATTGAGTCTCTTGCATGGAGCTTGTCTCTGGAGTCGCTACTTGCGGGTCAAAAGACTTTGCTTCCTCAGCTCATGAGGGAGAACAGTTCTCTCAGGTAAGATGTCTGCCGATGACTGAGCAAACAGGAAGAGAAGAGGCTGAAGAGAAGCCCCTCCCCATAGGCTGAACAAGGAAAGACTGAGGAACTAAATGGTCTGGCCAGTAGATGGCAGCAGAGACAAGCGAAAAAACATAAATACATTTCTTTAACTAGAAACATGCATGGAACAGCACACTCCCCGTCTGGAATTCACTATGGGGATTCCACTCTTGTCCATAATAATAATAAACCTAAAAGAAAGGGCATGTTAAATGCAACAATTAAAGTTCAAAAAATCAGAAAAACGGCCAAACTTCGGGTGCAGAACGCTCATCCCGTAGTGGCGCTCTCGATAGGCAGTAAGAGGACGAGTTCATGGATTGGCCTCGCAAAGATCTTCGTCTCACCCTTCCTAAAGACCCTCAGCTCCACCTTCCGCACGTTGCCGTCCTGGCTAGGCAGTGTCCTGGTAACAAGTCCCAGAGGCCAGTCAGTCCTTTCAGTGGTCTGGTCTTTCATGAGGACCAGATCTCCTTCCTTGATATTCGGCTTGGGATGTCGCCACTTCCTTCTCCCTTGAAGAATGGTAAGGTATTCCTTCCTCCATCGGTTCCAGAAGTAGTCGGCCAAATATTGGACTCGTTTCCAGTGTCTTTGGTAGGTGTTGGCATGAGTGAAGTCTCCGCTGGGAATTACCGCGTTGTCGATCTTCTGGGTAAGAAGGATGTTGGGAGTCAACATGGTTGGTACCTCTGGATCCATTGACACCGGCACAAGGGGTCTCGAGTTGATGATGGCTGAGACTTCGGCTAAAAGAGTCACTAGAGTCTCGTGCGTGAGTCTCGAGGAGTTGACGTCCTTTAGCATGGAGTTCAGGATGTTGCGTGAGATTCCGATCATCCTCTCCCAGGAGCCTCCCATGTGAGAACTGTGAGGAGAATTGAAGATCCAGGTGCAACCCTTGTCTGCCAGCTGGTCTTGGATTGGCTTGGTGTCGATGTTCAGCTCTCTACATGCACCGACGAAGTTGCTGCCGCGGTCGGACCTCAGCTGCTTTACTGGTCCTCTGATGGCGAGGAATCTTCTCAAGGCGTTAATCAGGCAGGAGGTATCCATGGACTCTAACACCTCGATGTGAACGGCTCGGATGCTCAAGCAGGTGAATAGCACAGCCCACCGCTTACTGTCCGCACGGCTGCTACGAGTTCTGCGTGTGGATACCATCCATGGTCCGAAAACGTCTAGGCCCACATAGGTGAAAGGTGGTTCCATGGAAAGTCTATCTGTAGGTAGGTCGGCCATTTGTTGGCACAGTTGCTTTCCTCTCACTTTGCGACAGTGCACACAATCGTGAAGTATTTGTGCTACACGTCTCTTCATCCCGACAATCCAGAGGCCTGCAGACCGTAGAGTGCCCTCTGTAATTTGCCTGCCTTGGTGTTCAGCCCTTTCATGATGATGACGGATCAGTAAGACTGTAACGTGGTGTTTGTTGGGAATGATGAGAGGATTTTGCTCTGCGACACCGAAACGAGCCTGGCTTAAACGACCGCCAACCCTCAGTAAGCCGAAGCTGTCCATTACTGGGTTTAAATTGGCGAGGGGGCTTCTTAATGGAATCTGCTGTTTGTTATTTAAGCACTTCCATTCGGTGGCGAATTCGCTCTGTTGGAGGTGGCGTATAATGAGGGACTCACTACGGGAGATGTCCTCAGCAGAAAGAGGTCTGTGGCATACATGCCAGCGATGACAGTCCTTGTCTTTAAAGTCTGCACGATAACATCTGGCGATGTGCACTAACCTGGCAACAGTCCTGACGAGTCTTAACCAGCTGGAGAAACGTTCAAAACGTTGGCAGCCGAGGTTGGATGTTTTCTCAGCACTGGTGGTCAGGGTATGGACCTCAGTTCGGACATCTGGATCGTTGTCTGGATCTAGGATGCTGAAGTCTTCCTGGACACCTTCTTCTGACTGTCTCAGCAGGAACTCTGGACCTGTAAGCCAAGAAGAGTTAACGAAAGAAGATATAGACATGGGTCTGGTTGCAAGATCTGCTGGATTCAGCTCCGATGGTACGTAACGCCATTGTTCCGGTTTGGAGGATCTCCTGATCCTTTCGATGCGGTTACTGACATACACGTAGAATCGTGTCGATGTATTGTAGATGTAACCCAAAACGACCTTGCTGTCGGTGTAGAATTGGACCTCATCTATTTCGATACACAGTTCTTGTAGTATGAAGTCAGCAATTTCCACTGCCAAGACGGCTCCACAGAGTTCGAGTCTGGGGATGGTGTGGTCGGGCTTCGGGGCTAGCTTCGCCTTGCCGAACACCAATCCGACGTAGCTTTGCCCGCTGGCGTCCATCACCTTCAGGTATGCAACCGCCGCTATGGCTTCTGTGGAGGCGTCTGAAAAGACGTGGAGTTCTTTCCTTCCGCTAGAGGCAAGGGAGATTTTGGTGTAGCATCTCGGGATGTGAATATTGTTCAATCCGCACAACGACTGTTTCCAAGTTTCCCATTTTTTCTCTTTGTCGGAGGGGAGCGGGGTATCCCAATCCTTGACAGTTTCAGATAGTTGTCTCAACAAGGATTTGCCTTGTATGGTGATGGGCGCCACGAACCCCAGCGGGTCAAATAAGCTGTTCACTATGGAGAGGACACCACGTTTTGTGAACGGTTTGTCCGAGCAATTCACTTGAAACCCGAAGGAGTCGGCTGCGAGATCCCATCTGATGCCTAGGCTCCTCTGCACGGGTGGGCTGTCTAGCCCCAAGTCAATGTCCTTGAATCCAGGGGCGTGATCACCCGAATCAAAGGCTCTCATTACGGTCGGGCTGTTTGAAGCGATTTTATGAAGCCTGAGCCTTGCCTGGGCCAGCATACCTTGGGTCCTCTTGAGCAAATCAATGGCTGCTTCTTCAGTGGGCAGTGATTTGAGCCCGTCGTCTACATAGAAGTCTCTTTCAACGAAGTCTCTTGCGTCTGTGCCATACTCAGACTCTCCCTCTGATGCGGTCCTTCGGAGACCGTAGGTTGCTACTGCGGGTGAAGGGCTGTTCCCGAAGACATGGACTCTCATTCGGTATTCCACCATCTCTTTGTTGGTGTCGTTGTCCTTGAACCACAGGAATCTGAGGAAGTTCCGGTGGTCCTCCCTGACTAGGAAACAGTGGAACATCTGTTCGATATCGGCAGTGATGGCGACGAGTTCTTTCCTGAACCTCAGCAACACTCCTACTAAGTTGTTCGTCAGGTTGGGACCTGTGAGGAGGACATCGTTGAGTGATACACCTCCATGTTTGGCGCTGGAGTCAAAGACAACGCTGATTTGGTTCGGTTTCCGTGGGTGATAGACACCAAATGAAGGCAGATACCAGCACTCTTCGTTCTTCTTCACGGGAGGAGCGGGTTCCGCGTGGTTGTTGCGAAATATTCTGTCCATAAAGGCGACAATATGCTCCCTCATTTCAGGTTTGTGGTTCGTTGAACGTTGAAGAGAGTTGAATCTGTTCTGAGCTTGGTCTCGGTTGTTTGGCAGTCTTACCCTGGTGGATCGGAAGGGTAATGGAGAGACCCAGTGGTCGGTTTTGTCCTTAGAGAACTCACGGTCCATTATGTCGATGAATTCTCTGTCCTCCACTGACAAGGCTACTTTATCGTCGTCCTTGGTGATGTGAAAGACTGATCTTCCCAAGTTGTCGGTACGCAGAGAAGAAGCGATGTCAGGCAGCTGTATTGAGTCTGGGGGCTTCTCTTTCACTTCATAGTGATGAGGACATGGCCTTAGGCAGGTTGTGCGTCCGTCTCCATGGACGTAGGTCCTGAAGGAGTCGATTTCTAATCGATCAACGCACACGTTTCCTATGACTACCCATCCGAGGTCCAGTCTCTGGGCGTATGGTGCGTAGTCAGGTCCGTTGCACTGTTGTCGCACCTTGTGTACCCTCAGGTTGTCTCTGCCGAGCAGGAGTAGAATCTCCGCATTGTTGTCCATAGGTGGGATGACGCTTGCGAGGTGCTTCAGGTGCGGCTGATGAAGTACAGCTTCTGGGGTAGGAATTTCACTCCTATGGCTGGGTATTTGGTCACATTCAACTAGCGTTGGCAGAGGTATTTCAGTCTTCCCGTTGATAGGAGAAGCGATGAATCCCTGGGCTCTTCTGCCGCTAGTCTCTATGCGGCCTGAGCAGGTGTTCAAGGTGTAGGGCTCTGATGGTCCACTAATTCCGAAGGCTTCAAAGAATTTGGCTCCTGCCAGGGACCGGTTGCTTTGGTCGTCTATGATGGCATACACCTTCATTGCCTTTTCTGGATGTCCTTCGGGGTAAACCTTGATGAGGCATATTCGGGCGCAACATTTCTCCATGCGGCCCTCTCCACATACTTCTGAGCATGAGCAGGAGACAGTTGTGGCGGTGTCGGTCTGATTCTGTGGCTCCCCGCCATGACTTGGAGCGGGAGCGGTGGTGACTGCAGCCGGTGTGTCTCTAGCTATTCGGGTTGAGTGCATGGCTGAAACATGCTTTTCGCTGTGGCACTCCCCACACTTGACTGTGGATTTGCAGTCCTTGGCCATGTGCTCAAGTGATGCGCAGCATTTGAAGCAAACCCCGAGCTCTGTGAGGATCTTCTTGCGCTCCTGTAGGGTTTTGGATCTAAACCCTTTGCACTTGGTCAACGAGTGTGGCTTCTTGTGGATGGGACATTCACGATTAAAGGATTTATCTCGTGATGAGACGATGTTCTGTTCGTCTGTGGGCGTTGCAGGTGACGGTAGCTCGGTCTTCCTAACGCTCACAGCTCTCTTAGTGTCTCTGCGTTTGTATGTGGTGTTTTCATACCTTGGCGCAGGAGTTGGTGCGGCTGTCGAAGCGTTGGACTCTAGGAAGTCGAGGCTGGGGTCATTCCTCATCTGGGCCTGTTCATCGATGAACCTGCAGAAGTGGATGAATGGAGGGAAGGTAACGTCGTTCACTCTTTTGTATCTTGATACTGACATTGCCCACTTTTCCTGCAGGCTGTATGGCAGCTTCACCACGATCGGGTTTACTCCATGGGCTGAATCCAGATAGCACAGCCCAGACAGACGAGGGTCTCTTTTGGCGAGCTCCAGCTCCATTAGCAGGTCACTTAGGTCTTGCAGCTTGTGGACGTCTTTAAGGTTGATCTTTTGGAAATCCTGCAGTCTCTTGAATAAGGCTTTCTCTATTGCCTCTGCGCTGCCAAAGGTGCGTTCCAGCCTTTGCCATGCGGCAGCGAGACCTGCTTCTGCTTGTCCCACGTGGACCGCTCTGAGGCTCCTGACGCGGGTTGAAGAGCTTGGACCTAACCACTTTATCAGGAGGTCAAGTTCCTGTTCTTCAGTTAGGTTGAGATTGGCGATGGCTGCCTTAAAGGTTGCTTTCCAGGCCCTGTAGCTCTCTGCACGATCATCAAACTTCGTAAGACTGGTGTTGATTAGCTCTCTGCTCACCATGAACCTGGCGAACTCGGACATATCCAACTTCTCACCACTCGTTGCCACGACGACTCATGATGCCCCTGGGGCGTATGGGCCGCCTGGTGTGAATGGATGAGCTGTTCCCGGATAGAATGATGTTGCTGCAGGGTTGAGCTGTGGTTTAGCCCTTGAAGAATCTGACGAATACCGCTTGAGCTGTGAAGGTGGGTCAGGAAACACTTGGTTGCCATCTTGTGGTGGTGACTGTGTTTGAGAAGGTATCTCTGGGTGACTGTCTTTAATTAGCTCGGGTGCCTTCGAGGGTACTGGCGCCTCTGGAAGTACGTTGGAGGTTTTGGTGTCGTCGACTTGGACGGTACTGTAGACCGGGGTTGCTACAGGTAGCTGGTTTAGTACATAGTCTTTCGTGCGATTGACTGGATCGTCTGATTCCAGTGGTGGCGAGTTAGCTGCATCAGGACCTTGGATCAACGCCTGCTCAAGTAGTCTCACTTTAGCTAATGCGACCTCCTCTTCCATCTGTGACCGAAGAATCTTCAGCTGAGCCTCCGCTTCTGCTTCTGCTCTCTTGGCTTCCACTTCTGCCCTTTTTGCTTCCATGTCTGCTTCTGACCTTTTTGCCTCTGCCTTAGCTTCTCTCTCAGTGAAAGAACGTCTCACTCTGGATTCCTCTGCCTTTATGCGGGCCTCTAGTATCCTGTCGCTCATGGTTGAACTTCTTGAGGACGATGCCC
This sequence comes from Dendrobates tinctorius, assembly GCF_039654945.1. NCBI lineage: Eukaryota > Metazoa > Chordata > Amphibia > Anura > Dendrobatidae > Dendrobates > Dendrobates tinctorius. The sequence continues at coordinate 20,336,074 of NW_027361677.1, forward strand.
TGGATGACCGAGAGGAACGTTTAGATGAGGTCGATCGGTGTGACCTGGTTTCTTGCAGGTGAGAGATACGGTGTTCAGCCTTGTTTATGGCATGTTGGACCTTGGCGTCTCTCTCCTTGTCCGTCTCTAGCGCCTCACTGAGGTCTGGAAGAGCTTCATCAGAATTAAAATCTTTTAGAAGAGCGATGTACTTTGCTGATAGTCTCTTGTACCTTTCACGGGCGGTGTTCAGCCGCTCCATGACGGATTGCAAGCTTGCGGCGTTGCCTGATGAGGATTCGAGTCTTGACATATAAGAGGTGACGCATTCCCACTGTTCTTCTAGGTGATCACATAGCTCATCTTTCATATTGTGATAGTTTTCAAGCACCTTTATAGTTGGTTTGGCAGAACGTTTTGGTCGGGTGACTTGGTCTGCTTGAGATGTGGGGTCTGCCTCCTGGGCTTCATCGTGGACGGTATCAGGTTGTATTTGCACTGTTTCAGCAGTAGGGACCTGTCCGAGGTCTTTTTCGGCCATTTTGAATAAAGGTGTACTGTCTCTTTAAAAAATTCAACTTTTGAATCGGGGTCCGAAAATCGCTGTGCGGCTCTGCGGGAGGTCCCGGATGAGATTCCCAGAGTGGCTTTGGCGAAACTTGGGGGTTCGCGGATCGCTGATGCGCGGTAATGAGGTATGGAGTACTGCAGGCCTTTAGGAGCGATGTGGCCAGAAGGAAACAGCAGGTGCATAGACAGTCCTCATTAACAGTACGAGCAGAGTTATTGCAAGATGTGGCAGGTGGTGGAGCTACTTCTAGGCTTGTCCAGACGTGCACTGCTGCAGGCAGACTGGTGTGCGAGGCTTGTTGCTGGGCAGATTACACATAGGGAGACGGGGCAGATGGAGATCTGTAGCTGGGGTGCTGGGCTATAAGGAGGTTTTCTAGCTGCTTATGAGCTTTAAAAGTAGTCTTCTGACTTGTATGGGCCGGCAAGCTAGTCTTTTGACTGTTCTGTCCCCACTTAATGGCGATTAAAGGTATGCAGACATGTAAGTGAGAGAAGTTCCTACCTTTGTGTATCCAATAAGCGAGGCAGACATGACCCTTAGCAGCTTCTAAGATAAGCATACACGCGTTGTGATGAAGAACAATGTTGGTTTATTCCGTAGATAACGATCCAAACATTACATTGAGTCTCTTGCATGGAGCTTGTCTCTGGAGTCGCTACTTGCGGGTCAAAAGACTTTGCTTCCTCAGCTCATGAGGGAGAACAGTTCTCTCAGGTAAGATGTCTGCCGATGACTGAGCAAACAGGAAGAGAAGAGGCTGAAGAGAAGCCCCTCCCAATAGGCTGAACAAGGAAAGACTGAGGAACTAAATGGTCTGGCCAGTAGATGGCAGCAGAGACAAGCGAAAAAACATAAATACATTTCTTTAACTAGAAACATGCATGGAACAGCACAGTGATGAAGTCTGTGACTCTGAAGTATAAGGTGCTCAGTGCTCAGAGACATGGCCGAGGTGAGGAAAGCTGAACCTGACCACCACTCAGCAAGACACAGAAGGGGAAATATCAAGACTGAGCCAAGAAATATCTGAAGACAGATTTTTTAAAGGTTTCATGGACTGATGAGATTAGAGTGACTCTTAATGGACCAGATGGCAATGGTTTTAGAAGTAACTGGTACAAACATCTATTTGGACACCAGCAAGGTGAAGGTGGGGAATAGCTATGGGTTGGGATTATTAATGATGAGCTTCATGGACCTTTTCAGGTGGCAGAAGAACTTAAAATCAAGTCGCAAACCTATTATCAGTGTTTAGAAGACTCTTTCTTCATACAGTGGTAGAGGAAAAGATCTGTACATTTCAAGAAAATTATGATTGTTCTGCAGGACAATGCTCCATCGCAGCATCAATGTCTCCACTGCTTGGCTGCCAGTAAAGATGAAAAAATAATGACACAACACCTTCCTCACCCGACCTAAACCCTTATGAGTAATTGTGGGCCCTTCTTAAATGGGAGATTTACGGTGAAGAAAAACAGACACATTTCTGAACAGTATAACACACAAAAATGAACTGTAACCTTCAATTTAAAACAGTGGTCAAGTTCTGAGAAAAGATCCATGATAAAATTATTTTTAATGATTAAAAATGAAAAATAAAAACATAATTATAAGGAGAAAATTTCATGTAAGGGAAGCAGTTTAGGAAATAAATATAAGTAGGAAAGTGGGAATTCAATATATTACAGAATTAAGGCTCAAATGCTGCTATGAATCTCCATTTCCAGATGCAGTTCAAATTTTAAGTGGAAACACTAGTGAGGAGCGAACGTGCTCGCCACTACTCATTACTCGTCTGAGTATCACTGTACCGAGCATTTTTGGGAGCTTTTTAGAGCGCCAATTAACATGCAGGGATTGTCAGCCATTCACTGTAATGCCGCAGCCATCTTTGTTGTGGCCTTACAGTGATTGGCTGGCCGCACAGCGTCATTAGATCTACTAGAGACCTGACGCTGCCCTGCTCGGCGCATTCAGCTCCGGATTCAGACTGTCTAGAGAGAGCTGCTGCTGAGATAGGGACAGATTTGTGCTTTTATGAGTTAGTGTGGTTCTACCTTTGTTCAATCCACATATCAATCTAAGCCAACAGTCCTTTTAAGGACTAATTAGTGGGTATATAGACTGCAGTGCTAGGTAGGCAGGGGAGTCTATGTGCGCATATCCACATCAGTGCAAGGCATGTAGGCACTGTATGTGAGTAAATAGATCTCACTGCATACATCAAAAGGGTCCATTACTGTCTGCTGCTGCCTATTATATACGCTGCTCAAAAAAATAAAGGGAACACTAAAATAGCACATCCTAGATGTGATGTGAGACTATGATAGATCTCCTGGAGTGGACCCGCTGGACCGTGGCAACGAACCCCCCACGGGCGAGCTGGCCAGGTGGACCACCCCCTATACAGGGAGTGTTTGGGGCAGGCCCGCGGGTAACTATCACCACGGCAGCTGGTACCCAGAGGGAGTACAGGAGGGCCGACAAGAGACCGGAGATGCAGGCGGAAGACCTCCCCTGGAACAGGAACACAGTTGGCGGGCAGATCGGGAGCACGGCCGAGACGGAAGGAAGAGGACACCAACTAGACAACACAGCCAGAGGACCGGGACAGACCGGAACGCGACCTTGAGCTCCAGAACCTAGGAGAGAGGACAGCGGTAAGATGGGACAGCTTAGCAGCAGGAAGGACACAAGAGTGCGCACAGGGACAGGGGCCAGAATCACTAAGCAGGGCATCAGTGATAATCAGGCACCGCCAGTAGGAAGAGGCGGCCTGATATAGGGTGTCGTAGCAGGAGTTCCGGGTCATGGCCCCTCACAGAGCTGGGAGGGGAGAGCGCGCGACCTTAGGAGGGATAGGGAGCGTGCGTGCGCCTGACACCAGTGTGCGCGCGCCCCCGCTGCGGAGCAGGAAGCTGGTCTGGGGTGCTCGCCCGACGAGGCGCAGGAGATCGGGCAGAAGCAGGCGCCGGGTCCGTGCGACGGAGGAGGGAGGCCCGCCGATAGGATCGTGGGAGCCGGGACCGTGGCGTGGAGACCACCCAAGAGTGCGGCAGAGGAGCAGGTACAGGCGGGGACCGCGGCGGCAGCAGCGTGACACTAGATGTCTCTGAATGAAATATTCCAGTTGCAAATTTTTATTCATCGCATAGTGGAACGTGTTCAGAACAATAAAACAACAATGATCAATGTAAATCAAAATGAATATCCCATGGAGGTCTTGATTTGGAATGATACTCAAAATCAAAGTGGAAAATCAAATTACAGGCTGATCCAACTTCAGTGGAAATGCCTCATAACAAGGAAAAGATGCTCAATATTGTAGGTGGCCTCCACGTGCCTGTATGACCTCCCTACTAAACAATACCTGGGCATGCTCCTGATGAGGCAGCGGATGGTCTCCTGAGGGATCTCGTCCCAGCCATTCACTGTAATGCTGCAGCCATCTTTGTTGTGGCCTTACAGTGATTGGCTGGCCGCACAGCGTCATTAGATCTACTAGAGACCTGACGCTGCCCTGCTCGGCGCATTCAGCTCCGGATTCAGACTGTTTAGAGAGAGCTGCTGCTGAGATAGGGACAGATTTGTGCTTTTATGAGTTAGTGTGGTTCTACCTTTGTTCAATCCACATATCAATCTAAGCCAACAGTCCTTTTAAGGACTAATTAGTGGGTATATAGACTGCAGTGCTAGGTAGGCAGGGGAGTCTATGTGCGCATATCCACATCAGTGCAAGGCATGTAGGCACTGTATGTGAGTAAATAGATCTCACTGCATACATCAAAAGGGTCCATTACTGTCTGCTGCTGCCTATTATATACGCTGCTCAAAAAAATAAAGGGAACACTAAAATAGCACATCCTAGATGTGATGTGAGACTATGATAGATCTCCTGGAGTGGACCCGCTGGACCGTGGCAACGAACCCCCCACGGGCGAGCTGGCCAGGTGGACCACCCCCTATACAGGGAGTGTTTGGGGCAGGCCCGCGGGTAACTATCACCATGGCAGCTGGTACCCAGAGGGAGTACAGGAGGGCCGACAAGAGACCGGAGATGCAGGCGGAAGACCTCCCCTGGAACAGGAACACGGTTGGTGGGCAGATCGGGAGCACGGCCGAGACGGAAGGAAGAGGACACCAACTAGACAACACCGCTGCGGAGCAGGAAGCTGGCCTGGGGTGCTCGCCCGACGAGGCGCAGGAGATCGGGCAGAAGCAGGCGCCGGGTCCGTGCGACGGAGGAGGGAGGCCCGCCGATAGGATCGTGGGAGCCGGGACCGTGACGTGGAGACCACCCAAGAGTGCGGCAGAGGAGCAGGTACAGGCGGGGACCGCGGCGGCAGCAGCGTGACACTAGATGTCTCTGAATGAAATATTCCAGTTGCAAATTTTTATTCATCGCATAGTGGAACGTGTTCAGAACAATAAAACAACAATTATCAATGTAAATCAAAATGAATATCCCATGGAGGTCTTGATTTGGAATGATACTCAAAATCAAAGTGGAAAATCAAATTACAGGCTGATCCAACTTCAGTGGAAATGCCTCATAACAAGGAAAAGATGCTCAATATTGTAGGTGGCCTCCACGTGCCTGTATGACCTCCCTACTAAACAATACCTGGGCATGCTCCTGATGAGGCAGCGGATGGTCTCCTGAGGGATCTCCTCCCAGACCTGGACTAAAGCATCCGCCAACTCCTGGACAGTCTGTGATGCAACGTGACGTTGGTGGATGGAGCGAGACATGATGTCCCAGATGTGCTCAATCGGATTCAGGTCTGGGGAATGGACAGGCCAGTCCATAGCTTCAATTCCTTCATCTTGAAAGAACTGCTGACACACTCCAGCCACAAGAGGTCTGGCATTGTCCTGCATTAGGAGGAACCCAGGGCCAACCGCACCAGCATATGGTCTCATAAGGGGTCAGAGGATCTCATCTCGGTACCTAAGGGAAGTCAGGCTATCTCTGGCGAGCAAATGGAGGGCCCTCCAAAGAAATGCCAACCCACACCATTACTGACACACTGCCAAAACGGTCATGCTGAAGGATGTTGCAGGCAGCAGATCGCTATCCACAGCATGTCCAGACTCTGTCATGTCTGTCACATGTGCTCAGTGTGATCCTGCTTTCATCTGTGAAGAGCACAGGGCACCAGAGGCGAATTTGCCAATCCTGGTGTTCTGTGGCAAATGCCAAGCGGCCTGCGCGGTGTTGGGCTGTGAGCACAACCCCCATCTGTGGACGTCGGGCACTCAGACCATCCTCATGGAGATGGTTTCTAACCGTTTGTGCAGACACATGCACATTTGTGGTCTGCTGGAGGTCATTTTGCAGGGCTCTGGCAGTGCTCCTCCTGCTCCTTCTTGCACAAAGGCGCAGGTAGCGGTCCAGCTGCGGGGTTGTTGCCCTCCTACGGCCCCCTTCACGTCTCCTGGTGTACTGGCCTGTCTCCTGGTAGCGCCTCCAGCCTCTGGACACTACGCTGACAGACACAGCAAACCTTCTTGGCACAGCTCACATTATTGTGCCATCGTGGATGAGCTGCACTACCTGAGCCACTTGTGTGGGTTGTAGAGTCCGTCTCATGTTACCTCGAGTGTGAAAGCACAACCAACATTCAAAAGTGACCAAAACATCAGCCAGAAAGCATTGGTACTGAGATGTGGTCTGTGGTCCTCATCTGTAGAACCACTCCTTTATTGAGGGTGTCTAGATAATTGCCAATAATTTCCATCTGTTGTCTATTCCATTTGCACAACAGCATGTGAAATTGATTGTCAATCAGTGTTACATCCTAAGTGGACAGTTTGATTTCACAGAAGTTTGATTTACTTGGAGTTATATTCTGTTGTTTAAGTGTTCCCATTATTTTTTTGAGCAGTGTATATACCTAGCTGCAGGTATCCGTGGCTAGGAATAATTTTTTTTTTGCACCTGAATCCTGCTAATTTTATTACAAAGCAATCCAGAGCCCCCTGTTTTTCTACATTTATTTGCTTGTTCACACTGCAGACTACAGCCAGATCATTTTAATACAACAGCGTGAAAATCCAGCAATTTAAAACGGCTTTGTCTGTCCCAGGCCTCACACCTGAGTGCGCAGAAAATTCTGGCCTTTTGTGTGGTACTGTAGTAGTTTTTGGAGTGTCTTACAATAGTTTTGGAAACCATTTTGCGGACCAAAAAATATTTAGATAACATAGAAACAACTGCAGAGAGTTTACATCTCCATAATTTTTATACGGAAAAATCGTAAAGAAAGAGGTAATGAAGAAAAGAATAATGCCCAAATAATGCAAAAAGTGCCAATAGCTTTATTCAGTACAAATAGGGCAAATACAAGTGTCTACAATAAATACCAGGTGAAACATATGTAATAAAAACCAGTGGATAATAATAGACCACACCTATTTCTATTTTCACAACTAGTCACACCCATGTCCACTCCCAGTCGCACCCATTTAGCACTGATGATCACTCTGACTGCTATTAGGGGCAAAGTGGCTGGCATTATGGGCAGAGTGGCTGGTACTGTGGGCACACTGACTGGTACTAAGGAAAAGAAGGAAAGAAAATAGAGAAAGAAAGAAAGGAGAGCGAGAAAGAAAGAACAGAGAGAGAGAAAGAAAAAGAGGGAAAGACAGAACAGAGAATGAGAAAGAAACAGAGAGAAAGAAAGAACAGAGAAATAAAGAAACAGAGAGAGAGAAAGAAGGAAAGAAAGAAATAAAGAAAGATTTTATAAAGATACTATAGCAGCCCGACTCTCACTGAAGTGCCCACCTGAGCCTCCCGATGCAGGACATATCATGATCCGCTTACATGGCCGGCATCCCTGATTCCAAGGCGATCCTGCTGTCCGCACTGTCAGAGGAGGACACGGTGATGGATCTGAAGCATTCCTGGCTCCGTCACAATCTCTTCATGAAATTACCTCTTTTCCGATCAGCTTGCAGCACATCACTTCCGGTGGAACGTCATGTGCGAGTTTTAAAGTGCTCCTTGGGACTCCGCCGTGTACTCCTGTGTCCGTGGGAAAGACCCACTTTGTATGCCTCGTACACACTTGGCTCCGCTCCGTACATCTACTACACATATGGCTCCACTCCGCACACACGGCTCTGCATACCCCATACACACGCGGCTTCGCTCCGTACACCTCGCACACGCGCGGTTTTGCTCCATATCATTGTAGGCTGCGGTGTGTCTATCTGGGACGGCGAGAATGGCGTCGGTGGATGCGGGGGGGCGTGGCGGCTCAGTGCAATGCGGGAAAAATACCGTCCTGGGCGGGACGCGGGAGGGGGGTGTCAAAAACGGGACTGTCCCGCGGGAAACGGGACTGTCCCGCGGGAATCGGGACGCTTGGGAGCTACGTTGTGTAGGTGAGGTAATACAAATCGACCTATAACATGGACCATATTTGGCCGTGCGGCCATGCGGTCCTTTTATAACTGCAGCCTTCCAGGACCTTGCTGATGGCCCAATCAAAGCTGCTTGAAGACCTGGGCATGTGACCTCTGACCATCTCTCAGGCATGCTCAGATGGAGAAAAGCAGGACTTAGTCCCAGAGGCATCTGATCGCCGCTGACTTATGCTGGATGATATAGCTGAACCTGGGGAGGCAGCAGCAACCAAACACATAGCATCAGCCTGAGCAAGACGCTGGGACTGACGTCTCTGCTGAGCAGGAACCTCTGTGGCTGAAGAAGAATGGGAGACCGCAGAGGACATGGCTTGAGATTCCCCCGGTGCAGTGACGGAAACTCGACGCCTAATATTACCCCTGTTATGAATGGGTCACCGAGGAGAAAAAGATTAAACAAGCTAAGTCACAAAAAAAAACCAGAGAGCTTGGTAACTATGCAGATTGCAGATCCCTGATCTTAACCACACAACTAGCAGCAGCCATGAAGCGTGCCTACGATGATCCTAGATGCTTCGTCACAGCCGGAGGACTAAATAAGTCTAAAGCAAGAAAAGAGGAAAACTAACTGCCCCAGAGCAGACCCCAAAGGAAAGACAGCCCCCACACATGTATTGACGGTGAGACAAGATGAAAGCACAAACACAGGCAGGAAAATAGGCTGAGCAAATGATGGGGTCCAAACTAACTAGACAGAATAGGAAAGGAAAGACACTGTCTGCAATCTGTCAAAAACCCTACAAAAATAATGTCCAACACTTCTGATAGCAAAATTAACCCTGAAGGCACTAGACTTCTCAATTATATGAGCACTCTGAAATATTCTGAGACAGAGCAAAAAGAGGCCAATCTAATAAAGAAAAAAAACAAATTGGCAAATACAGATAAATAAGAGTGGAAATTCAGCACAGCCCCAGCTGGGGCTGGCTGACCACACAAAAAACTGAATAAACCAACAAAATCAAGTGTGAACATTAGCAGAAAAACTTAGCTTGAAATGACTGGAACAGAGCTGAGGACCAAGACCTGACAAGCAGAAGGAATCACCAGCACCAGAATAGGGCGTCGGCTGTCTTAAATCCAGTCTGAGATTCCTGAAGTCCAATCGTCATCCTCATTATCAGGTGGCAGATCTCTACTGATTAATCAGCCTCACTACCTCCAGTTACCACCAGAGAAAGCATGGAAGGAGAACTCACAACTGGTGGACCGGAAAATGAACTCACAACAGTACCCCCCCTTGAGAAGGCATCACCGAACCCTCATCCACGCCACCAGCCCGATCAGGATGGGCCTGGTGAAAAGCACGAACCAATCTATTGGAATGATTACCAGAGGCAGAGACCCAAGAATTATCCTCCTGGCCATAACCCTTCCATTTGACAATATACTGGAGTCTCCGTCTAACCAAACGAGAATCCAATATTTTCTCTACCTCATATTCCACATGGCCTTCAACCAACACAGGGTCAGGAGGTGCCACCATAGGAACCACTGGCTCAACAAACCTCTTCAACAGAGACTTGTGAAATACGTTATGGATCTTGAACGTAACTGGGAGAAGGAATCAAAAAGAAACAGGATTAAGAATCTCCAAAATCTTATAAGGTCCAATAAATCTTGGCTTAAATTTTGGAGATGCAACCTTCATAGAAATATTCTTAGATGACAAGCAAACCATATCACCCACTTTAAACCGGGGACCAATGGTCCTATGCCGGTTGGAAAATCGCTGGGCCTTTTCCTGAGAGAGTGACAACTTATCCACCACTTGGTCCCATATCTGCTGCATTCTCTCAACCACAGTGTCCACACCTGGGCAGGACGAAGATTCCACTTGCCCTGAAGAGAATCAAGGATGAAACCCAAAATTACAGAAAAAGGGTGACATCAAAGTGGCAGAACTAGCTCTATTGTTCAGTGCAAATTCAGCCAAGGGCAAAAATGAGACCCAATCAATGTGATCAGCAGATATAAAACATCTTAAATAAGACTCCAAGGTCTGGTTTGTTCTCTCAGTCTGTCCATTGGTCTGGGGATGAAACGCGGAGGAGAAAGATAACTGAATTCCGAGATTGGAACAAAAGGCTTTCCAGAATCTGGAAACAAACTGGACTCCTCTGTCGGACACAATGTTCTCAGGAATCCCATGTAACCGAACCACCTGTTGTAAAAACAAGGGCACCAACTCAGAGGAAGATGGCAACTTTGGGAGTGGTACAAGATGGACCATCTTCGAAAATCTATGACAAATCACCCAGATAACAGTCATTCTCTGAGAGAAAGGAAGATCAGAAATAAAATCCATTGAGATATGGGTCCATGGCCTCTTGGGCAGCGGCAGGGGCAGCAGCAACCCACTAGAACGAGAACAGGGTTTAGACCGAGAACAAGTCCCACAGGACTGTTCAAAATTCCTGACATCATGAGATAAGGCAGGCCACCAAAAAGACCAACTCACGAAATCTCAGGTACCAAAAACATCTGAATGACCAGCCAATGCGGAGCAATGAATTTCAGACATCACTCTCTTTCTCCACTGGTCAGGAACATACAATTTTCCCATAGGCCAATGCTCAGGTTTATCCTCTTGAAATTCCTCCAGGGCGCGTCTCAAATCGCCAAAAAGTGGCAGAAAGAACTACCCCCTCACCTAGGATGGTAGTAGACTCGGTCACATTAAGAGAATCGGCAAAGAAACTCCTAGAAAGGGCATCTGCCTTAACATTCTTAGTGCCCGGAAGAAAAGAGACCATGAAATTAAAACGCGTGAAAAACAAGGCCCATCTAGCCTGTCTAGGATTCAAGCGTTTGGCCGACTCCAGATAAATCAAATTCTTGTGATCGGTGAGGACCACAACTTGATGTCTAGCTCCCTCCAACCAATGTCTCCACTCCTCAAATGCCCATTTCATGGCCATCAATTCCCGATTCCCCATGTCATAGTTGCGTTCAGATGGGGAGAACTTTCGAGAAAAGAAGGCACAGGGATTCATCTTAGAAGTCACAGGGTCTTTTTGGGACAAAACAGCTCCTGCACCAATCTCAGAAGTATCTACCTCCACCTGAAATGGAAGTGAGACATCAGGTTGCTGTAAAATTGGAGCTGAAGTAAATCTCCGCTTAAGCTCCTGAAATGCTGAGACAGCCTCAGGAGACCAATTCAGCACATCAGCGCCCTTCTTGGTCAGATCAGTCAGTGGTTTGACAATACCAGAAAAATTACCTATAAATTTACGATAGAAATTGGCAAAACCCAAAAACTTCTGGAGGGCCTTCAAAGAAGTAGTCTGAACCCAATCATAAATGGCCTTTACCTTGGCCGGGTCCATTCCAATAGTCGATGGAGACAAGATAAATCGCAAAAATGAAATCCTCTGTACACCAAAAAGGCATTTCGATCCCTTAACAAACAGAGAATTCTCCCTCAAAATCCGGAACACAGTCCGGACGTATTCCACATGAGAATTCCAATCGCTAGAAAAGATCAAAATATCATCCACATAGATGATCAAAAACTTATCCACAAAGTCACGGAAAATATCATTCATAAAGGACTGGAAGACAGAAGGGGCATTAGTGAGCCCAAAAGGCATCACCAGGTACTCAAAATGTCCCTCCGGAGTATTAAACGCCGTCTTCCATTAATCCCCGTGCTTGATGCGAATAAGCTTAGTAAACCAGCAGGCACTCTTAACTCTGGAGAATAAATCAGACATCAGAGGTAACGGGTACTGATATTTAACTGTCATCTTGTTAAGGGAACGATAATCAAAACCCCAGCACTTAAAGGTGACGAGGATGGTCTAATATGACCCTTCGCCAATGACTCCTTAATATAGGATCGCATAGCATCATGCTCGGGTACAGATAAGTTGAAAAGCCGACCCTTGGGAAATTTACACCCAGGCATCAACTCAATAGCACAGTCATAACTCCTATGAGGAGGCAAAGATGCAGACTTACTCTCACTAAATACATCAGAAAAATCGGCAAGATAATCAGGAATATCATGAGACTGAGGAGAGGTGGAGAAAACAGGAGCGTCCCTAAGAACACACTGACAACCCCAACTCACCACAGACACAGACTTCCAATCCAAAACTGGATTATGAGTTTGCAACCAGGGAAAACCCAGAACAATAGTATCGTGCAAATTATGCAGCACCAAAAATGTACAATTTTCTTGGTGGTCTGGGGCAACTCGCATTATCACCTGGGTCCAAAACTGAGGTTTATTCTCCACCAAAGGAGTAGCATCAATACCCCTCAAAGGAATAGGCGTCCGCAGAGGCGTCATGGAAAAACCACAACGTTTAGCAAAGTCCAAATTCATCAGATTCAACGCTGCTCCTGAATCCACGAAAGCCTTAGTAGAAAACGTGGATAAGGAGCAGATCAGAGTAATTGCCAAAAGGAACTTAGGTTGTACACTGCCCACAGCAAATGTGTGTGCAAAACGTTTCTCTCGTTTAGGGCAGACAGAAATAGTATGAGAGGCGTCTCCACAGAAAAAACACAGCTTATTACGCCTTTTAAACTCCTGACGTTGCGCCCTAGACAAAACCCTATCACATTGCTTAGGGTCAGACATTTGTTCAAAAGGTGGCAGCGCCTCCCGTGTAGTTTTACGTTCACGTAAACGTCGATCAACTTGAATGGCTAATGACATAGAATCATCCAGACCAGAGGGAACAGGAAATCCCACCATAACATCTTTTACGGTGTCTGATAAACCCTTCCGAAAGAGAGCTGCTAATGCACTATCATTCCATGTAGTAAGGACCGCCCACTTTCGGAATTTTTGACAGTATAACTCTGCAGAATCCTGACCCTGGTTTAATGCCAACAGGGTTCTCTCAGGTTGATCAACAGCATTAGGTTCATCATAAAACAACCCCAAGGCTTGAAAAAATGCATCCACACGATCAGACAATTGCTTAGTCTCCATTAGGAAAAAAAAAAAAATCCTCCTACAGCCCCAGAAAAAAAAGAGGAAAAAATAAATAAAATAAAAAAAAAAATACTGACACTTTTTTTTCTTTTTTCTTCTTAACAACTTTTTCCTGCTTTTGAGTACCCTAGAATCTGCGGTATGGCTGGTGATTTTGTTATGAATGGGTCACCGAGGAGAAAAAGATTAAACAAGCTAAGTCACAGAAAACCAGAGAGGTTGGTAACTATGCAGATTGCAGATCCCTGATCTTAACCACACAACTAGCAGCAGCCGTGGAGCGTGCCTACGATGATCCTAGACGCTTTGTCACAGCCAGAGGACTAAATAAGTCTAAAGCAAGAAAAGGGGAAAACTAACTGCCCCAGAGCAGACCCCAAAGGAAAGACAACCCCCACACATGTATTGACGGTGAAACAAGATGAAAGCACAAACACAGGCAGGAAAATAGGCTGAGCAAACGATGGGGCCCAAACTAACAGAATAGGAAAGGAAAGACACTGTCTGCAATCTGCCAAAAACCCTACAAAAATAATGTCCAGCACTTCTGATAGCAAAATTAACCCTGAAGGCACTAGACTTCTCCACTATATTAGCACTCTGAAATATTCTGAGACAGAGCAAAAAGAGGCCAATCTAATGACAAAAAAAAAACAAATTGGCAAATACAGATAAATAAGAGTGTAAATTCAGCACAGCCCCAGCCGGGGCTGGCTGACCACACTAAAAACTGAATAGACCAACAAAATCAAGTGTGATCATTAGCAGAAAAACTTAGCTTGAAATGACTGGAACAGAGCTGAGGACCAAGACCTGACAAGCAGAAGGAATCACCAGCACCAGAATAGGGCGTCGGCTGTCTTAAATCCAGTCTGAGATTCCTGAGGTCCAATTGTCATCCTCATTATCAGGTGGCAGATCTCTACTGATTAAATCAGCCTCACTACCTCCAGTTTCCACCAGAGAAAGCCTGGAAGCAGAACTCACAACTGGTGGACCGGAAAATGAACTCACAACAACCCCCCTCCTAGGGCCCCCACCTACTTGAGCCTCGCTACACTCAAAAGCTGCAGCGAGCTGAGGAGCACGAATGTGCTCAATAGGTTCCCAGGTCCTGTCCTCTGGGCCATGACCCTTCCAATCCACCAGATATTAATTTTTGCCACGTACCACCTCATAATCATCCGTGGACGAACCCGTTGTCCCGGCAGATGACTCGGAAAACCAGAACATGTGAACGGGTTTTAGGAGGGACACATAAAAGGTGTCGGTGATACCTAGGCATGAGTGAAGGGCCAGACAATAAACCATGTAATTGACCTGTTCCAGGATCTTGGAGGGACCTATGTAGCGAGGTGCAAATTTAGTGGACTCAACTCGCAGCCTGATGTTACGGGCGGAGAGCCACACTAAGTTGCCAGGAGCAAAGGTCGGAGCGGGACACCGGTGTGCCTCAGTGGAGACCCTCATTCTCTCCTTGGAGGCCCAGATGGCATCCAGTGTGTGGTCATATGCCTCCACCACCCAGTCTGCCCCTCTAGAGTCGGTGGAAGACACTGGCATTGGCACAGGGAAATGTGGATGCTGGCCGTAGTTAAGGAAGAATAGGGTCTGTCCAGTAGTCAGCTATGGCATTGTTCAGCGCAAATTCCACCCATGGAAGCAAGGAGGCCCAGTCATCCTGCCTGGCCAAAACAAAATGTCGCAGGTATGTGACCAGGGTCTGGTTAGCCCTCTCTACCAACCCATTTGTCTCAGGATGATAGGCTGGAGAGATTCAGCTCAATGCTGAGTAGGCGACAAAGCTCTCTCCAGATCCGAGATGCGAACTGAGGACCCTGGTCGCTGACAATTTTGTCACGCATACCGTGTAGGCGAAAAACGTGCTTAGTGAACAACGCCACAAAGGCCCGTGCAGAAGGTACCCACAGAAGGGGCACCAGGTGCACCATTTTAGAAAAATGGTCGGTGACTACCCAGATGACTGTGCAACTACGGGACTTGGGTAAACCCACCACAAAGTCCTTCCCGACCATTTCCCAGGGCCTGTCTGCCATCGGCAGGGGGTAAAGTAGCCCAGCAGGCCGTTGTCGAGAAGACCTATTCTTGGCGCAGGAGACACATACCCGGATATAGTCATCGACGTCACTGGTCATATGCGGCCACCAGTACGTCCTCGCCAGAAGCTCAGATGTCCTCTTGGTCCCAAAATGTCCACCCACCCAGGACGAGTGAGCCCAAGAGAGAACCTCCGGTTGCAAATTAGGTGGCACAAAAGTCTTGCCCGGGGGCACAGACTCAAGCGAAACTTGGTCCACCGGTCCTCAGGCTCTCAGAAGTGACAATTAACCAAGGCTCCTCTTCCTCTGATGACACTACGGAGCGGGAGAGATCAGCGGAACGAATGTTCTTCTCCCCGGAGAGAAAATGGAGGGTGAAATGGAACCGGGAGAAGAACGGGGACCATCTAGCCTGGCGAGAATTTAGCCGCTCGACGGTCTGTAGGTACACCAAATTCTTGTGGTCAGTGTGAACTTGGAAGGGAAACGAGCCACCTCCAGGAGGTGTCTCCACTCTGAGAAGGCCAGCTTCATAGCTAGCAACTCCCTGTCCCCGATGGAATAATTTCTCTCCGTCGATGTGAAGGTCTTTGAGAAAAAGAAGCAAGGATGCTTCCGACCTTGAGCATCCTTTTGGAAGAGGACTGCTCCTGCACCGATGGATGAGGCATCCACCTCCATTATAAATGGTTTATCTACATAGGGGCGACGTAAAATGGGAGCGCTAGCGAAGTTTGACTTAATAGATAGGGAGACCTTGGAGACCTCCTCCAACCACAATTTGGGATTTGCTCCCTTCTTGGTGAGGGCTACCAAGGGAGCTACCAAAGTTGAGAAGTGGGGAATGAACTGGCAACAATAGTTAATGAACCCCATAAAGCGCTGCACCGCTTTGAGAGAATGGGATTCCTGCCAGTCCATCACAGCCTGTAGCTTGGCAAGATCCATAGCTAATCCCTGGGGGGAGATGATATAGCCCAGGAAAGGCAAGGACTCCTGCTCAAACACACACTTCTCCAACTTGGCATAGAGGGAGTTTGCCCTTAGGAAGTTGAAGACTTTGCAAACATCTCTCCGGTGGGAGTTTATATCTGGAGAGTAGATGAGAATATCATCCAGATAGACTACGACCGAGGTGGTAAGCATGTCCCAGAAAATATTGTTTTCAAAGTCCTTGAAAATGGCAGGAGCATTACAGAGCCCGAAGGGCATCACCAGACACTCGTAGTGGCCATCCCTGGTATTAAATCCCTTCTTCAATTCGTACCCTCTCACGGATGCGAATCAGGTTGTAAGCACCCCGCAGATCACGTTTAGTAAAAACCCTTGCTCTCCGTAACCTATCAAATAGCTCAGATATCAGGGGCAGCGGGTACTTTTTCTTAACGGTGATGGTGTTAAGACCCCTGTAATCTATGCATGGACGTGGTTCGGAAAAATAGAAGTGGATCCAGCTCACTCACAGGGCTTATTTAAAAATAACCAGTGATCAAGAGCTGTGTTGCTCGAAAAACGTATGGTCTCATTACACACCACCCCCTGTCATTGCTGTGCCATCTGAGATGTCTGTTTTGTCATTTTGAATTTTTTAAGGATCATCCAATAAAAATTTTCTAATTTTTAAATAAGCCCTGTGAGTGAGCTGGATCCACTTCTATTTTTCCTATTGCCTTGGACGCTGTGCAGCAGTGAGGAAGCCGTGCTCCTTCTTGTGCTGGGAATTACATCTCAGGGGTGAGCTGAATGTTCTCTTTTGTTCTTGCTTATGGACGTACTTCTCCATTCTTCTTCTGCACGAACAAGAACCCGGCCCCTGCAGGTGACACTGACTTCCTAATGAATCTTCTTACCAGATTCTCCTGGATGTACTGTGTCATTGCCTCCGTCTCTGGGAGAGATAGTGGATAGACTCAACCCCGGGGAGGCTCTGCACAAGGCAAGAGACATGGATAGAGTAAATGGGATGGTCTGATGCATTATCTGTGAGTGCAGTGTCGACCCATTTACCACTCGTATGGCCACTGGTTAGGCGAGCATCACCAGAAGAATTGCGTGCCGTTGGGCGAAGGCAGAAGACATAAAGTTGCCCTCCGCCCCGGAATCCATGAAAAGCTATACCGTATGAGTGGATGGGCCACTGGTAATTTTCCCCTTGAAGGACAGTTTGGAGGAAAACGCTGCTGTGTCTAGTGAACCACCTCCTACGTCACTAAACGGGGACGTTCTCCCAACCACTGAGGACATCTGGAGGCAAGATGTGCTGACTGCCGGCAGACATGACAGACCTTGAGTGCACGGGCAGTCCGGGACTTAGATCCCGCTCGTGACACCTCCATGGCCTCATGTGGCTCGGATGCCTGGACTGGAGATTCCAGAGGTTTGGCGAAGGTGGGAGCCAGCCGAAACCTCTGTCTATACTAGGTTCGCTCCAACCTTCGCTCATTAAAACGAAGGTCGATGCGAGTTGACACTGCTATTAGCTCCTCCAATGTGTCGGGAATCTCCCTAGTGGCCAAAGCGTCCTTCACATGGTCAGCCAGTCCCCTCCAAAATACAGGAATAAGGACTTTGTCCGGCCACTCCAACTCAGATGCTAAAGTCTGGAAGTGGACGGCAAAATAGCTGACCATGGATGAGCCCTTTGTCAGTGCCAGCAGTTGGAGCGCCGTATCATGGGAGACTCGAGGTCCCCAAAAACTTTTTCAGAGTGCTCAGGAACCGTGGAGCAATCTGTGTCAGGAACACTGTGCTGCACTTGCTCACTGAGCCAGTGTGCATGTCCTGAGTAAGACAAACAGTGCTCAAAGATACCTGTGAAGTGCGGTAGCAGCGGTAAAAATGTGTGTTCAGACAAACAGGATCTGAAGCATGTGACTGCCAAGGGGCGGAGCCAGCCACAGGTCTTCCAGAGGAAGCAGGAGTAGAGAGAGATTGCTTCAGGCCAGATAGGACCTGAAGCACCTGACTGCTGGGGGTGTGGCCTAAGCTAAGGAGAGCTAGGAGCTGAAGGAAAACTCCTAGAAGGACAACTAGGGGGCAAAGTTACCAAGGGGTATAGACAGGGTCATAAACCATATCAGGCAGGGGTCAAAGCACGAGATAGCACAACAGTACCAAATGATTAGACAGAATGGATAGTCAGGACATAGCAAGAGATCAGTATACCAGAATGGGCAAATACACAGTACCAAGACAGTAGACTAACTCACAATGAAGAGACGGACCGGGTTAAAACCAAACAAGAAACAAAATGTCAGACTGTTAAATATTAATAATCCGTTAATTTCTTATAAGACCCAGTTCTGTAGAATGCTTTAGCTTACATGACATAGGCTATTTTTAAGCTTGGCTCATGGTAGAAAGACAGCTCCATATATGTAGAGACCACGTGCTTTAGGAGACGTATATAATTCATGGCTAACTGTAGAGGTCGCTCTCTTCTTCCCTCACCATCATGAGAGACAGACGCAAGATGACATGACATAACAGCTGGTATATTACTTGACGGCGATGTGAGAAGCCGAACTGAGACACAGCAGCCATTTGCTATTCAGGATCTCGGAGAGAAGAAGGATACATGTTGCTTTTGCCATTTGGGATCTCAGAGCATGATCTAATGGACAATTTCTCTTTCACCTATTTTTATTCACCTGTTTTTCTGTAATAACCTTTCTTTGATGGAAGAAACCAAATAAACCACTATATTTTTATCTGGTAACTAGTCCTGAGTATTTTACAGGATATGCATTATTTTACATTGGAGAGCCAGCCAGATCTGAATTTTTGTACTTTTTTGCGGATTTCCCTCAACTTGCACACACGGGGGATTGGACTTTGCTAACGTCAAATCATATGTGCAAGTTATCGCGAATTCCACTACTTACAAGAATCACATAGAACCTAGAAGTAAGAAGTACCAGATAGATTGAGAAGTACTACAAGTGCCAAAAGTACCAGACCTAAGCCAGACGTGTGAAGACAGGAACCCAGCGTTGTCCATCAAAGGAGCTGAGACATTTCAAGGTAAGATAAAATGGATGTCATTAATTGTCTTGCTAAGCAGAGTAAATTGAAATTTAAGTCTGTAGACAATTCTAATTCAGAAGTTTTATGGTTAAGTTTATATGCCGAGTGTGAACTCGAGAATCAGAGGTTAGATTCTAAGTTTTTCAATAGAGAAAGAGAGAGATTAAAAAATATTCTACAGATGGTAGATATATTTCATAGATCTGTGTCAGAGAAATCTAAAAATGATTGTGTAGAGGATAGTGATATTCCCGAGATTCACTGTAATGTGGAGAAACAGTTACAAGTAGCAGTCATTGAAGGTGACCTTGCAGACGTGGAACAAGATGGAGAAGTAGGAGGAGACTTCAGAACTGACGTAGAGGACGTACAAGGGAAAGACGTACCACTAAAAATAGAAGACTCACAGGCCCAAATCCGAAGTAGCGTGAGGAAGAATTTGATAAAAATATGCCAAATAATTCCTGCTTATGACAACAAAATAGATGTTTATAGAAACTCTGAGATCTTTGAAAGTTGTACTGATAACTTTGATTTATCTAACGAGGAGAAGAATCAGTTGTTCAAAATGTGGATCCCTGTTAATTTTGCAAGGAGATTGTCTTTAAAGTTATCTGGTGAAACACATGAGAATTTAACTGATAAGGACAGATTAAAAATTCTCATTTTTTGTTCATCAAATGAAAATCATCCAGATATTGATATTCTTCAAAAATTAAGGATTGGTCGGAAGGAATGTATTTTTACGTTCATGTCCATATATGAACGTTTGTATAGAATGCTGAGTGAGAATGTCAAAACACCGTCCCTCATAAGGAGTTTTGTAAGCAAATTTTGGTTTCTAAATCCTGCATCTCGTGTTATTGCGTCACAAAAAGATTCTTTGTTTGAATGTGCGCAATTTCTTGATTTTGCCAGGAAACACGAGAATCGTGAAAGGAAAGTAAATTGTGCTAATTTTGGAAAGACAGGCAGAGTAAAATCTTATCAGAAGCCTGTATTAGCAAAACCTTCTAAAATGAGTTTTCCCCAAATATATGAAGTACAAAGGAGATCACATGTTTGTTATAAGCCATATGGAATGATGCAAAAGAACACCGAAAAGACACAAATTGAATTAAGAAAAATGATGAGTTCTGATTTTCTTTCTGTAACAAAGATGGCCGAATTTAACAGACAGAAACAGGTGGTGAGTGACATCATGGCCTGTAAACTGAATACTCTGCTCCAAGAATCTATCAGCTTTAAAATGGCAAGAACTTTTCAGGATATTTTTTGCAGAGAAATAAGTATGGGTGTAGGAATTGGCTAGAAAAAGTAATTATATATATATATATTGTGTAACAGTGTTATACAATTAGTGAGTTATATGTAATTATTTTATAGAGTATAATCCTGTAGTTTTATGGTTTGTGGATATATACATAGTCATACAGTATATATAGAGTGTTTGTAGAAGTAGAAATAGTAGAACTGTATTTTTTAATGAAAATTAAAATCTACATCAGTAATAATATTTAGAATATGAATATGATATTAACCTTATTTTTTTATGTTTCCTTAGAATTTTCATTTCAAAGCAGGACTTAATCGAGAAAAATTCTCTTCCAAGGATTTATGCCTTTATTTACACAGGATGTTGCAATATTGCATGATTTTATATATCTAACCCTTAAAAGGAAATAACCAATTGCTTTTTAAAATGTTCTGGGTGTGTGTTTTTTTACTGCATGGTTTGAATGACTACCACAGCAGGGGAATTTGAACCTTGTTCTAATAATAAGTATACCAGACCAGTATACTATGTCCCTGTTCCTTAGGAAAAGAATTTTAAAGGGGGTCTCAACTTTTGCAAAGCAATGGAATTTTTTTTCCAGGCCTAAATGTCAAGTATAGCTATATATATATTTATGTCATGTGTATTTGGGGAATATTCAAAGAAATATTAAGAGACTAAATTGAAATAGTTTACAATGCATTGATAATTAGGATAATTTGGGTTAAAATACGTGTATTCATCACACTTTCATATGTGAGGTATAAAGTTAATATGTGACACAGTCTGAGTGACAGTGACTGAGTGTATGAGCAGCTGCTGAGCGAGTAATGTGATACGTTTGTGAGACCTCAGGATCCTGAATGCATGAGAGAGAGAAAAAAAAAAAAACCCCAAAGCTTTTATCTTTAGGAAATTATTTAAATATATTATATATAATGAAATATTATCTATACAACATATATTTCTGTATTTCTATAGTAATTATTTCTTGATTTAGTTAATTGTGGATAAGTGCAATCGCACAACAAAATAGAAAATAGTTTAGGAAGAAAATCTATTCTTTCCTTATCAGCTTTAGCTCTTTTAAACAGGCACCAGCACAGAGCCTGGTATTCACCAGCTGCATCTGGGAATAGTGGACCTTCCTTCTCTGTCCAAGTGTGTTAATCTTAAACTACATTTAAATTAATTTTTCCAAAGGATAATTTTATGATATTCAAATTAATTTTGATGGTTACACATCTTCAGACAAATAATGGTATAAGCAAGTATAAATTCACATAATTTATACATTAATTATTTTTAATTTTGGTTTTGATAAATGAATTATTTCATGAAACAATATTTTTTGGTATTAAGGGGGAAATATGTTTTTTATCCTGACTACATAATCACATTTGATTAATACCTCTTCTTCACACATTTTAATAGGAAAAAAAAATATTAATAAGGTACAATGGTATAAGTATTGGGTATAATAAGTATTATAAAGAGTCATTTCTTTACACTAAGAGGAATTACATGCAAAGTTGCATGATTTGAATATTTTGATAACACAAGTTTATGACAATTATGAAATAATCCAGATCATGGAAATATTAAGGGTGTATGTTACTGAAGACATAACTACTCTGCATCAACATAAAGGCCTTATTCTTATTCTTATTTTTCATTCTTATTTTTCATTATTTTTAATTCTTTCACCAATATTTAGTAAAGTAATATCTACTGAGAATATTGCTTCATTAAATATAGCAATTATATGGTTCTATTACTAAGGAAAATGTTTCACTTCTGAGTTATATGCAACAATTCTTTTATTCATTCATTCGCTCACTCATATATTCTTATTTTGGTTCATGGCTATACATTCCTACATATTATTAGTATAATAAATATATTCCTTATTAATAAAGATGAAAACACTGGTTACATAAAACACAGTGACACCTATGGGTTGAAAAAGGTAATTACACCTATGACATAAAAATGTTCTATCACATGAAAAAAATGGATAATAATGTATTATCACTTATTATTGGTTTATTATTTCAAATATTGAAATCCATATACAGTACAAATTCTGATAATAATTATATGGATATTACTGATTGCTATGGTACGCTGTGATATTATGGGATAGGGAAATTACCAGATTTGGTATAGAATAGGGAATGAAGACTTCAAGCAAGATACTGAAATTATATTAATAAAGACTTTTCACATTTCTAAACTTCATTGATTTTTATCAGTTGCAAGAAGAAGAATGCCGCGATCCAGAAATCCCAGAAGGTAACAAAGCTATGATTACTGAGTAATAGACTGTGTTAATTACAAATGCAGTATCCACCACTGACAGTCACAAGTGCAGTATCCACCACCGACAGTCACAATTAAAGTGTCTAACCTGACAACCAGAGGACGATGATCCTATGATGCTGAGATGAACGGTGTTATCACGTTCTTATCAAGTTCCAGAGGTTTTCAATCACCTGAAAAGCTTCGATGAAAGCTGGTGAACAATGAAGGTAATTATCAGGAAGCTACAACCCTGACATATGTCCTGTGCATTAGGACAAGGACTGGTTATGGTGCTATGTTTAGCAAGGAAGAGTCATTTTAACCCTTGCTTTGCTGACCAAAGACGTCACACCTGTTCAAAGACCAGTACCGATGGAGGATTCCAGAATATCCAAGGCGAGCCAATGTAAGCCCAGGTTTTAAAGATGACACTGCACAGATATTAAAGCTGCATTTCATCTATAGACTTTGTTTTCGTATTAACATTTGAATTTATGGACTTTGATTTGATACACCACACAATTCCTACAACATCTATATGCTATAAGAAAACTGTATTTTTAAAAGAACCAAGAAGAAGACAGAAGACATCAAAATGAAGACCAGATGACATCAGATGATGATGACTGGACCTGAGATGCTTCAATTTAGACTTAGGGAAGTATAATTATACATATTTTATATGAATATTGTTCACGGCTTACCATAACATGAATTCACATCAATTATGTCATTGAGTACTTATAACGGTAATCTAATATTATTATTATTATTATTATTATTATTATTGATATTAAATTATTTTGTCAAAGAAAAAGAAAAGAAGAAAAAAGATCGTTATATTTGAGGGTTCCAATTAATGTCTGTCTCCCTCAAAAGGGGGAATTGTTAAATATTAATAATCCGTTAATTTCTTATAAGACCCAGTTCTGTAGAATGCTTTAGCTTACATGACATAGGCTATTTTTAAGCTTGGCTCATGGTAGAAAGACAGCTCCATATATGTAGAGACCACGTGCTTTAGGAGACGTATATAATTCATGGCTAACTGTAGAGGTCGCTCTCTTCTTCCCTCACCATCATGAGAGACAGACGCAAGATGACATGACATAACAGCTGGTATATTACTTGACGGCGATGTGAGAAGCCGAACTGAGACACAGCAGCCATTTGCTATTCAGGATCTCGGAGAGAAGAAGGATACATGTTGCTTTTGCCATTTGGGATCTCAGAGCATGATCTAATGGACAATTTCTCTTTCACCTATTTTTATTCACCTGTTTTTCTGTAATAACCTTTCTTTGATGGAAGAAACCAAATAAACCACTATATTTTTATCTGGTAACTAGTCCTGAGTATTTTACAGGATATGCATTATTTTACACAGACACAAGGCACAGGCACGCAAGGGGTCAACTAACTCAGCCAAAGGAAAGAGTATAACTGACACCGGATCTAGGTCAATTGGCAACTAAATAGCTGCCCTCTGCCAGAGAGAGGCAGAAACAGTTAACCCCTGTCTGACCAGGACGGGACAAAGATAAAACCCCGTTCTGGATCATGACAGTACCCCCTCTCAACGGGAGGGGGCCACTGGACCCCAGGTTTCTCAGGATACCTTTCATGAAAGGCACGGACCATCTGATCCACATGAACCAATCGGGCAGGATCCCATGACCGGTCCTCCGGACCGTAGCCTTTCCAATGTACAAGATATCGAAGAGTGCGACGGACCAACCTAGAGTCAACAATTCGTTCCACCTCGTACTCAGACTGCCTATCTACCAAAACTGGGAGCGGGGAAGACAATGATCCCTCCCCACAGGACCCCACAGGTTTCAAAAGGGACCTATGGAAAACGCTGGGGATCCATAGAGAAGGCGGGAGACACAACCGAAAAGCCACCAAGTTAACGGCTTCTGTAATTTCATAAGGACCAATAAATTTAGGTCCAAGTTTCGAAGAGGGGACCTTGAGCCTTATGTTCTTAGTAGACAACCATACCTTATCCCCAACCTGGAACACAGGTCCCACGGAACGTTTTTTGTCTGCAAAAACCTTATATTTAGTCTGAGCCTTCGTAATGTTCCTTTGGACCTCCCGCCATAACTTCCCCAACCGATGGATTTTCTCATCCGCCCCAGGACACCCAAAGTCGAGACAGGAGAACTCTCCAAAATGTGGATGAAACCCATAGCTGCAGAAAAAGGGGGATATGCCCGTAGACTGGTTAATGCGGTTGTTAACCGTGAACTTGGCCAAAGGTAACGCAGTACTCCAATCATTCTGTCAGGCTGAGATCAGGCAATGCAGAATTTGCTTCAGAGACTGATTGGTCTGCGCAGTCTGACCATTAGTCTCCGGATGATAAGCGGATGAAAAAGACAGACCAATACCAAACCTTTTACAAAACGCCCTCCAAAATCTGGAAACAAATTGTACCCCCCTATCAGACACCACATTCAGGGGAACCCCATGAAACCGCACCACATGCTCAGCAAACAATCTGGACAACGTTTCCGCATTACATAAAGCCGCCAAGGGTACAAAATGTGCCTGCTTACTAAACCTGTCCACCACGACCCAAATTACAATATTACCCTTGGAAAGAGGAAGATTGGTGATAAAATCCATGGACAAATGGGTCCAGGGTCTATCAGGAATTGGCAGAGGCACCAATTCCCTCGCCGGTCAGTTATGGGGGTTTTTCACGCGAGCACATACCCCACAAGCAGACACAAATTCCCTGACATCAGAGGCTAAAGAAGACCACCAGAATATCCTAGCGATGGCCCTCTGGGTAGCCTAGATCACTGGATGTCCACCTAGAACTGAGTCGTGGAACTCCCAAAGAACCCTGAGACGAAATTGAACTGGTACAAAAAGTTTATCCACCAACTTAGCCAGAGGGGCAAGAGACTGAGCTTCCTTAATCTCCCACTCCAACACAGTAGACACACCCGCCACCATCACCCCAGGCTGAAGAATGGAGGATGGAGGTTCAGGGGGAGACACCGGATCCAGATTGCGTGACAAGGCATCAGCCATGACATTTTTGGATCCTGGCCGAAAAGTGATGGAGAACTGGAATCGGGAAAAAAAAGCAACCATTTCGCCTGTCTAGGAGTCAACCTTTTAGCAGACTCAAACTAGGTTATTGTGGTCGGTAACCACGGTAATAGGATAGACAGCCCCCTCCAATAAATGCCTCCATTCTTCAAAGTCCAACTTCACGCCCAGAAGTTCTCGATTCCCAACATCATAGTTTCTGTCCTCAGGAGAGAACGTCTAAGTGAAAAAGGCACAGGGTCTCAAATTAGTCAAAGTGGCAGGTCCCAAGGACAACACCGCCCCCACCCCCACCTCTGAGGCTTCCACTTCAACAATAATTGGTTCAGACAGGTCCGGTTGAATAAGAACCGGAGCAGACATGAAACATTTTTTTAAAAACTGAAATGCTGCCACCGCTGTGGCTGACCAATTCTTGATATCAGCCCCCTTTTGAGTCAGATCTGCCAAAGGTTTAACTACCTGTGAGAACCCCCTCATAAACTTGCGATAATAATTTGAGAATCCTAAGAAATGCTGCAGAGCCTTCAAATCATGAGGTTGAAACAAATCGACAATGGCCTGCACCTTATTAGGATCCATGCGATAACCCTCAGCAGACACAATTGTTATGGTTGTGGTATGGAGAGGAGAGAGGTACAACCCGGAGTGGACCCTCTGGGTCATGGCTCCAGAGCCCCTGCGAATGAGCTGGCCAGGAGGAGCCACCCCCTATACAGGGAGTGTTAGGGGCAGGCCCACAAGGGATGAAACAGTGACAGCCGGAGCCAAAGGGACGACTGGGTAGGAACTAGGGAATCAGAAGTAGAGAATCCGAGAGGCTACAACGGAGGAGCTAACAGTGGCTGCAGATCCAGAGGCAGGGAGTAGCCGGTTCAGACGGGGGACGGAGGCTGCAAGAGAGGGAGGTATAAGGTAACAAAAGACACAGAGCTCAGGGGAAACAATGCAAAGCACACATAGGCTAGGGAAGCCCAAAGAACCTAACGGAGATAGGAGCAGGGGAAGCGAGACACAAGAGCCAGGGAGACAGGGGCACAGGAGGAGCACTAGAGAAGGACACAGTAGTTGCTAGACACAGGACTGACAGGGTACACACAGAAGAAATAAAGGGCCTGAAGAATGGGCGAACGCTGGGCGAACGGTGGCCGAACGGACAGCAACACCGCAGGGTCAACAGGCGTCTTACCTGGGAAGACGCCGGGAAGATATGGCCGGTGGGCGCCACCATGTTGGGGGCGGAGCCAGCGCATCAGAGGTCCCATCAGTCTGAGCACCGGGTGAAACGTCGGGCGCACGCGCGCGGGACCGACATCTAGGAGGCCGGATATCGGGAGCGGGGGCTCGCCGTGGAGTTGAAGCGCGGCGAGAGGTGCTCCCGGGCCTGCGTAGGTAGGTGACGGCGCCGGTAGGGGACGTGACAACAATGAACCCCAGAAAAGACAGTTCCTGAACAAAGAATGGACATTTCTCTAGCTTAGCAAAGAGACAGTTCTCCCGGAGCCTTTTGAGAACTTCCCGAAGATTACCAATGTGAGCCTGTTTATCAGGCGAGTAGGTAAGTATGTCATCCAAATACACAACCATAAAACGCCCAATAAAGTCAGAGCACACATGAGTGATGAAATTTTGGAAGACTGCTGGTGCATTGGTCAGACCGAAAGGCAAGTTCTCAAACAACCCTTCAGTAGTGAGAATAGCAGCTTTCCACTCATCCCCCTCCCAGACCCGGATAAAGTTATATGGCCCCAGCAGATCCAATTTCGAAAACCACTTAGCCCCAGACAACTGGTTGTACAAATCAGGAATAAGTGGGAGGGGGTAAGTATTTCTCAGTTATCTTATTTAACTCTTGAAAATCGAGGCATGGGCTCAAACCACTGTCTTTTTTCTTTACGAAAAAGAACCCCGCCACCATGGGAGAAACAGAAGGAAGAATGTGTCCTTTAGGAAGACTCTCGGAAATGTATTCTTTCATACCAGCCCTCTCAGGACCCAAGAGGTTACACAAGCTAGCCTTGGGCAATTTAGCACCTGGAACCAGGTCAATGGTACAATCAAATGGGCGATGTGGTGGTAAAACTTCAGCCTCTTTTTCGGAGAAAACGTCCACATAGTCCTTTAGGTACTCCAGAATACCTTCCAGACCAACGGACGACACAGACACAGTAGCAAGACAACTTTCAGAACAATTAGATCCCCATTTAACAATATCCCAGGAACCCCAGTCAATAATTGGGTTATGTCGTTGCAACCAGGGAAACCCTAACACCAGGCCAGCAGGGAGGTTATCCAAAACAAAACATGACATACTCCTGATGAAGTGTCTAAACTCTGAGGGTAAATTCTTCAGAAACAAAACGGTGACCGTCCTTGGTGAGAGATGTAGAATCAATGGTCATTATTTTTATAGGAGTCTCCAACCTAACTGTCCCTAATCTACAGCTGACCACCAGCTTAGAATCAATCAGGTTCAATGATGACCCACAGTCCACAAAAGCCGAAGTAAGGGAAAATCAGTTTTTAACACCAAGTTCAACCTTTAACAGTATCTTAGAAAATGAAGAAAGGGGTACCTGAGTGTCTGAGTGCCCTCCAAGATGATCACCCAGACTCAGCCGCTTGTTAGTCGGTGGGCAGGGGGACAGTCCTTTTTCCATTGTCCTGGATCACCGCATTAAAAACACAGATTTCTGAAACGCTGCTGTCTCCTTTCTTTCTCTTTGAGGTTGATAGCTCCCATCTCCATGGACTCCAATGTAGGACTGGCTCCCTGTTATGAATGGGTCACCGAGGAGAAAAAAGCAAAACAAGCTAAGCCACAGAAAACCAGAGTGGTTGGTAACTATGCAGATTGCAGATCCCTGATCTTACCACACAACTAGCAGTAGCCGTGGAGCGTGCCTACGATGAACCTAGACGCCTCGTCACGGCCGGAGGACTACATAAGCCTAAAGCAAGAAAAGGGAAAACTAACTGCCCCAGAGCAGACCCCAAAGGAATAGATAGCCCCCACACATGTACTGACGGTGAAACAAGATGAAGACACAAACACAGGCAGGAGAATAGGCTGAGCAAATGATGGGGCCCAAACTAACTAGACAGGAAAGGAAAGGGAAGACATGATCTGCAACCTGCAAAAAACCCTACAAAAATAATGTCCAACACTTCTAATAGAAAAATTAACCCTGAAGTCACTAGACTTCTCCCACTATATCAGCACTCTGAAATATTCTGAGACAGAGCAAAAAGAGACCGAAGGGACAAAAAGCCAATTGCCAAAATGATAAATAAGAGTGGAAATTCAGCTCAGCCCCCAGCCAGGGCTGGCAGACCACACAAAAACTGAAAAGACCAACAAAATCAAGTGTGAACATTAGCAGAAAAACTTAGCTTTAGATGACTGGAACAGAGTTGAAAACCAAGAGCTGACAAGCCAGAAAGAATCACCAGCAACTTTATAGGGCGTCGGCTGTCTTAAATCCAATCTGAGAATCCTGAGATCCAATCGTCATCCTCATTCTCAGGTGGCAGATCTCCACCGATCAAACCAGCCGCACCACCTCCCGTCACCACCAGAGGGAGTACAGAAGGGGAATTCACAACTGGTGAACCCGAGAATGAACTCACAACAGTACCCCCCCCTTGAGGAGGGGTCACCGAACCCTCATCCACGCCACCAGGCCGATTAGGAAGGGCCCGGTGAAAAGCACGAACCATTCTATTGGCAAGAATATCGGAGGCAGAGACCCAATAATTATCCTCATGGCCATAACCCTTCCATTTGACCAAATACTGGAGTCTCCGTCTAACCAAACGAGAATCCAATATTTTCTCTACCTCATATTCCACATTGCCTTCGACCAACACAGGGTCAGGAGGTGCTGCCACAGGAACCACTGGCTCCACAAACCTCTTCAACAGAGATTTGTGAAATACGTTATGGATCTTGAACGCAACTGGAAGAGCCAAATCGAAACGAAACAGGATTAAGAATTTCCAAAATCTTATAAGGACCAATAAATCTTGGCTTAAATTTAGAACCTTCATAGGAATATTCTTAGACGACAACCAAACCATATCACCCACTTTAAACCGGGGACCAATGGTCCTATGCCGGTTGGAGAATCGCTAGGCCTTTTCCTGAGAGAGTGACAACTTATCCACCACTTGGTCCCATATCTGCTGCATTCTCTTAACCACAGTGTCCACACCAGGGCAGGACGAAGATTCCACTTGCCCTTTAGAGAATCGAGGATGAAACCCAAAATTACAGAAAAAGCGTGACATCATAGTGGCAGAACTAGCTCTATTGTTCAGTGCGAATTCGGCCAAGGGCAAAAATGAGACCCAATCATCCTGATCAGCAGATATAAAACTTCTCAAATAAGACTCCAAGGTCTGGTTTGTTCTCTCAGTCTGTCCATTGGTCTGGGGATGAAACGCAGAGGAGAAGGATAACTGAATTCCCAGATTGGAACAAAAGGCTTTCCAGAATCTGGAAACAAACTGAACTCCTCTGTCGGACACAATGTTCTCAGGAATCCCATGTAACCGAACCACCTGTTGTAAAAACAAGGGCACCAACTCAGCAAAAGATGGCAACTTTGGGAGTGGTACAAAATGGACCATCTTCGAAAATCTATCACAAATCACCCATATAACAGTCATTCTCTGAGAGAAAGGAAGATCAGAAATAAAATCCATTGAGATATGGGTCCATGGCCTCTTGGGCAGCGGCAAGGGCATCAGCAACCCACTAGAACGAGAACAAGGTTTAGACCGAGAGCAAGTCCCACAGGACTGTACAAAATTCCTGACGTCATGAGATAAGGCAGGCCACCAAAAGGACCGAATCACCAAATCTCTGGTACCAAAAATACCTGGATGACCAGCCAATGCGGAGCAATGAATTTCAGACATCACTCTCTTTCTCCACTGGTCAGGAACATACAATTTTCCCATAGGCCAACGCTCAGGTTTATCCTCCTGAAATTCCTCCAGGGCACGTCTCAAATCGGGCGAAATGGCAGAAAGAACTACCCCCTCACCTAGGATGGTTGTAGGCTCGGTCACACTAAGAGAATCGACAAAGAAACTCCTAGAAAGGGCGTCTGCCTTAACATTCTTAGTGCCCGGAAGAAAAGAGACCACAAAATTAAAATGCATGAAAAAACAAGGCCCATCTAGCCTGTCTAGGATTCAAGTGCTTGGCCGACTCCAGATAAATCAAATTCTTTTGATCGCTGAGGACCACAACTTGATGTCTAGCTCCCTCCAACCAATGAAGAAGTCACAGGGTCTTTTTGGGACAAAACAGCTCCTGCACCAATCTCAAAAGCATCTACCTCCATCTGAAATGGAAGTGAGACATCAGGTTGCCGTAAAACTGAAGCTGAAGTAAATCTCTGCTTAAGCTCCTGAAATGCTGAGATAGCCTCAGGAGACCAATTCAGCACATCAGCGCCCTTCTTGGTCAGATCAGTCAGTAGTTTGACAATACCAGAAAAATTACCTATAAATTTACAATAGAAATTAGCAAAACCCAAAAACTTCTGGAGGGCCTTCAAAGAAGTAGGCTGAACCCAATCATAAATGGCCTGTACCTTGGCCGGGTCCATTTCAATAGTCGATGGAGATAAGATAAATCCCAAAAATGAAATCGTCTGTACACCAAAGAGGCATTTCGATTCCTTAACAAACAGGGAATTCTCTCTCAAAATCCGGAACACAGTCCGGACGTGTTCCACATGAGAATCCCAATCACTAGAAAAGATCAAAATATCATCCAGATAGATGATCAAAAACGCCGTCTTCCATTCATCCCCGTGCTTGATACGAATAAGATTATACGCCCCCCTGAGGTCAAGCTTAGTAAACCAGCTGGCACTCAACTCTGGAGAATAAATCAGACATCAGAGGTAATGGGTACTGATATTTAACAGTCATCTTGTTAAGGGAACGATAATCAATACACGGTCTTAATGAACCATCTTTCTTGGCCACAAAAAAAAAAACAGCACCTAAAGGTGACGAGGATGGTCTAATATGCCCCTTCTCCAATGACTCCTTAATATAGGATTGCATAGTATCATGTTCAGGTACTGATAAGTTGAAAAGCCGACCCTTGGGAAATTTACACCCAGGCATCAACTCAATAGCATAGTTATAACTCCTATGAGGAGGCAAAGACGCAAACTTGCTCTCACTAAATACATCAGAAAAATTGGCTAGATAATCAGGAATATCATGAGACTGAGGAGAGGTGGAGAAAACAGGAGCGTCCCTAAGAACACACTGACAACCCCAACTCACCACAGACCCAGATTTCCAATCCAAAACTGGATTATGAGTTTGCAACCAAGGAAAACCCAGAACAATAGTATCATGCAAATTATGCAGCACCAAAAATTTACAATTTTCTTGGTGGTCTGGGGCATAGAATCATAGAAACGTAGAGTTGGAAGGGACCTCCTGGACCATCTGGTCCAACCCCCTGCTCAAAGCAGGATTCGCTAAATCATCCCAGTCAGATGTCTGTCCAGCCTCTGTTTGAAGACTTCCATTGAAGGAGAACTCACCACTTCTCGTGGCAGCCTGTTCCACTCATTGATCACTCTAACTGTCAAAATGTTTTTTCTAATATCTAATCTGTGTCTCCTCCCATTCAGTTTCATCCCATTGCTTCTAGTCTTTCCTTGTGCAAATGAGAATAAAGTCGATCCTTCTACAATGTGACAGCCCTTTAGAGATTTGTAGACAGCTATTAAGTCTCCTCTCAGTCTTCTCTTTTGCAAACTAAACATTCCCAAATCCTGCAACCTTTCCTCATAAGACAGGGTTTGCTGTTGTGAGTTCATTTTCCCCTTCACTACTGAGGCCCGAGGAACTGGTGAAGAAAGGTAGTGAGCCTGATTATCAAACACCTGAGCCTGTTGATGATGACTGGCTGAGTGGAGTTACTGACTGGATATAAGGCTGGCGACGCCCTTCTGCCCTGCGGGTGACTTCTCTGTGGGATCCTTGGAGACCAGTCTGAATTCCTGCTCTTCTAAAGCTAAGTTTTCTGCTCGGCTTTTTGCATTTGTGCTTTGACTTTGTTTTGCTTTGTTTTTCTGGATTTCTGCCATTCCCTGCTGGGGTGAGCTGAATTCCTTTAGCTCTGTCTTCTGAAAATACCTGAGTGCTGATTTAGTTTTTGAAGCCTAGCTGCTTCAGGGTCTTTTTTCATATCAGCTTGTTGGCTTATGTCTTTGATAGGGTTTTGGCAGATTGCAGACAGCAACCTTCCTTTCCTGTTCTGTTTAGTTAGCTTGGGCCCCATCGTTTGCTCAGCCTATCTTTCTATCTGTGTGAGTGTTTTTTCATCTTGCTTCACCGTCATTATATGTTGGAGGCTGCCTTTTACTTTGGGGTCTGCTCTGGGGCAGTTTAGATTTCCTTTTCTGTCTTTAGGCTATTTAGCTCTCCGGCTGTGATCGAGGGGTCTAGGGCACCGTAGGAACCCCCCACGGCTACTGCTAGTTGTGCTGATAGGTTCAGGGTTCTGCAATCTGATAGTTACCAACTTCTCTGGTTTTCTGGACGTAGCTTCTATTTTTGTGTCTGCCTCCTACGGTGACTCAATCATAACAGTTTGCAGACCGGTCACCATTCTGGTGGCTCTTTTCTGAACTTGCTCCAGTTTGTTGATGTCTTTTTTAAAATGTGGTGCCCAAAACTGGACACAATATTCCAGATGAGGTCTGACCAAAGAGGAGTAGAGGGAAATAATGACTTCACGAGATCTAGACTGTATGCTTCTGTTAATACATCCTAGAATTGCATTTGCCTTTTTTGCTGCTGCATCACACTGTTGACTCATATTCAGTCTGTGATCTATTAGTATACCCAAGTCTTTTTCACATGTGCTGTCACTTAGCCCTATTCCTCCCATTCTGTATATGCTTTTTTCATTTTTATTGCCCAGATGTAGTACTTTGCATTTCTCCCTGTTAAAAACCATTCTGTTAGTTACTGCCCACTTCTCCAGTTTATTTAAATCTTTTTGAATCCTCTCTCTCTCTTCTCTAGTATTAGCTATCCCTTCTAGCTTTGTGTCATCAGCAAATTTAATCAGTTTACCCTCAATTCCTTCATCTAAATCGTTGATAAAGATGTTGAACGATACAGGGTCCAGGACAGAGCCCTGTGGTACCCCACTTGAGACATTCTTCCAACTGGATGTGCAGCCATTTACGACCACTCTTTGGGTCCGATCACTAAGCCAGTTATGAATCCACCTAACAGTTGCCTTGTCCATTCCATACTTAGTCATTTTTTCAATAAGGATTGTATGAGAGACTTTGTCAAATGCTTTGCTGAAGTCAAGATATACTATATCTACAGCATTTCCTTGATCCACCCAATCAGTGATACCGTCATAGAAGGAAATTAAGTTAGTCTGACATGACTTATTAGTTACAAACCCATGATTATGGAGAGGGGTTCAAAAATTTCTTCTGCTATCTCCTTCAGTACTCTGGGGTGTAATTCATCTGGACCTGGAGACTTGAATTCATTTAGGTTAGCTAAGTGTTTCCTCACTATCTTTCTGTTTATATATATCCTGTATTCTTCTATTCCTTTAATAGGACAGTGAATAACAATTGATGTTACATTTCATTTCTGAGAGAAAACAGATGCAAAATAGGAATTTAAAAGTTCAGCCTTCTCAACATCCTGTCTTACCATTTCATCATTTTCATCCTGTAAAAATCCTATAGCATCTTTGACTTTTCTTTTACTTTTGACATATCCCCAAAATCCTTTATTATTGCTTTTGACATCTCTTGCAAGCCTCAATTCATTTTCAGCTTTAGCTAATCTGATTTGTGCCCTGCAGGTTCTGCAGACAGCATTATATTCTTCTTTAGATATGCCTCCCTCTTTCCATTTTATAAACATTTTTTTCTTCCTTTTTAGCATGTGCTTAAGTTCTGTGTTCATCCATCCTGGTTTCCTTAAATGCTTCCTATTCTTCCCTCTTTTCGGAATAGTTAACAACTGTGCTTTGAGAATTTCATTTTTCAAGATTTCCCATCCTTCCTGGACACTTTTGTGTTTAAGGATATCCAGCCATTGGATCCCTCCAATTCTCTTTCTGAATCCCTTAAAATCTGCCTTTCTGAAATCTAACCTTGACGTCTGAGTCTTCACAGGTCTTCCGCCTCTAGTTATCCAAAATTCTAAAATAGCATGGTCGCTACCTCCTAGGGTCCCAGCCACTTTTACCTCCTCAACCATTTCCTCCCTGTTTATAAGGATTAGATCTAAGGTAGCAGTTCCCCTTGTTTTCTCCCTTACCTTTTGGAAGATAAAGTTGTCAGCAAGAGAGGATAAGAATTTCCTTGACCTGTTAGTTTTGCCTGAGAGAGATTCCCAACAAATGTCTGGATAGTTGAAATCTCCCATGACAACTATGTCATATTTTTTGGAGAACTTGGCCATTTGATGCATAAAGAGTTCATCCATATCTTCAGCTTGCACAGGCGGCCTGTAGTAAATGCCTACAATGGTGTCCTTTCCATTGTTCTGTCCTTGTATTCTTACCCAAACAGTTTCCACAGAACTCCCAGTCTCTGAAGCTTCAATCTCTGTGCAGATATACGCGTTTCTAACATACAATGCGACACCCCCTCCTCGTTTATCAAGTCTGTTTCTTGCAAATAAGTTGTATCCTTCTAGTCTTGTATTTCAATCATGTGTATTGTCCCACCAAGTTTCAGTGATTCCAATGACATCATATTTCTTTTCCTGTGTTAGTAGTTCCAATTCTCCTTGTTGGTTGCCCATGCTTTGTGCATTAGTATAGAAACATTTTAGTTTGTGATTGGTTTCTCTTTCTCCAATATTTTTATTAATTAGATTCTTTTGTCTTTGTTCTTCCTTTCCACTTCTAATAGCAGAGTTCTCAATAGCATTTGTCAGGTGTATGGCTTTTCCTGGTCTTTTGCTTCCCTTCCCATGTTGTTCTAGTTTAAAGCTCTCCTTACAAGTGTAGCAAGGCGACTTCCAAATACCTGCTTTCCAGTCTTCGTAAGGTGCACCCCATCTCTAGCAAGTAGTCCATCGTATAAGTAGTTCACTCCGTGATCCAGAAATCCAAATCGTTGCTGACGGCACCATCGACGTAGCCAGTTGTTCACCTGCAGAATCTTATTCCACCTCCTTGTTCCATGGCCATCCACTGGGAGGATGGAAGAGAAGACCACCTGCGCTCCCAGTTCTTTCACTTTCTTGCCTAAGTCTTCAAAGTCTCTGCAGATGGTTTCCAGGTCGTTTCTTGCGGTGTCATTTGTCCCCACATGTAGTAGCAGGAATGGGTAGTCATCTGTACGTCTGAAGAGTCCTGATATCCTGTCAGACACATCTTTAATTTTTGCACCTGGGAGACAGCACATTTCTCTTGAAGTTATATCCGGTCTGCAGATAGCGGCCTCTGTTCCTCTCAACAGGGAATCCCCCATGACCACCACTCTCCGTTTCTTCTTCACAACATTTTTCTTTCTCCATCCAGGAGGACTCTGAAGGCGTACAAGGTTGCTGTCTGTTGGCAAAGTCTTATCCTGATGTATTTCTTCATCGTTTTCCTGCGTGAGAGCCTGGTACTGGTTTCTGAGCAGTATGGGTGCTGACTGCCTCCTGATCCTCCTGATTCTCTGGGTCACTTGTCTCCATTCCTCTGTTTCTTCACGTGCACTTCGAATTTCTTCTCTTTCTGTAACATGAAGAGATAATTCTGCTCTGTCCAAGAACTCTTCACCTTCCTTAATGATCTTCAACGTAGCTAACCTCTCTTCGAGATTTTGCAACTTTTCCTCCAACAGGGACACAAGCTTGCATTTGTGGCATGTGAAGTTTGGCTTTTCCACTGGTAAATCTGTGAACATGTAGCAAGAAATGCAGCTCACCAAATGGCTCCTGGCCTCTTCCATCTTGAGATTTCTTAAAAACAATGAAAGATGAGCCAAAAATTCTCCTCAAGACTCTTCCCCTGGGCAACTGGGCAACCCGCATCGTCCCGGCAACCCGGCAACTTCCTGGGCAACCCGCATCGTCACGGTCATGATTTGTAGTTTTGCCCTGTCCTGTATTTTGTATAATATGTCATTTAACTTTTCTCTGGTTGTATTTGCTGTAAATTAACCATGTCTCCTTCGCCCAATACTTTGCAATGTCTTGTGATGTACCTGGACCATAATCTAATTTAGGCTTGTGTCAACAGCTAGTGGAACTTTGGCTATTGTTTCCTAAGCAGAAGATAACCTACAATACACATCCTGTAGACTCAGTGGAGCCCTTACATTTCTAGAATCTTCTGATGGCCCAAACCATTGAATAGTAGGTGTGACCCCTACCCCCCTTCAGATGGGCTGATCCCAGGAGCCCTGACAATACATTCTTGTTTTAAGATCAGTTGTGATTTGAGTGCGGACGTGAAGGAGTCACAAACTGAGTTGAGGCCAGCTCGTGACGTCCGTGGGATTGTGTGGAATCCTGTGGACTATTGCAAGGATTATTGTTATCGCATCTGGCACAAGGACTATCATGAGGTGCCTGGATTTGTTTCCATAGTGTGGACTTATTGTGGACTTCTCATGGACTCCAAGGACATTATGGATATTTGATGTTGTATGCTCCCTGCCTTAATAAATCTCGTTGGATCGTCCCTCGGCCTGTTGTCCCTTCTTGCACTGTCGTATACCCCGTCACAAACTGGTGGCAGCAGTGGGATCAGAGCAGAAGGAATGGAGGACAACGGCCCATCAACATCTGGAACCAGCACCGTAGAGTACAAGAACTGGACTGCGGTGAACCTACAAAGGCCTGTGAACTGGGAGTCAGCTACAAGGGACTCTCCAAGGAGCAGCTGATTGAGGCTTTGGAAGGAGTTCGCCTGCAAGATGACGCTGAGGAAGGATCCCCACAGCAAACGGAGGAAAGACTGCAGCCAGAGGTAAATACCCAAAAAAGTCAGTGGGTTGTGTGGTACGAGGTGGAGTTGGCATTGCTGGGAGAAGAGGCTACCATAGAAGATAAGAGGGAAGTCAAGCGCGGAGCTAATGAGAGGGCATTGCTGGAGAGGCAGATGGCATTGCTGGGAGAAGATGCTACCATAGAAGATAAGAGGGAGGCAATTCATAGAGCTCAAGAGAGGGCATTACTGGAGAGGCAGCTCGCTGTGGAAGCAGCTAGAAGCTCCAGACAGACTGTAGCCCCAGCACCCACCATGAGGGAACTCCCCAGAGTGTCCCGCAAAGACTTCAAGCCGTTTAATGAGGCTTCAGGTGACATTGAGGGCTTCTTCCAGGACTTTGAGCATCAGTGTCGATTAATGGAAGTCCCGGAAAGGGAGCGAGTCCGACATCTGGTGGGGCTCTTAGAGGGTGGAGCTGCCGCAGCCTATAGAGCTATGGACCCTCGGTGGAACTGTGAGTATGCGGAGATTAAACAGACTATTCTAGAATATTATACTGTGACCCCAGACACTTACAGGACCCAGTTCTGTACTTTAGCCTGTGATGAGGAAGTGTCCTTCAAGATGTATGCCCACAGACTCAAACAAATATGTCATCGCTGGCTGGAGGGATAGGAGGCCTTAACTTGGGAGACCTTCCTCCAAGTCATCCTAAAAGAGCAGTTTTACTTCAAGTGCCCTGCTGAGATCCGGAATAGGTGCGTGAAAGGAGACCAGCCACTGTGGAGGAAGCTGCAGCTCTAGCTGATGAGGCTCTCACCATCAAGCCTCAGTGGAAAAAACTACTACTCAGTGAAAAAAAAACTACCATCCCCCCCACGCTGACGGCCCCTGGTCCTTCGGCCTCCAATATTCACCATCCCACTAGACCATCAACTTATGGTGACCTTCGTGTGACTGTGCCTCGCATTACTCCTGCTCCACGTTCGGGACTACGACGTGGAGGAAGAATCCCAGAGCGCAGATGTTATAGATGTGGGAAGCCTGGGCATCTGCAATTCCAATGTCCAGGTGTTCGGAGGCAGGACAGCTACAGACCGCCTTTGCCTGTTCATTATCTACAGACACCCTCACCAGGAGAAGAGCTGGATTCAGTCCCTGATGACTTGCCAAGTGACTCTGATATCCTGGCTCCCCTAACCGGAGTCTATGGGGTGCGAGCCCCAGCCACCTGTTCTTCTGATCTTCAGCACAAACATCTACAGGAGGTCGTGCTGGATGGCCAAAAAGTTGTTGGCTTCCGTGACAATGGGGCTTTTCTCACCATAGCCGATCCCCGAGTAATTCAACCAGAAGCAATTCAAAAGGGACCAGGAATAGCCATTGAATTGGCTGGAGGTACCCAGAGATATATTCCAAGAGCGAGTGTGACCCTGGATTAAGGCTTTGGGGCAAAACAATGCGTGGTGGTTGTGATGAGCGGCCTCCCTGCAGACGTTCTTCTAGGAAATGATGTGGGAAATCTTCATTGCCACTTTGTCGGTGCGGTAACCAGAAGTCAAGCCAAGAGAGCAGCTAATGTGGACGTGTACAACCCATCCACGGAAATGAGGCCACCAGAACTGCCGTCACAGCCGGTGAGTGGTTCTTCTTGTGGGGACAATGTGAGTGTTACTTGGGATAAAGTTCAGTTTAGACAAGAGGTAGATACTGACCCCACCCTAGCTAGTTTTAGAGCTCGAGCTGAGATAGGGCAGTTGGGGGAGAACGGGGAAAGAATTATCAGAGAAAATGGACTTCTGTATCGGGATACCAATGCTGACTCCCTAGATAAGCCCTGGACTTATAGCAAACAGCTGATTGTTCCTCAGAAATACAGAATTCCCCTATTACACCTTGCTCATGACATTCCTACTGCTGGCCATCAAGGTAAAACCCGCACTGAGAGACGATTGACTCAATCTTTCTATTGGCCTGGGATTTCCCAAGCCGTAGCGCATTTCTGCCGAACTTGCGACATATGTCAGCGTAGAGGGCGACCCGGAGATCACCCAAAGGCACCCCTGCAACAGCTCCCTAAAATAGAAGAACCCTTTCAAAGAGTAGCTGTCGATATCATTGGACCTCTGGCTAAACCAAGTAAATCTGGAAAGCAGTACATTCTCACTGTTGTGGACTATGCCACCCGATATCCAGAAGCTGTGGCCTTGTCAAGTATTTCTGCAGCCAAGGTGGCCGAGGCCCTGGTTACCATTTTCACCAGAGTAGGATTCCCCAGTGAGATCTTGTCAGACCAAGGCTCCCAGTTCATGTCAGAGCTGGTCCAGTGTCTGTGGCGCACCTGTGGAGTACGAGCGATCCGAACGACTCCGTATCATCCCCAAACAAATGGACTTTGTGAACGATTCAATGGCACTCTGAAGAATATGCTGAGGGCCTTCACTGACAGAGATTCAAACTGGGAGAAGTACCTACCCCATCTCTTGTTTGCCTATCGGGAAGTTCCCCAGGAGTCCACCGGGTTTCCCCCCTTTGAACTACTCTATGGAAGAAAGGTCCGAGGACCCTTAACCCTGCTAAAAGAATATTGGGAGGGACAAGTTGAAGACACAGGAGCCTCTGTTGTCCCTTATGTCCTAGAGCTGCGAGAAACCCTGGCTCAACTCGCTAGTTTAGCCCAGAGTCATGTGCGTATGGCTCAAACCAGACAGAAGACATGGTATGACCGTAAAGCACGCTATCGGGAGTTTGTAGAAGGACAACAGGTCTTAATGATTGTTCCCCATCGGCAGAATAAACTGCAGACAACATGGGAGGGTCCCTTCCGGGTTCTCAGAAAACTAAATGATACCAATTATCTTCTTGCTTTAGATGATCAGGGGCTAAGACAAAAGACTGTCCATGTGAATATGATTAAGGAGTACCATGACCGAAACCTTCCAATGATAGCAAGCTGTCGGCTAGCTTTAGAAGACGGTCAAGAGGATGAGGACTCCCTACCTGATCTCGTGGAAGCAGCGAGAGCCCCATCCACTGTGGAACAGGTTCCTCTGGGAGATCACCTGGATTCCTTGCAGAAAAACCAGATTCTGGGAGTGCTTCAACAGAGACGGGCTGCTTTCTCATCCCAACCAGGTTGAACCACCGTCACCCAACATCATGTGGACACTCAGGGTATCCGTCCCATACAACAGGTTCCTTACCGGGTACCTGAATCTGTTCGAAACACCATGCAGCATGAACTGGAGATGTTACAGCTTGGGGTAATCCAGGCCTCCCATAGCCCTTGGGCCTCTCCTGTGGTGTTAGTACCCAAGAAGGATGGGAGTACTCGATTTTGTGTGGACTATCGACGACTAAACGACCATACCGTCAGCGATCCTTACCCAATGCCCCGTATTGACGAACTTCTAGACCGACTGGCTGGGTCCCGATATGTCACTACCTTGGATCTCAGTAAGGGATACTGGCAAATCCCTCTCACGGAGGAAGGGAGAGAACGGTCCGCTTTTATAACCCCCTTTGGTCTGTATGAATTTCTAAGCATGCCTTTTGGAATGAAGAATGCCCTGGCAACCTTCCAGGGAATGGTGGACCAGATCCTCCGGGGATGTGATGACTTTGCTTGTGCCTACTTGGATGATATCGCGATCTTCAGCCAGACGTGGGAGGAACATCTGAATCAAGTAGCCATTATTCTTGACCTGATTCTTTCAGCCGGCCTAACCATTTGACCCGATAAATGAAAATTGGGGATGGGTGAAGTCCAGTACCCAGGGCATAGAGTAGGAGGAGGGAAGCTCCGTCCTGAACCTGCCAAAATCCAGGCTATTAGAGACTGGCCTGTACCCCAAACTAAGAAACAAGTTATGGCTTTTTTGGGCACTGCCAGTTATTACCGAAAATTTATTTCGCATTTCAGCACTGTGGCCAAGCCTCTTACCGACCTGACCAAGAAAACGATGCCCCGGCTGGTGATCTGGACTCCAGCCTGTGATGAGGCTTTTAACCGGCTGAAGGACGCCCTGGTCTGCGACCCTGTTCTGGCTGCTCCAGATTACAAGAGGAGATTCATTGTGCAGACGGACGCCTCTGCTTATGGACTGGGAGCTGTCCTCAGCCAGGTGAATGCAGCTGGGGACGAACACCCCATCGCCTACCTTAGCAGGAAACTGCTGGACCGAGAAGTGGCCAATGCAACTGTTGAAAAAGAATGTCTGGCTGTAGTGTGTGCCCTTAGGAAACTAAGGCCGTATCTGTATGGACGAGAATTCACTGTCATTACTGATCACAATCCCCTCACCTGGCTGAACTGAGTCTCTGGGGACAATGGACGTTTACTACGATGGAGCCTGGCTCTGCAGCCCTATAACTTTACCATACAGTATAGAAGAGGCAGCCAACACCAAAATGCAGATGGACTGTCCAGGCAGGAGGAGCCCTGAGTCTGGTCAGCCATGCCTGTGTGTACTTAACAAGCGATCTGTAGAGGTCCCTAGTACGTACACAAATTGGGAGGGGAAGGGATTGTCATGATTTGTAGTTTTGCCCTGTCCTGTATTTTGTATAATATGTCATTTAACTTTTCTCTGGTTGTATTTGCTGTAAATTAACCATGTCTCCTTCCCCCAATACTTTGCA
The DNA here is from genome assembly GCF_039654945.1 of Dendrobates tinctorius. Taxonomy (NCBI): domain Eukaryota; kingdom Metazoa; phylum Chordata; class Amphibia; order Anura; family Dendrobatidae; genus Dendrobates; species Dendrobates tinctorius. The sequence goes on from NW_027361677.1 coordinate 20,378,350, forward strand.
ATGTCTTGTGATGTACCTGGACATAATCTAATTTAGGTTTGTGTCAACAGCTAGTGGAACTTTGGCTATTGTTTCCTAAGCAGAAGATAACCTACAATACACATCCTGTAGACTCAGTGGAGCCCTTACATTTCTAGAATCTTCTGATGGCCCGAACCATTGAATAGTAGGTGTGACCCCCTACCCCCCTTCTGATGGGCTGATCCCAGGAGCCCTGACAATACATTCTTGTTTTAAGATCAGTTGTGATTTGAGTGCGGACGTGAAGGAGTCACGAACTGAGTTGAGGCCAGCTCGTGACGTCCGTGGGATTGTGTGGAATCCTGTGGACTATTGCAAGGATTATTGTTATCACATCTGGCACAAGGACTATCGTGAGGTGCCCGGATTTGTTTCAATTGTGTGGACTTATTGTGGACTTCTCATGGATTCCAAGGACATTATGGATATTTGATGTTGTATGCTCCCTGCCTTAATAAATCTCGTTGGATCGTCCCTCGGCCTGTTGTCCCTTCTTGCTCTGTCGTATACCCCGTCACAGTCACCTGGGTCCAAAACTGAGGTTTATTCTCCGTCAAAGGAGTAGCATCAATACCCCTCAAAGGAATAGGCGTCCGTAGAGGCGTCATGGAAAAACCATAACGTTTAGCAAAGTCCAAATCCATCAGATTCAACGCTGCTCCTGAATCCACAAAAGCCTTGGATAAGGAGCAGATCAGTGTAATTGCCAAAAGAAACTTAGGTTGTATACTGCCCACAGCAAATGTGTGTGCAAAACATTTCTCTCATTTTGGGCAGACAGAAATAATATGAGAGCCGTCTCCACAGAAAAAGCACAGCTTATTACATCTTCTAAACTCCTGACGTTGCGCCCTACTGTAGACAAAACTCTATCACATTGCATAGGTTCAGACATTTGTCCAAAAGGTGGAAACTCCTCTCGTGTAGTTTTGCGTTCACGTAAACGCCGATCAATTTGAATGGCTAATGACAGAATCGTCAAGACCAGAGGGAACAGGAAATCCCACCATAGTATCTTTTACGGTTTCTGACAAACCCTTCCGAAAGAGAGCTGCCAAGGCACCATTATTCCTGGTAGTAAGGACCGCCCACTTTTGGAATTTTTGACAGTATAACTCTGCAGAATCCTGACCCTAGTTCAATGCCAATAGGGCTTTCTCAGCTTGATCAATAGCATTAGGTTCATCATACAACAACCCCAAGGCTTGAAAAAATGCATCCACATTAGTCAGAATAGGATCTTGAGGTGTCAAAGAAAATGCGCAATCCTGGGGAAAAAATACAGAGGACAAAATTAATCCATTTCCCAATTCCAAAATTCCTCTTTCTAATAAATGGATCTACTGAGCACTGCAGCCTTGCAGCGCTGGATTCCTGGGTTCGAATCCCACCAAGGACAACTTCTGCAAGGAGTTTGTATGTTCTCCCCGTGTTTGCGTGGGTTTCCTCCCACATTCCAAAAGACATACAGTTAGGGAATTTAGATTGCGAGCCCCATCGGGGACAGTGATGGTAATGTGTGCAAACTGTAAAGTGCTGTGGAATATGTTAGTGCTATATAAAGAGTAATAAGTGTCAGAGTATTACGCTGTGTGTGGATTTGTCGCTAAACCCGAAGGGTTTCCTGATGCCAGGGAAGCGAATGAGAATCCAGAAGTCTCATGCACATGTTACTTATTTTTTCCTTGCAGATTTAAACCTGAAACACGTCAATTCTTTCATCGTTTTTGCTGCAGATTTCATCCATACTAGTGAGTGGGGTAAAATATGCACCAAAAAACGCACGTAACGCAGCAAAAAAAAAAACTGCCTATTTTACGCAATGTTTTTCCTGCCAAGAGATGCAGAAATTTCTGCACCAAATTCTTAATGTGTGCACATACCCCAAGGATACAATGACCTTTATTAAGGTGTGTGGAATTATTAGGCAAACTGTAAATGGGCCATAAAAGACATTTAGCTGACTGAAATATATATAGCCTACAAAGATTATATCTATCTATGTATCTGTCCATCTATATGACTCTTGCTGTGACATCACAGTATAATCTATGTCACAATGAGGTGATGACATCATCACATTCTACATTCCAGTGTTACAGCCCATAGGAAATCACTGCCTCACAGACCCCCAACGGTGAGGGAGTTCCTTTTGTTTTTCGTGACGAACGAAGCAAAAATTGATTCCAAAATGTATAAAGAGAGAAGACGAGCCCAACTAGATCGGGTACTGAGAGAGAGGAGAGGATTAAATGAAGAGCAGGTATTATTATTCGCTTTAGGGCGAAAAGATATTACTTTACCGAACATGGACACTGACGCCTCTGAAATGGTGTCCAAGCGACAAAATCTAGAGAAAATGAGAAAGTCCAAAAGACATGAGATCCTTACAAAGAGAAGGATCATGGAGAACCTCATGGAGTCCCACTCTGCAGCCTCCGCTGAGCTTCAGAGGGCCATACTTATCTCCTTAAAAAAAATTGGAGATCTGGCCCCTGCAATAAGGATGAGGAATAAAGAAGCCGTCCTAAATAAGCGGAGAAACATCGGCGCAGATATAAAGCTGGACGAGGTTCTCCAAGAAACTCCAAGACAGGTCTCATCCAGATCTGAAAGGAAAGACATCCTGGACCTGCAAAGAGCGGCAGTCAAGAAAAGAATTCGGAACAGCAGAGACTGGGTTATCCAATGCAGGAGGCATCTGACCTATGCTACACCCATTATTAATGGGAATGGTGCACTATGGAGATCGCAGTCATCAGCCAAAACCATCAGCGTTTCTTCACCAGAAAGAGCAATGGATGAAGATGAAACAGGTAAGATGGAAACAGCTCAGTAGAATAAGACTGGGGACGAGGGGGATTATACTCCTAAAATTATGTGCAGACCTCAATTATCAATGCTGACTTGTGGAAGAACTGTCCTTGTTACCCGTAGCAACCAGTCACAGTTCAGTGTTCTATAGAATGTTAAGAACCGGAATCTGTGCTGTGAATCGCTGCTATGGGCAACAGGGACATTTTTGCAATTAGACAGTAAACGAAACACCAAATATTCGACATTTCCTGCTGATGTATAGAGTTCTGTTTAAAATTGTAATATATCTTTTTTTTCAGTGGGCCGAGCTGTAGCTTTGAACGACACCATTTATTTTGTCTTTCAAGGTTTTTTTTTTTTTAAATTAGTTTGGTAAAATTGTATAGAAAAAAGGGATCCTGACTTTTTTTTTATTGTGTTAATTGTGTGATAGAAATGACCTCACAAAATAATTCTCCATGTCAGATACAATTCTGGTAATGCCCAATATGCATACGTTTTCATTTTACTAAAATGGTGAAAGAAAATTAGAAGTGTAATAGGAAAAAAAACAAAATTGGTTTATGTCGCCATATTCTGAGACATTGTAACTTTCTGATTTTTACAAAAATGCAATTTTGGTATTTCCATTTTTTTTCTCATTTCAGTATTTACTGTTTCGGAGAATTATTTGTATATTGTTGTATATCGGACTTATACTAATGGAGTTATCCTAGTTATGCTTATTTTTCATTTTTTTATTATTGTTATTATTATTATTATTAATTGGGAAGGTTAAGTAATTCAAACTAAATTTTTTAATTTTTTTTTTAAAAAACTTTTTTTTATTTATTTCAATTTTTAGTATTTTTAAAAGACTTGACCCGGAGATTTTCTGATCTCTTGTAATGGGACTGTATCGCTGTATATAGCTTTAGTGACGTTCTCATATGAAATTAAGCAAGGCTGGTCTTAACATTTGGATGAAAGTAAAAGATAGGGCCCATATAGTCATTACAGCCAATAAACCCCTTGCAGTTGTGTCCTGAGGGGACTAATGGGTGCTGGTGCGCACAAATCGGCATTCACTTAATTTAAGTAGCATTGTTAGCAATGAAATAGTAATACTGAAGCAATCGGAGTGTGATCCAGTCACGGCAGTTATAGGCAGGTGGCAGCTATGTAATACAGCTGGTGTTAGCCTGCTGAAATGCATGCTCAGCACCTGAGTCCGCATTTAATAGAAAGTGTATTTCCATTATTTGTTCTCAAAGAGATTAACAAATCCTATATTATCTCAGCAGGTGCAAACGATATGATGACCTCTGACGTAGCAGATGCGAAAGCCGAAGACCTTGGTGATGCCAGCTCCCCTGTTTTACCTGTGAGAGAATTGGTTAAAATTCAAAATCCTATTGACCTTCACAGACTTGATTTACTCACTAATATTGGAAGAGGATGCTACGGAAAGGTAAGAATGAATTTATACTACTCCGTGCTTCCCAAAGTATTCTCCACCAGATACACAGAATAGTATAAATATTCATTACAGGATCTTCATATGTAATGATAATTGGGATACACCAGTGATCCATTACACAGATCCCTAGAATAGATGAGAGTTTTGTCTGATCTTCTGTGATTTTTCTCCAGGTCGTCTTGGCATCAGATCGGGTCAGCAAAGAACTACTAGCCCTTAAGATCATGGAAAAGAGTTGTTGTGATGAGGAAACATTCTCTACAGAGTTAAAGGCCCTAAGTATTGGCACTGACTGCCGCTTCATAACATCTCTGCGGGGCTTTGTAGAAACACCACAAGCATATATAATAGCCATGGAGGCAATGGCCGGAGGAGATCTGTTTAGCCAAATGTTAGAATCGATGAAGTTTGATACAGAGACAACAAGGTAAATGTCTTAGGCTGAATCATAATAATCTGTTGCCCGTTCATTATGGTCCTAAAGTGTGTGTAACCACTGATCCATCCTCTACTTTCTTCTCCACAGACGCTTTGCAGCAGAAATGGTTTGCGGAATCCAGTTCCTCCATGAACACGGCGTGATACATCGGTAATCAGTTCATCTTCATAAATCTATGTTGTCACCTTACATATCTATTGTAGAAAGTTCTTTTGATGAATTTTCCTCACCATTAGTGTCTGCTCCTTTTCCCTGCAGTGACCTGAAGCCTCATAACGTTCTCATTGATGGAACTGGACACATAAAAATCTGTGACTTTGGCACTTCAGCCGTGAATGTGGGCAAGGATGACGTCTTGGACGAAGTTGTAGGCACGAAGGGTTACATTGCGCCTGAGGTAAGGAACATCCCTTAATGATTGATGCCGATAGTAGGATTGAGTACTAATCTGAGTATCCTGCTCATATCTCATCACAGACCGGTCCTCATAGGCTCTGTGTGTAAATCCCCTCCCCGGTATATTCAGCTCATCTCCTATCTTATATTCCTACAGGTATTGGATAGAGAAGGCTACAATCATCTGGCGGATTCCTTTTCATTTGGTGTCATCCTGTACATGATGATTGTGGGGACATGTCCATTCTATAACAGTGGCGATATGGACGACTACCATGAGTCTTTGGACAACGTCCTATATTTTCCACCCTGCATCTCCATCGATGAGCTTGACATCCTAGAAGGGGTAAGTAGGAATAGGTGAAGAAGGATAATGGTAGATTATAAGGAAGGATAGAGGACATGATGCTGACAGTCCATAGACATTGTGTAATAACGTATCAATAATAATACACAATATAATGATTAATGGTCTCTCTCATCTTCCAGCTTCTCTGCAAAACTCCATCTACTCGTTATGCCATAACATCGTCCATTAGAGAGCGCCCATTCTTCCACTCCATAAACTGGAGCGACGTGGAGTCCGGCAGAGCCGAACCACCGTTCCATTACGAAGATGTAAGTATAGCACATAGGGACATCCATAGTGTTACCTCTGCCCAGTAGCACACATACCCACCATACACCTCATCATTATATTCTCCAGTATACAGTATATTTGTGAGGAGCCAGTTCTAAGAAATGTAAACTTCTCTTCTTAAAAATGAGAAAAGCAGCGCTCACTTTTAAAAATCACTTTTTCATTAACGTCCTTTAAGACATATCATCAGTAGAAAGAGAAGGATCAGGTGCGGCTGTTCAGAGAGACCAGCCGATATAGTCTACAGGACATCAATAAAGGAGTATTTTTATATGGCGAGTGACGCTTTTCTTCAATTTTGGCCTGCAATTGTTTCCCCAGTTTGGTGTCTATTAAACTGAGCTTCCCTGTGGTTCACGCACACTTTTTTAAATGTGCAACCTGCGATATTGTGATCTCCGCCCAGACTTTATGATGGTGTCGAGTCGCTTCAATTTCTTTATTTTGAATATATTTCTTTTCTTACAGGAGTAATAGGCTGATATAAATCAGCCCCATTCCAGCAACATCGAGGAATGAAGCTTTATCTAATCGGATGAGACAATTACCTGGACTTTCTAATTTACCGGACTGTGACAAATACTACAGAGCTTCCACCACATTAACAGCCACGTAGATTCGAGCACCAAACATCCAGGAATGTATTCCGATCACCATATTTGGGGTCAGGAAGGAATTTTTTTCCCCTTAGGATATTCCAACAACAAGTCCTCGGGGTTATTTTTCGCCTTCCTCTGGATCGAAATGGCAAGTAATCAAAGGCTGGAATTGAAGGACTTCTTTCAGCCAAACTTGCCGTTTGGTTGACTCATGTACACTGTGGTGGTAAGGACAAGACTACTGGATATGGACAGAGAAGGTAGCGGCTGCTCCTTCTCCACTGTATATGGCCAAAAAGAAGGCAGCGGCTGCTCCTTCTCATACTTGGCCATAGGCCGGAGTCACACTTACGAGAAACTCGCTTGAGTCTCGCGTCTCAACACACGGCACTGCCATCAGCACTTGGACCTTAGCACTCAGCTGCATAGAAACACACTCCGCTCCTGAGTGCCTGCGCCAATTGTGACCCCGGCCATATACAGACACTACCGGGTCATGGACAGAATGAAGAAGCGGCTGCTCCTTCATCTACCTGTCCATGGCCAGACAGAAGGCCATATGGTTGATCACGGTGCTGTAAGACTCCAGGAAAATTCCATCTACACAGATCACACGTCACACATCCCTGCTCTTCTCCTCTCCATCGTGTGTGATCCAGACCTGGATGTGCAAAAAAAGCACAAGTGCAACCAAAGGCCGAGGAGCGGAATCATCAACATCTGCTCCTTTCTATAGAAAGCTTCTGTATCTACAGACTTTCTTATTCCATCTTTGCATATTAGTAACAACTTTTATGCAAAAATAAATATATTGAACATCTATGCTGCTTCTAGATGGATTCTTCTGATATACAGACCTGCTTCTTGGTATTTTTATTAATATCCTGATGACCTAATGTAAATGTGGAAGGGGCTGAATACCTCTCATAAGAATTTCTGCATACAGTAAAATATTTAAGTTCTAAAAAGAGATGAGTGAATTTAATCTACTCAACTTTACAAGTATCCTCACTTACTGCTCTCCCAGTAGCATAACTTCTGTAGAAGCAGAGGTTGAAGTCGCCCCAAGCCCCTCACTCAGACGGGCCCTCCCAAAGCTTAACTTATCGGTGAGGGCAGCCAGATGATACAGAAAGACTTGATACAGAATGGTAGGGGGTACACTAGATGAGCCCTGAGATAAGGGGGATAGAGCGACGTGATGAAGTCTGAGAGCGACGTGATGAAGTCTGTGACTCTGAAGTATAAGGTGCTCAGTGCTCAGAGACATGGCCGAGGTGAGGAAAGCTGAACCTGACCACCACTCAGCAAGACACAGAAGGGGAAATATCAAGACTGAGCCAAGAAATATCTGAAGACAGATTTTTTAAAGGTTTCATGGACTGATGAGATTAGAGTGACTCTTAATGGACCAGATGGCAATGGTTTTAGAAGTAACTGGTACAAACATCTATTTGGACACCAGCAAGGTGAAGGTGGGGAATAGCTATGGGTTGGGATTATTAATGATGAGCTTCATGGACCTTTTCAGGTGGCAGAAGAACTTAAAATCAAGTCGCAAACCTATTATCAGTGTTTAGAAGACTCTTTCTTCATACAGTGGTAGAGGAAAAGATCTGTACATTTCAAGAAAATTATGATTGTTCTGCAGGACAATGCTCCATCGCAGCATCAATGTCTCCACTGCTTGGCTGCCAGTAAAGATGAAAAAATAATGACACAACACCTTCCTCACCCGACCTAAACCCTTATGAGTAATTGTGGGCCCTTCTTAAATGGGAGATTTACGGTGAAGAAAAACAGACACATTTCTGAACATTATAACACACAAAAATGAACTGTAACCTTCAATTTAAAACAGTGGTCAAGTTCTGAGAAAAGATCCATGATAAAATTATTTTTAATGATTAAAAATGAAAAATAAAAACATAATTATAAGGAGAAAATTTCATGTAAGGGAAGCAGTTTAGGAAATAAATATAAGTAGGAAAGTGGGAATTCAATATATTACAGAATTAAGGCTCAAATGCTGCTATGAATCTCCATTTCCAGATGCAGTTCAAATTTTAAGTGGAAACACTAATGAGGAGCGAACGTGCTCGCCACTACTCATTACTCGTCTGAGTATCACTGTACCGAGCATTTTTGGGAGCTTTTTAGAGCGCCAATTAACATGCAGGGATTGTCAGCCATTCACTGTAATGCCGCAGCCATCTTTGTTGTGGCCTTACAGTGATTGGCTGGCCGCACAGCGTCATTAGATCTACTAGAGACCTGACGCTGCCCTGCTCGGCGCATTCAGCTCCGGATTCAGACTGTCTAGAGAGAGCTGCTGCTGAGATAGGGACAGATTTGTGCTTTTATGAGTTAGTGTGGTTCTACCTTTGTTCAATCCACATATCAATCTAAGCCAACAGTCCTTTTAAGGACTAATTAGTGGGTATATAGACTGCAGTGCTAGGTAGGCAGGGGAGTCTATGTGCGCATATCCACATCAGTGCAAGGCATGTAGGCACTGTATGTGAGTAAATAGATCTCACTGCATACATCAAAAGGGTCCATTACTGTCTGCTGCTGCCTATTATATACGCTGCTCAAAAAAATAAAGGGAACACTAAAATAGCACATCCTAGATGTGATGTGAGACTATGATAGATCTCCTGGAGTGGACCCGCTGGACCGTGGCAACGAACCCCCCACGGGCGAGCTGGCCAGGTGGACCACCCCCTATACAGGGAGTGTTTGGGGCAGGCCCGCGGGTAACTATCACCACGGCAGCTGGTACCCAGAGGGAGTATAGGAGGGCCGACAAGAGACCGGAGATGCAGGCGGAAGACCTCCCCTGGAACAGGAACACGGTTGGCGGGCAGATCGGGAGCACGGCCGAGACGGAAGGAAGAGGACACCAACTAGACAACACAGCCAGAGGACCGGGACAGACCGGAACGCGACCTTGAGCTCCAGAACCTAGGAGAGAGGACAGCGGTAAGATGGGACAGCTTAGCGGCAGGAAGGACACAAGAGTGCGCACAGGGACAGGGGCCAGAATCACTAAGCAGGGCATCAGTGATAATCAGGCACCGCCAGTAGGAAGAGGCGGCCTGATATAGGGTGTCGTAGCAGGAGTTCCGGGTCATGGCCCCTCACAGAGCTGGGAGGGGAGAGCGCGCGACCTTAGGAGGGATAGGGAGCGCGCGTGCGCCTGACACCAGTGTGCGCGCGCCCCCGCTGCGGAGCAGGAAGCTGGCCTGGGGTGCTCGCCCGACGAGGCGCAGGAGATCGGGCAGAAGCAGGCGCCGGGTCCGTGCGACGGAGGAGGGAGGCCCGCCGATAGGATCGTGGGAGCCGGGACCGTGGCGTGGAGACCACCCAAGAGTGCGGCAGAGGAGCAGGTACAGGCGGGGACCGCGGCGGCAGCAGCGTGACACTAGATGTCTCTGAATGAAATATTCCAGTTGCAAATTTTTATTCATCGCATAGTGGAACGTGTTCAGAACAATAAAACAACAATTATCAATGTAAATCAAAATGAATATCCCATGGAGGTCTTGATTTGGAATGATACTCAAAATCAAAGTGGAAAATCAAATTACAGGCTGATCCAACTTCAGTGGAAATGCCTCATAACAAGGAAAAGATGCTCAATATTGTAGGTGGCCTCCACGTGCCTGTATGACCTCCCTACTAAACAATACCTGGGCATGCTCCTGATGAGGCAGCGGATGGTCTCCTGAGGGATCTCCTCCCAGCCATTCACTGTAATGCCGCAGCCATCTTTGTTGTGGCCTTACAGTGATTGGCTGGCCGCACAGCATCATTAGATCTACTAGAGACCTGACGCTGCCCTGCTCGGCGCATTCAGCTCCGGATTCAGACTGTTTAGAGAGAGCTGCTGCTGAGATAGGGACAGATTTGTGCTTTTATGAGTTAGTGTGGTTCTACCTTTGTTCAATCCACATATCAATCTAAGCCAACAGTCCTTTTAAGGACTAATTAGTGGGTATATAGACTGCAGTGCTAGGTAGGCAGGGGAGTCTATGTGCGCATATCCACATCAGTGCAAGGCATGTAGGCACTGTATGTGAGTAAATAGATCTCACTGCATACATCAAAAGGGTCCATTACTGTCTGCTGCTGCCTATTATATACAGTACGCTGCTCAAAAAAATAAAGGGAACACTAAAATAGCACATCCTAGATGTGATGTGAGACTATGATAGATCTCCTGGAGTGGACCCGCTGGACCGTGGCAACGAACCCCCCACGGGCGAGCTGGCCAGGTGGACCACCCCCTATACAGGGAGTGTTTGGGGCAGGCCCGCGGGTAACTATCACCATGGCAACTGGTAACCAGAGGGAGTACAGGAGGGCCGACAAGAGACCGGAGATGCAGGCGGAAGACCTCCCCTGGAACAGGAACACGGTTGGCGGGCAGATCGGGAGCACGGCCGAGACGGAAGGAAGAGGACACCAACTAGACAACACCGCTGCGGAGCAGGAAGCTGGCCTGGGGTGCTCGCCCGACGAGGCGCAGGAGATCGGGCAGAAGCAGGCGCCGGGTCCGTGCGACGGAGGAGGGAGGCCCGCCGATAGGATCGTGGGAGCCAGGAACGTGGCGTGGAGACCACCCAAGAGTGCGGCAGAGGAGCAGGTACAGGCGGGGACCGCGGCGGCAGCAGCGTGACACTAGATGTCTCTGAATGAAATATTCCAGTTGCAAATTTTTATTCATCGCATAGTGGAACGTGTTCAGAACAATAAAACAACAATTATCAATGTAAATCAAAATGAATATCCCATGGAGGTCTTGATTTGGAATGATACTCAAAATCAAAGTGGAAAATCAAATTACAGGCTGATCCAACTTCAGTGGAAATGCCTCATAACAAGGAAAAGATGCTCAATATTGTAGGTGGCCTCCACGTGCCTGTATGACCTCCCTACTAAACAATACCTGGGCATGCTCCTGATGAGGCAGCGGATGGTCTCCTGAGGGATCTCCTCCCAGACCTGGACTAAAGCATCCGCCAACTCCTGGACAGTCTGTGATGCAACGTGACGTTGGTGGATGGAGCGAGACATGATGTCCCAGATGTGCTCAATCGGATTCAGGTCTGGGGAATGGACAGGCCAGTCCATAGCTTCAATTCCTTCATCTTGAAAGAACTGCTGACACACTCCAGCCACAAGAGGTCTGGCATTGTCCTGCATTAGGAGGAACCCAGGGCCAACCGCACCAGCATATGGTCTCATAAGGGGTCAGAGGATCTCATCTCGGTACCTAAGGGAAGTCAGGCTATCTCTGGCGAGCAAATGGAGGGTCCTCCAAAGAAATGCCAACCCACACCATTACTGACACACTGCCAAAACGGTCATGCTGAAGGATGTTGCAGGCAGCAGATCGCTATCCACAGCATGTCCAGACTCTGTCATGTCTGTCACATGTGCTCAGTGTGATCCTGCTTTCATCTGTGAAGAGCACAGGGCACCAGAGGCGAATTTGCCAATCCTGGTGTTCTGTGGCAAATGCCAAGCGGCCTGCGCGGTGTTGGGCTGTGAGCACAACCCCCATCTGTGGACGTCGGGCACTCAGACCATCCTCATGGAGATGGTTTCTAACCGTTTGTGCAGACACATGCACATTTGTGGTCTGCTGGAGGTCATTTTGCAGGGCTCTGGCAGTGCTCCTCCTGCTCCTTCTTGCACAAAGGCGCAGGTAGCGGTCCAGCTGCGGGGTTGTTGCCCTCCTACGGCCCCCTTCACGTCTCCTGGTGTACTGGCCTGTCTCCTGGTAGCGCCTCCAGCCTCTGGACACTACGCTGACAGACACAGCAAACCTTCTTGGCACAGCTCACATTATTGTGCCATCGTGGATGAGCTGCACTACCTGAGCCACTTGTGTGGGTTGTAGAGTCCGTCTCATGTTACCTCGAGTGTGAAAGCACAACCAACATTCAAAAGTGACCAAAACATCAGCCAGAAAGCATTGGTACTGAGATGTGGTCTGTGGTCCTCATCTGCAGAACCACTCCTTTATTGAGGGTGTCTAGATAATTGCCAATAATTTCCATCTGTTGTCTATTCCATTTGCACAACAGCATGTGAAATTGATTGTCAATCAGTGTTACATCCTAAGTGGACAGTTTGATTTCACAGAAGTTTGATTTACTTGGAGTTATATTCTGTTGTTTAAGTGTTCCCATTATTTTTTTGAGCAGTGTATATACCTAGCTGCAGGTATCCGTGGCTAGGAATAATTTTTTTTTTGCACCTGAATCCTGCTAATTTTATTACAAAGCAATCCAGAGCCCCCTGTTTTTCTACATTTATTTGCTTGTTCACACTGCAGACTACAGCCAGATCATTTTAATACAACAGCGTGAAAATCCAGCAATTTAAAACGGCTTTGTCTGTCCCAGGCCTCACACCTGAGTGCGCAGAAAATTCTGGCCTTTTGTGTGGTACTGTAGTAGTTTTTGGAGTGTCTTACAATAGTTTTGGAAACCATTTTGCGGACCAAAAAATATTTAGATAACATAGAAACAACTGCAGAGAGTTTACATCTCCATAATTTTTATACGGAAAAATCGTAAAGAAAGAGGTAATGAAGAAAAGAATAATGCCCAAATAATGCAAAAAGTGCCAATAGCTTTATTCAGTACAAATAGGGCAAATACAAGTGTCTACAATAAATACCAGGTGAAACATATGTAATAAAAACCAGTGGATAATAATGCAACCATGGTGTGACAAACAGGCATGTAATTTAGAGCAAGCAGGGATTAGTTATAATTATGGTAAAAAGTACCCATGCGTTCCCTGATCGCAATATTCAGGGCAGACAAAGTTAAGCCCAATATAGAGTGGGAGGGACAGCATATGTACCTATATATCAAAGGGAAGGGGCTAAACTGAAGTCACGGAAAAAACAGAAAAACACCCCCTTCATGTAATGACAAGAGGGAAAAGAATTTCATGTACAATTGACCGCAGAAGCAAATTTTAGGCCATGCCCCCGACCACACCTATTTCTATTTTCACAACTAGTCACACCCATGTCCACTCCCAGTCGCACCCATTTAGCACTGATGATCACTCTGACTGCTATTAGGGGCAAAGTGGCTGGCATTATGGGCAGAGTGGCTGGTACTGTGGGCACACTGACTGGTACTAAGGAAAAGAAGGAAAGAAAATAGAGAAAGAAAGGAGAGCGAGAAAGAAAGAACAGAGAGAGAGAAAGAAAAAGAGGGAAAGACAGAACAGAGAATGAGAAAGAAACAGAGAGAAAGAAAGAACAGAGAAATAAAGAAACAGAGAGAGAGAAAGAAGGAAAGAAAGAAATAAAGAAAGATTTTATAAAGATACTATAGCAGCCCGACTCTCACTGAAGTGCCCACCTGAGCCTCCCGATGCAGGACATATCATGATCCGCTTACATGGCCGGCATCCCTGATTCCAAGGCGATCCTGCTGTCCGCACTGTCAGAGGAGGACACGGTGATGGATCTGAAGCATTCCTGGCTCCGTCACAATCTCTTCATGAAATTACCTCTTTTCCGATCAGCTTGCAGCACATCACTTCCGGTGGAACGTCATGTGCGAGTTTTAAAGTGCTCCTTGGGACTCCGCCGTGTACTCCTGTGTCCGTGGGAAAGACCCACTTTGTATGCCTCGTACACACTTGGCTCCGCTCCGTACATCTACTACACATATGGCTCCACTCCGCACACACGGCTCTGCATACCCCATACACACGCGGCTTCGCTCCGTACACCTCGCACACGCGCGGTTTTGCTCCATATCATTGTAGGCTGCGGTGTGTCTATCTGGGACGGCGAGAATGGCGTCGGTGGATGCGGGGGGGCGTGGCGGCTCAGTGCAATGCGGGAAAAATACCGTCCTGGGCGGGAAGCGGGAGGGGGTGCCAAAAACGGGACTGTCCCGCGGGAAACGGGACTGTCCCGCGGGAATCAGGACGCTTGGGAGCTACGTTGTGTAGGTGAGGTAATACAAATCGACCTATAACATGGACCATATTTGGCCGTGTGGCCATGCGATCCTTTTATAACTGCAGCCTTCCAGGACCTTGCTGATGGCCCAATCAAAGCTGCTTGAAGACCTGGGCATGTGACCTCTGACCATCTCTCAGGCATGCTCAGATGGAGAAAAGCAGGACTTAGTCCCAGAGGCATCTGATCGCCGCTGACTTATGCTGGATGATATAGCTGAACCTGGGGCGGCAGCAGCAACCAAACACATAGCATCAGCCTGAGCAAGACGCTGGGACTGACGTCTCTGCTGAGCAGGAACCTCTGTGGCTGAAGAAGAATGGGAGACCGCAGAGGACATGGCTTGAGATTCCCCCCGTGCAGTGACGGAAACTCGACGCCTAATATAACCCCTGTTATGAATGGGTCACCGAGGAGAAAAAGATTAAACAAGCTAAGTCACAAAAAAAAACCAGAGAGGTTGGTAACTATGCAGATTGCAGATCCCTGATCTTAACCACACAACTAGCAGCAGCCATGAAGCGTGCCTACGATGATCCTAGATGCTTCGTCACAGCCGGAGGACTAAATAAGTCTAAAGCAAGAAAAGAGGAAAACTAACTGCCCCAGAGCAGACCCCAAAGGAAAGACAGCCCCCACACATGTATTGACGGTGAGACAAGATGAAAGCACAAACACAGGCAGGAAAATAGGCTGAGCAAATGATGGGGTCCAAACTAACTAGACAGAATAGGAAAGGAAAGACACTGTCTGCAATCTGTCAAAAACCCTACAAAAATAATGTCCAACACTTCTGATAGCAAAATTAACCCTGAAGGCACTAGACTTCTCAATTATATGAGCACTCTGAAATATTCTGAGACAGAGCAAAAAGAGGCCAATCTAATAAAGAAAAAAAACAAATTGGCAAATACAGATAAATAAGAGTGGAAATTCAGCACAGCCCCAGCCGGGGCTGGCTGACCACACAAAAAACTGAATAAACCAACAAAATCAAGTGTGAACATTAGCAGAAAAACTTAGCTTGAAATGACTGGAACAGAGATGAGGACCAAGACCTGACAAGCAGAAGGAATCACCAGCACCAGAATAGGGCGTCGGCTGTCTTAAATCCAGTCTGAGATTCCTGAAGTCCAATCGTCATCCTCATTATCAGGTGGCAGATCTCTACTGATTAATCAGCCTCACTACCTCCAGTTACCACCAGAGAAAGCATGGAAGGAGAACTCCCAACTGGTGGACCGGAAAATGAACTCACAACAGTACCCCCCCTTGAGAAGGCATCACCGAACCCTCATCCACGCCACCAGCCCGATCAGGATGGGCCTGGTGAAAAGCACGAACCAATCTATTGGAATGATTACCAGAGGCAGAGACCCAAGAATTATCCTCCTGGCCATAACCCTTCCATTTGACAATATACTGGAGTCTCCGTCTAACCAAACGAGAATCCAATATTTTCTCTACCTCATATTCCACATGGCCTTCAACCAACACAGGGTCAGGAGGTGCCACCATAGGAACCACTGGCTCAACAAACCTCTTCAACAGAGACTTGTGAAATACGTTATGGATCTTGAACGTAACTGGGAGAAGGAATCAAAAAGAAACAGGATTAAGAATCTCCAAAATCTTATAAGGTCCAATAAATCTTGGCTTAAATTTTGGAGATGCAACCTTCATAGAAATATTCTTAGATGACAAGCAAACCATATCACCCACTTTAAACCGGGGACCAATGGTCCTATGCCGGTTGGAAAATCGCTGGGCCTTTTCCTGAGAGAGTGACAACTTATCCACCACTTGGTCCCATATCTGCTGCATTCTCTCAACCACAGTGTCCACACCTGGGCAGGACGAAGATTCCACTTGCCCTGAAGAGAATCGAGGATGAAACCCAAAATTACAGAAAAAGGGTGACATCAAAGTGGCAGAACTAGCTCTATTGTTCAGTGCAAATTCGGCCAAGGGCAAAAATGAGACCCAATCAATGTGATCAGCAGATATAAAACATCTTAAATAAGACTCCAAGGTCTGGTTTGTTCTCTCAGTCTGTCCATTGGTCTGGGGATGAAACGCGGAGGAGAAAGATAACTGAATTCCGAGATTGGAACAAAAGGCTTTCCAGAATCTGGAAACAAACTGGACTCCTCTGTCGGACACAATGTTCTCAGGAATCCCATGTAACCGAACCACCTGTTGTAAAAACAAGGGCACCAACTCAGAGGAAGATGGCAACTTTGGGAGTGGTACAAGATGGACCATCTTCGAAAATCTCTGACAAATCACCCAGATAACAGTCATTCTCTGAGAGACAGGAAGATCAGAAATAAAATCCATTGAGATATGGGTCCATGGCCTCTTGGGCACCGGCAGGGGCATCAGCAACCCACTAGAACGAGAACAGGGTTTAGACCGAGAACAAGTCCCACAGGACTGTTCAAAATTCCTGACGTCATGAGATAAGGCAGGCCACCAAAAAGACCAACTCACGAAATCTCAGGTACCAAAAACATCTGAATGACCAGCCAATGCGGAGCAATGAATTTCAGACATCACTCTCTTTCTCCACTGGTCAGGAACATACAATTTTCCCATAGGCCAATGCTCAGGTTTATCCTCTTGAAATTCCTCCAGGGCGCGTCTCAAATCGGGAAAAGTGGCAGAAAGAACTACCCCCTCACCTAGGATGGTAGTAGACTCGGTCACATTAAGAGAATCGGCAAAGAAACTCCTAGAAAGGGCATCTGCCTTAACATTCTTAGTGCCCGGAAGAAAAGAGACCATGAAATTAAAACGCGTGAAAAACAAGGCCCATCTAGCCTGTCTAGGATTCAAGAATTTGGCCGACTTCAGATAAATCAAATTCTTGTGATCGGTGAGGACCACAACTTGATGTCTAGCTCCCTCCAACCAATGTCTCCACTCCTCAAATGCCCATTTCATGGCCATCAATTCCCGATTCCCCACGTCATAGTTGCGTTCAGATGGGGAGAACTTTCGAGAAAAGAAGGCACAGGGATTCATCTTAGAAGTCACAGGGTCTTTTTGGGACAAAACAGCTCCTGCACCAATCTCAGAAGTATCTACCTCCACCTGAAATGGAAGTGAGACATCAGGTTGCTGTAAAATTGGAGCTGAAGTAAATCTCCGCTTAAGCTCCTGAAATGCTGAGACAGCCTCAGGAGACCAATTCAGCACATCAGCGCCCTTCTTGGTCAGATCAGTCAGTGGTTTGACAATACCAGAAAAATTACCTATAAATTTACGATAGAAATTGGCAAAACCCAAAAACTTCTGGAGGGCCTTCAAAGAAGTAGTCTGAACCCAATCATAAATGGCCTTTACCTTGGCCGGGTCCATTCCAATAGTCGATGGAGACAAGATAAATCGCAAAAATGAAATCCTCTGTACACCAAAAAGGCATTTCGATCCCTTAACAAACAGAGAATTCTCCCTCAAAATCCGGAACACAGTCCGGACGTATTCCACATGAGAATTCCAATCGCTAGAAAAGATCAAAATATCATCCACATAGATGATCAAAAACTTATCCACAAAGTCACGGAAAATATCATTCATAAAGGACTGGAAGACAGAAGGGGCATTAGTGAGCCCAAAAGGCATCACCAGGTACTCAAAATGTCCCTCCGGAGTATTAAACGCCGTCTTCCATTCATCCCCGTGCTTGATGCGAATAAGCTTAGTAAACCAGCAGGCACTCTTAACTCTGGAGAATAAATCAGACATCAGAGGTAACGGGTACTGATATTTAACTGTCATCTTGTTAAGGGAACGATAATCAAAACCCCAGCACTTAAAGGTGATGAGGATGGTCTAATATGACCCTTCGCCAATGACTCCTTAATATAGGATCGCATAGCATCATGCTCAGGTACAGATAAGTTGAAAAGCCGACCCTTGGGAAATTTACACCCAGGCATCAACTCAATAGCACAGTCATAACTCCTATGAGGAGGCAAAGATGCAGACTTACTCTCACTAAATACATCAGAAAAATCGGCAAGATAATCAGGAATATCATGAGACTGAGGAGAGGTGGAGAAAACAGGAGCGTCCCTAAGAACACACTGACAACCCCAACTCACCACAGACACAGACTTCCAATCCAAAACTGGATTATGAGTTTGCAACCAGGGAAAACCCAGAACAATAGTATCGTGCAAATTATGCAGCACCAAAAATGTACAATTTTCTTGGTGGTCTGGGGCAACTCGCATTATCACCTGGGTCCAAAACTGAGGTTTATTCTCCACCAAAGGAGTAGCATCAATACCCCTCAAAGGAATAGGCGTCCGCAGAGGCGTCATGGAAAAACCACAACGTTTAGCAAAGTCCAAATTCATCAGATTCAACGCTGCTCCTGAATCCACGAAAGCCTTAGTAGAAAACGTGGATAAGGAGCAGATCAGAGTAATTGCCAAAAGGAACTTAGGTTGTACACTGCCCACAGCAAATGTGTGTGCAAAACGATTCTCTCGTTTAGGGCAGACAGAAATAGTATGAGAGGCGTCTCCACAGAAAAAACACAGCTTATTACGCCTTCTAAACTCCTGACGTTGCGCCCTAGACAAAACCCTATCACATTGCTTAGGGTCAGACATTTGTTCAAAAGGTGGCAGCGCCTCCCGTGTAGTTTTACGTTCATGTAAACGTCGATCAACTTGAATGGCTAATGACATAGAATCATCCAGACCAGAGGGAACAGGAAATCCCACCATAACATCTTTTACGGTGTCTGATAAACCCTTCCGAAAGAGAGCTGCTAATGCACTATCATTCCATGTAGTAAGGACCGCCCACTTTCGGAATTTTTGACAGTATAACTCTGCAGAATCCTGACCCTGGTTTAATGCCAACAGGGTTCTCTCAGGTTGATCAACAGCATTAGGTTCATCATAAAACAACCCCAAGGCTTGAAAAAATTCATCCACACGATCAGACAATTTGCTTAGTCTCCATTAGGAAAAAAAAAAAAATCCTCCTACAGCCCCAGAAAAAAAAGAGGAAAAAATAAATAAAATAAAAAAAAAAATACTGACACTTTTTTTCTTTTTTCTTTTTAACAACTTTTTCCTGCTTTTGAGTACCCTAGAATCTGCGGTATGGCTGGTGATTTTGTTATGAATGGGTCACCGAGGAGAAAAAGATTAAACAAGCTAAGTCACAGAAAACCAGAGAGGTTGGTAACTATGCAGATTGCAGATCCCTGATCTTAACCACACAACTAGCAGCAGCCGTGGAGCGTGCCTACGATGATCCTAGACGCTTTGTCACAGCCAGAGGACTAAATAAGTCTAAAGCAAGAAAAGGGGAAAACTAACTGCCCCAGAGCAGACCCCAAAGGAAAGACAACCCCCACACATGTATTGACGGTGAAACAAGATGAAAGCACAAACACAGGCAGGAAAATAGGCTGAGCAAACGATGGGGCCCAAACTAACAGAATAGGAAAGGAAAGACACTCTCTGCAATCTGCCAAAAACCCTACAAAAATAATGTCCAGCACTTCTGATAGCAAAATTAACCCTGAAGGCACTAGACTTCTCCACTATATTAGCACTCTGAAATATTCTGAGACAGAGCAAAAAGAGGCCAATCTAATGACAAAAAAAAACAAATTGGCAAATACAGATAAATAAGAGTGTAAATTCAGCACAGCCCCAGCCGGGGCTGGCTGACCACACTAAAAACTGAATAGACCAACAAAATCAAGTGTGAACATTAGCAGAAAAACTTAGCTTGAAATGACTGGAACAGAGCTGAGGACCAAGACCTGACAAGCAGAAGGAATCACCAGCACCAGAATAGGGCGTCGGCTGTCTTAAATCCAGTCTGAGATTCCTGAGGTCCAATTGTCATCCTCATTATCAGGTGGCAGATCTCTACTGATTAAATCAGCCTCACTACCTCCAGTTTCCACCAGAGAAAGCCTGGAAGCAGAACTCACAACTGGTGGACCGGAAAATGAACTCACAACAACCCCCCTCCTAGGGCCCCCACCTACTTGAGCCTCGCTACACTCAAAAGCTGCAGCGAGCTGAGGAGCACGAATGTGCTCAATAGGTTCCCAGGTCCTGTCCTCTGGGCCATGACCCTTCCAATCCACCAGATATTAATTTTTGCCACGTACCACCTCACATCCCACAGTAGCATTCACCTCATAATCATCCGTGGACGAACCCGTTGTCCCGGCAGATGACTCGGAAAACCAGAACATGTGAACGGGTTTTAGGAGGGACACATAAAAGGTGTCGGTGATACCTAGGCATGAGTGAAGGGCCAGACAATAAACCATGTAATTGACCTGTTCCAGGATCTTGGAGGGACCTATGTAGCGAGGTGCAAATTTAGTGGACTCAACTCGCAGCCTGATGTTACGGGCGGAGAGCCACACTAAGTTGCCAGGAGCAAAGGTCGGAGCGGGACACCGGTGTGCCTCAGTGGAGACCCTCATTCTCTCCTTGGAGGCCCAGATGGCATCCAGTGTGTGGTCATATGCCTCCACCACCCAGTCTGCCCCTCTAGAGTCGGTGGAAGACACTGGCATTGGCACAGGGAAATGTGGATGCTGGCCGTAGTTAAGGAAGAATAGGGTCTGTCCAGTAGTCAGCTATGGCATTGTTCAGCGCAAATTCCACCCATGGAAGCAAGGAGGCCCAGTCATCCTGCCTGGCCAAAACAAAATGTCGCAGGTATGTGACCAGGTTCTGGTTAGCCCTCTCTACCAACCCATTTGTCTCAGGATGATAGGCTGGAGAGATTCAGCTCAATGCTGAGTAGGCGACAAAGCTCTCTCCAGATCCGAGATGCGAACTGAGGACCCTGGTCGCTGACAATTTTGTCACGCATACCGTGTAGGCGAAAAACGTGCTTAGTGAACAACGCCACAAAGGCCCGTGCAGAAGGTACCCACAGAAGGGGCACCAGGTGCACCATTTTAGAAAAATGGTCGGTGACTACCCAGATGACTGTGCAACTACGGGACTTGGGTAAACCCACCACAAAGTCCTTCCCGACCATTTCCCAGGGCCTGTCTGCCATCGGCAGGGGGTAAAGTAGCCCAGCAGGCCGTTGTCGAGAAGACCTATTCTTGGCGCAGGAGACACATGCCCGGATATAGTCATCGACGTCACGGGTCATATGCGGCCACCAGTACGTCCTCGCCAGAAGCTCAGATGTCCTCTTGGTCCCAAAATGTCCACCCACCCAGGACGAGTGAGCCCAAGAGAGAACCTCCGGTTGCAAATTAGGTGGCACAAAAGTCTTGCCCGGGGGCACAGACTCAAGCGAAACTTGGTCCACCGGTCCTCAGGCTCTCAGAAGTGACAATTAACCAAGGCTCCTCTTCCTCTGATGACACTACGGAGCGGGAGAGATCGACGGAACGAATGTTCTTCTCCCCGGAGAGAAAATGGAGGGTGAAATGGAACCGGGAGAAGAACGGGGACCATCTAGCCTGGCGAGAATTTAGCCGCTCGACGGTCTGTAGGTACACCAAATTCTTGTGGTCAGTGTGAACTTGGAAGGGAAACGAGCCACCTCCAGGAGGTGTCTCCACTCTGAGAAGGCCAGCTTCATAGCTAGCAACTCCCTGTCCCCGATGGAATAATTTCTCTCCGTCGATGTGAAGGTCTTTGAGAAAAAGAAGCAAGGATGCTTCCGACCTTGAGCATCCTTTTGGAAGAGGACTGCTCCTGCACCGATGGATGAGGCATCCACCTCCATTATAAATGGTTTATCTACATAGGGGCGACGTAAAATGGGAGCGCTAGCGAAGTTTGACTTAATAGATAGGGAGACCTTGGAGACCTCCTCCAACCACAATTTGGGATTTGCTCCCTTCTTGGTGAGGGCTACCAAGGGAGCTACCAAAGTTGAGAAGTGGGGAATGAACTGGCAACAATAGTTAATGAACCCCATAAAGCGCTGCACCGCTTTGAGAGAATGGGATTCCTGCCAGTCCATCACAGCCTGTAGCTTGGCAAGATCCATAGCTAATCCCTGGGCGGAGATGATATAGCCCAGGAAAGGCAAGGACTCCTGCTCAAACACACACTTCTCCAACTTGGCATAGAGGGAGTTTGCCCTTAGGAAGTTGAAGACTTTGCAAACATCTCTCCGGTGGGAGTTTATATCTGGAGAGTAGATGAGAATATCATCCAGATAGACTACGACCGAGGTGGTAAGCATGTCCCAGAAAATATTGTTTTCAAAGTCCTTGAAAATGGCAGGAGCATTACAGAGCCCGAAGGGCATCACCAGACACTCATAGTGGCCATCCCTGGTATTAAATCCCTTCTTCAATTCGTACCCTCTCACGGATGCGAATCAGGTTGTAAGCACCCCGCAGATCACGTTTAGTAAAAACCCTTGCTCTCCGTAACCTATCAAATAGCTCAGATATCAGGGGCAGCGGGTACTTTTTCTTAACGGTGATGGTGTTAAGACCCCTGTAATCTATGCATGGACGTGGTTCGGAAAAATAGAAGTGGATCCAGCTCACTCACAGGGCTTATTTAAAAATAACCAGTGATCAAGAGCTGTGTTGCTCGAAAAACGTATGGTCTCATTACACACCACCCCCTGTCATTGCTGTGCCATCTGAGATGTCTGTTTTGTCATTTTGAATTTTTTAAGGATCATCCAATAAAAATTTTCTAATTTTTAAATAAGCCCTGTGAGTGAGCTGGATCCACTTCTATTTTTCCTATTGCCTTGGACGCTGTGCAGCAGTGAGGAAGCCGTGCTCCTTCTTGTGCTGGGAATTACATCTCAGGGGTGAGCTGAATGTTCTCTTTTGTTCTTGCTTATGGACGTACTTCTCCATTCTTCTTCTGCACGAACAAGAACCCGGCCCCTGCAGGTGACACTGACTTCCTAATGAATCTTCTTACCAGATTCTCCTGGATGTACTGTGTCATTGCCTCCGTCTCTGGGAGAGATAGTGGATAGACTCAACCCCGGGGAGGCTCTGCACAAGGCAAGAGACATGGATAGAGTAAATGGGATGGTCTGATGCATTATCTGTGAGTGCAGTGTCGACCCATTTACCACTCGTATGGCCACTGGTTAGGCGAGCATCACCAGAAGAATTGCGTGCCGTTGGGCGAAGGCAGAAGACATAAAGTTGCCCTCCGCCCCGGAATCCATGAAAAGCTATACCGTATGAGTGGATGGGCCACTGGTAATTTTCCCCTTGAAGGACAGTTTGGAGGAAAACGCTGCTGTGTCTAGTGAACCACCTCCTACGTCACTAAACGGGGACGTTCTCCCAACCACTGAGGACATCTGGAGGCAAGATGTGCTGACTGCCGGCAGACATGACAGACCTTGAGTGCACGGGCAGTCCGGGACTTAGATCCCGCTCGTGACACCTCCATGGCCTCATGTGGCTCGGATGCCTGGACTGGAGATTCCAGAGGTTTGGCGAAGGTGGGAGCCAGCCGAAACCTCTGTCTATACTAGGTTC
Organism: Dendrobates tinctorius; assembly: GCF_039654945.1. Lineage (NCBI taxonomy): Eukaryota > Metazoa > Chordata > Amphibia > Anura > Dendrobatidae > Dendrobates > Dendrobates tinctorius. The sequence continues at coordinate 20,402,222 of NW_027361677.1, forward strand.
GCTCCAACCTTCGCTCATTAAAACGAAGGTCGATGCGAGTTGACACTGCTATTAGCTCCTCCAATGTGTCGGGAATCTCCCTAGTGGCCAAAGCGTCCTTCACATGGTCAGCCAGTCCCCTCCAAAATACAGGAATAAGGACTTTGTCCGGCCACTCCAACTCAGATGCTAAAGTCTGGAAGTGGACGGCAAAATAGCTGACCATGGATGAGCCCTTTGTCAGTGCCAGCAGTTGGAGCGCCGTATCATGGGAGACTCGAGGTCCCCAAAAAACTTTTTCAGAGTGCTCAGGAACCGTGGAGCAATCTGTGTCAGGAACACTGTGCTGCACTTGCTCACTGAGCCAGTGTGCATGTCCTGAGTAAGACAAACAGTGCTCAAAGATACCTGTGAAGTGCGGTAGCAGCGGTAAAAATGTGTGTTCAGACAAACAGGATCTGAAGCATGTGACTGCCAAGGGGCGGAGCCAGCCACAGGTCTTCCAGAGGAAGCAGGAGTAGAGAGAGATTGCTTCAGGCCAGATAGGACCTGAAGCACCTGACTGCTGGGGGTGTGGCCTAAGCTAAGGAGAGCTAGGAGCTGAAGGAAAACTCCTAGAAGGACAACTAGGGGGCAAAGTTACCAAGGGGTATAGACAGGGTCATAAACCATATCAGGCAGGGGTCAAAGCACGAGATAGCACAACAGTACCAAATGATTAGACAGAATGGATAGTCAGGACATAGCAAGAGATCAGTATACCAGAATGGGCAAATACACAGTACCAAGACATTAGACTAACTCACAATGAAGAGACGGACCGGGTTAAAACCAAACAAGAAACAAAATGTCAGACACAAGGCACAGGCACGCAAGGGGTCAACTAACTCAGCCAAAGGAAAGAGTATAACTGACACCGGATCTAGGCCAATTGGCAACTAAATAGCTGCCCTCTGCCAGAGAGAGGCAGAAACAATTAACCCCTGTCTGACCAGGACGGGACAAAGATAAAACCCCGTTCTGGATCATGACAGTACCCCCTCTCAACGGGAGGGGGCCACTGGACCCCAGGTTTCTCAGGATACCTTTCATGAAAGGCACGGACCATCTGATCCACATGAACCGATCGGGCAGGATCCCATGACCGGTCCTCCGGACCGTAGCCTTTCCAATGTACAAGATACTGAAGAGTGCGACGGACCAACCTAGAGTCAACAATTCGTTCCACCTCGTACTCAGACTGCCTATCTACCAAAACTGGGAGCGGGAAAGACAATGATCCCTCCCCACAGGACCCCACAGGTTTCAAAAGGGACCTATGGAAAACGCTGGGGATCCATAGAGAAGGCGGGAGACACAACCGAAAAGCCACCAAGTTAACGGCTTCTGTAATTTCATAAGGACCAATAAATTTAGGTCCAAGTTTCGCAGAGGGGACCTTGAGCCTTATGTTCTTAGTAGACAACCATACCTTATCCCCAACCTGGAACACAGGTCCCACGGAACGTTTTTTGTCTGCAAAAACCTTATATTTAGTCTGAGCCTTCGTAATGTTCCTTTGGACCTCCCGCCATAACTTCCCCAACCGATGGATTTTCTCATCCGCCCCAGGACACCCAAAGTCGAGACAGGAGAACTCTCCAAAATGTGGATGAAACCCATAGTTGCAGAAAAAGGGGGATATGCCCGTAGACTGGTTAATGCGGTTGTTAACCGCGAACTCGGCCAAAGGTAACGCAGTACTCCAATCATTCTGTCAGGCTGAGATCAGGCAATGCAGAATTTGCTTCAGAGACTGATTGGTCTGCGCAGTCTGACCATTAGTCTCCGGATGATAAGCGGATGAAAAAGACAGACCAATACCAAACCTCTTACAAAACGCCCTCCAAAATCTGGAAACAAATTGTACCCCCCTATCAGACACCACATTCAGGGGAACCCCATGAAACCGCACCACATGCTCAGCAAACAATCTGGACGTTTCCGCATTACATAAAGCCGCCAAGGGTACAAAATGTGCCTGCTTACTAAACCTGTCCACCACGACCCAAATTACAATATTACCCTTGGAAAGAGGAAGATTGGTGATAAAATCCATGGACAAATGGGTCCAGGGTCTATCAGGAATTGGCAGTGGCACCAATTCCCTCGCCGGCCAGTTATGGGGGTTTTTCACGCGAGCACATACCCCACAAGCAGACACAAATTCCCTGACATCAGAGGCTAAAGAAGACCACCAGAATATCCTAGCGATGGCCCTCTGGGTAGCCTAGATCACTGGATGTCCACCTAGAACTGAGTCGTGGAACTCCCAAAGAACCCTGAGACGAAATTGAACTGGTACAAAAAGTTTATCCACCAACTTAGCCAGAGGGGCAAGAGACTGAGCTTCCTTAATCTCCCACTCCAACACAGTAGACACACCCGCCACCATCACCACAGGCTGAAGAATGGAGGATGGAGGTTCAGGGGGAGACACCGGATCCAGATTGCGTGACAAGGCATCAGCCATGACATTTTTGGATCCTGGCCGAAAAGTGATGGAGAACTGGAATCGGGAAAAAAAAGCAACCATTTCGCCTGTCTAGGAGTCAACCTTTTAGCAGACTCAAACTAGGTTATTGTGGTCGGTAACCACGGTAATAGGATAGACAGCCCCCTCCAATAAATGCCTCCATTCTTCAAAGTCCAACTTCACGCCCAGAAGTTCTCGATTCCCAACATCATAGTTTCTGTCCTCAGGAGAGAATGTCTAAGTGAAAAAGGCACAGGGTCTCAAATTAGTCAAAGTGGCAGGTCCCAAGGACAACACCGCCCCCACCTCTGAGGCTTCCACTTCAACAATAATTGGTTCAGACAGGTCCGGTTGAATAAGAACCGGAGCAGACATGAAACATTTTTTAAAAAACTGAAATGCTGCCACCGCTGTGGCTGACCAATTCTTGATATCAGCCCCCTTTTGAGTCAGATCTGCCAAAGGTTTAACTACCTGTGAGAACCCCCTCATAAACTTGCGATAATAATTTGAGAATCCTAAGAAATGCTGCAGAGCCTTCAAATCATGAGGTTGAAACAAATCGACAATGGCCTGCACCTTATTAGGATCCATGCGATAACCCTCAGCAGACACAATTGTTATGGTTGTGGTATGGAGAGGAGAGAGGTACAACCCGGAGTGGACCCTCTGGGTCATGGCTCCAGAGCCCCTGCGAATGAGCTGGCCAGGAGGAGCCACCCCCTATACAGGGAGTGTTAGGGGCAGGCCCACAAGGGATGAAACAGTGACAGCCGGAGCCAAAGGGACGACTGGGTAGGAACTAGGGAATCAGAAGTAGAGAATCCGAGAGGCTACAACGGAGGAGCTAACAGTGGCTGCAGATCCAGAGGCAGGGAGTAGCCGGTTCAGATGGGGGACGGAGGCTGCAAGAGAGGGAGGTATAAGGTAACAAAAGACACAGAGCTCAGGGGAAACAATGCAAAGCACACATAGGCTAGGGAAGCCCAAAGAACCTAACGGAGATAGGAGCAGGGGAAGCGAGACACAAGAGCCAGGGAGACAGGGGCACAGGAGGAGCACTAGAGAAGGACACAGTAGTTGCTAGACACAGGACTGACAGGGTACACACAGAAGAAATAAAGGGCCTGAAGAATGGGCGAACGCTGGGCGAACTGTGGCCGAACGGACAGCAACACCGCAGGGTCAACAGGCGTCTTACCTGGGAAGACGCCGGGAAGATATGGACGGTGGGCGCCGCCATGTTGGGGGCGGAGCCAGCGCATCAGAGGTCCCATCAGTCTGAGCAACGGGTGAAACGTCGGGCGCACGCGCGCGGGACCGACATCTAGGAGGCCGGATATCGGGAGCGGGGGCTCGCCGTGGAGTTGAAGCGCGGCGAGAGGTGCTCCCAGGCCTGCGTAGGTAGGTGACGGCGCCGGTAGGGGACGTGACAACAATGAACCCCAGAAAAGACAGTTCCTGAACAAAGAATGGACATTTCTCTAGCTTAGCAAAGAGACAGTTCTCCCGGAGCCTTGGGAGAACTTCCCGAAGATTACCAATGTGAGCCTGTTTATCAGGCGAGTAGGTAAGTATGTCATCCAAATACACAACCATAAAACGCCCAATAAAGTCAGAGCACACATGAGTGATGAAATTTTGGAAGACTGCTGGTGCATTGGTCAGACCGAAAGGCAAGTTCTCAAACAACCCTTCAGTAGTGAGAATAGCAGCTTTCCACTCATCCCCCTCCCAGACCCGGATAAAGTTATATGGCCCCAGCAGATCCAATTTCGAAAACCACTTAGCCCCAGACAACTGGTTGCACAAATCAGGAATAAGTGGGAGGGGGTAAGTATTTCTCAGTTATCTTATTTAACTCTTGAAAATCGAGGCATGGGCTCAAACCACTGTCTTTTTTCTTTACGAAAAAGAACCCCGCCACCATGGGAGAAACAGAAGGAAGAATGTGTCCTTTAGGAAGACTCTCGGAAATGTATTCTTTCATACCAGCCCTCTCAGGACCCAAGAGGTTACACAAGCTAGCCTTGGGCAATTCAGCACCTGGAACCAGGTCAATGGTACAATCAAATGGGCGATGTGGTGGTAAAACTTCAGCCTCTTTTTCGGAGAAAACGTCCACATAGTCCTTTAGGTACTCCAGAATACCTTCCAGACCAACGGACGACACAGACACAGTAGCAAGACAACTTTCAGAACAATTAGATCCCCATTTAACAATATCCCAGGAACCCCAGTCAATAATTGGGTTATGTCGTTGCAACCAGGGAAACCCTAACACCAGGCCAGCAGGGAGGTTATCCAAAACAAAACATGACATACTCCTGATGAAGTGTCTAAACTCTGAGGGTAAATTCTTCAGAAACAAAACGGTGACCGTCCTTGGTGAGAGATGTAGAATCAATGGTCATTATTTTTATAGGAGTCTCCAACCTAACTGTCCCTAATCTACAGCTGACCACCAGCTTAGAATCAATCAGGTTCAATGATGACCCACAGTCCACAAAAGCCGAAGTAAGGGAAAAGCAGTTTTTAACACCAAGTTCAACCTTTAACAGTATCTTAGAAAATGAAGAAAGGGGTACCTGAGTGTCTGAGTGCCCTCCAAGATGATCACCCAGACTCAGCCGCTTGTTAGTCGGTGGGCAGGGGGACAGTCCTTTTTCCATTGTCCTGGATCACCGCATTAAAAACACAGATTTCTGAAACGCTGCTGTCTCCTTTCTTTCTCTTTGAGGTTGATAGCTCCCATCTCCATGGACTCCAATGTAGGACTGGCTCCCTGTTATGAATGGGTCACCGAGGAGAAAAAAGCAAAACAAGCTAAGCCACAGAAAACCAGAGTGGTTGGTAACTATGCAGATTGCAGATCCCTGATCTTACCACACAACTAGCAGTAGCCGTGGAGCGTGCCTACGATGAACCTAGACGCCTCGTCACGGCCGGAGGACTACATAAGCCTAAAGCAAGAAAAGGGAAAACTAACTGCCCCAGAGCAGACCCCAAAGGAATAGATAGCCCCCACACATGTACTGACGGTGAAACAAGATGAAGACACAAACACAGGCAGGAAAATAGGCTGAGCAAATGATGGGGCCCAAACTAACTAGACAGGAAAGGAAAGGGAAGACATGATCTGCAACCTGCAAAAAACCCTACAAAAATAATGTCCAACACTTCTGATAGCAAAATTAACCCTGAAGTCACTAGACTTCTCCCACTATATCAGCACTCTGAAATATTCTGAGACAGAGCAAAAAGAGACCGAACTAGTAAGGGACAAAAAGCCAATTGCCAAAATGATAAATAAGAGTGGAAATTCAGCTCAGCCCCCAGCCAGGGCTGGCAGACCACACAAAAACTGAAAAGACCAACAAAATCAAGTGTGAACATTAGCAGAAAAACTTAGCTTTAGATGACTGGAACAGAGTTGAAAACCAAGAGCTGACAAGCCAGAAAGAATCACCAGCAACTTTATAGGGCGTCGGCTGTCTTAAATCCAATCTGAGAATCCTGAGATCCAATCGTCATCCTCATTCTCAGGTGGCAGATCTCCACCGATCAAACCAGCCGCACCACCTCCCGTCACCACCAGAGGGAGTACAGAAGGGGAATTCACAACTGGTGAACCCGAGAATGAACTCACAACAGTACCCCCCCCTTGAGGAGGGGTCACCGAACCCTCATCCACGCCACCAGGCCGATTAGGAAGGGCCCGGTGAAAAGCACGAACCATTCTATTGGCAAGAATATCGGAGGCAGAGACCCAATAATTATCCTCATGGCCATAACCCTTCCATTTGACCAAATACTGGAGTCTCCGTCTAACCAAACGAGAATCCAATATTTTCTCTACCTCATATTCCACATTGCCTTCGACCAACACAGGGTCAGGAGGTGCTGCCACAGGAACCACTGGCTCCACAAACCTCTTCAACAGAGATTTGTGAAATACGTTATGGATCTTGAACGCAACTGGAAGAGCCAATCGAAACGAAACAGGATTAAGAATTTCCAAAATCTTATAAGGACCAATAAATCTTGGCTTAAATTTAGAACCTTCATAGGAATATTCTTAGACGACAACCAAACCATATCACCCACTTTAAACCGGGGACCAATGGTCCTATGCCGGTTGGAGAATCGCTAGGCCTTTTCCTGAGAGAGTGACAACTTATCCACCACTTGGTCCCATATCTGCTGCATTCTCTTAACCACAGTGTCCACACCAGGGCAGGACGAAGATTCCACTTGCCCTTTAGAGAATCGAGGATGAAACCCAAAATTACAGAAAAAGCGTGACATCATAGTGGCAGAACTAGCTCTATTGTTCAGTGCGAATTCGGCCAAGGGCAAAAATGAGACCCAATCATCCTGATCAGCAGATATAAAACATCTCAAATAAGACTCCAAGGTCTGGTTTGTTCTCTCAGTCTGTCCATTGGTCTGGGGATGAAACGCAGAGGAGAAGGATAACTGAATTCCCAGATTGGAACAAAAGGCTTTCCAGAATCTGGAAACAAACTGAACTCCTCTGTCGGACACAATGTTCTCAGGAATCCCATGTAACCGAACCACCTGTTGTAAAAACAAGGGCACCAACTCAGCAAAAGATGGCAACTTTGGGAGTGGTACAAGATGGACCATCTTCGAAAATCTATCCCAAATCACCCATATAACAGTCATTCTCTGAGAGAAAGGAAGATCAGAAATAAAATCCATTGAGATATGGGTCCATGGCCTCTTGGGCAGCGGCAAGGGCATCAGCAACCCACTAGAACGAGAACAAGGTTTAGACCGAGAGCAAGTCCCACAGGACTGTACAAAATTCCTGACGTCATGAGATAAGGCAGGCCACCAAAAGGACCGAATCACCAAATCTCTGGTACCAAAAATACCTGGATGACCAGCCAATGCGGAGCAATGAATTTCAGACATCACTCTCTTTCTCCACTGGTCAGGAACATACAATTTTCCCATAGGCCAACGCTCAGGTTTATCCTCCTGAAATTCCTCCAGGGCACGTCTCAAATCGGGCGAAATGGCAGAAAGAACTACCCCCTCACCTAGGATGGTTGTAGGCTCGGTCACACTAAGAGAATCGACAAAAACTCCTAGAAAGGGCGTCTGCCTTAACATTCTTAGTGCCCGGAAGAAAAGAGACCACAAAATTAAAACGCATGAAAAAACAAGGCCCATCTAGCCTGTCTAGGATTCAAGTGCTTGGCCGACTCCAGATAAATCAAATTCTTTTGATCGCTGAGGACCACAACTTGATGTCTAGCTCCCTCCAACCAATGAAGAAGTCACAGGGTCTTTTTGGGACAAAACAGCTCCTGCACCAATCTCAAAAGCATCTACCTCCATCTGAAATGGAAGTGAGACATCAGGTTGCCGTAAAACTGAAGCTGAAGTAAATCTCTGCTTAAGCTCCTGAAATGCTGAGATAGCCTCAGGAGACCAATTCAGCACATCAGCGCCCTTCTTGGTCAGATCAGTCAGTAGTTTGACAATACCAGAAAAATTACCTATAAATTTACAATAGAAATTAGCAAAACCCAAAAACTTCTGGAGGGCCTTCAAAGAAGTAGGCTGAACCCAATCATAAATGGCCTGTACCTTGGCCGGGTCCATTTCAATAGTCGATGGAGATAAAATAAATCCCAAAAATGAAATCGTCTGTACACCAAAGAGGCATTTCGATTCCTTAACAAACAGGGAATTCTCTCTCAAAATCCGGAACACAGTCCGGACGTGTTCCACATGAGAATCCCAATCACTAGAAAAGATCAAAATATCATCCAGATAGATGATCAAAAACGCCGTCTTCCATTCATCCCCGTGCTTGATACGAATAAGATTATACGCCCCCCTGAGGTCAAGCTTAGTAAACCAGCTGGCACTCAACTCTGGAGAATAAATCAGACATCAGAGGTAATGGGTACTGATATTTAACAGTCATCTTGTTAAGGGAACGATAATCAATACACGGTCTTAATGAACCATCTTTCTTGGCCACAAAAAAAAAACCAGCACCTAAAGGTGACGAGGATGATCTAATATGCCCCTTCTCCAATGACTCCTTAATATAGGATTGCATAGTATCATGTTCAGGTACTGATAAGTTGAAAAGCCGACCCTTGGGAAATTTACACCCAGGCATCAACTCAATAGCATAGTTATAACTCCTATGAGGAGGCAAAGACGCAAACTTGCTCTCACTAAATACATCAGAAAAATTGGCTAGATAATCAGGAATATCATGAGACTGAGGAGAGGTGGAGAAAACAGGAGCGTCCCTAAGAACACACTGACAACCCCAACTCACCACAGACCCAGATTTCCAATCCAAAACTGGATTATGAGTTTGCAACCAAGGAAAACCCAGAACAATAGTATCATGCAAATTATGCAGCACCAAAAATTTACAATTTTCTTGGTGGTCTGGGGCATAGAATCATAGAATCATAGAAACGTAGAGTTGGAAGGGACCTCCTGGACCATCTGGTCCAACCCCCTGCTCAAAGCAGGATTCGCTAAATCATCCCAGTCAGATGTCTGTCCAGCCTCTGTTTGAAGACTTCCATTGAAGGAGAACTCACCACTTCTCGTGGCAGCCTGTTCCACTCATTGATCACTCTAACTGTCAAAATGTTTTTTCTAATATCTAATCTGTGTCTCCTCCCATTCAGTTTCATCCCATTGCTTCTAGTCTTTCCTTGTGCAAATGAGAATAAAGTTGATCCTTCTACAATGTGACAGCCCTTTAGATATTTGTAGACAGCTATTAAGTCTCCTCTCAGTCTTCTCTTTTGCAAACTAAACATTCCCAAATCCTGCAACCTTTCCTCATAAGACAGGGTTTGCTGTTGTGAGTTCATTTTCCCCTTCACTACTGAGGCCCGAGGAACTGGTGAAGAAAGGTAGTGAGCCTGATTATCAAACACCTGAGCCTGTTGATGATGACTGGCTGAGTGGAGTTACTGACTGGATATAAGGCTGCCGACGCCCTTCTGCCCTGCGGGTGACTTCTCTGTGGGATCCTTGGAGACCAGTCTGAATTCCTGCTCTTCTAAAGCTAAGTTTTCTGCTCGGCTTTTTGCATTTGTGCTTTGACTTTGTTTTGCTTTGTTTTTCTGGATTTCTGCCATTCCCTGCTGGGGTGAGCTGAATTCCTTTAGCTCTGTCTTCTGAAAATACCTGAGTGCTGATTTAGTTTTTGAAGCCTAGCTGCTTCAGGGTCTTTTTTCATATCAGCTTGTTGGCTTATGTCTTTGATAGGGTTTTGGCAGATTGCAGACAGCAACCTTCCTTTCCTGTTCTGTTTAGTTAGCTTGGGCCCCATCGTTTGCTCAGCCTATCTTTCTATCTGTGTGAGTGTTTTTTCATCTTGCTTCACCGTCATTATATGTTGGGGGCTGCCTTTTACTTTGGGGTCTGCTCTGGGGCAGTTTAGATTTCCTTTTCTGTCTTTAGGCTATTTAGCTCTCCGGCTGTGATCGAGGGGTCTAGGGCACCGTAGGAACCCCCCACGGCTACTGCTAGTTGTGTTGATAGGTTCAGGGGTCTGCAATCTGATAGTTGCCAACTTCTCTGGTTTTCTGGACGTAGCTTCTATTTTTGTGTCTGCCTCCTACGGTGACTCAATCATAACAGTTTGCAGACCGGTCACCATTCTGGTCGCTCTTTTCTGAACTTGCTCCAGTTTGTTGATGTCTTTTTTAAAATGTGGTGCCCAAAACTGGACACAATATTCCAGATGAGGTCTGACCAAAGAGGAGTAGAGGGAAATAATGACTTCACGAGATCTAGACTGTATGCTTCTGTTAATACATCCTAGAATTGCATTTGCCTTTTTTGCTGCTGCATCACACTGTTGACTCATATTCAGTCTGTGATCTATTAGTATACCCAAGTCTTTTTCACATGTGCTGTCACTTAGCCCTATTCCTCCCATTCTGTATATGCTTTTTTCATTTTTATTGCCCAGATGTAGTACTTTGCATTTCTCCCTGTTAAAAACCATTCTGTTAGTTACTGCCCACTTCTCCAGTTTATTTAAATCTTTTTGAATCCTCTCTCTCTTCTCTAGTATTAGCTATCCCTTCTAGCTTTGTGTCATCAGCAAATTTAATCAGTTTACCCTCAATTCCTTCATCTAAATCGTTGATAAAGATGTTGAACGATACAGGGCCCAGGACAGAGCCCTGTGGTACCCCACTTGAGACATTCTTCCAACTGGATGTGCAGCCATTTACGACCACTCTTTGGGTCCGATCACTAAGCCAGTTATGAATCCACCTAACAGTTGCCTTGTCCATTCCATACTTAGTCATTTTTTCAATAAGGATTGTATGAGAGACTTTGTCAAATGCTTAGCTGAAGTCAAGATATACTATATCTACAGCATTTCCTTGATCCACCCAATCAGTGATACCGTCATAGAAGGAAATTAAGTTAGTCTGACATGACTTATTAGTTACAAACCCATGATTATGGAGAGGGGTTCAAAAATTTCTTCTGCTATCTCCTTCAGTACTCTGGGGTGTAATTCATCTGGACCTGGAGACTTGAATTCATTTAGGTTAGCTAAGTGTTTCCTCACTATCTTTCTGTTTATATATATCCTGTATTCTTCTATTCCTTTAATAGGACAGTGAATAACAATTGATGTTACATTTCATTTCTGAGAGAAAACAGATGCAAAATAGGAATTTAAAAGTTCAGCCTTCTCAACATCCTGTCTTACCATTTCATCATTTTCATCCTGTAAAAATCCTATAGCATCTTTGACTTTTCTTTTACTTTTGACATATCCCCAAAATCCTTTATTATTGCTTTTGACATCTCTTGCAAGCCTCAATTCATTTTCAGCTTTAGCTAATCTGATTTGTGCCCTGCAGGTTCTGCAGACAGCATTATATTCTTCTTTAGATATGCCTCCCTCTTTCCATTTTATAAACATTTTTTTCTTCCTTTTTAGCATGTGCTTAAGTTCTGTGTTCATCCATCCTGGTTTCCTTAAATGCTTCCTATTCTTCCCTCTTTTCGGAATTGTTAACAACTGTGCTTTGAGAATTTCATTTTTCAAGATTTCCCATCCTTCCTGGACACTTTTGTGTTTAAGGATATCCAGCCATTGGATCCCTCCAATTCTCTTTCTGAATCCCTTAAAATCTGCCTTTCTGAAATCTAACCTTGACGTCTGAGTCTTCACAGGTCTTCCGCCTCTAGTTATCCAAAATTCTAAAATAGCATGGTCGCTACCTCCTAGGGTCCCAGCCACTTTTACCTCCTCAACCATTTCCTCCCTGTTTATAAGGATTAGATCTAAGGTAGCAGTTCCCCTTGTTTTCTCCCTTACCTTTTGGAAGATAAAGTTGTCAGCAAGAGAGGATAAGAATTTCCTTGACCTGTTAGTTTTGCCTGAGAGAGATTCCCAACAAATGTCTGGATAGTTGAAATCTCCCATGACAACTATGTCATATTTTTTGGAGAACTTGGCCATTTGATGCATAAAGAGTTCATCCATATCTTCAGCTTGCACAGGCGGCCTGTAGTAAATGCCTACAATGGTGTCCTTTCCATTGTTCTGTCCTTGTATTCTTACCCAAACAGTTTCCACAGAACTCCCAGTCTCTGAAGCTTCAATCTCTGTGCAGATATACACGTTTCTAACATACAATGCGACACCCCCTCCTCGTTTATCAAGTCTGTTTCTTGCAAATAAGTTGTATCCTTCTAGTCTTGTATTTCAATCATGTGTATTGTCCCACCAAGTTTCAGTGATTCCAATGACATCATATTTCTTTTCCTGTGTTAGTAGTTCCAATTCTCCTTGTTGGTTGCCCATGCTTTGTGCATTAGTATAGAAACATTTTAGTTTGTGATTGGTTTCTCTTTCTCCAATATTTTTATTAATTAGATTCTTTTGTCTTTGTTCTTCCTTTCCACTTCTAATAGCAGAGTTCTCAATAGCATTTGTCAGGTGTATGGCTTTTCCTGGTCTTTTGCTTCCCTTCCCATGTTGTTCTAGTTTAAAGCTCTCCTTACAAGTGTAGCAAGGCGACTTCCAAATACCTGCTTTCCAGTCTTCGTAAGGTGCACCCCATCTCTAGCAAGTAGTCCATCGTATAAGTAGTTCACTCCGTGATCCAGAAATCCAAATCGTTGCTGACGGCACCATCGACGTAGCCAGTTGTTCACCTGCAGAATCTTATTCCACATCCTTGTTCCATGGCCATCCACTGGGAGGATGGAAGAGAAGACCACCTGCGCTCCCAGTTCTTTCACTTTCTTGCCTAAGTCTTCAAAGTCTCTGCAGATGGTTTCCAGGTCGTTTCTTGCGGTGTCATTTGTCCCCACATGTAGTAGCAGGAATGGGTAGTCATCTGTACGTCTGAAGAGTCCTGATATCCTGTCAGACACATCTTTAATTTTTGCACCTGGAAGACAGCACATTTCTCTTGAAGTTATATCCGGTCTGCAGATAGCGGCCTCTGTTCCTCTCAACAGGGAATCCCCCATGACCACCACTCTCCGTTTCTTCTTCACAACATTTTTCTTTCTCCATCCAGGAGGACTCTGAAGGCGTACAAGGTTGCTGTCTGTTGGCAAAGTCTTATCCTGATGTATTTCTTCATCGTTTTCCTGCGTGAGAGCCTGGTACTGGTTTCTGAGCAGTATGGGTGCTGACTGCCTCCTGATCCTCCTGATTCTCTGGGTCACTTGTCTCCATTCCTCTGTTTCTTCACGTGCACTTCGAATTTCTTCTCTTTCTGTAACATGAAGAGATAATTCTGCTCTGTCCAAGAACTCTTCACCTTCCTTAATGATCTTCAACGTAGCTAACCTCTCTTCGAGATTTTGCAACTTTTCCTCCAACAGGGACACAAGCTTGCATTTGTGGCATGTGAAGTTTGGCTTTTCCACTGGTAAATCTGTGAACATGTAGCAAGAAATGCAGCTCACCAAATGGCTCCTGGCCTCTTCCATCTTGAGATTTCTTAAAAACAATGAAAGATGAGCCAAAAATTCTCCTCAAGACTCTTCCCCTGGGCAACTGGGCAACCCGCATCGTCCCGGCAACCCGGCAACTTCCTGGGCAACCCGCATCGTCACGGTCATGATTTGTAGTTTTGCCCTGTCCTGTATTTTGTATAATATGTCATTTAACTTTTCTCTGGTTGTATTTGCTGTAAATTAACCATGTCTCCTTCGCCCAATACTTTGCAATGTCTTGTGATGTACCTGGACCATAATCTAATTTAGGCTTGTGTCAACAGCTAGTGGAACTTTGGCTATTGTTTCCTAAGCAGAAGATAACCTACAATACACATCCTGTAGACTCAGTGGAGCCCTTACATTTCTAGAATCTTCTGATGGCCCAAACCATTGAATAGTAGGTGTGACCCCTACCCCCCTTCAGATGGGCTGATCCCAGGAGCCCTGACAATACATTCTTGTTTTAAGATCAGTTGTGATTTGAGTGCGGACGTGAAGGAGTCACAAACTGAGTTGAGGCCAGCTCGTGACGTCCGTGGGATTGTGTGGAATCCTGTGGACTATTGCAAGGATTATTGTTATCGCATCTGGCACAAGGACTATCATGAGGTGCCTGGATTTGTTTCCATAGTGTGGACTTATTGTGGACTTCTCATGGACTCCAAGGACATTATGGATATTTGATGTTGTATGCTCCCTGCCTTAATAAATCTCGTTGGATCGTCCCTCGGCATGTTGTCCCTTCTTGCTCTGTCGTATACCCCGTCACAAACTGGTGGCAGCAGTGGGATCAGAGCAGAAGGAATGGAGGACAACGGCCCATCAACATCTGGAACCAGCACCGTAGAGTACAAGAACTGGACTGCGGTGAACCTACAAAGGCCCGTGAACTGGGAGTCAGCTACAAGGGACTCTCCAAGGAGCAGCTGATTGAGGCTTTGGAAGGAGTTCGCCTGCAAGATGACGCTGAGGAAGGATCCCCACAGCAAACGGAGGAAAGACTGCAGCCAGAGGTAAATACCCAAAAAAGTCAGTGGGTTGTGTGGTACGAGGTGGAGTTGGCATTGCTGGGAGAAGAGGCTACCATAGAAGATAAGAGGGAAGTCAAGCGCGGAGCTAATGAGAGGGCATTGCTGGAGAGGCAGATGGCATTGCTGGGAGAAGATGCTACCATAGAAGATAAGAGGGAGGCAATTCATAGAGCTCAAGAGAGGGCATTACTGGAGAGGCAGCTCGCTGTGGAAGCAGCTAGAAGCTCCAGACAGACTGTAGCCCCAGCACCCACCATGAGGGAACTCCCCAGAGTGTCCCGCAAAGACTTCAAGCCGTTTAATGAGGCTTCAGGTGACATTGAGGGCTTCTTCCAGGACTTTGAGCATCAGTGTCGATTAATGGAAGTCCCGGAATGGGAGCGAGTCCGACATCTGGTGGGGCTCTTAGAGGGTGGAGCTGCCGCAGCCTATAGAGCTATGGACCCTTGGTGGAACTGTGAGTATGCGGAGATTAAACAGAATATTCTAGAATATTATACTGTGACCCCAGACACTTACAGGACCCAGTTCTGTACTTTAGCCTGTGATGAGGAAGTGTCCTTCAAGATGTATGCCCACAGACTCAAACAAATATGTCATCGCTGGCTGGAGGGAGAGGAGGCCTTAACTTGGGAGACCTTCCTCCAAGTCATCCTAAAAGAGCAGTTTTACTTCAAGTGCCCTGCTGAGATCCGGAATAGGTGCGTGAAAGGAGACCAGCCACTGTGGAGGAAGCTGCAGCTCTAGCTGATGAGGCTCTCACCATCAAGCCTCAGTGGAAAAAACTACTACTCAGTGAAAAAAAAAACTACCATCCCCCCAACGCTGACGGCCCCTGGTCCTTCGGCCTCCAATATTCACCATCCCACTAGACCATCAACTCATGGTGACCTTCGTGTGACTGTGCCTCGCATTACTCCTGCTCCACGTTCGGGACTACGACGTGGAGGAAGAATCCCAGAGCGCAGATGTTATAGATGTGGGAAGCCTGGGCATCTGCAATTCCAATGTCCAGGTGTTCGGAGGCAGGACAGCTACAGACTGCCTTTGCCTGTTCATTATCTACAGACACCCTCACCAGGAGAAGAGCTGGATTCAGTCCCTGATGACTTGCCAAGTGACTCTGATATCCTGGCTCCCCTAACCGGAGTCTATGGGGTGCGAGCCCCAGCCACCTGTTCTTCTGATCTTCAGCACAAACATCTACAGGAGGTCGTGCTGGATGGCCAAAAAGTTGTTGGCTTCCGTGACAATGGGGCTTTTCTCACCATAGCCGATCCCCGAGTAATTCAACCAGAAGCAATTCAAAAGGGACCAGGAATCGCCATTGAATTGGCTGGAGGTACCCAGAGATATATTCCAAGAGCGAGTGTGACCCTGGATTAAGGCTTTGGGGCAAAACAATGCGTGGTGGTTGTGATGAGCGGCCTCCCTGCAGACGTTCTTCTAGGAAATGATGTGGGAAATCTTCATTGCCACTTTGTCGGTGCGGTAACCAGAAGTCAAGCCAAGAGAGCAGCTAATGTGGACGTGTACAACCCATCCACGGAAATGAGGCCACCAGAACTGCCGTCACAGCCGGTGAGTGGTTCTTCTTGTGGGGACAATGTGAGTGTTACTTGGGATAAAGTTCAGTTTAGACAAGAGGTAGATACTGACCCCACCCTAGCTAGTTTTAGAGCTCGAGCTGAGATAGGGCAGTTGGGGGAGAACGGGGAAAGAATTATCAGAGAAAATGGACTTCTGTATCGGGATACCAATGCTGACTCCCTAGATAAGCCCTGGACTTATAGCAAACAGCTGATTGTTCCTCAGAAATACAGAATTCCCCTATTACACCTTGCTCATGACATTCCTACTGCTGGCCATCAAGGTAAAACCCGCACTGAGAGACGATTGACTCAATCTTTCTATTGGCCTGGGATTTCCCAAGCCGTAGCGCATTTCTGCCGAACTTGCGA
Source organism: Dendrobates tinctorius (assembly GCF_039654945.1). Taxonomy (NCBI): domain Eukaryota; kingdom Metazoa; phylum Chordata; class Amphibia; order Anura; family Dendrobatidae; genus Dendrobates; species Dendrobates tinctorius. The sequence continues at coordinate 20,418,715 of NW_027361677.1, forward strand.
CATATGTCAGCGTAGAGGGCGACCCGGAGATCACCCAAAGGCACCCCTGCAACAGCTCCCTAAAATAGAAGAACCCTTTCAAAGAGTAGCTGTCGATATCATTGGACCTCTGGCTAAACCAAGTAAATCTGGAAAGCAGTACATTCTCACTGTTGTGCACTATGCCACCCGATATCCAGAAGCTGTGGCCTTGTCAAGTATTTCTGCAGCCAAGGTGGCCGAGGCCCTGGTTACCATTTTCACCAGAGTAGGATTCCCCAGTGAGATCTTGTCAGACCAAGGCTCCCAGTTCATGTCAGAGCTGGTCCAGTGTCTGTGGCGCACCTGTGGAGTACGAGCGATCCGAACGACTCCGTATCATCCCCAAACAAATGGACTTTGTGAACGATTCAATGGCACTCTGAAGAATATGCTGAGGGCCTTCACTGACAGAGATTCAAACTGGGAGAAGTACCTACCCCATCTCTTGTTTGCCTATCGGGAAGTTCCCCAGGAGTCCACCGGGTTTCCCCCCTTTGAACTACTCTATGGAAGAAAGGTCCGAGGACCCTTAACCCTGCTAAAAGAATATTGGGAGGGACAAGTTGAAGACACAGGAGCCTCTGTTGTCCCTTATGTCCTAAAGCTGCGAGAAACCCTGGCTCAACTCGCTAGTTTAGCCCAGAGTCATGTGCGTATGGCTCAAACCAGACAGAAGACATGGTATGACCGTAAAGCACGCTATCGGGAGTTTGTAGAAGGACAACAGGTCTTAATGATTGTTCCCCATCGGCAGAATAAACTGCAGACAACATGGGAGGGTCCCTTCCGGGTTCTCAGAAAACTAAATGATACCAATTATCTTCTTGCTTTAGATGATCAGGGGCTAAGACAAAAGACTGTCCATGTGAATATGATTAAGGAGTACCATGACCGAAACCTTCCAATGATAGCAAGCTGTCAGCTAGCTTTAGAAGACGGTCAAGAGGATGAGGACTCCCTACCTGATCTCGTGGAAGCAGCGAGAGCCCCATCCACTGTGGAACAGGTTCCTCTGGGAGATCACCTGGATTCCTTGCAGAAAAAACAGATTCTGGGAGTGCTTCAACAGAGACGGGCTGCTTTCTCATCCCAACCAGGTTGAACCACCGTCACCCAACATCATGTGGACACTCAGGGTATCCGTCCCATACAACAGGTTCCTTACCGGGTACCTGAATCTGTTCGAAACACCATGCAGCATGAACTGGAGGAGATGTTACAGCTTGGGGTAATCCAGGCCTCCCATAGCCCTTGGGCCTCTCCTGTGGTGTTAGTACCCAAGAAGGATGGGAGTACTCGATTTTGTGTGGACTATCGACGACTAAACGACCATACCGTCAGCGATCCTTACCCAATGCCCCGTATTGACGAACTTCTAGACCGACTGGCTGGGTCCCGATATGTCACTACCTTGGATCTCAGTAAGGGATACTGGCAAATCCCTCTCACGGAGGAAGGGAGAGAACGGTCCGCTTTTATAACCCCCTTTGGTCTGTATGAATTTCTAAGCATGCCTTTTGGAATGAAGAATGCCCTGGCAACCTTCCAGGGAATGGTGGACCAGATCCTTCGGGGATGTGATGACTTTGCTTGTGCCTACTTGGATGATATCGCGATCTTCAGCCAGACGTGGGAGGAACATCTGAATCAAGTAGCCATTATTCTTGACCTGATTCTTTCAGCCGGCCTAACCATTCGACCCGATAAATGCCAATTGGGGATGGGTGAAGTCCAGTACCTAGGGCATAGAGTAGGAGGAGGGAAGCTCCGTCCTGAACCTGCCAAAATCCAGGCTATTAGAGACTGGCCTGTACCCCAAACTAAGAAACAAGTTATGGCTTTTTTGGGCACTGCCAGTTATTACCGAAAATTTGTTTCACATTTCAGCACTGTGGCCAAGCCTCTTACCGACCTGACCAAGAAAACGATGCCCCGGCTGGTGATCTGGACTCCAGCCTGTGATGAGGCTTTTAACCGGCTGAAGGACGCCCTGGTCTGCGACCCTGTTCTGGCTGCTCCAGATTACAAGAGGAGATTCATTGTGCAGACGGACGCCTCTGCTTATGGACTGGGAGCTGTCCTCAGCCAGGTGAATTCAGCTGGGGACGAACACCCCATCGCCTACCTTAGCAGGAAACTGCTGGACCGAGAAGTGGCCAATGCAACTGTTGAAAAAGAATGTCTGGCTGTAGTGTGTGCCCTTAGGAAACTAAGGCCGTATCTGTATGGACGAGAATTCACTGTCATTACTGATCACAATCCCCTCACCTGGCTGAACTGAGTCTCTGGGGACAATGGACGTTTACTACGATGGAGCCTGGCTCTGCAGCCCTATAACTTTACCATACAGTATAGAAGAGGCAGCCAACACCAAAATGCAGATGGACTGTCCAGGCAGGAGGAGCCCTGAGTCTGGTCAGCCATGCCTGTGTGTACTTAACAAACGATCTGTAGAGGTCCATAGTACGTACACAAATTGGGAGGGGAAGGGATTGTCATGATTTGTAGTTTTGCCCTGTCCTGTATTTTGTATAATATGTCATTTAACTTTTCTCTGGTTGTATTTGCTGTAAATTAACCATGTCTCCTTCCCCCAATACTTTGCAATGTCTTGTGATGTACCTGGACATAATCTAATTTAGGTTTGTGTCAACAGCTAGTGGAACTTTGGCTATTGTTTCCTAAGCAGAAGATAACCTACAATACACATCCTGTAGACTCAGTGGAGCCCTTACATTTCTAGAATCTTCTGATGGCCCGAACCATTGAATAGTAGGTGTGACCCCCTACCCCCCTTCTGATGGGCTGATCCCAGGAGCCCTGACAATACATTCTTGTTTTAAGATCAGTTGTGATTTGAGTGTGGACGTGAAGGAGTCACGAACTGAGTTGAGGCCAGCTCGTGACGTCCGTGGGATTGTGTGGAATCCTGTGGACTATTGCAAGGATTATTGTTATCACATCTGGCACAAGGACTATCGTGAGGTGCCCGGATTTGTTTCAATTGTGTGGACTTATTGTGGACTTCTCATGGATTCCAAGGACATTATGGATATTTGATGTTGTATGCTCCCTGCCTTAATAAATCTCGTTGGATCGTCCCTCGGCCTGTTGTCCCTTCTTGCTCTGTCGTATACCCCGTCACAGTCACCTGGGTCCAAAACTGAGGTTTATTCTCCGTCAAAGGAGTAGCATCAATACCCCTCAAAGGAATAGGCGTCCGCAGAGGCGTCATGGAAAAACCATAACGTTTAGCAAAGTCCAAATCCATCAGATTCAACGCTGCTCCTGAATCCACAAAAGCCTTGGATAAGCAGCAGATCAGTGTAATTGCCAAAAGAAAGTTAGGTTGTATACTGCCCACAGCAAATGTGTGTGCAAAACATTTCTCTCATTTTGGGCAGACAGAAATAATATGAGAGCCGTCTCCACAGAAAAAGCACAGCTTATTACATCTTCTAAACTCCTGACGTTGCGCCCTACTGTAGACAAAACTCTATCACATTGCATAGGTTCAGACATTTGTCCAAAAGGTGGCAACTCCTCTCGTGTAGTTTTGCGTTCACGTAAACGCCGATCAATTTGAATGGCTAATGACAGAATCGTCAAGACCAGAGGGAACAGGAAATCCCACCATAGTATCTTTTACGGTTTCTGACAAACCCTTCCGAAAGAGAGCTGCCAAGGCACCATTATTCCTGGTAGTAAGGACCGCCCACTTTTGGAATTTTTGACAGTATAACTCTGCAGAATCCTGACCCTAGTTCAATGCCAATAGGGCTTTCTCAGCTTGATCAATAGCATTAGGTTCATCATACAACAACCCCAAGGCTTGAAAAAATGCATCCACATTAGTCAGAATAGGATCTTGAGGTGTCAAAGAAAATGCCCAATCCTGGGGATCGCCGCGCAGCAAGGAGATGACAATTTTAACCTGCTGTGCAGAGCTCCCCGATGAATTAGGCTTCAAGGCAAGAAATAATTTACAATTATTCTTAAAATTCAAAAATTTAGACCGATCCCCAAAAAACACATCAGGAGTAGGGATCCTTGGTTCAGCAGCATGTGAATTAGCGAGGTAGGCGGAAATTCCCCACACTTCAGCAGTGAGCTGCTCCACACGATCAGACAATTGCTTAATGTCCATTTAAAAAAAAATCCTCCTACAGCCCCAGAGAAAAAGAGGAAAAAATATACAGATATAAAAAAAAAATTCTGACACTTCTTTTTGTTTTTTTACAATTCTTTCCTGCTTTTGAGTACCCTAGAATCTGCGGTATGGCTGGTGATTCTGTTATGAATGGGTCACCGAGGAGAAAAAAGCAAAACAAGCTAAGCCACAGAAAACCAGAGTGGTTGGTAACTATGCAGATTGCAGATCCCTGATCTTACCACACAACTAGCAGTAGCCGTGGAGCATGCCTACGATGAACCTAGACGCCTCGTCATGGCCAGAGGACTACATAAGCCTAAAGCAAGAAAAGGGAAAACTAACTGCCCCAGAGCAGACCCCAAAGGAATAGATAGCCCTCACACATGTACTGATGGTGAAACAAGATGAAGGCACAAACACAGGCAGGAAAATAGGCTGAGCAAATGATGGGGCCCAAACTAACTAGACAGGAAAGGAAAGGGAAGACACTATCTGCAACCTGCAAAAAACCTACAAAAATAATGTCCAACACTTATGATAGCAAAATTAACCCTGAAGTCACTAGACTTCTCCCACTATATCAGCACTCTGAAATATTCTGAGACAGAGCAAAAAGAGACCGAACTAGTAAGGGACAAAAAGCCAATTGGCAAAATACTGATAAATAAGAGTGGAAATTCAGCTCAGCCCCCAGCCGGGGCTGGCAGACCACAAAAAAACTGAATAGACCAACAAAATCAAGTGTGAACATTAGCAGAAAAACTTAGCTTTAGATGACTGGAACAGAGCTGAAAACCAAGAGCTGACAAGCCAGAAGGAATCACCAGCAACTGAATAGGGCGTCGGCTGTCTTAAATCCAATCTGAGAATCCTGAGATCCAATCGTCATCCTCATTCTCAGGTGGCAGATCTCCACCGATCAAACCAGCCGCACCACCTCAAGTCACCACCAGAGGGAGTCCAGAAGGGGAACTCACAACTGGTGAACCCGAGAATGAACTCACAACAGCTCCCCTTCCACTGGAGAATAACGGGGTCTCAAACTGCATCACATTTCTCGCCCGCAGCCTGCGATCCATTCGGTCGGCCTGCGTCATAGCGTTCTCCAGAGAATCAGGAGGAGGGTGAAGTGCCAAGGCATCTTTCAGACATTCAGACAGGCCTGTACGGAACAAGCCCCAGAGGGTGGCATCATCCCAAAGGACCTTAGCATCCCAGCATCTGAACTCTCAGCAAAACCACTCGGCTGAATGCTTCCCCTGATATACACTCATCACCATGTCCTCAGCCATACGCACCCGATCAGGCTCATCATAAATATGCCTCAGGGACTCAAAAAATACATCCACAGTCATTCTCTCAGGGGCAGTGGTAGGAAGGGAAAAATCCCAAGCCTGGGGGGCTCCCCTTAACAGAGACATAATGACCCCTACCTTCTGACTTTCATCCCCAGAAGAGTGTGGTGTTAATGAGAAAAAAAGCTTACAGTTTAGCCCTCCTTGAAAACTTTAAATTCGGCAATTTAACCGGGGACTCACGGAAAACTAATGTAACAGCTCGAGCCCCTGTCCTGTGAGCACCAGATGATAAAGCCCCCAGCACAGTGTCAGCTATCAGCTGCTGAGACTGAGCCAGAACTCGTCCCCCATTAAGTTTCTGAGACATCTGAGTCAGGTGCTTTACCTGCTCAGAAAGAACGTGCATAGGATCCATCACACACACACAGGAAAAAAAAGTAGCAGCCCGTGGTCCACCGTGCAGAGATGTTATCTGATGCCCAGTAATGGCGGACGCTATATGGCGGTATAATAGAAGAAAACACGTGGTTTAACGTCACCCGGTGTGTACAGAGGCGGACTCTGTTGCTTCATAGAACCGCACTACAGTGGAATATAAATGCCGTAGCCTGTTAAAGCTCACAGAGCTTGGCAAAGTGAGCACTAGTGTACAGTCACAGGACTCTGTCCCAAAAACACAGGGTTAGAGTCCCTCTAGACCCACTAAGCGCGTGGCATTGCACCTGCGAACACCACTAATAGATGCTGCCTACCGTGGAGTGCAGACCAAGTGCACAGTGGCGTAAAGGCAAAACCACTAATTGGCGTTGATGCTAGTCCCTGACTCTGCCTCCTACCTGCACTATCAGCCTATGCACTAACTGGCAAGGCTGAAGAACACATACGTACCAAGGGTAGGGGTTTCATAATGAGTCATTCACCAGAGACATTCATATGTGCATACAACACTCACTCCATATTGTCTATACTAGCACATGGCCTTTCGGCTATGCGATCCTTTTATAACCGCAGCCTTCCAGGACCTTCCTGATGGCCCAATCCGAGCTTCTTGAGGATCTGAGCATGTGACTTCTGACTACCAATGAGCGGTCGTCTCACGGGCATGCTCAGATGGAGAAAAACAGGGCTTAGTCCCAGGGGCGTCTGCTCGCCGCTGACTAATGCTGGATGCTATAGCTGAACCTGGGGCGGCAGCAGCAACCAATTGCATAGCATCAGCTTGAGCAAGAAGCTGGGACCGACGTCTCTGCTGAGCAGGAACCTCTGCGACTGAAGAAGAACTGGAGACTGCAGCGGACATGGCTTGTGATTCCCCCTGTGCAGGGGTGGGAACTCAACGCCTAACACACACTCTTCTATACTAAAGCTGTGCACACATTTTCGAAAGCTGTTGGCCAAGAAAAGATTCAACCAGCTATCTTGCTCACTCTGCTGAGCGTTCCTGTGTACACTTTGAAAGAGCCATTCCCTGTTGCTGGTTTATTGCTTAGACAGCAAAAGGATCAACATCCCAAAATCAACCATGTCGGATCCTTATCTCCCCACATAATCATCTGCCCATGGCCCCCTATATATATATTAGACATAGATGGGTTCAGTTGACATTAGTCTACTCTTTATAATGGACATAACACTGACCAGGTTCAATGGAAAAAAAAAGTCCTCTTCCCTAACAGATGTCCATTTGTGTGTATTTTTTCCAGCTGGCTTACTGCTTTTGGCATTCTGATCAAAGACTGAGTGCATATTTAATGATGAAGATATTCTTTGGATTTCCATCAAATGTCAACAAAAGGGGTCAAGATGGAGATTGTTGGACATGTCATGGAGTTCAGGGACTTTGGTCACTTGCTCATGTGTGGCATAGTTCTGTATGTTGGCTTCCATGTTTGTACTTATCTACACCAACTTCAGCACAGGTCCTAAATCGATATAGAAAAAAGGATCAATCACAATCAGAGGCCAATGAAGGTTCCAACTCTTCTTTACTAGAGATGATCGAATATGTTTGGAAATAATCGCAGAATCCGAGAAGATGCATCCGACAAAACCACGACATCATAAGAATAGGAAGTTCTATAAAGAATCTATACAATAATAACTGCATTATAGAAAAAAGATACAAGCAAATTATCATAAAACAATTTGTTCTGTTTTTGGTAAGAAATGAAAAAATACAGAGGACAAAATTAATCCATTTCCCAATTCCAAAATTCCTCTTTCTAATAAATGGATCTACTGAGCACTGTGGTTCAGTGGATAGCACTGCAGCCTTGCAGCGCTGGAGTCCTGGGTTCGAATCACACCAAGGACAACTTCTGCAAGGAGTTTGTATGTTCTCCCCGTGTTTGCGTGGGTTTCCTCCCACATTCCAAAAGACATACAGTTAGGGAATTTAGATTGCGAGCCCCATCGGGGACAGTGATGGTAATGTGTGCAAACTGTAAAGTGCTGTGGAATATGTTAGTGCTATATAAAGAGTAATAAGTGTCAGAGTATTACGCTGTGTGTGGATTTGTCGCTAAACCCGAAGGGTTTCCTGATGCCAGGGAAGCGAATGAGAATCCAGAAGTCTCATGCACATGTTACTTATTTTTTCCTTGCAGATTTAAACCTGAAACACGTCAATTCTTTCATCGTTTTTGCTGCAGATTTCATCCATACTAGTGAGTGGGGTAAAATATGCACCAAAAAACGCACGTAACGCAGCAAAAAAAAAAACTGCCTATTTTACGCAATGTTTTTCCTGCCAAGAGATGCAGAAATTTCTGCACCAAATTCTTAATGTGTGCACATACCCCAAGGATACAATGACCTTTATTAAGGTGTGTGGAATTATTAGGCAAACTGTAAATGGGCCATAAAAGACATTTAGCTGACTGAAAAGTCAAAACTTGTTACCATGATACTGTTTAATGTGTGTATACAATTTAATGGGTGTTTCCACTTAACCTTAAAATTTGAACTACATCTGAGAACTGAGATTCATAGCCGCATTTGAACCTTAATTATGTAATGTATTAAATTCCCCCTTTCCTACTTATATTTATTTCCTAAACAGCGTCGGTACATGAAATTTTCTGCTTATAATCATACATTTTTTTAAATTGTATTTATATTATTTAATTTTTAATATATATATATATATATATATATATATAGCCTACAAAGATTATATCTATCTATGTATCTGTCCATCTATATGATTCTTGCTGTGACATCACAGTATAATCTATGTCACAATGAGGTGATGACATCATCACATTCTACATTCCAGTGTTACAGCCCATAGGAAATCACTGCCTCACAGACCCCCAACGGTGAGGGAGTTCCTTTTGTTTTTCGTGACGAACGAAGCAAAAATTGATTCCAAAATGTATAAAGAGAGAAGACGAGCCCAACTAGATCGGGTACTGAGAGAGAGGAGAGGATTAAATGAAGAGCAGGTATTATTATTCGCTTTAGGGCGAAAAGACATTACTTTACCGAACATGGACACTGACGCCTCTGAAATGGTGTCCAAGCGACAAAATCTAGAGAAAATGAGAAAGTCCAAAAGACATGAGATCCTTACAAAGAGAAGGATCATGGAGAACCTCATGGAGTCCCACTCTGCAGCCTCCGCTGAGCTTCAGAGGGCCATACTTATCTCCTTAAAAAAAATTGGAGATCTGGCCCCTGCAATAAGGATGAGGAATAAAGAAGCCGTCCTAAATAAGCGGAGAAACATCGGCGCAGATATAAAGCTGGACGAGGTTCTCCAAGAAACTCCAAGACAGGTCTCATCCAGATCTGAAAGGAAAGACATCCTGGACCTGCAAAGAGCGGCAGTCAAGAAAAGAATTCGGAACAGCAGAGACTGGGTTATCCAATGCAGGAGGCATCTGACCTATGCTACACCCATTATTAATGGGAATGGTGCACTATGGAGATCGCAGTCATCAGCCAAAACCATCAGCGTTTCTTCACCAGAAAGAGCAATGGATGAAGATGAAACAGGTAAGATGGAAACAGCTCAGTAGAATAAGACTGGGGACGAGGGGGATTATACTCCTAAAATTATGTGCAGACCTCAATTATCAATGCTGACTTGTGGAAGAACTGTCCTTGTTACCCGTAGCAACCAGTCACAGTTCAGTGTTCTATAGAATGTTAAGAACCGGAATCTGTGCTGTGAATCGCTGCTATGGGCAACAGGGACATTTTTGCAATTAGACAGTAAACGAAACACCAAATATTCGACATTTCCTGCTGATGTATAGAGTTCTGTTTAAAATTGTAATATATCTTTTTTTTCAGTGGGCCGAGCTGTAGCTTTGAACGACACCATTTATTTTGTCTTTCAAGGTTTTTTTTTTTTTTAATTAGTTTGGTAAAATTGTATAGAAAAAAGGGATTCTGACTTTTTTTTTATTGTGTTAATTGTGTGATAGAAATGACCTCACAAAAAAATTCTCCATGTCAGATACAATTCTGGTAATGCCCAATATGCATACGTTTTCATTTTACTAAAATGGTGAAAGAAAATTAGAAGTGTAATAGGAAAAAAAACAAAATTGGTTTATGTCGCCATATTCTGAGACATTGTAACTTTCTGATTTTTACAAAAATGCAATTTTGGTATTTCCATTTTTTTTCTCATTTCAGTATTTACTGTTTCGGAGAATTATTTGTATATTGTTGTATATCGGACTTATACTAATGGAGTTATCCTAGTTATGCTTATTTTTCATTTTTTTATTATTGTTATTATTATTATTATTAATTGGGAAGGTTAAGTAATTCAAACTAAATTTTTTAATTTTTTTTTTAAAAAACTTTTTTTTATTTATTTCAATTTTTAGTATTTTTAAAAGACTTGACCCAGAGATTTTCTGATCTCTTGTAATGGGACTGTATCGCTGTATATAGCTTTAGTGACGTTCTCATATGAAATTAAGCCAGGCTGGTCTTAACATTTGGATGAAAGTAAAAGATAGGGCCCATATAGTCATTACAACCAATAAACCCCTTGCAGTTGTGTCCTGAGGGGACTAATGGGTGCTGGTGCGCACAAATCGGCATTCACTTAATTTAAGTAGCACTGTTAGCAATGAAATAGTAATACTGAAGCAATCGGAGTGTGATCCAGTCGTGGCAGTTATAGGCAGGTGGCAGCTATGTAATACAGCTGGTGTTAGCCTGCTGAAATGCATGCTCAGCGCCTGAGCCCGCATTTAATAGAAAGTGTATTTCCATTATTTGTTCTCAAAGAGATTAACAAATCCTATATTATCTCAGCAGGTGCAAACGATATGATGACCTCTGACGTAGCAGATGCGAAAGCAGAAGACCTTGGTGATGCCAGCTCCCCTGTTTTACCTGTGAGAGAATTGGTTAAAATTCAAAATCCTATTGACCTTCACAGACTTGATTTACTCACTAATATTGGAAGAGGATGCTACGGAAAGGTAAGAATGAATTTATACTACTCCGTGCTTCCCAAAGTATTCTCCACCAGATACACAGAATGGTATAAATATTCATTACAGGATCTTCATATGTAATGATAATTGGGATACACCAGTGATCCATTACACAGATCCCTAGAATAGATGAGAGTTTGGTCTGATCTGTGATTTTTCTCCAGGTCGTCTTGGCATCAGATCGGGTCAGCAAAGAACTACTAGCCCTTAAGATCATGGAAAAGAGTTGTTGTGATGAGGAAACATTCTCTACAGAGTTAAAGGCCCTAAGTATTGGCGCTGACTGCCGCTTCATAACATCTCTGCGGGGCTTTGTAGAAACACCACAAGCATATATAATAGCCATGGAGGCAATGGCTGGAGGAGATCTGTTTAGCCAAATGTTAGAATCGATGAAGTTTGATACAGAGACAACAAGGTAAATGTCTTAGGCTGAATCATAATAATCTGTTGCCCGTTCATTATGGTCCTAAAGTGTGTGTAACCACTGATCCATCCTCTACTTTCTTCTCCACAGACGCTTTGCAGCAGAAATGGTTTGCGGAATCCAGTTCCTCCATGAACACGGCGTGATACATCGGTAATCAGTTCATCTTCATAAATCTATGTTGTCACCTTACATATCTATTGTAGAAAGTTCTTTTGATGAATTTTCCTCACCATTAGTGTCTGCTCCTTTTCCCTGCAGTGACCTGAAGCCTCATAACGTTCTCATTGATGGAACTGGACACATAAAAATCTGTGACTTTGGCACTTCAGCCGTGAATGTGGGCAAGGATGACGTCTTGGACGAAGTTGTAGGCACGAAGGGTTACATTGCGCCTGAGGTAAGGAACATCCCTTAATGATTGATGCCGATAGTAGGATTGAGTACTAATCTGAGTATCCTGCTCATATCTCATCACAGACCGGTCCTCATAGGCTCTGTGTGTAAATCCCCTCCCCGGTATATTCATCTCATCTCCTATCTTATATTCCTACAGGTATTGGATAGAGAAGGCTACAATCATCTGGCGGATTCCTTTTCATTTGGTGTCATCCTGTACATGATGATTGTGGGGACGTGTCCATTCTATAACAGTGGCGATATGGACGACTACCATGAGTCTTTGGACAACGTCCTATATTTTCCACCCTGCATCTCTATCGATGAGCTTGACATCCTAGAAGGGGTAAGTAGGAATAGGTGAAGAAGGATGATGGTAAATTATAAGGAAGGATAGAGGACATGATGCTGACAGTCCATAGACATTGTGTAATAACGTATCAATAATAATACACAATATAATGATTAATGGTCTCTCTCATCTTCCAGCTTCTCTGCAAAACTCCATCTACTCGTTATGCCATAACATCGTCCATTAGAGAGCGCCCATTCTTCCACTCCATAAACTGGAGCGACGTGGAGTCCGGCAGAGCCGAACCACCGTTCCATTATGAAGATGTAAGTATAGCACATAGGGACATCCATAGTGTTACCTCTGCCCAGTAGCACACATACCCACCATACACCTCATCATTATATTCTCCAGTATACAGTATATTTGTGAGGCGCCAGTTCTAAGAAATGTAAACTTCTCTTCTTAAAAATGAGAAAAGCAGCGCTCACCTTTAAAAATCACTTTTTCATTAACGTCCTTTAAGACATATCATCAGTAGAAAGAGAAGGATCAGGTGCAGCTGTTCAGAGAGACCAGCCGATATGTTCTACAGGACATTAATAAAGGAGTATTTTTATATGGCGAGTGACGCTTTTCTTCAATTTTGGCCTGCAATTGTTTCCCCAGTTTGGTGTCTATTAAACTGAGCTTCCCTGTGGTTCACGCACACTTTTTTAAATGTGCAACCTGCGATATTGTGATCTCCGCCCAGACTTTATGATGGTGTCGAGTCGCTTCAATTTCTTTATTTTGAATATATTTCTTTTCTTACAGGAGTAATAGGCTGATATAAATCAGCCCCATTCCAGCAACATCGAGGAATGAAGCTTTAACTAATCGGATGAGACAATTACCTGGACTTTCTAATTTACCGGACTGTGACAAATACTACAGAGCTTCCACCACATTAACAGCCACGTAGATTCGAGCACCAAACATCCAGGGATGTATTCCGATCGCCATATTTGGGGTCAGGAAGGAATTTTTTTCCCCTTAGGATATTCCAACAACAAGTCCTCGGGGTTATTTTTCGCCTTCCTCTGGATCGAAATGGCAAGTAATCAAAGGCTGGAATTGAAGGACTTCTTTCAGCCAAACTTGCCGTTTGGTTGACTCATGTACACTGTGGTGGTAAGGACAAGACTACTGGATATGGACAGAGAAGGTAGCGGCTGCTCCTTCTCCACTGGATATAGACAAAGAAAAGGCAGCGGCTGCTCCTTTTCCACCGGATATTGACAAAAAGAAGGCAGCGGCTGCTCCTTCTCCACTGTATATGGCCAAAAAGAAGGCAGCGGCTGCTCCTTCTCATACTTGGCCATAGGCCGGAGTCACACTTACGAGAAACTCGCTTGAGTCTCGCGTCTCAACACACGGCACAGCCATCAGCACTTGGACCTTAGCACTCAGCTGCATAGAAACACACTCCGCTCCTGAGTGCCTGCGCCAATTGTGACCCCGGCCATATACAGACACTACCGGGTCATGGACAGAATGAAGAAGCGGCTGCTCCTTCATCTACCTGTCCATGGCCAGACAGAAGGCCATATGGTTGATCACGGTGCTGTAAGACTCCAGGAAAATTCCATCTACACAGATCACACGTCACACATCCCTGCTCTTCTCCTCTCCATCGTGTGTGATCCAGACCTGGATGTGCAAAAACAGCACAAGTGCAACCAAAGGCCGAGGAGCGGAATCATCAACATCTGCTCCTTTCTATAGAAAGCTTCTGTATCTACAGACTTTCTTATTCCATCTTTGCATATTAGTAACAACTTTTATGCAAAAATAAATATATTGAACATCTATGCTGCTTCTAGATGGATTCTTCTGATATACAGACCTGCTTCTTGGTATTTTTATTAATATCCTGATGACCTAATGTAAATGTGGAAGGGGCTGAATACCTCTCATAAGAATTTCTGCATACAGTAAAATATTTAAGTTCTAAAAAGAGATGAGTGAATTTAATCTACTCAACTTTACAAGTATCCTCACTTACTGCTCTCCCAGTAGCATAACTTCTGTAGAAGCAGAGGTTGATGTCGCCCCAAGCCCCTCACTCAGACGGGCCCTCCCAAAGCTTAACTTATCGGTGAGGGCAGCCAGATGATACAGAAAGACTTGATACAGAATGGTAGGGGGTACACTAGATGAGCCCTGAGATAAGGGGGATAGAGCGACGTGATGAAGTCTGAGAGCGACGTGATGAAGTCTGTGACTCTGAAGTATAAGGTTCTCAGTGCTCAGAGACATGGCCGAGGTGAGGAAAGCTGAACCTGACCACCACTCAGCAAGACACAGAAGGGGAAATATCAAGACTGAGCCAAGAAATATCTGAAGACAGATTTTTTAAAGGTTTCATGGACTGATGAGATTAGAGTGACTCTTAATGGACCAGATGGCAATGGTTTTAGAAGTAACTGGTACAAACATCTATTTGGACACCAGCAAGGTGAAGGTGGGGAATAGCTATGGGTTGGGATTATTAATGATGAGCTTCATGGACCTTTTCAGGTGGCAGAAGAACTTAAAATCAAGTCGCAAACCTATTATTAGTGTTTAGAAGACTCTTTCTTCATACAGTGGTAGAGGAAAAGATCTGTACATTTCAAGAAAATTATGATTGTTCTGCAGGACAATGCTCCATCGCAGCATCAATGTCTCCACTGCTTGGCTGCCAGTAAAGATGAAAGAATAATGACACAACACCTTCCTCTCCCGACCTAAACCCTTATGAGTAATTGTGGGCCCTTCTTAAATGGGAGATTTACGGTGAAGAAAAACAGACACGTTTCTGAACAGTATAACACACAAAAATGAACTGTAACCTTCAATTTAAAACAGTGGCCAAGTTCTGAGAAAAGATCCATGATAAAATTATTTTTAATGATTAAAAATGAAAAATAAAAACATAATTATAAGGAGAAAATTTCATGTAAGGGAAGCAGTTTAGGAAATAAATATAAGTAGGAAAGTGGGAATTCAATATATTACAGAATTAAGGCTCAAATGCTGCTATGAATCTCCATTTCCAGATGCAGTTCAAATTTTAAGTGGAAACACTAGTGAGGAGCGAACGTGCTCGCCACTACTCATTACTCGTCTGAGTATCACTGTACCGAGCATTTTTGGGAGCTTTTTAGAGCGCCAATTAACATGCAGGGATTGTCAGCCATTCACTGTAATGCCGCAGCCATCTTTGTTGTGGCCTTACAGTGATTGGCTGGCCGCACAGCGTCATTAGATCTACTAGAGACCTGACGCTGCCCTGCTCGGCGCATTCAGCTCCGGATTCAGACTGTCTAGAGAGAGCTGCTGCTGAGATAGGGACAGATTTGTGCTTTTATGAGTTAGTGTGGTTCTACCTTTGTTCAATCCACATATCAATCTAAGCCAACAGTCCTTTTAAGGACTAATTAGTGGGTATATAGACTGCAGTGCTAGGTAGGCAGGGGAGTCTATGTGCGCATATCCACATCAGTGCAAGGCATGTAGGCACTGTATGTGAGTAAATAGATCTCACTGCATACATCAAAAGGGTCCATTACTGTCTGCTGCTGCCTATTATATACGCTGCTCAAAAAAATAAAGGGAACACTAAAATAGCACATCCTAGATGTGATGTGAGACTATGATAGATCTCCTGGAGTGGACCCGCTGGACCGTGGCAACGAACCCCCCACGGGCGAGCTGGCCAGGTGGACCACCCCCTATACAGGGAGTGTTTGGGGCAGGCCCGCGGGTAACTATCACCACGGCAGCTGGTACCCAGAGGGAGTACAGGAGGGCCGACAAGAGACCGGAGATGCAGGCGGAAGACCTCCCCTGGAACAGGAACACGGTTGGCGGGCAGATCGGGAGCACGGCCGAGACGGAAGGAAGAGGACACCAACTAGACAACACAGCCAGAGGACCGGGACAGACCGGAACGCGACCTTGAGCTCCAGAACCTAGGAGAGAGGACAGCGGTAAGATGGGACAGCTTAGCGGCAGGAAGGACACAAGAGTGCGCACAGGGACAGGGGCCAGAATCACTAAGCAGGGCATCAGTGATAATCAGGCACCGCCAGTAGGAAGAGGCGGCCTGATATAGGGTGTCGTAGCAGGAGTTCCGGGTCATGGCCCCTCACAGAGCTGGGAGGGGAGAGCTCGCGACCTTAGGAGGGATAGGGAGCGCGCGTGCGCCTGACACCAGTGTGCGCGCGCCCCCGCTGCGGAGCAGGAAGCTGGCCTGGGGTGCTCGCCCGACGAGGCGCAGGAGATCGGGCAGAAGCAGGCGCCGGGTCCGTGCGACGGAGGAGGGAGGCCCGCCGATAGGATCGTGGGAGCCGGGACCGTGGCGTGGAGACCACCCAAGAGTGCGGCAGAGGAGCAGGTACAGGCGGGGACCGCGGCGGCAGCAGCGTGACACTAGATGTCTCTGAATGAAATATTCCAGTTGCAAATTTTTATTCATCGCATAGTGGAACGTGTTCAGAACAATAAAACAACAATGATCAATGTAAATCAAAATGAATATCCCATGGAGGTCTTGATTTGGAATGATACTCAAAATCAAAGTGGAAAATCAAATTACAGGCTGATCCAACTTCAGTGGAAATGCCTCATAACAAGGAAAAGATGCTCAATATTGTAGGTGGCCGCCACGTGCCTGTATGACCTCCCTACTAAACAATACCTGGGCATGCTCCTGATGAGGCAGCGGATGGTCTCCTGAGGGATCTCCTCCCAGACCTGGACTAAAGCATCCGCCAACTCCTGGACAGTCTGTGATGCAACGTGACGTTGGTGGATGGAGCGAGACATGATGTCCCAGATGTGCTCAATCGGATTCAGGTCTGGGGAATGGACAGGCCAGTCCATAGCTTCAATTCCTTCATCTTGAAAGAACTGCTGACACACTCCAGCCACAAGAGGTCTGGCATTGTCCTGCATTAGGAGGAACCCAGGGCCAACCGCACCAGCATATGGTCTCATAAGGGGTCAGAGGATCTCATCTCGGTACCTAAGGGAAGTCAGGCTATCTCTGGCGAGCAAATGGAGGGCCCTCCAAAGAAATGCCAACCCACACCATTACTGACACACTGCCAAAACGGTCATGCTGAAGGATGTTGCAGGCAGCAGATCGCTATCCACAGCATGTCCAGACTCTGTCATGTCTGTCACATGTGCTCAGTGTGATCCTGCTTTCATCTGTGAAGAGCACAGGGCACCAGAGGCGAATTTGCCAATCCTGGTGTTCTGTGGCAAATGCCAAGCGGCCTGCGCGGTGTTGGGCTGTGAGCACAACCCCCATCTGTGGACGTCGGGCACTCAGACCATCCTCATTGAGATGGTTTCTAACCGTTTGTGCAGACACATGCACATTTGTGGCCTGCTGGAGGTCATTTTGCAGGGCTCTGGCAGTGCTCCTCCTGCTCCTTCTTGCACAAAGGCGCAGGTAGCGGTCCAGCTGCGGGGTTGTTGCCCTCCTACGGCCCCCTTCACGTCTCCTGGTGTACTGGCCTGTCTCCTGGTAGCGCCTCCAGCCTCTGGACACTACACTGACAGACACAGCAAACCTTCTTGGCACAGCTCACATTATTGTGCCATCGTGGATAAGCTGCACTACCTGAGCCACTTGTGTGGGTTGTAGAGTCCGTCTCATGTTACCTCGAGTGTGAAAGCACAACCAACATTCAAAAGTGACCAAAACATCAGCCAGAAAGCATTGATACTGAGATGTGGTCTGTGGTCCTCATCTGCAGAACCACTCCTTTATTGAGGGTGTCTAGATAATTGCCAATAATTTCCATCTGTTGTCTATTCCATTTGCACAACAGCATGTGAAATTGATTGTCAATCAGTGTTACATCCTAAGTGGACAGTTTGATTTCACAGAAGTTTGATTTACTTGGAGTTATATTCTGTTGTTTAAGTGTTCCCATTATTTTTTTGAGCAGTGTATATACCTAGCTGCAGGTATCCGTGGCTAGGAATAATTTTTTTTTTGCACCTGAATCCTGCTAATTTTATTACAAAGCAATCCAGAGCCCCCTGTTTTTCTACATTTATTTGCTTGTTCACACTGCAGACTACAGCCAGATCATTTTAATACAACAGCGTGAAAATCCAGCAATTTAAAACGGCTTTGTCTGTCCCAGGCCTCACACCTGAGTGCGCAGAAAATTCTGGCCTTTTGTGTGGTACTGTAGTAGTTATTGGAGTGTCTTACAATAGTTTTGGAAACCATTTTGCTGACCAAAAAATATTTAGATAACATAGAAACAACTGCAGAGAGTTTACATCTCCATAATTTTTATACGGAAAAATCGTAAAGAAAGAGGTAATGAAGAAAAGAATAATGCCCAAATAATGCAAAAAGTGCCAATAGCTTTATTCAGTACAAATAGGGCAAATACAAGTGTCTACAATAAATACCAGGTGAAACATATGTAATAAAAACCAGTGGATAATAATGCAACCATGGTGTGACAAACAGGCATGTAATTTAGAGCAAGCAGGGATTAGTTATAATTATGGTAAAAAGTACCCATGCGTTCCCTGATCGCAATATTCAGGGCAGACAAAGTTAAGCCCAATATAGAGTGGGAGGGACAGCATATGTACCTATATATCAAAGGGAAGGGGCTAAACTGAAGTCACGGAAAAAACAGAAAAACATCCCCTTCATGTAATGACAAGAGGGAATAGAATTTCATGTACAATTGACCGCAGAAGCAAATTTTAGGCCATGCCCCCGACCACACCTATTTCTATTTTCACAACTAGTCACACCCATGTCCACTCCCAGTCGCACCCATTTAGCACTGATGATCACTCTGACTGCTATTAGGGGCATAGTGGCTGGCATTATGGGCAGAGTGGCTGGTACTGTGGGCACACTAACTGGTACTAAGGAAAAGAAGGAAAGAAAATAGAGAAAGAAAGAAAGGAGAGCGAGAAAGAAAGAACAGAGAGAGAGAAAGAAAAAGAGGGAAAGACAGAACAGAGAATGAGAAAGAAACAGAGAGAAAGAAAGAACAGAGAAATAAAGAAACAGAGAGAGAGAAAGAAGGAAAGAAAGAAAGAAATAAAGAAAGATTTTATAAAGATACTATAGCAGCCCGACTCTCACTGAAGTGCCCACCTGAGCCTCCCGATGCAGGAGATATCATGATCCGCTTACATGGCCGGCATCCCTGATTCCAAGGCGATCCTGCTGTCCGCACTGTCAGAGGAGGACACGGTGATGGATCTGAAGCATTCCTGGCTCCGTCACAATCTCTTCATGAAATTACCTCTTTTCCGATCAGCTTGCAGCACATCACTTCCGGTGGAACGTCATGTGCGAGTTTTAAAGTGCTCCTTGGGACTCCGCCGTGTACTCCTGTGTCCGTGGGAAAGACCCACTTTGTATGCCTCGTACACACTTGGCTCCGCTCCGTACATCTACTACACATATGGCTCCACTCCGCACACACGGCTCTGCATAACCCATACACACGCGGCTTCGCTCCGTACACCTCGCACACGCGCAGTTTTGCTCCATATCATTGTAGGCTGCGGTGTGTCTATCTGGGACGGCGAGAATGTTGTTGGTGGATGCGGGGGGGCGTGGCGGCTCAGTGCAATGCGGGAAAAATACCGTCCTGGGCGGGAAGCGGGAGGGGGGTGTCAAAAACGGGACTGTCCCGCGGGAAACGGGACTGTCCCGCGGGAATCGGGACGCTTGGGAGCTATGTTGTGTAGGTGAGGTAATACAAATCCACCTATAACATGGACCATATTTGGCCATGCGGCCATGCGATCCTTTCATAACTGCAGCCTTCCAGGACCTTGCTGATGGCCCAATCAAAGCTGCTTGAAGACCTGGGCATGTGACCTCTGACCATCTCTCAGGCATGCTCAGATGGAGAAAAGCAGTACTTAGTCCCAGAGGCATCTGATTGCCGCTGACTTATGCTGGATGATATAGCTGAACCTGGGGCGGCAGCAGCAACCAAACACATAGCATCAGCCTGAGCAAGACGCTGGGACTGACGTCTCTGCTGAGCAGGAACCTCTGTGGCTGAAGAAGAATGGGAGACCGCAGAGGACATGGCTTGAGATTCCCCCGGTGCAGTGACGGAAACTCGACGCCTAATATTACCCCTGTTATGAATGGGTCACCGAGGAGAAAAAGATTAAACAAGCTAAGTCACAAAAAAAACCAGAGAGGTTGGTAACTATGCAGATTGCAGATCCCTGATCTTAACCACACAACTAGCAGCAGCCATGAAGCGTGCCTACGATGATCCTAGATGCTTCGTCACAGCCGGAGGACTAAATAAGTCTAAAGCAAGAAAAGAGGAAAACTAACTGCCCCAGAGCAGACCCCAAAGGAAAGACAGCCCCCACACATGTATTGACGGTGAGACAAGATGAAAGCACAAACACAGGCAGGAAAATAGGCTGAGCAAATGATGGGGTCCAAACTAACTAGACAGAATAGGAAAGGAAAGACACTGTCTGCAATCTGTCAAAAACCCTACAAAAATAATGTCCAACACTTCTGATAGCAAAATTAACCCTGAAGGCACTAGATTTCTCAATTATATGAGCACTCTGAAATATTCTGAGACAGAGCAAAAAGAGGCCAATCTAATAAAGAAAAAAAACAAATTGGCAAATACAGATAAATAAGAGTGGAAATTCAGCACAGCCCCAGCCGGGGCTGGCTGACCACACAAAAAACTGAATAAACCAACAAAATCAAGTGTGAACATTAGCAGAAAAACTTAGCTTGAAATGACTGGAACAGAGCTGAGGACCAAGACCTGACAAGCAGAAGGAATCACCAGCACCAGAATAGGGCGTCGGCTGTCTTAAATCCAGTCTGAGATTCCTGAAGTCCAATCGTCATCCTCATTATCAGGTGGCAGATCTCTACTGATTAATCAGCCTCACTACCTCCAGTTACCACCAGAGAAAGCATGGAAGGAGAACTCACAACTGGTGGACCGGAAAATGAACTCACAACAGTACCCCCCCTTGAGAAGGCATCACCGAACCCTCATCCACGCCACCAGCCCGATCAGGATGGGCCTGGTGAAAAGCACGAACCAATCTATTGGAATGATTACCAGAGGCAGAGACCCAAGAATTATCCTCCTGGCCATAACCCTTCCATTTGACAATATACTGGAGTCTCCGTCTAACCAAACGAGAATCCAATATTTTCTCTACCTCATATTCCACATGGCCTTCAACCAACACAGGGTCAGGAGGTGCCACCACAGGAACCACTGGCTCAACAAACCTCTTCAACAGAGACTTGTGAAATACGTTATGGATCTTGAACGTAACTGGGAGAAGGAATCAAAAAGAAACAGGATTAAGAATCTCCAAAATCTTATAAGGTCCAATAAATCTTGGCTTAAATTTTGGAGATGCAACCTTTATAGAAATATTCTTAGATGACAAGCAAACCATATCACCCACTTTAAACCGGGGACCAATGGTCCTATGCCGGTTGGAAAATCGCTGGGCCTTTTCCTGAGAGAGTGACAACTTATCCACCACTTGGTCCCATATCTGCTGCATTCTCTCAACCACAGTGTCCACACCTGGGCAGGACGAAGATTCCACTTGCCCTGAAGAGAATCGAGGATGAAACCCAAAATTACAGAAAAAGGGTGACATCAAAGTGGCAGAACTAGCTCTATTGTTCAGTGCAAATTCAGCCAAGGGCAAAAATGAGACCCAATCAATGTGATCAGCAGATATAAAACATCTTAAATAAGACTCCAAGGTCTGGTTTGTTCTCTCAGTCTGTCCATTGGTCTGGGGATGAAACGCAGAGGAGAAAGATAACTGAATTCCGAGATTGGAACAAAAGGCTTTCCAGAATCTGGAAACAAACTGGACTCCTCTGTCGGACACAATGTTCTCAGGAATCCCATGTAACCGAACCACCTGTTGTAAAAACAAGGGCACCAACTCAGAGGAAGATGGCAACTTTGGGAGTGGTACAAGATGGACCATCTTCGAAAATCTATGACAAATCACCCAGATAACAGTCATTCTCTGAGAGACAGGAAGATCAGAAATAAAATCCATTGAGATATGGGTCCATGGCCTCTTGGGCACCGGCAGGGGCATCAGCAACCCACTAGAACGAGAACAGGGTTTAGACCGAGAACAAGTCCCACAGGACTGTTCAAAATTCCTGACGTCATGAGATAAGGCAGGCCACCAAAAAGACCAACTCACGAAATCTCAGGTACCAAAAACATCTGAATGACCAGCCAATGCGGAGCAATGAATTTCAGACATCACTCTCTTTTTCCACGGGTCAGGAACATACAATTTTCCCATAGGCCAATGCTCAGGTTTATCCTCTTGAAATTCCTCCAGGGCGCGTCTCAAATCGGGAAAAGTGGCAGAAAGAACTACCCCCTCACCTAGGATGGTAGTAGACTCGGTCACATTAAGAGAATCGGCAAAGAAACTCCTAGAAAGGGCATCTGCCTTAACATTCTTAGTGCCCGGAAGAAAAGAGACCATGAAATTAAAACGCGTGAAAAACAAGGCCCATCTAGCCTGTCTAGGATTCAAGCGTTTGGCCGACTCCAGATAAATCAAATTCTTGTGATCGGTGAGGACCACAACTTGATGTCTAGCTCCCTCCAACCAATGTCTCCACTCCTCAAATGCCCATTTCATGGCCATCAATTCCCGATTCCCCACGTCATAGTTGCGTTCAGATGGGGAGAACTTTCGAGAAAAGAAGGCACAGGGATTCATCTTAGAAGTCACAGAGTCTTTTTGGGACAAAACAGCTCCTGCACCAATCTCAGAAGTATCTACCTCCACCTGAAATGGAAGTGAGACATCAGGTTGCCGTAAAATTGGAGCTGAAGTAAATCTCCGCTTAAGCTCCTGAAATGCTGAGACAGCCTCAGGAGACCAATTCAGCACATCAGCGCCCTTCTTGGTCAGATCAGTCAGTGGTTTGACAATACCAGAAAAATTACCTATAAATTTACGATAGAAATTGGCAAAACCCAAAAACTTCTGGAGGGCCTTCAAAGAAGTAGTCTGAACCCAATCATAAATGGCCTTTACCTTGGCCGGGTCCATTCCAATAGTCGATGGAGACAAGATAAATCGCAAAAATGAAATCCTCTGTACACCAAAAAGGCATTTCGATCCCTTAACAAACAGAGAATTCTCCCTCAAAATCTGGAACACAGTCCGGACGTATTTCACATGAGAATTCCAATCGCTAGAAAAGATCAAAATATCATCCACATAGATGATCAAAAACTTATCCACAAAGTCACGGAAAATATCATTCATAAAGGACTGGAAGACAGAAGGGGCATTAGTGAGCCCAAAAGGCATCACCAGGTACTCAAAATGTCCCTCCGGAGTATTAAACGCCGTCTTCCATTCATCCCCGTGCTTGATGCGAATAAGCTTAGTAAACCTGCAGGCACTCTTAACTCTGGAGAATAAATCAGACATCAGAGGTAACGGGTACTGATATTTAACTGTCATCTTGTTAAGGGAACGATAATCAATACACGGTCTTAATGAACCATCTTTCTTGGCCACAAAAAAAACTCCAGCACTTAAAGGTGACGAGGATGGTCTAATATGACCCTTCGCCAATGACTCCTTAATATAGGATCGCAAAGCATCATGCTCGGGTACAGATAAGTTGAAAAGCCGACCCTTGGGAAATTTACACCCAGGCATCAACTCAATAGCACAGTCATAACTCCTATGAGGAGGCAAAGATGCAGACTTACTCTCACTAAATACATCAGAAAAATCGGCAAGATAATCAGGAATATCATGAGACTGAGGAGAGGTGGAGAAAACAGGAGCGTCCCTAAGAACACACTGACAACCCCAACTCACCACAGACACAGACTTCCAATCCAAAACTGGATTATGAGTTTGCAACCAGGGAAAACCCAGAACAATAGTATCGTGCAAATTATGCAGCACCAAAAATGTACAATTTTCTTGGTGGTCTGGGGCAACTCGCATTATCACCTGGGTCCAAAACTGAGGTTTATTCTCCACCAAAGGAGTAGCATCAATACCCCTCAAAGGAATAGGCGTCCGCAGGGGCGTCATGGAAAAACCACAACGTTTAGCAAAGTCCAAATTCATCAGATTCAACGCTGCTCCTGAATCCACGAAAGCCTTAGTAGAAAACGTGGATAAGGAGCAGATCAAAGTAATTGCCAAAAGGAACTTAGGTTGTACACTGCCCACAGCAAATGTGTGTGCAAAACGTTTCTCTCGTTTAGGGCAGACAGAAATAGTATGAGAGGCGTCTCCACAGAAAAAACACAGCTTATTACGCCTTCTAAACTCCTGACGTTGCGCCCTAGACAAAACCCTATCACATTGCTTAGGGTCAGACATTTGTTCAAAAGGTGGCAGCGCCTCCCGTGTAGTTTTACGTTCACGTAAACGTCGATCAACTTGAATGGCTAATGACATAGAATCATCCAGACCAGAGGGAACAGGAA
The DNA here is from genome assembly GCF_039654945.1 of Dendrobates tinctorius. Lineage (NCBI taxonomy): Eukaryota > Metazoa > Chordata > Amphibia > Anura > Dendrobatidae > Dendrobates > Dendrobates tinctorius. The sequence goes on from NW_027361677.1 coordinate 20,443,330, forward strand.
ATCCCACCATAACATCTTTTACGGTGTCTGATAAACCCTTCCGAAAGAGAGCTGCTAATGCACTATCATTCCATGTAGTAAGGACCGCCCACTTTTGGAATTTTTGACAGTATAACTCTGCAGAATCCTGACCCTGGTTTAATGCCAACAGGGTTCTCTCAGGTTGATCAACAGCATTAGGTTCATCATAAAACAACCCCAAGGCTTGAAAAAATGCATCCACACGATCAGACAATTGCTTAGTCTCCATTAGGAAAAAAAAAAAAAATCCTCCTACAGCCCCAGAAAAAAAAAGAGGAAAAAATAAATAAAATAAAAAAAAAATACTGACACTTTTTTTTCTTTTTTCTTTTTAACAACTTTTTCCTGCTTTTGAGTACCCTAGAATCTGCGGTATGGCTGGTGATTTTGTTATGAATGGGTCACCGAGGAGAAAAAGATTAAATAAGCTAAGTCACAGAAAACCAGAGAGGTTGGTAACTATGCAGATTGCAGATCCCTGATCTTAACCACACAACTAGCAGCAGCCGTGGAGCGTGCCTACGATGATCCTAGACGCTTTGTCACAGCCGGAGGACTAAATAAGTCTAAAGCAAGAAAAGGGGAAAACTAACTGCCCCAGAGCAGACCCCAAAGGAAAGACAACCCCCACACATGTATTGACGGTGAAACAAGATGAAAGCACAAACACAGGTAGGAAAATAGGCTGAGCAAACGATGGGGCCCAAACTAACAGAATAGGAAAGGAAAGACACTGTCTGCAATCTGCCAAAAACCCTACAAAAAAAATAATGTCCAGCACTTCTGATAGCAAAATTAACCCTGAAGGCACTAGACTTCTCCACTATATTAGCACTCTGAAATATTCTGAGACAGAGCAAAAAGAGGCCAATCTAATGACAAAAAAAAACAAATTGGCAAATACAGATAAATAAGAGTGTAAATTCAGCACAGCCCCAGCCGGGGCTGGCTGACCACACTAAAAACTGAATAGACCAACAAAATCAAGTGTGAACATTAGCAGAAAAACTTAGCTTGAAATGACTGGAACAGAGCTGAGGACCAAGACCTGACAAGCAGAAGGAATCACCAGCACCAGAATAGGGCGTCGGCTGTCTTAAATCCAGTCTGAGATTCCTGAGGTCCAATTGTCAACCTCATTATCAGGTGGCAGATCTCTACTGATTAAATCAGCCTCACTACCTCCAGTTTCCACCAGAGAAAGCCTGGAAGCAGAACTCACAACTGGTGGACCAGAAAATGAACTCACAACAACCCCCCTCCTAGGGCCCCCACCTACTTGAGCCTCGCTACACTCAAAAGCTGCAGCGAGCTGAGGAGCACGAATGTGCTCAATAGGTTCCCAGGTCCTGTCCTCTGGGCCATGACCCTTCCAATCCACCAGATATTAATTTTTGCCACGTACCACCTCACATCCCACAGTAGCATTCACCTCATAATCATCCGTGGACGAACCCGTTGTCCCGGCAGATGACTCGGAAAACCAGAACATGTGAACGGGTTTTAGGAGGGACACATAAAAGGTGTCGGTGATACCTAGGCATGAGTGAAGGGCCAGACAATAAACCATGTAATTGACCTGTTCCAGGATCTTGGAGGGACCTATGTAGCGAGGTGCAAATTTAGTGGACTCAACTCGCAGCCTGATGTTACGGGCGGAGAGCCACACTAAGTTGCCAGGAGCAAAGGTCGGAGCGGGACACCGGTGTGCCTCAGTGGAGACCCTCATTCTCTCCTTGGAGGCCCAGATGGCATCCAGTGTGTGGTCATATGCCTCCACCACCCAGTCTGCCCCTCTAGAGTCGGTGGAAGACACTGGCATTGGCACAGGGAAATGTGGATGCTGGCCGTAGTTAAGGAAGAATAGGGTCTGTCCAGTAGTCAGCTATGGCATTGTTCAGCGCAAATTCCACCCATGGAAGCAAGGAGGCCCAGTCATCCTGCCTGGCCAAAACAAAATGTCGCAGGTATGTGACCAGGGTCTGGTTAGCCCTCTCTACCAACCCATTTGTCTCAGGATGATAGGCTGGAGAGATTCAGCTCAATGCTGAGTAGGCGACAAAGCTCTCTCCAGATCCGAGATGCGAACTGAGGACCCTGGTCGCTGACAATTTTGTCACGCATACCGTGTAGGCGAAAAACGTGCTTAGTGAACAACGCCACAAAGGCCCGTGCAGAAGGTACCTACAGAAGGGGCACCAGGTGCACCATTTTAGAAAAATGGTCGGTGACTACCCAGATGACTGTGCAACTACGGGACTTGGGTAAACCCACCACAAAGTCCTTCCCGACCATTTCCCAGGGCCTGTCTGCCATCGGCAGGGGGTAAAGTAGCCCAGCAGGCCGTTGTCGAGAAGACCTATTCTTGGCGCAGGAGACACATGCCCGGATATAGTCATCGACGTCACGGGTCATATGCGGCCACCAGTACGTCCTCGCCAGAAGCTCAGATGTCCTCTTGGTCCCAAAATGTCCACCCACCCAGGACGAGTGAGCCCAAGAGAGAACCTCCGGTTGCAAATTAGGTGGCACAAAAGTCTTGCCCGGGGGCACAGACTCAAGCGAAACTTGGTCCACCGGTCCTCAGGCTCTCAGAAGTGACAATTAACCAAGGCTCCTCTTCCTCTGATGACACTACGGAGCGGGAGAGATCGACGGAACGAATGTTCTTCTCCCCGGAGAGAAAATGGAGGGTGAAATGGAACCGGGAGAAGAACGGGGACCATCTAGCCTGGCGAGAATTTAGCCGCTCGACGGTCTGTAGGTACACCAAATTCTTGTGGTCAGTGTGAACTTGGAAGGGAAACGAGCCACCTCCAGGAGGTGTCTCCACTCTGAGAAGGCCAGCTTCATAGCTAGCAACTCCCTGTCCCCGATGGAATAATTTCTCTCCGTCGATGTGAAGGTCTTTGAGAAAAAGAAGCAAGGATGCTTCCGACCTTGAGCATCCTTTTGGAAGAGGACTGCTCCTGCACCGATGGATGAGGCATCCACCTCCATTATAAATGGTTTATCTACATAGGGGCGACGTAAAATGGGAGCGCTAGCGAAGTTTGACTTAATAGATAGGGAGACCTTGGAGACCTCCTCCAACCACAATTTGGGATTTGCTCCCTTCTTGGTGAGGGCTACCAAGGGAGCTACCAAAGTTGAGAAGTGGGGAATGAACTGGCAACAATAGTTAATGAACCCCATAAAGCGCTGCACCGCTTTGAGAGAATGGGATTCCTGCCAGTCCATCACAGCCTGTAGCTTGGCAAGATCCATAGCTAATCCCTGGGCGGAGATGATATAGCCCAGGAAAGGCAAGGACTCCTGCTCAAACACACACTTCTCCAACTTGGCATAGAGGGAGTTTGCCCTTAGGAAGTTGAAGACTTTGCAAACATCTCTCCGGTGGGAGTTTATATCTGGAGAGTAGATGAGAATATCATCCAGATAGACTACGACCGAGGTGGTAAGCATGTCCCAGAAAATATTGTTTTCAAAGTCCTTGAAAATGGCAGGAGCATTACAGAGCCCGAAGGGCATCACCAGACACTCGTAGTGGCCATCCCTGGTATTAAATCCCTTCTTCAATTCGTACCCTCTCACGGATGCGAATCAGGTTGTAAGCACCCCGCAGATCACGTTTAGTAAAAACCCTTGCTCTCCGTAACCTATCAAATAGCTCAGATATCAGGGGCAGCGGGTACTTTTTCTTAACGGTGATGGTGTTAAGACCCCTGTAATCTATGCATGGACGTGGTTCGGAAAAATAGAAGTGGATCCAGCTCACTCACAGGGCTTATTTAAAAATAACCAGTGATCAAGAGCTGTGTTGCTCGAAAAACGTATGGTCTCATTACACACCACCCCCTGTCATTGCTGTGCCATCTGAGATGTCTGTTTTGTCATTTTGAATTTTTTAAGGATCATCCAATAAAAATTTTCTAATTTTTAAATAAGCCCTGTGAGTGAGCTGGATCCACTTCTATTTTTCCTATTGCCTTGGACGCTGTGCAGCAGTGAGGAAGCCGTGCTCCTTCTTGTGCTGGGAATTACATCTCAGGGGTGAGCTGAATGTTCTCTTTTGTTCTTGCTTATGGACGTACTTCTCCATTCTTCTTCTGCACGAACAAGAACCCGGCCCCTGCAGGTGACACTGACTTCCTAATGAATCTTCTTACCAGATTCTCCTGGATGTACTGTGTCATTGCCTCCGTCTCTGGGAGAGATAGTGGATAGACTCAACCCCGGGGAGGCTCTGCACAAGGCAAGAGACATGGATAGAGTAAATGGGATGGTCTGATGCATTATCTGTGAGTGCAGTGTCGACCCATTTACCACTCGTATGGCCACTGGTTAGGCGAGCATCACCAGAAGAATTGCGTGCCGTTGGGCGAAGGCAGAAGACATAAAGTTGCCCTCCGCCCCGGAATCCATGAAAAGCTATACCGTATGAGTGGATGGGCCACTGGTAATTTTCCCCTTGAAGGACAGTTTGGAGGAAAACGCTGCTGTGTCTAGTGAACCACCTCCTACGTCACTAAACGGGGACGTTCTCCCAACCACTGAGGACATCTGGAGGCAAGATGTGCTGACTGCCGGCAGACATGACAGACCTTGAGTGCACGGGCAGTCCGGGACCTAGATCCCGCTCGTGACACCTCCATGGCCTCATGTGGCTCGGATGCCTGGACTGGAGATTCCAGAGGTTTGGCGAAGGTGGGAGCCAGCCGAAACCTCTGTCTATACTAGGTTCGCTCCAACCTTCGCTAATTAAAACGAAGGTCGATGCGAGTTGACACTGCTATTAGCTCCTCCAATGTGTCGGGAATCTCCCTAGTGGCCAAAGCGTCCTTCACATGGTCAGCCAGTCCCCTCCAAAATACAGGAATAAGGACTTTGTCCGGCCACTCCAACTCAGATGCTAAAGTCTGGAAGTGGACGGCAAAATAGCTGACCATGGATGAGCCCTTTGTCAGTGCCAGCAGTTGGAGCGCCGTATCATGGGAGACTCGAGGCCCCAAAAAAACTTTTTCAGAGTGCTCAGGAACCGTGGAGCAATCTGTGTCAGGAACACTGTGCTGCACTTGCTCACTGAGCCAGTGTGCGTGTCCTGAGTAAGACAAACAGTGCTCAAAGATGCCTGTGAAGTGCGGTAGCAGCGGTAAAAATGCGTGTTCAGACAAACAGGATCTGAAGCATGTGACTGCCAAGGGGCGGAGCCAGACACAGGTCTTCCAGAGGAAGCAGGAGTAGACAGAGATTGCTTCAGGCCAGATAGGACCTGAAGCACCTGACTGCTGGGGGTGTGGCCTAAGCTAAGGAGAGCTAGGAGCTGAAGGAAAACTCCTAGAAGGACAACTAGGGGGCAAAGTTACCAAGGGGTATAGACAGGGACATAAACCATATCAGGCAGGGGTCAAAGCACGAGATAGCACAACAGTACCAAATGATTAGACAGAACGGATAGTCAGGACATAGCAAGAGATCAGTATACCAGAACGGGCAAATACACAGTACCAAGACAGTAGACTAACTCACAATGAAGAGACGGACCGGGTTAAAACCAAACAAGAAACAAAATGTCAGACACAAGGCACAGGCACGCAAGGGGTCAACTAACTCAGCCAAAGGAAAGAGTATAACTGACACCGGATCTAGGTCAATTGGCAACTAAATAGCTGCCCTCTGCCAGAGAGAGGCAGAAACAATTAACCCCTGTCTGACCAGGACGGGACAAAGATAAAACCCCGTTCTGGATCATGACAGTACCCCCCTCTCAACGGGAGGGGGCCACTGGACCCCAGGTTTCTCAGGATACCTTTCATGAAAGGCACGGACCATCTGATCCACATGAACCGATCGGGCAGGATCCCATGACCGGTCCTCCGGACCGTAGTCTTTCCAATGTACAAGATACTGAAGAGTGCGACGGACCAACCTAGAGTCAACAATTCGTTCCACCTCGTACTCAGACTGCCTATCTACCAAAACTGGGAGCGGGGAAGACAATGATCCCTCCCCACAGGACCCCACAGGTTTCAAAAGGGACTTATGGAAAACGCTGGGGATCCATAGAGAAGGCGGGAGACACAACCGAAAAGCCACCAAGTTAACGGCTTCTGTAATTTCATAAGGACCAATAAATTTAGGTCCAAGTTTCGCAGAGGGGACCTTGAGCCTTATGTTCTTAGTAGACAACCATACCTTATCCCCAACCTGGAACACAGGTCCCACGGAACGTTTTTTGTCTGCAAAAACCTTATATTTAGTCTGAGCCTTCGTAATGTTCCTTTGGACCTCCCGCCATAACTTCCCCAACCGATGGATTTTCTCATCCGCCCCAGGACACCCAAAGTCGAGACAGGAGAACTCTCCAAAATGTGGATGAAACCCATAGTTGCAGAAAAAGGGGGATATGCCCGTAGACTGGTTAATGCGGTTGTTAACCGCGAACTCGGCCAAAGGTAACGCAGTACTCCAATCATTCTGTCAGGCTGAGATCAGGCAATGCAGAATTTGCTTCAGAGACTGATTGGTCTGCGCAGTCTGACCATTAGTCTCCGGATGATAAGCGGATGAAAAAGACAGACCAATACCAAACCTCTTACAAAACGCCCTCCAAAATCTGGAAACAAATTGTACCCCCCTATCAGACACCACATTCAGGGGAACCCCATGAAACCGCACCACATGCTCAGCAAACAATCTGGACAACGTTTCCGCATTACATAAAGCCGCCAAGGGTACAAAATGTGCCTGCCTACTAAACCTGTCCACCACGACCCAAATTACAATATTACCCTTGGAAAGAGGAAGATTGGTGATAAAATCCATGGACAAATGGGTCCAGGGTCTATCAGGAATTGGCAGTGGCACCAATTCCCTCGCCGGCCAGTTATGGGGGTTTTTCACGCGAGCACATACCCCACAAGCAGACACAAATTCCCTGACATCAGAGGCTAAAGAAGACCACCAGAATATCCTAGCGATGGCCCTCTGGGTAGCCTAGATCACTGGATGTCCACCTAGAACTGAGTCGTGGAACTCCCAAAGAACCCTGAGACGAAATTGAACTGGTACAAAAAGTTTATCCACCAACTTAGCCAGAGGGGCAAGAGACTGAGCTTCCTTAATCTCCCACTCCAACACAGTAGACACACCCGCCACCATCACCCCAGGCTGAAGAATGGAGGATGGAGGTTCAGGGGGAGACACCGGATCCAGATTGCGTGACAAGGCATCAGCCATGACATTTTTGGATCCTGGCCGAAAAGTGATGGAGAACTGGAATCGGGAAAAAAAAGCAACCATTTCGCCTGTCTAGGAGTCAACCTTTTAGCAGACTCAAACTAGGTTATTGTGGTCGGTAACCACGGTAATAGGATAGACAGCCCCCTCCAATAAATGCCTCCATTCTTCAAAGTCCAACTTCACGCCCAGAAGTTCTCGATTCCCAACATCATAGTTTCTGTCCTCAGGAGAGAACGTCTAAGTGAAAAAGGCACAGGGTCTCAAATTAGTCAAAGTGGCAGGTCCCAAGGACAACACCGCCCCCACCCCCACCTCTGAGGCTTCCACTTCAACAATAATTGGTTCAGACAGGTCCGGTTGAATAAGAACCGGAGCAGACATGAAACATTTTTTTAAAAACTGAAATGCTGCCACCGCTGTGGCTGACCAATTCTTGATATCAGCCCCCTTTTGAGTCAGATCTGCCAAAGGTTTAACTACATGTGAGAACCCCCTCATAAACTTGCGATAATAATTTGAGAATCCTAAGAAATGCTGCAGAGCCTTCAAATCATGAGGTTGAAACAAATCGACAATGGCCTGCACCTTATTAGGATCCATGCGATAACCCTCAGCAGACACAATTGTTATGGTTGTGGTATGGAGAGGAGAGAGGTACAACCCGGAGTGGACCCTCTGGGTCATGGCTCCAGAGCCCCTGCGAATGAGCTGGCCAGGAGGAGCCACCCCCTATACAGGGAGTGTTAGGGGCAGGCCCACAAGGGATGAAACAGTGACAGCCGGAGCCAAAGGGACGACTGGGTAGGAACTAGGGAATCAGAAGTAGAGAATCCGAGAGGCTACAACGGAGGAGCTAACAGTGGCTGCAGATCCAGAGGCAGGGAGTAGCCGGTTCAGACGGGGGACGGAGGCTGCAAGAGAGGGAGGTATAAGGTAACAAAAGACACAGAGCTCAGGGGAAACAATGCAAAGCACACATAGGCTAGGGAAGCCCAAAGAACCTAACGGAGATAGGAGCAGGGGAAGCGAGACACAAGAGCCAGGGAGACAGGGGCACAGGAGGAGCACTAGAGAAGGACACAGTAGTTGCTAGACACAGGACTGACAGGGTACACACAGAAGAAATAAAGGACCTGAAGAATGGGCGAACGCTGGGCGAACGCTGGCCGAACGGACAGAAACACCGCAGGGTCAACAGGCGTCTTACCTGGGAAGACGCCGGGAAGATATGGCCGGTGGGCGCCGCCATGTTGGGGGCGGAGCCAGCGCGTCAGAGGTCCCATCAGTCTGAGCACCGGGTGAAACGTCGGGCGCATGCGCGTGGGACCGACGTCTAGGAGGCCGGATATCGGAGCGGGGGCTCGCCGTGGAGTTGAAGCGCGGCGAGAGGTGCTCCCGGGCCTGCGTAGGAAGGTGACGGCGCCGGTAGGGGACGTGACAACAATGAACCCCAGAAAAGACAGTTCCTGAACAAAGAATGGACATTTCTCTAGCTTAGCAAAGAGACAGTTCTCCCGGAGCCTTGGGAGAACTTCCCGAAGATTACCAATGTGAGCCTGTTTATCAGGCGAGTAGGTAAGTATGTCATCCAAATACACAACCATAAAACGCCCAATAAAGTCAGAGCACACATGAGTGATGAAATTTTGGAAGACTGCTGGTGCATTGGTCAGACCGAAAGGCAAGTTCTCAAACAACCCTTCAGTAGTGAGAATAGCAGCTTTCCACTCATCCCCCTCCCAGACCCGGATAAAGTTATATGGCCCCAGCAGATCCAATTTCGAAAACCACTTAGCCCCAGACAACTGGTTGTACAAATCAGGAATAAGTGGGAGGGGGTAAGTATTTCTCAGTTATCTTATTTAACTCTTGAAAATCGAGGCATGGGCTCAAACCACTGTCTTTTTTCTTTCCGAAAAAGAACCCCGCCACCATGGGAGAAACAGAAGGAAGAATGTGTCCTTTACGAAGACTCTCGGAAATGTATTCTTTCATACCAGCCCTCTCAGGACCCAAGAGGTTACACAAGCTAGCCTTGGGCAATTTAGCACCTGGAACCAGGTCAATGGTACAATCAAATGAGCGATGTGGTGGTAAAACTTCAGCCTCTTTTTCGGAGAAAACGTCCACATAGTCCTTTAGGTACTCCAGAATACCTTCCAGACCAACGGACGACACAGACACAGTAGCAAGACAACTTTCAGAACAATTAGATCCCCATTTAACAATATCCCAGGAACCCCAGTCAATAATTGGGTTATGTCGTTGCAACCAGGGAAACCCTAACACCAGGCCAGCAGGGAGGTTATCCAAAACAAAACATGACATACTCCTGATGAAGTGTCTAAACTCTGAGGGTAAATTCTTCAGAAACAAAACGGTGACCGTCCTTGGTGAGAGATGTAGAATCAATGGTCATTATTTTTATAGGAGTCTCCAACCTAACTGTCCCTAATCTACAGCTGACCACCAGCTTAGAATCAATCAGGTTCAATGATGACCCACAGTCCACAAAAGCCGAAGTAAGGGAAAAGCAGTTTTTAACACCAAGTTCAACCTTTAACAGTATCTTAGAAAATGAAGAAAGGGGTACCTGAGTGTCTGAGTGCCCTCCAAGATGATCACCCAGACTCAGCCGCTTGTTAGTCGGTGGGCAGGGGGAAAGTCCTTTTTCCATTGTCCTGGATCACCGCATTAAAAACACAGATTTCTGAAACGCTGCTGTCTCCTTTCTTTCTCTTTGAGGTTGATAGCTCCCATCTCCATGGACTCCAATGTAGGACTGGCTCCCTGTTATGAATGGGTCACCGAGGAGAAAAAAGCAAAACAAGCTAAGCCACAGAAAACCAGAGTGGTTGGTAACTATGCAGATTGCAGATCCCTGATCTTACCACACAACTAGCAGTAGCCGTGGAGCGTGCCTACGATGAACCTAGACGCCTCGTCACGGCCGGAGGACTACATAAGCCTAAAGCAAGAAAAGGGAAAACTAACTGCCCCAGAGCAGACCCCAAAGGAATAGATAGCCCCCACACATGTACTGACGGTGAAACAAGATGAAGACACAAACACAGGCAGGAAAATAGGCTGAGCAAATGATGGGGCCCAAACTAACTAGACAGGAAAGGAAAGGGAAGACATGATCTGCAACCTGCAAAAAACCCTACAAAAATAATGTCCAACACTTCTGATAGCAAAATTAACCCTGAAGTCACTAGACTTCTCCCACTATATCAGCACTCTGAAATATTCTGAGACAGAGCAAAAAGAGACCGAACTAGTAAGGGACAAAAAGCCAATTGCCAAAATGATAAATAAGAGTGGAAATTCAGCTCAGCCCCCAGCCAGGGCTGGCAGACCACACAAAAACTGAAAAGACCAACAAAATCAAGTGTGAACATTAGCAGAAAAACTTAGCTTTAGATGACTGGAACAGAGTTGAAAACCAAGAGCTGACAAGCCAGAAAGAATCACCAGCAACTTTATAGGGCGTCGGCAGTCTTAAATCCAATCTGAGAATCCTGAGATCCAATCGTCATCCTCATTCTCAGGTGGCAGATCTCCACCGATCAAACCAGCCGCACCACCTCCCGTCACCACCAGAGGGAGTACAGAAGGGGAATTCACAACTGGTGAACCCGAGAATGAACTCACAACAGTACCCCCCCCTTGAGGAGGGGTCACCGAACCCTCATCCACGCCACCAGGCCGATTAGGATGGGCCCGGTGAAAAGCATGAACCATTCTATTGGCAAGAATATCGGAGGCAGAGACCCAATAATTATCCTCATGGCCATAACCCTTCCATTTGACCAAATACTGGAGTCTCCGTCTAACCAAACGAGAATCCAATATTTTCTCTACCTCATATTCCACATTGCCTTCGACCAACACAGGGTCAGGAGGTGCTGCCACAGGAACCACTGGCTCCACAAACCTCTTCAACAGAGATTTGTGAAATACGTTATGGATCTTGAACGCAACTGGAAGAGCCAATCGAAACGAAACAGGATTAAGAATTTCCAAAATCTTATAAGGACCAATAAATCTTGGCTTAAATTTAGAACCTTCATAGGAATATTCTTAGACGACAACCAAACCATATCACCCACTTTAAACCGGGGACCAATGGTCCTATGCCGGTTGGAGAATCGCTAGGCCTTTTCCTGAGAGAGTGACAACTTATCCACCACTTGGTCCCATATCTGCTGCATTCTCTTAACCACAGTGTCCACACCAGGGCAGGACAAAGATTCCACTTGCCCTTTAGAGAATCGAGGATGAAACCCAAAATTACAGAAAAAGCGTGACATCATAGTGGCAGAACTAGCTCTATTGTTCAGTGCGAATTCGGCCAAGGGCAAAAATGAGACCCAATCATCCTGATCAGCAGATATAAAACATCTCAAATAAGACTCCAAGGTCTGGTTTGTTCTTTCAGTCTGTCCATTGGTCTGGGGATGAAACGCAGAGGAGAAGGATAACTGAATTCGCAGATTGGAACAAAAGGCTTTCCAGAATCTGGAAACAAACTGAACTCCTCTGTCGGACACAATGTTCTCAGGAATCCCATGTAACCGAACCACCTGTTGTAAAAACAAGGGCACCAACTCAGCAAAAGATGGCAACTTTGGGAGTGGTACAAGATGGACCATCTTCGAAAATCTATCACAAATCACCCATATAACAGTCATTCTCTGAGAGAAAGGAAGATCAGAAATAAAATCCATTGAGATATGGGTCCATGGCCTCTTGGGCAGCGGCAAGGGCATCAGCAACCCACTAGAACGAGAACAAGGTTTAGACCGAGAGCAAGTCCCACAGGACTGTACAAAATTCCTGACGTCATGAGATAAGGCAGGCCACCAAAACGACCGAATCACCAAATCTCTGGTACCAAAAATACCTGGATGACCAGCCAATGCGGAGCAATGAATTTCAGACATCACTCTCTTTCTCCACTGGTCAGGAACATACAATTTTCCCATAGGCCAACGCTCAGGTTTATCCTCCTGAAATTCCTCCAGGGCACGTCTCAAATCGGGCGAAATGGCAGAAAGAACTACCCCCTCACCTAGGATGGTTGTAGGCTCGGTCACACTAAGAGAATCGACAAAGAAACTCCTAGAAAGGGCGTCTGCCTTAACATTCTTAGTGCCCGGAAGAAAAGAGACAACACAAAATTAAAACGCATGAAAAAACAAGGCCCATCTAGCCTGTCTAGGATTCAAGTGCTTGGCCGGCTCCAGATAAATCAAATTCTTTTGATCGCTGAGGACCACAACTTGATGTCTAGCTCCCTCCAACCAATGAAGAAGTCACAGGGTCTTTTTGGGACAAAAAAGCTCCTGCACCAATCTCAAAAGCATCTACCTCCACCTGAAATGGAAGTGAGACATCAGGTTGCCGTAAAACTGAAGCTGAAGTAAATCTCTGCTTAAGCTCCTGAAATGCTGAGATAGCCTCAGGAGACCAATTCAGCACATCAGCGCCCTTCTTGGTCAGATCAGTCAGTAGTTTGACAATACCAGAAAAATTACCTATAAATTTACAATAGAAATTAGCAAAACCCAAAAACTTCTGGAGGGCCTTCAAAGAAGTAGGCTGAACCCAATCATAAATGGCCTGTACCTTGGCCGGGTCCATTTCAATAGTCGATGGAGATAAGATAAATCCCAAAAATGAAATCGTCTGTACACCAAAGAGGCATTTCGATTCCTTAACAAACAGGGAATTCTCTCTCAAAATCCGGAACACAGTCCGGACGTGTTCCACATGAGAATCCCAATCACTAGAAAAGATCAAAATATCATCCAGATAGATGATCAAAAACGCCGTCTTCCATTCATCCCCGTGCTTGATACGAATAAGATTATACGCCCCCCTGAGGTCAAGCTTAGTAAACCAGCTGGCACTCAACTCTGGAGAATAAATCAGACATCAGAGGTAATGGGTACTGATATTTAACAGTCATCTTGTTAAGGGAACGATAATCAATACACGGTCTTAATGAACCATCTTTCTTGGCCACAAAAAAAAAAACAGCACCTAAAGGTGACGAGGATGGTCTAATATGCCCCTTCTCCAATGACTCCTTAATATAGGATTGCATAGTATCATGTTCAGGTACTGATAAATTGAAAAGCCGACCCTTGGGAAATTTACACCCAGGCATCAACTCAATAGCATAGTTATAACTCCTATGAGGAGGCAAAGACGCAAACTTGCTCTCACTAAATACATCAGAAAAATTGGCTAGATAATCAGGAATATCATGAGACTGAGGAGAGGTGGAGAAAACAGGAGCGTCCCTAAGAACACACTGACAACCCCAACTCACCACAGACCCAGATTTCCAATCCAAAACTGGATTATGAGTTTGCAACCAAGGAAAACCCAGAACAATAGTATCATGCAAATTATGCAGCACCAAAAATTTACAATTTTCTTGGTGGTCTGGGGCATAGAATCATAGAATCATAGAAACGTAGAGTTGGAAGGGACCTCCTGGACCATCTGGTCCAACCCCCTGCTCAAAGCAGGATTCGCTAAATCATCCCAGTCAGATGTCTGTCCAGCCTCTGTTTGAAGACTTCCATTGAAGGAGAACTCACCACTTCTCGTGGCAGCCTGTTCCACTCATTGATCACTCTAACTGTCAAAATGTTTTTTCTAATATCTAATCTGTGTCTCCTCCCATTCAGTTTCATCCCATTGCTTCTAGTCTTTCCTTGTGCAAATGAGAATAAAGTCGATCCTTCTACAATGTGACAGCCCTTTAGATATTTGTAGACAGCTATTAAGTCTCCTCTCAGTCTTCTCTTTTGCAAACTAAACATTCCCAAATCCTGCAACCTTTCCTCATAAGACAGGGTTTGCTGTTGTGAGTTCATTTTCCCCTTCACTACTGAGGCCCGAGGAACTGGTGAAGAAAGGTAGTGAGCCTGATTATCAAACACCTGAGCCTGTTGATGATGACTGGCTGAGTGGAGTTACTGATTGGATATAAGGCTGCCGACGCCCTTCTGCCCTGCGGGTGACTTCTCTGTGGGATCCTTGGAGACCAGTCTGAATTCCTGCTCTTCTAAAGCTAAGTTTTCTGCTCGGCTTTTTGCATTTGTGCTTTGACTTTGTTTTGCTTTGTTTTTCTGGATTTCTGCCATTCCCTGCTGGGGTGAGCTGAATTCCTTTAGCTCTGTCTTCTGAAAATACCTGAGTGCTGATTTAGTTTTTGAAGCCTAGCTGCTTCAGGGTCTTTTTTCATATCAGCTTGTTGGCTTATGTCTTTGATAGGGTTTTGGCAGATTGCATACAGCAACCTTCCTTTCCTGTTCTGTTTAGTTAGCTTGGGCCCCATCGTTTGCTCAGCCTATCTTTCTATCTGTGTGAGTGTTTTTTCATCTTGCTTCACCGTCATTATATGTTGGGGGCTGCCTTTTACTTTGGGGTCTGCTCTGGGGCAGTTTAGATTTCCTTTTCTGTCTTTAGGCTATTTAGCTCTCCGGCTGTGATCGAGGGGTCTAGGGCACCGTAGGAACCCCCCACGGCTACTGCTAGTTGTGTTGATAGGTTCAGGGGTCTGCAATCTGATAGTTGCCAACTTCTCTGGTTTTCTGGACGTAGCTTCTATTTTTGTGTCTGCCTCCTACGGTGACTCAATCATAACAGTTTGCAGACCGGTCACCATTCTGGTCGCTCTTTTCTGAACTTGCTCCAGTTTGTTGATGTCTTTTTTAAAATGTGGTGCCCAAAACTGGACACAATATTCCAGATGAGGTCTGACCAAAGAGGAGTAGAGGGAAATAATGACTTCACGAGATCTAGACTGTATGCTTCTGTTAATACATCCTAGAATTGCATTTGCCTTTTTTGCTGCTGCATCACACTGTTGACTCATATTCAGTCTGTGATCTATTAGTATACCCAAGTCTTTTTCACATGTGCTGTCACTTAGCCCTATTCCTCCCATTCTGTATATGCTTTTTTCATTTTTATTGCCCAGATGTAGTACTTTGCATTTCTCCCTGTTAAAAACCATTCTGTTAGTTACTGCCCACTTCTCCAGTTTATTTAAATCTTTTTGAATCCTCTCTCTCTCTTCTCTAGTATTAGCTATCCCTTCTAGCTTTGTGTCATCAGCAAATTTAATCAGTTTACCCTCAATTCCTTCATCTAAATTGTTGATAAAGATGTTGAACGATACAGGGCCCAGGACAGAGCCCTGTGGTACCCCACTTGAGACATTCTTCCAACTGGATGTGCAGCCATTTACTACCACTCTTTGGGTCCGATCACTAAGCCAGTTATGAATCCACCTAACAGTTGCCTTGTCCATTCCATACTTAGTCATTTTTTCAATAAGGATTGTATGAGAGACTTTGTCAAATGCTTTGCTGAAGTCAAGATATACTATATCTACAGCATTTCCTTGATCCACCCAATCAGTGATACCGTCATAGAAGGAAATTAAGTTAGTCTGACATGACTTATTAGTTACAAACCCATGATTATGGAGAGGGGTTCAAAAATTTCTTCTGCTATCTCCTTCAGTACTCTGGGGTGTAATTCATCTGGACCTGGAGACTTGAATTCATTTAGGTTAGCTAAGTGTTTCCTCACTATCTTTCTGTTTATATATATCCTGTATTCTTCTATTCCTTTAATAGGACAGTGAATAACAATTGATGTTACATTTCCTTTCTGAGAGAAAACAGATGCAAAATAGGAATTTAAAAGTTCAGCCTTCTCAACATCCTGTCTTACCATTTCATCATTTTCATCCTGTAAAAATCCTATAGCATCTTTGACTTTTCTTTTACTTTTGACATATCCCCAAAATCCTTTATTATTGCTTTTGACATCTCTTGCAAGCCTCAATTCATTTTCAGCTTTAGCTAATCTGATTTGTGCCCTGCAGGTTCTGCAGACAGCATTATATTCTTCTTTAGATATGCCTCCCTCTTTCCATTTTATAAACATTTTTTTCTTCCTTTTTAGCATGTGCTTAAGTTCTGTGTTCATCCATCCTGGTTTCCTTAAATGCTTCCTATTCTTCCCTCTTTTCGGAATTGTTAACAACTGTGCTTTGAGAATTTCATTTTTCAAGATTTCCCATCCTTCCTGGACACTTTTGTGTTTAAGGATATCCAGCCATTGGATCCCTCCAATTCTCTTTCTGAATCCCTTAAAATCTACCTTTCTGAAATCTAACCTTGACGTCTGAGTCTTCACAGGTCTTCCGCCTCTAGTTATCCAAAATTCTAAAATAGCATGGTCGCTACCTCCTAGGGTCCCAGCCACTTTTACCTCCTCAACCATTTCCTCCCTGTTTATAAGGATTAGATCTAAGGTAGCAGTTCCCCTTGTTTTCTCCCTTACCTTTTGGAAGATAAAGTTGTCAGCAAGAGAGGATAAGAATTTCCTTGACCTGTTAGTTTTGCCTGAGAGAGATTCCCAACAAATGTCTGGATAGTTGAAATCTCCCATGACAACTATGTCATATTTTTTGGAGAACTTGGCCATTTGATGCATAAAGAGTTCATCCATATCTTCAGCTTGCACAGGCGGCCTATAGTGAATGCCTACAATGGTGTCCTTTCCATTGTTCTGTCCTTGTATTCTTACCCAAACAGTTTCCACAGAACTCCCAGTCTCTGAAGCTTCAATCTCTGTGCAGATATACACGTTTCTAACATACAATGCGACACCCCCTCCTCGTTTATCAAGTCTGTTTCTTGCAAATAAGTTGTATCCTTCTAGTCTTGTATTTCAATCATGTGTATTGTCCCACCAAGTTTCAGTGATTCCAATGACATCATATTTCTTTTCCTGTGTTAGTAGTTCCAATTCTCCTTGTTGGTTGCCCATGCTTTGTGCATTAGTATAGAAACATTTTAGTTTGTAATTGGTTTCTCTTTCTCTAATATTTTTATTAATTAGATTCTTTTGTCTTTGTTCTTCCTTTCCACTTCTAATAGCAGAGTTCTCAATAGCATTTGTCAGGTGTATGGCTTTTCCTGGTCTTTTGCTTCCCTTCCCATGTTGTTCTAGTTTAAAGCTCTCCTTACAAGTGTAGCAAGGCGACTTCCAAATACATGCTTTCCAGTCTTCGTAAGGTGCACCCCATCTCTAGCAAGTAGTCCATCGTATAAGTAGTTCACTCCGTGATCCAGAAATCCAAATCGTTGCTGACGGCACCATCGACGTAGCCAGTTGTTCACCTGCAGAATCTTATTCCACCTCCTTGTTCCATGGCCATCCACTGGGAGGATGGAAGAGAAGACCACCTGCGCTCCCAGTTCTTTCACTTTCTTGCCTAAGTCTTCAAAGTCTCTGCAGATGGTTTCCAGGTCGTTTCTTGTGGTGTCATTTGTCCCCACATGTAGTAGCAGGAATGGGTAGTCATCTGTACGTCTGAAGAGTCCTGATATCCTGTCAGACACATCTTTAATTTTTGCACCTGGAAGACAGCACATTTCTCTTGAAGTTATATCCGGTCTGCAGATAGCGGCCTCTGTTCCTCTCAACAGGGAATCCCCCATGACCACCACTCTCCGTTTCTTCTTCACAACATTTTTCTTTCTCCATCCAGGAGGACTCTGAAGGCGTACAAGGTTGCTGTCTGTTGGCAAAGTCTTATCCTGATGTATTTCTTCATCGTTTTCCTGCGTGAGAGCCTGGTACTGGTTTCTGAGCAGTATGGGTGCTGACTGCCTCCTGATCCTCCTGATTCTCTGGGTCACATGTCTCCATTCCTCTGTTTCTTCACGTGCACTTCGAATTTCTTCTCTTTCTGTAACATGAAGAGATAATTCTGCTCTGTCCAAGAACTCTTCACCTTCCTTAATGATCTTCAACGTAGCTAACCTCTCTTCGAGATTTTGCAACTTTTCCTCCAACAGGGACACAAGCTTGCATTTGTGGCATGTGAAGTTTGGCTTTTCCACTGGTAAATCTGTGAACATGTAGCAAGAAATGCAGCTCACCAAATGGCTCCTGGCCTCTTCCATATTGAGATTTCTTAAAAACAATGAAAGATGAGCCAAAAATTCTCCTCAAGACTCTTCCCCTGGGCAACTGGGCAACCCGCATCGTCCCGGCAACCCGGCAACTTCCTGTGCAACCCGCATCGTCACGGTCATGATTTGTAGTTTTGCCCTGTCCTGTATTTTGTATAATATGTCATTTAACTTTTCTCTGGTTGTATTTGCTGTAAATTAACCATGTCTCCTTCGCCCAATACTTTGCAATGTCTTGTGATGTACCTGGACCATAATCTAATTTAGGCTTGTGTCAACAGCTAGTGGAACTTTGGCTATTGTTTCCTAAGCAGAAGATAACCTACAATACACATCCTGTAGACTCAGTGGAGCCCTTACATTTCTAGAATCTTCTGATGGCCCAAACCATTGAATAGTAGGTGTGACCCCTACCCCCCTTCAGATGGGCTGATCCCAGGAGCCCTGACAATACATTCTTGTTTTAAGATCAGTTGTGATTTGAGTGCGGACGTGAAGGAGTCACAAACTGAGTTGAGGCCAGCTTGTGACGTCCGTGGGATTGTGTGGAATCCTGTGGACTATTGCAAGGATTATTGTTATCGCATCTGGCACAAGGACTATCATGAGGTGCCTGGATTTGTTTCCATAGTGTGGACTTCTCATGGACTCCAAGGACATTATGGATATTTGATGTTGTATGCTCCCTGCCTTAATAAATCTCGTTGGATCGTCCCTCGGCATGTTGTCCCTTCTTGCTCTGTCGTATACCCCGTCACAAACTGGTGGCAGCAGTGGGATCAGAGCAGAAGGAATGGAGGACAACGGCCCATCAACATCTGGAACCAGCACCGTAGAGTACAAGAACTGGACTGCGGTGAACCTACAAAGGCCCGTGAACTGGGAGTCAGCTACAAGGGACTCTCCAAGGAGCAGCTGATTGAGGCTTTGGAAGGAGTTCGCCTGCAAGATGACGCTGAGGAAGGATCCCCACAGCAAACGGAGGAAAGTCTGCAGCCAGAGGTAAATACCCAAAAAAGTCAGTGGGTTGTGTGGTACGAGGTGGAGTTGGCATTGCTGGGAGAAGAGGCTACCATAGAAGATAAGAGGGAAGTCAAGCGCGGAGCTAATGAGAGGGCATTGCTGGAGAGGCAGATGGCATTGCTGGGAGAAGATGCTACCATAGAAGATAAGAGGGAGGCAATTCATAGAGCTCAAGAGAGGGCATTGCTGGAGAGGCAGCTCGCTGTGGAAGCAGCTAGAAGCTCCAGACAGACTGTAGCCCCAGCACCCACCATGAGGGAACTCCCCAGAGTGTCCCGCAAAGACTTCAAGCCGTTTAATGAGGCTTCAGGTGACATTGAGGGCTTCTTCCAGGACTTTGAGCATCAGTGTCGATTAATGGAAGTCCCGGAAAGGGAGCGAGTCCGACATCTGGTGGGGCTCTTAGAGGGTGGAGCTGCCGCAGCCTATAGAGCTATGGACCCTCGGTGGAACTGTGAGTATGCAGAGATTAAACAGACTATTCTAGAATATTATACTGTGACCCCAGACACTTACAGGACCCAGTTCTGTACTTTAGCCTGTGATGAGGAAGTGTCCTTCAAGATGTATGCCCACAGACTCAAACAAATATGTCATCGCTGGCTGGAGGGAGAGGAGGCCTTAACTTGGGAGACCTTCCTCCAAGTCATCCTAAAAGAGCAGTTTTACTTCAAGTGCCCTGCTGAGATCCGGAATAGGTGCGTGAAAGGAGACCAGCCACTGTGGAGGAAGCTGCAGCTCTAGCTGATGAGGCTCTCACCATCAAGCCTCAGTGGAAAAAACTACTACTCAGTGAAAAAAAAACTACCATCCCCCCAACGCTGACGGCCCCTGGTCCTTCGGCCTCCAATATTCACCATCCCACTAGACCATCAACTCATGGTGACCTTCGTGTGACTGTGCCTCGCATTACTCCTGCTCCACGTTCGGGACTACGACGTGGAGGAAGAATCCCAGAGCGCAGATGTTATAGATGTGGGAAGCCTGGGCATCTGCAATTCCAATGTCCAGGTGTTCGGAGGCAGGACAGCTACAGACCACCTTTGCCTGTTCATTATCTACAGACACCCTCACCAGGAGAAGAGCTGGATTCAGTCCCTGATGACTTGCCAAGTGACTCTGATATCCTGGCTCCCCTAACCGGAGTCTATGGGGTGCGAGCCCCAGCCACCTGTTCTTCTGATCTTCAGCACAAACATCTACAGGAGGTCGTGCTGGATGGCCAAAAAGTTGTTGGCTTCCGTGACAATGGGGCTTTTCTCACCATAGCCGATCCCCGAGTAATTCAACCAGAAGCAATTCAAAAGGGACCAGGAATCGCCATTGAATTGACTGGAGGTACCCAGAGATATATTCCAAGAGCGAGTGTGACCCTGGATTAAGGCTTTGGGGCAAAACAATGCGTGGTGGTTGTGATGAGCGGCCTCCCTGCAGACGTTCTTCTAGGAAATGATGTGGGAAATCTTCATTGCCACTTTGTCGGTGCGGTAACCAGAAGTCAAGCCAAGAGAGCAGCTAATGTGGACGTGTACAACCCATCCACGGAAATGAGGCCACCAGAACTGCCGTCACAGCCGGTGAGTGGTTCTTCTTGTGGGGACAATGTGAGTGTTACTTGGGATAAAGTTCAGTTTAGACAAGAGGTAGATACTGACCCCACCCTAGCTAGTTTTAGAGCTCGAGCTGAGATAGGGCAGTTGGGGGAGAACGGGGAAAGAATTATCAGAGAAAATGGACTTCTGTATCGGGATACCAATGCTGACTCCCTAGATAAGCCCTGGACTTATAGCAAACAGCTGATTGTTCCTCAGAAATACAGAATTCCCCTATTACACCTTGCTCATGACATTCCTACTGCTGGCCATCAAGGTAAAACCCGCACTGAGAGACGATTGACTCAATCTTTCTATTGGCCTGGGATTTCCCAAGCCGTAGCGCATTTCTGCCGAACTTGCGACATATGTCAGCGTAGAGGGCGACCCGGAGATCACCCAAAGGCACCCCTGCAACAGCTCCCTAAAATAGAAGAACCCTTTCAAAGAGTAGCTGTCGATATCATTGGACCTCTGGCTAAACCAAGTAAATCTGGAAAGCAGTACATTCTCACTGTTGTGGACTATGCCACCCGATATCCAGAAGCTGTGGCCTTGTCAAGTATTTCTGCAGCCAAGGTGGCCGAGGCCCTGGTTACCATTTTCACCAGAGTAGGATTCCCCAGTGAGATCTTGTCAGACCAAGGCTCCCAGTTCATGTCAGAGCTGGTCCAGTGTCTGTGGCGCACCTGTGGAGTACGAGCGATCCAAACGACTCCGTATCATCCCCAAACAAATGGACTTTGTGAACGATTCAATGGCACTCTGAAGAATATGCTGAGGGCCTTCACTGACAGAGATTCAAACTGGGAGAAGTACCTACCCCATCTCTTGTTTGCCTATCGGGAAGTTCCCCAGGAGTCCACCGGGTTTTCCCCCTTTGAACTACTCTATGGAAGAAAGGTCCGAGGACCCTTAACCCTGCTAAAAGAATATTGGGAGGGACAAGTTGAAGATACAGGAGCCTCTGTTGTCCCTTATGTCCTAAAGCTGCGAGAAACCCTGGCTCAACTCGCTAGTTTAGCCCAGAGTCATGTGCGTATGGCTCAAACCAGACAGAAGACATGGTATGACCGTAAAGCACGCTATCGGGAGTTTGTAGAAGGACAACAGGTCTTAATGATTGTTCCCCATCGGCAGAATAAACTGCAGACAACATGGGAGGGTCCCTTCCGGGTTCTCAGAAAACTAAATGATACCAATTATCTTCTTGCTTTAGATGATCAGGGGCTAAGACAAAAGACTGTCCATGTGAATATGATTAAGGAGTACCATGACCGAAACCTTCCAATGATAGCAAGCTGTCGGCTAGCTTTAGAAGACGGTCAAGAGGATGAGGACTCCCTACCTGATCTCGTGGAAGCAGCGAGAGCCCCATCCACTGTGGAACAGGTTCCTCTGGGAGATCACCTGGATTCCTTGCAGAAAAACCAGATTCTGGGAGTGCTTCAACAGAGACGGGCTGCTTTCTCATCCCAACCAGGTTGAACCACCGTCACCCAACATCATGTGGACACTCAGGGTATCCGTCCCATACAACAGGTTCCTTACCGGGTACCTGAATCTGTTCGAAACACCATGCAGCATGAACTGGAGGAGATGTTACAGCTTGGGGTAATCCAGGCCTCCCATAGCCCTTGGGCCTCTCCTGTGGTGTTAGTACCCAAGAAGGATGGGAGTACTCGATTTTGTGTGGACTATCGACGACTAAACGACCATACCGTCAGCGATCCTTACCCAATGCCCCGTATTGACGAACTTCTAGACCGACTGGCTGGGTCCCGATATGTCACTACCTTGGATCTCAGTAAGGGATACTGGCAAATCCCTCTCACGGAGGAAGGGAGAGAACGGTCCGCTTTTATAACCCCCTTTGGTCTGTATGAATTTCTAAGCATGCCTTTTGGAATGAAGAATGCCCTGGCAACCTTCCAGGGAATGGTGGACCAGATCCTCCGGGGATGTGATGACTTTGCTTGTGCCTACTTGGATGATATCGCGATCTTCAGCCAGACGTGGGAGGAACATCTGAATCAAGTAGCCATTAATCTTGACCTGATTCTTTCAGCCGGCCTAACCATTTGACCCGATAAATGAAAATTGGGGATGGGTGAAGTCCAGTACCCAGGGCATAGAGTAGGAGGAGGGAAGCTCCGTCCTGAACCTGCCAAAATCCAGGCTATTAGAGACTGGCCTGTACCCCAAACTAAGAAACAAGTTATGGCTTTTTTGGGCACTGCCAGTTATTACCGAAAATTTGTTTCGCATTTCAGCACTGTGGCCAAGCCTCTTACCGACCTGACCAAGAAAACGATGCCCCGGCTGGTGATCTGGACTCCAGCCTGTGATGAGGCTTTTAACCGGCTGAAGGACGCCCTGGTCTGCGACCCTGTTCTGGCTGCTCCAGATTACAAGAGGAGATTCATTGTGCAGACGGACGCCTCTGCTTATGGACTGGGAGCTGTCCTCAGCCAGGTGAATGCAGCTGGGGACGAACACCCCATCGCCTACCTTAGCAGGAAACTGCTGGACCGAGAAGTGGCCAATGCAACTGTTGAAAAAGAATGTCTGGCTGTAGTGTGTGCCCTTAGGAAACTAAGGCCGTATCTGTATGGACGAGAATTCACTGTCATTACTGATCACAATCCCCTCACCTGGCTGAACTGAGTCTCTGGGGACAATGGACGTTTACTACGATGGAGCCTGGCTCTGCAGCCCTATAACTTTACCATACAGTATAGAAGAGGCAGCCAACACCAAAATGCAGATGGACTGTCCAGGCAGGAGGAGCCCTGAGTCTGGTCAGCCATGCCTGTGTGTACTTAACAAGCGATCTGTAGAGGTCCCTAGTACGTACACAAATTGGGAGGGGAAGGGATTGTCATGATTTGTAGTTTTGCCCTGTCCTGTATTTTGTATAATATGTCATTTAACTTTTCTCTGGTTGTATTTGCTGTAAATTAACCATGTCTCCTTCCCCCAATACTTTGCAATGTCTTGTGATGTACCTGGACATAATCTAATTTAGGTTTGTGTCAACAGCTAGTGGAACTTTGGCTATTGTTTCCTAAGCAGAAGATAACATACAATACACATCCTGTAGACTCAGTGGAGCCCTTACATTTCTAGAATCTTCTGATGGCCCGAACCATTGAATAGTAGGTGTGACCCCCTACCCCCCTTCTGATGGGCTGATCCCAGGAGCCCTGACAATACATTCTTGTTTTAAGATCAGTTGTGATTTGAGTGCGGACGTGAAGGAGTCACGAACTGAGTTGAGGCCAGCTCGTGACGTCCGTGGGATTGTGTGGAATCCTGTGGACTATTGCAAGGATTATTGTTATCACATCTGGCACAAGGACTATCGTGAGGTGCCCGGATTTGTTTCAATTGTGTGGACTTATTGTGGACTTCTCATGGATTCCAAGGACATTATGGATATTTGATGTTGTATGCTCCCTGCCTTAATAAATCTCGTTGGATCGTCCCTCGGCCTGTTGTCCCTTCTTGCTCTGTCGTATACCCCGTCACAGTCACCTGGGTCCAAAACTGAGGTTTATTCTCCGTCAAAGGAGTAGCATCAATACCCCTCAAAGGAATAGGCGTCCGTAGAGGCGTCATGGAAAAACCATAACGATTAGCAAAGTCCAAATCCATCAGATTCAACGCTGCTCCTGAATCCACAAAAGCCTTGGATAAGGAGCAGATCAGTGTAATTGCCAAAAGAAACTTAGGTTGTATACTGCCCACAGCAAATGTGTGTGCAAAACATTTCTCTCATTTTGGGCAGACAGAAATAATATGAGAGCCGTCTCCACAGAAAAAGCACAGCTTATTACATCTTCTAAACTCCTGACGTTGCGCCCTACTGTAGACAAAACTCTATCACATTGCATAGGTTCAGACATTTGTCCAAAAGGTGGAAACTCCTCTCGTGTAGTTTTGCGTTCACGTAAACGCCGATCAATTTGAATGGCTAATGACAGAATCGTCAAGACCAGAGGGAACAGGAAATCCCACCATAGTATCTTTTACGGTTTCTGACAAACCCTTCCGAAAGAGAGCTGCCAAGGCACCATTATTCCTGGTAGTAAGGACCGCCCACTTTTGGAATTTTTGACAGTATAACTCTGCAGAATCCTGACCCTAGTTCAATGCCAATAGGGCTTTCTCAGCTTGATCAATAGCATTAGGTTCATCATACAACAACCCCAAGGCTTGAAAAAATGCATCCACATTAGTCAGAATAGGATCTTGAGGTGTCAAAGAAAATGCGCAATCCTGGGGAAAAAATACAGAGGACAAAATTAATCCATTTCCCAATTCCAAAATTCCTCTTTCTAATAAATGGATCTACTGAGCACTGTGGTTCAGTGGATAGCACTGCAGCCTTGCAGCGCTGGATTCCTGGGTTCGAATCCCACCAAGGACAACTTCTGCAAGGAGTTTGTATGTTCTCCCCGTGTTTGCGTGGGTTTCCTCCCACATTCCAAAAGACATACAGTTAGGGAATTTAGATTGCGAGCCCCATCGGGGACAGTGATGGTAATGTGTGCAAACTGTAAAGTGCTGTGGAATATGTTAGTGCTATATAAAGAGTAATAAGTGTCAGAGTATTACGCTGTGTGTGGATTTGTCGCTAAACCCGAAGGGTTTCCTGATGCCAGGGAAGCGAATGAGAATCCAGAAGTCTCATGCACATGTTACTTATTTTTTCCTTGCAGATTTAAACCTGAAACACGTCAATTCTTTCATCGTTTTTGCTGCAGATTTCATCCATACTAGTGAGTGGGGTAAAATATGCACCAAAAAACGCACGTAACGCAGCAAAAAAAAAAACTGCCTATTTTACGCAATGTTTTTCCTGCCAAGAGATGCAGAAATTTCTGCACCAAATTCTTAATGTGTGCACATACCCCAAGGATACAATGACCTTTATTAAGGTGTGTGGAATTATTAGGCAAACTGTAAATGGGCCATAAAAGACATTTAGCTGACTGAAAAGTCAAAACTTGTTACCATGATACTGTTTAATGTGTGTATACAATTTAATGGGTGTTTCCACTTAACCTTAAAATTTGAACTACATCTGAGAACTGAGATTCATAGCCGCATTTGAACCTTAATTATGTAATGTATTAAATTCCCCCTTTCCTACTTATACTTATTTCCTAAACAGCGTCGGTACATGAAATTTTCTGCTTATAATCATACATTTTTTTAAATTGTATTTATATTATTTAATTTTTAATATATATATATATATATATATAGCCTATAAAGATTATATCTATCTATGTATCTGTCCATCTATATGATTCTTGCTGTGACATCACAGTATAATCTATGTCACAATGAGGTGATGACATCATCACATTCTACATTCCAGTGTTACAGCCCATAGGAAATCACTGCCTCACAGACCCCCAACGGTGAGGGAGTTCCTTTTGTTTTTCGTGACGAACGAAGCAAAAATTGATTCCAAAATGTATAAAGAGAGAAGACGAGCCCAACTAGATCGGGTACTGAGAGAGAGGAGAGGATTAAATGAAGAGCAGGTATTATTATTCGCTTTAGGGCGAAAAGATATTACTTTACCGAACATGGACACTGACGCCTCTGAAATGGTGTCCAAGCGACAAAATCTAGAGAAAATGAGAAAGTCCAAAAGACATGAGATCCTTACAAAGAGAAGGATCATGGAGAACCTCATGGAGTCCCACTCTGCAGCCTCCGCTGAGCTTCAGAGGGCCATACTTATCTCCTTAAAAAAAATTGGAGATCTGGCCCCTGCAATAAGGATGAGGAATAAAGAAGCCGTCCTAAATAAGCGGAGAAACATCGGCGCAGATATAAAGCTGGACGAGGTTCTCCAAGAAACTCCAAGACAGGTCTCATCCAGATCTGAAAGGAAAGACATCCTGGACCTGCAAAGAGCGGCAGTCAAGAAAAGAATTCGGAACAGCAGAGACTGGGTTATCCAATGCAGGAGGCATCTGACCTATGCTACACCCATTATTAATGGGAATGGTGCACTATGGAGATCGCAGTCATCAGCCAAAACCATCAGCGTTTCTTCACCAGAAAGAGCAATGGATGAAGATGAAACAGGTAAGATGGAAACAGCTCAGTAGAATAAGACTGGGGACGAGGGGGATTATACTCCTAAAATTATGTGCAGACCTCAATTATCAATGCTGACTTGTGGAAGAACTGTCCTTGTTACCCGTAGCAACCAGTCACAGTTCAGTGTTCTATAGAATGTTAAGAACCGGAATCTGTGCTGTGAATCGCTGCTATGGGCAACAGGGACATTTTTGCAATTAGACAGTAAACGAAACACCAAATATTCGACATTTCCTGCTGATGTATAGAGTTCTGTTTAAAATTGTAATATATCTTTTTTTTCAGTGGGCCGAGCTGTAGCTTTGAACGACACCATTTATTTTGTCTTTCAAGGTTTTTTTTTTTTTTAAATTAGTTTGGTAAAATTGTATAGAAAAAAGGGATTCTGACTTTTTTTTTATTGTGTTAATTGTGTGATAGAAATGACCTCACAAAATAATTCTCCATGTCAGATACAATTCTGGTAATGCCCAATATGCATACGTTTTCATTTTACTAAAATGGTGAAAGAAAATTAGAAGTGTAATAGGAAAAAAAACAAAATTGGTTTATGTCGCCATATTCTGAGACATTGTAACTTTCTGATTTTTACAAAAATGCAATTTTGGTATTTCCATTTTTTTTCTCATTTCAGTATTTACTGTTTCGGAGAATTATTTGTATATTGTTGTATATCGGACTTATACTAATGGAGTTATCCTAGTTATGCTTATTTTTCATTTTTTTATTATTGTTATTATTATTATTATTAATTGGGAAGGTTAAGTAATTCAAACTAAATTTTTTAATTTTTTTTTTAAAAAACTTTTTTTTATTTATTTCAATTTTTAGTATTTTTAAAAGACTTGACCCGGAGATTTTCTGATCTCTTGTAATGGGACTGTATCGCTGTATATAGCTTTAGTGACGTTCTCATATGAAATTAAGCAAGGCTGGTCTTAACATTTGGATGAAAGTAAAAGATAGGGCCCATATAGTCATTACAACCAATAAACCCCTTGCAGTTGTGTCCTGAGGGGACTAATGGGTGCTGGTGCGCACAAATCGGCATTCACTTAATTTAAGTAGCATTGTTAGCAATGAAATAGTAATACTGAAGCAATCGGAGTGTGATCCAGTCACGGCAGTTATAGGCAGGTGGCAGCTATGTAATACAGCTGGTGTTAGCCTGCTGAAATGCATGCTCAGCGCCTGAGTCCGCATTTAATAGAAAGTGTATTTCCATTATTTGTTCTCAAAGAGATTAACAAATCCTATATTATCTCAGCAGGTGCAAACGATATGATGACCTCTGACGTAGCAGATGCGAAAGCCGAAGACCTTGGTGATGCCAGCTCCCCTGTTTTACCTGTGAGAGAATTGGTTAAAATTCAAAATCCTATTGACCTTCACAGACTTGATTTACTCACTAATATTGGAAGAGGATGCTACGGAAAGGTAAGAATGAATTTATACTACTCCGTGCTTCCCAAAGTATTCTCCACCAGATACACAGAATAGTATAAATATTCATTACAGGATCTTCATATGTAATGATAATTGGGATACACCAGTGATCCATTACACAGATCCCTAGAATAGATGAGAGTTTTGTCTGATCTTCTGTGATTTTTCTCCAGGTCGTCTTGGCATCAGATCGGGTCAGCAAAGAACTACTAGCCCTTAAGATCATGGAAAAGAGTTGTTGTGATGAGGAAACATTCTCTACAGAGTTAAAGGCCCTAAGTATTGGCACTGACTGCCGCTTCATAACATCTCTGCGGGGCTTTGTAGAAACACCACAAGCATATATAATAGCCATGGAGGCAATGGCCGGAGGAGATCTGTTTAGCCAAATGTTAGAATCGATGAAGTTTGATACAGAGACAACAAGGTAAATGCCTTAGGCTGAATCATAATAATCTGTTGCCCGTTCATTATGGTCCTAAAGTGTGTGTAACCACTGATCCATCCTCTACTTTCTTCTCCACAGACGCTTTGCAGCAGAAATGGTTTGCGGAATCCAGTTCCTCCATGAACACGGCGTGATACATCGGTAATCAGTTCATCTTCATAAATCTATGTTGTCACCTTACATATCTATTGTAGAAAGTTCTTTTGATGAATTTTCCTCACCATTAGTGTCTGCTCCTTTTCCCTGCAGTGACCTGAAGCCTCATAACGTTCTCATTGATGGAACTGGACACATAAAAATCTGTGACTTTGGCACTTCAGCCGTGAATGTGGGCAAGGATGACGTCTTGGACGAAGTTGTAGGCACGAAGGGTTACATTGCGCCTGAGGTAAGGAACATCCCTTAATGATTGATGCCGATAGTAGGATTGAGTACTAATCTGAGTATCCTGCTCATATCTCATCACAGACCGGTCCTCATAGGCTCTGTGTGTAAATCCCCTCCCCGGTATATTCAGCTCATCTCCTATCTTATATTCCTACAGGTATTGGATAGAGAAGGCTACAATCATCTGGCGGATTCCTTTTCATTTGGTGTCATCCTGTACATGATGATTGTGGGGACATGTCCATTCTATAACAGTGGCGATATGGACGACTACCATGAGTCTTTGGACAACGTCCTATATTTTCCACCCTGCATCTCCATCGATGAGCTTGACATCCTAGAAGGGGTAAGTAGGAATAGGTGAAGAAGGATAATGGTAGATTATAAGGAAGGATAGAGGACATGATGCTGACAGTCCATAGACATTGTGTAATAACGTATCAATAATAATACACAATATAATGATTAATGGTCTCTCTCATCTTCCAGCTTCTCTGCAAAACTCCATCTACTCGTTATGCCATAACATCGTCCATTAGAGAGCGCCCATTCTTCCACTCCATAAACTGGAGCGACGTGGAGTCCGGCAGAGCCGAACCACCGTTCCATTACGAAGATGTAAGTATAGCACATAGGGACATCCATAGTGTTACCTCTGCCCAGTAGCACACATACCCACCATACACCTCATCATTATATTCTCCAGTATACAGTATATTTGTGAGGAGCCAGTTCTAAGAAATGTAAACTTCTCTTCTTAAAAATGAGAAAAGCAGCGCTCACTTTTAAAAATCACTTTTTCATTAACGTCCTTTAAGACATATCATCAGTAGAAAGAGAAGGATCAGGTGCGGCTGTTCAGAGAGACCAGCCGATATAGTCTACAGGACATCAATAAAGGAGTATTTTTATATGGCGAGTGACGCTTTTCTTCAATTTTGGCCTGCAATTGTTTCCCCAGTTTGGTGTCTATTAAACTGAGCTTCCCTGTGGTTCACGCACACTTTTTTAAATGTGCAACCTGCGATATTGTGATCTCCGCCCAGACTTTATGATGGTGTCGAGTCGCTTCAATTTCTTTATTTTGAATATATTTCTTTTCTTACAGGAGTAATAGGCTGATATAAATCAGCCCCATTCCAGCAACATCGAGGAATGAAGCTTTATCTAATCGGATGAGACAATTACCTGGACTTTCTAATTTACCGGACTGTGACAAATACTACAGAGCTTCCACCACATTAACAGCCACGTAGATTCGAGCACCAAACATCCAGGAATGTATTCCGATCACCATATTTGGGGTCAGGAAGGAATTTTTTTCCCCTTAGGATATTCCAACAACAAGTCCTCGGGGTTATTTTTCGCCTTCCTCTGGATCGAAATGGCAAGTAATCAAAGGCTGGAATTGAAGGACTTCTTTCAGCCAAACTTGCCGTTTGGTTGACTCATGTACACTGTGGTGGTAAGGACAAGACTACTGGATATGGACAGAGAAGGTAGCGGCTGCTCCTTCTCCACTGTATATGGCCAAAAAGAAGGCAGCGGCTGCTCCTTCTCATACTTGGCCATAGGCCGGAGTCACACTTACGAGAAACTCGCTTGAGTCTCGCGTCTCAACACACGGCACTGCCATCAGCACTTGGACCTTAGCACTCAGCTGCATAGAAACACACTCCGCTCCTGAGTGCCTGCGCCAATTGTGACCCCGGCCATATACAGACACTACCGGGTCATGGACAGAATGAAGAAGCGGCTGCTCCTTCATCTACCTGTCCATGGCCAGACAGAAGGCCATATGGTTGATCACGGTGCTGTAAGACTCCAGGAAAATTCCATCTACACAGATCACACGTCACACATCCCTGCTCTTCTCCTCTCCATCGTGTGTGATCCAGACCTGGATGTGCAAAAAAAGCACAAGTGCAACCAAAGGCCGAGGAGCGGAATCATCAACATCTGCTCCTTTCTATAGAAAGCTTCTGTATCTACAGACTTTCTTATTCCATCTTTGCATATTAGTAACAACTTTTATGCAAAAATAAATATATTGAACATCTATGCTGCTTCTAGATGGATTCTTCTGATATACAGACCTGCTTCTTGGTATTTTTATTAATATCCTGATGACCTAATGTAAATGTGGAAGGGGCTGAATACCTCTCATAAGAATTTCTGCATACAGTAAAATATTTAAGTTCTAAAAAGAGATGAGTGAATTTAATCTACTCAACTTTACAAGTATCCTCACTTACTGCTCTCCCAGTAGCATAACTTCTGTAGAAGCAGAGGTTGAAGTCGCCCCAAGCCCCTCACTCAGACGGGCCCTCCCAAAGCTTAACTTATCGGTGAGGGCAGCCAGATGATACAGAAAGACTTGATACAGAATGGTAGGGGGTACACTAGATGAGCCCTGAGATAAGGGGGATAGAGCGACGTGATGAAGTCTGAGAGCGACGTGATGAAGTCTGTGACTCTGAAGTATAAGGTGCTCAGTGCTCAGAGACATGGCCGAGGTGAGGAAAGCTGAACCTGACCACCACTCAGCAAGACACAGAAGGGGAAATATCAAGACTGAGCCAAGAAATATCTGAAGACAGATTTTTTAAAGGTTTCATGGACTGATGAGATTAGAGTGACTCTTAATGGACCAGATGGCAATGGTTTTAGAAGTAACTGGTACAAACATCTATTTGGACACCAGCAAGGTGAAGGTGGGGAATAGCTATGGGTTGGGATTATTAATGATGAGCTTCATGGACCTTTTCAGGTGGCAGAAGAACTTAAAATCAAGTCGCAAACCTATTATCAGTGTTTAGAAGACTCTTTCTTCATACAGTGGTAGAGGAAAAGATCTGTACATTTCAAGAAAATTATGATTGTTCTGCAGGACAATGCTCCATCGCAGCATCAATGTCTCCACTGCTTGGCTGCCAGTAAAGATGAAAAAATAATGACACAACACCTTCCTCACCCGACCTAAACCCTTATGAGTAATTGTGGGCCCTTCTTAAATGGGAGATTTACGGTGAAGAAAAACAGACACATTTCTGAACATTATAACACACAAAAATGAACTGTAACCTTCAATTTAAAACAGTGGTCAAGTTCTGAGAAAAGATCCATGATAAAATTATTTTTAATGATTAAAAATGAAAAATAAAAACATAATTATAAGGAGAAAATTTCATGTAAGGGAAGCAGTTTAGGAAATAAATATAAGTAGGAAAGTGGGAATTCAATATATTACAGAATTAAGGCTCAAATGCTGCTATGAATCTCCATTTCCAGATGCAGTTCAAATTTTAAGTGGAAACACTAATGAGGAGCGAACGTGCTCGCCACTACTCATTACTCGTCTGAGTATCACTGTACCGAGCATTTTTGGGAGCTTTTTAGAGCGCCAATTAACATGCAGGGATTGTCAGCCATTCACTGTAATGCCGCAGCCATCTTTGTTGTGGCCTTACAGTGATTGGCTGGCCGCACAGCGTCATTAGATCTACTAGAGACCTGACGCTGCCCTGCTCGGCGCATTCAGCTCCGGATTCAGACTGTCTAGAGAGAGCTGCTGCTGAGATAGGGACAGATTTGTGCTTTTATGAGTTAGTGTGGTTCTACCTTTGTTCAATCCACATATCAATCTAAGCCAACAGTCCTTTTAAGGACTAATTAGTGGGTATATAGACTGCAGTGCTAGGTAGGCAGGGGAGTCTATGTGCGCATATCCACATCAGTGCAAGGCATGTAGGCACTGTATGTGAGTAAATAGATCTCACTGCATACATCAAAAGGGTCCATTACTGTCTGCTGCTGCCTATTATATACGCTGCTCAAAAAAATAAAGGGAACACTAAAATAGCACATCCTAGATGTGATGTGAGACTATGATAGATCTCCTGGAGTGGACCCGCTGGACCGTGGCAACGAACCCCCCACGGGCGAGCTGGCCAGGTGGACCACCCCCTATACAGGGAGTGTTTGGGGCAGGCCCGCGGGTAACTATCACCACGGCAGCTGGTACCCAGAGGGAGTATAGGAGGGCCGACAAGAGACCGGAGATGCAGGCGGAAGACCTCCCCTGGAACAGGAACACGGTTGGCGGGCAGATCGGGAGCACGGCCGAGACGGAAGGAAGAGGACACCAACTAGACAACACAGCCAGAGGACCGGGACAGACCGGAACGCGACCTTGAGCTCCAGAACCTAGGAGAGAGGACAGCGGTAAGATGGGACAGCTTAGCGGCAGGAAGGACACAAGAGTGCGCACAGGGACAGGGGCCAGAATCACTAAGCAGGGCATCAGTGATAATCAGGCACCGCCAGTAGGAAGAGGCGGCCTGATATAGGGTGTCGTAGCAGGAGTTCCGGGTCATGGCCCCTCACAGAGCTGGGAGGGGAGAGCGCGCGACCTTAGGAGGGATAGGGAGCGCGCGTGCGCCTGACACCAGTGTGCGCGCGCCCCCGCTGCGGAGCAGGAAGCTGGCCTGGGGTGCTCGCCCGACGAGGCGCAGGAGATCGGGCAGAAGCAGGCGCCGGGTCCGTGCGACGGAGGAGGGAGGCCCGCCGATAGGATCGTGGGAGCCGGGACCGTGGCGTGGAGACCACCCAAGAGTGCGGCAGAGGAGCAGGTACAGGCGGGGACCGCGGCGGCAGCAGCGTGACACTAGATGTCTCTGAATGAAATATTCCAGTTGCAAATTTTTATTCATCGCATAGTGGAACGTGTTCAGAACAATAAAACAACAATTATCAATGTAAATCAAAATGAATATCCCATGGAGGTCTTGATTTGGAATGATACTCAAAATCAAAGTGGAAAATCAAATTACAGGCTGATCCAACTTCAGTGGAAATGCCTCATAACAAGGAAAAGATGCTCAATATTGTAGGTGGCCTCCACGTGCCTGTATGACCTCCCTACTAAACAATACCTGGGCATGCTCCTGATGAGGCAGCGGATGGTCTCCTGAGGGATCTCCTCCCAGCCATTCACTGTAATGCCGCAGCCATCTTTGTTGTGGCCTTACAGTGATTGGCTGGCCGCACAGCGTCATTAGATCTACTAGAGACCTGACGCTGCCCTGCTCGGCGCATTCAGCTCCGGATTCAGACTGTTTAGAGAGAGCTGCTGCTGAGATAGGGACAGATTTGTGCTTTTATGAGTTAGTGTGGTTCTACCTTTGTTCAATCCACATATCAATCTAAGCCAACAGTCCTTTTAAGGACTAATTAGTGGGTATATAGACTGCAGTGCTAGGTAGGCAGGGGAGTCTATGTGCGCATATCCACATCAGTGCAAGGCATGTAGGCACTGTATGTGAGTAAATAGATCTCACTGCATACATCAAAAGGGTCCATTACTGTCTGCTGCTGCCTATTATATACAGTACGCTGCTCAAAAAAATAAAGGGAACACTAAAATAGCACATCCTAGATGTGATGTGAGACTATGATAGATCTCCTGGAGTGGACCCGCTGGACCGTGGCAACGAACCCCCCACGGGCGAGCTGGCCAGGTGGACCACCCCCTATACAGGGAGTGTTTGGGGCAGGCCCGCGGGTAACTATCACCATGGCAGCTGGTAACCAGAGGGAGTACAGGAGGGCCGACAAGAGACCGGAGATGCAGGCGGAAGACCTCCCTTGGAACAGGAACACGGTTGGCGGGCAGATCGGGAGCACGGCCGAGACGGAAGGAAGAGGACACCAACTAGACAACACCGCTGCGGAGCAGGAAGCTGGCCTGGGGTGCTCGCCCGACGAGGCGCAGGAGATCGGGCAGAAGCAGGCGCCGGGTCCGTGCGACGGAGGAGGGAGGCCCGCCGATAGGATCGTGGGAGCCGGGACCGTGGCGTGGAGACCACCCAAGAGTGCGGCAGAGGAGCAGGTACAGGCGGGGACCGCGGCGGCAGCAGCGTGACACTAGATGTCTCTGAATGAAATATTCCAGTTGCAAATTTTTATTCATCGCATAGTGGAACGTGTTCAGAACAATAAAACAACAATTATCAATGTAAATCAAAATGAATATCCCATGGAGGTCTTGATTTGGAATGATACTCAAAATCAAAGTGGAAAATCAAATTACAGGCTGATCCAACTTCAGTGGAAATGCCTCATAACAAGGAAAAGATGCTCAATATTGTAGGTGGCCTCCACGTGCCTGTATGACCTCCCTACTAAACAATACCTGGGCATGCTCCTGATGAGGCAGCGGATGGTCTCCTGAGGGATCTCCTCCCAGACCTGGACTAAAGCATCCGCCAACTCCTGGACAGTCTGTGATGCAACGTGACGTTGGTGGATGGAGCGAGACATGATGTCCCAGATGTGCTCAATCGGATTCAGGTCTGGGGAATGGACAGGCCAGTCCATAGCTTCAATTCCTTCATCTTGAAAGAACTGCTGACACACTCCAGCCACAAGAGGTCTGGCATTGTCCTGCATTAGGAGGAACCCAGGGCCAACCGCACCAGCATATGGTCTCATAAGGGGTCAGAGGATCTCATCTCGGTACCTAAGGGAAGTCAGGCTATCTCTGGCGAGCAAATGGAGGGTCCTCCAAAGAAATGCCAACCCACACCATTACTGACACACTGCCAAAACGGTCATGCTGAAGGATGTTGCAGGCAGCAGATCGCTATCCACAGCATGTCCAGACTCTGTCATGTCTGTCACATGTGCTCAGTGTGATCCTGCTTTCATCTGTGAAGAGCACAGGGCACCAGAGGCGAATTTGCCAATCCTGGTGTTCTGTGGCAAATGCCAAGCGGCCTGCGCGGTGTTGGGCTGTGAGCACAACCCCCATCTGTGGACGTCGGGCACTCAGACCATCCTCATGGAGATGGTTTCTAACCGTTTGTGCAGACACATGCACATTTGTGGTCTGCTGGAGGTCATTTTGCAGGGCTCTGGCAGTGCTCCTCCTGCTCCTTCTTGCACAAAGGCGCAGGTAGCGGTCCAGCTGCGGGGTTGTTGCCCTCCTACGGCCCCCTTCACGTCTCCTGGTGTACTGGCCTGTCTCCTGGTAGCGCCTCCAGCCTCTGGACACTACGCTGACAGACACAGCAAACCTTCTTGGCACAGCTCACATTATTGTGCCATCGTGGATGAGCTGCACTACCTGAGCCACTTGTGTGGGTTGTAGAGTCCGTCTCATGTTACCTCGAGTGTGAAAGCACAACCAACATTCAAAAGTGACCAAAACATCAGCCAGAAAGCATTGGTACTGAGATGTGGTCTGTGGTCCTCATCTGCAGAACCACTCCTTTATTGAGGGTGTCTAGATAATTGCCAATAATTTCCATCTGTTGTCTATTCCATTTGCACAACAGCATGTGAAATTGATTGTCAATCAGTGTTACATCCTAAGTGGACAGTTTGATTTCACAGAAGTTTGATTTACTTGGAGTTATATTCTGTTGTTTAAGTGTTCCCATTATTTTTTTGAGCAGTGTATATACCTAGCTGCAGGTATCCGTGGCTAGGAATAATTTTTTTTTTGCACCTGAATCCTGCTAATTTTATTACAAAGCAATCCAGAGCCCCCTGTTTTTCTACATTTATTTGCTTGTTCACACTGCAGACTACAGCCAGATCATTTTAATACAACAGCGTGAAAATCCAGCAATTTAAAACGGCTTTGTCTGTCCCAGGCCTCACACCTGAGTGCGCAGAAAATTCTGGCCTTTTGTGTGGTACTGTAGTAGTTTTTGGAGTGTCTTACAATAGTTTTGGAAACCATTTTGCGGACCAAAAAATATTTAGATAACATAGAAACAACTGCAGAGAGTTTACATCTCCATAATTTTTATACGGAAAAATCGTAAAGAAAGAGGTAATGAAGAAAAGAATAATGCCCAAATAATGCAAAAAGTGCCAATAGCTTTATTCAGTACAAATAGGGCAAATACAAGTGTCTACAATAAATACCAGGTGAAACATATATAATAAAAACCAGTGGATAATAATGCAACCATGGTGTGACAAACAGGCATGTAATTTAGAGCAAGCAGGGATTAGTTATAATTATGGTAAAAAGTACCCATGCGTTCCCTGATCGCAATATTCAGGGCAGACAAAGTTAAGCCCAATATAGAGTGGGAGGGACAGCATATGTACCTATATATCAAAGGGAAGGGGCTAAACTGAAGTCACGGAAAAAACAGAAAAACACCCCCTTCATGTAATGACAAGAGGGAAAAGAATTTCATGTACAATTGACCGCAGAAGCAAATTTTAGGCCATGCCCCCGACCACACCTATTTCTATTTTCACAACTAGTCACACCCATGTCCACTCCCAGTCGCACCCATTTAGCACTGATGATCACTCTGACTGCTATTAGGGGCAAAGTGGCTGGCATTATGGGCAGAGTGGCTGGTACTGTGGGCACACTGACTGGTACTAAGGAAAAGAAGGAAAGAAAATAGAGAACGAAAGAAAGGAGAGCGAGAAAGAAAGAACAGAGAGAGAGAAAGAAAAAGAGGGAAAGACAGAACAGAGAATGAGAAAGAAACAGAGAGAAAGAAAGAACAGAGAAATAAAGAAACAGAGAGAGAGAAAGAAGGAAAGAAAGAAATAAAGAAAGATTTTATAAAGATACTATAGCAGCCCGACTCTCACTGAAGTGCCCACCTGAGCCTCCCGATGCAGGACATATCATGATCCGCTTACATGGCCGGCATCCCTGATTCCAAGGCGATCCTGCTGTCCGCACTGTCAGAGGAGGACACGGTGATGGATCTGAAGCATTCCTGGCTCCGTCACAATCTCTTCATGAAATTACCTCTTTTCCGATCAGCTTGCAGCACATCACTTCCGGTGGAACGTCATGTGCGAGTTTTAAAGTGCTCCTTGGGACTCCGCCGTGTACTCCTGTGTCCGTGGGAAAGACCCACTTTGTATGCCTCGTACACACTTGGCTCCGCTCCGTACATCTACTACACATATGGCTCCACTCCGCACACACGGCTCTGCATACCCCATACACACGCGGCTTCGCTCCGTACACCTCGCACACGCGCGGTTTTGCTCCATATCATTGTAGGCTGCGGTGTGTCTATCTGGGACGGCGAGAATGGCGTCGGTGGATGCGGGGGGGCGTGGCGGCTCAGTGCAATGCGGGAAAAATACCGTCCTGGGCGGGAAGCGGGAGGGGGGTGCCAAAAACGGGACTGTCCCGCGGGAAACGGGACTGTCCCGCGGGAATCAGGACGCTTGGGAGCTACGTTGTGTAGGTGAGGTAATACAAATCGACCTATAACATGGACCATATTTGGCCGTGCGGCCATGCGATCCTTTTATAACTGCAGCCTTCCAGGACCTTGCTGATGGCCCAATCAAAGCTGCTTGAAGACCTGGGCATGTGACCTCTGACCATCTCTCAGGCATGCTCAGATGGAGAAAAGCAGGACTTAGTCCCAGAGGCATCTGATCGCCGCTGACTTATGCTGGATGATATAGCTGAACCTGGGGCGGCAGCAGCAACCAAACACATAGCATCAGCCTGAGCAAGACGCTGGGACTGACGTCTCTGCTGAGCAGGAACCTCTGTGGCTGAAGAAGAATGGGAGACCGCAGAGGACATGGCTTGAGATTCCCCCCGTGCAGTGACGGAAACTCGACGCCTAATATAACCCCTGTTATGAATGGGTCACCGAGGAGAAAAAGATTAAACAAGCTAAGTCACAAAAAAAAACCAGAGAGGTTGGTAACTATGCAGATTGCAGATCCCTGATCTTAACCACACAACTAGCAGCAGCCATGAAGCGTGCCTACGAT
This sequence comes from Dendrobates tinctorius, assembly GCF_039654945.1. Taxonomy (NCBI): domain Eukaryota; kingdom Metazoa; phylum Chordata; class Amphibia; order Anura; family Dendrobatidae; genus Dendrobates; species Dendrobates tinctorius. Next base: position 20,482,419 of record NW_027361677.1, read on the forward strand.
GATCCTAGATGCTTCGTCACAGCCGGAGGACTAAATAAGTCTAAAGCAAGAAAAGAGGAAAACTAACTGCCCCAGAGCAGACCCCAAAGGAAAGACAGCCCCCACACATGTATTGACGGTGAGACAAGATGAAAGCACAAACACAGGCAGGAAAATAGGCTGAGCAAATGATGGGGTCCAAACTAACTAGACAGAATAGGAAAGGAAAGACACTGTCTGCAATCTGTCAAAAACCCTACAAAAATAATGTCCAACACTTCTGATAGCAAAATTAACCCTGAAGGCACTAGACTTCTCAATTATATGAGCACTCTGAAATATTCTGAGACAGAGCAAAAAGAGGCCAATCTAATAAAGAAAAAAAACAAATTGGCAAATACAGATAAATAAGAGTGGAAATTCAGCACAGCCCCAGCCGGGGCTGGCTGACCACACAAAAAACTGAATAAACCAACAAAATCAAGTGTGAACATTAGCAGAAAAACTTAGCTTGAAATGACTGGAACAGAGATGAGGACCAAGACCTGACAAGCAGAAGGAATCACCAGCACCAGAATAGGGCGTCGGCTGTCTTAAATCCAGTCTGAGATTCCTGAAGTCCAATCGTCATCCTCATTATCAGGTGGCAGATCTCTACTGATTAATCAGCCTCACTACCTCCAGTTACCACCAGAGAAAGCATGGAAGGAGAACTCCCAACTGGTGGACCGGAAAATGAACTCACAACAGTACCCCCCCTTGAGAAGGCATCACCGAACCCTCATCCACGCCACCAGCCCGATCAGGATGGGCCTGGTGAAAAGCACGAACCAATCTATTGGAATGATTACCAGAGGCAGAGACCCAAGAATTATCCTCCTGGCCATAACCCTTCCATTTGACAATATACTGGAGTCTCCGTCTAACCAAACGAGAATCCAATATTTTCTCTACCTCATATTCCACATGGCCTTCAACCAACACAGGGTCAGGAGGTGCCACCATAGGAACCACTGGCTCAACAAACCTCTTCAACAGAGACTTGTGAAATACGTTATGGATCTTGAACGTAACTGGGAGAAGGAATCAAAAAGAAACAGGATTAAGAATCTCCAAAATCTTATAAGGTCCAATAAATCTTGGCTTAAATTTTGGAGATGCAACCTTCATAGAAATATTCTTAGATGACAAGCAAACCATATCACCCACTTTAAACCGGGGACCAATGGTCCTATGCCGGTTGGAAAATCGCTGGGCCTTTTCCTGAGAGAGTGACAACTTATCCACCACTTGGTCCCATATCTGCTGCATTCTCTCAACCACAGTGTCCACACCTGGGCAGGACGAAGATTCCACTTGCCCTGAAGAGAATCGAGGATGAAACCCAAAATTACAGAAAAAGGGTGACATCAAAGTGGCAGAACTAGCTCTATTGTTCAGTGCAAATTCGGCCAAGGGCAAAAATGAGACCCAATCAATGTGATCAGCAGATATAAAACATCTTAAATAAGACTCCAAGGTCTGGTTTGTTCTCTCAGTCTGTCCATTGGTCTGGGGATGAAACGCGGAGGAGAAAGATAACTGAATTCCGAGATTGGAACAAAAGGCTTTCCAGAATCTGGAAACAAACTGGACTCCTCTGTCGGACACAATGTTCTCAGGAATCCCATGTAACCGAACCACCTGTTGTAAAAACAAGGGCACCAACTCAGAGGAAGATGGCAACTTTGGGAGTGGTACAAGATGGACCATCTTCGAAAATCTCTGACAAATCACTCAGATAACAGTCATTCTCTGAGAGACAGGAAGATCAGAAATAAAATCCATTGAGATATGGGTCCATGGCCTCTTGGGCACCGGCAGGGGCATCAGCAACCCACTAGAACGAGAACAGGGTTTAGACCGAGAACAAGTCCCACAGGACTGTTCAAAATTCCTGACGTCATGAGATAAGGCAGGCCACCAAAAAGACCAACTCACGAAATCTCAGGTACCAAAAACATCTGAATGACCAGCCAATGCGGAGCAATGAATTTCAGACATCACTCTCTTTCTCCACTGGTCAGGAACATACAATTTTCCCATAGGCCAATGCTCAGGTTTATCCTCTTGAAATTCCTCCAGGGCGCGTCTCAAATCGGGAAAAGTGGCAGAAAGAACTACCCCCTCACCTAGGATGGTAGTAGACTCGGTCACATTAAGAGAATCGGCAAAGAAACTCCTAGAAAGGGCATCTGCCTTAACATTCTTAGTGCCCGGAAGAAAAGAGACCATGAAATTAAAACGCGTGAAAAACAAGGCCCATCTAGCCTTGGGAAAAACCAGGGGAAGAGTCTTGAGGAGATCATTTGCATATTCCCAGTGCCTTCTGGGATAAGTGAAGAGTCTCCGCGAGCTCAACGATCACTGGGTTTTGGCGGTTGCAGCTGAAAAGAGGAAATCGGAAAACCAGGGGAAGAGTCTTGAGGAGATCATTTGCATATTCCCAGTGCCTTCTGGGATAAGTGAAGAGTCTCCGCGAGCTCAACGATCACTGGGTTTTGGCGGTTGCAGCTGAAAAGAGGAAATCGGAAAACCAGGGGAAGAGTCTTGAGGAGATCATTTGCATATTCCCAGTGCCTTCTGGGATAAGTGAAGAGTCTCCGCGAGCTCAACGATCACTGGGTTTTGGCGGTTGCAGCTGAAAAGAGGAAATCGGAAAACCAGGGGAAGAGTCTTGAGGAGATCATTTGCATATTCCCAGTGCCTTCTGGGATAAGTGAAGAGTCTCCGCGAGCTCAACGATCACTGGGTTTTGGCGGTTGCAGCTGAAAAGAGGAAATCGGAAAACCAGGGGAAGAGTCTTGAGGAGATCATTTGCATATTCCCAGTGCCTTCTGGGATAAGTGAAGAGTCTCCGCGAGCTCAACGATCACTGGGTTTTGGCGGTTGCAGCTGAAAAGAGGAAATCGGAAAACCAGGGGAAGAGTCTTGAGGAGATCATTTGCATATTCCCAGTGCCTTCTGGGATAAGTTAAGAGTCTCCGCGAGCTCAACAATCACTGGGTTTTGGCGGTTGCAGCTGAAAAGAGGAAATCGGAAAACCAGGGGAAGAGTCTTGAGGAGATCATTTGCATATTCCCAGTGCCTTCTGGGATAAGTGAAGAGTCTCCGCGAGCTCAACGATCACTGGGTTTTGGCGGTTGCAGCTGAAAAGAGGAAATCGGAAAACCAGGGGAAGAGTCTTGAGGAGATCATTTGCATATTCCCAGTGCCTTCTGGGATAAGTGAAGAGTCTCCGCGAGCTCAACGATCACTGGGTTTTGGCGGTTGCAGCTGAAAAGAGGAAATCGGAAATTTGGCTCATCTTTCATCGTTTTTAAGAAATCTCAAGATGGAAGAGGCCAGGAGCCATTTGGTGAGCTGCATTTCTTGCTACATGTTCACAGATTTACCAGTGGAAAAGCCAAACTTCACATGCCACAAATGCAAGCTTGTGTCCCTGTTGGAGGAAAAGTTGCAAAATCTCGAAGAGAGGTTAGCTACGTTGAAGATCATTAAGGAAGGTGAAGAGTTCTTGGACAGAGCAGAATTATCTCTTCATGTTACAGAAAGAGAAGAAATTCGAAGTGCACCTGAAGAAACAGAGGAATGGAGACATGTGACCCAGAGAAGCAGGAGGATCAGGAGGCAGTCAGCACCCATACTGCTCAGAAACCAGTACCAGGCTCTCACGCAGGAAAACGATGAAGAAATACATCAGGATAAGACTTTACCCACAAACAACAACCTTGTACGCCCTCAGAGTCCTCCTGGATGGAGAAAGAAAAATGTTGTGAAGAAGAAACGGAGAGTGGTGGTCATGGGGGATTCCCTGCTGAGAGGAACAGAGGCCGCTATCTGCAGACCGGATATAACTACAAGAGAAATGTGCTGTCTTCCAGGTGCAAAAATTAAAGATGTGTCTGACAGGATATCAGGACTCTTCAGACCTACAGATGACTACCCATTCCTGCTACTACATGTGGGGACAAATGACACCGCAAGAAACAACCTGGAAACCATCTGCAGAGACTTTGAAGACTTAGGCAAGAAAGTGAAAGAACTGGGAGCGCAGGTGGTCTTCTCTTCCATTCTCCCAGTGGATGGCCATGGAACAAGGAGGTGGAATAAGATTCTGCAGGTGAACAACTGGCTACGTCGATGGTGCCGTCAGCAACGATTTGGATTTCTGGATCACGGAGTGAACTACTTATACGATGGACTACTTGCTAGAGATGGGGTGCACCTTACGAAGACTGGAAAGCATGTATTTGGAAGTCGCCTTGCTACACTTGTAAGGAGAGCTTTAAACTAGAACAACATGGGAAGGGAAGCAAAAGACCAGAAAAAGGCATACACATGAAAAATGCTATTGAGAACTCTGCTATTAGAAGTGGAAAGGAAGAACAAAGACGAAAGAATCTAATTAATAAAAATATTGGAGAAAGAGAAACCAATCACAAACTAAAATGTTTCTATACTAATGCACAAAGCATGGGCAACAAACAAGGAGAATTGGAACTACTAACACAGGAACAGAAATATGATGTAATTGGAATCACTGAAACTTGGTGGGACAATACACATGATTGGAATACAAGACTAGAAGGATACAACTTATTTGCAAGAAACAGACTTGATAAACGAGGAGGGGGTGTCGCATTGTATGTTCGAAACGCGTATATCTGCACAGAGATTGAAGCTTCAGAGACTGAGAGTTCTGTGGAAACTGTTTGGGTAAGAATACAAGGACAGAACAATGGAAAGGACACCATTGTAGGCATTTACTACAGGCCGCCTGTGCAAGCCGAAGATATAGATGAACTCTTTATGCATCAGATGGCCAAGTTCTCCAAAAAATATGACTTAGTTGTCATGGGAGATTTCAACTATCCAGACATTTGTTGGGAATCTCTCTCGGGCAAAACTAACAGGTCAAGAAAATTCTTATCCTCTCTTGCTGACAACTTTATCTTCCAAAAGGTAAGGGAGAAAACAAGGGGAACTGCTACCTTGGATCTAATCCTTATAAACAGGGAGGAAATGGTTGAGGAGGTAAAAGTGTCTGGGACCCTAGGAGGTAGCGACCATGCTATTTTAGAATTTTGGATTACTAGAGGTGGAAGACCTGTGAAGACTCAGACGTCAAGGTTAGATTTCAGAAAGGCAGATTTTAAGGGATTCAGAAAGAGAATTGGAGGGATCCAATGGCTGGATATCCTTAAAGACAAAAATGTCCAGGAAGGATGGGAAATCTTGAAAAATGAAATTCTCAAAGCACAGTTGTTAACAATTCCGAAAAGAGGGAAGAATAGGAAGCATTTAAGGAAACCAGGATGGATGAACACAGAACTTAAGCACATGCTAAAAAGGAAGAAAAAAATGTTTATAAAATGGAAAGAGGGAGGCATATCTAAAGAAGAATATAATGCTGTCTGCAGAACCTGCAGGGCACAAATCAGATTAGCTAAAGCTGAAAATGAACTGAGGCTTGCAAGAGATGTCAAAAGCAATAATAAAGGATTTTGGGGATATGTCAAAAGTAAAAGAAAAGTCAAAGATGCTATAGGATTTTTACAGGATGAAAATGATGAAATGGTAAGACAGGATGTTGAGAAGGCTGAACTTTTAAATTCCTATTTTGCATCTGTTTTCTCTCAGAAAGGAAATGCAACATCAACTGTTATTCACTGTCCTATTAAGGGAATAGAAGAATCCAGGATATCTATAAACAGAAAGATAGTGAGGAAACACTTAGCTAACCTAAATGAATTCAAATCTCCAGGTCCAGATGAATTACACCCCAGAGTACTGAAGGAGATAGCAGAAGAAATTTTTGAACCCCTCTCCATAATCTTTGAAAATTCTTGGAGAACAGGAGAAGTGCCAGAAGACTGGAGAAGAGCAAATGTTGTTCCTATCTTCAAAAAGGGGAAGAAGGTGGACCCAGGCAACTATAGGCCGGTGAGTCTGACTTCTATACCAGGAAAGATCTTTGAACAAATTATTAAACAACATGTATGTCAATACCTGGATAAGATTGAAGTGATTAAACAGAGTCAGCATGGGTTTCTAACTAATAAGTCATGTCAGACTAACTTAATTTTCTTCTATGACGGTATCACTGATTGGGTGGATCAAGGAAATGCTGTAGATATAGTATATCTTGACTTCAGCAAAGCATTTGACAAAGTCTCTCATACAATCCTTATTGATAAAATGACTAAGTATGGAATGGACAAGGCAACTGTTAGGTGGATTCATAACTGGCTTAGTGATCGGACCCAAAGAGTGGTCGTAAATGGCTGCACATCCAGTTGGAAGAATGTCTCAAGTGGGGTACCACAGGGCTCTGTCCTGGGCCCTGTATTGTTCAACATCTTTATCAACGATTTAGATGAAGGAATTGAGGGTAAACTGATTAAATTTGCTGATGACACAAAGCTAGGAGGGATAGCTAATACTAGAGAAGAGAGAGAGAGGATTCAAAAAGATTTAAATAAACTGGAGAAGTGGGCAGCAACTAACAGAATGGTTTTTAACAGGGAGAAATGCAAAGTACTACATCTGGGCAATAAAAATGAAAAAAGCATATATAGAATGGGAGGAATAGGGCTAAGTGACAGCACATGTGAAAAAGACTTGGGTATACTAATAGATCACAGACTGAATATGAGTCAACAGTGTGATGCAGCAGCAAAAAAGGCAAATGCAATTCTAGGATGTATTAACAGAAGCATACAGTCTAGATCACGTGAAGTCATTATTTCCCTCTACTCCTCTTTGGTCAGACCTCATCTGGAATATTGTGTCCAGTTTTGGGCACCACATTTTAAAAAAGACATCAACAAGCTGGAGCAAGTTCAGAAAAGAGCGACCAGAATGGTGACCGGTCTGCAAACCCTGTCTTATGAGGAAAGGTTGCAGGATTTGGGAATGTTTAGTTTGCAAAAGAGAAGACTGAGAGGAGACTTAATAGCTGTCTACAAATATCTAAAGGGCTGTCACATTGTAGAAGGATCAACTTTATTCTCATTTGCACAAGGAAAGACTAGAAGCAATGGGATGAAACTGAATGGGAAGAGACACAGATTAGATATTAGAAAAAACTTTTTGACAGTTAGAGTGATCAATGAGTGGAACAGGCTGCCACGAGAAGTGGTGAGTTCTCCTTCAATGGAAGTCTTCAAACAGAGGCTGGACAGACATCTGACAGGGATGATTTAGCGAATCCTGCTTTGAGCAGGGGGTTGGACCAGATGGCCCAGGAGGTCCCTTCCAACTCGACGATTCTATGATACTGTCTAGGATTCAAGAATTTGGCCGACTTCAGATAAATCAAATTCTTGTGATCGGTGAGGACCACAACTTGATGTCTAGCTCCCTCCAACCAATGTCTCCACTCCTCAAATGCCCATTTCATGGCCATCAATTCCCGATTCCCCACGTCATAGTTGCGTTCAGATGGGGAGAACTTTCGAGAAAAGAAGGCACAGGGATTCATCTTAGAAGTCACAGGGTCTTTTTGGGACAAAACAGCTCCTGCACCAATCTCAGAAGTATCTACCTCCACCTGAAATGGAAGTGAGACATCAGGTTGCTGTAAAATTGGAGCTGAAGTAAATCTCCGCTTAAGCTCCTGAAATGCTGAGACAGCCTCAGGAGACCAATTCAGCACATCAGCGCCCTTCTTGGTCAGATCAGTCAGTGGTTTGACAATACCAGAAAAATTACCTATAAATTTACGATAGAAATTGGCAAAACCCAAAAACTTCTGGAGGGCCTTCAAAGAAGTAGTCTGAACCCAATCATAAATGGCCTTTACCTTGGCCGGGTCCATTCCAATAGTCGATGGAGACAAGATAAATCGCAAAAATGAAATCCTCTGTACACCAAAAAGGCATTTCGATCCCTTAACAAACAGAGAATTCTCCCTCAAAATCCGGAACACAGTCCGGACGTATTCCACATGAGAATTCCAATCGCTAGAAAAGATCAAAATATCATCCACATAGATGATCAAAAACTTATCCACAAAGTCACGGAAAATATCATTCATAAAGGACTGGAAGACAGAAGGGGCATTAGTGAGCCCAAAAGGCATCACCAGGTACTCAAAATGTCCCTCCGGAGTATTAAACGCCGTCTTCCATTCATCCCCGTGCTTGATGCGAATAAGCTTAGTAAACCAGCAGGCACTCTTAACTCTGGAGAATAAATCAGACATCAGAGGTAACGGGTACTGATATTTAACTGTCATCTTGTTAAGGGAACGATAATCAAAACCCCAGCACTTAAAGGTGACGAGGATGGTCTAATATGACCCTTCGCCAATGACTCCTTAATATAGGATCGCATAGCATCATGCTCAGGTACAGATAAGTTGAAAAGCCGACCCTTGGGAAATTTACACCCAGGCATCAACTCAATAGCACAGTCATAACTCCTATGAGGAGGCAAAGATGCAGACTTACTCTCACTAAATACATCAGAAAAATCGGCAAGATAATCAGGAATATCATGAGACTGAGGAGAGGTGGAGAAAACAGGAGCGTCCCTAAGAACACACTGACAACCCCAACTCACCACAGACACAGACTTCCAATCCAAAACTGGATTATGAGTTTGCAACCAGGGAAAACCCAGAACAATAGTATCGTGCAAATTATGCAGCACCAAAAATGTACAATTTTCTTGGTGGTCTGGGGCAACTCGCATTATCACCTGGGTCCAAAACTGAGGTTTATTCTCCACCAAAGGAGTAGCATCAATACCCCTCAAAGGAATAGGCGTCCGCAGAGGCGTCATGGAAAAACCACAACGTTTAGCAAAGTCCAAATTCATCAGATTCAACGCTGCTCCTGAATCCACGAAAGCCTTAGTAGAAAACGTGGATAAGGAGCAGATCAGAGTAATTGCCAAAAGGAACTTAGGTTGTACACTGCCCACAGCAAATGTGTGTGCAAAACGTTTCTCTCGTTTAGGGCAGACAGAAATAGTATGAGAGGCGTCTCCACAGAAAAAACACAGCTTATTACGCCTTCTAAACTCCTGACGTTGCTCCCTAGACAAAACCCTATCACATTGCTTAGGGTCAGACATTTGTTCAAAAGGTGGCAGCGCCTCCCGTGTAGTTTTACGTTCATGTAAACGTCGATTAACTTGAATGGCTAATGACATAGAATCATCCAGACCAGAGGGAACAGGAAATCCCACCATAACATCTTTTACGGTGTCTGATAAACCCTTCCGAAAGAGAGCTGCTAATGCACTATCATTCCATGTAGTAAGGACCGCCCACTTTCGGAATTTTTGACAGTATAACTCTGCAGAATCCTGACCCTGGTTTAATGCCAACAGGGTTCTCTCAGGTTGATCAACAGCATTAGGTTCATCATAAAACAACCCCAAGGCTTGAAAAAATTCATCCACACGATCAGACAATTTGCTTAGTCTCCATTAGGAAAAAAAAAAAAATCCTCCTACAGCCCCAGAAAAAAAAGAGGAAAAAATAAATAAAATAAAAAAAAAAATACTGACACTTTTTTTCTTTTTTCTTTTTAACAACTTTTTCCTGCTTTTGAGTACCCTAGAATCTGCGGTATGGCTGGTGATTTTGTTATGAATGGGTCACCGAGGAGAAAAAGATTAAACAAGCTAAGTCACAGAAAACCAGAGAGGTTGGTAACTATGCAGATTGCAGATCCCTGATCTTAACCACACAACTAGCAGCAGCCGTGGAGCGTGCCTACGATGATCCTAGACGCTTTGTCACAGCCAGAGGACTAAATAAGTCTAAAGCAAGAAAAGGGGAAAACTAACTGCCCCAGAGCAGACCCCAAAGGAAAGACAACCCCCACACATGTATTGACGGTGAAACAAGATGAAAGCACAAACACAGGCAGGAAAATAGGCTGAGCAAACGATGGGGCCCAAACTAACAGAATAGGAAAGGAAAGACACTGTCTGCAATCTGCCAAAAACCCTACAAAAATAATGTCCAGCACTTCTGATAGCAAAATTAACCCTGAAGGCACTAGACTTCTCCACTATATTAGCACTCTGAAATATTCTGAGACAGAGCAAAAAGAGGCCAATCTAATGACAAAAAAAAACAAATTGGCAAATACAGATAAATAAGAGTGTAAATTCAGCACAGCCCCAGCCGGGGCTGGCTGACCACACTAAAAACTGAATAGACCAACAAAATCAAGTGTGAACATTAGCAGAAAAACTTAGCTTGAAATGACTGGAACAGAGCTGAGGACCAAGACCTGACAAGCAGAAGGAATCACCAGCACCAGAATAGGGCGTCGGTTGTCTTAAATCTAGTCTGAGATTCCTGAGGTCCAATTGTCATCCTCATTATCAGGTGGCAGATCTCTACTGATTAAATCAGCCTCACTACCTCCAGTTTCCACCAGAGAAAGCCTGGAAGCAGAACTCACAACTGGTGGACCGGAAAATGAACTCACAACAACCCCCCTCCTAGGGCCCCCACCTACTTGAGCCTCGCTACACTCAAAAGCTGCAGCGAGCTGAGGAGCACGAATGTGCTCAATAGGTTCCCAGGTCCTGTCCTCTGGGCCATGACCCTTCCAATCCACCAGATATTAATTTTTGCCACGTACCACCTCACATCCCACAGTAGCATTCACCTCATAATCATCCGTGGACGAACCCGTTGTCCCGGCAGATGACTCGGAAAACCAGAACATGTGAACGGGTTTTAGGAGGGACACATAAAAGGTGTCGGTGATACCTAGGCATGAGTGAAGGGCCAGACAATAAACCATGTAATTGACCTGTTCCAGGATCTTGGAGGGACCTATGTAGCGAGGTGCAAATTTAGTGGACTCAACTCGCAGCCTGATGTTACGGGCGGAGAGCCACACTAAGTTGCCAGGAGCAAAGGTCGGAGCGGGACACCGGTGTGCCTCAGTGGAGACCCTCATTCTCTCCTTGGAGGCCCAGATGGCATCCAGTGTGTGGTCATATGCCTCCACCACCCAGTCTGCCCCTCTAGAGTCGGTGGAAGACACTGGCATTGGCACAGGGAAATGTGGATGCTGGCCGTAGTTAAGGAAGAATAGGGTCTGTCCAGTAGTCAGCTATGGCATTGTTCAGCGCAAATTCCACCCATGGAAGCAAGGAGGCCCAGTCATCCTGCCTGGCCAAAACAAAATGTCGCAGGTATGTGACCAGGTTCTGGTTAGCCCTCTCTACCAACCCATTTGTCTCAGGATGATAGGCTGGAGAGATTCAGCTCAATGCTGAGTAGGCGACAAAGCTCTCTCCAGATCCGAGATGCGAACTGAGGACCCTGGTCGCTGACAATTTTGTCACGCATACCGTGTAGGCGAAAAACGTGCTTAGTGAACAACGCCACAAAGGCCCGTGCAGAAGGTACCCACAGAAGGGGCACCAGGTGCACCATTTTAGAAAAATGGTCGGTGACTACCCAGATGACTGTGCAACTACGGGACTTGGGTAAACCCACCACAAAGTCCTTCCCGACCATTTCCCAGGGCCTGTCTGCCATCGGCAGGGGGTAAAGTAGCCCAGCAGGCCGTTGTCGAGAAGACCTATTCTTGGCGCAGGAGACACATGCCCGGATATAGTCATCGACGTCACGGGTCATATGCGGCCACCAGTACGTCCTCGCCAGAAGCTCAGATGTCCTCTTGGTCCCAAAATGTCCACCCACCCAGGACGAGTGAGCCCAAGAGAGAACCTCCGGTTGCAAATTAGGTGGCACAAAAGTCTTGCCCGGGGGCACAGACTCAAGCGAAACTTGGTCCACCGGTCCTCAGGCTCTCAGAAGTGACAATTAACCAAGGCTCCTCTTCCTCTGATGACACTACGGAGCGGGAGAGATCGACGGAACGAATGTTCTTCTCCCCGGAGAGAAAATGGAGGGTGAAATGGAACCGGGAGAAGAACGGGGACCATCTTGCCTGGCGAGAATTTAGCCGCTCGACGGTCTGTAGGTACACCAAATTCTTGTGGTCAGTGTGAACTTGGAAGGGAAACGAGCCACCTCCAGGAGGTGTCTCCACTCTGAGAAGGCCAGCTTCATAGCTAGCAACTCCCTGTCCCCGATGGAATAATTTCTCTCCGTCGATGTGAAGGTCTTTGAGAAAAAGAAGCAAGGATGCTTCCGACCTTGAGCATCCTTTTGGAAGAGGACTGCTCCTGCACCGATGGATGAGGCATCCACCTCCATTATAAATGGTTTATCTACATAGGGGCGACGTAAAATGGGAGCGCTAGCGAAGTTTGACTTAATAGATAGGGAGACCTTGGAGACCTCCTCCAACCACAATTTGGGATTTGCTCCCTTCTTGGTGAGGGCTACCAAGGGAGCTACCAAAGTTGAGAAGTGGGGAATGAACTGGCAACAATAGTTAATGAACCCCATAAAGCGCTGCACCGCTTTGAGAGAATGGGATTCCTGCCAGTCCATCACAGCCTGTAGCTTGGCAAGATCCATAGCTAATCCCTGGGCGGAGATGATATAGCCCAGGAAAGGCAAGGACTCCTGCTCAAACACACACTTCTCCAACTTGGCATAGAGGGAGTTTGCCCTTAGGAAGTTGAAGACTTTGCAAACATCTCTCCGGTGGGAGTTTATATCTGGAGAGTAGATGAGAATATCATCCAGATAGACTACGACCGAGGTGGTAAGCATGTCCCAGAAAATATTGTTTTCAAAGTCCTTGAAAATGGCAGGAGCATTACAGAGCCCGAAGGGCATCACCAGACACTCATAGTGGCCATCCCTGGTATTAAATCCCTTCTTCAATTCGTACCCTCTCACGGATGCGAATCAGGTTGTAAGCACCCCGCAGATCACGTTTAGTAAAAACCCTTGCTCTCCGTAACCTATCAAATAGCTCAGATATCAGGGGCAGCGGGTACTTTTTCTTAACGGTGATGGTGTTAAGACCCCTGTAATCTATGCATGGACGTGGTTCGGAAAAATAGAAGTGGATCCAGCTCACTCACAGGGCTTATTTAAAAATAACCAGTGATCAAGAGCTGTGTTGCTCGAAAAACGTATGGTCTCATTACACACCACCCCCTGTCATTGCTGTGCCATCTGAGATGTCTGTTTTGTCATTTTGAATTTTTTAAGGATCATCCAATAAAAATTTTCTAATTTTTAAATAAGCCCTGTGAGTGAGCTGGATCCACTTCTATTTTTCCTATTGCCTTGGACGCTGTGCAGCAGTGAGGAAGCCGTGCTCCTTCTTGTGCTGGGAATTACATCTCAGGGGTGAGCTGAATGTTCTCTTTTGTTCTTGCTTATGGACGTACTTCTCCATTCTTCTTCTGCACGAACAAGAACCCGGCCCCTGCAGGTGACACTGACTTCCTAATGAATCTTCTTACCAGATTCTCCTGGATGTACTGTGTCATTGCCTCCGTCTCTGGGAGAGATAGTGGATAGACTCAACCCCGGGGAGGCTCTGCACAAGGCAAGAGACATGGATAGAGTAAATGGGATGGTCTGATGCATTATCTGTGAGTGCAGTGTCGACCCATTTACCACTCGTATGGCCACTGGTTAGGCGAGCATCACCAGAAGAATTGCGTGCCGTTGGGCGAAGGCAGAAGACATAAAGTTGCCCTCCGCCCCGGAATCCATGAAAAGCTATACCGTATGAGTGGATGGGCCACTGGTAATTTTCCCCTTGAAGGACAGTTTGGAGGAAAACGCTGCTGTGTCTAGTGAACCACCTCCTACGTCACTAAACGGGGACGTTCTCCCAACCACTGAGGACATCTGGAGGCAAGATGTGCTGACTGCCGGCAGACATGACAGACCTTGAGTGCACGGGCAGTCCGGGACTTAGATCCCGCTCGTGACACCTCCATGGCCTCATGTGGCTCGGATGCCTGGACTGGAGATTCCAGAGGTTTGGCGAAGGTGGGAGCCAGCCGAAACCTCTGTCTATACTAGGTTCGCTCCAACCTTCGCTCATTAAAACGAAGGTCGATGCGAGTTGACACTGCTATTAGCTCCTCCAATGTGTCGGGAATCTCCCTAGTGGCCAAAGCGTCCTTCACATGGTCAGCCAGTCCCCTCCAAAATACAGGAATAAGGACTTTGTCCGGCCACTCCAACTCAGATGCTAAAGTCTGGAAGTGGACGGCAAAATAGCTGACCATGGATGAGCCCTTTGTCAGTGCCAGCAGTTGGAGCGCCGTATCATGGGAGACTCGAGGTCCCCAAAAAACTTTTTCAGAGTGCTCAGGAACCGTGGAGCAATCTGTGTCAGGAACACTGTGCTGCACTTGCTCACTGAGCCAGTGTGCATGTCCTGAGTAAGACAAACAGTGCTCAAAGATACCTGTGAAGTGCGGTAGCAGCGGTAAAAATGTGTGTTCAGACAAACAGGATCTGAAGCATGTGACTGCCAAGGGGCGGAGCCAGCCACAGGTCTTCCAGAGGAAGCAGGAGTAGAGAGAGATTGCTTCAGGCCAGATAGGACCTGAAGCACCTGACTGCTGGGGGTGTGGCCTAAGCTAAGGAGAGCTAGGAGCTGAAGGAAAACTCCTAGAAGGACAACTAGGGGGCAAAGTTACCAAGGGGTATAGACAGGGTCATAAACCATATCAGGCAGGGGTCAAAGCACGAGATAGCACAACAGTACCAAATGATTAGACAGAATGGATAGTCAGGACATAGCAAGAGATCAGTATACCAGAATGGGCAAATACACAGTACCAAGACATTAGACTAACTCACAATGAAGAGACGGACCGGGTTAAAACCAAACAAGAAACAAAATGTCAGACACAAGGCACAGGCACGCAAGGGGTCAACTAACTCAGCCAAAGGAAAGAGTATAACTGACACCGGATCTAGGCCAATTGGCAACTAAATAGCTGCCCTCTGCCAGAGAGAGGCAGAAACAATTAACCCCTGTCTGACCAGGACGGGACAAAGATAAAACCCCGTTCTGGATCATGACAGTACCCCCTCTCAACGGGAGGGGGCCACTGGACCCCAGGTTTCTCAGGATACCTTTCATGAAAGGCACGGACCATCTGATCCACATGAACCGATCGGGCAGGATCCCATGACCGGTCCTCCGGACCGTAGCCTTTCCAATGTACAAGATACTGAAGAGTGCGACGGACCAACCTAGAGTCAACAATTCGTTCCACCTCGTACTCAGACTGCCTATCTACCAAAACTGGGAGCGGGAAAGACAATGATCCCTCCCCACAGGACCCCACAGGTTTCAAAAGGGACCTATGGAAAACGCTGGGGATCCATAGAGAAGGCGGGAGACACAACCGAAAAGCCACCAAGTTAACGGCTTCTGTAATTTCATAAGGACCAATAAATTTAGGTCCAAGTTTCGCAGAGGGGACCTTGAGCCTTATGTTCTTAGTAGACAACCATACCTTATCCCCAACCTGGAACACAGGTCCCACGGAACGTTTTTTGTCTGCAAAAACCTTATATTTAGTCTGAGCCTTCGTAATGTTCCTTTGGACCTCCCGCCATAACTTCCCCAACCGATGGATTTTCTCATCCGCCCCAGGACACCCAAAGTCGAGACAGGAGAACTCTCCAAAATGTGGATGAAACCCATAGTTGCAGAAAAAGGGGGATATGCCCGTAGACTGGTTAATGCGGTTGTTAACCGCGAACTCGGCCAAAGGTAACGCAGTACTCCAATCATTCTGTCAGGCTGAGATCAGGCAATGCAGAATTTGCTTCAGAGACTGATTGGTCTGCGCAGTCTGACCATTAGTCTCCGGATGATAAGCGGATGAAAAAGACAGACCAATACCAAACCTCTTACAAAACGCCCTCCAAAATCTGGAAACAAATTGTACCCCCCTATCAGACACCACATTCAGGGGAACCCCATGAAACCGCACCACATGCTCAGCAAACAATCTGGACAACGTTTCCGCATTACATAAAGCCGCCAAGGGTACAAAATGTGCCTGCTTACTAAACCTGTCCACCACGACCCAAATTACAATATTACCCTTGGAAAGAGGAAGATTGGTGATAAAATCCATGGACAAATGGGTCCAGGGTCTATCAGGAATTGGCAGTGGCACCAATTCCCTCGCCGGCCAGTTATGGGGGTTTTTCACGCGAGCACATACCCCACAAGCAGACACAAATTCCCTGACATCAGAGGCTAAAGAAGACCACCAGAATATCCTAGCGATGGCCCTCTGGGTAGCCTAGATCACTGGATGTCCACCTAGAACTGAGTCGTGGAACTCCCAAAGAACCCTGAGACGAAATTGAACTGGTACAAAAAGTTTATCCACCAACTTAGCCAGAGGGGCAAGAGACTGAGCTTCCTTAATCTCCCACTCCAACACAGTAGACACACCCGCCACCATCACCACAGGCTGAAGAATGGAGGATGGAGGTTCAGGGGGAGACACCGGATCCAGATTGCGTGACAAGGCATCAGCCATGACATTTTTGGATCCTGGCCGAAAAGTGATGGAGAACTGGAATCGGGAAAAAAAAGCAACCATTTCGCCTGTCTAGGAGTCAACCTTTTAGCAGACTCAAACTAGGTTATTGTGGTCGGTAACCACGGTAATAGGATAGACAGCCCCCTCCAATAAATGCCTCCATTCTTCAAAGTCCAACTTCACGCCCAGAAGTTCTCGATTCCCAACATCATAGTTTCTGTCCTCAGGAGAGAACGTCTAAGTGAAAAAGGCACAGGGTCTCAAATTAGTCAAAGTGGCAGGTCCCAAGGACAACACCGCCCCCACCTCTGAGGCTTCCACTTCAACAATAATTGGTTCAGACAGGTCCGGTTGAATAAGAACCGGAGCAGACATGAAACATTTTTTTAAAAACCGAAATGCTGCCACCGCTGTGGCTGACCAATTCTTGATATCAGCCCCCTTTTGAGTCAGATCTGCCAAAGGTTTAACTACCTGTGAGAACCCCCTTATAAACTTGCGATAATAATTTGAGAATCCTAAGAAATGCTGCAGAGCCTTCAAATCATGAGGTTGAAACAAATCGACAATGGCCTGCACCTTATTAGGATCCATGCGATAACCCTCAGCAGACACAATTGTTATGGTTGTGGTATGGAGAGGAGAGAGGTACAACCCGGAGTGGACCCTCTGGGTCATGACTCCAGAGCCCCTGCGAATGAGCTGGCCAGGAGGAGCCACCCCCTATACAGGGAGTGTTAGGGGCAGGCCCACAAGGGATGAAACAGTGACAGCCGGAGCCAAAGGGACGACTGGGTAGGAACTAGGGAATCAGAAGTAGAGAATCCGAGAGGCTACAACGGAGGAGCTAACAGTGGCTGCAGATCCAGAGGCAGGGAGTAGCCGGTTCAGATGGGGGACGGAGGCTGCAAGAGAGGGAGGTATAAGGTAACAAAAGACACAGAGCTCAGGGGAAACAATGCAAAGCACACATAGGCTAGGGAAGCCCAAAGAACCTAACGGAGATAGGAGCAGGGGAAGCGAGACACAAGAGCCAGGGAGACAGGGGCACAGGAGGAGCACTAGAGAAGGACACAGTAGTTGCTAGACACAGGACTGACAGGGTACACACAGAAGAAATAAAGGGCCTGAAGAATGGGCGAACGCTGGGCGAACTGTGGCCGAACGGACAGCAACACCGCAGGGTCAACAGGCGTCTTACCTGGGAAGACGCCGGGAAGATATGGACGGTGGGCGCCGCCATGTTGGGGGCGGAGCCAGCGCATCAGAGGTCCCATCAGTCTGAGCAACGGGTGAAACGTCGGGCGCACGCGCGCGGGACCGACATCTAGGAGGCCGGATATCGGGAGCGGGGGCTCGCCGTGGAGTTGAAGCGCGGCGAGAGGTGCTCCCAGGCCTGCGTAGGTAGGTGACGGCGCCGGTAGGGGACGTGACAACAATGAACCCCAGAAAAGACAGTTCCTGAACAAAGAATGGACATTTCTCTAGCTTAGCAAAGAGACAGTTCTCCCGGAGCCTTGGGAGAACTTCCCGAAGATTACCAATGTGAGCCTGTTTATCAGGCGAGTAGGTAAGTATGTCATCCAAATACACAACCATAAAACGCCCAATAAAGTCAGAGCACACATGAGTGATGAAATTTTGGAAGACTGCTGGTGCATTGGTCAGACCGAAAGGCAAGTTCTCAAACAACCCTTCAGTAGTGAGAATAGCAGCTTTCCACTCATCCCCCTCCCAGACCCGGATAAAGTTATATGGCCCCAGCAGATCCAATTTCGAAAACCACTTAGCCCCAGACAACTGGTTGCACAAATCAGGAATAAGTGGGAGGGGGTAAGTATTTCTCAGTTATCTTATTTAACTCTTGAAAATCGAGGCATGGGCTCAAACCACTGTCTTTTTTCTTTACGAAAAAGAACCCCGCCACCATGGGAGAAACAGAAGGAAGAATGTGTCCTTTAGGAAGACTCTCGGAAATGTATTCTTTCATACCAGCCCTCTCAGGACCCAAGAGGTTACACAAGCTAGCCTTGGGCAATTCAGCACCTGGAACCAGGTCAATGGTACAATCAAATGGGCGATGTGGTGGTAAAACTTCAGCCTCTTTTTCGGAGAAAACGTCCACATAGTCCTTTAGGTACTCCAGAATACCTTCCAGACCAACGGACGACACAGACACAGTAGCAAGACAACTTTCAGAACAATTAGATCCCCATTTAACAATATCCCAGGAACCCCAGTCAATAATTGGGTTATGTCGTTGCAACCAGGGAAACCCTAACACCAGGCCAGCAGGGAGGTTATCCAAAACAAAACATGACATACTCCTGATGAAGTGTCTAAACTCTGAGGGTAAATTCTTCAGAAACAAAACAGTGACCGTCCTTGGTGAGAGATGTAGAATCAATGGTCATTATTTTTATAGGAGTCTCCAACCTAACTGTCCCTAATCTACAGCTGACCACCAGCTTAGAATCAATCAGGTTCAATGATGACCCACAGTCCACAAAAGCCGAAGTAAGGGAAAAGCAGTTTTTAACACCAAGTTCAACCTTTAACAGTATCTTAGAAAATGAAGAAAGGGGTACCTGAGTGTCTGAGTGCCCTCCAAGATGATCACCCAGACTCAGCCGCTTGTTAGTCGGTGGGCAGGGGGACAGTCCTTTTTCCATTGTCCTGGATCACCGCATTAAAAACACAGATTTCTGAAACGCTGCTGTCTCCTTTCTTTCTCTTTGAGGTTGATAGCTCCCATCTCCATGGACTCCAATGTAGGACTGGCTCCCTGTTATGAATGGGTCACCGAGGAGAAAAAAGCAAAACAAGCTAAGCCACAGAAAACCAGAGTGGTTGGTAACTATGCAGATTGCAGATCCCTGATCTTACCACACAACTAGCAGTAGCCGTGGAGCGTGCCTACGATGAACCTAGACGCCTCGTCACGGCCGGAGGACTACATAAGCCTAAAGCAAGAAAAGGGAAAACTAACTGCCCCAGAGCAGACCCCAAAGGAATAGATAGCCCCCACACATGTACTGACGGTGAAACAAGATGAAGACACAAACACAGGCAGGAAAATAGGCTGAGCAAATGATGGGGCCCAAACTAACTAGACAGGAAAGGAAAGGGAAGACATGATCTGCAACCTGCAAAAAACCCTACAAAAATAATGTCCAACACTTCTGATAGCAAAATTAACCCTGAAGTCACTAGACTTCTCCCACTATATCAGCACTCTGAAATATTCTGAGACAGAGCAAAAAGAGACCGAACTAGTAAGGGACAAAAAGCCAATTGCCAAAATGATAAATAAGAGTGGAAATTCAGCTCAGCCCCCAGCCAGGGCTGGCAGACCACACAAAAACTGAAAAGACCAACAAAATCAAGTGTGAACATTAGCAGAAAAACTTAGCTTTAGATGACTGGAACAGAGTTGAAAACCAAGAGCTGACAAGCCAGAAAGAATCACCAGCAACTTTATAGGGCGTCGGCTGTCTTAAATCCAATCTGAGAATCCTGAGATCCAATCGTCATCCTCATTCTCAGGTGGCAGATCTCCACCGATCAAACCAGCCGCACCACCTCCCGTCACCACCAGAGGGAGTACAGAAGGGGAATTCACAACTGGTGAACCCGAGAATGAACTCACAACAGTACCCCCCCCTTGAGGAGGGGTCACCGAACCCTCATCCACGCCACCAGGCCGATTAGGAAGGGCCCGGTGAAAAGCACGAACCATTCTATTGGCAAGAATATCGGAGGCAGAGACCCAATAATTATCCTCATGGCCATAACCCTTCCATTTGACCAAATACTGGAGTCTCCGTCTAACCAAACGAGAATCCAATATTTTCTCTACCTCATATTCCACATTGCCTTCGACCAACACAGGGTCAGGAGGTGCTGCCACAGGAACCACTGGCTCCACAAACCTCTTCAACAGAGATTTGTGAAATACGTTATGGATCTTGAACGCAACTGGAAGAGCCAATCGAAACGAAACAGGATTAAGAATTTCCAAAATCTTATAAGGACCAATAAATCTTGGCTTAAATTTAGAACCTTCATAGGAATATTCTTAGACGACAACCAAACCATATCACCCACTTTAAACCGGGGACCAATGGTCCTATGCCGGTTGGAGAATCGCTAGGCCTTTTCCTGAGAGAGTGACAACTTATCCACCACTTGGTCCCATATCTGCTGCATTCTCTTAACCACAGTGTCCACACCAGGGCAGGACGAAGATTCCACTTGCCCTTTAGAGAATCGAGGATGAAACCCAAAATTACAGAAAAAGCGTGACATCATAGTGGCAGAACTAGCTCTATTGTTCAGTGCGAATTCGGCCAAGGGCAAAAATGAGACCCAATCATCCTGATCAGCAGATATAAAACATCTCAAATAAGACTCCAAGGTCTGGTTTGTTCTCTCAGTCTGTCCATTGGTCTGGGGATGAAACGCAGAGGAGAAGGATAACTGAATTCCCAGATTGGAACAAAAGGCTTTCCAGAATCTGGAAACAAACTGAACTCCTCTGTCGGACACAATGTTCTCAGGAATCCCATGTAACCGAACCACCTGTTGTAAAAACAAGGGCACCAACTCAGCAAAAGATGGCAACTTTGGGAGTGGTACAAGATGGACCATCTTCGAAAATCTATCCCAAATCACCCATATAACAGTCATTCTCTGAGAGAAAGGAAGATCAGAAATAAAATCCATTGAGATATGGGTCCATGGCCTCTTGGGCAGCGGCAAGGGCATCAGCAACCCACTAGAACGAGAACAAGGTTTAGACCGAGAGCAAGTCCCACAGGACTGTACAAAATTCCTGACGTCATGAGATAAGGCAGGCCACCAAAAGGACCGAATCACCAAATCTCTGGTACCAAAAATACCTGGATGACCAGCCAATGCGGAGCAATGAATTTCAGACATCACTCTCTTTCTCCACTGGTCAGGAACATACAATTTTCCCATAGGCCAACGCTCAGGTTTATCCTCCTGAAATTCCTCCAGGGCACGTCTCAAATCGGGCGAAATGGCAGAAAGAACTACCCCCTCACCTAGGATGGTTGTAGGCTCGGTCACACTAAGAGAATCGACAAAAACTCCTAGAAAGGGCGTCTGCCTTAACATTCTTAGTGCCCGGAAGAAAAGAGACCACAAAATTAAAACGCTTGAAAAAACAAGGCCCATCTAGCCTGTCTAGGATTCAAGTGCTTGGCCGACTCCAGATAAATCAAATTCTTTTGATCGCTGAGGACCACAACTTGATGTCTAGCTCCCTCCAACCAATGAAGAAGTCACAGGGTCTTTTTGGGACAAAACAGCTCCTGCACCAATCTCAAAAGCATCTACCTCCATCTGAAATGGAAGTGAGACATCAGGTTGCCGTAAAACTGAAGCTGAAGTAAATCTCTGCTTAAGCTCCTGAAATGCTGAGATAGCCTCAGGAGACCAATTCAGCACATCAGCGCCCTTCTTGGTCAGATCAGTCAGTAGTTTGACAATACCAGAAAAATTACCTATAAATTTACAATAGAAATTAGCAAAACCCAAAAACTTCTGGAGGGCCTTCAAAGAAGTAGGCTGAACCCAATCATAAATGGCCTGTACCTTGGCCGGGTCCATTTCAATAGTCGATGGAGATAAGATAAATCCCAAAAATTAAATCGTCTGTACACCAAAGAGGCATTTCGATTCCTTAACAAACAGGGAATTCTCTCTCAAAATCCGGAACACAGTCCGGACGTGTTCCACATGAGAATCCCAATCACTAGAAAAGATCAAAATATCATCCAGATAGATGATCAAAAACGCCGTCTTCCATTCATCCCCGTGCTTGATACGAATAAGATTATACGCCCCCCTGAGGTCAAGCTTAGTAAACCAGCTGGCACTCAACTCTGGAGAATAAATCAGACATCAGAGGTAATGGGTACTGATATTTAACAGTCATCTTGTTAAGGGAACGATAATCAATACACGGTCTTAATGAACCATCTTTCTTGGCCACAAAAAAAAAACCAGCACCTAAAGGTGACGAGGATGATCTAATATGCCCCTTCTCCAATGACTCCTTAATATAGGATTGCATAGTATCATGTTCAGGTACTGATAAGTTGAAAAGCCGACCCTTGGGAAATTTACACCCAGGCATCAACTCAATAGCATAGTTATAACTCCTATGAGGAGGCAAAGACGCAAACTTGCTCTCACTAAATACATCAGAAAAATTGGCTAGATAATCAGGAATATCATGAGACTGAGGAGAGGTGGAGAAAACAGGAGCGTCCCTAAGAACACACTGACAACCCCAACTCACCACAGACCCAGATTTCCAATCCAAAACTGGATTATGAGTTTGCAACCAAGGAAAACCCAGAACAATAGTATCATGCAAATTATGCAGCACCAAAAATTTACAATTTTCTTGGTGGTCTGGGGCATAGAATCATAGAATCATAGAAACGTAGAGTTGGAAGGGACCTCCTGGACCATCTGGTCCAACCCCCTGCTCAAAGCAGGATTCGCTAAATCATCCCAGTCAGATGTCTGTCCAGCCTCTGTTTGAAGACTTCCATTGAAGGAGAACTCACCACTTCTCGTGGCAGCCTGTTCCACTCATTGATCACTCTAACTGTCAAAATGTTTTTTCTAATATCTAATCTGTGTCTCCTCCCATTCAGTTTCATCCCATTGCTTCTAGTCTTTCCTTGTGCAAATGAGAATAAAGTCGATCCTTCTACAATGTGACAGCCCTTTAGATATTTGTAGACAGCTATTAAGTCTCCTCTCAGTCTTCTCTTTTGCAAACTAAACATTCCCAAATCCTGCAACCTTTCCTCATAAGACAGGGTTTGCTGTTGTGAGTTCATTTTCCCCTTCACTACTGAGGCCCGAGGAACTGGTGAAGAAAGGTAGTGAGCCTGATTATCAAACACCTGAGCCTGTTGATGATGACTGGCTGAGTGGAGTTACTGACTGGATATAAGGCTGCCGACGCCCTTCTGCCCTGCGGGTGACTTCTCTGTGGGATCCTTGGAGACCAGTCTGAATTCCTGCTCTTCTAAAGCTAAGTTTTCTGCTCGGCTTTTTGCATTTGTGCTTTGACTTTGTTTTGCTTTGTTTTTCTGGATTTCTGCCATTCCCTGCTGGGGTGAGCTGAATTCCTTTAGCTCTGTCTTCTGAAAATACCTGAGTGCTGATTTAGTTTTTGAAGCCTAGCTGCTTCAGGGTCTTTTTTCATATCAGCTTGTTGGCTTATGTCTTTGATAGGGTTTTGGCAGATTGCAGACAGCAACCTTCCTTTCCTGTTCTGTTTAGTTAGCTTGGGCCCCATCGTTTGCTCAGCCTATCTTTCTATCTGTGTGAGTGTTTTTTCATCTTGCTTCACCGTCATTATATGTTGGGGGCTGCCTTTTACTTTGGGGTCTGCTCTGGGGCAGTTTAGATTTCCTTTTCTGTCTTTAGGCTATTTAGCTCTCCGGCTGTGATCGAGGGGTCTAGGGCACCGTAGGAACCCCCCACGGCTACTGCTAGTTGTGTTGATAGGTTCAGGGGTCTGCAATCTGATAGTTGCCAACTTCTCTGGTTTTCTGGACGTAGCTTCTATTTTTGTGTCTGCCTCCTACGGTGACTCAATCATAACAGTTTGCAGACCGGTCACCATTCTGGTCGCTCTTTTCTGAACTTGCTCCAGTTTGTTGATGTCTTTTTTAAAATGTGGTGCCCAAAACTGGACACAATATTCCAGATGAGGTCTGACCAAAGAGGAGTAGAGGGAAATAATGACTTCACGAGATCTAGACTGTATGCTTCTGTTAATACATCCTAGAATTGCATTTGCCTTTTTTGCTGCTGCATCACACTGTTGACTCATATTCAGTCTGTGATCTATTAGTATACCCAAGTCTTTTTCACATGTGCTGTCACTTAGCCCTATTCCTCCCATTCTGTATATGCTTTTTTCATTTTTATTGCCCAGATGTAGTACTTTGCATTTCTCCCTGTTAAAAACCATTCTGTTAGTTACTGCCCACTTCTCCAGTTTATTTAAATCTTTTTGAATCCTCTCTCTCTCTTCTCTAGTATTAGCTATCCCTTCTAGCTTTGTGTCATCAGCAAATTTAATCAGTTTACCCTCAATTCCTTCATCTAAATCGTTGATAAAGATGTTGAACGATACAGGGCCCAGGACAGAGCCCTGTGGTACCCCACTTGAGACATTCTTCCAACTGGATGTGCAGCCATTTACTACCACTCTTTGGGTCCGATCACTAAGCCAGTTATGAATCCACCTAACAGTTGCCTTGTCCATTCCATACTTAGTCATTTTTTCAATAAGGATTGTATGAGAGACTTTGTCAAATGCTTTGCTGAAGTCAAGATATACTATATCTACAGCATTTCCTTGATCCACCCAATCAGTGATACCGTCATAGAAGGAAATTAAGTTAGTCTGACATGACTTATTAGTTACAAACCCATGATTATGGAGAGGGGTTCAAAAATTTCTTCTGCTATCTCCTTCAGTACTCTGGGGTGTAATTCATCTGGACCTGGAGACTTGAATTCATTTAGGTTAGCTAAGTGTTTCCTCACTATCTTTCTGTTTATATATATCCTGTATTCTTCTATTCCTTTAATAGGACAGTGAATAACAATTGATGTTACATTTCATTTCTGAGAGAAAACAGATGCAAAATAGGAATTTAAAAGTTCAGCCTTCTCAACATCCTGTCTTACCATTTCATCATTTTCATCCTGTAAAAATCCTATAGCATCTTTGACTTTTCTTTTACTTTTGACATATCCCCAAAATCCTTTATTATTGCTTTTGACATCTCTTGCAAGCCTCAATTCATTTTCAGCTTTAGCTAATCTGATTTGTGCCCTGCAGGTTCTGCAGACAGCATTATATTCTTCTTTAGATATGCCTCCCTCTTTCCATTTTATAAACATTTTTTTCTTCCTTTTTAGTATGTGCTTAAGTTCTGTGTTCATCCATCCTGGTTTCCTTAAATGCTTCCTATTCTTCCCTCTTTTCGGAATTGTTAACAACTGTGCTTTGAGAATTTCATTTTTCAAGATTTCCCATCCTTCCTGGACACTTTTGTGTTTAAGGATATCCAGCCATTGGATCCCTCCAATTCTCTTTCTGAATCCCTTAAAATCTGCCTTTCTGAAATCTAACCTTGACGTCTGAGTCTTCACAGGTCTTCCGCCTCTAGTTATCCAAAATTCTAAAATAGCATGGTCGCTACCTCCTAGGGTCCCAGCCACTTTTACCTCCTCAACCATTTCCTCCCTGTTTATAAGGATTAGATCTAAGGTAGCAGTTCCCCTTGTTTTCTCCCTTACCTTTTGGAAGATAAAGTTGTCAGCAAGAGAGGATAAGAATTTCCTTGACCTGTTAGTTTTGCCTGAGAGAGATTCCCAACAAATGTCTGGATAGTTGAAATCTCCCATGACAACTATGTCATATTTTTTGGAGAACTTGGCCATTTGATGCATAAAGAGTTCATCCATATCTTCAGCTTGCACAGGCGGCCTGTAGTAAATGCCTACAATGGTGTCCTTTCCATTGTTCTGTCCTTGTATTCTTACCCAAACAGTTTCCACAGAACTCCCAGTCTCTGAAGCTTCAATCTCTGTGCAGATATACGCGTTTCTAACATACAATGCGACACCCCCTCCTCGTTTATCAAGTCTGTTTCTTGCAAATAAGTTGTATCCTTCTAGTCTTGTATTTCAATCATGTGTATTGTCCCACCAAGTTTCAGTGATTCCAATGACATCATATTTCTTTTCCTGTGTTAGTAGTTCCAATTCTCCTTGTTGGTTGCCCATGCTTTGTGCATTAGTATAGAAACATTTTAGTTTGTGATTGGTTTCTCTTTCTCCAATATTTTTATTAATTAGATTCTTTTGTCTTTGTTCTTCCTTTCCACTTCTAATAGCAGAGTTCTCAATAGCATTTGTCAGGTGTATGGCTTTTCCTGGTCTTTTGCTTCCCTTCCCATGTTGTTCTAGTTTAAAGCTCTCCTTACAAGTGTAGCAAGGCGACTTCCAAATACCTGCTTTCCAGTCTTCGTAAGGTGCACCCCATCTCTAGGAAGTAGTCCATCGTATAAGTAGTTCACTCCGTGATCCAGAAATCCAAATCGTTGCTGACGGCACCATCGACGTAGCCAGTTGTTCACCTGCAGAATCTTATTCCACCTCCTTGTTCCATGGCCATCCACTGGGAGGATGGAAGAGAAGACCACCTGCGCTCCCAGTTCTTTCACTTTCTTGCCTAAGTCTTCAAAGTCTCTGCAGATGGTTTCCAGGTCGTTTCTTGCGGTGTCATTTGTCCCCACATGTAGTAGCAGGAATGGGTAGTCATCTGTACGTCTGAAGAGTCCTGATATCCTGTCAGACACATCTTTAATTTTTGCACCTGGAAGACAGCACATTTCTCTTGAAGTTATATCCGGTCTGCAGATAGCGGCCTCTGTTCCTCTCAACAGGGAATCCCCCATGACCACCACTCTCCGTTTCTTCTTCACAACATTTTTCTTTCTCCATCCAGGAGGACTCTGAAGGCGTACAAGGTTGCTGTCTGTTGGCAAAGTCTTATCCTGATGTATTTCTTCATCGTTTTCCTGCGTGAGAGCCTGGTACTGGTTTCTGAGCAGTATGGGTGCTGACTGCCTCCTGATCCTCCTGATTCTCTGGGTCACTTGTCTCCATTCCTCTGTTTCTTCACGTGCACTTCGAATTTCTTCTCTTTCTGTAACATGAAGAGATAATTCTGCTCTGTCCAAGAACTCTTCACCTTCCTTAATGATCTTCAACGTAGCTAACCTCTCTTCGAGATTTTGCAACTTTTCCTCCAACAGGGACACAAGCTTGCATTTGTGGCATGTGAAGTTTGGCTTTTCCACTGGTAAATCTGTGAACATGTAGCAAGAAATGCAGCTCACCAAATGGCTCCTGGCCTCTTCCATCTTGAGATTTCTTAAAAACAATGAAAGATGAGCCAAAAATTCTCCTCAAGACTCTTCCCCTGGGCAACTGGGCAACCCGCATCGTCCCGGCAACCCGGCAACTTCCTGGGCAACCCGCATCGTCACGGTCATGATTTGTAGTTTTGCCCTGTCCTGTATTTTGTATAATATGTCATTTAACTTTTCTCTGGTTGTATTTGCTGTAAATTAACCATGTCTCCTTCGCCCAATACTTTGCAATGTCTTGTGATGTACCTGGACCATAATCTAATTTAGGCTTGTGTCAACAGCTAGTGGAACTTTGGCTATTGTTTCCTAAGCAGAAGATAACCTACAATACACATCCTGTAGACTCAGTGGAGCCCTTACATTTCTAGAATCTTCTGATGGCCCAAACCATTGAATAGTAGGTGTGACCCCTACCCCCCTTCAGATGGGCTGATCCCAGGAGCCCTGACAATACATTCTTGTTTTAAGATCAGTTGTGATTTGAGTGCGGACGTGAAGGAGTCACAAACTGAGTTGAGGCCAGCTCGTGACGTCCGTGGGATTGTGTGGAATCCTGTGGACTATTGCAAGGATTATTGTTATCGCATCTGGCACAAGGACTATCATGAGGTGCCTGGATTTGTTTCCATAGTGTGGACTTATTGTGGACTTCTCATGGACTCCAAGGACATTATGGATATTTGATGTTGTATGCTCCCTGCCTTAATAAATCTCGTTGGATCGTCCCTCGGCCTGTTGTCCCTTCTTGCTCTGTCGTATACCCCGTCACAAACTGGTGGCAGCAGTGGGATCAGAGCAGAAGGAATGGAGGACAACGGCCCATCAACATCTGGAACCAGCACCGTAGAGTACAAGAACTGGACTGCGGTGAACCTACAAAGGCCCGTGAACTGGGAGTCAGCTACAAGGGACTCTCCAAGGAGCAGCTGATTGAGGCTTTGGAAGGAGTTCGCCTGCAAGATGACGCTGAGGAAGGATCCCCACAGCAAACGGAGGAAAGACTGCAGCCAGAGGTAAATACCCAAAAAAGTCAGTGGGTTGTGTGGTACGAGGTGGAGTTGGCATTGCTGGGAGAAGAGGCTACCATAGAAGATAAGAGGGAAGTCAAGCGCGGAGCTAATGAGAGGGTATTGCTGGAGAGGCAGATGGCATTGCTGGGAGAAGATGCTACCATAGAAGATAAGAGGGAGGCAATTCATAGAGCTCAAGAGAGGGCATTACTGGAGAGGCAGCTCGCTGTGGAAGCAGCTAGAAGCTCCAGACAGACTGTAGCCCCAGCACCCACCATGAGGGAACTCCCCAGAGTGTCCCGCAAAGACTTCAAGCCGTTTAATGAGGCTTCAGGTGACATTGAGGGCTTCTTCCAGGACTTTGAGCATCAGTGTCGATTAATGGAAGTCCCGGAAAGGGAGCGAGTCCGACATCTGGTGGGGCTCTTAGAGGGTGGAGCTGCCGCAGCCTATAGAGCTATGGACCCTTGGTGGAACTGTGAGTATGCGGAGATTAAACAGACTATTCTAGAATATTATACTGTGACCCCAGACACTTACAGGACCCAGTTCTGTACTTTAGCCTGTGATGAGGAAGTGTCCTTCAAGATGTATGCCCACAGACTCAAACAAATATGTCATCGCTGGCTGGAGGGAGAGGAGGCCTTAACTTGGGAGACCTTCCTCCAAGTCATCCTAAAAGAGCAGTTTTACTTCAAGTGCCCTGCTGAGATCCGGAATAGGTGCGTGAAAGGAGACCAGCCACTGTGGAGGAAGCTGCAGCTCTAGCTGATGAGGCTCTCACCATCAAGCCTCAGTGGAAAAAACTACTACTCAGTGAAAAAAAAAACTACCATCCCCCCAACGCTGACGGCCCCTGGT
Source organism: Dendrobates tinctorius (assembly GCF_039654945.1). NCBI lineage: Eukaryota > Metazoa > Chordata > Amphibia > Anura > Dendrobatidae > Dendrobates > Dendrobates tinctorius. Next base: position 20,511,766 of record NW_027361677.1, read on the forward strand.
CCTTCGGCCTCCAATATTCACCATCCCACTAGACCATCAACTCATGGTGACCTTCGTGTGACTGTGCCTCGCATTACTCCTGCTCCACGTTCGGGACTACGACGTGGAGGAAGAATCCCAGAGCGCAGATGTTATAGATGTGGGAAGCCTGGGCATCTGCAATTCCAATGTCCAGGTGTTCGGAGGCAGGACAGCTACAGACCGCCTTTGCCTGTTCATTATCTACAGACACCCTCACCAGGAGAAGAGCTGGATTCAGTCCCTGATGACTTGCCAAGTGACTCTGATATCCTGGCTCCCCTAACCGGAGTCTATGGGGTGCGAGCCCCAGCCACCTGTTCTTCTGATCTTCAGCACAAACATCTACAGGAGGTCGTGCTGGATGGCCAAAAAGTTGTTGGCTTCCGTGACAATGGGGCTTTTCTCACCATAGCCGATCCCCGAGTAATTCAACCAGAAGCAATTCAAAAGGGACCAGGAATCGCCATTGAATTGGCTGGAGGTACCCAGAGATATATTCCAAGAGCGAGTGTGACCCTGGATTAAGGCTTTGGGGCAAAACAATGCGTGGTGGTTGTGATGAGCGGCCTCCCTGCAGACGTTCTTCTAGGAAATGATGTGGGAAATCTTCATTGCCACTTTGTCGGTGCGGTAACCAGAAGTCAAGCCAAGAGAGCAGCTAATGTGGACGTGTACAACCCATCCACGGAAATGAGGCCACCAGAACTGCCGTCACAGCCGGTGAGTGGTTCTTCTTGTGGGGACAATGTGAGTGTTACTTGGGATAAAGTTCAGTTTAGACAAGAGGTAGATACTGACCCCACCCTAGCTAGTTTTAGAGCTCGAGCTGAGATAGGGCAGTTGGGGGAGAACGGGGAAAGAATTATCAGAGAAAATGGACTTCTGTATCGGGATACCAATGCTGACTCCCTAGATAAGCCCTGGACTTATAGCAAACAGCTGATTGTTCCTCAGAAATACAGAATTCCCCTATTACACCTTGCTCATGACATTCCTACTGCTGGCCATCAAGGTAAAACCCGCACTGAGAGACGATTGACTCAATCTTTCTATTGGCCTGGGATTTCCCAAGCCGTAGCGCATTTCTGCCGAACTTGCGACATATGTCAGCGTAGAGGGCGACCCGGAGATCACCCAAAGGCACCCCTGCAACAGCTCCCTAAAATAGAAGAACCCTTTCAAAGAGTAGCTGTCGATATCATTGGACCTCTGGCTAAACCAAGTAAATCTGGAAAGCAGTACATTCTCACTGTTGTGGACTATGCCACCCGATATCCAGAAGCTGTGGCCTTGTCAAGTATTTCTGCAGCCAAGGTGGCCGAGGCCCTGGTTACCATTTTCACCAGAGTAGGATTCCCCAGTGAGATCTTGTCAGACCAAGGCTCCCAGTTCATGTCAGAGCTGGTCCAGTGTCTGTGGCGCACCTGTGGAGTACGAGCGATCCGAACGACTCCGTATCATCCCCAAACAAATGGACTTTGTGAACGATTCAATGGCACTCTGAAGAATATGCTGAGGGCCTTCACTGACAGAGATTCAAACTGGGAGAAGTACCTACCCCATCTCTTGTTTGCCTATCGGGAAGTTCCCCAGGAGTCCACCGGGTTTTCCCCCTTTGAACTACTCTATGGAAGAAAGGTCCGAGGACCCTTAACCCTGCTAAAAGAATATTGGGAGGGACAAGTTGAAGACACAGGAGCCTCTGTTGTCCCTTATGTCCTAAAGCTGCGAGAAACCCTGGCTCAACTCGCTAGTTTAGCCCAGAGTCATGTGCGTATGGCTCAAACCAGACAGAAGACATGGTATGACCGTAAAGCACGCTATCGGGAGTTTGTAGAAGGACAACAGGTCTTAATGATTGTTCCCCATCGGCAGAATAAACTGCAGACAACATGGGAGGGTCCCTTCCGGGTTCTCAGAAAACTAAATGATACCAATTATCTTCTTGCTTTAGATGATCAGGGGCTAAGACAAAAGACTGTCCATGTGAATATGATTAAGGAGTACCATGACCGAAACCTTCCAATGATAGCAAGCTGTCAGCTAGCTTTAGAAGACGGTCAAGAGGATGAGGACTCCCTACCTGATCTCGTGGAAGCAGCGAGAGCCCCATCCACTGTGGAACAGGTTCCTCTGGGAGATCACCTGGATTCCTTGCAGAAAAAACAGATTCTGGGAGTGCTTCAACAGAGACGGGCTGCTTTCTCATCCCAACCAGGTTGAACCACCGTCACCCAACATCATGTGGACACTCAGGGTATCCGTCCCATACAACAGGTTCCTTACCGGGTACCTGAATCTGTTCGAAACACCATGCAGCATGAACTGGAGGAGATGTTACAGCTTGGGGTAATCCAGGCCTCCCATAGCCCTTGGGCCTCTCCTGTGGTGTTAGTACCCAAGAAGGATGGGAGTACTCGATTTTGTGTGGACTATCGACGACTAAACGACCATACCGTCAGCGATCCTTACCCAATGCCCCGTATTGACGAACTTCTAGACCGACTGGCTGGGTCCCGATATGTCACTACCTTGGATCTCAGTAAGGGATACTGGCAAATCCCTCTCACGGAGGAAGGGAGAGAACGGTCCGCTTTTATAACCCCCTTTGGTCTGTATGAATTTCTAAGCATGCCTTTTGGAATGAAGAATGCCCTGGCAACCTTTCAGGGAATGGTGGACCAGATCCTTCGGGGATGTGATGACTTTGCTTGTGCCTACTTGGATGATATCGCGATCTTCAGCCAGACGTGGGAGGAACATCTGAATCAAGTAGCCATTATTCTTGACCTGATTCTTTCAGCCGGCCTAACCATTCGACCCGATAAATGCCAATTGGGGATGGGTGAAGTCCAGTACCCAGGGCATAGAGTAGGAGGAGGGAAGCTCCGTCCTGAACCTGCCAAAATCCAGGCTATTAGAGACTGGCCTGTACCCCAAACTAAGAAACAAGTTATGGCTTTTTTGGGCACTGCCAGTTATTACCGAAAATTTGTTTCACATTTCAGCACTGTGGCCAAGCCTCTTACCGACCTGACCAAGAAAACGATGCCCCGGCTGGTGATCTGGACTCCAGCCTGTGATGAGGCTTTTAACCGGCTGAAGGACGCCCTGGTCTGCGACCCTGTTCTGGCTGCTCCAGATTACAAGAGGAGATTCATTGTGCAGACGGACGCCTCTGCTTATGGACTGGGAGCTGTCCTCAGCCAGGTGAATTCAGCTGGGGACGAACACCCCATCGCCTACCTTAGCAGGAAACTGCTGGACCGAGAAGTGGCCAATGCAACTGTTGAAAAAGAATGTCTGGCTGTAGTGTGTGCCCTTAGGAAACTAAGGCCGTATCTGTATGGACGAGAATTCACTGTCATTACTGATCACAATCCCCTCACCTGGCTGAACTGAGTCTCTGGGGACAATGGACGTTTACTACGATGGAGCCTGGCTCTGCAGCCCTATAACTTTACCATACAGTATAGAAGAGGCAGCCAACACCAAAATGCAGATGGACTGTCCAGGCAGGAGGAGCCCTGAGTCTGGTCAGCCATGCCTGTGTGTACTTAACAAGCGATCTGTAGAGGTCCATAGTACGTACACAAATTGGGAGGGGAAGGGATTGTCATGATTTGTAGTTTTGCCCTGTCCTGTATTTTGTATAATATGTCATTTAACTTTTCTCTGGTTGTATTTGCTGTAAATTAACCATGTCTCCTTCCCCCAATACTTTGCAATGTCTTGTGATGTACCTGGACATAATCTAATTTAGGTTTGTGTCAACAGCTAGTGGAACTTTGGCTATTGTTTCCTAAGCAGAAGATAACCTACAATACACATCCTGTAGACTCAGTGGAGCCCTTACATTTCTAGAATCTTCTGATGGCCCGAACCATTGAATAGTAGGTGTGACCCCCTACCCCCCTTCTGATGGGCTGATCCCAGGAGCCCTGACAATACATTCTTGTTTTAAGATCAGTTGTGATTTGAGTGTGGACGTGAAGGAGTCACGAACTGAGTTGAGGCCAGCTCGTGACGTCCGTGGGATTGTGTGGAATCCTGTGGACTATTGCAAGGATTATTGTTATCACATCTGGCACAAGGACTATCGTGAGGTGCCCGGATTTGTTTCAATTGTGTGGACTTATTGTGGACTTCTCATGGATTCCAAGGACATTATGGATATTTGATGTTGTATGCTCCCTGCCTTAATAAATCTCGTTGGATCGTCCCTCGGCCTGTTGTCCCTTCTTGCTCTGTCGTATACCCCGTCACAGTCACCTGGGTCCAAAACTGAGGTTTATTCTCCGTCAAAGGAGTAGCATCAATACCCCTCAAAGGAATAGGCGTCCGCAGAGGCGTCATGGAAAAACCATAACGTTTAGCAAAGTCCAAATCCATCAGATTCAACGCTGCTCCTGAATCCACAAAAGCCTTGGATAAGCAGCAGATCAGTGTAATTGCCAAAAGAAACTTAGGTTGTATACTGCCCACAGCAAATGTGTGTGCAAAACATTTCTCTCATTTTGGGCAGACAGAAATAATATGAGAGCCGTCTCCACAGAAAAAGCACAGCTTATTATATCTTCTAAACTCCTGACGTTGCGCCCTACTGTAGACAAAACTCTATCACATTGCATAGGTTCAGACATTTGTCCAAAAGGTGGCAACTCCTCTCGTGTAGTTTTGCGTTCACGTAAACGCCGATCAATTTGAATGGCTAATGACAGAATCGTCAAGACCAGAGGGAACAGGAAATCCCACCATAGTATCTTTTACGGTTTCTGACAAACCCTTCCGAAAGAGAGCTGCCAAGGCACCATTATTCCTGGTAGTAAGGACCGCCCACTTTTGGAATTTTTGACAGTATAACTCTGCAGAATCCTGACCCTAGTTCAATGCCAATAGGGCTTTCTCAGCTTGATCAATAGCATTAGGTTCATCATACAACAACCCCAAGGCTTGAAAAAATGCATCCACATTAGTCAGAATAGGATCTTGAGGTGTCAAAGAAAATGCCCAATCCTGGGGATCGCCGCGCAGCAAGGAGATGACAATTTTAACCTGCTGTGCAGAGCTCCCCGATGAATTAGGCTTCAAGGCAAGAAATAATTTACAATTATTCTTAAAATTCAAAAATTTAGACCGATCCCCAAAAAACACATCAGGAGTAGGGATCCTTGGTTCAGCAGCATGTGAATTAGCGAGGTAGGCGGAAATTCCCCACTCTTCAGCAGTGAGCTGCTCCACACGATCAGACAATTGCTTAATGTCCATTTAAAAAAAAATCCTCCTACAGCCCCAGAGAAAAAGAGGAAAAAATATACAGATATAAAAAAAAAATTCTGACACTTCTTTTTGTTTTTTTACAATTCTTTCCTGCTTTTGAGTACCCTAGAATCTGCGGTATGGCTGGTGATTCTGTTATGAATGGGTCACCGAGGAGAAAAAAGCAAAACAAGCTAAGCCACAGAAAACCAGAGTGGTTGGTAACTATGCAGATTGCAGATCCCTGATCTTACCACACAACTAGCAGTAGCCGTGGAGCATGCCTACGATGAACCTAGACGCCTCGTCATGGCCAGAGGACTACATAAGCCTAAAGCAAGAAAAGGGAAAACTAACTGCCCCAGAGCAGACCCCAAAGGAATAGATAGCCCTCACACATGTACTGATGGTGAAACAAGATGAAGGCACAAACACAGGCAGGAAAATAGGCTGAGCAAATGATGGGGCCCAAACTAACTAGACAGGAAAGGAAAGGGAAGACACTATCTGCAACCTGCAAAAAACCTACAAAAATAATGTCCAACACTTATGATAGCAAAATTAACCCTGAAGTCACTAGACTTCTCCCACTATATCAGCACTCTGAAATATTCTGAGACAGAGCAAAAAGAGACCGAACTAGTAAGGGACAAAAAGCCAATTGGCAAAATACTGATAAATAAGAGTGGAAATTCAGCTCAGCCCCCAGCCGGGGCTGGCAGACCACACAAAAACTGAATAGACCAACAAAATCAAGTGTGAACATTAGCAGAAAAACTTAGCTTTAGATGACTGGAACAGAGCTGAAAACCAAGAGCTGACAAGCCAGAAGGAATCACCAGCAACTGAATAGGGCGTCGGCTGTCTTAAATCCAATCTGAGAATCCTGAGATCCAATCGTCATCCTCATTCTCAGGTGGCAGATCTCCACCGATCAAACCAGCCGCACCACCTCAAGTCACCACCAGAGGGAGTCCAGAAGGGGAACTCACAACTGGTGAACCCGAGAATGAACTCACAACAGCTCCCCTTCCACTGGAGAATAACGGGGTCTCAAACTGCATCACATTTCTCGCCCGCAGCCTGCGATCCATTCGGTCGGCCTGCGTCATAGCGTTCTCCAGAGAATCAGGAGGAGGGTGAAGTGCCAAGGCATCTTTCAGACATTCAGACAGGCCTGTACGGAACAAGCCCCAGAGGGTGGCATCATCCCAAAGGACCTTAGCATCCCAGCATCTGAACTCTCAGCAAAACCACTCGGCTGAATGCTTCCCCTGATATACACTCATCACCATGTCCTCAGCCATACGCACCCGATCAGGCTCATCATAAATATGCCTCAGGGACTCAAAAAATACATCCACAGTCATTCTCTCAGGGGCAGTGGTAGGAAGGGAAAAATCCCAAGCCTGGGGGGCTCCCCTTAACAGAGACATAATGACCCCTACCTTCTGACTTTCATCCCCAGAAGAGTGTGGTGTTAATGAGAAAAAAAGCTTACAGTTTAGCCCTCCTTGAAAACTTTAAATTCGGCAATTTAACCGGGGACTCACGGAAAACTAATGTAACAGCTCGAGCCCCTGTCCTGTGAGCACCAGATGATAAAGCCCCCAGCACAGTGTCAGCTATCAGCTGCTGAGACTGAGCCAGAACTCGTCCCCCATTAAGTTTCTGAGACATCTGAGTCAGGTGCTTTACCTGCTCAGAAAGAACGTGCATAGGATCCATCACACACACACAGGAAAAAAAAGTAGCAGCCCGTGGTCCACCGTGCAGAGATGTTATCTGATGCCCAGTAATGGCGGACGCTATATGGCGGTATAATAGAAGAAAACATGTGGTTTAACGTCACCCGGTGTGTACAGAGGCGGACTCTGTTGCTTCATAGAACCGCACTACAGTGGAATATAAATGCCGTAGCCTGTTAAAGCTCACAGAGCTTGGCAAAGTGAGCACTAGTGTACAGTCACAGGACTCTGTCCCAAAAACACAGGGTTAGAGTCCCTCTAGACCCACTAAGCGCGTGGCATTGCACCTGCGAACACCACTAATAGATGCTGCCTACCGTGGAGTGCAGACCAAGTGCACAGTGGCGTAAAGGCAAAACCACTAATTGGCGTTGATGCTAGTCCCTGACTCTGCCTCCTACCTGCACTTTCAGCCTATGCACTAACTGGCAAGGCTGAAGAACACATACGTACCAAGGGTAGGGGTTTCATAATGAGTCATTCACCAGAGACATTCATATGTGCATACAACACTCACTCCATATTGTCTATACTAGCACATGGCCTTTCGGCTATGCGATCCTTTTATAACCGCAGCCTTCCAGGACCTTCCTGATGGCCCAATCCGAGCTTCTTGAGGATCTGAGCATGTGACTTCTGACTACCAATGAGCGGTCGTCTCACGGGCATGCTCAGATGGAGAAAAACAGGGCTTAGTCCCAGGGGCGTCTGCTCGCCGCTGACTAATGCTGGATGCTATAGCTGAACCTGGGGCGGCAGCAGCAACCAATTGCATAGCATCAGCTTGAGCAAGAAGCTGGGACCGACGTCTCTGCTGAGCAGGAACCTCTGCGACTGAAGAAGAACTGGAGACTGCAGCGGACATGGCTTGTGATTCCCCCTGTGCAGGGGTGGGAACTCAACGCCTAACACACACTCTTCTATACTAAAGCTGTGCACACATTTTCGAAAGCTGTTGGCCAAGAAAAGATTCAACCAGCTATCTTGCTCACTCTGCTGAGCGTTCCTGTGTACACTTTGAAAGAGCCATTCCCTGTTGCTGGTTTATTGCTTAGACAGCAAAAGGATCAACATCCCAAAATCAACCATGTCGGATCCTTATCTCCCCACATAATCATCTGCCCATGGCCCCCTATATATATATTAGACATAGATGGGTTCAGTTGACATTAGTCTACTCTTTATAATGGACATAACACTGACCAGGTTCAATGGAAAAAAAAAGTCCTCTCCCCTAACAGATGTCCATTTGTGTGTATTTTTTCCAGCTGGCTTACTGCTTTTGGCATTCTGATCAAAGACTGAGTGCATATTTAATGATGAAGATATTCTTTGGATTTCCATCAAATGTCAACAAAAGGGGTCAAGATGGAGATTGTTGGACATGTCATGGAGTTCAGGGACTTTGGTCACTTGCTCATGTGTGGCATAGTTCTGTATGTTGGCTTCCATGTTTGTACTTATCTACACCAACTTCAGCACAGGTCCTAAATCGATATAGAAAAAAGGATCAATCACAATCAGAGGCCAATGAAGGTTCCAACTCTTCTTTACTAGAGATGATCGAATATGTTTGGAAATAATCGCAGAATCCGAGAAGATGCATCCGACAAAACCACGACATCATAAGAATAGGAAGTTCTATAAAGAATCTATACAATAATAACTGCATTATAGAAAAAAGATACAAGCAAATTATCATAAAACAATTTGTTCTGTTTTTGGTAAGAAATGAAAAAATACAGAGGACAAAATTAATCCATTTCCCAATTCCAAAATTCCTCTTTCTAATAAATGGATCTACTGAGCACTGTGGTTCAGTGGATAGCACTGCAGCCTTGCAGCGCTGGAGTCCTGGGTTCGAATCACACCAAGGACAACTTCTGCAAGGAGTTTGTATGTTCTCCCCGTGTTTGCGTGGGTTTCCTCCCACATTCCAAAAGACATACAGTTAGGGAATTTAAATTGCGAGCCCCATCGGGGACAGTGATGGTAATGTGTGCAAACTGTAAAGTGCTGTGGAATATGTTAGTGCTATATAAAGAGTAATAAGTGTCAGAGTATTACGCTGTGTGTGGATTTGTCGCTAAACCCGAAGGGTTTCCTGATGCCAGGGAAGCGAATGAGAATCCAGAAGTCTCATGCACATGTTACTTATTTTTTCCTTGCAGATTTAAACCTGAAACACGTCAATTCTTTCATCGTTTTTGCTGCAGATTTCATCCATACTAGTGAGTGGGGTAAAATATGCACCAAAAAACGCACGTAACGCAGCAAAAAAAAAAACTGCCTATTTTACGCAATGTTTTTCCTGCCAAGAGATGCAGAAATTTCTGCACCAAATTCTTAATGTGTGCACATACCCCAAGGATACAATGACCTTTATTAAGGTGTGTGGAATTATTAGGCAAACTGTAAATGGGCCATAAAAGACATTTAGCTGACTGAAAAGTCAAAACTTGTTACCATGATACTGTTTAATGTGTGTATACAATTTAATGAGTGTTTCCACTTAACCTTAAAATTTGAACTACATCTGAGAACTGAGATTCATAGCCGCATTTGAACCTTAATTATGTAATGTATTAAATTCCCCCTTTCCTACTTATATTTATTTCCTAAACAGCGTCGGTACATGAAATTTTCTGCTTATAATCATACATTTTTTTAAATTGTATTTATATTATTTAATTTTTAATATATATATATATATATATATATATATATATATATATATAGCCTACAAAGATTATATCTATCTATGTATCTGTCCATCTATATGATTCTTGCTGTGACATCACAGTATAATCTATGTCACAATGAGGTGATGACATCATCACATTCTACATTCCAGTGTTACAGCCCATAGGAAATCACTGCCTCACAGACCCCCAACGGTGAGGGAGTTCCTTTTGTTTTTCGTGACGAACGAAGCAAAAATTGATTCCAAAATGTATAAAGAGAGAAGACGAGCCCAACTAGATTGGGTACTGAGAGAGAGGAGAGGATTAAATGAAGAGCAGGTATTATTATTCGCTTTAGGGCGAAAAGACATTACTTTACCGAACATGGACACTGACGCCTCTGAAATGGTGTCCAAGCGACAAAATCTAGAGAAAATGAGAAAGTCCAAAAGACATGAGATCCTTACAAAGAGAAGGATCATGGAGAACCTCATGGAGTCCCACTCTGCAGCCTCCGCTGAGCTTCAGAGGGCCATACTTATCTCCTTAAAAAAAATTGGAGATCTGGCCCCTGCAATAAGGATGAGGAATAAAGAAGCCGTCCTAAATAAGCGGAGAAACATCGGCGCAGATATAAAGCTGGACGAGGTTCTCCAAGAAACTCCAAGACAGGTCTCATCCAGATCTGAAAGGAAAGACATCCTGGACCTGCAAAGAGCGGCAGTCAAGAAAAGAATTCGGAACAGCAGAGACTGGGTTATCCAATGCAGGAGGCATCTGACCTATGCTACACCCATTATTAATGGGAATGGTGCACTATGGAGATCGCAGTCATCAGCCAAAACCATCAGCGTTTCTTCACCAGAAAGAGCAATGGATGAAGATGAAACAGGTAAGATGGAAACAGCTCAGTAGAATAAGACTGGGGACGAGGGGGATTATACTCCTAAAATTATGTGCAGACCTCAATTATCAATGCTGACTTGTGGAAGAACTGTCCTTGTTACCCGTAGCAACCAGTCACAGTTCAGTGTTCTATAGAATGTTAAGAACCGGAATCTGTGCTGTGAATCGCTGCTATGGGCAACAGGGACATTTTTGCAATTAGACAGTAAACGAAACACCAAATATTCGACATTTCCTGCTGATGTATAGAGTTCTGTTTAAAATTGTAATATATCTTTTTTTTCAGTGGGCCGAGCTGTAGCTTTGAACGACACCATTTATTTTGTCTTTCAAGGTTTTTTTTTTTTTTAATTAGTTTGGTAAAATTGTATAGAAAAAAGGGATTCTGACTTTTTTTTTATTGTGTTAATTGTGTGATAGAAATGACCTCACAAAAAAATTCTCCATGTCAGATACAATTCTGGTAATGCCCAATATGCATACGTTTTCATTTTACTAAAATGGTGAAAGAAAATTAGAAGTGTAATAGGAAAAAAAACAAAATTGGTTTATGTCGCCATATTCTGAGACATTGTAACTTTCTGATTTTTACAAAAATGCAATTTTGGTATTTCCATTTTTTTTCTCATTTCAGTATTTACTGTTTCGGAGAATTATTTGTATATTGTTGTATATCGGACTTATACTAATGGAGTTATCCTAGTTATGCTTATTTTTCATTTTTTTATTATTGTTATTATTATTATTATTAATTGGGAAGGTTAAGTAATTCAAACTAAATTTTTTAATTTTTTCTTTAAAAAACTTTTTTTTATTTATTTCAATTTTTAGTATTTTTAAAAGACTTGACCCGGAGATTTTCTGATCTCTTGTAATGGGACTGTATCGCTGTATATAGCTTTAGTGACGTTCTCATATGAAATTAAGCCAGGCTGGTCTTAACATTTGGATGAAAGTAAAAGATAGGGCCCATATAGTCATTACAACCAATAAACCCCTTGCAGTTGTGTCCTGAGGGGACTAATGGGTGCTGGTGCGCACAAATCGGCATTCACTTAATTTAAGTAGCACTGTTAGCAATGAAATAGTAATACTGAAGCAATCAGAGTGTGATCCAGTCGTGGCAGTTATAGGCAGGTGGCAGCTATGTAATACAGCTGGGGTTAGCCTGCTGAAATGCATGCTCAGCGCCTGAGCCCGCATTTAATAGAAAGTGTATTTCCATTATTTGTTCTCAAAGAGATTAACAAATCCTATATTATCTCAGCAGGTGCAAACGATATGATGACCTCTGACGTAGCAGATGCGAAAGCAGAAGACCTTGGTGATGCCAGCTCCCCTGTTTTACCTGTGAGAGAATTGGTTAAAATTCAAAATCCTATTGACCTTCACAGACTTGATTTACTCACTAATATTGGAAGAGGATGCTACGGAAAGGTAAGAATGAATTTATACTACTCCGTGCTTCCCAAAGTATTCTCCACCAGATACACAGAATGGTATAAATATTCATTACAGGATCTTCATATGTAATGATAATTGGGATACACCAGTGATCCATTACACAGATCCCTAGAATAGATGAGAGTTTGGTCTGATCTTCTGTGATTTTTCTCCAGGTCGTCTTGGCATCAGATCGGGTCAGCAAAGAACTACTAGCCCTTAAGATCATGGAAAAGAGTTGTTGTGATGAGGAAACATTCTCTACAGAGTTAAAGGCCCTAAGTATTGGCGCTGACTGCCGCTTCATAACATCTCTGCGGGGCTTTGTAGAAACACCACAAGCATATATAATAGCCATGGAGGCAATGGCTGGAGGAGATCTGTTTAGCCAAATGTTAGAATCGATGAAGTTTGATACAGAGACAACAAGGTAAATGTCTTAGGCTGAATCATAATAATCTGTTGCCCGTTCATTATGGTCCTAAAGTGTGTGTAACCACTGATCCATCCTCTACTTTCTTCTCCACAGACGCTTTGCAGCAGAAATGGTTTGCGGAATCCAGTTCCTCCATGAACACGGCGTGATACATCGGTAATCAGTTCATCTTCATAAATCTATGTTGTCACCTTACATATCTATTGTAGAAAGTTCTTTTGATGAATTTTCCTCACCATTAGTGTCTGCTCCTTTTCCCTGCAGTGACCTGAAGCCTCATAACGTTCTCATTGATGGAACTGGACACATAAAAATCTGTGACTTTGGCACTTCAGCCGTGAATGTGGGCAAGGATGACGTCTTGGACGAAGTTGTAGGCACGAAGGGTTACATTGCGCCTGAGGTAAGGAACATCCCTTAATGATTGATGCCGATAGTAGGATTGAGTACTAATCTGAGTATCCTGCTCATATCTCATCACAGACCGGTCCTCATAGGCTCTGTGTGTAAATCCCCTCCCCGGTATATTCATCTCATCTCCTATCTTATATTCATACAGGTATTGGATAGAGAAGGCTACAATCATCTGGCGGATTCCTTTTCATTTGGTGTCATCCTGTACATGATGATTGTGGGGACGTGTCCATTCTATAACAGTGGCGATATGGACGACTACCATGAGTCTTTGGACAACGTCCTATATTTTCCACCCTGCATCTCTATCGATGAGCTTGACATCCTAGAAGGGGTAAGTAGGAATAGGTGAAGAAGGATGATGGTAAATTATAAGGAAGGATAGAGGACATGATGCTGACAGTCCATAGACATTGTGTAATAACGTATCAATAATAATACACAATATAATGATTAATGGTCTCTCTCATCTTCCAGCTTCTCTGCAAAACTCCATCTACTCGTTATGCCATAACATCGTCCATTAGAGAGCGCCCATTCTTCCACTCCATAAACTGGAGCGACGTGGAGTCCGGCAGAGCCGAACCACCGTTCCATTATGAAGATGTAAGTATAGCACATAGGGACATCCATAGTGTTACCTCTGCCCAGTAGCACACATACCCACCATACACCTCATCATTATATTCTCCAGTATACAGTATATTTGTGAGGCGCCAGTTCTAAGAAATGTAAACTTCTCTTCTTAAAAATGAGAAAAGCAGCGCTCACCTTTAAAAATCACTTTTTCATTAACGTCCTTTAAGACATATCATCAGTAGAAAGAGAAGGATCAGGTGCAGCTGTTCAGAGAGACCAGCCGATATGTTCTACAGGACATTAATAAAGGAGTATTTTTATATGGCGAGTGACGCTTTTCTTCAATTTTGGCCTGCAATTGTTTCCCCAGTTTGGTGTCTATTAAACTGAGCTTCCCTGTGGTTCACGCACACTTTTTTAAATGTGCAACCTGCGATATTGTGATCTCCGCCCAGACTTTATGATGGTGTCGAGTCGCTTCAATTTCTTTATTTTGAATATATTTCTTTTCTTATAGGAGTAATAGGCTGATATAAATCAGCCCCATTCCAACAACATCGAGGAATGAAGCTTTAACTAATCGGATGAGACAATTACCTGGACTTTCTAATTTACCGGACTGTGACAAATACTACAGAGCTTCCACCACATTAACAGCCACGTAGATTCGAGCACCAAACATCCAGGGATGTATTCCGATCGCCATATTTGGGGTCAGGAAGGAATTTTTTTCCCCTTAGGATATTCCAACAACAAGTCCTCGGGGTTATTTTTCGCCTTCCTCTGGATCGAAATGGCAAGTAATCAAAGGCTGGAATTGAAGGACTTCTTTCAGCCAAACTTGCCGTTTGGTTGACTCATGTACACTGTGGTGGTAAGGACAAGACTACTGGATATGGACAGAGAAGGTAGCGGCTGCTCCTTCTCCACTGGATATAGACAAAGAAAAGGCAGCGGCTGCTCCTTTTCCACCGGATATTGACAAAAAGAAGGCAGCGGCTGCTCCTTCTCCACTGTATATGGCCAAAAGGAAGGCAGCGGCTGCTCCTTCTCATACTTGGCCATAGGCCGGAGTCACACTTACGAGAAACTCGCTTGAGTCTCGCGTCTCAACACACGGCACTGCCATCAGCACTTGGACCTTAGCACTCAGCTGCATAGAAACACACTCCGCTCCTGAGTGCCTGCGCCAATTGTGACCCCGGCCATATACAGACACTACCGGGTCATGGACAGAATGAAGAAGCGGCTGCTCCTTCATCTACCTGTCCATGGCCAGACAGAAGGCCATATGGTTGATCACGGTGCTGTAAGACTCCAGGAAAATTCCATCTACACAGATCACACGTCACACATCCCTGCTCTTCTCCTCTCCATCGTGTGTGATCCAGACCTGGATGTGCAAAAACAGCACAAGTGCAACCAAAGGCCGAGGAGCGGAATCATCAACATCTGCTCCTTTCTATAGAAAGCTTCTGTATCTACAGACTTTCTTATTCCATCTTTGCATATTAGTAACAACTTTTATGCAAAAAT
Organism: Dendrobates tinctorius; assembly: GCF_039654945.1. NCBI lineage: Eukaryota > Metazoa > Chordata > Amphibia > Anura > Dendrobatidae > Dendrobates > Dendrobates tinctorius. Next base: position 20,526,792 of record NW_027361677.1, read on the forward strand.
AAATATATTGAACATCTATGCTGCTTCTAGATGGATTCTTCTGATATACAGACCTGCTTCTTGGTATTTTTATTAATATCCTGATGACCTAATGTAAATGTGGAAGGGGCTGAATACCTCTCATAAGAATTTCTGCATACAGTAAAATATTTAAGTTCTAAAAAGAGATGAGTGAATTTAATCTACTCAACTTTACAAGTATCCTCACTTACTGCTCTCCCAGTAGCATAACTTCTGTAGAAGCAGAGGTTGAAGTCACCCCAAGCCCCTCACTCAGACGGGCCCTCCCAAAGCTTAACTTATCGGTGAGGGCAGCCAGATGATACAGAAAGACTTGATACAGAATGGTAGGGGGTACACTAGATGAGCCCTGAGATACGGGGGATAGAGCGACGTGATGAAGTCTGAGAGCGACGTGATGAAGTCTGTGACTCTGAAGTATAAGGTTCTCAGTGCTCAGAGACATGGCCGAGGTGAGGAAAGCTGAACCTGACCACCACTCAGCAAGACACAGAAGGGGAAATATCAAGACTGAGCCAAGAAATATCTGAAGACAGATTTTTTAAAGGTTTCATGGACTGATGAGATTAGAGTGACTCTTAATGGACCAGATGGCAATGGTTTTAGAAGTAACTGGTACAAACATCTATTTGGACACCAGCAAGGTGAAGGTGGGGAATAGCTATAGGTTGGGATTATTAATGATGAGCTTCATGGACCTTTTCAGGTGGCAGAAGAACTTAAAATCAAGTCGCAAACCTATTATTAGTGTTTAGAAGACTCTTTCTTCATACAGTGGTAGAGGAAAAGATCTGTACATTTCAAGAAAATTATGATTGTTCTGCAGGACAATGCTCCATCGCAGCATCAATGTCTCCACTGCTTGGCTGCCAGTAAAGATGAAAGAATAATGACACAACACCTTCCTCACCCGACCTAAACCCTTATGAGTAATTGTGGGCCCTTCTTAAATGGGAGATTTACGGTGAAGAAAAACAGACACATTTCTGAACAGTATAACACACAAAAATGAACTGTAACCTTCAATTTAAAACAGTGGCCAAGTTCTGAGAAAAGATCCATGATAAAATTATTTTTAATGATTAAAAATGAAAAATAAAAACATAATTATAAGGAGAAAATTTCATGTAAGGGAAGCAGTTTAGGAAATAAATATAAGTAGGAAAGTGGGAATTCAATATATTACAGAATTAAGGCTCAAATGCTGCTATGAATCTCCATTTCCAGATGCAGTTCAAATTTTAAGTGGAAAAACTAGTGAGGAGCGAACGTGCTCGCCACTACTCATTACTCGTCTGAGTATCACTGTACCGAGCATTTTTGGGAGCTTTTTAGAGCGCCAATTAACATGCAGGGATTGTCAGCCATTCACTGTAATGCCGCAGCCATCTTTGTTGTGGCCTTACAGTGATTGGCTGGCCGCACAGCGTCATTAGATCTACTAGAGACCTGACGCTGCCCTGCTCGGCGCATTCAGCTCCGGATTCAGACTGTCTAGAGAGAGCTGCTGCTGAGATAGTGACAGATTTGTGCTTTTATGAGTTAGTGTGGTTCTACCTTTGTTCAATCCACATATCAATCTAAGCCAACAGTCCTTTTAAGGACTAATTAGTGGGTATATAGAATGCAGTGCTAGGTAGGCAGGGGAGTCTATGTGCGCATATCCACATCAGTGCAAGGCATGTAGGCACTGTATGTGAGTAAATAGATCTCACTGCATACATCAAAAGGGTCCATTACTGTCTGCTGCTGCCTATTATATACGCTGCTCAAAAAAATAAAGGGAACACTAAAATAGCACATCCTAGATGTGATGTGAGACTATGATAGATCTCCTGGAGTGGACCCGCTGGACCGTGGCAACGAACCCCCCACGGGCGAGCTGGCCAGGTGGACCACCCCCTATACAGGGAGTGTTTGGGGCAGGTCCGCGGGTAACTATCACCACGGCAGCTGGTACCCAGAGGGAGTACAGGAGGGCCGACAAGAGACCGGAGATGCAGGCGGAAGAACTCCCCTGGAACAGGAACACGGTTGGCGGGCAGATCGGGAGCACGGCCGAGACGGAAGGAAGAGGACACCAACTAGGCAACACAGCCAGAGGACCGGGACAGACCGGAACGCGACCTTGAGCTCCGGAACCTAGGAGAGAGGACAGCGGTAAGATGGGACAGCTTAGCGGCAGGAAGGACACAAGAGTGCGCACAGGGACAGGGGCCAGAATCACTAAGCAGGGCATCAGTGATAATCAGGCACCGCCAGTAGGAAGAGGCGGCCTGATATAGGGTGTCGTAGCAGGAGTTCCGGGTCATGGCCCCTCACAGAGCTGGGAGGGGAGAGCGCGCGACCTTAGGAGGGATAGGGAGCGCGCGTGCGCCTGACACCAGTGTGCGCGCGCCCCCGCTGCGGAACAGGAAGCTGGCCTGGGGTGCTCGCCCGACGAGGCGCAGGAGATCGGGCAGAAGCAGGCGCCGGGTCCGTGCGACGGAGGAGGGAGGCCCGCCGATAGGATCGTGGGAGCCGGGACCGTGGCGTGGAGACCACCCAAGAGTGCGGCAGAGGAGCAGGTACAGGCGGGGACCGCGGCGGCAGCAGCGTGACACTAGATGTCTCTGAATGAAATATTCCAGTTGCAAATTTTTATTCATCGCATAGTGGAACGTGTTCAGAACAATAAAACAACAATTATCAATGTAAATCAAAATGAATATCCCATGGAGGTCTTGATTTGGAATGATACTCAAAATCAAAGTGGAAAATCAAATTACAGGCTGATCCAACTTCAGTGGAAATGCCTCATAACAAGGAAAAGATGCTCAATATTGTAGGTGGCCTCCACGTGCCTGTATGACCTCCCTACTAAACAATACCTGGGCATGCTCCTGATGAGGCAGCGGATGGTCTCCTGAGGGATCTCCTCCCAGACCTGGACTAAAGCATCCGCCAACTCCTGGACAGTCTGTGATGCAACGTGACGTTGGTGGATGGAGCGAGACATGATGTCCCAGATGTGCTCAATCGGATTCAGGTCTGGGGAATGGACAGGCCAGTCCATAGCTTCAATTCCTTCATCTTGAAAGAACTGCTGACACACTCCAGCCACAAGAGGTCTGGCATTGTCCTGCATTAGGAGGAACCCAGGGCCAACCGCACCAGCATATGGTCTCATAAGGGGTCAGAGGATCTCATCTCGGTACCTAAGGGAAGTCAGGCTATCTCTGGCGAGCAAATAGAGGGCCCTCCAAAGAAATGCCAACCCACACCATTACTGACACACTGCCAAAACGGTCATGCTGAAGGATGTTGCAGGCAGCAGATCGCTATCCACAGCATGTCCAGACTCTGTCATGTCTGTCACATGTGCTCAGTGTGATCCTGCTTTCATCTGTGAAGAGCACAGGGCACCAGAGGCGAATTTGCCAATCCTGGTGTTCTGTGGCAAATGCCAAGCGGCCTGCGCGGTGTTGGGCTGTGAGCACAACCCCCATCTGTGGACGTCGGGCACTCAGACCATCCTCATGGAGATGGTTTCTAACCGTTTGTGCAGACACATGCACATTTGTGGCCTGCTGGAGGTCATTTTGCAGGGCTCTGGCAGTGCTCCTCCTGCTCCTTCTTGCACAAAGGCGCAGGTAGCGGTCCAGCTGCGGGGTTGTTGCCCTCCTACGGCCCCCTTCACGTCTCCTGGTGTACTGGCCTGTCTCCTGGTAGCGCCTCCAGCCTCTAGACACTACGCTGACAGACACAGCAAACCTTCTTGGCACAGCTCACATTATTGTGCCATCGTGGATAAGCTGCACTACCTGAGCCACTTGTGTGGGTTGTAGAGTCCGTCTCATGTTACCTCGAGTGTGAAAGCACAACCAACATTCAAAAGTGACCAAAACATCAGCCAGAAAGCATTGATACTGAGATGTGGTCTGTGGTCCTCATCTGCAGAACCACTCCTTTATTGAGGGTGTCTAGATAATTGCCAATAATTTCCATCTGTTGTCTATTCCATTTGCACAACAGCATGTGAAATTGATTGTCAATCAGTGTTACATCCTAAGTGGACAGTTTGATTTCACAGAAGTTTGATTTACTTGGAGTTATATTCTGTTGTTTAAGTGTTCCCATTATTTTTTTGAGCAGTGTATATACCTAGCTGCAGGTATCCGTGGCTAGGAATAATTTTTTTTTTGCACCTGAATCCTGCTAATTTTATTCCAAAGCAATCCAGAGCCCCCTGTTTTTCTACATTTATTTGCTTGTTCACACTGCAGACTACAGCCAGATCATTTTAATACAACAGCGTGAAAATCCAGCAATTTAAAACGGCTTTGTCTGTCCCAGGCCTCACACCTGAGTGCGCAGAAAATTCTGGCCTTTTGTGTGGTACTGTAGTAGTTTTTGGAGTGTCTTACAATAGTTTTGGAAACCATTTTGCGGACCAAAAAATATTTAGATAACATAGAAACAACTGCAGAGAGTTTACATCTCCATAATTTTTATACGGAAAAATCGTAAAGAAAGAGGTAATGAAGAAAAGAATAATGCCCAAATAATGCAAAAAGTGCCAATAGCTTTATTCAGTACAAATAGGGCAAATACAAGTGTCTACAATAAATACCAGGTGAAACATATGTAATAAAAACCAGTGGATAATAATGCAACCATGGTGTGACAAACAGGCATGTAATTTAGAGCAAGCAGGGATTAGTTATAATTATGGTAAAAAGTACCCATGCGTTCCCTGATCGCAATATTCAGGGCAGACAAAGTTAAGCCCAATATAGAGTGGGAGGGACAGCATATGTACCTATATTTCAAAGGGAAGGGGCTAAACTGAAGTCACGGAAAAAACAGAAAAACACCCCCTTCATGTAATGACAAGAGGGAAAAGAATTTCATGTACAATTGACCGCAGAAGCAAATTTTAGGCCATGCCCCCCGACCACACCTATTTCTATTTTCACAACTAGTCACACCCATGTCCACTCCCAGTCGCACCCATTTAGCACTGATGATCACTCTGACTGCTATTAGGGGCAAAGTGGCTGGCATTATGGGCAGAGTGGCTGGTACTGTGGGCACACTGACTGGTACTAAGGAAAAGAAGGAAAGAAAATAGAGAAAGAAAGAAAGGAGAGCGAGAAAGAAAGAACAGAGAGAGAGAAAGAAAAAGAGGGAAAGACAGAACAGAGAATGAGAAAGAAACAGAGAGAAAGAAAGAACAGAGAAATAAAGAAACAGAGAGAGAGAAAGAAGGAAAGAAAGAAATAAAGAAAGATTTTATAAAGATACTATAGCAGCCCGACTCTCACTGAAGTGCCCACCTGAGCCTCCCGATGCAGGACATATCATGATCCGCTTACATGGCCGGCATCCCTGATTCCAAGGCGATCCTGCTGTCCGCACTGTCAGAGGAGGACACGGTGATGGATCTGAAGCATTCCTGGCTCTGTCACAATCTCTTCATGAAATTACCTCTTTTCCGATCAGCTTGCAGCACATCACTTCCGGTGGAACGTCATGTGCGAGTTTTAAAGTGCTCCTTGGGACTCCGCCGTGTACTCCTGTGTCCGTGGGAAAGACCCACTTTGTATGCCTCGTACACACTTGGCTCCGCTCCGTACATCTACTACACATATGGCTCCACTCCGCACACACGGCTCTGCATACCCCATACACACGCGGCTTCGCTCCGTACACCTCACACACGCGCGGTTTTGCTCCATATCATTGTAGGCTGCGGTGTGTCTATCTGGGACGGCGAGAATGTTGTTGGTGGATGCGGGGGGGAGTGGCGGCTCAGTGCAATGCGGGAAAAATACCGTCCTGGGCGGGAAGCGGGAGGGGGGTGTCAAAAACGGGACTGTCCCGCGGGAAACGGGACTGTCCCGCGGGAATCGGGACGCTTGGGAGCTATGTTGTGTAGGTGAGGTAATACAAATCCACCTATAACATGGACCATATTTGGCCGTGCGGCCATGCGATCCTTTTATAACTGCAGCCTTCCAGGACCTTGCTGATGGCCCAATCAAAGCTGCTTGAAGACCTGGGCATGTGACCTCTGACCATCTCTCAGGCATGCTCAGATGGAGAAAAGCAGTACTTAGTCCCAGAGGCATCTGATCGCCGCTGACTTATGCTGGATGATATAGCTGAACCTGGGGCGGCAGCAGCAACCAAACACATAGCATCAGCCTGAGCAAGACGCTGGGACTGACGTCTCTGCTGAGCTGGAACCTCTGTGGCTGAAGAAGAATGGGAGACCGCAGAGGACATGGCTTGAGATTCCCCCGGTGCAGTGACGGAAACTCGACGCCTAATATTACCCCTGTTATGAATGGGTCACCGAGGAGAAAAAGATTAAACAAGCTAAGTCACAAAAAAAACCAGAGAGGTTGGTAACTATGCAGATTGCAGATCCCTGATCTTAACCACACAACTAGCAGCAGCCATGAAGCGTGCCTACGATGATCCTAGATGCTTCGTCACAGCCGGAGGACTAAATAAGTCTAAAGCAAGAAAAGAGGAAAACTAACTGCCCCAGAGCAGACCCCAAAGGAAAGACAGCCCCCACACATGTATTGACGGTGAGACAAGATGAAAGCACAAACACAGGCAGGAAAATAGGCTGAGCAAATGATGGGGTCCAAACTAACTAGACAGAATAGGAAAGGAAAGACACTGTCTGCAATCTGTCAAAAACCCTACAAAAATAATGTCCAACACTTCTGATAGCAAAATTAACCCTGAAGGCACTAGATTTCTCAATTATATGAGCACTCTGAAATATTCTGAGACAGAGCAAAAAGAGGCCAATCTAATAAAGAAAAAAAACAAATTGGCAAATACAGATAAATAAGAGTGGAAATTCAGCACAGCCCCAGCCGGGGCTGGCTGACCACACAAAAAACTGAATAAACCAACAAAATCAAGTGTGAACATTAGCAGAAAAACTTAGCTTGAAATGACTGGAACAGAGCTGAGGACCAAGACCTGACAAGCAGAAGGAATCACCAGCACCAGAATAGGGCGTCGGCTGTCTTAAATCCAGTCTGAGATTCCTGAAGTCCAATCGTCATCCTCATTATCAGGTGGCAGATCTCTACTGATTAATCAGCCTCACTACCTCCAGTTACCACCAGAGAAAGCATGGAAGGAGAACTCACAACAACTGGTGGACCGGAAAATGAACTCACAACAGTACCCCCCCTTGATAAGGCATCACCGAACCCTCATCCACGCCACCAGCCCGATCAGGATGGGCCTGGTGAAAAGCACGAACCAATCTATTGGAATGATTACCAGAGGCAGAGACCCAAGAATTATCCTCCTGGCCATAACCCTTCCATTTGACAATATACTGGAGTCTCCGTCTAACCAAACGAGAATCCAATATTTTCTCTACCTCATATTCCACATGGCCTTCAACCAACACAGGGTCAGGAGGTGCCACCATAGGAACCACTGGCTCAACAAACCTCTTCAACAGAGACTTGTGAAATACGTTATGGATCTTGAACGTAACTGGGAGAAGGAATCAAAAAGAAACAGGATTAAGAATCTCCAAAATCTTATAAGGTCCAATAAATCTTGGCTTAAATTTTGGAGATGCAACCTTCATAGAAATATTCTTAGATGACAAGCAAACCATATCACCCACTTTAAACCGGGGACCAATGGTCCTATGCTGGTTGGAAAATCGCTGGGCCTTTTCCTGAGAGAGTGACAACTTATCCACCACTTGGTCCCATATCTGCTGCATTCTCTCAACCACAGTGTCCACACCTGGGCAGGACGAAGATTCCACTTGCCCTGAAGAGAATCGAGGATGAAACCCAAAATTACAGAAAAAGGGTGACATCAAAGTGGCAGAACTAGCTCTATTGTTCAGTGCAAATTCAGCCAAGGGCAAAAATGAGACCCAATCAATGTGATCAGCAGATATAAAACATCTTAAATAAGACTCCAAGGTCTGGTTTGTTCTCTCAGTCTGTCCATTGGTCTGGGGATGAAACGCGGAGGAGAAAGATAACTGAATTCCGAGATTGGAACAAAAGGCTTTCCAGAATCTGGAAACAAACTGGACTCCTCTGTCGGACACAATGTTCTCAGGAATCCCATGTAACCGAACCACCTGTTGTAAAAACAAGGGCACCAACTCAGAGGAAGATGGCAACTTTGGGAGTGGTACAAGATGGACCATCTTCGAAAATCTATGACAAATCACCCAGATAACAGTCATTCTCTGAGAGACAGGAAGATCAGAAATAAAATCCATTGAGATATGGGTCCATGGCCTCTTGGGCACCGGCAGGGGCATCAGCAACCCACTAGAACGAGAACAGGGTTTAGACCGAGAACAAGTCCCACAGGACTGTTCAAAATTCCTGACGTCATGAGATAAGGCAGGCCACCAAAAAGACCAACTCACGAAATCTCAGGTACCAAAAACATCTGAATGACCAGCCAATGCGGAGCAATGAATTTCAGACATCACTCTCTTTTTCCACTGGTCAGGAACATACAATTTTCCCATAGGCCAATGCTCAGGTTTATCCTCTTGAAGTTCCTCCAGGGCGCGTCTCAAATCGGGAAAAGTGGCAGAAAGAACTACCCCCTCACCTAGGATGGTAGTAGACTCGGTCACATTAAGAGAATCGGCAAAGAAACTCCTAGAAAGGGCATCTGCCTTAACATTCTTAGTGCCCGGAAGAAAAGAGACCATGAAATTAAAACGCGTGAAAAACAAGGCCCATCTAGCCTGTCTAGGATTCAAGCGTTTGGCCGACTCCAGATAAATCAAATTCTTGTGATCGGTCAGGACCACAACTTGATGTCTAGCTCCCTCCAACCAATGTCTCCACTCCTCAAATGCCCATTTCATGGCCATCAATTCCCGATTCCCCACGTCATAGTTGCGTTCAGATGGGGAGAACTTTCGAGAAAAGAAGGCACAGGGATTCATCTTAGAAGTCACAGGGTCTTTTTGGGACAAAACAGCTCCTGCACCAATCTCAGAAGTATCTACCTCCACCTGAAATGGAAGTGAGACATCAGGTTGCCGTAAAATTGGAGCTGAAGTAAATCTCCGCTTAAGCTCCTGAAATGCTGAGACAGCCTCAGGAGACCAATTCAGCACATCAGCGCCCTTCTTGGTCAGATCAGTCAGTGGTTTGACAATACCAGAAAAATTACCTATAAATTTACGATAGAAATTGGCAAAACCCAAAAACTTCTGGAGGGCCTTCAAAGAAGTAGTCTGAACCCAATCATAAATGGCCTTTACCTTGGCCGGGTCCATTCCAATAGTCGATGGAGACAAGATAAATCGCAAAAATGAAATCCTCTGTACACCAAAAAGGCATTTCGATCCCTTAACAAACAGAGAATTCTCCCTCAAAATCCGGAACACAGTCCGGACGTATTCCACATGAGAATTCCAATCGCTAGAAAAGATCAAAATATCATCCACATAGATGATCAAAAACTTATCCACAAAGTCACAGAAAATATCATTCATAAAGGACTAGAAGACAGAAGGGGCATTAGTGAGCCCAAAAGGCATCACCAGGTACTCAAAATGTCCCTCCGGAGTATTAAACGCCGTCTTCCATTCATCCCCGTGCTTGATGCGAATAAGCTTAGTAAACCAGCAGGCACTCTTAACTCTGGAGAATAAATCACACATCAGAGGTAACGGGTACTGATATTTAACTGTCATCTTGTTAAGGGAACGATAATCAATACACGGTCTTAATGAACCATCTTTCTTGGCCACAAAAAAAACCCCAGCACTTATAGGTGACGAGGATGGTCTAATATGACCCTTCGCCAATGACTCCTTAATATAGGATCGCAAAGCATCATGCTAGGGTACAGATAAGTTGAAAAGCCGACCCTTGGGAAATTTACACCCAGGCATCAACTCAATAGCACAGTCATAACTCCTATGAGGAGGCAAAGATGCAGACTTACTCTCACTAAATACATCAGAAAAATCGGCAAGATAATCAGGAATATCATGAGACTGAGGAGAGGTGGAGAAAACAGGAGCGTCCCTAAGAACACACGGACAACCCCAACTCACCACAGACACAGACTTCCAATCCAAAACTGGATTATGAGTTTGCAACCAGGGAAAACCCAGAACAATAGTATCGTGCAAATTATGCAGCACCAAAAATGTACAATTTTCTTGGTGGTCTGGGGCAACTCGCATTATCACCTGGGTCCAAAACTGAGGTTTATTCTCCACCAAAGGAGTAGCATCAATACCCCTCAAAGGAATAGGCGTCCGCAGAGGCGTCATGGAAAAACCACAACGTTTAGCAAAGTCCAAATTCATCAGATTCAACGCTGCTCCTGAATCCACGAAAGCCTTAGTAGAAAACGTGGATAAGGAGCAGATCAGAGTAATTGCCAAAAGGAACTTAGGTTGTACACTGCCCACAGCAAATGTGTGTGCAAAACGTTTCTCTCGTTTAGGGCAGACAGAAATAGTATGAGAGGCGTCTCCACAGAAAAAACACAGCTTATTACGCCTTCTAAACTCCTGACGTTGCGCCCTAGACAAAACCCTATCACATTGCTTAGGGTCAGACATTTGTTCAAAAGGTGGCAGCGCCTCCCGTGTAGTTTTACGTTCACGTAAACGTCGATCAACTTGAATGGCTAATGACATAGAATCATCCAGACCAGAGGGAACAGGAAATCCCACCATAACATCTTTTACGGTGTCTGATAAACCCTTCCGAAAGAGAGCTGCTAATGCACTATCATTCCATGTAGTAAGGACCGCCCACTTTCGGAATTTTTGACAGTATAACTCTGCAGAATCCTGACCCTGGTTTAATGCCAACAGGGTTCTCTCAGGTTGATCAACAGCATTAGGTTCATCATAAAACAACCCCAAGGCTTGAAAAAATGCATCCACACGATCAGACAATTGCTTAGTCTCCATTAGGAAAAAAAAAAAAATCCTCCTACAGCCCCAGAAAAAAAAAGAGGAAAAAATAAATAAAATAAAAAAAAAAAAAATACTGACACTTTTTTTTCTTTTTTCTTTTTAACAACTTTTTCCTGCTTTTGAGTACCCTAGAATCTGCGGTATGGCTGGTGATTTTGTTATGAATGGGTCACCGAGGAGAAAAAGATTAAATAAGCTAAGTCACAGAAAACCAGAGAGGTTGGTAACTATGCAGATTGCAGATCCCTGATCTTAACCACACAACTAGCAGCAGCCGTGGAGCGTGCCTACGATGATCCTAGACGCTTTGTCACAGCCGGAGGACTAAATAAGTCTAAAGCAAGAAAAGGGGAAAACTAACTGCCCCAGAGCAGACCCCAAAGGAAAGACAACCCCCACACATGTATTGACGGTGAAACAAGATGAAAGCACAAACACAGGCAGGAAAATAGGCTGAGCAAACGATGGGGCCCAAACTAACAGAATAGGAAAGGAAAGACACTGTCTGCAATCTGCCAAAAACCCTACAAAAAAAATAATGTCCAGCACTTCTGATAGCAAAATTAACCCTGAAGGCACTAGACTTCTCCACTATATTAGCACTCTGAAATATTCTGAGACAGAGCAAAAAGAGGCCAATCTAATGACAAAAAAAAACAAATTGGCAAATACAGATAAATAAGAGTGTAAATTCAGCACAGCCCCAGCCGGGGCTGGCTGACCACACTAAAAACTGAATAGACCAACAAAATCAAGTGTGAACATTAGCAGAAAAACTTAGCTTGAAATGACTGGAACAGAGCTGAGGACCAAGACCTGACAAGCAGAAGGAATCACCAGCACCAGAATAGGGCGTCGGCTGTCTTAAATCCAGTCTGAGATTCCTGAGGTCCAATTGTCAACCTCATTATCAGGTGGCAGATCTCTACTGATTAAATCAGCCTCACTACCTCCAGTTTCCACCAGAGAAAGCCTGGAAGCAGAACTCACAACTGGTGGACCGGAAAATGAACTCACAACAACCCCCCTCCTAGGGCCCCCACCTACTTGAGCCTCGCTACACTCAAAAGCTGCAGCGAGCTGAGGAGCACGAATGTGCTCAATAGGTTCCCAGGTCCTGTCCTCTGGGCCATGACCCTTCCAATCCACCAGATATTAATTTTTGCCACGTACCACCTCACATCCCACAGTAGCATTCACCTCATAATCATCCGTGGACGAACCCGTTGTCCCGGCAGATGACTCGGAAAACCAGAACATGTGAACGGGTTTTAGGAGGGACACATAAAAGGTGTCGGTGATACCTAGGCATGAGTGAAGGGCCAGACAATAAACCATGTAATTGACCTGTTCCAGGATCTTGGAGGGACCTATGTAGCGAGGTGCAAATTTAGTGGACTCAACTCGCAGCCTGATGTTACGGGCGGAGAGCCACACTAAGTTGCCAGGAGCAAAGGTCGGAGCGGGACACCGGTGTGCCTCAGTGGAGACCCTCATTCTCTCCTTGGAGGCCCAGATGGCATCCAGTGTGTGGTCATATGCCTCCACCACCCAGTCTGCCCCTCTAGAGTCGGTGGAAGACACTGGCATTGGCACAGGGAAATGTGGATGCTGGCCGTAGTTAAGGAAGAATAGGGTCTGTCCAGTAGTCAGCTATGGCATTGTTCAGCGCAAATTCCACCCATGGAAGCAAGGAGGCCCAGTCATCCTGCCTGGCCAAAACAAAATGTCGCAGGTATGTGACCAGGGTCTGGTTAGCCCTCTCTACCAACCCATTTGTCTCAGGATGATAGGCTGGAGAGATTCAGCTCAATGCTGAGTAGGCGACAAAGCTCTCTCCAGATCCGAGAAGCGAACTGAGGACCCTGGTCGCTGACAATTTTGTCACGCATACCGTGTAGGCGAAAAACGTGCTTAGTGAACAACGCCACAAAGGCCCGTGCAGAAGGTACCCACAGAAGGGGCACCAGGTGCACCATTTTAGAAAAATGGTCGGTGACTACCCAGATGACTGTGCAACTACGGGACTTGGGTAAACCCACCACAAAGTCCTTCCCGACCATTTCCCAGGGCCTGTCTGCCATCGGCAGGGGGTAAAGTAGCCCAGCAGGCCGTTGTCGAGAAGACCTATTCTTGGCGCAGGAGACACATGCCCGGATATAGTCATCGACGTCACGGGTCATATGCGGCCACCAGTACGTCCTCGCCAGAAGCTCAGATGTCCTCTTGGTCCCAAAATGTCCACCCACCCAGGACGAGTGAGCCCAAGAGAGAACCTCCGGTTGCAAATTAGGTGGCACAAAAGTCTTGCCCGGGGGCACAGACTCAAGCGAAACTTGGTCCACCGGTCCTCAGGCTCTCAGAAGTGACAATTAACCAAGGCTCCTCTTCCTCTGATGACACTACGGAGCGGGAGAGATCGACGGAACGAATGTTCTTCTCCCCGGAGAGAAAATGGAGGGTGAAATGGAACCGGGAGAAGAACGGGGACCATCTAGCCTGGCGAGAATTTAGCCGCTCGACGGTCTGTAGGTACACCAAATTCTTGTGGTCAGTGTGAACTTGGAAGGGAAACGAGCCACCTCCAGGAGGTGTCTCCACTCTGAGAAGGCCAGCTTCATAGCTAGCAACTCCCTGTCCCCGATGGAATAATTTCTCTCCGTCGATGTGAAGGTCTTTGAGAAAAAGAAGCAAGGATGCTTCCGACCTTGAGCATCCTTTTGGAAGAGGACTGCTCCTGCACCGATGGATGAGGCATCCACCTCCATTATAAATGGTTTATCTACATAGGGGCGACGTAAAATGGGAGCGCTAGCGAAGTTTGACTTAATAGATAGGGAGACCTTGGAGACCTCCTCCAACCACAATTTGGGATTTGCTCCCTTCTTGGTGAGGGCTACCAAGGGAGCTACCAAAGTTGAGAAGTGGGGAATGAACTGGCAACAATAGTTAATGAACCCCATAAAGCGCTGCACCGCTTTGAGAGAATGGGATTCCTGCCAGTCCATCACAGCCTGTAGCTTGGCAAGATCCATAGCTAATCCTGGGCGGAGATGATATAGCCCAGGAAAGGCAAGGACTCCTGCTCAAACACACACTTCTCCAACTTGGCATAGAGGGAGTTTGCCCTTAGGAAGTTGAAGACTTTGCAAACATCTCTCCGGTGGGAGTTTATATCTGGAGAGTAGATGAGAATATCATCCAGATAGACTACGACCGAGGTGGTAAGCATGTCCCAGAAAATATTGTTTTCAAAGTCCTTGAAAATGGCAGGAGCATTACAGAGCCCGAAGGGCATCACCAGACACTCGTAGTGGCCATCCCTGGTATTAAATCCCTTCTTCAATTCGTACCCTCTCACGGATGCGAATCAGGTTGTAAGCACCCCGCAGATCACGTTTAGTAAAAACCCTTGCTCTCCGTAACCTATCAAATAGCTCAGATATCAGGGGCAGCGGGTACTTTTTCTTAACGGTGATGGTGTTAAGACCCCTGTAATCTATGCATGGACGTGGTTCGGAAAAATAGAAGTGGATCCAGCTCACTCACAGGGCTTATTTAAAAATAACCAGTGATCAAGAGCTGTGTTGCTCGAAAAACGTATGGTCTCATTACACACCACCCCCTGTCATTGTTGTGCCATCTGAGATGTCTGTTTTGTCATTTTGAATTTTTTAAGGATCATCCAATAAAAATTTTCTAATTTTTAAATAAGCCCTGTGAGTGAGCTGGATCCACTTCTATTTTTCCTATTGCCTTGGACGCTGTGCAGCAGTGAGGAAGCCGTGCTCCTTCTTGTGCTGGGAATTACATCTCAGGGGTGAGCTGAATGTTCTCTTTTGTTCTTGCTTATGGACGTACTTCTCCATTCTTCTTCTGCACGAACAAGAACCCGGCCCCTGCAGGTGACACTGACTTCCTAATGAATCTTCTTACCAGATTCTCCTGGATGTACTGTGTCATTGCCTCCGTCTCTGGGAGAGATAGTGGATAGACTCAACCCCGGGGAGGCTCTGCACAAGGCAAGAGACATGGATAGAGTAAATGGGATGGTCTGATGCATTATCTGTGAGTGCAGTGTCGACCCATTTACCACTCGTATGGCCACTGGTTAGGCGAGCATCACCAGAAGAATTGCGTGCCGTTGGGCGAAGGCAGAAGACATAAAGTTGCCCTCCGCCCCGGAATCCATGAAAAGCTATACCGTATGAGTGGATGGGCCACTGGTAATTTTCCCCTTGAAGGACAGTTTGGAGGAAAACGCTGCTGTGTCTAGTGAACCACCTCCTACGTCACTAAACGGGGACGTTCTCCCAACCACTGAGGACATATGGAGGCAAGATGTGCTGACTGCCGGCAGACATGACAGACCTTGAGTGCACGGGCAGTCCGGGACTTAGATCCCGCTCGTGACACCTCCATGGCCTCATGTGGCTCGGATGCCTGGACTGGAGATTCCAGAGGTTTGGCGAAGGTGGGAGCCAGCCGAAACCTCTGTCTATACTAGGTTCGCTCCAACCTTCGCTCATTAAAACGAAGGTCGATGCGAGTTGACACTGCTATTAGCTCCTCCAATGTGTCGGGAATCTCCCTAGTGGCCAAAGCGTCCTTCACATGGTCAGCCAGTCCCCTCCAAAATACAGGAATAAGGACTTTGTCCGGCCACTCCAACTCAGATGCTAAAGTCTGGAAGTGGACGGCAAAATAGCTGACCATGGATGAGCCCTTTGTCAGTGCCAGCAGTTGGAGCGCCGTATCATGGGAGACTCGAGGCCCCAAAAAAACTTTTTCAGAGTGCTCAGGAACCGTGGAGCAATCTGTGTCAGGAACACTGTGCTGCACTTGCTCACTGAGCCAGTGTGCGTGTCCTGAGTAAGACAAACAGTGCTCAAAGATGCCTGTGAAGTGCGGTAGCAGCGGTAAAAATGCGTGTTCAGACAAACAGGATCTGAAGCATGTGACTGCCAAGGGGCGGAGCCAGCCACAGGTCTTCCAGAGGAAGCAGGAGTAGAGAGAGATTGCTTCAGGCCAGATAGGACCTGAAGCACCTGACTGCTGGGGGTGTGGCCTAAGCTAAGGAGAGCTAGGAGCTGAAGGAAAACTCCTAGAAGGACAACTAGGGGGCAAAGTTACCAAGGGGTATAGACAGGGACATAAACCATATCAGGCAGGGGTCAAAGCACGAGATAGCACAACAGTACCAAATGATTAGACAGAACGGATAGTCAGGACATAGCAAGAGATCAGTATACCAGAACGGGCAAATACACAGTACCAAGACAGTAGACTAACTCACAATGAAGAGACGGACCGGGTTAAAACCAAACAAGAAACAAAATGTCAGACACAAGGCACAGGCACGCAAGGGGTCAACTAACTCAGCCAAAGGAAAGAGTATAACTGACACCGGATCTAGGTCAATTGGCAACTAAATAGCTGCCCTCTGCCAGAGAGAGGCAGAAACAATTAACCCCTGTCTGACCAGGACGGGACAAAGATAAAACCCCGTTCTGGATCATGACAGTACCCCCCTCTCAACGGGAGGGGGCCACTGGACCCCAGGTTTCTCAGGATACCTTTCATGAAAGGCACGGACCATCTGATCCACATGAACCGATCGGGCAGGATCCCATGACCGGTCCTCCGGACCGTAGCCTTTCCAATGTACAAGATACTGAAGAGTGCGACGGACCAACCTAGAGTCAACAATTCGTTCCACCTCGTACTCAGACTGCCTATCTACCAAAACTGGGAGCGGGGAAGACAATGATCCCTCCCCACAGGACCCCACAGGTTTCAAAAGGGACCTATGGAAAACGCTGGGGATCCATAGAGAAGGCGGGAGACACAACCGAAAAGCCACCAAGTTAACGGCTTCTGTAATTTCATAAGGACCAATAAATTTAGGTCCAAGTTTCGCAGAGGGGACCTTGAGCCTTATGTTCTTAGTAGACAACCATACCTTATCCCCAACCTGGAACACAGGTCCCACGGAACGTTTTTTGTCTGCAAAAACCTTATATTTAGTCTGAGCCTTCGTAATGTTCCTTTGGACCTCCCGCCATAACTTCCCCAACCGATGGATTTTCTCATCCGCCCCAGGACACCCAAAGTCGAGACAGGAGAACTCTCCAAAATGTGGATGAAACCCATAGTTGCAGAAAAAGGGGGATATGCCCGTAGACTGGTTAATGCGGTTGTTAACCGCAAACTCGGCCAAAGGTAACGCAGTACTCCAATCATTCTGTCAGGCTGAGATCAGGCAATGCAGAATTTGCTTCAGAGACTGATTGGTCTGCGCAGTCTGACCATTAGTCTCCGGATGATAAGCGGATGAAAAAGACAGACCAATACCAAACCTCTTACAAAACGCCCTCCAAAATCTGGAAACAAATTGTACCCCCGTATCAGACACCACATTCAGGGGAACCCCATGAAACCGCACCACATGCTCAGCAAACAATCTGGACAACGTTTCCGCATTACATAAAGCCGCCAAGGGTACAAAATGTGCCTGCTTACTAAACCTGTCCACCACGACCCAAATTACAATATTACCCTTGGAAAGAGGAAGATTGGTGATAAAATCCATGGACAAATGGGTCCAGGGTCTATCAGGAATTGGCAGTGGCACCAATTCCCTCGCCGGCCAGTTATGGGGGTTTTTCACGCGAGCACATACCCCACAAGCAGACACAAATTCCCTGACATCAGAGGCTAAAGAAGACCACCAGAATATCCTAGCGATGGCCCTCTGGGTAGCCTAGATCACTGGATGTCCACCTAGAACTGAGTCGTGGAACTCCCAAAGAACCCTGAGACGAAATTGAACTGGTACAAAAAGTTTATCCACCAACTTAGCCAGAGGGGCAAGAGACTGAGCTTCCTTAATCTCCCACTCCAACACAGTAGACACACCCGCCACCATCACCCCAGGCTGAAGAATGGAGGATGGAGGTTCAGGGGGAGACACTGGATCCAGATTGCGTGACAAGGCATCAGCCATGACATTTTTGGATCCTGGCCGAAAAGTGATGGAGAACTGGAATCGGGAAAAAAAAGCAACCATTTCGCCTGTCTAGGAGTCAACCTTTTAGCAGACTCAAACTAGGTTATTGTGGTCGGTAACCACGGTAATAGGATAGACAGCCCCCTCCAATAAATGCCTCCATTCTTCAAAGTCCAACTTCACGCCCAGAAGTTCTCGATTCCCAACATCATAGTTTCTGTCCTCAGGAGAGAACGTCTAAGTGAAAAAGGCACAGGGTCTCAAATTAGTCAAAGTGGCAGGTCCCAAGGACAACACCGCCCCCACCCCCACCTCTGAGGCTTCCACTTCAACAATAATTGGTTCAGACAGGTCCGGTTGAATAAGAACCGGAGCAGACATGAAACATTTTTTTAAAAACTGAAATGCTGCCACCGCTGTGGCTGACCAATTCTTGATATCAGCCCCCTTTTGAGTCAGATCTGCCAAAGGTTTAACTACCTGTGAGAACCCCCTCATAAACTTGCGATAATAATTTGAGAATCCTAAGAAATGCTGCAGAGCCTTCAAATCATGAGGTTGAAACAAATCGACAATGGCCTGCACCTTATTAGGATCCATGCGATAACCCTCAGCAGACACAATTGTTATGGTTGTGGTATGGAGAGGAGAGAGGTACAACCCGGAGTGGACCCTCTGGGTCATGGCTCCAGAGCCCCTGCGAATGAGCTGGCCAGGAGGAGCCACCCCCTATACAGGGAGTGTTAGGGGCAGGCCCACAAGGGATGAAACAGTGACAGCCGGAGCCAAAGGGACGACTGGGTAGGAACTAGGGAATCAGAAGTAGAGAATCCGAGAGGCTACAACGGAGGAGCTAACAGTGGCTGCAGATCCAGAGGCAGGGAGTAGCCGGTTCAGACGGGGGACGGAGGCTGCAAGAGAGGGAGGTATAAGGTAACAAAAGACATTTGACCAAATACTGGAGTCTCCGTCTAACCAAACGAGAATCCAATATTTTCTCTACCTCATATTCCACATTGCCTTCGACCAACACAGGGTCAGGAGGTGCTGCCACAGGAACCACTGGCTCCACAAACCTCTTCAACAGAGATTTGTGAAATACGTTATGGATCTTGAACGCAACTGGAAGAGCCAATCGAAACGAAACAGGATTAAGAATTTCCAAAATCTTATAAGGACCAATAAATCTTGGCTTAAATTTAGAACCTTCATAGGAATATTCTTAGACGACAACCAAACCATATCACCCACTTTAAACCGGGGACCAATGGTCCTATGCCGGTTGGAGAATCGCTAGGCCTTTTCCTGAGAGAGTGACAACTTATCCACCACTTGGTCCCATATCTGCTGCATTCTCTTAACCACAGTGTCCACACCAGGGCAGGACAAAGATTCCACTTGCCCTTTAGAGAATCGAGGATGAAACCCAAAATTACAGAAAAAGCGTGACATCATAGTGGCAGAACTAGCTCTATTGTTCAGTGCGAATTCGGCCAAGGGCAAAAATGAGACCCAATCATCCTGATCAGCAGATATAAAACATCTCAAATAAGACTCCAAGGTCTGGTTTGTTCTTTCAGTCTGTCCATTGGTCTGGGGATGAAACGCAGAGGAGAAGGATAACTGAATTCCCAGATTGGAACAAAAGGCTTTCCAGAATCTGGAAACAAACTGAACTCCTCTGTCGGACACAATGTTCTCAGGAATCCCATGTAACCGAACCACCTGTTGTAAAAACAAGGGCACCAACTCAGCAAAAGATGGCAACTTTGGGAGTGGTACAAGATGGACCATCTTCGAAAATCTATCACAAATCACCCATATAACAGTCATTCTCTGAGAGAAAGGAAGATCAGAAATAAAATCCATTGAGATATGGGTCCATGGCCTCTTGGGCAGCGGCAAGGGCATCAGCAACCCACTAGAACGAGAACAAGGTTTAGACCGAGAGCAAGTCCCACAGGACTGTACAAAATTCCTGACGTCATGAGATAAGGCAGGCCACCAAAAGGACCGAATCACCAAATCTCTGGTACCAAAAATACCTGGATGACCAGCCAATGCGGAGCAATGAATTTCAGACATCACTCTCTTTCTCCACTGGTCAGGAACATACAATTTTCCCATAGGCCAACGCTCAGGTTTATCCTCCTGAAATTCCTCCAGGGCACGTCTCAAATCGGGCGAAATGGCAGAAAGAACTACCCCCTCACCTAGGATGGTTGTAGGCTCGGTCACACTAAGAGAATCGACAAAGAAACTCCTAGAAAGGGCGTCTGCCTTAACATTCTTAGTGCCTGGAAGAAAAGAGACCACAAAATTAAAACGCATGAAAAAACAAGGCCCATCTAGCCTGTCTAGGATTCAAGTGCTTGGCCGACTCCAGATAAATCAAATTCTTTTGATCGCTGAGGACCACAACTTGATGTCTAGCTCCCTCCAACCAATGAAGAAGTCACAGGGTCTTTTTGGGACAAAACAGCTCCTGCACCAATCTCAAAAGCATCTACCTCCATCTGAAATGGAAGTGAGACATCAGGTTGCCGTAAAACTGAAGCTGAAGTAAATCTCTGCTTAAGCTCCTGAAATGCTGAGATAGCCTCAGGAGACCAATTCAGCACATCAGCGCCCTTCTTGGTCAGATCAGTCAGTAGTTTGACAATACCAGAAAAATTACCTATAAATTTACAATAGAAATTAGCAAAACCCAAAAACTTCTGGAGGGCCTTCAAAGAAGTAGGCTGAACCCAATCATAAATGGCCTGTACCTTGGCCGGGTCCATTTCAATAGTCGATGGAGATAAGATAAATCCCAAAAATGAAATCGTCTGTACACCAAAGAGGCATTTCGATTCCTTAACAAACAGGGAATTCTCTCTCAAAATCCGGAACACAGTCCGGACGTGTTCCACATGAGAATCCCAATCACTAGAAAAGATCAAAATATCATCCAGATAGATGATCAAAAACGCCGTCTTCCATTCATCCCCGTGCTTGATACGAATAAGATTATACGCCCCCCTGAGGTCAAGCTTAGTAAACCAGCTGGCACTCAACTCTGGAGAATAAATCAGACATCAGAGGTAATGGGTACTGATATTTAACAGTCATCTTGTTAAGGGAACGATAATCAATACACGGTCTTAATGAACCATCTTTCTTGGCCACAAAAAAAAAACCAGCACCTAAAGGTGACGAGGATGGTCTAATATGCCCCTTCTCCAATGACTCCTTAATATAGGATTGCATAGTATCATGTTCAGGTACTGATAAGTTGAAAAGCCGACCCTTGGGAAATTTACACCCAGGCATCAACTCAATAGCATAGTTATAACTCTTATGAGGAGGCAAAGACGCAAACTTGCTCTCACTAAATACATCAGAAAAATTGTCTAGATAATCAGGAATATCATGAGACTGAGGAGAGGTGGAGAAAACAGGAGCGTCCCTAAGAACACACTGACAACCCCAACTCACCACAGACCCAGATTTCCAATCCAAAACTGGATTATGAGTTTGCAACCAAGGAAAACCCAGAACAATAGTATCATGCAAATTATGCAGCACCAAAAATTTATAATTTTCTTGGTGGTCTGGGGCATAGAATCATAGAATCATAGAAACGTAGAGTTGGAAGGGACCTCCTGGACCATCTGGTCCAACCCCCTGCTCAAAGCAGGATTCGCTAAATCATCCCAGTCAGATGTCTGTCCAGCCTCTGTTTGAAGACTTCCATTGAAGGAGAACTCACCACTTCTCGTGGCAGCCTGTTCCACTCATTGATCACTCTAACTGTCAAAATGTTTTTTCTAATATCTAATCTGTGTCTCCTCCCATTCAGTTTCATCCCATTGCTTCTAGTCTTTCCTTGTGCAAATGAGAATAAAGTCGATCCTTCTACAATGTGACAGCCCTTTAGATATTTGTAGACAGCTATTAAGTCTCCTCTCAGTCTTCTCTTTTGCAAACTAAACATTCCCAAATCCTGCAACCTTTCCTCATAAGACAGGGTTTGCTGTTGTGAGTTCATTTTCCCCTTCACTACTGAGGCCCGAGGAACTGGTGAAGAAAGGTAGTGAGCCTGATTATCAAACACCTGAGCCTGTTGATGATGACTGGCTGAGTGGAGTTACTGACTGGATATAAGGCTGCCGACGCCCTTCTGCCCTGCGGGTGACTTCTCTGTGGGATCCTTGGAGACCAGTCTGAATTCCTGCTCTTCTAAAGCTAAGTTTTCTGCTCGGCTTTTTGCATTTGTGCTTTGACTTTGTTTTGCTTTGTTTTTCTGGATTTCTGCCATTCCCTGCTGGGGTGAGCTGAATTCCTTTAGCTCTGTCTTCTGAAAATACCTGAGTGCTGATTTAGTTTTTGAAGCCTAGCTGCTTCAGGGTCTTTTTTCATATCAGCTTGTTGGCTTATGTCTTTGATAGGGTTTTGGCAGATTGCAGACAGCAACCTTCCTTTCCTGTTCTGTTTAGTTAGCTTGGGCCCCATCGTTTGCTCAGCCTATCTTTCTATCTGTGTGAGTGTTTTTTCATCTTGCTTCACCGTCATTATATGTTGGGGGCTGCCTTTTACTTTGGGGTCTGCTCTGGGGCAGTTTAGATTTCCTTTTCTGTCTTTAGGCTATTTAGCTCTCCGGCTGTGATCGAGGGGTCTAGGGCACCGTAGGAACCCCCCATGGCTACTGCTAGTTGTGTTGATAGGTTCAGGGGTCTGCAATCTGATAGTTGCCAACTTCTCTGGTTTTCTGGACGTAGCTTCTATTTTTGTGTCTGCCTCCTACGGTGACTCAATCATAACAGTTTGCAGACCGGTCACCATTCTGGTCGCTCTTTTCTGAACTTGCTCCAGTTTGTTGATGTCTTTTTTAAAATGTGGTGCCCAAAACTGGACACAATATTCCAGATGAGGTCTGACCAAAGAGGAGTAGAGGGAAATAATGACTTCACGAGATCTAGACTGTATGCTTCTGTTAATACATCCTAGAATTGCATTTGCCTTTTTTGCTGCTGCATCACACTGTTGACTCATATTCAGTCTGTGATCTATTAGTATACCCAAGTCTTTTTCACATGTGCTGTCACTTAGCCCTATTCCTCCCATTCTGTATATGCTTTTTTCATTTTTATTGCCCAGATGTAGTACTTTGCATTTCTCCCTGTTAAAAACCATTCTGTTAGTTACTGCCCACTTCTCCAGTTTATTTAAATCTTTTTGAATCCTCTCTCTCTCTTCTCTAGTATTAGCTATCCCTTCTAGCTTTGTGTCATCAGCAAATTTAATCAGTTTACCCTCAATTCCTTCATCTAAATCGTTGATAAAGATGTTGAACGATACAGGGCCCAGGACAGAGCCCTGTGGTACCCCACTTGAGACATTCTTCCAACTGGATGTGCAGCCATTTACTACCACTCTTTGGGTCCGATCACTAAGCCAGTTATGAATCCACCTAACAGTTGCCTTGTCCATTCCATACTTAGTCATTTTTTCAATAAGGATTGTATGAGAGACTTTGTCAAATGCTTTGCTGAAGTCAAGATATACTATATCTACAGCATTTCCTTGATCCACCCAATCAGTGATACCGTCATAGAAGGAAATTAAGTTAGTCTGACATGACTTAGTAGTTACAAACCCATGATTATGGAGAGGGGTTCAAAAATTTCTTCTGCTATCTCCTTCAGTACTCTGGGGTGTAATTCATCTGGACCTGGAGACTTGAATTCATTTAGGTTAGCTAAGTGTTTCCTCACTATCTTTCTGTTTATATATATCCTGTATTCTTCTATTCCTTTAATAGGACAGTGAATAACAATTGATGTTACATTTCCTTTCTGAGAGAAAACAGATGCAAAATAGGAATTTAAAAGTTCAGCCTTCTCAACATCCTGTCTTACCATTTCATCATTTTCATCCTGTAAAAATCCTATAGCATCTTTGACTTTTCTTTTACTTTTGACATATCCCCAAAATCCTTTATTATTGCTTTTGACATCTCTTGCAAGCCTCAATTCATTTTCAGCTTTAGATAATCTGATTTGTGCCCTGCAGGTTCTGCAGACAGCATTATATTCTTCTTTAGATATGCCTCCCTCTTTCCATTTTATAAACATTTTTTTCTTCCTTTTTAGCATGTGCTTAAGTTCTGTGTTCATCCATCCTGGTTTCCTTAAATGCTTCCTATTCTTCCCTCTTTTCGGAATTGTTAACAACTGTGCTTTGAGAATTTCATTTTTCAAGATTTCCCATCCTTCCTGGACACTTTTGTGTTTAAGGATATCCAGCCATTGGATCCCTCCAATTCTCTTTCTGAATCCCTTAAAATCTGCCTTTCTGAAATCTAACCTTGACGTCTGAGTCGTCACAGGTCTTCCGCCTCTAGTTATCCAAAATTCTAAAATAGCATGGTCACTACCTCCTAGGGTCCCAGCCACTTTTACCTCCTCAACCATTTCCTCCCTGTTTATAAGGATTAGATCTAAGGTAGCAGTTCCCCTTGTTTTCTCCCTTACCTTTTGGAAGATAAAGTTGTCAGCAAGAGAGGATAAGAATTTCCTTGACCTGTTAGTTTTGCCTGAGAGAGATTCCCAACAAATGTCTGGATAGTTGAAATCTCCCATGACAACTATGTCATATTTTTTGGAGAACTTGGCCATTTGATGCATAAAGAGTTCATCCATATCTTCAGCTTGCACAGGCGGCCTATAGTGAATGCCTACAATGGTGTCCTTTCCATTGTTCTGTCCTTGTATTCTTAACCAAACAGTTTCCACAGAACTCCCAGTCTCTGAAGCTTCAATCTCTGTGCAGATATACGCGTTTCTAACATACAATGCGACACCCCCTCCTCGTTTATCAAGTCTGTTTCTTGCAAATAAGTTGTATCCTTCTAGTCTTGTATTTCAATCATGTGTATTGTCCCACCAAGTTTCAGTGATTCCAATGACATCATATTTCTTTTCCTGTGTTAGTAGTTCCAATTCTCCTTGTTGGTTGCCCATGCTTTGTGCATTAGTATAGAAACATTTTAGTTTGTGATTGGTTTCTCTTTCTCTAATATTTTTATTAATTAGATTCTTTTGTCTTTGTTCTTCCTTTCCACTTCTAATAGCAGAGTTCTCAATAGCATTTGTCAGGTGTATGGCTTTTCCTGGTCTTTTGATTCCCTTCCCATGTTGTTCTAGTTTAAAGCTCTCCTTACAAGTGTAGCAAGGCGACTTCCAAATACATGCTTTCCAGTCTTCGTAAGGTGCACCCCATCTCTAGCAAGTAGTCCATCGTATAAGTAGTTCACTCCGTGATCCAGAAATCCAAATCGTTGCTGACGGCACCATCGACGTAGCCAGTTGTTCACCTGCAGAATCTTATTCCACCTCCTTGTTCCATGGCCATCCACTGGGAGGATGGAAGAGAAGACCACCTGCGCTCCCAGTTCTTTCACTTTCTTGCCTAAGTCTTCAAAGTCTCTGCAGATGGTTTCCAGGTCGTTTCTTGCGGTGTCATTTGTCCCCACATGTAGTAGCAGGAATGGGTAGTCATCTGTAGGTCTGAAGAGTCCTGATATCCTGTCAGACACATCTTTAATTTTTGCACCTGGAAGACAGCACATTTCTCTTGAAGTTATATCCGGTCTGCAGATAGCGGCCTCTGTTCCTCTCAACAGGGAATCCCCCATGACCACCACTCTCCGTTTCTTCTTCCAACATTTTTCTTTCTCCATCCAGGAGGACTCTGAAGGCGTACAAGGTTGCTGTCTGTTGGCAAAGTCTTATCCTGATGTATTTCTTCATCGTTTTCCTGCGTGAGAGCCTGGTACTGGTTTCTGAGCAGTATGGGTGCTGACTGCCTCCTGATCCTCCTGATTCTCTGGGTCACATGTCTCCATTCCTCTGTTTCTTCACGTACACTTCGAATTTCTTCTCTTTCTGTAACATGAAGAGATAATTCTGCTCTGTCCAAGAACTCTTCACCTTCCTTAATGATCTTCAACGTAGCTAACCTCTCTTCAAGATTTTGCAACTTTTCCTCCAACAGGGACACAAGCTTGCATTTGTGGCATGTGAAGTTTGGCTTTTCCACTGGTAAATCTGTGAACATGTAGCAAGAAATGCAGCTCACCAAATGGCTCCTGGCCTCTTCCATATTGAGATTTCTTAAAAACAATGAAAGATGAGCCAAAAATTCTCCTCAAGACTCTTCCCCTGGGCAACTGGGCAACCCGCATCGTCCCGGCAACCCGGCAACTTCCTGGGCAACCCGCATCGTCACGGTCATGATTTGTAGTTTTGCCCTGTCCTGTATTTTGTATAATATGTCATTTAACTTTTCTCTGGTTGTATTTGCTGTAAATTAACCATGTCTCCTTCGCCCAATACTTTGCAATGTCTTGTGATGTACCTGGACCATAATCTAATTTAGGCTTGTGTCAACAGCTAGTGGAACTTTGGCTATTGTTTCCTAAGCAGGAGATAACCTACAATACACATCCTGTAGACTCAGTGGAGCCCTTACATTTCTAGAATCTTCTGATGGCCCAAACCATTGAATAGTAGGTGTGACCCCTACCCCCCTTCAGATGGGCTGATCCCAGGAGCCCTGACAATACATTCTTGTTTTAAGATCAGTTGTGATTTGAGTGCGGACGTGAAGGAGTCACAAACTGAGTTGAGGCCAGCTCGTGATGTCCGTGGGATTGTGTGGAATCCTGTGGACTATTGCAAGGATTATTGTTATCGCATCTGGCACAAGGACTATCATGAGGTGCCTGGATTTGTTTCCATAGTGTGGACTTATTGTGGACTTCTCATGGACTCCAAGGACATTATGGATATTTGATGTTGTATGCTCCCTGCCTTAATAAATCTCGTTGGATCGTCCCTCGGCATGTTGTCCCTTCTTGCTCTGTCGTATACCCCGTCACAAACTGGTGGCAGCAGTGGGATCAGAGCAGAAGGAATGGAGGACAACGGCCCATCAACATCTGGAACCAGCACCGTAGAGTACAAGAACTGGACTGCGGTGAACCTACAAAGGCCCGTGAACTGGGAGTCAGCTACAAGGGACTCTCCAAGGAGCAGCTGATTGAGGCTTTGGAAGGAGTTCGCCTGCAAGATGACGCTGAGGAAGGATCCCCACAGCAAACGGAGGAAAGTCTGCAGCCAGAGGTAAATACCCAAAAAAGTCAGTGGGTTGTGTGGTACGAGGTGGAGTTGGCATTGCTGGGAGAAGAGGCTACCATAGAAGATAAGAGGGAAGTCAAGCGCGGAGCTAATGAGAGGGCATTGCTGGAGAGGCAGATGGCATTGCTGGGAGAAGATGCTACCATAGAAGATAAGAGGGAGGCAATTCATAGAGCTCAAGAGAGGGCATTGCTGGAGAGGCAGCTCGCTGTGGAAGCAGCTAGAAGCTCCAGACAGACTGTAGCCCCAGCACCCACCATGAGGGAACTCCCCAGAGTGTCCCGCAAAGACTTCAAGCCGTTTAATGAGGCTTCAGGTGACATTGAGGGCTTCTTCCAGGACTTTGAGCATCAGTGTCGATTAATGGAAGTCCCGGAAAGGGAGCGAGTCCGACATCTGGTGGGGCTCTTAGAGGGTGGAGCTGCCGCAGCCTATAGAGCTATGGACCCTCGGTGGAACTGTGAGTATGCGGAGATTAAACAGACTATTCTAGAATATTATACTGTGACCCCAGACACTTACAGGACCCAGTTCTGTACTTTAGCCTGTGATGAGGAAGTGTCCTTCAAGATGTATGCCCACAGACTCAAACAAATATGTCATCGCTGGCTGGAGGGAGAGGAGGCCTTAACTTGGGAGACCTTCCTCCAAGTCATCCTAAAAGAGCAGTTTTACTTCAAGTGCCCTGCTGAGATCCGGAATAGGTGCGTGAAAGGAGACCAGCCACTGTGGAGGAAGCTGCAGCTCTAGCTGATGAGGCTCTCACCATCAAGCCTCAGTGGAAAAAACTACTACTCAGTGAAAAAAAAACTACCATCCCCCCAACGCTGACGGCCCCTGGTCCTTCGGCCTCCAATATTCACCATCCCACTAGACCATCAACTCATGGTGACCTTCGTGTGACTGTGCCTCGCATTACTCCTGCTCCACGTTCGGGACTATGACGTGGAGGAAGAATCCCAGAGCGCAGATGTTATAGATGTGGGAAGCCTGGGCATCTGCAATTCCAATGTCCAGGTGTTCGGAGGCAGGACAGCTACAGACCGCCTTTGCCTGTTCATTATCTACAGACACCCTCACCAGGAGAAGAGCTGGATTCAGTCCCTGATGACTTGCCAAGTGACTCTGATATCCTGGCTCCCCTAACCGGAGTCTATGGGGTGCGAGCCCCAGCCACCTGTTCTTCTGATCTTCAGCACAAACATCTACAGGAGGTCGTGCTGGATGGCCAAAAAGTTGTTGGCTTCCGTGACAATGGGGTTTTTCTCACCATAGCCGATCCCCGAGTAATTCAACCAGAAGCAATTCAAAAGGGACCAGGAATCGCCATTGAATTGGCTGGAGGTACCCAGAGATATATTCCAAGAGCGAGTGTGACCCTGGATTAAGGCTTTGGGGCAAAACAATGCGTGGTGGTTGTGATGAGCGGCCTCCCTGCAGACGTTCTTCTAGGAAATGATGTGGGAAATCTTCATTGCCACTTTGTCGGTGCGGTAACCAGAAGTCAAGCCAAGAGAGCAGCTAATGTGGACGTGTACAACCCATCCACGGAAATGAGGCCACCAGAACTGCCGTCACAGCCGGTGAGTGGTTCTTCTTGTGGGGACAATGTGAGTGTTACTTGGGATAAAGTTCAGTTTAGACAAGAGGTAAATACTGACCCCACCCTAGCAAGTTTTAGAGCTCGAGCTGAGATAGGGCAGTTGGGGGAGAACGGGGAAAGAATTATCAGAGAAAATGGACTTCTGTATCGGGATACCAATGCTGACTCCCTAGATAAGCCCTGGACTTATAGCAAACAGCTGATTGTTCCTCAGAAATACAGAATTCCCCTATTACACCTTGCTCATGACATTCCTACTGCTGGCCATCAAGGTAAAACCCGCACTGAGAGACGATTGACTCAATCTTTCTATTGGCCTGGGATTTCCCAAGCCGTAGCGCATTTCTGCCGAACTTGCGACATATGTCAGCGTAGAGGGCGACCCGGAGATCACCCAAAGGCACCCCTGCAACAGCTCCCTAAAATAGAAGAACCCTTTCAAAGAGTAGCTGTCGATATCATTGGACCTCTGGCTAAACCAAGTAAATCTGGACACAACATTCACATTCCACAACATTCCACAACATTCTCACTGTTCTGGACTATGCCACCCGATATCCAGAAGCTGTGGCCTTGTCAAGTATTTCTGCAGCCAAGGTGGCCGAGGCCCTGGTTACCATTTTCACCAGAGTAGGATTCCCCAGTGAGATCTTGTCAGACCAAGGCTCCCAGTTCATGTCAGAGCTGGTCCAGTGTCTGTGGCGCACCTGTGGAGTACGAGCGATCCAAACGACTCCGTATCATCCCCAAACAAATGGACTTTGTGAACGATTCAATGGCACTCTGAAGAATATGCTGAGGGCCTTCACTGACAGAGATTCAAACTGGGAGAAGTACCTACCCCATCTCTTGTTTGCCTATCGGGAAGTTCCCCAGGAGTCCACCGGGTTTTCCCCCTTTGAACTACTCTATGGAAGAAAGGTCCGAGGACCCTTAACCCTGCTAAAAGAATATTGGGAGGGACAAGTTGAAGATACAGGAGCCTCTGTTGTCCCTTATGTCCTAAAGCTGCGAGAAACCCTGGCTCAACTCGCTAGTTTAGCCCAGAGTCATGTGCGTATGGCTCAAACCAGACAGAAGACATGGTATGACCGTAAAGCACGCTATCGGGAGTTTGTAGAAGGACAACAGGTCTTAATGATTGTTCCCCATCGGCAGAATAAACTGCAGACAACATGGGAGGGTCCCTTCCGGGTTCTCAGAAAACTAAATGATACCAATTATCTTCTTGCTTTAGATGATCAGGGGCTAAGACAAAAGACTGTCCATGTGAATATGATTAAGGAGTACCATGACCGAAACCTTCCAATGATAGCAAGCTGTCGGCTAGCTTTAGAAGACGGTCAAGAGGATGAGGACTCCCTACCTGATCTCGTGGAAGCAGCGAGAGCCCCATCCACTGTGGAACAGGTTCCTCTGGGAGATCACCTGGATTCCTTGCAGAAAAAACAGATTCTGGGAGTGCTTCAACAGAGACGGGCTGCTTTCTCATCCCAACCAGGTTGAACCACCGTCACCCAACATCATGTGGACACTCAGGGTATCCGTCCCATACAACAGGTTCCTTACCGGGTACCTGAATCTGTTCGAAACACCATGCAGCATGAACTGGAGGAGATGTTACAGCTTGGGGTAATCCAGGCCTCCCATAGCCCTTGGGCCTCTCCTGTGGTGTTAGTACCCAAGAAGGATGGGAGTACTCGATTTTGTGTGGACTATCGACGACTAAACGACCATACCGTCAGCGAT
The DNA here is from genome assembly GCF_039654945.1 of Dendrobates tinctorius. Lineage (NCBI taxonomy): Eukaryota > Metazoa > Chordata > Amphibia > Anura > Dendrobatidae > Dendrobates > Dendrobates tinctorius. Next base: position 20,557,316 of record NW_027361677.1, read on the forward strand.
CCTTACCCAATGCCCCGTATTGACGAACTTCTAGACCGACTGGCTGGGTCCCGATATGTCACTACCTTGGATCTCAGTAAGGGATACTGGCAAATCCCTCTCACGGAGGAAGGGAGAGAACGGTCCGCTTTTATAACCCCCTTTGGTCTGTATGAATTTCTAAGCATGCCTTTTGGAATGAAGAATGCCCTGGCAACCTTCCAGGGAATGGTGGACCAGATCCTCCGGGGATGTGATGACTTTGCTTGTGCCTACTTGGATGATATCGCGATCTTCAGCCAGACGTGGGAGAAACATCTGAATCAAGTAGCCATTATTCTTGACCTGATTCTTTCAGCCGGCCTAACCATTCGACCCGATAAATGCCAATTGGGGATGGGTGAAGTCCAGTACCTAGGGCATAGAGTAGGAGGAGGAAAGCTCTGTCCTGAACCTGCCAAAATCCAGGCTATTAGAGACTGGCCTGTACCCCAAACTAAGAAACAAGTTATGGCTTTTTTGGGCACTGCCAGTTATTACCGAAAATTTGTTTCGCATTTCAGCACTGTGGCCAAGCCTCTTACCGACCTGACCAAGAAAACGATGCCCCGGCTGGTGATCTGGACTCCAGCCTGTGATGAGGCTTTTAACCGGCTGAAGGACGCCCTGGTCTGCGACCCTGTTCTGGCTGCTCCAGATTACAAGAGGAGATTCATTGTGCAGACGGACGCCTCTGCTTATGGACTGGGAGCTGTCCTCAGCCAGGTGAATGCAGCTGGGGACGAACACCCCATCGCCTACCTTAGCAGGAAACTGCTGGACCGAGAAGTGGCCAATGCAACTGTTGAAAAAGAATGTCTGGCTGTAGTGTGTGCCCTTAGGAAACTAAGGCCGTATCTGTATGGACGAGAATTCACTGTCATTACTGATCACAATCCCCTCACCTGGCTGAACTGAGTCTCTGGGGACAATGGACGTTTACTACGATGGAGCCTGGCTCTGCAGCCCTATAACTTTACCATACAGTATAGAAGAGGCAGCCAACACCAAAATGCAGATGGACTGTCCAGGCAGGAGGAGCCCTGAGTCTGGTCAGCCATGCCTGTGTGTACTTAACAAGCGATCTGTAGAGGTCCCTAGTACGTACACAAATTGGGAGGGGAAGGGATTGTCACGATTTGTAGTTTTGCCCTGTCCTGTATTTTGTATAATATGTCATTTAACTTTTCTCTGGTTGTATTTGCTGTAAATTAACCATGTCTCCTTCCCCCAATACTTTGCAATGTCTTGTGATGTACCTGGACATAATCTAATTTAGGTTTGTGTCAACAGCTAGTGGAACTTTGGCTATTGTTTCCTAAGCAGAAGATAACCTACAATACACATCCTGTAGACTCAGTGGAGCCCTTACATTTCTAGAATCTTCTGATGGCCCGAACCATTGAATAGTAGGTGTGACCCCCTACCCCCCTTCTGATGGGCTGATCCCAGGAGCCCTGACAATACATTCTTGTTTTAAGATCAGTTGTGATTTGAGTGCGGACGTGAAGGAGTCACGAACTGAGTTGAGGCCAGCTCGTGACGTCCGTGGGATTGTGTGGAATCCTGTGGACTATTGCAAGGATTATTGTTATCACATCTGGCACAAGGACTATCGTGAGGTGCCCGGATTTGTTTCAATTGTGTGGACTTATTGTGGACTTCTCATGGATTCCAAGGACATTATGGATATTTGATGTTGTATGCTCCCTGCCTTAATAAATCTCGTTGGATCGTCCCTCGGCCTGTTGTCCCTTCTTGCTCTGTCGTATACCCCGTCACAGTCACCTGGGTCCAAAACTGAGGTTTATTCTCCGTCAAAGGAGTAGCATCAATACCCCTCAAAGGAATAGGCGTCCGCAGAGGCGTCATGGAAAAACCATAACGTTAAGCAAAGTCCAAATCCATCAGATTCAACGCTGCTCCTGAATCCACAAAAGCCTTGGATAAGGAGCAGATAAGTGTAATTGCCAAAGGAAACTTAGGTTGTATACTGCCCACAGCAAATGTGTGTGCAAAACATTTCTCTCATTTTGGGCAGACAGAAATAATATGAGAGCCGTCTCCACAGAAAAAGCACAGCTTATTACATCTTCTAAACTCCTGACGTTGCGCCCTACTGTAGACAAAACGCTATCACATTGCATAGGTTCAGACATTTGTCCAAAAGGTGGAAACTCCTCTCGTGTAGTTTTGCGTTCACGTAAACGCCGATCAATTTGAATGGCTAATGACAGAATCGTCAAGACCAGAGGGAACAGGAAATCCCACCATAGTATCTTTTACGGTTTCTGACAAACCCTTCCGAAAGAGAGCTGCCAAGGCACCATTATTCCTGGTAGTAAGGACCGCCCACTTTTGGAATTTTTGACAGTATAACTCTGCAGAATCCTGACCCTAGTTCAATGCCAATAGGGCTTTCTCAGCTTGATCAATAGCATTAGGTTCATCATACAACAACCCCAAGGCTTGAAAAAATGCATCCACATTAGTCAGAATAGGATCTTGAGGTGTCAAAGAAAATGCGCAATCCTGGGGAAAAAATACAGAGGACAAAATTAATCCATTTCCCAATTCCAAAATTCCTCTTTCTAATAAATGGATCTACTGAGCACTGTGGTTCAGTGGATAGCACTGCAGCCTTGCAGCGCTGGAGTCCTGGGTTCGAATCCCACCAAGGACAACTTCTGCAAGGAGTTTGTATGTTCTCCCCGTGTTTGCGTGGGTTTCCTCCCACATTCCAAAAGACATACAGTTAGGGAATTTAGATTGCGAGCCCCATCGGGGACAGTGATGGTAATGTGTGCAAACTGTAAAGTGCTGTGGAATATGTTAGTGCTATATAAAGAGTAATAAGTGTCAGAGTATTACGCTGTGTGTGGATTTGTCGCTAAACCCGAAGGGTTTCCTGATGCCAGGGAAGCGAATGAGAATCCAGAAGTCTCATGCACATGTTACTTATTTTTTCCTTGCAGATTTAAACCTGAAACACGTCAATTCTTTCATCGTTTTTGCTGCAGATTTCATCCATACTAGTGAGTGGGGTAAAATATGCACCAAAAAACGCACGTAACGCAGCAAAAAAAAAAACTGCCTATTTTACGCAATGTTTTTCCTGCCAAGAGATGCAGAAATTTCTGCACCAAATTCTTAATGTGTGCACATACCCCAAGGATACAATGACCTTTATTAAGGTGTGTGGAATTATTAGGCAAACTGTAAATGGGCCATAAAAGACATTTAGCTGACTGAAAAGTCAAAACTTGTTACAATGATACTGTTTAATGTGTGTATACAATTTAATGGGTGTTTCCACTTAACCTTAAAATTTGAACTACATCTGAGAACTGAGATTCATAGCCGCATTTGAACCTTAATTATGTAATGTATTAAATTCCCCCTTTCCTACTTATATTTATTTCCTAAACAGCGTCGGTACATGAAATTTTCTGCTTATAATCATACATTTTTTTAAATTGTATTTATATTATTTAATTTTTAATATATATATATATATATATATATATATAGCCTACAAAGATTATATCTATCTATGTATCTGTCCATCTATATGATTCTTGCTGTGACATCACAGTATAATCTATGTCACAATGAGGTGATGACATCATCACATTCTACATTCCAGTGTTACAGCCCATAGGAAATCACTGCCTCACAGACCCCCAACGGTGAGGGAGTTCCTTTTGTTTTTCGTGACGAACGAAGCAAAAATTGATTCCAAAATGTATAAAGAGAGAAGACGAGCCCAACTAGATCGGGTACTGAGAGAGAGGAGAGGATTAAATGAAGAGCAGGTATTATTATTCGCTTTAGGGCGAAAAGATATTACTTTACCGAACATGGACACTGACGCCTCTGAAATGGTGTCCAAGCGACAAAATCTAGAGAAAATGAGAAAGTCCAAAAGACATGAGATCCTTACAAAGAGAAGGATCATGGAGAACCTCATGGAGTCCCACTCTGCAGCCTCCGCTGAGCTTCAGAGGGCCATACTTATCTCCTTAAAAAAAATTGGAGATCTGGCCCCTGCAATAAGGATGAGGAATAAAGAAGCCGTCCTAAATAAGCGGAGAAACATCGGCGCAGATATAAAGCTGGACGAGGTTCTCCAAGAAACTCCAAGACAGGTCTCATCCAGATCTGAAAGGAAAGACATCCTGGACCTGCAAAGAGCGGCAGTCAAGAAAAGAATTCGGAACAGCAGAGACTGGGTTATCCAATGCAGGAGGCATCTGACCTATGCTACACCCATTATTAATGGGAATGGTGCACTATGGAGATCGCAGTCATCAGCCAAAACCATCAGCGTTTCTTCACCAGAAAGAGCAATGGATGAAGATGAAACAGGTAAGATGGAAACAGCTCAGTAGAATAAGACTGGGGACGAGGGGGATTATACTCCTAAAAAAATGTGCAGACCTCAATTATAAATGCTGACTTGTGGAAGAACTGTCCTTGTTACCCGTAGCAACAAGTCAAAGTACAGTGTTCTATAGAATGTTAAGAACCGGAATCTGTGCTGTGAATCGCTGCTATGGGCAACAGGGACATTTTTGCAATTAGACAGTAAACGAAACACCAATTATTCGACATTTCCTGCTGATGTATAGAGTTCTGTTTAAAATTGTAATATATCTTTTTTTTCAGTGGGCCGAGCTGTAGCTTTGAACGACACCATTTATTTTGTCTTTCAAGGTTTTTTTTTTTTTTTAAATTAGTTTGGTAAAATTGTATAGAAAAAAGGGATTCTGACTTTTTTTTTATTGTGTTAATTGTGTGATAGAAATGACCTCACAAAATAATTCTCCATGTCAGATACAATTCTGGTAATGCCCAATATGCATACGTTTTCATTTTACTAAAATGGTGAAAGAAAATTAGAAGTGTAATAGGAAAAAAAACAAAATTGGTTTATGTCGCCATATTCTGAGACATTGTAACTTTCTGATTTTTACAAAAATGCAATTTTGGTATTTCCATTTTTTTTCTCATTTCAGTATTTACTGTTTCGGAGAATTATTTGTATATTGTTGTATATCGGACTTATACTAATGGAGTTATCCTAGTTATGCTTATTTTTCATTTTTTTATTATTGTTATTATTATTATTATTATTATTAATTGGGAAGGTTAAGTAATTCAAACTAAATTTTTTAATTTTTTTTTTAAAAAACTTTTTTTTATTTATTTCAATTTTTAGTATTTTTAAAAGACTTGACCCGGAGATTTTCTGATCTCTTGTAATGGGACTGTATCGCTGTATATAGCTTTAGTGACGTTCTCATATGAAATTAAGCAAGGCTGGTCTTAACATTTGGATGAAAGTAAAAGATAGGGCCCATATAGTCATTACAGCCAATAAACCCCTTGCAGTTGTGTCCTGAGGGGACTAATGGGTGCTGGTGCGCACAAATCGGCATTCACTTAATTTAAGTAGCATTGTTAGCAATGAAATAGTAATACTGAAGCAATCGGAGTGTGATCCAGTCGTGGCAGTTATAGGCAGGTGGCAGCTATGTAATACAGCTGGTGTTAGCCTGCTGAAATGCATGCTCAGCGCCTGAGTCCGCATTTAATAGAAAGTGTATTTCCATTATTTGTTCTCAAAGAGATTAACAAATCCTATATTATCTCAGCAGGTGCAAACGATATGATGACCTCTGACGTAGCAGATGCGAAAGCCGAAGACCTTGGTGATGCCAGCTCCCCTGTTTTACCTGTGACAGAATTGGTTAAAATTCAAAATCCTATTGACCTTCACAGACTTGATTTACTCACTAATATTGGAAGAGGATGCTACGGAAAGGTAAGAATGAATTTATACTACTCCGTGCTTCCCAAAGTATTCTCCACCAGATACACAGAATAGTATAAATATTCATTACAGGATCTTCATATGTAATGATAATTGGGATACACCAGTGATCCATTACACAGATCCCTAGAATAGATGAGAGTTTTGTCTGATCTTCTGTGATTTTTCTCCAGGTCGTCTTGGCATCAGTTCGGGTCAGCAAAGAACTACTAGCCCTTAAGATCATGGAAAAGAGTTGTTGTGATGAGGAAACATTCTCTACAGAGTTAAAGGCCCTAAGTATTGGCGCTGGCTGCCGCTTCATAACATCTCTGCGGGGCTTTGTAGAAACACCACAAGCATATATAATAGCCATGGAGGCAATGGCCGGAGGAGATCTGTTTAGCCAAATGTTAGAATCGATGAAGTTTGATGCAGAGACAACAAGGTAAATGTCTTAGGCTGAATCATAATAATCTGTTGCCCGTTCATTATGGTCCTAAAGTGTGTGTAACCACTGATCCATCCTCTACTTTCTTCTCCACAGACGCTTTGCAGCAGAAATGGTTTGCGGAATCCAGTTCCTCCATGAACACGGCGTGATACATCGGTAATCAGTTCATCTTCATAAATCTATGTTGTCACCTTACATATCTATTGTAGAAAGTTCTTTTGATGAATTTTCCTCACCATTAGTGTCTGCTCCTTTTCCCTGCAGTGACCTGAAGCCTCATAACGTTCTCATTGATGGAACTGGACACATAAAAATCTGTGACTTTGGCACTTCAGCCGTGAATGTGGGCAAGGATGACGTCTTGGACGAAGTTGTAGGCACGAAGGGTTACATTGCGCCTGAGGTAAGGAACATCCCTTAATGATTGATGCCGATAGTAGGATTGAGTACTAATCTGAGTATCCTGCTCATATCTCATCACAGACCGGTCCTCATAGGCTGTGTGTGTAAATCCCCTCCCCGGTATATTCAGCTCATCTCCTATCTTATATTCCTACAGGTATTGGATAGAGAAGGCTACAATCATCTGGCGGATTCCTTTTCATTTGGTGTCATCCTGTACATGATGATTGTGGGGACGTGTCCATTCTATAACAGTGGCGATATGGACGACTACCATGAGTCTTTGGACAACGTCCTATATTTTCCACCCTGCATCTCCATCGATGAGCTTGACATCCTAGAAGGGGTAAGTAGGAATAGGTGAAGAAGGATAATGGTAGATTATAAGGAAGGATAGAGGACATGATGCTGACAGTCCATAGACATTGTGTAATAACGTATCAATAATAATACACAATATAATGATTAATGGTCTCTCTCATCTTCCAGCTTCTCTGCAAAACTCCATCTACTCGTTATGCCATAACATCGTCCATTAGAGAGCGCCCATTCTTCCACTCCATAAACTGGAGCGACGTGGAGTCCGGCAGAGCCGAACCACCGTTCCATTACGAAGATGTAAGTATAGCACATAGGGACATCCATAGTGTTACCTCTGCCCAGTAGCACACATACCCACCATACACCTCATCATTATATTCTCCAGTATACAGTATATTTGTGAGGAGCCAGTTCTAAGAAATGTAAACTTCTCTTCTTAAAAATGAGAAAAGCAGCGCTCACTTTTAAAAATCACTTTTTCATTAACGTCCTTTAAGACATATCATCAGTAGAAAGAGAAGGATCAGGTGCAGCTGTTCAGAGAGACCAGCCGATATAGTCTACAGGACATTAATAAAGGAGTATTTTTATATGGCGAGTGACGCTTTTCTTCAATTTTGGCCTGCAATTGTTTCCCCAGTTTGGTGTCTATTAAACTGAGCTTCCCTGTGGTTCACGCACACTTTTTTAAATGTGCAACCTGCGATATTGTGATCTCCGCCCAGACTTTATGATGGTGTCGAGTCGCTTCAATTTCTTTATTTTGAATATATTTCTTTTCTTACAGGAGTAATAGGCTGATATAAATCAGCCCCATTCCAGCAACATCGAGGAATGAAGCTTTATCTAATCGGATGAGACAATTACCTGGACTTTCTAATTTACCGGACTGTGACAAATACTACAGAGCTTCCACCACATTAACAGCCACGTAGATTCGAGCACCAAACATCCAGGGATGTATTCCGATCGCCATATTTGGGGTCAGGAAGGAATTTTTTTCCCCTTAGGATATTCCAACAACAAGTCCTCGGGGTTATTTTTCGCCTTCCTCTGGATCGAAATGGCAAGTAATCAAAGGCTGGAATTGAAGGACTTCTTTCAGCCAAACTTGCCGTTTGGTTGACTCATGTACACTGTGGTGGTAAGGACAAGACTACTGGATATGGACAGAGAAGGTAGCGGCTGCTCCTTCTCCACTGTATATGGCCAAAAAGAAGGCAGCGGCTGCTCCTTCTCATACTTGGCCATAGGCCGGAGTCACACTTACGAGAAACTCGCTTGAGTCTAGCGTCTCAACACACGGCACTGCCATCAGCACTTGGACCTTAGCACTCAGCTGCATAGAAACACACTCCGCTCCTGAGTGCCTGCACCAATTGTGACCCCGGCCATATACAGACACTACCGGGTCATGGACAGAATGAAGAAGCGGCTGCTCCTTCATCTACCTGTCCATGGCCAGACAGAAGGCCATATGGTTGATCACGGTGCTGTAAGACTCCAGGAAAATTCCATCTACACAGATCACACGTCACACATCCCTGCTCTTCTCCTCTCCATCGTGTGTGATCCAGACCTGGATGTGCAAAAACAGCACAAGTGCAACCAAAGGCCGAGGAGCGGAATCATCAACATCTGCTCCTTTCTATAGAAAGCTTCTGTATCTACAGACTTTCTTATTCCATCTTTGCATATTAGTAACAACTTTTATGCAAAAATAAATATATTGAACATCTATGCTGCTTCTAGATGGATTCTTCTGATATACAGACCTGCTTCTTGGTATTTTTATTAATATCCTGATGACCTAATGTAAATGTGGAAGGGGCTGAATACCTCTCATAAGAATTTCTGCATACAGTAAAATATTTAAGTTCTAAAAAGAGATGAGTGAATTTAATCTACTCAACTTTACAAGTATCCTCACTTACTGCTCTCCCAGTAGCATAACTTCTGTAGAAGCAGAGGTTGAAGTCGCCCCAAGCCCCTCACTCAGACGGGCCCTCCCAAAGCTTAACTTATCGGTGAGGGCAGCCAGATGATACAGAAAGACTTGATACAGAATGGTAGGGGGTACACTAGATGAGCCCTGAGATAAGGGGGATAGAGCGACGTGATGAAGTCTGAGAGCGACGTGATGAAGTCTGTGACTCTGAAGTATAAGGTGCTCAGTGCTCAGAGACATGGCCGAGGTGAGGAAAGCTGAACCTGACCACCACTCAGCAAGACACAGAAGGGGAAATATCAAGACTGAGCCAAGAAATATCTGAAGACAGATTTTTTAAAGGTTTCATGGACTGATGAGATTAGAGTGACTCTTAATGGACCAGATGGCAATGGTTTTAGAAGTAACTGGTACAAACATCTATTTGGACACCAGCAAGGTGAAGGTGGGGAATAGCTATGGGTTGGGATTATTAATGATGAGCTTCATGGACCTTTTCAGGTGGCAGAAGAACTTAAAATCAAGTCTCAAACCTATTATCAGTGTTTAGAAGACTCTTTCTTCATACAGTGGTAGAGGAAAAGATCTGTACATTTCAAGAAAATTATGATTGTTCTGCAGGACAATGCTCCATCGCAGCATCAATGTCTCCACTGCTTGGCTGCCAGTAAAGATGAAAAAATAATGACACAACACCTTCCTCACCCGACCTAAACCCTTATGAGTAATTGTGGGCCCTTCTTAAATGGGAGATTTACGGTGAAGAAAAACAGACACATTTCTGAACAGTATAAGACACAAAAATGAACTGTAACCTTCAATTTAAAACAGTGGTCAAGTTCTGAGAAAAGATCCATGATAAAATTATTTTTAATGATTAATAATGAAAAATAAAAACATAATTATAAGGAGAAAATTTCATGTAAGGGAAGCAGTTTAGGAAATAAATATAAGTAGGAAAGTGGGAATTCAATATATTACAGAATTAAGGCTCAAATGCTGCTATGAATCTCCATTTCCAGATGCAGTTCAAATTTTAAGTGGAAACACTAGTGAGGAGCGAACGTGCTCGCCACTACTCATTACTCGTCTGAGTATCACTGTACCGAGCATTTTTGGGAGCTTTTTAGAGCGCCAATTAACATGCAGGGATTGTCAGCCATTCACTGTAATGCCGCAGCCATCTTTGTTGTGGCCTTACAGTGATTGGCTGGCCGCACAGCGTCATTAGATCTACTAGAGACCTGACGCTGCCCTGCTCGGCGCATTCAGCTCCGGATTCAGACTGTCTAGAGAGAGCTGCTGCTGAGATAGGGACAGATTTGTGCTTTTATGAGTTAGTGTGGTTCTACCTTTGTTCAATCCACATATCAATCTAAGCCAACAGTCCTTTTAAGGACTAACTAGTGGGTATATAGACTGCAGTGCTAGGTAGGCAGGGGAGTCTATGTGCGCATATCCACATCAGTGCAAGGCATGTAGGCACTGTATGTGAGTAAATAGATCTCACTGCATACATCAAAAGGGTCCATTACTGTCTGCTGCTGCCTATTATATACGCTGCTCAAAAAAATAAAGGGAACACTAAAATAGCACATCCTAGATGTGATGTGAGACTATGATAGATCTCCTGGAGTGGACCCGCTGGACCGTGGCAACGAACCCCCCACGGGCGAGCTGGCCAGGTGGACCACCCCCTATACAGGGAGTGTTTGGGGCAGGCCCGCGGGTAACTATCACCACGGCAGCTGGTACCCAGAGGGAGTACAGGAGGGCCGACAAGAGACCGGAGATGCAGGCGGAAGACCTCCCCTGGAACAGGAACACGGTTGGCGGGCAGATCGGGAGCACGGCCGAGACGGAAGGAAGAGGACACCAACTAGACAACACAGCCAGAGGACCGGGACAGACCGGAACGCGACCTTGAGCTCCAGAACCTAGGAGAGAGGACAGCGGTAAGATGGGACAGCTTAGCAGCAGGAAGGACACAAGAGTGCGCACAGGGACAGGGGCCAGAATCACTAAGCAGGGCATCAGTGATAATCAGGCACCGCCAGTAGGAAGAGGCGGCCTGATATAGGGTGTCGTAGCAGGAGTTCCGAGTCATGGCCCCTCACAGAGCTGGGAGGGGAGAGCGCGCGACCTTAGGAGGGATAGGGAGCGCGCGTGCGCCTGACACCAGTGTGCGCGCGCCCCCGCTGCGGAGCAGGAAGCTGGTCTGGGGTGCTCGCCCGACGAGGCGCAGGAGATCGGGCAGAAGCAGGCGCCGGGTCCGTGCGACGGAGGAGGGAGGCCCGCCGATAGGATCGTGGGAGCCGGGACCGTGGCGTGGAGACCACCCAAGAGTGCGGCAGAGGAGCAGGTACAGGCGGGGACCGCGGCGGCAGCAGCGTGACACTAGATGTCTCTGAATGAAATATTCCAGTTGCAAATTTTTATTCATCGCATAGTGGAACGTGTTCAGAACAATAAAACAACAATGATCAATGTAAATCAAAATGAATATCCCATGGAGGTCTTGATTTGGAATGATACTCAAAATCAAAGTGGAAAATCAAATTACAGGCTGATCCAACTTCAGTGGAAATGCCTCATAACAAGGAAAAGATGCTCAATATTGTAGGTGGCCTCCACGTGCCTGTATGACCTCCCTACTAAACAATACCTGGGCATGCTCCTGATGAGGCAGCGGATGGTCTCCTGAGGGATCTCGTCCCAGCCATTCACTGTAATGCTGCAGCCATCTTTGTTGTGGCCTTACAGTGATTGGCTGGCCGCACAGCGTCATTAGATCTACTAGAGACCTGACGCTGCCCTGCTCGGCGCATTCAGCTCCGGATTCAGACTGTTTAGAGAGAGCTGCTGCTGAGATAGGGACAGATTTGTGCTTTTATGAGTTAGTGTGGTTCTACCTTTGTTCAATCCACATATCAATCTAAGCCAACAGTCCTTTTAAGGACTAATTAGTGGGTATATAGACTGCAGTGCTAGGTAGGCAGGGGAGTCTATGTGCGCATATCCACATCAGTGCAAGGCATGTAGGCACTGTATGTGAGTAAATAGATCTCACTGCATACATCAAAAGGGTCCATTACTGTCTGCTGCTGCCTATTATATACGCTGCTCAAAAAAATAAAGGGAACACTAAAATAGCACATCCTAGATGTGATGTGAGACTATGATAGATCTCCTGGAGTGGACCCGCTGGACCGTGGCAACGAACCCCCCACGGGCGAGCTGGCCAGGTGGACCACCCCCTATACAGGGAGTGTTTGGGGCAGGCCCGCGGGTAACTATCACCATGGCAGCTGGTACCCAGAGGGAGTACAGGAGGGCCGACAAGAGACCGGAGATGCAGGCGGAAGACCTCCCCTGGAACAGGAACACGGTTGGCGGGCAGATCGGGAGCATGGCCGAGACGGAAGGAAGAGGACACCAACTAGACAACACCGCTGCGGAGCAGGAAGCTGGCCTGGGGTGCTCGCCCGACGAGGCGCAGGAGATCGGGCAGAAGCAGGCGCCGGGTCCGTGCGACGGAGGAGGGAGGCCCGCCGATAGGATCGTGGGAGCCGGGACCGTGGCGTGGAGACCACCCAAGAGTGCGGCAGAGGAGCAGGTACAGGCGGGGACCGCGGCGGCAGCAGCGTGACACTAGATGTCTCTGAATGAAATATTCCAGTTGCAAATTTTTATTCATCGCATAGTGGAACGTGTTCAGAACAATAAAACAACAATTATCAATGTAAATCAAAATGAATATCCCATGGAGGTCTTGATTTGGAATGATACTCAAAATCAAAGTGGAAAATCAAATTACAGGCTGATCCAACTTCAGTGGAAATGCCTCATAACAAGGAAAAGATGCTCAATATTGTAGGTGGCCCCCACGTGCCTGTATGACCTCCCTACTAAACAATACCTGGGCATGCTCCTGATGAGGCAGCGGATGGTCTCCTGAGGGATCTCCTCCCAGACCTGGACTAAAGCATCCGCCAACTCCTGGACAGTCTGTGATGCAACGTGACGTTGGTGGATGGAGCGAGACATGATGTCCCAGATGTGCTCAATCGGATTCAGGTCTGGGGAATGGACAGGCCAGTCCATAGCTTCAATTCCTTCATCTTGAAAGAACTGCTGACACACTCCAGCCACAAGAGGTCTGGCATTGTCCTGCATTAGGAGGAACCCAGGGCCAACCGCACCAGCATATGGTCTCATAAGGGGTCAGAGGATCTCATCTCGGTACCTAAGGGAAGTCAGGCTATCTCTGGCGAGCAAATGGAGGGCCCTCCAAAGAAATGCCAACCCACACCATTACTGACACACTGCCAAAACGGTCATGCTGAAGGATGTTGCAGGCAGCAGATCGCTATCCACAGCATGTCCAGACTCTGTCATGTCTGTCACATGTGCTCAGTGTGATCCTGCTTTCATCTGTGAAGAGCACAGGGCACCAGAGGCGAATTTGCCAATCCTGGTGTTCTGTGGCAAATGCCAAGCGGCCTGCGCGGTGTTGGGCTGTGAGCACAACCCCCATCTGTGGACGTCGGGCACTCAGACCATCCTCATGGAGATGGTTTCTAACCGTTTGTGCAGACACATGCACATTTGTGGTCTGCTGGAGGTCATTTTGCAGGGCTCTGGCAGTGCTCCTCCTGCTCCTTCTTGCACAAAGGCGCAGGTAGCGGTCCAGCTGCGGGGTTGTTGCCCTCCTACGGCCCCCTTCACGTCTCCTGGTGTACTGGCCTGTCTCCTGGAATAATTTTTTTTTTGCACCTGAATCCTGCTAATTTTATTACAAAGCAATCCAGAGCCCCCTGTTTTTCTACATTTATTTGCTTGTTCACACTGCAGACTACAGCCAGATCATTTTAATACAACAGCGTGAAAATCCAGCAATTTAAAACGGCTTTGTCTGTCCCAGGCCTCACACCTGAGTGCGCAGAAAATTCTGGCCTTTTGTGTGGTACTGTAGTAGTTATTGGAGTGTCTTACAATAGTTTTGGAAACCATTTTGCTGACCAAAAAATATTTAGATAACATAGAAACAACTGCAGAGAGTTTACATCTCCATAATTTTTATACGGAAAAATCGTAAAGAAAGAGGTAATGAAGAAAAGAATAATGCCCAAATAATGCAAAAAGTGCCAATAGCTTTATTCAGTACAAATAGGGCAAATACAAGTGTCTACAATAAATACCAGGTGAAACATATGTAATAAAAACCAGTGGATAATAATGCAACCATGGTGTGACAAACAGGCATGTAATTTAGAGCAAGCAGGGATTAGTTATAATTATGGTAAAAAGTACCCATGCGTTCCCTGATCGCAATATTCAGGGCAGACAAAGTTAAGCCCAATATAGAGTGGGAGGGACAGCATATGTACCTATATATCAAAGGGAAGGGGCTAAACTGAAGTCACGGAAAAAACAGAAAAACACCCCCTTCATGTAATGACAAGAGGGAAAAGAATTTCATGTACAATTGACCGCAGAAGCAAATTTTAGGCCATGCCCCCGACCACACCTATTTCTATTTTCACAACTAGTCACACCCATGTCCACTCCCAGTCGCACCCATTTAGCACTGATGATCACTCTGACTGCTATTAGGGGCAAAGTGGCTGGCATTATGGGCAGAGTGGCTGGTACTGTGGGCACACTGACTGGTACTAAGGAAAAGAAGGAAAGAAAATAGAGAAAGAAAGAAAGGAGAGCGAGAAAGAAAGAACAGAGAGAGAGAAAGAAAAAGAGGGAAAGACAGAACAGAGAATGAGAAAGAAACAGAGAGAAAGAAAGAACAGAGAAATAAAGAAACAGAGAGAGAGAAAGAAGGAAAGAAAGAAATAAAGAAAGATTTTATAAAGATACTATAGCAGCCCGACTCTCACTGAAGTGCCCACCTGAGCCTCCCGATGCAGGAGATATCATGATCCGCTTACATGGCCGGCATCCCTGATTCCAAGGCGATCCTGCTGTCCGCACTGTCAGAGGAGGACACGGTGATGGATCTGAAGCATTCCTGGCTCCGTCACAATCTCTTCATGAAATTACCTCTTTTCCGATCAGCTTGCAGCACATCACTTCCGGTGGAACGTCATGTGCGAGTTTTAAAGTGCTCCTTGGGACTCCGCCGTGTACTCCTGTGTCCGTGGGAAAGACCCACTTTGTATGCCTCGTACACACTTGGCTCCGCTCCGTACATCTACTACACATATGGCTCCACTCTGCACACACGGCTCTGCATACCCCATACACATGCGGCTTCGCTCCGTACACCTCGCACACGCGCGGTTTTGCTCCATATCATTGTAGGCTGCGGTGTGTCTATCTGGGACGGCGAGAATGGCGTCGGTGGATGCGGGGGGGCGTGGCGGCTCAGTGCAATGCGGGAAAAATACCGTCCTGGGCGGGACGCGGGAGGGGGGTGTCAAAAACGGGACTGTCCCGCGGGAAACGGGACTGTCCCGCGGGAATCGGGACGCTTGGGAGCTACGTTGTGTAGGTGAGGTAATACAAATCGACCTATAACATGGACCATATTTGGCCGTGCGGCCATGCGATCCTTTTATAACTGCAGCCTTCCAGGACCTTGCTGATGGCCCAATCAAAGCTGCTTGAAGACCTGGGCATGTGACCTCTGACCATCTCTCAGGCATGCTCAGATGGAGAAAAGCAGGACTTAGTCCCAGAGGCATCTGATCGCCGCTGACTTATGCTGGATGATATAGCTGAACCTGGGGAGGAAGCAGCAACCAAACACATAGCATCAGCCTGAGCAAGACGCTGGGACTGACGTCTCTGCTGAGCAGGAACCTCTGTGGCTGAAGAAGAATGGGAGACCGCAGAGGACATGGCTTGAGATTCCCCCCGTGCAGTGACGGAAACTCGACGCCTAATATTACCCCTGTTATGAATGGGTCACCGAGGAGAAAAAGATTAAACAAGCTAAGTCACAAAAAAAAACCAGAGAGGTTGGTAACTATGCAGATTGCAGATCCCTGATCTTAACCACACAACTAGCAGCAACCATGAAGCGTGCCTACGATGATCCTAGATGCTTCGTCACAGCCGGAGGACTAAATAAGTCTAAAGCAAGAAAAGAGGAAAACTAACTGCCCCAGAGCAGACCCCAAAGGAAAGACAGCCCCCACACATGTATTGACGGTGAGACAAGATGAAAGCACAAACACAGGCAGGAAAATAGGCTGAGCAAATGATGGGGTCCAAACTAACTAGACAGAATAGGAAAGGAAAGACACTGTCTGCAATCTGTCAAAAACCCTACAAAAATAATGTCCAACACTTCTGATAGCAAAATTAACCCTGAAGGCACTAGACTTCTCAATTATATGAGCACTCTGAAATATTCTGAGACAGAGCAAAAAGAGGCCAATCTAATAAAGAAAAAAAACAAATTGGCAAATACAGATAAATAAGAGTGGAAATTCAGCACAGCCCCAGCCGGGGCTGGCTGACCACACAAAAAACTGAATAAACCAACAAAATCAAGTGTGAACATTAGCAGAAAAACTTAGCTTGAAATGACTGGAACAGAGCTGAGGACCAAGACCTGACAAGCAGAAGGAATCACCAGCACCAGAATAGGGCGTCGGCTGTCTTAAATCCAGTCTGAGATTCCTGAAGTCCAATCGTCATCCTCATTATCAGGTGGCAGATCTCTACTGATTAATCAGCCTCACTACCTCCAGTTACCACCAGAGAAAGCATTGAAGGAGAACTCACAACTGGTGGACCGGAAAATGAACTCACAACAGTACCCCCCCTTGAGAAGGCATCACCGAACCCTCATCCACGCCACCAGCCCGATCAGGATGGGCCTGGTGAAAAGCACGAACCAATCTATTGGAATGATTACCAGAGGCAGAGACCCAAGAATTATCCTCCTGGCCATAACCCTTCCATTTGACAATATACTGGAGTCTCCGTCTAACCAAACGAGAATCCAATATTTTCTCTACCTCATATTCCACATGGCCTTCAACCAACACAGGGTCAGGAGGTGCCACCATAGGAACCACTGGCTCAACAAACCTCTTCAACAGAGACTTGTGAAATACGTTATGGATCTTGAACGTAACTGGGAGAAGGAATCAAAAAGAAACAGGATTAAGAATCTCCAAAATCTTATAAGGTCCAATAAATCTTGGCTTAAATTTTGGAGATGCAACCTTCATAGAAATATTCTTAGATGACAAGCAAACCATATCACCCACTTTAAACCGGGGACCAATGGTCCTATGCCGGTTGGAAAATCGCTGGGCCTTTTCCTGAGAGAGTGACAACTTATCCACCACTTGGTCCCATATCTGCTGCATTCTCTCAACCACAGTGTCCACACCTGGGCAGGACGAAGATTCCACTTGCCCTGAAGAGAATCAAGGATGAAACCCAAAATTACAGAAAAAGGGTGACATCAAAGTGGCAGAACTAGCTCTATTGTTCAGTGCAAATTCAGCCAAGGGCAAAAATGAGACCCAATCAATGTGATCAGCAGATATAAAACATCTTAAATAAGACTCCAAGGTCTGGTTTGTTCTCTCAGTCTGTCCATTGGTCTGGGGATGAAACGCGGAGGAGAAAGATAACTGAATTCCGAGATTGGAACAAAAGGCTTTCCAGAATCTGGAAACAAACTGGACTCCTCTGTCGGACACAATGTTCTCAGGAATCCCATGTAACCGAACCACCTGTTGTAAAAACAAGGGCACCAACTCAGAGGAAGATGGCAACTTTGGGAGTGGTACAAGATGGACCATCTTCGAAAATCTATGACAAATCACCCAGATAACAGTCATTCTCTGAGAGAAAGGAAGATCAGAAATAAAATCCATTGAGATATGGGTCCATGGCCTCTTGGGCAGCGGCAGGGGCAGCAGCAACCCACTAGAACGAGAACAGGGTTTAGACCGAGAACAAGTCCCACAGGACTGTTCAAAATTCCTGACATCATGAGATAAGGCAGGCCACCAAAAAGACCAACTCACGAAATCTCAGGTACCAAAAACATCTGAATGACCAGCCAATGCGGAGCAATGAATTTCAGACATCACTCTCTTTCTCCACTGGTCAGGAACATACAATTTTCCCATAGGCCAATGCTCAGGTTTATCCTCTTGAAATTCCTCCAGGGCGCGTCTCAAATCGCCAAAAAGTGGCAGAAAGAACTACCCCCTCACCTAGGATGGTAGTAGACTCGGTCACATTAAGAGAATCGGCAAAGAAACTCCTAGAAAGGGCATCTGCCTTAACATTCTTAGTGCCCGGAAGAAAAGAGACCATGAAATTAAAACGCGTGAAAAACAAGGCCCATCTAGCCTGTCTAGGATTCAAGCGTTTGGCCGACTCCAGATAAATCAAATTCTTGTGATCGGTGAGGACCACAACTTGATGTCTAGCTCCCTCCAACCAATGTCTCCACTCCTCAAATGCCCATTTCATGGCCATCAATTCCCGATTCCCCACGTCATAGTTGCGTTCAGATGGGGAGAACTTTCGAGAAAAGAAGGCACAGGGATTCATCTTAGAAGTCACAGGGTCTTTTTGGGACAAAACAGCTCCTGCACCAATCTCAGAAGTATCTACCTCCACCTGAAATGGAAGTGAGACATCAGGTTGCTGTAAAATTGGAGCTGAAGTAAATCTCCGCTTAAGCTCCTGAAATGCTGAGACAGCCTCAGGAGACCAATTCAGCACATCAGCGCCCTTCTTGGTCAGATCAGTCAGTGGTTTGACAATACCAGAAAAATTACCTATAAATTTACGATAGAAATTGGCAAAACCCAAAAACTTCTGGAGGGCCTTCAAAGAAGTAGTCTGAACCCAATCATAAATGGCCTTTACCTTGGCCGGGTCCATTCCAATAGTCGATGGAGACAAGATAAATCGCAAAAATGAAATCCTCTGTACACCAAAAAGGCATTTCGATCCCTTAACAAACAGAGAATTCTCCCTCAAAATCCGGAACACAGTCCGGACGTATTCCACATGAGAATTCCAATCGCTAGAAAAGATCAAAATATCATCCACATAGATGATCAAAAACTTATCCACAAAGTCACGGAAAATATCATTCATAAAGGACTGGAAGACAGAAGGGGCATTAGTGAGCCCAAAAGGCATCACCAGGTACTCAAAATGTCCCTCCGGAGTATTAAACGCCGTCTTCCATTCATCCCCGTGCTTGATGCGAATAAGCTTAGTAAACCAGCAGGCACTCTTAACTCTGGAGAATAAATCAGACATCAGAGGTAACGGGTACTGATATTTAACTGTCATCTTGTTAAGGGAACGATAATCAAAACCCCAGCACTTAAAGGTGACGAGGATGGTCTAATATGACCCTTCGCCAATGACTCCTTAATATAGGATCGCATAGCATCATGCTCGGGTACAGATAAGTTGAAAAGCCGACCCTTGGGAAATTTACACCCAGGCATCAACTCAATAGCACAGTCATAACTCCTATGAGGAGGCAAAGATGCAGACTTACTCTCACTAAATACATCAGAAAAATCGGCAAGATAATCAGGAATATCATGAGACTGAGGAGAGGTGGAGAAAACAGGAGCGTCCCTAAGAACACACTGACAACCCCAACTCACCACAGACACAGACTTCCAATCCAAAACTGGATTATGAGTTTGCAACCAGGGAAAACCCAGAACAATAGTATCGTGCAAATTATGCAGCACCAAAAATGTACAATTTTCTTGGTGGTCTGGGGCAACTCGCATTATCACCTGGGTCCAAAACTGAGGTTTATTCTCCACCAAAGGAGTAGCATCAATACCCCTCAAAGGAATAGGCGTCCGCAGAGGCGTCATGGAAAAACCACAACGTTTAGCAAAGTCCAAATTCATCAGATTCAACGCTGCTCCTGAATCCACGAAAGCCTTAGTAGAAAACGTGGATAAGGAGCAGATCAGAGTAATTGCCAAAAGGAACTTAGGTTGTACACTGCCCACAGCAAATGTGTGTGCAAAACGTTTCTCTCGTTTAGGGCAGACAGAAATAGTATGAGAGGCGTCTCCACAGAAAAAACACAGCTTATTACGCCTTTTAAACTCCTGACGTTGCGCCCTAGACAAAACCCTATCACATTGCTTAGGGTCAGACATTTGTTCAAAAGGTGGCAGCGCCTCCCGTGTAGTTTTACGTTCACGTAAACGTCGATCAACTTGAATGGCTAATGACATAGAATCATCCAGACCAGAGGGAACAGGAAATCCCACCATAACATCTTTTACGGTGTCTGATAAACCCTTCCGAAAGAGAGCTGCTAATGCACTATCATTCCATGTAGTAAGGACCGCCCACTTTCGGAATTTTTGACAGTATAACTCTGCAGAATCCTGACCCTGGTTTAATGCCAACAGGGTTCTCTCAGGTTGATCAACAGCATTAGGTTCATCATAAAACAACCCCAAGGCTTGAAAAAATGCATCCACACGATCAGACAATTGCTTAGTCTCCATTAGGAAAAAAAAAAAAATCCTCCTACAGCCCCAGAAAAAAAAGAGGAAAAAATAAATAAAATAAAAAAAAAAATACTGACACTTTTTTTTCTTTTTTCTTCTTAACAACTTTTTCCTGCTTTTGAGTACCCTAGAATCTGCGGTATGGCTGGTGATTTTGTTATGAATGGGTCACCGAGGAGAAAAAGATTAAACAAGCTAAGTCACAGAAAACCAGAGAGGTTGGTAACTATGCAGATTGCAGATCCCTGATCTTAACCACACAACTAGCAGCAGCCGTGGAGCGTGCCTACGATGATCCTAGACGCTTTGTCACAGCCAGAGGACTAAATAAGTCTAAAGCAAGAAAAGGGGAAAACTAACTGCCCCAGAGCAGACCCCAAAGGAAAGACAACCCCCACACATGTATTGACGGTGAAACAAGATGAAAGCACAAACACAGGCAGGAAAATAGGCTGAGCAAACGATGGGGCCCAAACTAACAGAATAGGAAAGGAAAGACACTGTCTGCAATCTGCCAAAAACCCTACAAAAATAATGTCCAGCACTTCTGATAGCAAAATTAACCCTGAAGGCACTAGACTTCTCCACTATATTAGCACTCTGAAATATTCTGAGACAGAGCAAAAAGAGGCCAATCTAATGACAAAAAAAAACAAATTGGCAAATACAGATAAATAAGAGTGTAAATTCAGCACAGCCCCAGCCGGGGCTGGCTGACCACACTAAAAACTGAATAGACCAACAAAATCAAGTGTGATCATTAGCAGAAAAACTTAGCTTGAAATGACTGGAACAGAGCTGAGGACCAAGACCTGACAAGCAGAAGGAATCACCAGCACCAGAATAGGGCGTCGGCTGTCTTAAATCCAGTCAGATTCCTGAGGTCCAATTGTCATCCTCATTATCAGGTGGCAGATCTCTACTGATTAAATCAGCCTCACTACCTCCAGTTTCCACCAGAGAAAGCCTGGAAGCAGAACTCACAACTGGTGGACCGGAAAATGAACTCACAACAACCCCCCTCCTAGGGCCCCCACCTACTTGAGCCTCGCTACACTCAAAAGCTGCAGCGAGCTGAGGAGCACGAATGTGCTCAATAGGTTCCCAGGTCCTGTCCTCTGGGCCATGACCCTTCCAATCCACCAGATATTAATTTTTGCCACGTACCACCTCACATCCCACAGTAGCATTCACCTCATAATCATCCGTGGACGAACCCGTTGTCCCGGCAGATGACTCGGAAAACCAGAACATGTGAACGGGTTTTAGGAGGGACACATAAAAGGTGTCGGTGATACCTAGGCATGAGTGAAGGGCCAGACAATAAACCATGTAATTGACCTGTTCCAGGATCTTGGAGGGACCTATGTAGCGAGGTGCAAATTTAGTGGACTCAACTCGCAGCCTGATGTTACGGGCGGAGAGCCACACTAAGTTGCCAGGAGCAAAGGTCGGAGCGGGACACCGGTGTGCCTCAGTGGAGACCCTCATTCTCTCCTTGGAGGCCCAGATGGCATCCAGTGTGTGGTCATATGCCTCCACCACCCAGTCTGCCCCTCTAGAGTCGGTGGAAGACACTGGCATTGGCACAGGGAAATGTGGATGCTGGCCGTAGTTAAGGAAGAATAGGGTCTGTCCAGTAGTCAGCTATGGCATTGTTCAGCGCAAATTCCACCCATGGAAGCAAGGAGGCCCAGTCATCCTGCCTGGCCAAAACAAAATGTCGCAGGTATGTGACCAGGGTCTGGTTAGCCCTCTCTACCAACCCATTTGTCTCAGGATGATAGGCTGGAGAGATTCAGCTCAATGCTGAGTAGGCGACAAAGCTCTCTCCAGATCCGAGATGCGAACTGAGGACCCTGGTCGCTGACAATTTTGTCACGCATACCGTGTAGGCGAAAAACGTGCTTAGTGAACAACGCCACAAAGGCCCGTGCAGAAGGTACCCACAGAAGGGGCACCAGGTGCACCATTTTAGAAAAATGGTCGGTGACTACCCAGATGACTGTGCAACTACGGGACTTGGGTAAACCCACCACAAAGTCCTTCCCGACCATTTCCCAGGGCCTGTCTGCCATCGGCAGGGGGTAAAGTAGCCCAGCAGGCCGTTGTCGAGAAGACCTATTCTTGGCGCAGGAGACACATACCCGGATATAGTCATCGACGTCACTGGTCATATGCGGCCACCAGTACGTCCTCGCCAGAAGCTCAGATGTCCTCTTGGTCCCAAAATGTCCACCCACCCAGGACGAGTGAGCCCAAGAGAGAACCTCCGGTTGCAAATTAGGTGGCACAAAAGTCTTGCCCGGGGGCACAGACTCAAGCGAAACTTGGTCCACCGGTCCTCAGGCTCTCAGAAGTGACAATTAACCAAGGCTCCTCTTCCTCTGATGACACTACGGAGCGGGAGAGATCGACGGAACGAATGTTCTTCTCCCCGGAGAGAAAATGGAGGGTGAAATGGAACCGGGAGAAGAACGGGGACCATCTAGCCTGGCGAGAATTTAGCCGCTCGACGGTCTGTAGGTACACCAAATTCTTGTGGTCAGTGTGAACTTGGAAGGGAAACGAGCCACCTCCAGGAGGTGTCTCCACTCTGAGGCCAGCTTCATAGCTAGCAACTCCCTGTCCCCGATGGAATAATTTCTCTCCGTCGATGTGAAGGTCTTTGAGAAAAAGAAGCAAGGATGCTTCCGACCTTGAGCATCCTTTTGGAAGAGGACTGCTCCTGCACCGATGGATGAGGCATCCACCTCCATTATAAATGGTTTATCTACATAGGGGCGACGTAAAATGGGAGCGCTAGCGAAGTTTGACTTAATAGATAGGGAGACCTTGGAGACCTCCTCCAACCACAATTTGGGATTTGCTCCCTTCTTGGTGAGGGCTACCAAGGGAGCTACCAAAGTTGAGAAGTGGGGAATGAACTGGCAACAATAGTTAATGAACCCCATAAAGCGCTGCACCGCTTTGAGAGAATGGGATTCCTGCCAGTCCATCACAGCCTGTAGCTTGGCAAGATCCATAGCTAATCCCTGGGCGGAGATGATATAGCCCAGGAAAGGCAAGGACTCCTGCTCAAACACACACTTCTCCAACTTGGCATAGAGGGAGTTTGCCCTTAGGAAGTTGAAGACTTTGCAAACATCTCTCCGGTGGGAGTTTATATCTGGAGAGTAGATGAGAATATCATCCAGATAGACTACGACCGAGGTGGTAAGCATGTCCCAGAAAATATTGTTTTCAAAGTCCTTGAAAATGGCAGGAGCATTACAGAGCCCGAAGGGCATCACCAGACACTCGTAGTGGCCATCCCTGGTATTAAATCCCTTCTTCAATTCGTACCCTCTCACGGATGCGAATCAGGTTGTAAGCACCCCGCAGATCACGTTTAGTAAAAACCCTTGCTCTCCGTAACCTATCAAATAGCTCAGATATCAGGGGCAGCGGGTACTTTTTCTTAACGGTGATGGTGTTAAGACCCCTGTAATCTATGCATGGACGTGGTTCGGAAAAATAGAAGTGGATCCAGCTCACTCACAGGGCTTATTTAAAAATAACCAGTGATCAAGAGCTGTGTTGCTCGAAAAACGTATGGTCTCATTACACACCACCCCCTGTCATTGCTGTGCCATCTGAGATGTCTGTTTTGTCATTTTGAATTTTTTAAGGATCATCCAATAAAAATTTTCTAATTTTTAAATAAGCCCTGTGAGTGAGCTGGATCCACTTCTATTTTTCCTATTGCCTTGGACGCTGTGCAGCAGTGAGGAAGCCGTGCTCCTTCTTGTGCTGGGAATTACATCTCAGGGGTGAGCTGAATGTTCTCTTTTGTTCTTGCTTATGGACGTACTTCTCCATTCTTCTTCTGCACGAACAAGAACCCGGCCCCTGCAGGTGACACTGACTTCCTAATGAATCTTCTTACCAGATTCTCCTGGATGTACTGTGTCATTGCCTCCGTCTCTGGGAGAGATAGTGGATAGACTCAACCCCGGGGAGGCTCTGCACAAGGCAAGAGACATGGATAGAGTAAATGGGATGGTCTGATGCATTATCTGTGAGTGCAGTGTCGACCCATTTACCACTCGTATGGCCACTGGTTAGGCGAGCATCACCAGAAGAATTGCGTGCCGTTGGGCGAAGGCAGAAGACATAAAGTTGCCCTCCGCCCCGGAATCCATGAAAAGCTATACCGTATGAGTGGATGGGCCACTGGTAATTTTCCCCTTGAAGGACAGTTTGGAGGAAAACGCTGCTGTGTCTAGTGAACCACCTCCTACGTCACTAAACGGGGACGTTCTCCCAACCACTGAGGACATCTGGAGGCAAGATGTGCTGACTGCCGGCAGACATGACAGACCTTGAGTGCACGGGCAGTCCGGGACTTAGATCCCGCTCGTGACACCTCCATGGCCTCATGTGGCTCGGATGCCTGGACTGGAGATTCCAGAGGTTTGGCGAAGGTGGGAGCCAGCCGAAACCTCTGTCTATACTAGGTTCGCTCCAACCTTCGCTCATTAAAACGAAGGTCGATGCGAGTTGACACTGCTATTAGCTCCTCCAATGTGTCGGGAATCTCCCTAGTGGCCAAAGCGTCCTTCACATGGTCAGCCAGTCCCCTCCAAAATACAGGAATAAGGACTTTGTCCGGCCTCTCCAACTCAGATGCTAAAGTCTGGAAGTGGACGGCAAAATAGCTGACCATGGATGAGCCCTTTGTCAGTGCCAGCAGTTGGAGCGCCGTATCATGGGAGACTCGAGGTCCCCAAAAACTTTTTCAGAGTGCTCAGGAACCGTGGAGCAATCTGTGTCAGGAACACTGTGCTGCACTTGCTCACTGAGCCAGTGTGCATGTCCTGAGTAAGACAAACAGTGCTCAAAGATACCTGTGAAGTGCGGTAGCAGCGGTAAAAATGTGTGTTCAGACAAACAGGATCTGAAGCATGTGACTGCCAAGGGGCGGAGCCAGCCACAGGTCTTCCAGAGGAAGCAGGAGTAGAGAGAGATTGCTTCAGGCCAGATAGGACCTGAAGCACCTGACTGCTGGGGGTGTGGCCTAAGCTAAGGAGAGCTAGGAGCTGAAGGAAAACTCCTAGAAGGACAACTAGGGGGCAAAGTTACCAAGGGGTATAGACAGGGTCATAAACCATATCAGGCAGGGGTCAAAGCACGAGATAGCACAACAGTACCAAATGATTAGACAGAATGGATAGTCAGGACATAGCAAGAGATCAGTATACCAGAATGGGCAAATACACAGTACCAAGACAGTAGACTAACTCACAATGAAGAGACGGACCGGGTTAAAACCAAACAAGAAACAAAATGTCAGACTGTTAAATATTAATAATCCGTTAATTTCTTATAAGACCCAGTTCTGTAGAATGCTTTAGCTTACATGACATAGGCTATTTTTAAGCTTGGCTCATGGTAGAAAGACAGCTCCATATATGTAGAGACCACGTGCTTTAGGAGACGTATATAATTCATGGCTAACTGTAGAGGTCGCTCTCTTCTTCCCTCACCATCATGAGAGACAGACGCAAGATGACATGACATAACAGCTGGTATATTACTTGACGGCGATGTGAGAAGCCGAACTGAGACACAGCAGCCATTTGCTATTCAGGATCTCGGAGAGAAGAAGGATACATGTTGCTTTTGCCATTTGGGATCTCAGAGCATGATCTAATGGACAATTTCTCTTTCACCTATTTTTATTCACCTGTTTTTCTGTAATAACCTTTCTTTGATGGAAGAAACCAAATAAACCACTATATTTTTATCTGGTAACTAGTCCTGAGTATTTTACAGGATATGCATTATTTTACATTGGAGAGCCAGCCAGATCTGAATTTTTGTACTTTTTTGCGGATTTCCCTCAACTTGCACACACGGGGGATTGGACTTTGCTAACGTCAAATCATATGTGCAAGTTATCGCGAATTCCACTACTTACAAGAATCACATAGAACCTAGAAGTAAGAAGTACCAGATAGATTGAGAAGTACTACAAGTGCCAAAAGTACCAGACCTAAGCCAGACGTGTGAAGACAGGAACCCAGCGTTGTCCATCAAAGGAGCTGAGACATTTCAAGGTAAGATAAAATGGATGTCATTAATTGTCTTGCTAAGCAGAGTAAATTGAAATTTAAGTCTGTAGACAATTCTAATTCAGAAGTTTTATGGTTAAGTTTATATGCCGAGTGTGAACTCGAGAATCAGAGGTTAGATTCTAAGTTTTTCAATAGAGAAAGAGAGAGATTAAAAAATATTCTACAGATGGTAGATATATTTCATAGATCTGTGTCAGAGAAATCTAAAAATGATTGTGTAGAGGATAGTGATATTCCCGAGATTCACTGTAATGTGGAGAAACAGTTACAAATAGCAGTCATTGAAGGTGACCTTGCAGACGTGGAACAAGATGGAGAAGTAGGAGGAGACTTCAGAACTGACGTAGAGGACGTACAAGGGAAAGACGTACCACTAAAAATAGAAGACTCACAGGCCCAAATCCGAAGTAGCGTGAGGAAGAATTTGATAAAAATATGCCAAATAATTCCTGCTTATGACAACAAAATAGATGTTTATAGAAACTCTGAGATCTTTGAAAGTTGTACTGATAACTTTGATTTATCTAACGAGGAGAAGAATCAGTTGTTCAAAATGTGGATCCCTGTAAATTTTGCAAGGAGATTGTCTTTAAAGTTATCTGGTGAAACACATGAGAATTTAACTGATAAGGACAGATTAAAAATTCTCATTTTTTGTTCATCAAATGAAAATCATCCAGATATTGATATTCTTCAAAAATTAAGGATTGGTCGGAAGGAATGTATTTTTACGTTCATGTCCATATATGAACGTTTGTATAGAATGCTGAGTGAGAATGTCAAAACACCGTCCCTCATAAGGAGTTTTGTAAGCAAATTTTGGTTTCTAAATCCTGCATCTCGTGTTATTGCGTCACAAAAAGATTCTTTGTTTGAATGTGCGCAATTTCTTGATTTTGCCAGGAAACACGAGAATCGTGAAAGGAAAGTAAATTGTGCTAATTTTGGAAAGACAGGCAGAGTAAAATCTTATCAGAAGCCTGTATTAGCAAAACCTTCTAAAATGAGTTTTCCCCAAATATATGAAGTACAAAGGAGATCACATGTTTGTTATAAGCCATATGGAATGATGCAAAAGAACACCGAAAAGACACAAATTGAATTAAGAAAAATGATGAGTTCTGATTTTCTTTCTGTAACAAAGATGGCCGAATTTAACAGACAGAAACAGGTGGTGAGTGACATCATGGCCTGTAAACTGAATACTCTGCTCCAAGAATCTATCAGCTTTAAAATGGCAAGAACCTTTCAGGATATTTTTTGCAGAGAAATAAGTATGGGTGTAGGAATTGGCTAGAAAAAGTAATTATATATATATATATTGTGTAACAGTGTTATACAATTAGTGAGTTATATGTAATTATTTTATAGAGTATAATCCTGTAGTTTTATGGTTTGTGGATATATACATAGTCATACAGTATATATAGAGTGTTTGTAGAAGTAGAAATAGTAGAACTGTATTTTTTAATGAAAATTAAAATCTACATCAGTAATAATATTTAGAATATGAATATGATATTAACCTTATTTTTTTATGTTTCCTTAGAATTTTCATTTCAAAGCAGGACTTAATCGAGAAAAATTCTCTTCCAAGGATTTATGCCTTTATTTACACAGGAATTTGCAATAATTGCATGATTTTATATATCTAACCCTTAAAAGGAAATAACCAATTGCTTTTTAAAATGTTCTGGGTGTGTGTTTTTTTACTGCATGGTTTGAATGACTACCACAGCAGGGGAATTTGAACCTTGTTCTAATAATAAGTATACCAGACCAGTATACTATGTCCCTGTTCCTTAGGAAAAGAATTTTAAAGGGGGTCTCAACTTTTGCAAAGCAATGGAATTTTTTTTCCAGGCCTAAATGTCAAGTATAGCTATATATATATTTATGTCATGTGTATTTGGGGAATATTCAAAGAAATATTAAGAGACTAAATTGAAATAGTTTACAATGCATTGATAATTAGGATAATTTGGGTTAAAATACGTGTATTCATCACACTTTCATATGTGAGGTATAAAGTTAATATGTGACACAGTCTGAGTGACAGTGACTGAGTGTATGAGCAGCTGCTGAGCGAGTAATGTGATACGTTTGTGAGACCTCAGGATCCTGAATGCATGAGAGAGAGAAAAAAAAAAAACCCCCAAAGCTTTTATCTTTAGGAAATTATTTAAATATATTATATATAATGAAATATTATCTATACAACATATATTTCTGTATTTCTATAGTAATTATTTCTTGATTTAGTTAATTGTGGATAAGTGCAATCGCACAACAAAATAGAAAATAGTTTAGGAAGAAAATCTATTCTTTCCTTATCAGCTTTAGCTCTTTTAAACAGGCACCAGCACAGAGCCTGGTATTCACCAGCTGCATCTGGGAATAGTGGACCTTCCTTCTCTGTCCAAGTGTGTTAATCTTAAACTACATTTAAATTAATTTTTCCAAAGGATAATTTTATGATATTCAAATTAATTTTGATGGTTACACATCTTCAGACAAATAATGGTATAAGCAAGTATAAATTCACATAATTTATACATTAATTATTTTTAATTTTGGTTTTGATAAATGAATTATTTCATGAAACAATATTTTTTGGTATTAAGGGGGAAATATGTTTTTTATCCTGACTACATAATCACATTTGATTAATACCTCTTCTTCACACATTTTAATAGGAAAAAAAAATATTAATAAGGTACAATGGTATAAGTATTGGGTATAATAAGTATTATAAAGAGTCATTTCTTTACACTAAGAGGAATTACATGCAAAGTTGCATGATTTGAATATTTTGATAACACAAGTTTATGACAATTATGAAATAATCCAGATCATGGAAATATTAAGGGTGTATGTTACTGAAGACATAACTACTCTGCATCAACATAAAGGCCTTATTCTTATTCTTATTTTTCATTCTTATTTTTCATTATTTTTAATTCTTTCACCAATATTTAGTAAAGTAATATCTACTGAGAATATTGCTTCATTAAATATAGCAATTATATGGTTCTATTACTAAGGAAAATGTTTCACTTCTGAGTTATATGCAACAATTCTTTTATTCATTCATTCGCTCACTCATATATTCTTATTTTGGTTCATGGCTATACATTCCTACATATTATTAGTATAATAAATATATTCCTTATTAATAAAGATGAAAACACTGGTTACATAAAACACAGTGACACCTATGGGTTGAAAAAGGTAATTACACCTATGACATAAAAATGTTCTATCACATGAAAAAAATGGATAATAATGTATTATCACTTATTATTGGTTTATTATTTCAAATATTGAAATCCATATACAGTACAAATTCTGATAATAATTATATGGATATTACTGATTGCTATGGTACGCTGTGATATTATGGGATAGGGAAATTACCAGATTTGGTATAGAATAGGGAATGAAGACTTCAAGCAAGATACTGAAATTATATTAATAAAGACTTTTCACATTTCTAAACTTCATTGATTTTTATCAGTTGCAAGAAGAAGAATGCCGCGATCCAGAAATCCCAGAAGGTAACAAAGCTATGATTACTGAGTAATAGACTGTGTTAATTACAAATGCAGTATCCACCACTGACAGTCACAAGTGCAGTATCCACCACCGACAGTCACAATTAAAGTGTCTAACCTGACAACCAGAGGACGATGATCCTATGATGCTGAGATGAACGGTGTTATCACGTTCTTATCAAGTTCCAGAGGTTTTCAATCACCTGAAAAGCTTCGATGAAAGCTGGTGAACAATGAAGGTAATTATCAGGAAGCTACAACCCTGACATATGTCCTGTGCATTAGGACAAGGACTGGTTATGGTGCTATGTTTAGCAAGGAAGAGTCATTTTAACCCTTGCTTTGCTGACCAAAGACGTCACACCTGTTCAAAGACCAGTACCGATGGAGGATTCCAGAATATCCAAGGCGAGCCAATGTAAGCCCAGGTTTTAAAGATGACACTGCACAGATATTAAAGCTGCATTTCATCTATAGACTTTGTTTTCGTATTAACATTTGAATTTATGGACTTTGATTTGATACACCACACAATTCCTACAACATCTATATGCTATAAGAAAACTGTATTTTTAAAAGAACCAAGAAGAAGACAGAAGACATCAAAATGAAGACCAGATGACATCAGATGATGATGACTGGACCTGAGATGCTTCAATTTAGACTTAGGGAAGTATAATTATACATATTTTATATGAATATTGTTCACGGCTTACCATAACATGAATTCACATCAATTATGTCATTGAGTACTTATAACGGTAATCTAATATTATTATTATTATTATTATTATTATTATTGATATTAAATTATTTTGTCAAAGAAAAAGAAAAGAAGAAAAAAGATCGTTATATTTGAGGGTTCCAATTAATGTCTGTCTCCCTCAAAAGGGGGAATTGTTAAATATTAATAATCCGTTAATTTCTTATAAGACCCAGTTCTGTAGAATGCTTTAGCTTACATGACATAGGCTATTTTTAAGCTTGGCTCATGGTAGAAAGACAGCTCCATATATGTAGAGACCACGTTCTTTAGGAGACGTATATAATTCATGGCTAACTGTAGAGGTCGCTCTCTTCTTCCCTCACCATCATGAGAGACAGACGCAAGATGACATGACATAACAGCTGGTATATTACTTGACGGCGATGTGAGAAGCCGAACTGAGACACAGCAGCCATTTGCTATTCAGGATCTCGGAGAGAAGAAGGATACATGTTGCTTTTGCCATTTGGGATCTCAGAGCATGATCTAATGGACAATTTCTCTTTCACCTATTTTTATTCACCTGTTTTTCTGTAATAACCTTTCTTTGATGGAAGAAACCAAATAAACCACTATATTTTTATCTGGTAACTAGTCCTGAGTATTTTACAGGATATGCATTATTTTACACAGACACAAGGCACAGGCACGCAAGGGGTCAACTAACTCAGCCAAAGGAAAGAGTATAACTGACACCGGATCTAGGTCAATTGGCAACTAAATAGCTGCCCTCTGCCAGAGAGAGGCAGAAACAATTAACCCCTGTCTGACCAGGACGGGACAAAGATAAAACCCCGTTCTGGATCATGACAGTACCCCCTCTCAACGGGAGGGGGCCACTGGACCCCAGGTTTCTCAGGATACCTTTCATGAAAGGCACGGACCATCTGATCCACATGAACCAATCGGGCAGGATCCCATGACCGGTCCTCCGGACCGTAGCCTTTCCAATGTACAAGATATCGAAGAGTGCGACGGACCAACCTAGAGTCAACAATTCGTTCCACCTCGTACTCAGACTGCCTATCTACCAAAACTGGGAGCGGGGAAGACAATGATCCCTCCCCACAGGACCCCACAGGTTTCAAAAGGGACCTATGGAAAACGCTGGGGATCCATAGAGAAGGCGGGAGACACAACCGAAAAGCCACCAAGTTAACGGCTTCTGTAATTTCATAAGGACCAATAAATTTAGGTCCAAGTTTCGAAGAGGGGACCTTGAGCCTTATGTTCTTAGTAGACAACCATACCTTATCCCCAACCTGGAACACAGGTCCCACGGAACGTTTTTTGTCTGCAAAAACCTTATATTTAGTCTGAGCCTTCGTAATGTTCCTTTGGACCTCCCGCCATAACTTCCCCAACCGATGGATTTTCTCATCCGCCCCAGGACACCCAAAGTCGAGACAGGAGAACTCTCCAAAATGTGGATGAAACCCATAGCTGCAGAAAAAGGGGGATATGCCCGTAGACTGGTTAATGCGGTTGTTAACCGCGAACTTGGCCAAAGGTAACGCAGTACTCCAATCATTCTGTCAGGCTGAGATCAGGCAATGCAGAATTTGCTTCAGAGACTGATTGGTCTGCGCAGTCTGACCATTAGTCTCCGGATGATAAGCGGATGAAAAAGACAGACCAATACCAAACCTTTTACAAAACGCCCTCCAAAATCTGGAAACAAATTGTACCCCCCTATCAGACACCACATTCAGGGGAACCCCATGAAACCGCACCACATGCTCAGCAAACAATCTGGACAACGTTTCCGCATTACATAAAGCCGCCAAGGGTACAAAATGTGCCTGCTTACTAAACCTGTCCACCACGACCCAAATTACAATATTACCCTTGGAAAGAGGAAGATTGGTGATAAAATCCATGGACAAATGGGTCCAGGGTCTATCAGGAATTGGCAGAGGCACCAATTCCCTCGCCGGTCAGTTATGGGGGTTTTTCACGCGAGCACATACCCCACAAGCAGACACAAATTCCCTGACATCAGAGGCTAAAGAAGACCACCAGAATATCCTAGCGATGGCCCTCTGGGTAGCCTAGATCACTGGATGTCCACCTAGAACTGAGTCGTGGAACTCCCAAAGAACCCTGAGACGAAATTGAACTGGTACAAAAAGTTTATCCACCAACTTAGCCAGAGGGGCAAGAGACTGAGCTTCCTTAATCTCCCACTCCAACACAGTAGACACACCCGCCACCATCACCCCAGGCTGAAGAATGGAGGATGGAGGTTCAGGGGGAGACACCGGATCCAGATTGCGTGACAAGGCATCAGCCATGACATTTTTGGATCCTGGCCGAAAAGTGATGGAGAACTGGAATCGGGGAAAAAAAGCAACCATTTCGCCTGTCTAGGAGTCAACCTTTTAGCAGACTCAAACTAGGTTATTGTGGTCGGTAACCACGGTAATAGGATAGACAGCCCCCTCCAATAAATGCCTCCATTCTTCAAAGTCCAACTTCACGCCCAGAAGTTCTCGATTCCCAACATCATAGTTTCTGTCCTCAGGAGAGAACGTCTAAGTGAAAAAGGCACAGGGTCTCAAATTAGTCAAAGTGGCAGGTCCCAAGGACAACACCGCCCCCACCCCCACCTCTGAGGCTTCCACTTCAACAATAATTGGTTCAGACAGGTCCGGTTGAATAAGAACCGGAGCAGACATGAAACATTTTTTTAAAAACTGAAATGCTGCCACCGCTGTGGCTGACCAATTCTTGATATCAGCC
The DNA here is from genome assembly GCF_039654945.1 of Dendrobates tinctorius. Taxonomy (NCBI): domain Eukaryota; kingdom Metazoa; phylum Chordata; class Amphibia; order Anura; family Dendrobatidae; genus Dendrobates; species Dendrobates tinctorius. The sequence goes on from NW_027361677.1 coordinate 20,590,959, forward strand.
CCCTTTTGAGTCAGATCTGCCAAAGGTTTAACTACCTGTGAGAACCCCCTCATAAACTTGCGATAATAATTTGAGAATCCTAAGAAATGCTGCAGAGCCTTCAAATCATGAGGTTGAAACAAATCGACAATGGCCTGCACCTTATTAGGATCCATGCGATAACCCTCAGCAGACACAATTGTTATGGTTGTGGTATGGAGAGGAGAGAGGTACAACCCGGAGTGGACCCTCTGGGTCATGGCTCCAGAGCCCCTGCGAATGAGCTGGCCAGGAGGAGCCACCCCCTATACAGGGAGTGTTAGGGGCAGGCCCACAAGGGATGAAACAGTGACAGCCGGAGCCAAAGGGACGACTGGGTAGGAACTAGGGAATCAGAAGTAGAGAATCCGAGAGGCTACAACGGAGGAGCTAACAGTGGCTGCAGATCCAGAGGCAGGGAGTAGCCGGTTCAGACGGGGGACGGAGGCTGCAAGAGAGGGAGGTATAAGGTAACAAAAGACACAGAGCTCAGGGGAAACAATGCAAAGCACACATAGGCTAGGGAAGCCCAAAGAACCTAACGGAGATAGGAGCAGGGGAAGCGAGACACAAGAGCCAGGGAGACAGGGGCACAGGAGGAGCACTAGAGAAGGACACAGTAGTTGCTAGACACAGGACTGACAGGGTACACACAGAAGAAATAAAGGGCCTGAAGAATGGGCGAACGCTGGGCGAACGGTGGCCGAACGGACAGCAACACCGCAGGGTCAACAGGCGTCTTACCTGGGAAGACGCCGGGAAGATATGGCCGGTGGGCGCCACCATGTTGGGGGCGGAGCCAGCGCATCAGAGGTCCCATCAGTCTGAGCACCGGGTGAAACGTCGGGCGCACGCGCGCGGGACCGACATCTAGGAGGCCGGATATCGGGAGCGGGGGCTCGCCGTGGAGTTGAAGCGCGGCGAGAGGTGCTCCCGGGCCTGCGTAGGTAGGTGACGGCGCCGGTAGGGGACGTGACAACAATGAACCCCAGAAAAGACAGTTCCTGAACAAAGAATGGACATTTCTCTAGCTTAGCAAAGAGACAGTTCTCCCGGAGCCTTGGGAGAACTTCCCGAAGATTACCAATGTGAGCCTGTTTATCAGGCGAGTAGGTAAGTATGTCATCCAAATACACAACCATAAAACGCCCAATAAAGTCAGAGCACACATGAGTGATGAAATTTTGGAAGACTGCTGGTGCATTGGTCAGACCGAAAGGCAAGTTCTCAAACAACCCTTCAGTAGTGAGAATAGCAGCTTTCCACTCATCCCCCTCCCAGACCCGGATAAAGCTATATGGCCCCAGCAGATCCAATTTCGAAAACCACTTAGCCCCAGACAACTGGTTGTACAAATCAGGAATAAGTGGGAGGGGGTAAGTATTTCTCAGTTATCTTATTTAACTCTTGAAAATCGAGGCATGGGCTCAAACCACTGTCTTTTTTCTTTACGAAAAAGAACCCCGCCACCATGGGAGAAACAGAAGGAAGAATGTGTCCTTTAGGAAGACTCTCGGAAATGTATTCTTTCATACCAGCCCTCTCAGGACCCAAGAGGTTACACAAGCTAGCCTTGGGCAATTTAGCACCTGGAACCAGGTCAATGGTACAATCAAATGGGCGATGTGGTGGTAAAACTTCAGCCTCTTTTTCAGAGAAAACGTCCACATAGTCCTTTAGGTACTCCAGAATACCTTCCAGACCAACGGACGACACAGACACAGTAGCAAGACAACTTTCAGAACAATTAGATCCCCATTTAACAATATCCCAGGAACCCCAGTCAATAATTGGGTTATGTCGTTGCAACCAGGGAAACCCTAACACCAGGCCAGCAGGGAGGTTATCCAAAACAAAACATGACATACTCCTGATGAAGTGTCTAAACTCTGAGGGTAAATTCTTCAGAAACAAAACGGTGACCGTCCTTGGTGAGAGATGTAGAATCAATGGTCATTATTTTTATAGGAGTCTCCAACCTAACTGTCCCTAATCTACAGCTGACCACCAGCTTAGAATCAATCAGGTTCAATGATGACCCACAGTCCACAAAAGCCGAAGTAAGGGAAAATCAGTTTTTAACACCAAGTTCAACCTTTAACAGTATCTTAGAAAATGAAGAAAGGGGTACCTGAGTGTCTGAGTGCCCTCCAAGATGATCACCCAGACTCAGCCGCTTGTTAGTCGGTGGGCAGGGGGACAGTCCTTTTTCCATTGTCCTGGATCACCGCATTAAAAACACAGATTTCTGAAACGCTGCTGTCTCCTTTCTTTCTCTTTGAGGTTGATAGCTCCCATCTCCATGGACTCCAATGTAGGACTGGCTCCCTGTTATGAATGGGTCACCGAGGAGAAAAAAGCAAAACAAGCTAAGCCACAGAAAACCAGAGTGGTTGGTAACTATGCAGATTGCAGATCCCTGATCTTACCACACAACTAGCAGTAGCCGTGGAGCGTGCCTACGATGAACCTAGACGCCTCGTCACGGCCGGAGGACTACATAAGCCTAAAGCAAGAAAAGGGAAAACTAACTGCCCCAGAGCAGACCCCAAAGGAATAGATAGCCCCCACACATGTACTGACGGTGAAACAAGATGAAGACACAAACACAGGCAGGAGAATAGGCTGAGCAAATGATGGGGCCCAAACTAACTAGACAGGAAAGGAAAGGGAAGACATGATCTGCAACCTGCAAAAAACCCTACAAAAATAATGTCCAACACTTCTAATAGAAAAATTAACCCTGAAGTCACTAGACTTCTCCCACTATATCAGCACTCTGAAATATTCTGAGACAGAGCAAAAAGAGACCGAAGGGACAAAAAGCCAATTGCCAAAATGATAAATAAGAGTGGAAATTCAGCTCAGCCCCCAGCCAGGGCTGGCAGACCACACAAAAACTGAAAAGACCAACAAAATCAAGTGTGAACATTAGCAGAAAAACTTAGCTTTAGATGACTGGAACAGAGTTGAAAACCAAGAGCTGACAAGCCAGAAAGAATCACCAGCAACTTTATAGGGCGTCGGCTGTCTTAAATCCAATCTGAGAATCCTGAGATCCAATCGTCATCCTCATTCTCAGGTGGCAGATCTCCACAGATCAAACCAGCCGCACCACCTCCCGTCACCACCAGAGGGAGTACAGAAGGGGAATTCACAACTGGTGAACCCGAGAATGAACTCACAACAGTACCCCCCCCTTGAGGAGGGGTCACCGAACCCTCATCCACGCCACCAGGCCGATTAGGAAGGGCCCGGTGAAAAGCACGAACCATTCTATTGGCAAGAATATCGGAGGCAGAGACCCAATAATTATCCTCATGGCCATAACCCTTCCATTTGACCAAATACTGGAGTCTCCGTCTAACCAAACGAGAATCCAATATTTTCTCTACCTCATATTCCACATTGCCTTCGACCAACACAGGGTCAGGAGGTGCTGCCACAGGAACCACTGGCTCCACAAACCTCTTCAACAGAGATTTGTGAAATACGTTATGGATCTTGAACGCAACTGGAAGAGCCAATCGAAACGAAACAGGATTAAGAATTTCCAAAATCTTATAAGGACCAATAAATCTTGGCTTAAATTTAGAACCTTCATAGGAATATTCTTAGACGACAACCAAACCATATCACCCACTTTAAACCGGGGACCAATGGTCCTATGCCGGTTGGAGAATCGCTAGGCCTTTTCCTGAGAGAGTGACAACTTATCCACCACTTGGTCCCATATCTGCTGCATTCTCTTAACCACAGTGTCCACACCAGGGCAGGACGAAGATTCCACTTGCCCTTTAGAGAATCGAGGATGAAACCCAAAATTACAGAAAAAGCGTGACATCATAGTGGCAGAACTAGCTCTATTGTTCAGTGCGAATTCGGCCAAGGGCAAAAATGAGACCCAATCATCCTGATCAGCAGATATAAAACTTCTCAAATAAGACTCCAAGGTCTGGTTTGTTCTCTCAGTCTGTCCATTGGTCTGGGGATGAAACGCAGAGGAGAAGGATAACTGAATTCCCAGATTGGAACAAAAGGCTTTCCAGAATCTGGAAACAAACTGAACTCCTCTGTCGGACACAATGTTCTCAGGAATCCCATGTAACCGAACCACCTGTTGTAAAAACAAGGGCACCAACTCAGCAAAAGATGGCAACTTTGGGAGTGGTACAAAATGGACCATCTTCGAAAATCTATCACAAATCACCCATATAACAGTCATTCTCTGAGAGAAAGGAAGATCAGAAATAAAATCCATTGAGATATGGGTCCATGGCCTCTTGGGCAGCGGCAAGGGCATCAGCAACCCACTAGAACGAGAACAAGGTTTAGACCGAGAGCAAGTCCCACAGGACTGTACAAAATTCCTGACGTCATGAGATAAGGCAGGCCACCAAAAGGACCGAATCACCAAATCTCTGGTACCAAAAATACCTGGATGACCAGCCAATGCGGAGCAATGAATTTCAGACATCACTCTCTTTCTCCACTGGTCAGGAACATACAATTTTCCCATAGGCCAACGCTCAGGTTTATCCTCCTGAAATTCCTCCAGGGCACGTCTCAAATCGGGCGAAATGGCAGAAAGAACTACCCCCTCACCTAGGATGGTTGTAGGCTCGGTCACACTAAGAGAATCGACAAAGAAACTCCTAGAAAGGGCGTCTGCCTTAACATTCTTAGTGCCCGGAAGAAAAGAGACCACAAAATTAAAACGCATGAAAAAACAAGGCCCATCTAGCCTGTCTAGGATTCAAGTGCTTGGCCGACTCCAGATAAATCAAATTCTTTTGATCGCTGAGGACCACAACTTGATGTCTAGCTCCCTCCAACCAATGAAGAAGTCACAGGGTCTTTTTGGGACAAAACAGCTCCTGCACCAATCTCAAAAGCATCTACCTCCATCTGAAATGGAAGTGAGACATCAGGTTGCCGTAAAACTGAAGCTGAAGTAAATCTCTGCTTAAGCTCCTGAAATGCTGAGATAGCCTCAGGAGACCAATTCAGCACATCAGCGCCCTTCTTGGTCAGATCAGTCAGTAGTTTGACAATACCAGAAAAATTACCTATAAATTTACAATAGAAATTAGCAAAACCCAAAAACTTCTTGAGGGCCTTCAAAGAAGTAGGCTGAACCCAATCATAAATGGCCTGTACCTTGGCCGGGTCCATTTCAATAGTCGATGGAGATAAGATAAATCCCAAAAATGAAATCGTCTGTACACCAAAGAGGCATTTCGATTCCTTAACAAACAGGGAATTCTCTCTCAAAATCCGGAACACAGTCCGGACGTGTTCCACATGAGAATCCCAATCACTAGAAAAGATCAAAATATCATCCAGATAGATGATCAAAAACGCCGTCTTCCATTCATCCCCGTGCTTGATACGAATAAGATTATACGCCCCCCTGAGGTCAAGCTTAGTAAACCAGCTGGCACTCAACTCTGGAGAATAAATCAGACATCAGAGGTAATGGGTACTGATATTTAACAGTCATCTTGTTAAGGGAACGATAATCAATACACGGTCTTAATGAACCATCTTTCTTGGCCACAAAAAAAAAAACAGCACCTAAAGGTGACGAGGATGGTCTAATATGCCCCTTCTCCAATGACTCCTTAATATAGGATTGCATAGTATCATGTTCAGGTACTGATAAGTTGAAAAGCCGACCCTTGGGAAATTTACACCCAGGCATCAACTCAATAGCATAGTTATAACTCCTATGAGGAGGCAAAGACGCAAACTTGCTCTCACTAAATACATCAGAAAAATTGGCTAGATAATCAGGAATATCATGAGACTGAGGAGAGGTGGAGAAAACAGGAGCGTCCCTAAGAACACACTGACAACCCCAACTCACCACAGACCCAGATTTCCAATCCAAAACTGGATTATGAGTTTGCAACCAAGGAAAACCCAGAACAATAGTATCATGCAAATTATGCAGCACCAAAAATTTACAATTTTCTTGGTGGTCTGGGGCATAGAATCATAGAAACGTAGAGTTGGAAGGGACCTCCTGGACCATCTGGTCCAACCCCCTGCTCAAAGCAGGATTCGCTAAATCATCCCAGTCAGATGTCTGTCCAGCCTCTGTTTGAAGACTTCCATTGAAGGAGAACTCACCACTTCTCGTGGCAGCCTGTTCCACTCATTGATCACTCTAACTGTCAAAATGTTTTTTCTAATATCTAATCTGTGTCTCCTCCCATTCAGTTTCATCCCATTGCTTCTAGTCTTTCCTTGTGCAAATGAGAATAAAGTCGATCCTTCTACAATGTGACAGCCCTTTAGAGATTTGTAGACAGCTATTAAGTCTCCTCTCAGTCTTCTCTTTTGCAAACTAAACATTCCCAAATCCTGCAACCTTTCCTCATAAGACAGGGTTTGCTGTTGTGAGTTCATTTTCCCCTTCACTACTGAGGCCCGAGGAACTGGTGAAGAAAGGTAGTGAGCCTGATTATCAAACACCTGAGCCTGTTGATGATGACTGGCTGAGTGGAGTTACTGACTGGATATAAGGCTGCCGACGCCCTTCTGCCCTGCGGGTGACTTCTCTGTGGGATCCTTGGAGACCAGTCTGAATTCCTGCTCTTCTAAAGCTAAGTTTTCTGCTCGGCTTTTTGCATTTGTGCTTTGACTTTGTTTTGCTTTGTTTTTCTGGATTTCTGCCATTCCCTGCTGGGGTGAGCTGAATTCCTTTAGCTCTGTCTTCTGAAAATACCTGAGTGCTGATTTAGTTTTTGAAGCCTAGCTGCTTCAGGGTCTTTTTTCATATCAGCTTGTTGGCTTATGTCTTTGATAGGGTTTTGGCAGATTGCAGACAGCAACCTTCCTTTCCTGTTCTGTTTAGTTAGCTTGGGCCCCATCGTTTGCTCAGCCTATCTTTCTATCTGTGTGAGTGTTTTTTCATCTTGCTTCACCGTCATTATATGTTGGGGGCTGCCTTTTACTTTGGGGTCTGCTCTGGGGCAGTTTAGATTTCCTTTTCTGTCTTTAGGCTATTTAGCTCTCCGGCTGTGATCGAGGGGTCTAGGGCACCGTAGGAACCCCCCACGGCTACTGCTAGTTGTGCTGATAGGTTCAGGGTTCTGCAATCTGATAGTTACCAACTTCTCTGGTTTTCTGGACGTAGCTTCTATTTTTGTGTCTGCCTCCTACGGTGACTCAATCATAACAGTTTGCAGACCGGTCACCATTCTGGTGGCTCTTTTCTGAACTTGCTCCAGTTTGTTGATGTCTTTTTTAAAATGTGGTGCCCAAAACTGGACACAATATTCCAGATGAGGTCTGACCAAAGAGGAGTAGAGGGAAATAATGACTTCACGAGATCTAGACTGTATGCTTCTGTTAATACATCCTAGAATTGCATTTGCCTTTTTTGCTGCTGCATCACACTGTTGACTCATATTCAGTCTGTGATCTATTAGTATACCCAAGTCTTTTTCACATGTGCTGTCACTTAGCCCTATTCCTCCCATTCTGTATATGCTTTTTTCATTTTTATTGCCCAGATGTAGTACTTTGCATTTCTCCCTGTTAAAAACCATTCTGTTAGTTACTGCCCACTTCTCCAGTTTATTTAAATCTTTTTGAATCCTCTCTCTCTCTTCTCTAGTATTAGCTATCCCTTCTAGCTTTGTGTCATCAGCAAATTTAATCAGTTTACCCTCAATTCCTTCATCTAAATCGTTGATAAAGATGTTGAACGATACAGGGTCCAGGACAGAGCCCTGTGGTACCCCACTTGAGACATTCTTCCAACTGGATGTGCAGCCATTTACGACCACTCTTTGGGTCCGATCACTAAGCCAGTTATGAATCCACCTAACAGTTGCCTTGTCCATTCCATACTTAGTCATTTTTTCAATAAGGATTGTATGAGAGACTTTGTCAAATGCTTTGCTGAAGTCAAGATATACTATATCTACAGCATTTCCTTGATCCACCCAATCAGTGATACCGTCATAGAAGGAAATTAAGTTAGTCTGACATGACTTATTAGTTACAAACCCATGATTATGGAGAGGGGTTCAAAAATTTCTTCTGCTATCTCCTTCAGTACTCTGGGGTGTAATTCATCTGGACCTGGAGACTTGAATTCATTTAGGTTAGCTAAGTGTTTCCTCACTATCTTTCTGTTTATATATATCCTGTATTCTTCTATTCCTTTAATAGGACAGTGAATAACAATTGATGTTACATTTCATTTCTGAGAGAAAACAGATGCAAAATAGGAATTTAAAAGTTCAGCCTTCTCAACATCCTGTCTTACCATTTCATCATTTTCATCCTGTAAAAATCCTATAGCATCTTTGACTTTTCTTTTACTTTTGACATATCCCCAAAATCCTTTATTATTGCTTTTGACATCTCTTGCAAGCCTCAATTCATTTTCAGCTTTAGCTAATCTGATTTGTGCCCTGCAGGTTCTGCAGACAGCATTATATTCTTCTTTAGATATGCCTCCCTCTTTCCATTTTATAAACATTTTTTTCTTCCTTTTTAGCATGTGCTTAAGTTCTGTGTTCATCCATCCTGGTTTCCTTAAATGCTTCCTATTCTTCCCTCTTTTCGGAATAGTTAACAACTGTGCTTTGAGAATTTCATTTTTCAAGATTTCCCATCCTTCCTGGACACTTTTGTGTTTAAGGATATCCAGCCATTGGATCCCTCCAATTCTCTTTCTGAATCCCTTAAAATCTGCCTTTCTGAAATCTAACCTTGATGTCTGAGTCTTCACAGGTCTTCCGCCTCTAGTTATCCAAAATTCTAAAATAGCATGGTCGCTACCTCCTAGGGTCCCAGCCACTTTTACCTCCTCAACCATTTCCTCCCTGTTTATAAGGATTAGATCTAAGGTAGCAGTTCCCCTTGTTTTCTCCCTTACCTTTTGGAAGATAAAGTTGTCAGCAAGAGAGGATAAGAATTTCCTTGACCTGTTAGTTTTGCCTGAGAGAGATTCCCAACAAATGTCTGGATAGTTGAAATCTCCCATGACAACTATGTCATATTTTTTGGAGAACTTGGCCATTTGATGCATAAAGAGTTCATCCATATCTTCAGCTTGCACAGGCGGCCTGTAGTAAATGCCTACAATGGTGTCCTTTCCATTGTTCTGTCCTTGTATTCTTACCCAAACAGTTTCCACAGAACTCCCAGTCTCTGAAGCTTCAATCTCTGTGCAGATATACGCGTTTCTAACATACAATGCGACACCCCCTCCTCGTTTATCAAGTCTGTTTCTTGCAAATAAGTTGTATCCTTCTAGTCTTGTATTTCAATCATGTGTATTGTCCCACCAAGTTTCAGTGATTCCAATGACATCATATTTCTTTTCCTGTGTTAGTAGTTCCAATTCTCCTTGTTGGTTGCCCATGCTTTGTGCATTAGTATAGAAACATTTTAGTTTGTGATTGGTTTCTCTTTCTCCAATATTTTTATTAATTAGATTCTTTTGTCTTTGTTCTTCCTTTCCACTTCTAATAGCAGAGTTCTCAATAGCATTTGTCAGGTGTATGGCTTTTCCTGGTCTTTTGCTTCCCTTCCCATGTTGTTCTAGTTTAAAGCTCTCCTTACAAGTGTAGCAAGGCGACTTCCAAATACCTGCTTTCCAGTCTTCGTAAGGTGCACCCCATCTCTAGCAAGTAGTCCATCGTATAAGTAGTTCACTCCGTGATCCAGAAATCCAAATCGTTGCTGACGGCACCATCGACGTAGCCAGTTGTTCACCTGCAGAATCTTATTCCACCTCCTTGTTCCATGGCCATCCACTGGGAGGATGGAAGAGAAGACCACCTGCGCTCCCAGTTCTTTCACTTTCTTGCCTAAGTCTTCAAAGTCTCTGCAGATGGTTTCCAGGTCGTTTCTTGCGGTGTCATTTGTCCCCACATGTAGTAGCAGGAATGGGTAGTCATCTGTACGTCTGAAGAGTCCTGATATCCTGTCAGACACATCTTTAATTTTTGCACCTGGGAGACAGCACATTTCTCTTGAAGTTATATCCGGTCTGCAGATAGCGGCCTCTGTTCCTCTCAACAGGGAATCCCCCATGACCACCACTCTCCGTTTCTTCTTCACAACATTTTTCTTTCTCCATCCAGGAGGACTCTGAAGGCGTACAAGGTTGCTGTCTGTTGGCAAAGTCTTATCCTGATGTATTTCTTCATCGTTTTCCTGCGTGAGAGCCTGGTACTGGTTTCTGAGCAGTATGGGTGCTGACTGCCTCCTGATCCTCCTGATTCTCTGGGTCACTTGTCTCCATTCCTCTGTTTCTTCACGTGCACTTCGAATTTCTTCTCTTTCTGTAACATGAAGAGATAATTCTGCTCTGTCCAAGAACTCTTCACCTTCCTTAATGATCTTCAACGTAGCTAACCTCTCTTCGAGATTTTGCAACTTTTCCTCCAACAGGGACACAAGCTTGCATTTGTGGCATGTGAAGTTTGGCTTTTCCACTGGTAAATCTGTGAACATGTAGCAAGAAATGCAGCTCACCAAATGGCTCCTGGCCTCTTCCATCTTGAGATTTCTTAAAAACAATGAAAGATGAGCCAAAAATTCTCCTCAAGACTCTTCCCCTGGGCAACTGGGCAACCCGCATCGTCCCGGCAACCCGGCAACTTCCTGGGCAACCCGCATCGTCACGGTCATGATTTGTAGTTTTGCCCTGTCCTGTATTTTGTATAATATGTCATTTAACTTTTCTCTGGTTGTATTTGCTGTAAATTAACCATGTCTCCTTCGCCCAATACTTTGCAATGTCTTGTGATGTACCTGGACCATAATCTAATTTAGGCTTGTGTCAACAGCTAGTGGAACTTTGGCTATTGTTTCCTAAGCAGAAGATAACCTACAATACACATCCTGTAGACTCAGTGGAGCCCTTAAATTTCTAGAATCTTCTGATGGCCCAAACCATTGAATAGTAGGTGTGACCCCTACCCCCCTTCAGATGGGCTGATCCCAGGAGCCCTGACAATACATTCTTGTTTTAAGATCAGTTGTGATTTGAGTGCGGACGTGAAGGAGTCACAAACTGAGTTGAGGCCAGCTCGTGACGTCCGTGGGATTGTGTGGAATCCTGTGGACTATTGCAAGGATTATTGTTATCGCATCTGGCACAAGGACTATCATGAGGTGCCTGGATTTGTTTCCATAGTGTGGACTTATTGTGGACTTCTCATGGACTCCAAGGACATTATGGATATTTGATGTTGTATGCTCCCTGCCTTAATAAATCTCGTTGGATCGTCCCTCGGCCTGTTGTCCCTTCTTGCACTGTCGTATACCCCGTCACAAACTGGTGGCAGCAGTGGGATCAGAGCAGAAGGAATGGAGTACAACGGCCCATCAACATCTGGAACCAGCACCGTAGAGTACAAGAACTGGACTGCGGTGAACCTACAAAGGCCCGTGAACTGGGAGTCAGCTACAAGGGACTCTCCAAGGAGCAGCTGATTGAGGCTTTGGAAGGAGTTCGCCTGCAAGATGACGCTGAGGAAGGATCCCCACAGCAAACGGAGGAAAGACTGCAGCCAGAGGTAAATACCCAAAAAAGTCAGTGGGTTGTGTGGTACGAGGTGGAGTTGGCATTGCTGGGAGAAGAGGCTACCATAGAAGATAAGAGGGAAGTCAAGCGCGGAGCTAATGAGAGGGCATTGCTGGAGAGGCAGATGGCATTGCTGGGAGAAGATGCTACCATAGAAGATAAGAGGGAGGCAATTCATAGAGCTCAAGAGAGGGCATTACTGGAGAGGCAGCTCGCTTTGGAAGCAGCTAGAAGCTCCAGACAGACTGTAGCCCCAGCACCCACCATGAGGGAACTCCCCAGAGTGTCCCGCAAAGACTTCAAGCCGTTTAATGAGGCTTCAGGTGACATTGAGGGCTTCTTCCAGGACTTTGAGCATCAGTGTCGATTAATGGAAGTCCCGGAAAGGGAGCGAGTCCGACATCTGGTGGGGCTCTTAGAGGGTGGAGCTGCCGCAGCCTATAGAGCTATGGACCCTCGGTGGAACTGTGAGTATGCGGAGATTAAACAGACTATTCTAGAATATTATACTGTGACCCCAGACACTTACAGGACCCAGTTCTGTACTTTAGCCTGTGATGAGGAAGTGTCCTTCAAGATGTATGCCCACAGACTCAAACAAATATGTCATCGCTGGCTGGAGGGATAGGAGGCCTTAACTTGGGAGACCTTCCTCCAAGTCATCCTAAAAGAGCAGTTTTACTTCAAGTGCCCTGCTGAGATCCGGAATAGGTGCGTGAAAGGAGACCAGCCACTGTGGAGGAAGCTGCAGCTCTAGCTGATGAGGCTCTCACCATCAAGCCTCAGTGGAAAAAACTACTACTCAGTGAAAAAAAAACTACCATCCCCCCCACGCTGACGGCCCCTGGTCCTTCGGCCTCCAATATTCACCATCCCACTAGACCATCAACACATGGTGACCTTCGTGTGACTGTGCCTCGCATTACTCCTGCTCCACGTTCGGGACTACGACGTGGAGGAAGAATCCCAGAGCGCAGATGTTATAGATGTGGGAAGCCTGGGCATCTGCAATTCCAATGTCCAGGTGTTCGGAGGCAGGACAGCTACAGACCGCCTTTGCCTGTTCATTATCTACAGACACCCTCACCAGGAGAAGAGCTGGATTCAGTCCCTGATGACTTGCCAAGTGACTCTGATATCCTGGCTCCCCTAACCGGAGTCTATGGGGTGCGAGCCCCAGCCACCTGTTCTTCTGATCTTCAGCACAAACATCTACAGGAGGTCGTGCTGGATGGCCAAAAAGTTGTTGGCTTCCGTGACAATGGGGCTTTTCTCACCATAGCCGATCCCCGAGTAATTCAACCAGAAGCAATTCAAAAGGGACCAGGAATCGCCATTGAATTGGCTGGAGGTACCCAGAGATATATTCCAAGAGCGAGTGTGACCCTGGATTAAGGCTTTGGGGCAAAACAATGCGTGGTGGTTGTGATGAGCGGCCTCCCTGCAGACGTTCTTCTAGGAAATGATGTGGGAAATCTTCATTGCCACTTTGTCGGTGCGGTAACCAGAAGTCAAGCCAAGAGAGCAGCTAATGTGGACGTGTACAACCCATCCACGGAAATGAGGCCACCAGAACTGCCGTCACAGCCGGTGAGTGGTTCTTCTTGTGGGGACAATGTGAGTGTTACTTGGGATAAAGTTCAGTTTAGACAAGAGGTAGATACTGACCCCACCCTAGCTAGTTTTAGAGCTCGAGCTGAGATAGGGCAGTTGGGGGAGAACGGGGAAAGAATTATCAGAGAAAATGGACTTCTGTATCGGGATACCAATGCTGACTCCCTAGATAAGCCCTGGACTTATAGCAAACAGCTGATTGTTCCTCAGAAATACAGAATTCCCCTATTACACCTTGCTCATGACATTCCTACTGCTGGCCATCAAGGTAAAACCCGCACTGAGAGACGATTGACTCAATCTTTCTATTGGCCTGGGATTTCCCAAGCCGTAGCGCATTTCTGCCGAACTTGCGACATATGTCAGCGTAGAGGGCGACCCGGAGATCACCCAAAGGCACCCCTGCAACAGCTCCCTAAAATAGAAGAACCCTTTCAAAGAGTAGCTGTCGATATCATTGGACCTCTGGCTAAACCAAGTAAATCTGGAAAGCAGTACATTCTCACTGTTGTGGACTATGCCACCCGATATCCAGAAGCTGTGGCCTTGTCAAGTATTTCTGCAGCCAAGGTGGCCGAGGCCCTGGTTACCATTTTCACCAGAGTAGGATTCCCCAGTGAGATCTTGTCAGACCAAGGCTCCCAGTTCATGTCAGAGCTGGTCCAGTGTCTGTGGCGCACCTGTGGAGTACGAGCGATCCGAACGACTCCGTATCATCCCCAAACAAATGGACTTTGTGAACGATTCAATGGCACTCTGAAGAATATGCTGAGGGCCTTCACTGACAGAGATTCAAACTGGGAGAAGTACCTACCCCATCTCTTGTTTGCCTATCGGGAAGTTCCCCAGGAGTCCACCGGGTTTCCCCCCTTTGAACTACTCTATGGAAGAAAGGTCCGAGGACCCTTAACCCTGCTAAAAGAATATTGGGAGGGACAAGTTGAAGACACAGGAGCCTCTGTTGTCCCTTATGTCCTAAAGCTGCGAGAAACCCTGGCTCAACTCGCTAGTTTAGCCCAGAGTCATGTGCGTATGGCTCAAACCAGACAGAAGACATGGTATGACCGTAAAGCACGCTATCGGGAGTTTGTAGAAGGACAACAGGTCTTAATGATTGTTCCCCATCGGCAGAATAAACTGCAGACAACATGGGAGGGTCCCTTCCGGGTTCTCAGAAAACTAAATGATACCAATTATCTTCTTGCTTTAGATGATCAGGGGCTAAGACAAAAGACTGTCCATGTGAATATGATTAAGGAGTACCATGACCGAAACCTTCCAATGATAGCAAGCTGTCGGCTAGCTTTAGAAGACGGTCAAGAGGATGAGGACTCCCTACCTGATCTCGTGGAAGCAGCGAGAGCCCCATCCACTGTGGAACAGGTTCCTCTGGGAGATCACCTGGATTCCTTGCAGAAAAACCAGATTCTGGGAGTGCTTCAACAGAGACGGGCTGCTTTCTCATCCCAACCAGGTTGAACCACCGTCACCCAACATCATGTGGACACTCAGGGTATCCGTCCCATACAACAGGTTCCTTACCGGGTACCTGAATCTGTTCGAAACACCATGCAGCATGAACTGGAGGAGATGTTACAGCTTGGGGTAATCCAGGCCTCCCATAGCCCTTGGGCCTCTCCTGTGGTGTTAGTACCCAAGAAGGATGGGAGTACTCGATTTTGTGTGGACTATCGACGACTAAACGACCATACCGTCAGCGATCCTTACCCAATGCCCCGTATTGATGAACTTCTAGACCGACTGGCTGGGTCCCGATATGTCACTACCTTGGATCTCAGTAAGGGATACTGGCAAATCCCTCTCACGGAGGAAGGGAGAGACCGGTCCGCTTTTATAACCCCCTTTGGTCTGTATGAATTTCTAAGCATGCCTTTTGGAATGAAGAATGCCCTGGCAACCTTCCAGGGAATGGTGGACCAGATCCTCCGGGGATGTGATGACTTTGCTTGTGCCTACTTGGATGATATCGCGATCTTCAGCCAGACGTGGGAGGAACATCTGAATCAAGTAGCCATTATTCTTGACCTGATTCTTTCAGCCGGCCTAACCATTCGACCCGATAAATGCCAATTGGGGATGGGTGAAGTCCAGTACCTAGGGCATAGAGTAGGAGGAGGGAAGCTCCGTCCTGAACCTGCCAAAATCCAGGCTATTAGAGACTGGCCTGTACCCCAAACTAAGAAACAAGTTATGGCTTTTTTGGGCACTGCCAGTTATTACCGAAAATTTGTTTCGCATTTCAGCACTGTGGCCAAGCCTCTTACCGACCTGACCAAGAAAACGATGCCCCGGCTGGTGATCTGGACTCCAGCCTGTGATGAGGCTTTTAACCGGCTGAAGGACGCCCTGGTCTGCGACCCTGTTCTGGCTGCTCCAAATTACAAGAGGAGATTCATTGTGCAGACGGACGCCTCTGCTTATGGACTGGGAGCTGTCCTCAGCCAGGTGAATGCAGCTGGGGACGAACACCCCATCGCCTACCTTAGCAGGAAACTGCTGGACCGAGAAGTGGCCAATGCAACTGTTGAAAAAGAATGTCTGGCTGTAGTGTGTGCCCTTAGGAAACTAAGGCCGTATCTGTATGGACGAGAATTCACTGTCATTACTGATCACAATCCCCTCACCTGGCTGAACTGAGTCTCTGGGGACAATGGACGTTTACTACGATGGAGCCTGGCTCTGCAGCCCTATAACTTTACCATACAGTATAGAAGAGGCAGCCAACACCAAAATGCAGATGGACTGTCCAGGCAGGAGGAGCCCTGAGTCTGGTCAGCCATGCCTGTGTGTACTTAACAAGCGATCTGTAGAGGTCCCTAGTACGTACACAAATTGGGAGGGGAACGGATTGTCATGATTTGTAGTTTTGCCCTGTCCTGTATTTTGTATAATATGTCATTTAACTTTTCTCTGGTTGTATTTGCTGTAAATTAACCATGTCTCCTTCCCCCAATACTTTGCAATGTCTTGTGATGTACCTGGACATAATCTAATTTAGGTTTGTGTCAACAGCTAGTGGAACTTTGGCTATTGTTTCCTAAGCAGAAGATAACCTACAATACACATCCTGTAGACACAGTGGAGCCCTTACATTTCTAGAATCTTCTGATGGCCCGAACCATTGAATAGTAGGTGTGACCCCCTACCCCCCTTCTGATGGGCTGATCCCAGGAGCCCTGACTATACATTCTTGTTTTAAGATCAGTTGTGATTTGAGTGCGGACGTGAAGGAGTCACGAACTGAGTTGAGGCCAGCTCGTGACGTCCGTGGGATTGTGTGGAATCCTGTGGACTATTGCAAGGATTATTGTTATCACATCTGGCACAAGGACTATCGTGAGGTGCCCGGATTTGTTTCAATTGTGTGGACTTATTGTGGACTTCTCATGGATTCCAAGGACATTATGGATATATGATGTTGTATGCTCCCTGCCTTAATAAATCTCGTTTGATCGTCCCTCGGCCTGTTGTTCCTTCTTGCTCTGTCGTATACCCCGTCACAGTCACCTGGGTCCAAAACTGAGGTTTATTCTACGTCAAAGGAGTAGCATCAATACCCCTCAAAGGAATAGGCGTCCGCAGAGGCGTCATGGAAAAACCATAACGTTTAGCAAAGTCCAAATCCATCAGATTCAACGCTGCTCCTGAATCCACAAAAGCCTTGGATAAGGAGCAGATCAGTGTAATTGCCAAAAGAAACTTAGGTTGTATACTGCCCACAGCAAATGTGTGTGCAAAACATTTCTCTCATTTTGGGCAGACAGAAATAATATGAGAGCCGTCTCCACAGAAAAAGCACAGCTTATTACATCTTCTAAACTCCTGACGTTGCGCCCTACTGTAGACAAAACTCTATCACATTGCATAGGTTCAGACATTTGTCCAAAAGGTGGAAACTCCTCTCGTGTAGTTTTGCGTTCACGTAAACGCCGATCAATTTGAATGGCTAATGACAGAATCGTCAAGACCAGAGGGAACAGGAAATCCCACCATAGTATCTTTTACGGTTTCTGACAAACCCTTCCGAAAGAGAGCTGCCAAGGCACCATTATTCCTGGTAGTAAGGACCGCCCACTTTTGGAATTTTTGACAGTATAACTCTGCAGAATCCTGACCCTAGTTCAATGCCAATAGGGCTTTCTCAGCTTGATCAATAGCATTAGGTTCATCATACAACAACCCCAAGGCTTGAAAAAATGCATCCACATTAGTCAGAATAGGATCTTGAGGTGTCAAAGAAAATGCCCAATCCTGGGGATCGCCGCGCAGCAAGGAGATGACAATTTTAACCTGCTGTGCAGAGCTCCCCGATGAATTAGGCTTCAAGGCAAGAAATAATTTACAATTACTCTTAAAATTCAAAAATTTAGACCGATCCCCAAAAAACACATCAGGAGTAGGGATCCTTGGTTCAGCAGCATGTGAATTAGCGAGGTAGGCGGAAATTCCCCACACTTCAGCAGTGAGCTGCTCCACACGATCAGACAATTGCTTAATGTCCATTTAAAAAAAAATCCTCCTACAGCCCCAGAGAAAAAGAGGAAAAAATATACAGATATAAAAAAAAAATTCTGACACTTCTTTTTTTTTTTTTACAATTCTTTCCTGCTTTTGAGTACCCTAGAATCTGCGGTATGGCTGGTGATTCTGTTATGAATGGGTCACCGAGGAGAAAAAAGCAAAACAAGCTAAGCCACAGAAAACCAGAGTGGTTGGTAACTATGCAGATTGCAGATCCCTGATCTTACCACACAACTAGCAGTAGCCGTGGAGCATGCCTACGATGAACCTAGACGCCTCGTCATGGCCGGAGGACTACATAAGCCTAAAGCAAGAAAAGGGAAAACTAACTGCCCCAGAGCAGACCCCAAAGGAATAGATAGCCCTCACACATGTACTGATGGTGAAACAAGATGAAGGCACAAACACAGGCAGGAAAATAGGCTGAGCAAATGATGGGGCCCAAACTAACTAGACAGGAAAGGAAAGGGAAGACACTATCTGCAACCTGCAAAAAACCTACAAAAATAATGTCCAACACTTATGATAGCAAAATTAACCCTGAAGTCACTAGACTTCTCCCACTATATCAGCACTCTGAAATATTCTGAGACAGAGCAAAAAGAGACCGAACTAGTAAGGGACAAAAAGCCAATTGGCAAAATACTGATAAATAAGAGTGGAAATTCAGCTCAGCCCCCAGCCGGGGCTGGCAGACCACACAAAAACTGAATAGACCAACAAAATCAAGTGTGAACATTAGCAGAAAAACTTAGCTTTAGATGACTGGAACAGAGCTGAAAACCAAGAGCTGACAAGCCAGAAGGAATCACCAGCAACTGAATAGGGCGTCGGCTGTCTTAAATCCAATCTGAGAATCCTGAGATCCAATCGTCATCCTCATTCTCAGGTGGCAGATCTCCACCGATCAAACCAGCCGCACCACCTCAAGTCACCACCAGAGGGAGTCCAGAAGGGGAACTCACAACTGGTGAACCCGAGAATGAACTCACAACAGCTCCCCTTCCACTGGAGAATAATGGGGTCTCAAACTGCATCACATTTCTCGCCCGCAGCCTGCGATCCATTCGGTCGGCCTGCGTCATAGCGTTCTCCAGAGAATCAGGAGGAGGGTGAAGTGCCAAGGCATCTTTCAGACATTCAGACAGGCCTGTACGGAACAAGCCCCAGAGGGTGGCATCATCCCAAAGGTCCTTAGCATCCCAGCATCTGAACTCTCAGCAAAACCACTCGGCTGAATGCTTCCCCTGATATACACTCATCACCATGTCCTCAGCCATACGCACCCGATCAGGCTCATCATAAATATGCCTCAGGGACTCAAAAAATACATCCACAGTCATTCTCTCAGGGGCAGTGGTAGGAAGGGAAAAATCCCAAGCCTGGGGGGCTCCCCTTAACAGAGACATAATGACCCCTACCTTCTGACTTTCATCCCCAGAAGAGTGTGGTGTTAATGAGAAAAAAAGCTTACAGTTTAGCCCTCCTTGAAAACTTTAAATTCGGCAATTTAACCGGGGACTCACGGAAAACTAATGTAACAGCTCGAGCCCCTGTCCTGTGAGCACCAGATGATAAAGCCCCCAGCACAGTGTCAGCTATCAGCTGCTGAGACTGAGCCAGAACTCGTCCCCCATTAAGTTTCTGAGACATCTGAGTCAGGTGCTTTACCTGCTCAGAAAGAACGTGCATAGGATCCATCACACACACACAGGAAAAAAAAGTAGCAGCCCGTGGTCCACCGTGCAGAGATGTTATCTGCTGCCCAGTAATGGCGGACGCTATATGGCGGTATAATAGAAGAAAACACGTGGTTTAACGTCACCCGGTGTGTACAGAGGCGGACTCTGTTGCTTCATAGAACCGCACTACAGTGGAATATAAATGCCGTAGCCTGTTAAAGCTCACAGAGCTTGGCAAAGTGAGCACTAGTGTACAGTCACAGGACTCTGTCCCAAAAACACAGGGTTAGAGTCCCTCTAGACCCACTAAGCGCGTGGCATTGCACCTGCGAACACCACTAATAGATGCTGCCTACCGTGGAATGCAGACCAAGTGCACAGTGGCGTAAAGGCAAAACCACTAATTGGCGTTGATGCTAGTCCCTGACTCTGCCTCCTACCTGCACTATCAGCCTATGCACTAACTGGCAAGGCTGAAGAACACATACATACCAAGGGTAGGGGTTTCATAATGAGTCATTCACCAGAGACATTCATATGTGAATACAACACTCACTCCATATTGTCTATACTAGCACATGGCCTTTCGGCTATGCGATCCTTTTATAACCGCAGCCTTCCAGGACCTTCCTGATGGCCCAATCCGAGCTTCTTGAGGATCTGAGCATGTGACTTCTGACTACCAATGAGCGGTCGTCTCACGGGCATGCTCAGATGGAGAAAAACAGGGCTTAGTCCCAGGGGCGTCTGCTCGCCGCTGACTAATGCTGGATGCTATAGCTGAACCCGGGGCGGCAGCAGCAACCAATTGCATAGCATCAGCTTGAGCAAGAAGCTGGGACCGACGTCTCTGCTGAGCAGGAACCTCTGCGACTGAAGAAGAACTGGAGACTGCAGCGGACATGGCTTGTGATTCCCCCTGTGCAGGGGTGGGAACTCAACGCCTAACACACACTCTTCTATACTAAAGCTGTGCACACATTTTCGAAAGCTGTTGGCCAAGAAAAGATTCAACCAGCTATCTTGCTCACTCTGCTGAGCGTTCCTGTGTACACTTTGAAAGAGCCATTCCCTGGTGCTGGTTTATTGCTTAGACAGCAAAAGGATCAACATCCCAAAATCAACCATGTCGGATCCTTATCTCCCCACATAATCATCTGCCCATGGCCCCCTATATATATATTAGACATAGATGGGTTCAGTTGACATTAGTCTACTCTTTATAATGGACATAACACTGACCAGGTTCAATGGAAAAAAAAAAGTCCTCTCCCCTAACAGATGTCCATTTGTGTGTATTTTTTCCAGCTGGCTTACTGCTTTTGGCATTCTGATCAAAGACTGAGTGCATATTTAATGATGAAGATATTCTTTGGATTTCCATCAAATGTCAACAAAAGGGGTCAAGATGGAGATTGTTGGACATGTCATGGAGTTCAGGGACTTTGGTCACTTGCTCATGTGTGGCATAGTTCTGTATGTTGGCTTCCATGTTTGTACTTATCTACACCAACTTCAGCACAGGTCCTAAATCGATATAGAAAAAAGGATCAATCACAATCAGAGGCCAATGAAGGTTCCAACTCTTCTTTACTAGAGATGATCGAATATGTTTGGAAATAATCGCAGAATCCGAGAAGATGCATCCGACAAAACCACGACATCATAAGAATAGGAAGTTCTATAAAGAATCTATACAATAATAACTGCATTATAGAAAAAAGATACAAGCAAATTATCATAAAACAATTTGTTCTGTTTTTGGTAAGAAATGAAAAAATACAGAGGACAAAATTAATCCATTTCCCAATTCCAAAATTCCTCTTTCTAATAAATGGATCTACTGAGCACTGTGGTTCAGTGGATAGCACTGCAGCCTTGCAGCGCTGGAGTCCTGGGTTCGAATCACACCAAGGACAACTTCTGCAAGGAGTTTGTATGTTCTCCCCGTGTTTGCGTGGGTTTCCTCCCACATTCCAAAAGACATACAGTTAGGGAATTTAGATTGTGAGCCCCATCGGGGACAATGATGGTAATGTGTGCAAACTGTAAAGTGCTGTGGAATATGTTAGTGCTATATAAAGAGTAATAAGTGTCAGAGTATTACGCTGTGTGTGGATTTGTCGCTAAACCCGAAGGGTTTCCTGATGCCAGGGAAGCGAATGAGAATCCAGAAGTCTCATGCACATGTTACTTATTTTTTCCTTGCAGATTTAAACCTGAAACATGTCAATTCTTTCATCGTTTTTGCTGCAGATTTCATCCATACTAGTGAGTGGGGTAAAATATGCACCAAAAAACGCAAGTAACGCAGCAAAAAAAAAAACTATAGCCTACAAAGATTATATCTATCTATGTATCTGTCCATCTATATGATTCTTGCTGTGACATCACAGTATAATCTATGTCACAATGAGGTGATGACATCATCACATTCTACATTCCAGTGTTACAGCCCATAGGAAATCACTGCCTCACAGACCCCCAACGGTGAGGGAGTTCCTTTTGTTTTTCGTGACGAACGAAGCAAAAATTGATTCCAAAATGTATAAAGAGAGAAGACGAGCCCAACTAGATTGGGTACTGAGAGAGAGGAGAGGATTAAATGAAGAGCAGGTATTATTATTCGCTTTAGGGCGAAAAGACATTACTTTACCGAACATGGACACTGACGCCTCTGAAATGGTGTCCAAGCGACAAAATCTAGAGAAAATGAGAAAGTCCAAAAGACATGAGATCCTTACAAAGAGAAGGATCATGGAGAACCTCATGGAGTCCCACTCTGCAGCCTCCGCTGAGCTTCAGAGGGCCATACTTATCTCCTTAAAAAAAATTGGAGATCTGGCCCCTGCAATAAGGATGAGGAATAAAGAAGCCGTCCTAAATAAGCGGAGAAACATCGGCGCAGATATAAAGCTGGACGAGGTTCTCCAAGAAACTCCAAGACTGGTCTCATCCAGATCTGAAAGGAAAGACATCCTGGACCTGCAAAGAGCGGCAGTCAAGAAAAGAATTCGGAACAGCAGAGACTGGGTTATCCAATGCAGGAGGCATCTGACCTATGCTACACCCATTATTAATGGGAATGGTGCACTATGGAGATCGCAGTCATCAGCCAAAACCATCAGCGTTTCTTCACCAGAAAGAGCAATGGATGAAGATGAAACAGGTAAGATGGAAACAGCTCAGTAGAATAAGACTGGGGACGAGGGGGATTATACTCCTAAAATTATGTGCAGACCTCAATTATCAATGCTGACTTGTGGAAGAACTGTCCTTGTTACCCGTAGCAACCAGTCACAGTTCAGTGTTCTATAGAATGTTAAGAACCGGAATCTGTGCTGTGAATCGCTGCTATGGGCAACAGGGACATTTTTGCAATTAGACAGTAAACGAAACACCAAATATTCGACATTTCCTGCTGATGTATAGAGTTCTGTTTAAAATTGTAATATATCTTTTTTTTCAGTGGGCCGAGCTGTAGCTTTGAACGACACCATTTATTTTGTCTTTCAAGGTTTTTTTTTTTTTTAAATTAGTTTGGTAAAATTGTATAGAAAAGAGGGATTCTGACTTTTTTTTTATTGTGTTAATTGTGTGATAGAAATGACCTCACAAAATAATTCTCCATGTCAGATACAATTCTGGTAATGCCCAATATGCATACGTTTTCATTTTACTAAAATGGTGAAAGAAAATTAGAAGTGTAATAGGAAAAAAAACAAAATTGGTTTATGTCGCCATATTCTGAGACATTGTAACTTTCTGATTTTTACAAAAATGCAATTTTGGTATTTCCATTTTTTTTCTCATTTCAGTATTTACTGTTTCGGAGAATTATTTGTATATTGTTGTATATCGGACTTATACTAATGGAGTTATCCTAGTTATGCTTATTTTTCATTTTTTTCTTATTGTTATTATTATTATTATTAATTGGGAAGGTTAAGTAATTCAAACTAAATTTTTTAATTTTTTTTTTAAAAAACTTTATTTTATTTATTTCAATTTTTAGTATTTTTAAAAGACTTGACCCGGAGATTTTCTGATCTCTTGTAATGGGACTGTATCGCTGTATATAGCTTTAGTGACGTTCTCATATGAAATTAAGCCAGGCTGGTCTTAACATTTGGATGAAAGTAAAAGATAGGGCCCATATAGTCATTACAGCCAATAAATCCCTTGCAGTTGTGTCCTGAGGGGACTAATGGGTGCTGGTGCGCACAAATCGGCATTCACTTAATTTAAGTAGCACTGTTAGCAATGAAATAGTAATACTGAAGCAATCGGAGTGTGATCCAGTCGTGGCAGTTATAGGCAGGTGGCAGCTATGTAATACAGCTGGTGTTAGCCTGCTGAAATGCATGCTCAGCGCCTGAGTCCGCATTTAATAGAAAGTGTATTTCCATTATTTGTTCTCAAAGAGATTAACAAATCCTATATTATCTCAGCAGGTGCAAACGATATGATGACCTCTGACGTAGCAGATGCGAAAGCAGAAGACCTTGGTGATGCCAGCTCCCCTGTTTTACCTGTGAGAGAATTGGTTAAAATTCAAAATCCTATTGACCTTCACAGACTTGATTTACTCACTAATATTGGAAGAGGATGCTACGGAAAGGTAAGAATGAATTTATACTACTCCGTGCTTCCCAAAGTATTCTCCACCAGATACACAGAATGGTATAAATATTCATTACAGGATCTTCATATGTAATGATAATTGGGATACACCAGTGATCCATTACACAGATCCCTAGAATAGATGAGAGTTTGGTCTGATCTTCTGTGATTTTTCTCCAGGTCGTCTTGGCATCAGATCGGGTCAGCAAAGAACTACTAGCCCTTAAGATCATGGAAAAGAGTTGTTGTGATGAGGAAACATTCTCTACAGAGTTAAAGGCCCTAAGTATTGGCACTGACTGCCGCTTCATAACATCTCTGCGGGGCTTTGTAGAAACACCACAAGCATATATAATAGCCATGGAGGCAATGGCCGGAGGAGATCTGTTTAGCCAAATGTTAGAATCGATGAAGTTTGATACAGAGACAACAAGGTAAATGTCTTAGGCTGAATCATAATAATCTGTTGCCCGTTCATTATGGTCCTAAAGTGTGTGTAACCACTGATCCATCCTCTACTTTCTTCTCCACAGACGCTTTGCAGCAGAAATGGTTTGCGGAATCCAGTTCCTCCATGAACACGGCGTGATACATCGGTAATCAGTTCATCTTCATAAATCTATGTTGTCACCTTACATATCTATTGTAGAAAGTTCTTTTGATGAATTTTCCTCACCGTTAGTGTCTGCTCCTTTTCCCTGCAGTGACCTGAAGCCTCATAACGTTCTCATTGATGGAACTGGACACATAAAAATCTGTGACTTTGGCACTTCAGCCGTGAATGTGGGCAAGGATGACGTCTTGGACGAAGTTGTAGGCACGAAGGGTTACATTGCGCCTGAGGTAAGGAACATCCCTTAATGATTGATGCCGATAGTAGGATTGAGTACTAATCTGAGTATCCTGCTCATATCTCATCACAGACCGGTCCTCATAGGCTCTGTGTGTAAATCCCCTCCCCGGTATATTCATCTCATCTCCTATCTTATATTCCTACAGGTATTGGATAGAGAAGGCTACAATCATCTGGCGGATTCCTTTTCATTTGGTGTCATCCTGTACATGATGATTGTGGGGACGTGTCCATTCTATAACAGTGGCGATATGGACGACTACCATGAGTCTTTGGACAACGTCCTATATTTTCCACCCTGCATTTCCATCGATGAGCTTGACATCCTAGAAGGGGTAAGTAGGAATAGGTGAAGAAGGATGATGGTAAATTATAAGGAAGGATAGAGGACATGATGCTGACAGTCCATAGACATTGTGTAATAACGTATCAATAATAATACACAATATAATGATTAATGGTCTCTCTCATCTTCCAGCTTCTCTGCAAAACTCCATCTACTCGTTATGCCATAACATCGTCCATTAGAGAGCGCCCATTCTTCCACTCCATAAACTGGAGCGACGTGGAGTCCGGCAGAGCCGAACCACCGTTCCATTATGAAGATGTAAGTATAGCACATAGGGACATCCATAGTGTTACCTCTGCCCAGTAGCACACATACCCACCATACACCTCATCATTATATTCTCCAGTATACAGTATATTTGTGAGGCGCCAGTTCTAAGAAATGTAAACTTCTCTTCTTAAAAATGAGAAAAGCAGCGCTCACCTTTAAAAATCACTTTTTCATTAACGTCCTTTAAGACATATCATCAGTAGAAAGAGAAGGATCAGGTGCAGCTGTTCAGAGAGACCAGCCGATATGTTCTACAGGACATTAATAAAGGAGTATTTTTATATGGCGAGTGACGCTTTTCTTCAATTTTGGCCTGCAATTGTTTCCCCAGTTTGGTGTCTATTAAACTGAGCTTCCCTGTGGTTCACGCACACTTTTTTAAATGTGCAACCTGCGATATTGTGATCTCCGCCCAGACTTTATGATGGTGTCGAGTCGCTTCAATTTCTTTATTTTGAATATATTTCTTTTCTTACAGGAGTAATAGGCTGATATAAATCAGCCCCATTCCAGCAACATCGAGGAATGAAGCTTTAACTAATCGGATGAGACAATTACCTGGACTTTCTAATTTACCAGACTGTGACAAATACTACAGAGCTTCCACCACATTAACAGCCACGTAGATTCGAGCACCAAACATCCAGGGATGTATTCCGATCGCCATATTTGGGGTCAGGAAGGAATTTTTTTCCCCTTAGGATATTCCAACAACAAGTCCTCGGGGTTATTTTTCGCCTTCCTCTGGATCGAAATGGCAAGTAATCAAAGGCTGGAATTGAAGGACTTCTTTCAGCCAAACTTGCCGTTTGGTTGACTCATGTACACTGTGGTGGTAAGGACAAGACTACTGGATATGGACAGAGAAGGTAGCGGCTGCTCCTTCTCCACTGGATATAGACAAAGAAAAGGCAGCGGCTGCTCCTTTTCCACCGGATATTGACAAAAAGAAGGCAGCGGCTGCTCCTTCTCCACTGTATATGGCCAAAAAGAAGGCAGCGGCTGCTCCTTCTCATACTTGGCCATAGGCCGGAGTCACACTTACGAGAAACTCGCTTGAGTCTCGCGTCTCAACACACGGCACTGCCATCAGCACTTGGACCTTAGCACTCAGCTGCATAGAAACACACTCCGCTCCTGAGTGCCTGCGCCAATTGTGACCCCGGCCATATACAGACACTACCGGGTCATGGACAGAATGAAGAAGCGGCTGCTCCTTCATCTACCTGTCCATGGCCAGACAGAAGGCCATATGGTTGATCACGGTGCTGTAAGACTCCAGGAAAATTCCATCTACACAGATCACACGTCACACATCCCTGCTCTTCTTCTCTCCATCGTGTGTGATCCAGACCTGGATGTGCAAAAACAGCACAAGTGCAACCAAAGGCCGAGGAGCGGAATCATCAACATCTGCTCCTTTCTATAGAAAGCTTCTGTATCTACAGACTTTCTTATTCCATCTTTGCATATTAGTAACAACTTTTATGCAAAAATAAATATATTGAACATTTATGCTGCTTCTAGATGGCTTCTTCTGATATACAGACCTGCTTCTTGGTATATTTATTAATATCCTGATGACCTAATGTAAATGTGGAAGGGGCTGAATACCTCTCATAAGAATTTCTGCATACAGTAAAATATTTAAGTTCTAAAAAGAGATGAATGAATTTAATCTACTCAACTTTACAAGTATCCTCACTTACTGCTCTCCCAGTAGCATAACTTCTGTAGAAGCAGAGGTTGAAGTCGCCCCAAGCCCCTCACTCAGACGGGCCCTCCCAAAGCTTAACTTATCGGTGAGGGCAGCCAGATGATACAGAAAGACTTGATACAGAATGGTAGGGGGTACACTAGATGAGCCCTGAGATAAGGGGGATAGAGCGACGTGATGAAGTCTGAGAGCGACGTGATGAAGTCTGTGACTCTGAAGTATAAGGTTCTCAGTGCTCAGAGACATGGCCGAGGTGAGGAAAGCTGAACCTGACCACCACTCAGCAAGACACAGAAGGGGAAATATCAAGACTGAGCCAAGAAATATCTGAAGACAGATTTTTTAAAGGTTTCATGGACTGATGAGATTAGAGTGACTCTTAATGGACCAGATGGCAATGGTTTTAGAAGTAACTGGTACAAACATCTATTTGGACACCAGCAAGGTGAAGGTGGGGAATAGCTATGGGTTGGGATTATTAATGATGAGCTTCATGGACCTTTTCAGGTGGCAGAAGAACTTAAAATCAAGTCGCAAACCTATTATTAGTGTTTAGAAGACTCTTTCTTCATACAGTGGTAGAGGAAAAGATCTGTACATTTCAAGAAAATTATGATTGTTCTGCAGGACAATGCTCCATCGCAGCATCAATGTCTCCACTGCTTGGCTGCCAGTAAAGATGAAAGAATAATGACACAACACCTTCCTCTCCCGACCTAAACCCTTATGAGTAATTGTGGGCCCTTCTTAAATGGGAGATTTACGGTGAAGAAAAACAGACACATTTCTGAACAGTATAACACACAAAAATGAACTGTAACCTTCAATTTAAAACAGTGGCCAAGTTCTGAGAAAAGATCCATGATAAAATTATTTTTAATGATTAAAAATGAAAAATAAAAACATAATTATAAGGAGAAAATTTCATGTAAGGGAAGCAGTTTAGGAAATAAATATAAGTAGGAAAGTGGGAATTCAATATATTACAGAATTAAGGCTCAAATGCTGCTATGAATCTCCATTTCCAGATGCAGTTCAAATTTTAAGTGGAAACACTAGTGAGGAGCGAACGTGCTCGCCACTACTCATTACTCGTCTGAGTATCACTGTACCGAGCATTTTTGGGAGCTTTTTAGAGCGCCAATTAACATGCAGGGATTGTCAGCCATTCACTGTAATGCCGCAGCCATCTTTGTTGTGGCCTTACAGTGATTGGCTGGCCGCACAGCGTCATTAGATCTACTAGAGACCTGACGCTGCCCTGCTCGGCGCATTCAGCTCCGGATTCAGACTGTCTAGAGAGAGCTGCTGCTGAGATAGGGACAGATTTGTGCTTTTATGAGTTAGTGTGGTTCTACCTTTGTTCAATCCACATATCAATCTAAGCCAACAGTCCTTTTAAGGACTAATTAGTGGGTATATAGACTGCAGTGCTAGGTAGGCAGGGGAGTCTATGTGCGCATATCCACATCAGTGCAAGGCATGTAGGCACTGTATGTGAGTAAATAGATCTCACTGCATACATCAAAAGGGTCCATTACTGTCTGCTGCTGCCTATTATATACGCTGCTCAAAAAAATAAAGGGAACACTAAAATAGCACATCCTAGATGTGATGTGAGACTATGATAGATCTCCTGGAGTGGACCCGCTGGACCGTGGCAACGAACCCCCCACGGGCGAGCTGGCCAGGTGGACCACCCCCTATACAGGGAGTGTTTGGGGCAGGCCCGCGGGTAACTATCACCACGGCAGCTGGTACCCAGAGGGAGTACAGGAGGGCCGACAAGAGACCGGAGATGCAGGCGGAAGACCTCCCCTGGAACAGGAACACGGTTGGCGGGCAGATCGGGAGCACGGCCGAGACGGAAGGAAGAGGACACCAACTAGACAACACAGCCAGAGGACCGGGACAGACCGGAACGCGACCTTGAGCTCCAGAACCTAGGAGAGAGGACAGCGGTAAGATGGGACAGCTTAGCAGCAGGAAGGACACAAGAGTGCGCACAGGGACAGGGGCCAGAATCACTAAGCAGGGCATCAGTGATAATCAGGCACCGCCAGCAGGAAGAGGCGGCCTGATATAGGGTGTCGTAGCAGGAGTTCCGGGTCATGGCCCCTCACAGAGCTGGGAGGGGAGAGCTCGCGACCTTAGGAGGGATAGGGAGCGCGCGTGCGCCTGACACCAGTGTGCGCGCGCCCCCGCTGCGGAGCAGGAAGCTGGCCTGGGGTGCTCGCCCGACGAGGCGCAG
Source organism: Dendrobates tinctorius (assembly GCF_039654945.1). Taxonomy (NCBI): domain Eukaryota; kingdom Metazoa; phylum Chordata; class Amphibia; order Anura; family Dendrobatidae; genus Dendrobates; species Dendrobates tinctorius. The sequence goes on from NW_027361677.1 coordinate 20,620,438, forward strand.
GAGATCGGGCAGAAGCAGGCGCCGGGTCCGTGCGACGGAGGAGGGAGGCCCGCCGATAGGATCGTGGGAGCCGGGACCGTGGCGTGGAGACCACCCAAGAGTGCGGCAGAGGAGCAGGTACAGGCGGGGACCGCGGCGGCAGCAGCGTGACACTAGATGTCTCTGAATGAAATATTCCAGTTGCAAATTTTTATTCATCGCATAGTGGAACGTGTTCAGAACTATTGTTATCCAAACAACAATGATCAATGTAAATCAAAATGAATATCCCATGGAGGTCTTGATTTGGAATGATACTCAAAATCAAAGTGGAAAATCAAATTACAGGCTGATCCAACTTCAGTGGAAATGCCTCATAACAAGGAAAAGATGCTCAATATTGTAGGTGGCCGCCACGTGCCTGTATGACCTCCCTACTAAACAATACCTGGGCATGCTCCTGATGAGGCAGCGGATGGTCTCCTGAGGGATCTCCTCCCAGACCTGGACTAAAGCATCCGCCAACTCCTGGACAGTCTGTGATGCAACGTGACGTTGGTGGATGGAGCGAGACATGATGTCCCAGATGTGCTCAATCGGATTCAGGTCTGGGGAATGGACAGGCCAGTCCATAGCTTCAATTCCTTCATCTTGAAAGAACTGCTGACACACTCCAGCCACAAGAGGTCTGGCATTGTCCTGCATTAGGAGGAACCCAGGGCCAACCGCACCAGCATATGGTCTCATAAGGGGTCAGAGGATCTCATCTCGGTACCTAAGGGAAGTCAGGCTATCTCTGGCGAGCAAATGGAGGGCCCTCCAAAGAAATGCCAACCCACACCATTACTGACACACTGCCAAAACGGTCATGCTGAAGGATGTTGCAGGCAGCAGATCGCTATCCACAGCATGTCCAGACTCTGTCATGTCTGTCACATGTGCTCAGTGTGATCCTGCTTTCATCTGTGAAGAGCACAGGGCACCAGAGGCGAATTTGCCAATCCTGGTGTTCTGTGGCAAATGCCAAGCGGCCTGCGCGGTGTTGGGCTGTGAGCACAACCCCCATCTGTGGACGTCGGGCACTCAGACCATCCTCATTGAGATGGTTTCTAACCGTTTGTGCAGACACATGCACATTTGTGGCCTGCTGGAGGTCATTTTGCAGGGCTCTGGCAGTGCTCCTCCTGCTCCTTCTTGCACAAAGGTGCAGGTAGCGGTCCAGCTGCGGGGTTGTTGCCCTCCTACGGCCCCCTTCACGTCTCCTGGTGTACTGGCCTGTCTCCTGGTAGCGCCTCCAGCCTCTGGACACTACGCTGACAGACACAGCAAACCTTCTTGGCACAGCTCACATTATTGTGCCATCGTGGATAAGCTGCACTACCTGAGCCACTTGTGTGGGTTGTAGAGTCCGTCTCATGTTACCTCGAGTGTGAAAGCACAACCAACATTCAAAAGTGACCAAAACATCAGCCAGAAAGCATTGATACTGAGATGTGGTCTGTGGTCCTCATCTGCAGAACCACTCCTTTATTGAGGGTGTCTAGATAATTGCCAATAATTTCCATCTGTTGTCTATTCCATTTGCACAACAGCATGTGAAATTGATTGTCAATCAGTGTTACATCCTAAGTGGACAGTTTGATTTCACAGAAGTTTGATTTACTTGGAGTTATATTCTGTTGTTTAAGTGTTCCCATTATTTTTTTGAGCAGTGTATATACCTAGCTGCAGGTATCCGTGGCTAGGAATAATTTTTTTTTTGCACCTGAATCCTGCTAATTTTATTACAAAGCAATCCAGAGCCCCCTGTTTTTCTACATTTATTTGCTTGTTCACACTGCAGACTACAGCCAGATCATTTTAATACAACAGCGTGAAAATCCAGCAATTTAAAACGGCTTTGTCTGTCCCAGGCCTCACACCTGAGTGCGCAGAAAATTCTGGCCTTTTGTGTGGTACTGTAGTAGTTATTGGAGTGTCTTACAATAGTTTTGGAAACCATTTTGCTGACCAAAAAATATTTAGATAACATAGAAACAACTGCAGAGAGTTTACATCTCCATAATTTTTATACGGAAAAATCGTAAAGAAAGAGGTAATGAAGAAAAGAATAATGCCCAAATAATGCAAAAAGTGCCAATAGCTTTATTCAGTACAAATAGGGCAAATACAAGTGTCTACAATAAATACCAGGTGAAACATACTGTATGTAATAAAAACCAGTGGATAATAATGCAACCATGGTGTGACAAACAGGCATGTAATTTAGAGCAAGCAGGGATTAGTTATAATTATGGTAAAAAGTACCCATGCGTTCCCTGATCGCAATATTCAGGGCAGACAAAGTTAAGCCCAATATAGAGTGGGAGGGACAGCATATGTACCTATATATCAAAGGGAAGGGGCTAAACTGAAGTCACGGAAAAAACAGAAAAACATCCCCTTCATGTAATGACAAGAGGGAATAGAATTTCATGTACAATTGACCGCAGAAGCAAATTTTAGGCCATGCCCCCGACCACACCTATTTCTATTTTCACAACTAGTCACACCCATGTCCACTCCCAGTCGCACCCATTTAGCACTGATGATCACTCTGACTGCTATTAGGGGCATAGTGGCTGGCATTATGGGCAGAGTGGCTGGTACTGTGGGCACACTAACTGGTACTAAGGAAAAGAAGGAAAGAAAATAGAGAAAGAAAGAAAGGAGAGCGAGAAAGAAAGAACAGAGAGAGAGAAAGAAAAAGAGGGAAAGACAGAACAGAGAATGAGAAAGAAACAGAGAGAAAGAAAGAACAGAGAAATAAAGAAACAGAGAAAGAGAAAGAAGGAAAGAAAGAAAGAAATAAAGAAAGATTTTATAAAGATACTATAGCAGCCCGACTCTCACTGAAGTGCCCACCTGAGCCTCCCGATGCAGGAGATATCATGATCCGCTTACATGGCCGGCATCCCTGATTCCAAGGCGATCCTGCTGTCCGCACTGTCAGAGGAGGACACGGTGATGGATCTGAAGCATTCCTGGCTCTGTCACAATCTCTTCATGAAATTACCTCTTTTCCGATCAGCTTGCAGCACATCACTTCCGGTGGAACGTCATGTGCGAGTTTTAAAGTGCTCCTTGGGACTCCGCCGTGTACTCCTGTGTCCGTGGGAAAGACCCACTTTGTATGCCTCGTACACACTTGGCTCCGCTCCGTACATCTACTACACATATGGCTCCACTCCGCACACACGGCTCTGCATACCCCATACACACGCGGCTTCGCTCCGTACACCTCGCACACGCGCAGTTTTGCTCCATATCATTGTAGGCTGCGGTGTGTCTATCTGGGACGGCGAGAATGTTGTTGGTGGATGCGGGGGGGCGTGGCGGCTCAGTGCAATGCGGGAAAAATACCGTCCTGGGCGGGAAGCGGGAGGGGGGTGTCAAAAACGGGACTGTCCCGTGGGAAACGGGACTGTCCCGCGGGAATCGGGACGCTTGGGAGCTATGTTGTGTAGGTGAGGTAATACAAATCCACCTATAACATGGACCATATTTGGCCATGCGGCCATGCGATCCTTTTATAACTGCAGCCTTCCAGGACCTTGCTGATGGCCCAATCAAAGCTGCTTGAAGACCTGGGCATGTGACCTCTGACCATCTCTCAGGCATGCTCAGATGGAGAAAAGCAGTACTTAGTCCCAGAGGCATCTGATTGCCGCTGACTTATGCTGGATGATATAGCTGAACCTGGGGCGGCAGCAGCAACCAAACACATAGCATCAGCCTGAGCAAGACGCTGGGACTGACGTCTCTGCTGAGCAGGAACCTCTGTGGCTGAAGAAGAATGGGAGACCGCAGAGGACATGGCTTGAGATTCCCCCGGTGCAGTGACGGAAACTCGACGCCTAATATTACCCCTGTTATGAATGGGTCACCGAGGAGAAAAAGATTAAACAAGCTAAGTCACAAAAAAAAACCAGAGAGGTTGGTAACTATGCAGATTGCAGATCCCTGATCTTAACCACACAACTAGCAGCAGCCATGAAGCGTGCCTACGATGATCCTAGATGCTTCGTCACAGCCGGAGGACTAAATAAGTCTAAAGCAAGAAAAGAGGAAAACTAACTGCCCCAGAGCAGACCCCAAAGGAAAGACAGCCCCCACACATGTATTGACGGTGAGACAAGATGAAAGCACAAACACAGGCAGGAAAATAGGCTGAGCAAATGATGGGGTCCAAACTAACTAGACAGAATAGGAAAGGAAAGACACTGTCTGCAATCTGTCAAAAACCCTACAAAAATAATGTCCAACACTTCTGATAGCAAAATTAACCCTGAAGGCACTAGATTTCTCAATTATATGAGCACTCTGAAATATTCTGAGACAGAGCAAAAAGAGGCCAATCTAATAAAGAAAAAAAACAAATTGGCAAATACAGATAAATAAGAGTGGAAATTCAGCACAGCCCCAGCCGGGGCTGGCTGACCACACAAAAAACTGAATAAACCAACAAAATCAAGTGTGAACATTAGCAGAAAAACTTAGCTTGAAATGACTGGAACAGAGCTGAGGACCAAGACCTGACAAGCAGAAGGAATCACCAGCACCAGAATAGGGCGTCGGCTGTCTTAAATCCAGTCTGAGATTCCTGAAGTCCAATCGTCATCCTCATTATCAGGTGGCAGATCTCTACTGATTAATCAGCCTCACTACCTCCAGTTACCACCAGAGAAAGCATGGAAGGAGAACTCACAACTGGTGGACCGGAAAATGAACTCACAACAGTACCCCCCCTTGATAAGGCATCACCGAACCCTCATCCACGCCACCAGCCCGATCAGGATGGGCCTGGTGAAAAGCACGAACCAATCTATTGGAATGATTACCAGAGGCAGAGACCCAAGAATTATCCTCCTGGCCATAACCCTTCCATTTGACAATATACTGGAGTCTCCGTCTAACCAAACGAGAATCCAATATTTTCTCTACCTCATATTCCACATGGCCTTCAACCAACACAGGGTCAGGAGGTGCCACCACAGGAACCACTGGCTCAACAAACCTCTTCAACAGAGACTTGTGAAATACGTTATGGATCTTGAACGTAACTGGGAGAAGGAATCAAAAAGAAACAGGATTAAGAATCTCCAAAATCTTATAAGGTCCAATAAATCTTGGCTTAAATTTTGGAGATGCAACCTTCATAGAAATATTCTTAGATGACAAGCAAACCATATCACCCACTTTAAACCGGGGACCAATGGTCCTATGCTGGTTGGAAAATCGCTGGGCCTTTTCCTGAGAGAGTGACAACTTATCCACCACTTGGTCCCATATCTGCTGCATTCTCTCAACCACAGTGTCTACACCTGGGCAGGACGAAGATTCCACTTGCCCTGAAGAGAATCGAGGATGAAACCCAAAATTACAGAAAAAGGGTGACATCAAAGTGGCAGAACTAGCTCTATTGTTCAGTGCAAATTCAGCCAAGGGCAAAAATGAGACCCAATCAATGTGATCAGCAGATATAAAACATCTTAAATAAGACTCCAAGGTCTGGTTTGTTCTCTCAGTCTGTCCATTGGTCTGGGGATGAAACGCGGAGGAGAAAGATAACTGAATTCCGAGATTGGAACAAAAGGCTTTCCAGAATCTGGAAACAAACTGGACTCCTCTGTCGGACACAATGTTCTCAGGAATCCCATGTAACCGAACCACCTGTTGTAAAAACAAGGGCACCAACTCAGAGGAAGATGGCAACTTTGGGAGTGGTACAAGATGGACCATCTTCGAAAATCTATGACAAATCACCCAGATAACAGTCATTCTCTGAGAGACAGGAAGATCAGAAATAAAATCCATTGAGATATGGGTCCATGGCCTCTTGGGCACCGGCAGGGGCATCAGCAACCCACTAGAACGAGAACAGGGTTTAGACCGAGAACAAGTCCCACAGGACTGTTCAAAATTCCTGACGTCATGAGATAAGGCAGGCCACCAAAAAGACCAACTCACGAAATCTCAGGTACCAAAAACATCTGAATGACCAGCCAATGCGGAGCAATGAATTTCAGACATCACTCTCTTTTTCCACGGGTCAGGAACATACAATTTTCCCATAGGCCAATGCTCAGGTTTATCCTCTTGAAATTCCTCCAGGGCGCGTCTCAAATCGGGAAAAGTGGCAGAAAGAACTACCCCCTCACCTAGGATGGTAGTAGACTCGGTCACATTAAGAGAATCGGCAAAGAAACTCCTAGAAAGGGCATCTGCCTTAACATTCTTAGTGCCCGGAAGAAAAGAGACCATGAAATTAAAACGCGTGAAAAACAAGGCCCATCTAGACTGTCTAGGATTCAAGCGTTTGGCCGACTCCAGATAAATCAAATTCTTGTGATCGGTGAGGACCACAACTTGATGTCTAGCTCCCTCCAACCAATGTCTCCACTCCTCAAATGCCCATTTCATGGCCATCAATTCCCGATTCCCCACGTCATAGTTGCGTTCAGATGGGGAGAACTTTCGAGAAAAGAAGGCACAGGGATTCATCTTAGAAGTCACAGGGTCTTTTTGGGACAAAACAGCTCCTGCACCAATCTCAGAAGTATCTACCTCCACCTGAAATGGAAGTGAGACATCAGGTTGCCGTAAAATTGGAGCTGAAGTAAATCTCCGCTTAAGCTCCTGAAATGCTGAGACAGCCTCAGGAGACCAATTCAGCACATCAGCGCCCTTCTTGGTCAGATCAGTCAGTGGTTTGACAATACCAGAAAAATTACCTATAAATTTACGATAGAAATTGGCAAAACCCAAAAACTTCTGGAGGGCCTTCAAAGAAGTAGTCTGAACCCAATCATAAATGGCCTTTACCTTGGCCGGGTCCATTCCAATAGTCGATGGAGACAAGATAAATCGCAAAAATGAAATCCTCTGTACACCAAAAAGGCATTTCGATCCCTTAACAAACAGAGAATTCTCCCTCAAAATCTGGAACACAGTCCGGACGTATTCCACATGAGAATTCCAATCGCTAGAAAAGATCAAAATATCATCCACATAGATGATCAAAAACTTATCCACAAAGTCACGGAAAATATCATTCATAAAGGACTGGAAGACAGAAGGGGCATTAGTGAGCCCAAAAGGCATCACCAGGTACTCAAAATGTCCCTCCGGAGTATTAAACGCCGTCTTCCATTCATCCCCGTGCTTGATGCGAATAAGCTTAGTAAACCAGCAGGCACTCTTAACTCTGGAGAATAAATCAGACATCAGAGGTAACGGGTACTGATATTTAACTGTCATCTTGTTAAGGGAACGACAATCAATACACGGTCTTAATGAACCATCTTTCTTGGCCACAAAAAAAACTCCAGCACTTAAAGGTGACGAGGATGGTCTAATATGACCCTTCGCCAATGACTCCTTAATATAGGATCGCAAAGCATCATGCTCGGGTACAGATAAGTTGAAAAGCCGACCCTTGGGAAATTTACACCCAGGCATCAACTCAATAGCACAGTCATAACTCCTATGAGGAGGCAAAGATGCAGACTTACTCTCACTAAATACATCAGAAAAATCGGCAAGATAATCAGGAATATCATGAGACTGAGGAGAGGTGGAGAAAACAGGAGCGTCCCTAAGAACACACTGACAACCCCAACTCACCACAGACACAGACTTCCAATCCAAAACTGGATTATGAGTTTGCAACCAGGGAAAACCCAGAACAATAGTATCGTGCAAATTATGCAGCACCAAAAATGTACAATTTTCTTGGTGGTCTGGGGCAACTCGCATTATCACCTGGGTCCAAAACTGAGGTTTATTCTCCACCAAAGGAGTAGCATCAATACCCCTCAAAGGAATAGGCGTCCGCAGGGGCGTCATGGAAAAACCACAACGTTTAGCAAAGTCCAAATTCATCAGATTCAACGCTGCTCCTGAATCCACGAAAGCCTTAGTAGAAAACGTGGATAAGGAGCAGATCAAAGTAATTGCCAAAAGGAACTTAGGTTGTACACTGCCCACAGCAAATGTGTGTGCAAAACGTTTCTCTCATTTAGGGCAGACAGAAATAGTATGAGAGGCGTCTCCACAGAAAAAACACAGCTTATTACGCCTTCTAAACTCCTGACGTTGCGCCCTAGACAAAACCCTATCACATTGCTTAGGGTCAGACATTTGTTCAAAAGGTGGCAGCGCCTCCCGTGTAGTTTTACGTTCACGTAAACGTCGATCAACTTGAATGGCTAATGACATAGAATCATCCAGACCAGAGGGAACAGGAAATCCCACCATAACATCTTTTACGGTGTCTGATAAACCCTTCCGAAAGAGAGCTGCTAATGCACTATCATTCCATGTAGTAAGGACCGCCCACTTTTGGAATTTTTGACAGTATAACTCTGCAGAATCCTGACCCTGGTTTAATGCCAACAGGGTTCTCTCAGGTTGATCAACAGCATTAGGTTCATCATAAAACAACCCCAAGGCTTGAAAAAATGCATCCACACGATCAGACAATTGCTTAGTCTCCATTAGGAAAAAAAAAAAAAATCCTCCTACAGCCCCAGAAAAAAAAAGAGGAAAAAATAAATAAAATAAAAAAAAAATACTGACACTTTTTTTTCTTTTTTCTTTTTAACAACTTTTTCCTGCTTTTGAGTACCCTAGAATCTGCGGTATGGCTGGTGATTTTGTTATGAATGGGTCACCGAGGAGAAAAAGATTAAATAAGCTAAGTCACAGAAAACCAGAGAGGTTGGTAACTATGCAGATTGCAGATCCCTGATCTTAACCACACAACTAGCAGCAGCCTTGGAGCGTGCCTACGATGATCCTAGACGCTTTGTCACAGCCGGAGGACTAAATAAGTCTAAAGCAAGAAAAGGGGAAAACTAACTGCCCCAGAGCAGACCCCAAAGGAAAGACAACCCCCACACATGTATTGACGGTGAAACAAGATGAAAGCACAAACACAGGTAGGAAAATAGGCTGAGCAAACGATGGGGCCCAAACTAACAGAATAGGAAAGGAAAGACACTGTCTGCAATCTGCCAAAAACCCTACAAAAAAAATAATGTCCAGCACTTCTGATAGCAAAATTAACCCTGAAGGCACTAGACTTCTCCACTATATTAGCACTCTGAAATATTCTGAGACAGAGCAAAAAGAGGCCAATCTAATGACAAAAAAAAACAAATTGGCAAATACAGATAAATAAGAGTGTAAATTCAGCACAGCCCCAGCCGGGGCTGGCTGACCACACTAAAAACTGAATAGACCAACAAAATCAAGTGTGAACATTAGCAGAAAAACTTAGCTTGAAATGACTGGAACAGAGCTGAGGACCAAGACCTGACAAGCAGAAGGAATCACCAGCACCAGAATAGGGCGTCGGCTGTCTTAAATCCAGTCTGAGATTCCTGAGGTCCAATTGTCAACCTCATTATCAGGTGGCAGATCTCTACTGATTAAATCAGCCTCACTACCTCCAGTTTCCACCAGAGAAAGCCTGGAAGCAGAACTCACAACTGGTGGACCAGAAAATGAACTCACAACAACCCCCCTCCTAGGGCCCCCACCTACTTGAGCCTCGCTACACTCAAAAGCTGCAGCGAGCTGAGGAGCACGAATGTGCTCAATAGGTTCCCAGGTCCTGTCCTCTGGGCCATGACCCTTCCAATCCACCAGATATTAATTTTTGCCACGTACCACCTCACATCCCACAGTAGCATTCACCTCATAATCATCCGTGGACGAACCCGTTGTCCCGGCAGATGACTCGGAAAACCAGAACATGTGAACGGGTTTTAGGAGGGACACATAAAAGGTGTCGGTGATACCTAGGCATGAGTGAAGGGCCAGACAATAAACCATGTAATTGACCTGTTCCAGGATCTTGGAGGGACCTATGTAGCGAGGTGCAAATTTAGTGGACTCAACTCGCAGCCTGATGTTACGGGCGGAGAGCCACACTAAGTTGCCAGGAGCAAAGGTCGGAGCGGGACACCGGTGTGCCTCAGTGGAGACCCTCATTCTCTCCTTGGAGGCCCAGATGGCATCCAGTATGTGGTCATATGCCTCCACCACCCAGTCTGCCCCTCTAGAGTCGGTGGAAGACACTGGCATTGGCACAGGGAAATGTGGATGCTGGCCGTAGTTAAGGAAGAATAGGGTCTGTCCAGTAGTCAGCTATGGCATTGTTCAGCGCAAATTCCACCCATGGAAGCAAGGAGGCCCAGTCATCCTGCCTGGCCAAAACAAAATGTCGCAGGTATGTGACCAGGGTCTGGTTAGCCCTCTCTACCAACCCATTTGTCTCAGGATGATAGGCTGGAGAGATTCAGCTCAATGCTGAGTAGGCGACAAAGCTCTCTCCAGATCCGAGATGCGAACTGAGGACCCTGGTCGCTGACAATTTTGTCACGCATACCGTGTAGGCGAAAAACGTGCTTAGTGAACAACGCCACAAAGGCCCGTGCAGAAGGTACCCACAGAAGGGGCACCAGGTGCACCATTTTAGAAAAATGGTCGGTGACTACCCAGATGACTGTGCAACTACGGGACTTGGGTAAACCCACCACAAAGTCCTTCCCGACCATTTCCCAGGGCCTGTCTGCCATCGGCAGGGGGTAAAGTAGCCCGGCAGGCCGTTGTCGAGAAGACCTATTCTTGGCGCAGGAGACACATGCCCGGATATAGTCATCGACGTCACGGGTCATATGCGGCCACCAGTACGTCCTCGCCAGAAGCTCAGATGTCCTCTTGGTCCCAAAATGTCCACCCACCCAGGACGAGTGAGCCCAAGAGAGAACCTCCGGTTGCAAATTAGGTGGCACAAAAGTCTTGCCCGGGGGCACAGACTCAAGCGAAACTTGGTCCACCGGTCCTCAGGCTCTCAGAAGTGACAATTAACCAAGGCTCCTCTTCCTCTGATGACACTACGGAGCGGGAGAGATCGACGGAACGAATGTTCTTCTCCCCGGAGAGAAAATGGAGGGTGAAATGGAACCGGGAGAAGAACGGGGACCATCTAGCCTGGCGAGAATTTAGCCGCTCGACGGTCTGTAGGTACACCAAATTCTTGTGGTCAGTGTGAACTTGGAAGGGAAACGAGCCACCTCCAGGAGGTGTCTCCACTCTGAGAAGGCCAGCTTCATAGCTAGCAACTCCCTGTCCCCGATGGAATAATTTCTCTCCGTCGATGTGAAGGTCTTTGAGAAAAAGAAGCAAGGATGCTTCCGACCTTGAGCATCCTTTTGGAAGAGGACTGCTCCTGCACCGATGGATGAGGCATCCACCTCCATTATAAATGGTTTATCTACATAGGGGCGACGTAAAATGGGAGCGCTAGCGAAGTTTGACTTAATAGATAGGGAGACCTTGGAGACCTCCTCCAACCACAATTTGGGATTTGCTCCCTTCTTGGTGAGGGCTACCAAGGGAGCTACCAAAGTTGAGAAGTGGGGAATGAACTGGCAACAATAGTTAATGAACCCCATAAAGCGCTGCACCGCTTTGAGAGAATGGGATTCCTGCCAGTCCATCACAGCCTGTAGCTTGGCAAGATCCATAGCTAATCCCTGGGCGGAGATGATATAGCCCAGGAAAGGCAAGGACTCCTGCTCAAACACACACTTCTCCAACTTGGCATAGAGGGAGTTTGCCCTTAGGAAGTTGAAGACTTTGCAAACATCTCTCCGGTGGGAGTTTATATCTGGAGAGTAGATGAGAATATCATCCAGATAGACTACGACCGAGGTGGTAAGCATGTCCCAGAAAATATTGTTTTCAAAGTCCTTGAAAATGGCAGGAGCATTACAGAGCCCGAAGGGCATCACCAGACACTCGTAGTGGCCATCCCTGGTATTAAATCCCTTCTTCAATTCGTACCCTCTCACGGATGCGAATCAGGTTGTAAGCACCCCGCAGATCACGTTTAGTAAAAACCCTTGCTCTCCGTAACCTATCAAATAGCTCAGATATCAGGGGCAGCGGGTACTTTTTCTTAACGGTGATGGTGTTAAGACCCCTGTAATCTATGCATGGACGTGGTTCGGAAAAATAGAAGTGGATCCAGCTCACTCACAGGGCTTATTTAAAAATAACCAGTGATCAAGAGCTGTGTTGCTCGAAAAACGTATGGTCTCATTACACACCACCCCCTGTCATTGCTGTGCCATCTGAGATGTCTGTTTTGTCATTTTGAATTTTTTAAGGATCATCCAATAAAAATTTTCTAATTTTTAAATAAGCCCTGTGAGTGAGCTGGATCCACTTCTATTTTTCCTATTGCCTTGGACGCTGTGCAGCAGTGAGGAAGCCGTGCTCCTTCTTGTGCTGGGAATTACTTCTCAGGGGTGAGCTGAATGTTCTCTTTTGTTCTTGCTTATGGACGTACTTCTCCATTCTTCTTCTGCACGAACAAGAACCCGGCCCCTGCAGGTGACACTGACTTCCTAATGAATCTTCTTACCAGATTCTCCTGGATGTACTGTGTCATTGCCTCCGTCTCTGGGAGAGATAGTGGATAGACTCAACCCCGGGGAGGCTCTGCACAAGGCAAGAGACATGGATAGAGTAAATGGGATGGTCTGATGCATTATCTGTGAGTGCAGTGTCGACCCATTTACCACTCGTATGGCCACTGGTTAGGCGAGCATCACCAGAAGAATTGCGTGCCGTTGGGCGAAGGCAGAAGACATAAAGTTGCCCTCCGCCCCAGAATCCATGAAAAGCTATACCGTATGAGTGGATGGGCCACTGGTAATTTTCCCCTTGAAGGACAGTTTGGAGGAAAACGCTGCTGTGTCTAGTGAACCACCTCCTACGTCACTAAACGGGGACGTTCTCCCAACCACTGAGGACATCTGGAGGCAAGATGTGCTGACTGCCGGCAGACATGACAGACCTTGAGTGCACGGGCAGTCCGGGACCTAGATCCCGCTCGTGACACCTCCATGGCCTCATGTGGCTCGGATGCCTGGACTGGAGATTCCAGAGGTTTGGCGAAGGTGGGAGCCAGCCGAAACCTCTGTCTATACTAGGTTCGCTCCAACCTTCGCTAATTAAAACGAAGGTCGATGCGAGTTGACACTGCTATTAGCTCCTCCAATGTGTCGGGAATCTCCCTAGTGGCCAAAGCGTCCTTCACATGGTCAGCCAGTCCCCTCCAAAATACAGGAATAAGGACTTTGTCCGGCCACTCCAACTCAGATGCTAAAGTCTGGAAGTGGACGGCAAAATAGCTGACCATGGATGAGCCCTTTGTCAGTGCCAGCAGTTGGAGCGCCGTATCATGGGAGACTCGAGGCCCCAAAAAAACTTTTTCAGAGTGCTCAGGAACCGTGGAGCAATCTGTGTCAGGAACACTGTGCTGCACTTGCTCACTGAGCCAGTGTGCGTGTCCTGAGTAAGACAAACAGTGCTCAAAGATGCCTGTGAAGTGCGGTAGCAGCGGTAAAAATGCGTGTTCAGACAAACAGGATCTGAAGCATGTGACTGCCAAGGGGCGGAGCCAGACACAGGTCTTCCAGAGGAAGCAGGAGTAGACAGAGATTGCTTCAGGCCAGATAGGACCTGAAGCACCTGACTGCTGGGGGTGTGGCCTAAGCTAAGGAGAGCTAGGAGCTGAAGGAAAACTCCTAGAAGGACAACTAGGGGGCAAAGTTACCAAGGGGTATAGACAGGGACATAAACCATATCAGGCAGGGGTCAAAGCACGAGATAGCACAACAGTACCAAATGATTAGACAGAACGGATAGTCAGGACATAGCAAGAGATCAGTATACCAGAACGGGCAAATACACAGTACCAAGACAGTAGACTAACTCACAATGAAGAGACGGACCGGGTTAAAACCAAACAAGAAACAAAATGTCAGACACAAGGCACAGGCACGCAAGGGGTCAACTAACTCAGCCAAAGGAAAGAGTATAACTGACACCGGATCTAGGTCAATTGGCAACTAAATAGCTGCCCTCTGCCAGAGAGAGGCAGAAACAATTAACCCCTGTCTGACCAGGACGGGACAAAGATAAAACCCCGTTCTGGATCATGACAGTACCCCCCTCTCAACGGGAGGGGGCCACTGGACCCCAGGTTTCTCAGGATACCTTTCATGAAAGGCACGGACCATCTGATCCACATGAACCGATCGGGCAGGATCCCATGACCGGTCCTCCGGACCGTAGTCTTTCCAATGTACAAGATACTGAAGAGTGCGACGGACCAACCTAGAGTCAACAATTCGTTCCACCTCGTACTCAGACTGCCTATCTACCAAAACTGGGAGCGGGGAAGACAATGATCCCTCCCCACAAGACCCCACAGGTTTCAAAAGGGACTTATGGAAAACGCTGGGGATCCATAGAGAAGGCGGGAGACACAACCGAAAAGCCACCAAGTTAACGGCTTCTGTAATTTCATAAGGACCAATAAATTTAGGTCCAAGTTTCGCAGAGGGGACCTTGAGCCTTATGTTCTTAGTAGACAACCATACCTTATCCCCAACCTGGAACACAGGTCCCACGGAACGTTTTTTGTCTGCAAAAACCTTATATTTAGTCTGAGCCTTCGTAATGTTCCTTTGGACCTCCCGCCATAACTTCCCCAACCGATGGATTTTCTCATCCGCCCCAGGACACCCAAAGTCGAGACAGGAGAACTCTCCAAAATGTGGATGAAACCCATAGTTGCAGAAAAAGGGGGATATGCCCGTAGACTGGTTAATGCGGTTGTTAACCGCGAACTCGGCCAAAGGTAACGCAGTACTCCAATCATTCTGTCAGGCTGAGATCAGGCAATGCAGAATTTGCTTCAGAGACTGATTGGTCTGCGCAGTCTGACCATTAGTCTCCGGATGATAAGCGGATGAAAAAGACAGACCAATACCAAACCTCTTACAAAACGCCCTCCAAAATCTGGAAACAAATTGTACCCCCCTATCAGACACCACATTCAGGGGAACCCCATGAAACCGCACCACATGCTCAGCAAACAATCTGGACAACGTTTCCGCATTACATAAAGCCGCCAAGGGTACAAAATGTGCCTGCCTACTAAACCTGTCCACCACGACCCAAATTACAATATTACCCTTGGAAAGAGGAAGATTGGTGATAAAATCCATGGACAAATGGGTCCAGGGTCTATCAGGAATTGGCAGTGGCACCAATTCCCTCGCCGGCCAGTTATGGGGGTTTTTCACGCGAGCACATACCCCACAAGCAGACACAAATTCCCTGACATCAGAGGCTAAAGAAGACCACCAGAATATCCTAGCGATGGCCCTCTGGGTAGCCTAGATCACTGGATGTCCACCTAGAACTGAGTCGTGGAACTCCCAAAGAACCCTGAGACGAAATTGAACTGGTACAAAAAGTTTATCCACCAACTTAGCCAGAGGGGCAAGAGACTGAGCTTCCTTAATCTCCCACTCCAACACAGTAGACACACCCGCCACCATCACCCCAGGCTGAAGAATGGAGGATGGAGGTTCAGGGGGAGACACCGGATCCAGATTGCGTGACAAGGCATCAGCCATGACATTTTTGGATCCTGGCCGAAAAGTGATGGAGAACTGGAATCGGGAAAAAAAAGCAACCATTTCGCCTGTCTAGGAGTCAACCTTTTAGCAGACTCAAACTAGGTTATTGTGGTCGGTAACCACGGTAATAGGATAGACAGCCCCCTCCAATAAATGCCTCCATTCTTCAAAGTCCAACTTCACGCCCAGAAGTTCTCGATTCCCAACATCATAGTTTCTGTCCTCAGGAGAGAACGTCTAAGTGAAAAAGGCACAGGGTCTCAAATTAGTCAAAGTGGCAGGTCCCAAGGACAACACCGCCCCCACCCCCACCTCTGAGGCTTCCACTTCAACAATAATTGGTTCAGACAGGTCCGGTTGAATAAGAACCGGAGCAGACATGAAACATTTTTTTAAAAACTGAAATGCTGCCACCGCTGTGGCTGACCAATTCTTGATATCAGCCCCCTTTTGAGTCAGATCTGCCAAAGGTTTAACTACCTGTGAGAACCCCCTCATAAACTTGCGATAATAATTTGAGAATCCTAAGAAATGCTGCAGAGCCTTCAAATCATGAGGTTGAAACAAATCGACAATGGCCTGCACCTTATTAGGATCCATGCGATAACCCTCAGCAGACACAATTGTTATGGTTGTGGTATGGAGAGGAGAGAGGTACAACCCGGAGTGGACCCTCTGGGTCATGGCTCCAGAGCCCCTGCGAATGAGCTGGCCAGGAGGAGCCACCCCCTATACAGGGAGTGTTAGGGGCAGGCCCACAAGGGATGAAACAGTGACAGCCGGAGCCAAAGGGACGACTGGGTAGGAACTAGGGAATCAGAAGTAGAGAATCCGAGAGGCTACAACGGAGGAGCTAACAGTGGCTGCAGATCCAGAGGCAGGGAGTAGCCGGTTCAGACGGGGGACGGAGGCTGCAAGAGAGGGAGGTATAAGGTAACAAAAGACACAGAGCTCAGGGGAAACAATGCAAAGCACACATAGGCTAGGGAAGCCCAAAGAACCTAACGGAGATAGGAGCAGGGGAAGCGAGACACAAGAGCCAGGGAGACAGGGGCACAGGAGGAGCACTAGAGAAGGACACAGTAGTTGCTAGACACAGGACTGACAGGGTACACACAGAAGAAATAAAGGACCTGAAGAATGGGCGAACGCTGGGCGAACGCTGGCTGAACGGACAGAAACACCGCAGGGTCAACAGGCGTCTTACCTGGGAAGACGCCGGGAAGATATGGCCGGTGGGCGCCGCCATGTTGGGGGCGGAGCCAGCGCGTCAGAGGTCCCATCAGTCTGAGCACCGGGTGAAACGTCGGGCGCATGCGCGCGGGACCGACGTCTAGGAGGCCGGATAACGGAGCGGGGGCTCGCCGTGGAGTTGAAGCGCGGCGAGAGGTGCTCCCGGGCCTGCGTAGGTAGGTGACGGCGCCGGTAGGGGACGTGACAACAATGAACCCCAGAAAAGACAGTTCCTGAACAAAGAATGGACATTTCTCTAGCTTAGCAAAGAGACAGTTCTCCCGGAGCCTTGGGAGAACTTCCCGAAGATTACCAATGTGAGCCTGTTTATCAGGCGAGTAGGTAAGTATGTCATCCAAATACACAACCATAAAACGCCCAATAAAGTCAGAGCACACATGAGTGATGAAATTTTGGAAGACTGCTGGTGCATTGGTCAGACCGAAAGGCAAGTTCTCAAACAACCCTTCAGTAGTGAGAATAGCAGCTTTCCACTCATCCCCCTCCCAGACCCGGATAAAGTTATATGGCCCCAGCAGATCCAATTTCGAAAACCACTTAGCCCCAGACAACTGGTTGTACAAATCAGGAATAAGTGGGAGGGGGTAAGTATTTCTCAGTTATCTTATTTAACTCTTGAAAATTGAGGCATGGGCTCAAACCACTGTCTTTTTTCTTTACGAAAAAGAACCCCGCCACCATGGGAGAAACAGAAGGAAGAATGTGTCCTTTACGAAGACTCTCGGAAATGTATTCTTTCATACCAGCCCTCTCAGGACCCAAGAGGTTACACAAGCTAGCCTTGGGCAATTTAGCACCTGGAACCAGGTCAATGGTACAATCAAATGGGCGATGTGGTGGTAAAACTTCAGCCTCTTTTTCGGAGAAAACGTCCACATAGTCCTTTAGGTACTCCAGAATACCTTCCAGACCAACGGACGACACAGACACAGTAGCAAGACAACTTTCAGAACAATTAGATCCCCATTTAACAATATCCCAGGAACCCCAGTCAATAATTGGGTTATGTCGTTGCAACCAGGGAAACCCTAACACCAGGCCAGCAGGGAGGTTATCCAAAACAAAACATGACATACTCCTGATGAAGTGTCTAAACTCTGAGGGTAAATTCTTCAGAAACAAAACGGTGACCGTCCTTGGTGAGAGATGTAGAATCAATGGTCATTATTTTTATAGGAGTCTCCAACCTAACTGTCCCTAATCTACAGCTGACCACCAGCTTAGAATCAATCAGGTTCAATGATGACCCACAGTCCACAAAAGCCGAAGTAAGGGAAAAGCAGTTTTTAACACCAAGTTCAACCTTTAACAGTATCTTAGAAAATGAAGAAAGGGGTACCTGAGTGTCTGAGTGCCCTCCAAGATGATCACCCAGACTCAGCCGCTTGTTAGTCGGTGGGCAGGGGGACAGTCCTTTTTCCATTGTCCTGGATCACCGCATTAAAAACACAGATTTCTGAAACGCTGCTGTCTCCTTTCTTTCTCTTTGAGGTTGATAGCTCCCATCTCCATGGACTCCAATGTAGGACTGGCTCCCTGTTATGAATGGGTTACCGAGGAGAAAAAAGCAAAACAAGCTAAGCCACAGAAAACCAGAGTGGTTGGTAACTATGCAGATTGCAGATCCCTGATCTTACCACACAACTAGCAGTAGCCGTGGAGCGTGCCTACGATGAACCTAGACGCCTCGTCACGGCCGGAGGACTACATAAGCCTAAAGCAAGAAAAGGGAAAACTAACTGCCCCAGAGCAGACCCCAAAGGAATAGATAGCCCCCACACATGTACTGACGGTGAAACAAGATGAAGACACAAACACAGGCAGGAAAATAGGCTGAGCAAATGATGGGGCCCAAACTAACTAGACAGGAAAGGAAAGGGAAGACATGATCTGCAACCTGCAAAAAACCCTACAAAAATAATGTCCAACACTTCTGATAGCAAAATTAACCCTGAAGTCACTAGACTTCTCCCACTATATCAGCACTCTGAAATATTCTGAGACAGAGCAAAAAGAGACCGAACTAGTAAGGGACAAAAAGCCAATTGCCAAAATGATAAATAAGAGTGGAAATTCAGCTCAGCCCCCAGCCAGGGCTGGCAGACCACACAAAAACTGAAAAGACCAACAAAATCAAGTGTGAACATTAGCAGAAAAACTTAGCTTTAGATGACTGGAACAGAGTTCAAAAACCAAGAGCTGACAAGCCAGAAAGAATCACCAGCAACTTTATAGGGCGTCGGCAGTCTTAAATCCAATCTGAGAATCCTGAGATCCAATCGTCATCCTCATTCTCAGGTGGCAGATCTCCACCGATCAAACCAGCCGCACCACCTCCCGTCACCACCAGAGGGAGTACAGAAGGGGAATTCACAACTGGTGAACCCGAGAATGAACTCACAACAGTACCCCCCCCTTGAGGAGGGGTCACCGAACCCTCATCCACGCCACCAGGCCGATTAGGATGGGCCCGGTGAAAAGCACGAACCATTCTATTGGCAAGAATATCGGAGGCAGAGACCCAATAATTATCCTCATGGCCATAACCCTTCCATTTGACCAAATACTGGAGTCTCCGTCTAACCAAACGAGAATCCAATATTTTCTCTACCTCATATTCCACATTGCCTTCGACCAACACAGGGTCAGGAGGTGCTGCCACAGGAACCACTGGCTCCACAAACCTCTTCAACAGAGATTTGTGAAATACGTTATGGATCTTGAACGCAACTGGAAGAGCCAATCGAAACGAAACAGGATTAAGAATTTCCAAAATCTTATAAGGACCAATAAATCTTGGCTTAAATTTAGAACCTTCATAGGAATATTCTTAGACGACAACCAAACCATATCACCCACTTTAAACCGGGGACCAATGGTCCTATGCCGGTTGGAGAATCGCTAGGCCTTTTCCTGAGAGAGTGACAACTTATCCACCACTTGGTCCCATATCTGCTGCATTCTCTTAACCACAGTGTCCACACCAGGGCAGGACAAAGATTCCACTTGCCCTTTAGAGAATCGAGGATGAAACCCAAAATTACAGAAAAAGCGTGACATCATAGTGGCAGAACTAGCTCTATTGTTCAGTGCGAATTCGGCCAAGGGCAAAAATGAGACCCAATCATCCTGATCAGCAGATATAAAACATCTCAAATAAGACTCCAAGGTCTGGTTTGTTCTTTCAGTCTGTCCATTGGTCTGGGGATGAAACGCAGAGGAGAAGGATAACTGAATTCGCAGATTGGAACAAAAGGCTTTCCAGAATCTGGAAACAAACTGAACTCCTCTGTCGGACACAATGTTCTCAGGAATCCCATGTAACCGAACCACCTGTTGTAAAAACAAGGGCACCAACTCAGCAAAAGATGGCAACTTTGGGAGTGGTACAAGATGGACCATCTTCGAAAATCTATCACAAATCACCCATATAACAGTCATTCTCTGAGAGAAAGGAAGATCAGAAATAAAATCCATTGAGATATGGGTCCATGGCCTCTTGGGCAGCGGCAAGGGCATCAGCAACCCACTAGAACGAGAACAAGGTTTAGACCGAGAGCAAGTCCCACAGGACTGTACAAAATTCCTGACGTCATGAGATAAGGCAGGCCACCAAAAGGACCGAATCACCAAATCTCTGGTACCAAAAATACCTGGATGACCAGCCAATGCGGAGCAATGAATTTCAGACATCACTCTCTTTCTCCACTGGTCAGGAACATACAATTTTCCCATAGGCCAACGCTCAGGTTTATCCTCCTGAAATTCCTCCAGGGCACGTCTCAAATCGGGCGAAATGGCAGAAAGAACTACCCCCTCACCTAGGATGGTTGTAGGCTCGGTCACACTAAGAGAATCGACAAAGAAACTCCTAGAAAGGGCGTCTGCCTTAACATTCTTAGTGCCCGGAAGAAAAGAGACAACACAAAATTAAAACGCATGAAAAAACAAGGCCCATCTAGCCTGTCTAGGATTCAAGTGCTTGGCCGGCTCCAGATAAATCAAATTCTTTTGATCGCTGAGGACCACAACTTGATGTCTAGCTCCCTCCAACCAATGAAGAAGTCACAGGGTCTTTTTGGGACAAAAAAGCTCCTGCACCAATCTCAAAAGCATCTACCTCCACCTGAAATGGAAGTGAGACATCAGGTTGCCGTAAAACTGAAGCTGAAGTAAATCTCTGCTTAAGCTCCTGAAATGCTGAGATAGCCTCAGGAGACCAATTCAGCACATCAGCGCCCTTCTTGGTCAGATCAGTCAGTAGTTTGACAATACCAGAAAAATTACCTATAAATTTACAATAGAAATTAGCAAAACCCAAAAACTTCTGGAGGGCCTTCAAAGAAGTAGGCTGAACCCAATCATAAATGGCCTGTACCTTGGCCGGGTCCATTTCAATAGTCGATGGAGATAAGATAAATCCCAAAAATGAAATCGTCTGTACACCAAAGAGGCATTTCGATTCCTTAACAAACAGGGAATTCTCTCTCAAAATCCGGAACACAGTCCGGACGTGTTCCACATGAGAATCCCAATCACTAGAAAAGATCAAAATATCATCCAGATAGATGATCAAAAACGCCGTCTTCCATTCATCCCCGTGCTTGATACGAATAAGATTATACGCCCCCCTGAGGTCAAGCTTAGTAAACCAGCTGGCACTCAACTCTGGAGAATAAATCAGACATCAGAGGTAATGGGTACTGATATTTAACAGTCATCTTGTTAAGGGAACGATAATCAATACACGGTCTTAATGAACCATCTTTCTTGGCCACAAAAAAAAAAACAGCACCTAAAGGTGACGAGGATGGTCTAATATGCCCCTTCTCCAATGACTCCTTAATATAGGATTGCATAGTATCATGTTCAGGTACTGATAAATTGAAAAGCCGACCCTTGGGAAATTTACACCCAGGCATCAACTCAATAGCATAGTTATAACTCCTATGAGGAGGCAAAGACGCAAACTTGCTCTCACTAAATACATCAGAAAAATTGGCTAGATAATCAGGAATATCATGAGACTGAGGAGAGGTGGAGAAAACAGGAGCGTCCCTAAGAACACACTGACAACCCCAACTCACCACAGACCCAGATTTCCAATCCAAAACTGGATTATGAGTTTGCAACCAAGGAAAACCCAGAACAATAGTATCATGCAAATTATGCAGCACCAAAAATTTACAATTTTCTTGGTGGTCTGGGGCATAGAATCATAGAATCATAGAAACGTAGAGTTGGAAGGGACCTCCTGGACCATCTGGTCCAACCCCCTGCTCAAAGCAGGATTCGCTAAATCATCCCAGTCAGATGTCTGTCCAGCCTCTGTTTGAAGACTTCCATTGAAGGAGAACTCACCACTTCTCGTGGCAGCCTGTTCCACTCATTGATCACTCTAACTGTCAAAATGTTTTTTCTAATATCTAATCTGTGTCTCCTCCCATTCAGTTTCATCCCATTGCTTCTAGTCTTTCCTTGTGCAAATGAGAATAAAGTCGATCCTTCTACAATGTGACAGCCCTTTAGATATTTGTAGACAGCTATTAAGTCTCCTCTCAGTCTTCTCTTTTGCAACTAAACATTCCCAAATCCTGCAACCTTTCCTCATAAGACAGGGTTTGCTGTTGTGAGTTCATTTTCCCCTTCACTACTGAGGCCCGAGGAACTGGTGAAGAAAGGTAGTGAGCCTGATTATCAAACACCTGAGCCTGTTGATGATGACTGGCTGAGTGGAGTTACTGACTGGATATAAGGCTGCCGACGCCCTTCTGCCCTGCGGGTGACTTCTCTGTGGGATCCTTGGAGACCAGTCTGAATTCCTGCTCTTCTAAAGCTAAGTTTTCTGCTCGGCTTTTTGCATTTGTGCTTTGACTTTGTTTTGCTTTGTTTTTCTGGATTTCTGCCATTCCCTGCTGGGGTGAGCTGAATTCCTTTAGCTCTGTCTTCTGAAAATACCTGAGTGCTGATTTAGTTTTTGAAGCCTAGCTGCTTCAGGGTCTTTTTTCATATCAGCTTGTTGGCTTATGTCTTTGATAGGGTTTTGGCAGATTGCATACAGCAACCTTCCTTTCCTGTTCTGTTTAGTTAGCTTGGGCCCCATCGTTTGCTCAGCCTATCTTTCTATCTGTGTGAGTGTTTTTTCATCTTGCTTCACCGTCATTATATGTTGGGGGCTGCCTTTTACTTTGGGGTCTGCTCTGGGGCAGTTTAGATTTCCTTTTCTGTCTTTAGGCTATTTAGCTCTCCGGCTGTGATCGAGGGGTCTAGGGCACCGTAGGAACCCCCCACGGCTACTGCTAGTTGTGTTGATAGGTTCAGGGGTCTGCAATCTGATAGTTGCCAACTTCTCTGGTTTTCTGGACGTAGCTTCTATTTTTGTGTCTGCCTCCTACGGTGACTCAATCATAACAGTTTGCAGACCGGTCACCATTCTGGTCGCTCTTTTCTGAACTTGCTCCAGTTTGTTGATGTCTTTTTTAAAATGTGGTGCCCAAAACTGGACACAATATTCCAGATGAGGTCTGACCAAAGAGGAGTAGAGGGAAATAATGACTTCACGAGATCTAGACTGTATGCTTCTGTTAATACATCCTAGAATTGCATTTGCCTTTTTTGCTGCTGCATCACACTGTTGACTCATATTCAGTCTGTGATCTATTAGTATACCCAAGTCTTTTTCACATGTGCTGTCACTTAGCCCTATTCCTCCCATTCTGTATATGCTTTTTTCATTTTTATTGCCCAGATGTAGTACTTTGCATTTCTCCCTGTTAAAAACCATTCTGTTAGTTACTGCCCACTTCTCCAGTTTATTTAAATCTTTTTGAATCCTCTCTCTCTCTTCTCTAGTATTAGCTATCCCTTCTAGCTTTGTGTCATCAGCAAATTTAATCAGTTTACCCTCAATTCCTTCATCTAAATCGTTGATAAAGATGTTGAACGATACAGGGCCCAGGACAGAGCCCTGTGGTACCCCACTTGAGACATTCTTCCAACTGGATGTGCAGCCATTTACGACCACTCTTTGGGTCCGATCACTAAGCCAGTTATGAATCCACCTAACAGTTGCCTTGTCCATTCCATACTTAGTCATTTTTTCAATAAGGATTGTATGAGAGACTTTGTCAAATGCTTTGCTGAAGTCAAGATATACTATATCTACAGCATTTCCTTGATCCACCCAATCAGTGATACCGTCATAGAAGGAAATTAAGTTAGTCTGACATGACTTATTAGTTACAAACCCATGATTATGGAGAGGGGTTCAAAAATTTCTTCTGCTATCTCCTTCAGTACTCTGGGGTGTAATTCATCTGGACCTGGAGACTTGAATTCATTTAGGTTAGCTAAGTGTTTCCTCACTATCTTTCTGTTTATATATATCCTGTATTCTTCTATTCCTTTAATAGGACAGTGAATAACAATTGATGTTACATTTCATTTCTGAGAGAAAACAGATGCAAAATAGGAATTTAAAAGTTCAGCCTTCTCAACATCCTGTCTTACCATTTCATCATTTTCATCCTGTAAAAATCCTATAGCATCTTTGACTTTTCTTTTACTTTTGACATATCCCCAAAATCCTTTATTATTGCTTTTGACATCTCTTGCAAGCCTCAATTCATTTTCAGCTTTAGCTAATCTGATTTGTGCCCTGCAGGTTCTGCAGACAGCATTATATTCTTCTTTAGATATGCCTCCCTCTTTCCATTTTATAAACATTTTTTTCTTCCTTTTTAGCATGTGCTTAAGTTCTGTGTTCATCCATCCTGGTTTCCTTAAATGCTTCCTATTCTTCCCTCTTTTCGGAATTGTTAACAACTGTGCTTTGAGAATTTCATTTTTCAAGATTTCCCATCCTTCCTGGACACTTTTGTGTTTAAGGATATCCAGCCATTGGATCCCTCCAATTCTCTTTCTGAATCCCTTAAAATCTACCTTTCTGAAATCTAACCTTGACGTCTGAGTCTTCACAGGTCTTCCGCCTCTAGTTATCCAAAATTCTAAAATAGCATGGTCGCTACCTCCTAGGGTCCCAGCCACTTTTACCTCCTCAACCATTTCCTCCCTGTGTATAAGGATTAGATCTAAGGTAGCAGTTCCCTTTGTTTTCTCCCTTACCTTTTGGAAGATAAAGTTGTCAGCAAGAGAGGATAAGAATTTCCTTGACCTGTTAGTTTTGCCTGAGAGAGATTCCCAACAAATGTCTGGATAGTTGAAATCTCCCATGACAACTATGTCATATTTTTTGGAGAACTTGGCCATTTGATGCATAAAGAGTTCATCCATATCTTCAGCTTGCACAGGCGGCCTATAGTGAATGCCTACAATGGTGTCCTTTCCATTGTTCTGTCCTTGTATTCTTACCCAAACAGTTTCCACAGAACTCCCAGTCTCTGAAGCTTCAATCTCTGTGCAGATATACACGTTTCTAACATACAATGCGACACCCCCTCCTCGTTTATCAAGTCTGTTTCTTGCAAATAAGTTGTATCCTTCTAGTCTTGTATTTCAATCATGTGTATTGTCCCACCAAGTTTCAGTGATTCCAATGACATCATATTTCTTTTCCTGTGTTAGTAGTTCCAATTCTCCTTGTTGGTTGCCCATGCTTTGTGCATTAGTATAGAAACATTTTAGTTTGTAATTGGTTTCTCTTTCTCTAATATTTTTATTAATTAGATTCTTTTGTCTTTGTTCTTCCTTTCCACTTCTAATAGCAGAGTTCTCAATAGCATTTGTCAGGTGTATGGCTTTTCCTGGTCTTTTGCTTCCCTTCCCATGTTGTTCTAGTTTAAAGCTCTCCTTACAAGTGTAGCAAGGCGACTTCCAAATACATGCTTTCCAGTCTTCGTAAGGTGCACCCCATCTCTAGCAAGTAGTCCATCGTATAAGTAGTTCACTCCGTGATCCAGAAATCCAAATCGTTGCTGACGGCACCATCGACGTAGCCAGTTGTTCACCTGCAGAATCTTATTCCACCTCCTTGTTCCATGGCCAT
Source organism: Dendrobates tinctorius (assembly GCF_039654945.1). Classification (NCBI taxonomy): domain Eukaryota; kingdom Metazoa; phylum Chordata; class Amphibia; order Anura; family Dendrobatidae; genus Dendrobates; species Dendrobates tinctorius. Next base: position 20,646,226 of record NW_027361677.1, read on the forward strand.
CCACTGGGAGGATGGAAGAGAAGACCACCTGCGCTCCCAGTTCTTTCACTTTCTTGCCTAAGTCTTCAAAGTCTCTGCAGATGGTTTCCAGGTCGTTTCTTGCGGTGTCATTTGTCCCCACATGTAGTAGCAGGAATGGGTAGTCATCTGTAGGTCTGAAGAGTCCTGATATCCTGTCAGACACATCTTTAATTTTTGCACCTGGAAGACAGCACATTTCTCTTGAAGTTATATCCGGTCTGCAGATAGCGGCCTCTGTTCCTCTCAACAGGGAATCCCCCATGACCACCACTCTCCGTTTCTTCTTCACAACATTTTTCTTTCTCCATCCAGGAGGACTCTGAAGGCGTACAAGGTTGCTGTCTGTTGGCAAAGTCTTATCCTGATGTATTTCTTCATCGTTTTCCTGCGTGAGAGCCTGGTACTGGTTTCTGAGCAGTATGGGTGCTGACTGCCTCCTGATCCTCCTGATTCTCTGGGTCACATGTCTCCATTCCTCTGTTTCTTCACGTGCACTTCGAATTTCTTCTCTTTCTGTAACATGAAGAGATAATTCTGCTCTGTCCAAGAACTCTTCACCTTCCTTAATGATCTTCAACGTAGCTAACCTCTCTTCGAGATTTTGCAACTTTTCCTCCAACAGGGACACAAGCTTGCATTTGTGGCATGTGAAGTTTGGCTTTTCCACTGGTAAATCTGTGAACATGTAGCAAGAAATGCAGCTCACCAAATGGCTCCTGGCCTCTTCCATATTGAGATTTCTTAAAAACAATGAAAGATGAGCCAAAAATTCTCCTCAAGACTCTTCCCCTGGGCAACTGGGCAACCCGCATCGTCCCGGCAACCCGGCAACTTCCTGTGCAACCCGCATCATCACGGTCATGATTTGTAGTTTTGCCCTGTCCTGTATTTTGTATAATATGTCATTTAACTTTTCTCTGGTTGTATTTGCTGTAAATTAACCATGTCTCCTTCGCCCAATACTTTGCAATGTCTTGTGATGTACCTGGACCATAATCTAATTTAGGCTTGTGTCAACAGCTAGTGGAACTTTGGCTATTGTTTCCTAAGCAGAAGATAACCTACAATACACATCCTGTAGACTCAGTGGAGCCCTTACATTTCTAGAATCTTCTGATGGCCCAAACCATTGAATAGTAGGTGTGACCCCTACCCCCCTTCAGATGGGCTGATCCCAGGAGCCCTGACAATACATTCTTGTTTTAAGATCAGTTGTGATTTGAGTGCGGACGTGAAGGAGTCACAAACTGAGTTGAGGCCAGCTCGTGACGTCCGTGGGATTGTGTGGAATCCTGTGGACTATTGCAAGGATTATTGTTATCGCATCTGGCACAAGGACTATCATGAGGTGCCTGGATTTGTTTCCATAGTGTGGACTTATTGTGGACTTCTCATGGACTCCAAGGACATTATGGATATTTGATGTTGTATGCTCCCTGCCTTAATAAATCTCGTTGGATCGTCCCTCGGCATGTTGTCCCTTCTTGCTCTGTCGTATACCCCGTCACAAACTGGTGGCAGCAGTGGGATCAGAGCAGAAGGAATGGAGGACAACGGCCCATCAACATCTGGAACCAGCACCGTAGAGTACAAGAACTGGACTGCGGTGAACCTACAAAGGCCCGTGAACTGGGAGTCAGCTACAAGGGACTCTCCAAGGAGCAGCTGATTGAGGCTTTGGAAGGAGTTCGCCTGCAAGATGACGCTGAGGAAGGATCCCCACAGCAAACGGAGGAAAGTCTGCAGCCAGAGGTAAATACCCAAAAAAGTCAGTGGGTTGTGTGGTACGAGGTGGAGTTGGCATTGCTGGGAGAAGAGGCTACCATAGAAGATAAGAGGGAAGTCAAGCGCGGAGCTAATGAGAGGGCATTGCTGGAGAGGCAGATGGCATTGCTGGGAGAAGATGCTACCATAGAAGATAAGAGGGAGGCAATTCATAGAGCTCAAGAGAGGGCATTGCTGGAGAGGCAGCTCGCTGTGGAAGCAGCTAGAAGCTCCAGACAGACTGTAGCCCCAGCACCCACCATGAGGGAACTCCCCAGAGTGTCCCGCAAAGACTTCAAGCCGTTTAATGAGGCTTCAGGTGACATTGAGGGCTTCTTCCAGGACTTTGAGCATCAGTGTCGATTAATGGAAGTCCCGGAAAGGGAGCGAGTCCGACATCTGGTGGGGCTCTTAGAGGGTGGAGCTGCCGCAGCCTATAGAGCTATGGACCCTCGGTGGAACTGTGAGTATGCGGAGATTAAACAGACTATTCTAGAATATTATACTGTGACCCCAGACACTTACAGGACCCAGTTCTGTACTTTAGCCTGTGATGAGGAAGTGTCCTTCAAGATGTATGCCCACAGACTCAAACAAATATGTCATCGCTGGCTGGAGGGAGAGGAGGCCTTAACTTGGGAGACCTTCCTCCAAGTCATCCTAAAAGAGCAGTTTTACTTCAAGTGCCCTGCTGAGATCCGGAATAGGTGCGTGAAAGGAGACCAGCCACTGTGGAGGAAGCTGCAGCTCTAGCTGATGAGGCTCTCACCATCAAGCCTCAGTGGAAAAAACTACTACTCAGTGAAAAAAAAACTACCATCCCCCCAACGCTGACGGCCCCTGGTCCTTCGGCCTCCAATATTCACCATCCCACTAGACCATCAACTCATGGTGACCTTCGTGTGACTGTGCCTCGCATTACTCCTGCTCCACGTTCGGGACTACGACGTGGAGGAAGAATCCCAGAGCGCAGATGTTATAGATGTGGGAAGCCTGGGCATCTGCAATTCCAATGTCCAGGTGTTCGGAGGCAGGACAGCTACAGACCACCTTTGCCTGTTCATTATCTACAGACACCCTCACCAGGAGAAGAGCTGGATTCAGTCCCTGATGACTTGCCAAGTGACTCTGATATCCTGGCTCCCCTAACCGGAGTCTATGGGGTGCGAGCCCCAGCCACCTGTTCTTCTGATCTTCAGCACAAACATCTACAGGAGGTCGTGCTGGATGGCCAAAAAGTTGTTGGCTTCCGTGACAATGGGGCTTTTCTCACCATAGCCGATCCCCGAGTAATTCAACCAGAAGCAATTCAAAAGGGACCAGGAATCGCCATTGAATTGGCTGGAGGTACCTAGAGATATATTCCAAGAGCGAGTGTGACCCTGGATTAAGGCTTTGGGGCAAAACAATGCGTGGTGGTTGTGATGAGCGGCCTCCCTGCAGACGTTCTTCTAGGAAATGATGTGGGAAATCTTCATTGCCACTTTGTCGGTGCGGTAACCAGAAGTCAAGCAAAGAGAGCAGCTAATGTGGACGTGTACAACCCATCCACGGAAATGAGGCCACCAGAACTGCCGTCACAGCCGGTGAGTGGTTCTTCTTGTGGGGACAATGTGAGTGTTACTTGGGATAAAGTTCAGTTTAGACAAGAGGTAGATACTGACCCCACCCTAGCTAGTTTTAGAGCTCGAGCTGAGATAGGGCAGTTGGGGGAGAACGGGGAAAGAATTATCAGAGAAAATGGACTTCTGTATCGGGATACCAATGCTGACTCCCTAGATAAGCCCTGGACTTATAGCAAACAGCTGATTGTTCCTCAGAAATACAGAATTCCCCTATTACACCTTGCTCATGACATTCCTACTGCTGGCCATCAAGGTAAAACCCGCACTGAGAGACGATTGACTCAATCTTTCTATTGGCCTGGGATTTCCCAAGCCGTAGCGCATTTCTGCCGAACTTGCGACATATGTCAGCGTAGAGGGCGACCCGGAGATCACCCAAAGGCACCCCTGCAACAGCTCCCTAAAATAGAAGAACCCTTTCAAAGAGTAGCTGTCGATATCATTGGACCTCTGGCTAAACCAAGTAAATCTGGAAAGCAGTACATTCTCACTGTTGTGGACTATAACACCCGATATCCAGAAGCTGTGGCCTTGTCAAGTATTTCTGCAGCCAAGGTGGCCGAGGCCCTGGTTACCATTTTCACCAGAGTAGGATTCCCCAGTGAGATCTTGTCAGACCAAGGCTCCCAGTTCATGTCAGAGCTGGTCCAGTGTCTGTGGCGCACCTGTGGAGTACGAGCGATCCAAACGACTCCGTATCATCCCCAAACAAATGGACTTTGTGAACGATTCAATGGCACTCTGAAGAATATGCTGAGGGCCTTCACTGACAGAGATTCAAACTGGAAGAAGTACCTACCCCATCTCTTGTTTGCCTATCGGGAAGTTCCCCAGGAGTCCACCGGGTTTTCCCCCTTTGAACTACTCTATGGAAGAAAGGTCCGAGGACCCTTAACCCTGCTAAAAGAATATTGGGAGGGACAAGTTGAAGATACAGGAGCCTCTGTTGTCCCTTATGTCCTAAAGCTGCGAGAAACCCTGGCTCAACTCGCTAGTTTAGCCCAGAGTCATGTGCGTATGGCTCAAACCAGACAGAAGACATGGTATGACCGTAAAGCACGCTATCGGGAGTTTGTAGAAGGACAACAGGTCTTAATGATTGTTCCCCATCGGCAGAATAAACTGCAGACAACATGGGAGGGTCCCTTCCGGGTTCTCAGAAAACTAAATGATACCAATTATCTTCTTGCTTTAGATGATCAGGGGCTAAGACAAAAGACTGTCCATGTGAATATGATTAAGGAGTACCATGACCGAAACCTTCCAATGATAGCAAGCTGTCGGCTAGCTTTAGAAGACGGTCAAGAGGATGAGGACTCCCTACCTGATCTCGTGGAAGCAGCGAGAGCCCCATCCACTGTGGAACAGGTTCCTCTGGGAGATCACCTGGATTCCTTGCAGAAAAAACAGATTCTGGGAGTGCTTCAACAGAGACAGGCTGCTTTCTCATCCCAACCAGGTTGAACCACCGTCACCCAACATCATGTGGACACTCAGGGTATCCGTCCCATACAACAGGTTCCTTACCGGGTACCTGAATCTGTTCGAAACACCATGCAGCATGAACTGGAGGAGATGTTACAGCTTGGGGTAATCCAGGCCTCCCATAGCCCTTGGGCCTCTCCTGTGGTGTTAGTACCCAAGAAGGATGGGAGTACTCGATTTTGTGTGGACTATCGACGACTAAACGACCATACCGTCAGCGATCCTTACCCAATGCCCCGTATTGACGAACTTCTAGACCGACTGGCTGGGTCCCGATATGTCACTACCTTGGATCTCAGTAAGGGATACTGGCAAATCCCTCTCACGGAGGAAGGGAGAGAACGGTCCGCTTTTATAACCCCCTTTGGTCTGTATGAATTTCTAAGCATGCCTTTTGGAATGAAGAATGCCCTGGCAACCTTCCAGGGAATGGTGGACCAGATCCTCCGGGGATGTGATGACTTTGCTTGTGCCTACTTGGATGATATCGCGATCTTCAGCCAGACGTGGGAGGAACATCTGAATCAAGTAGCCATTATTCTTGACCTGATTCTTTCAGCCGGCCTAACCATTTGACCCGATAAATGAAAATTGGGGATGGGTGAAGTCCAGTACCCAGGGCATAGAGTAGGAGGAGGGAAGCTCCGTCCTGAACCTGCCAAAATCCAGGCTATTAGAGACTGGCCTGTACCCCAAACTAAGAAACAAGTTATGGCTTTTTTGGGCACTGCCAGTTATTACCGAAAATTTGTTTCGCATTTCAGCACTGTGGCCAAGCCTCTTACCGACCTGACCAAGAAAACGATGCCCCGGCTGGTGATCTGGACTCCAGCCTGTGATGAGGCTTTTAACCGGCTGAAGGACGCCCTGGTCTGCGACCCTGTTCTGGCTGCTCCAGATTACAAGAGGAGATTCATTGTGCAGACGGACGCCTCTGCTTATGGACTGGGAGCTGTCCTCAGCCAGGTGAATGCAGCTGGGGACGAACACCCCATCGCCTACCTTAGCAGGAAACTGCTGGACCGAGAAGTGGCCAATGCAACTGTTGAAAAAGAATGTCTGGCTGTAGTGTGTGCCCTTAGGAAACTAAGGCCGTATCTGTATGGACGAGAATTCACTGTCATTACTGATCACAATCCCCTCACCTGGCTGAACTGAGTCTCTGGGGACAATGGACGTTTACTACGATGGAGCCTGGCTCTGCAGCCCTATAACTTTACCATACAGTATAGAAGAGGCAGCCAACACCAAAATGCAGATGGACTGTCCAGGCAGGAGGAGCCCTGAGTCTGGTCAGCCATGCCTGTGTGTACTTAACAAGCGATCTGTAGAGGTCCCTAGTACGTACACAAATTGGGAGGGGAAGGGATTGTCATGATTTGTAGTTTTGCCCTGTCCTGTATTTTGTATAATATGTCATTTAACTTTTCTCTGGTTGTATTTGCTGTAAATTTACCATGTCTCCTTCCCCCAATACTTTGCAATGTCTTGTGATGTACCTGGACATAATCTAATTTAGGTTTGTGTCAACAGCTAGTGGAACTTTGGCTATTGTTTCCTAAGCAGAAGATAACCTACAATACACATCCTGTAGACTCAGTGGAGCCCTTACATTTCTAGAATCTTCTGATGGCCCGAACCATTGAATAGTAGGTGTGACCCCCTACCCCCCTTCTGATGGGCTGATCCCAGGAGCCCTGACAATACATTCTTGTTTTAAGATCAGTTGTGATTTGAGTGCGGACGTGAAGGAGTCACGAACTGAGTTGAGGCCAGCTCGTGACGTCCGTGGGATTGTGTGGAATCCTGTGGACTATTGCAAGGATTATTGTTATCACATCTGGCACAAGGACTATCGTGAGGTGCCCGGATTTGTTTCAATTGTGTGGACTTATTGTGGACTTCTCATGGATTCCAAGGACATTATGGATATTTGATGTTGTATGCTCCCTGCCTTAATAAATCTCGTTGGATCGTCCCTCGGCCTGTTGTCCCTTCTTGCTCTGTCGTATACCCCGTCACAGTCACCTGGGTCCAAAACTGAGGTTTATTCTCCGTCAAAGGAGTAGCATCAATACCCCTCAAAGGAATAGGCGTCCGTAGAGGCGTCATGGAAAAACCATAACGTTTAGCAAAGTCCAAATCCATCAGATTCAACGCTGCTCCTGAATCCACAAAAGCCTTGGATAAGGAGCAGATCAGTGTAATTGCCAAAAGAAACTTAGGTTGTATACTGCCCACAGCAAATGTGTGTGCAAAACATTTCTCTCATTTTGGGCAGACAGAAATAATATGAGAGCCGTCTCCACAGAAAAAGCACAGCTTATTACATCTTCTAAACTCCTGACGTTGCGCCCTACTGTAGACAAAACTCTATCACATTGCATAGGTTCAGACATTTGTCCAAAAGGTGGAAACTCCTCTCGTGTAGTTTTGCGTTCACGTAAACGCCGATCAATTTGAATGGCTAATGACAGAATCGTCAAGACCAGAGGGAACAGGAAATCCCACCATAGTATCTTTTACGGTTTCTGACAAACCCTTCCGAAAGAGAGCTGCCAAGGCACCATTATTCCTGGTAGTAAGGACCGCCCACTTTTGGAATTTTTGACAGTATAACTCTGCAGAATCCTGACCCTAGTTCAATGCCAATAGGGCTTTCTCAGCTTGATCAATAGCATTAGGTTCATCATACAACAACCCCAAGGCTTGAAAAAATGCATCCACATTAGTCAGAATAGGATCTTGAGGTGTCAAAGAAAATGCGCAATCCTGGGGAAAAAATACAGAGGACAAAATTAATCCATTTCCCAATTCCAAAATTCCTCTTTCTAATAAATGGATCTACTGAGCACTGCAGCCTTGCAGCGCTGGATTCCTGGGTTCGAATCCCACCAAGGACAACTTCTGCAAGGAGTTTGTATGTTCTCCCCGTGTTTGCGTGGGTTTCCTCCCACATTCCAAAAGACATACAGTTAGGGAATTTAGATTGCGAGCCCCATCGGGGACAGTGATGGTAATGTGTGCAAACTGTAAAGTGCTGTGGAATATGTTAGTGCTATATAAAGAGTAATAAGTGTCAGAGTATTACGCTGTGTGTGGATTTGTCGCTAAACCCGAAGGGTTTCCTGATGCCAGGGAAGCGAATGAGAATCCAGAAGTCTCATGCACATGTTACTTATTTTTTCCTTGCAGATTTAAACCTGAAACACGTCAATTCTTTCATCGTTTTTGCTGCAGATTTCATCCATACTAGTGAGTGGGGTAAAATATGCACCAAAAAACGCACGTAACGCAGCAAAAAAAAAAACTGCCTATTTTACGCAATGTTTTTCCTGCCAAGAGATGCAGAAATTTCTGCACCAAATTCTTAATGTGTGCACATACCCCAAGGATACAATGACCTTTATTAAGGTGTGTGGAATTATTAGGCAAACTGTAAATGGGCCATAAAAGACATTTAGCTGACTGAAATATATATAGCCTACAAAGATTATATCTATCTATGTATCTGTCCATCTATATGACTCTTGCTGTGACATCACAGTATAATCTATGTCACAATGAGGTGATGACATCATCACATTCTACATTCCAGTGTTACAGCCCATAGGAAATCACTGCCTCACAGACCCCCAACGGTGAGGGAGTTCCTTTTGTTTTTCGTGACGAACGAAGCAAAAATTGATTCCAAAATGTATAAAGAGAGAAGACGAGCCCAACTAGATCGGGTACTGAGAGAGAGGAGAGGATTAAATGAAGAGCAGGTATTATTATTCGCTTTAGGGCGAAAAGATATTACTTTACCGAACATGGACACTGACGCCTCTGAAATGGTGTCCAAGCGACAAAATCTAGAGAAAATGAGAAAGTCCAAAAGACATGAGATCCTTACAAAGAGAAGGATCATGGAGAACCTCATGGAGTCCCACTCTGCAGCCTCCGCTGAGCTTCAGAGGGCCATACTTATCTCCTTAAAAAAAATTGGAGATCTGGCCCCTGCAATAAGGATGAGGAATAAAGAAGCCGTCCTAAATAAGCGGAGAAACATCGGCGCAGATATAAAGCTGGACAAGGTTCTCCAAGAAACTCCAAGACAGGTCTCATCCAGATCTGAAAGGAAAGACATCCTGGACCTGCAAAGAGCGGCAGTCAAGAAAAGAATTCGGAACAGCAGAGACTGGGTTATCCAATGCAGGAGGCATCTGACCTATGCTACACCCATTATTAATGGGAATGGTGCACTATGGAGATCGCAGTCATCAGCCAAAACCATCAGCGTTTCTTCACCAGAAAGAGCAATGGATGAAGATGAAACAGGTAAGATGGAAACAGCTCAGTAGAATAAGACTGGGGACGAGGGGGATTATACTCCTAAAATTATGTGCAGACCTCAATTATCAATGCTGACTTGTGGAAGAACTGTCCTTGTTACCCGTAGCAACCAGTCACAGTTCAGTGTTCTATAGAATGTTAAGAACCGGAATCTGTGCTGTGAATCGCTGCTATGGGCAACAGGGACATTTTTGCAATTAGACAGTAAACGAAACACCAAATATTCGACATTTCCTGCTGATGTATAGAGTTCTGTTTAAAATTGTAATATATCTTTTTTTTCAGTGGGCCGAGCTGTAGCTTTGAACGACACCATTTATTTTGTCTTTCAAGGTTTTTTTTTTTTTTAAATTAGTTTGGTAAAATTGTATAGAAAAAAGGGATTCTGACTTTTTTTTTATTGTGTTAATTGTGTGATAGAAATGACCTCACAAAATAATTCTCCATGTCAGATACAATTCTGGTAATGCCCAATATGCATACGTTTTCATTTTACTAAAATGGTGAAAGAAAATTAGAAGTGTAATAGGAAAAAAAACAAAATTGGTTTATGTCGCCATATTCTGAGACATTGTAACTTTCTGATTTTTACAAAAATGCAATTTTGGTATTTCCATTTTTTTTCTCATTTCAGTATTTACTGTTTCGGAGAATTATTTGTATATTGTTGTATATCGGACTTATACTAATGGAGTTATCCTAGTTATGCTTATTTTTCATTTTTTTATTATTGTTATTATTATTATTATTAATTGGGAAGGTTAAGTAATTCAAACTAAATTTTTTAATTTTTTTTTTAAAAAACTTTTTTTTATTTATTTCAATTTTTAGTATTTTTAAAAGACTTGACCCGGAGATTTTCTGATCTCTTGTAATGGGACTGTATCGCTGTATATAGCTTTAGTGACGTTCTCATATGAAATTAAGCAAGGCTGGTCTTAACATTTGGATGAAAGTAAAAGATAGGGCCCATATAGTCATTACAACCAATAAACCCCTTGCAGTTGTGTCCTGAGGGGACTAATGGGTGCTGGTGCGCACAAATCGGCATTCACTTAATTTAAGTAGCATTGTTAGCAATGAAATAGTAATACTGAAGCAATCGGAGTGTGATCCAGTCACGGCAGTTATAGGCAGGTGGCAGCTATGTAATACAGCTGGTGTTAGCCTGCTGAAATGCATGCTCAGCGCCTGAGTCCGCATTTAATAGAAAGTGTATTTCCATTATTTGTTCTCAAAGAGATTAACAAATCCTATATTATCTCAGCAGGTGCAAACGATATGATGACCTCTGACGTAGCAGATGCGAAAGCCGAAGACCTTGGTGATGCCAGCTCCCCTGTTTTACCTGTGAGAGAATTGGTTAAAATTCAAAATCCTATTGACCTTCACAGACTTGATTTACTCACTAATATTGGAAGAGGATGCTACGGAAAGGTAAGAATGAATTTATACTACTCCGTGCTTCCCAAAGTATTCTCCACCAGATACACAGAATAGTATAAATATTCATTACAGGATCTTCATATGTAATGATAATTGGGATACACCAGTGATCCATTACACAGATCCCTAGAATAGATGAGAGTTTTGTCTGATCTTCTGTGATTTTTCTCCAGGTCGTCTTGGCATCAGATCGGGTCAGCAAAGAACTACTAGCCCTTAAGATCATGGAAAAGAGTTGTTGTGATGAGGAAACATTCTCTACAGAGTTAAAGGCCCTAAGTATTGGCACTGACTGCCGCTTCATAACATCTCTGCGGGGCTTTGTAGAAACACCACAAGCATATATAATAGCCATGGAGGCAATGGCCGGAGGAGATCTGTTTAGCCAAATGTTAGAATCGATGAAGTTTGATACAGAGACAACAAGGTAAATGTCTTAGGCTGAATCATAATAATCTGTTGCCCGTTCATTATGGTCCTAAAGTGTGTGTAACCACTGATCCATCCTCTACTTTCTTCTCCACAGACGCTTTGCAGCAGAAATGGTTTGCGGAATCCAGTTCCTCCATGAACACGGCGTGATACATCGGTAATCAGTTCATCTTCATAAATCTATGTTGTCACCTTACATATCTATTGTAGAAAGTTCTTTTGATGAATTTTCCTCACCATTAGTGTCTGCTCCTTTTCCCTGCAGTGACCTGAAGCCTCATAACGTTCTCATTGATGGAACTGGACACATAAAAATCTGTGACTTTGGCACTTCAGCCGTGAATGTGGGCAAGGATGACGTCTTGGACGAAGTTGTAGGCACGAAGGGTTACATTGCGCCTGAGGTAAGGAACATCCCTTAATGATTGATGCCGATAGTAGGATTGAGTACTAATCTGAGTATCCTGCTCATATCTCATCACAGACCGGTCCTCATAGGCTCTGTGTGTAAATCCCCTCCCCGGTATATTCAGCTCATCTCCTATCTTATATTCCTACAGGTATTGGATAGAGAAGGCTACAATCATCTGGCGGATTCCTTTTCATTTGGTGTCATCCTGTACATGATGATTGTGGGGACATGTCCATTCTATAACAGTGGCGATATGGACGACTACCATGAGTCTTTGGACAACGTCCTATATTTTCCACCCTGCATCTCCATCGATGAGCTTGACATCCTAGAAGGGGTAAGTAGGAATAGGTGAAGAAGGATAATGGTAGATTATAAGGAAGGATAGAGGACATGATGCTGACAGTCCATAGACATTGTGTAATAACGTATCAATAATAATACACAATATAATGATTAATGGTCTCTCTCATCTTCCAGCTTCTCTGCAAAACTCCATCTACTCGTTATGCCATAACATCGTCCATTAGAGAGCGCCCATTCTTCCACTCCATAAACTGGAGCGACGTGGAGTCCGGCAGAGCCGAACCACCGTTCCATTACGAAGATGTAAGTATAGCACATAGGGACATCCATAGTGTTACCTCTGCCCAGTAGCACACATACCCACCATACACCTCATCATTATATTCTCCAGTATACAGTATATTTGTGAGGAGCCAGTTCTAAGAAATGTAAACTTCTCTTCTTAAAAATGAGAAAAGCAGCGCTCACTTTTAAAAATCACTTTTTCATTAACGTCCTTTAAGACATATCATCAGTAGAAAGAGAAGGATCAGGTGCGGCTGTTCAGAGAGACCAGCCGATATAGTCTACAGGACATCAATAAAGGAGTATTTTTATATGGCGAGTGACGCTTTTCTTCAATTTTGGCCTGCAATTGTTTCCCCAGTTTGGTGTCTATTAAACTGAGCTTCCCTGTGGTTCACGCACACTTTTTTAAATGTGCAACCTGCGATATTGTGATCTCCGCCCAGACTTTATGATGGTGTCGAGTCGCTTCAATTTCTTTATTTTGAATATATTTCTTTTCTTACAGGAGTAATAGGCTGATATAAATCAGCCCCATTCCAGCAACATCGAGGAATGAAGCTTTATCTAATCGGATGAGACAATTACCTGGACTTTCTAATTTACCGGACTGTGACAAATACTACAGAGCTTCCACCACATTAACAGCCACGTAGATTCGAGCACCAAACATCCAGGAATGTATTCCGATCGCCATATTTGGGGTCAGGAAGGAATTTTTTTCCCCTTAGGATATTCCAACAACAAGTCCTCGGGGTTATTTTTCGCCTTCCTCTGGATCGAAATGGCAAGTAATCAAAGGCTGGAATTGAAGGACTTCTTTCAGCCAAACTTGCCGTTTGGTTGACTCATGTACACTGTGGTGGTAAGGACAAGACTACTGGATATGGACAGAGAAGGTAGCGGCTGCTCCTTCTCCACTGTATATGGCCAAAAAGAAGGCAGCGGCTGCTCCTTCTCATACTTGGCCATAGGCCGGAGTCACACTTACGAGAAACTCGCTTGAGTCTCGCGTCTCAACACACGGCACTGCCATCAGCACTTGGACCTTAGCACTCAGCTGCATAGAAACACACTCCGCTCCTGAGTGCCTGCGCCAATTGTGACCCCGGCCATATACAGACACTACCGGGTCATGGACAGAATGAAGAAGCGGCTGCTCCTTCATCTACCTGTCCATGGCCAGACAGAAGGCCATATGGTTGATCACGGTGCTGTAAGACTCCAGGAAAATTCCATCTACACAGATCACACGTCACACATCCCTGCTCTTCTCCTCTCCATCGTGTGTGATCCAGACCTGGATGTGCAAAAAAAGCACAAGTGCAACCAAAGGCCGAGGAGCGGAATCATCAACATCTGCTCCTTTCTATAGAAAGCTTCTGTATCTACAGACTTTCTTATTCCATCTTTGCATATTAGTAACAACTTTTATGCAAAAATAAATATATTGAACATCTATGCTGCTTCTAGATGGATTCTTCTGATATACAGACCTGCTTCTTGGTATTTTTATTAATATCCTGATGACCTAATGTAAATGTGGAAGGGGCTGAATACCTCTCATAAGAATTTCTGCATACAGTAAAATATTTAAGTTCTAAAAAGAGATGAGTGAATTTAATCTACTCAACTTTACAAGTATCCTCACTTACTGCTCTCCCAGTAGCATAACTTCTGTAGAAGCAGAGGTTGAAGTCGCCCCAAGCCCCTCACTCAGACGGGCCCTCCCAAAGCTTAACTTATCGGTGAGGGCAGCCAGATGATACAGAAAGACTTGATACAGAATGGTAGGGGGTACACTAGATGAGCCCTGAGATAAGGGGGATAGAGCGACGTGATGAAGTCTGAGAGCGACGTGATGAAGTCTGTGACTCTGAAGTATAAGGTGCTCAGTGCTCAGAGACATGGCCGAGGTGAGGAAAGCTGAACCTGACCACCACTCAGCAAGACACAGAAGGGGAAATATCAAGACTGAGCCAAGAAATATCTGAAGACAGATTTTTTAAAGGTTTCATGGACTGATGAGATTAGAGTGACTCTTAATGGACCAGATGGCAATGGTTTTAGAAGTAACTGGTACAAACATCTATTTGGACACCAGCAAGGTGAAGGTGGGGAATAGCTATGGGTTGGGATTATTAATGATGAGCTTCATGGACCTTTTCAGGTGGCAGAAGAACTTAAAATCAAGTCGCAAACCTATTATCAGTGTTTAGAAGACTCTTTCTTCATACAGTGGTAGAGGAAAAGATCTGTACATTTCAAGAAAATTATGATTGTTCTGCAGGACAATGCTCCATCGCAGCATCAATGTCTCCACTGCTTGGCTGCCAGTAAAGATGAAAAAATAATGACACAACACCTTCCTCACCCGACCTAAACCCTTATGAGTAATTGTGGGCCCTTCTTAAATGGGAGATTTACGGTGAAGAAAAACAGACACATTTCTGAACATTATAACACACAAAAATGAACTGTAACCTTCAATTTAAAACAGTGGTCAAGTTCTGAGAAAAGATCCATGATAAAATTATTTTTAATGATTAAAAATGAAAAATAAAAACATAATTATAAGGAGAAAATTTCATGTAAGGGAAGCAGTTTAGGAAATAAATATAAGTAGGAAAGTGGGAATTCAATATATTACAGAATTAAGGCTCAAATGCTGCTATGAATCTCCATTTCCAGATGCAGTTCAAATTTTAAGTGGAAACACTAATGAGGAGCGAACGTGCTCGCCACTACTCATTACTCGTCTGAGTATCACTGTACCGAGCATTTTTGGGAGCTTTTTAGAGCGCCAATTAACATGCAGGGATTGTCAGCCATTCACTGTAATGCCGCAGCCATCTTTGTTGTGGCCTTACAGTGATTGGCTGGCCGCACAGCGTCATTAGATCTACTAGAGACCTGACGCTGCCCTGCTCGGCGCATTCAGCTCCGGATTCAGACTGTCTAGAGAGAGCTGCTGCTGAGATAGGGACAGATTTGTGCTTTTATGAGTTAGTGTGGTTCTACCTTTGTTCAATCCACATATCAATCTAAGCCAACAGTCCTTTTAAGGACTAATTAGTGGGTATATAGACTGCAGTGCTAGGTAGGCAGGGGAGTCTATGTGCGCATATCCACATCAGTGCAAGGCATGTAGGCACTGTATGTGAGTAAATAGATCTCACTGCATACATCAAAAGGGTCCATTACTGTCTGCTGCTGCCTAATATATACGCTGCTCAAAAAAATAAAGGGAACACAAAAATAGCACATCCTAGATGTGATGTGAGACTATGATAGATCTCCTGGAGTGGACCCGCTGGACCGTGGCAACGAACCCCCCACGGGCGAGCTGGCCAGGTGGACCACCCCCTATACAGGGAGTGTTTGGGGCAGGCCCGCGGGTAACTATCACCACGGCAGCTGGTACCCAGAGGGAGTATAGGAGGGCCGACAAGAGACCGGAGATGCAGGCGGAAGACCTCCCCTGGAACAGGAACACGGTTGGCGGGCAGATCGGGAGCACGGCCGAGACGGAAGGAAGAGGACACCAACTAGACAACACAGCCAGAGGACCGGGACAGACCGGAACGCGACCTTGAGCTCCAGAACCTAGGAGAGAGGACAGCGGTAAGATGGGACAGCTTAGTGGCAGGAAGGACACAAGAGTGCGCACAGGGACAGGGGCCAGAATCACTAAGCAGGGCATCAGTGATAATCAGGCACCGCCAGTAGGAAGAGGCGGCCTGATATAGGGTGTCGTAGCAGGAGTTCCGGGTCATGGCCCCTCACAGAGCTGGGAGGGGAGAGCGCGCGACCTTAGGAGGGATAGGGAGCGCGCGTGCGCCTGACACCAGTGTGCGCGCGCCCCCGCTGCGGAGCAGGAAGCTGGCCTGGGGTGCTCGCCCGACGAGGCGCAGGAGATCGGGCAGAAGTAGGCGCCGGGTCCGTGCGACGGAGGAGGGAGGCCCGCCGATAGGATCGTGGGAGCCGGGACCGTGGCGTGGAGACCACCCAAGAGTGCGGCAGAGGAGCAGGTACAGGCGGGGACCGCGGCGGCAGCAGCGTGACACTAGATGTCTCTGAATGAAATATTCCAGTTGCAAATTTTTATTCATCGCATAGTGGAACGTGTTCAGAACAATAAAACAACAATTATCAATGTAAATCAAAATGAATATCCCATGGAGGTCTTGATTTGGAATGATACTCAAAATCAAAGTGGAAAATCAAATTACAGGCTGATCCAACTTCAGTGGAAATGCCTCATAACAAGGAAAAGATGCTCAATATTGTAGGTGGCCTCCACGTGCCTGTATGACCTCCCTACTAAACAATACCTGGGCATGCTCCTGATGAGGCAGCGGATGGTCTCCTGAGGGATCTCCTCCCAGCCATTCACTGTAATGCCGCAGCCATCTTTGTTGTGGCCTTACAGTGATTGGCTGGCCGCACAGCGTCATTAGATCTACTAGAGACCTGACGCTGCCCTGCTCGGCGCATTCAGCTCCGGATTCAGACTGTTTAGAGAGAGCTGCTGCTGAGATAGGGACAGATTTGTGCTTTTATGAGTTAGTGTGGTTCTACCTTTGTTCAATCCACATATCAATCTAAGCCAACAGTCCTTTTAAGGACTAATTAGTGGGTATATAGACTGCAGTGCTAGGTAGGCAGGGGAGTCTATGTGCGCATATCCACATCAGTGCAAGGCATGTAGGCACTGTATGTGAGTAAATAGATCTCACTGCATACATCAAAAGGGTCCATTACTGTCTGCTGCTGCCTATTATATACAGTACGCTGCTCAAAAAAATAAAGGGAACACTAAAATAGCACATCCTAGATGTGATGTGAGACTATGATAGATCTCCTGGAGTGGACCCGCTGGACCGTGGCAACGAACCCCCCACGGGCGAGCTGGCCAGGTGGACCACCCCCTATACAGGGAGTGTTTGGGGCAGGCCCGCGGGTAACTATCACCGTGGCAACTGGTAACCAGAGGGAGTACAGGAGGGCCGACAAGAGACCGGAGATGCAGGCGGAAGACCTCCCCTGGAACAGGAACACGGTTGGCGGGCAGATCGGGAGCACGGCCGAGACGGAAGGAAGAGGACACCAACTAGACAACACCGCTGCGGAGCAGGAAGCTGGCCTGGGGTGCTCGCCCGACGAGGCGCAGGAGATCGGGCAGAAGCAGGCGCCGGGTCCGTGCGACGGAGGAGGGAGGCCCGCCGATAGGATCGTGGGAGCCGGGAACGTGGCGTGGAGACCACCCAAGAGTGCGGCAGAGGAGCAGGTACAGGCGGGGACCGCGGCGGCAGCAGCGTGACACTAGATGTCTCTGAATGAAATATTCCAGTTGCAAATTTTTATTCATCGCATAGTGGAACGTGTTCAGAACAATAAAACAACAATTATCAATGTAAATCAAAATGAATATCCCATGGAGGTCTTGATTTGGAATGATACTCAAAATCAAAGTGGAAAATCAAATTACAGGCTGATCCAACTTCAGTGGAAATGCCTCATAACAAGGAAAAGATGCTCAATATTGTAGGTGGCCTCCACGTGCCTGTATGACCTCCCTACTAAACAATACCTGGGCATGCTCCTGATGAGGCAGCGGATGGTCTCCTGAGGGATCTCCTCCCAGACCTGGACTAAAGCATCCGCCAACTCCTGGACAGTCTGTGATGCAACGTGACGTTGGTGGATGGAGCGAGACATGATGTCCCAGATGTGCTCAATCGGATTCAGGTCTGGGGAATGGACAGGCCAGTCCATAGCTTCAATTCCTTCATCTTGAAAGAACTGCTGACACACTCCAGCCACAAGAGGTCTGGCATTGTCCTGCATTAGGAGGAACCCAGGGCCAACCGCACCAGCATATGGTCTCATAAGGGGTCAGAGGATCTCATCTCGGTACCTAAGGGAAGTCAGGCTATCTCTGGCGAGCAAATGGAGGGTCCTCCAAAGAAATGCCAACCCACACCATTACTGACACACTGCCAAAACGGTCATGCTGAAGGATGTTGCAGGCAGCAGATCGCTATCCACAGCATGTCCAGACTCTGTCATGTCTGTCACATGTGCTCAGTGTGATCCTGCTTTCATCTGTGAAGAGCACAGGGCACCAGAGGCGAATTTGCCAATCCTGGTGTTCTGTGGCAAATGCCAAGCGGCCTGCGCGGTGTTGGGCTGTGAGCACAACCCCCATCTGTGGACGTCGGGCACTCAGACCATCCTCATGGAGATGGTTTCTAACCGTTTGTGCAGACACATGCACATTTGTGGTCTGCTGGAGGTCATTTTGCAGGGCTCTGGCAGTGCTCCTCCTGCTCCTTCTTGCACAAAGGCGCAGGTAGCGGTCCAGCTGCGGGGTTGTTGCCCTCCTACGGCCCCCTTCACGTCTCCTGGTGTACTGGCCTGTCTCCTGGTAGCGCCTCCAGCCTCTGGACACTACGCTGACAGACACAGCAAACCTTCTTGGCACAGCTCACATTATTGTGCCATCGTGGATGAGCTGCACTACCTGAGCCACTTGTGTGGGTTGTAGAGTCCGTCTCATGTTACCTCGAGTGTGAAAGCACAACCAACATTCAAAAGTGACCAAAACATCAGCCAGAAAGCATTGGTACTGAGATGTGGTCTGTGGTCCTCATCTGCAGAACCACTCCTTTATTGAGGGTGTCTAGATAATTGCCAATAATTTCCATCTGTTGTCTATTCCATTTGCACAACAGCATGTGAAATTGATTGTCAATCAGTGTTACATCCTAAGTGGACAGTTTGATTTCACAGAAGTTTGATTTACTTGGAGTTATATTCTGTTGTTTAAGTGTTCCCATTATTTTTTTGAGCAGTGTATATACCTAGCTGCAGGTATCCGTGGCTAGGAATAATTTTTTTTTTGCACCTGAATCCTGCTAATTTTATTACAAAGCAATCCAGAGCCCCCTGTTTTTCTACATTTATTTGCTTGTTCACACTGCAGACTACAGCCAGATCATTTTAATACAACAGCGTGAAAATCCAGCAATTTAAAACGGCTTTGTCTGTCCCAGGCCTCACACCTGAGTGCGCAGAAAATTCTGGCCTTTTGTGTGGTACTGTAGTAGTTTTTGGAGTGTCTTACAATAGTTTTGGAAACCATTTTGCGGACCAAAAAATATTTAGATAACATAGAAACAACTGCAGAGAGTTTACATCTCCATAATTTTTATACGGAAAAATCGTAAAGAAAGAGGTAATGAAGAAAAGAATAATGCCCAAATAATGCAAAAAGTGCCAATAGCTTTATTCAGTACAAATAGGGCAAATACAAGTGTCTACAATAAATACCAGGTGAAACATATGTAATAAAAACCAGTGGATAATAATGCAACCATGGTGTGACAAACAGGCATGTAATTTAGAGCAAGCAGGGATTAGTTATAATTATGGTAAAAAGTACCCATGCGTTCCCTGATCGCAATATTCAGGGCAGACAAAGTTAAGCCCAATATAGAGTGGGAGGGACAGCATATGTACCTATATATCAAAGGGAAGGGGCTAAACTGAAGTCACGGAAAAAACAGAAAAACACCCCCTTCATGTAATGACAAGAGGGAAAAGAATTTCATGTACAATTGACCGCAGAAGCAAATTTTAGGCCATGCCCCCGACCACACCTATTTCTATTTTCACAACTAGTCACACCCATGTCCACTCCCAGTCGCACCCATTTAGCACTGATGATCACTCTGACTGCTATTAGGGGCAAAGTGGCTGGCATTATGGGCAGAGTGGCTGGTACTGTGGGCACACTGACTGGTACTAAGGAAAAGAAGGAAAGAAAATAGAGAAAGAAAGGAGAGCGAGAAAGAAAGAACAGAGAGAGAGAAAGAAAAAGAGGGAAAGACAGAACAGAGAATGAGAAAGAAACAGAGAGAAAGAAAGAACAGAGAAATAAAGAAACAGAGAGAGAGAAAGAAGGAAAGAAAGAAATAAAGAAAGATTTTATAAAGATACTATAGCAGCCCGACTCTCACTGAAGTGCCCACCTGAGCCTCCCGATGCAGGACATATCATGATCCGCTTACATGGCCGGCATCCCTGATTCCAAGGCGATCCTGCTGTCCGCACTGTCAGAGGAGGACACGGTGATGGATCTGAAGCATTCCTGGCTCCGTCACAATCTCTTCATGAAATTACCTCTTTTCCGATCAGCTTGCAGCACATCACTTCCGGTGGAACGTCATGTGCGAGTTTTAAAGTGCTCCTTGGGACTCCGCCGTGTACTCCTGTGTCCGTGGGAAAGACCCACTTTGTATGCCTCGTACACACTTGGCTCCGCTCCGTACATCTACTACACATATGGCTCCACTCCGCACACACGGCTCTGCATACCCCATACACACGCGGCTTCGCTCCGTACACCTCGCACACGCGCGGTTTTGCTCCATATCATTGTAGGCTGCGGTGTGTCTATCTGGGACGGCGAGAATGGCGTCGGTGGATGCGGGGGGGCGTGGCGGCTCAGTGCAATGCGGGAAAAATACCGTCCTGGGCGGGAAGCGGGAGGGGGGTGCCAAAAACGGGACTGTCCCGCGGGAAACGGGACTGTCCCGCGGGAATCAGGACGCTTGGGAGCTACGTTGTGTAGGTGAGGTAATACAAATCGACCTATAACATGGACCATATTTGGCCGTGCGGCCATGCGATCCTTTTATAACTGCAGCCTTCCAGGACCTTGCTGATGGCCCAATCAAAGCTGCTTGAAGACCTGGGCATGTGACCTCTGACCATCTCTCAGGCATGCTCAGATGGAGAAAAGCAGGACTTAGTCCCAGAGGCATCTGATCGCCGCTGACTTATGCTGGATGATATAGCTGAACCTGGGGCGGCAGCAGCAACCAAACACATAGCATCAGCCTGAGCAAGACGCTGGGACTGACGTCTCTGCTGAGCAGGAACCTCTGTGGCTGAAGAAGAATGGGAGACCGCAGAGGACATGGCTTGAGATTCCCCCCGTGCAGTGACGGAAACTCGACGCCTAATATAACCCCTGTTATGAATGGGTCACCGAGGAGAAAAAGATTAAACAAGCTAAGTCACAAAAAAAAACCAGAGAGGTTGGTAACTATGCAGATTGCAGATCCCTGATCTTAACCACACAACTAGCAGCAGCCATGAAGCGTGCCTACGATGATCCTAGATGCTTCGTCACAGCCGGAGGACTAAATAAGTCTAAAGCAAGAAAAGAGGAAAACTAACTGCCCCAGAGCAGACCCCAAAGGAAAGACAGCCCCCACACATGTATTGACGGTGAGACAAGATGAAAGCACAAACACAGGCAGGAAAATAGGCTGAGCAAATGATGGGGTCCAAACTAACTAGACAGAATAGGAAAGGAAAGACACTGTCTGCAATCTGTCAAAAACCCTACAAAAATAATGTCCAACACTTCTGATAGCAAAATTAACCCTGAAGGCACTAGACTTCTCAATTATATGAGCACTCTGAAATATTCTGAGACAGAGCAAAAAGAGGCCAATCTAATAAAGAAAAAAAACAAATTGGCAAATACAGATAAATAAGAGTGGAAATTCAGCACAGCCCCAGCCGGGGCTGGCTGACCACACAAAAAACTGAATAAACCAACAAAATCAAGTGTGAACATTAGCAGAAAAACTTAGCTTGAAATGACTGGAACAGAGATGAGGACCAAGACCTGACAAGCAGAAGGAATCACCAGCACCAGAATAGGGCGTCGGCTGTCTTAAATCCAGTCTGAGATTCCTGAAGTCCAATCGTCATCCTCATTATCAGGTGGCAGATCTCTACTGATTAATCAGCCTCACTACCTCCAGTTACCACCAGAGAAAGCATGGAAGGAGAACTCCCAACTGGTGGACCGGAAAATGAACTCACAACAGTACCCCCCCTTGAGAAGGCATCACCGAACCCTCATCCACGCCACCAGCCCGATCAGGATGGGCCTGGTGAAAAGCACGAACCAATCTATTGGAATGATTACCAGAGGCAGAGACCCAAGAATTATCCTCCTGGCCATAACCCTTCCATTTGACAATATACTGGAGTCTCCGTCTAACCAAACGAGAATCCAATATTTTCTCTACCTCATATTCCACATGGCCTTCAACCAACACAGGGTCAGGAGGTGCCACCATAGGAACCACTGGCTCAACAAACCTCTTCAACAGAGACTTGTGAAATACGTTATGGATCTTGAACGTAACTGGGAGAAGGAATCAAAAAGAAACAGGATTAAGAATCTCCAAAATCTTATAAGGTCCAATAAATCTTGGCTTAAATTTTGGAGATGCAACCTTCATAGAAATATTCTTAGATGACAAGCAAACCATATCACCCACTTTAAACCGGGGACCAATGGTCCTATGCCGGTTGGAAAATCGCTGGGCCTTTTCCTGAGAGAGTGACAACTTATCCACCACTTGGTCCCATATCTGCTGCATTCTCTCAACCACAGTGTCCACACCTGGGCAGGACGAAGATTCCACTTGCCCTGAAGAGAATCGAGGATGAAACCCAAAATTACAGAAAAAGGGTGACATCAAAGTGGCAGAACTAGCTCTATTGTTCAGTGCAAATTCGGCCAAGGGCAAAAATGAGACCCAATCAATGTGATCAGCAGATATAAAACATCTTAAATAAGACTCCAAGGTCTGGTTTGTTCTCTCAGTCTGTCCATTGGTCTGGGGATGAAACGCGGAGGAGAAAGATAACTGAATTCCGAGATTGGAACAAAAGGCTTTCCAGAATCTGGAAACAAACTGGACTCCTCTGTCGGACACAATGTTCTCAGGAATCCCATGTAACCGAACCACCTGTTGTAAAAACAAGGGCACCAACTCAGAGGAAGATGGCAACTTTGGGAGTGGTACAAGATGGACCATCTTCGAAAATCTCTGACAAATCACCCAGATAACAGTCATTCTCTGAGAGACAGGAAGATCAGAAATAAAATCCATTGAGATATGGGTCCATGGCCTCTTGGGCACCGGCAGGGGCATCAGCAACCCACTAGAACGAGAACAGGGTTTAGACCGAGAACAAGTCCCACAGGACTGTTCAAAATTCCTGACGTCATGAGATAAGGCAGGCCACCAAAAAGACCAACTCACGAAATCTCAGGTACCAAAAACATCTGAATGACCAGCCAATGCGGAGCAATGAATTTCAGACATCACTCTCTTTCTCCACTGGTCAGGAACATACAATTTTCCCATAGGCCAATGCTCAGGTTTATCCTCTTGAAATTCCTCCAGGGCGCGTCTCAAATCGGGAAAAGTGGCAGAAAGAACTACCCCCTCACCTAGGATGGTAGTAGACTCGGTCACATTAAGAGAATCGGCAAAGAAACTCCTAGAAAGGGCATCTGCCTTAACATTCTTAGTGCCCGGAAGAAAAGAGACCATGAAATTAAAACGCGTGAAAAACAAGGCCCATCTAGCCTGTCTAGGATTCAAGAATTTGGCCGACTTCAGATAAATCAAATTCTTGTGATCGGTGAGGACCACAACTTGATGTCTAGCTCCCTCCAACCAATGTCTCCACTCCTCAAATGCCCATTTCATGGCCATCAATTCCCGATTCCCCACGTCATAGTTGCGTTCAGATGGGGAGAACTTTCGAGAAAAGAAGGCACAGGGATTCATCTTAGAAGTCACAGGGTCTTTTTGGGACAAAACAGCTCCTGCACCAATCTCAGAAGTATCTACCTCCACCTGAAATGGAAGTGAGACATCAGGTTGCTGTAAAATTGGAGCTGAAGTAAATCTCCGCTTAAGCTCCTGAAATGCTGAGACAGCCTCAGGAGACCAATTCAGCACATCAGCGCCCTTCTTGGTCAGATCAGTCAGTGGTTTGACAATACCAGAAAAATTACCTATAAATTTACGATAGAAATTGGCAAAACCCAAAAACTTCTGGAGGGCCTTCAAAGAAGTAGTCTGAACCCAATCATAAATGGCCTTTACCTTGGCCGGGTCCATTCCAATAGTCGATGGAGACAAGATAAATCGCAAAAATGAAATCCTCTGTACACCAAAAAGGCATTTCGATCCCTTAACAAACAGAGAATTCTCCCTCAAAATCCGGAACACAGTCCGGACGTATTCCACATGAGAATTCCAATCGCTAGAAAAGATCAAAATATCATCCACATAGATGATCAAAAACTTATCCACAAAGTCACGGAAAATATCATTCATAAAGGACTGGAAGACAGAAGGGGCATTAGTGAGCCCAAAAGGCATCACCAGGTACTCAAAATGTCCCTCCGGAGTATTAAACGCCGTCTTCCATTCATCCCCGTGCTTGATGCGAATAAGCTTAGTAAACCAGCAGGCACTCTTAACTCTGGAGAATAAATCAGACATCAGAGGTAACGGGTACTGATATTTAACTGTCATCTTGTTAAGGGAACGATAATCAAAACCCCAGCACTTAAAGGTGACGAGGATGGTCTAATATGACCCTTCGCCAATGACTCCTTAATATAGGATCGCATAGCATCATGCTCAGGTACAGATAAGTTGAAAAGCCGACCCTTGGGAAATTTACACCCAGGCATCAACTCAATAGCACAGTCATAACTCCTATGAGGAGGCAAAGATGCAGACTTACTCTCACTAAATACATCAGAAAAATCGGCAAGATAATCAGGAATATCATGAGACTGAGGAGAGGTGGAGAAAACAGGAGCGTCCCTAAGAACACACTGACAACCCCAACTCACCACAGACACAGACTTCCAATCCAAAACTGGATTATGAGTTTGCAACCAGGGAAAACCCAGAACAATAGTATCGTGCAAATTATGCAGCACCAAAAATGTACAATTTTCTTGGTGGTCTGGGGCAACTCGCATTATCACCTGGGTCCAAAACTGAGGTTTATTCTCCACCAAAGGAGTAGCATCAATACCCCTCAAAGGAATAGGCGTCCGCAGAGGCGTCATGGAAAAACCACAACGTTTAGCAAAGTCCAAATTCATCAGATTCAACGCTGCTCCTGAATCCACGAAAGCCTTAGTAGAAAACGTGGATAAGGAGCAGATCAGAGTAATTGCCAAAAGGAACTTAGGTTGTACACTGCCCACAGCAAATGTGTGTGCAAAACGTTTCTCTCGTTTAGGGCAGACAGAAATAGTATGAGAGGCGTCTCCACAGAAAAAACACAGATTATTACGCCTTCTAAACTCCTGACGTTGCGCCCTAGACAAAACCCTATCACATTGCTTAGGGTCAGACATTTGTTCAAAAGGTGGCAGCGCCTCCCGTGTAGTTTTACGTTCATGTAAACGTCGATCAACTTGAATGGCTAATGACATAGAATCATCCAGACCAGAGGGAACAGGAAATCCCACCATAACATCTTTTACGGTGTCTGATAAACCCTTCCGAAAGAGAGCTGCTAATGCACTATCATTCCATGTAGTAAGGACCGCCCACTTTCGGAATTTTTGACAGTATAACTCTGCAGAATCCTGACCCTGGTTTAATGCCAACAGGGTTC
This sequence comes from Dendrobates tinctorius, assembly GCF_039654945.1. Classification (NCBI taxonomy): domain Eukaryota; kingdom Metazoa; phylum Chordata; class Amphibia; order Anura; family Dendrobatidae; genus Dendrobates; species Dendrobates tinctorius. Next base: position 20,671,873 of record NW_027361677.1, read on the forward strand.
TCTCAGGTTGATCAACAGCATTAGGTTCATCATAAAACAACCCCAAGGCTTGAAAAAATTCATCCACACGATCAGACAATTTGCTTAGTCTCCATTAGGAAAAAAAAAAAAATCCTCCTACAGCCCCAGAAAAAAAAGAGGAAAAAATAAATAAAATAAAAAAAAAAAATACTGACACTTTTTTTCTTTTTTCTTTTTAACAACTTTTTCCTGCTTTTGAGTACCCTAGAATCTGCGGTATGGCTGGTGATTTTGTTATGAATGGGTCACCGAGGAGAAAAAGATTAAACAAGCTAAGTCACAGAAAACCAGAGAGGTTGGTAACTATGCAGATTGCAGATCCCTGATCTTAACCACACAACTAGCAGCAGCCGTGGAGCGTGCCTACGATGATCCTAGACGCTTTGTCACAGCCAGAGGACTAAATAAGTCTAAAGCAAGAAAAGGGGAAAACTAACTGCCCCAGAGCAGACCCCAAAGGAAAGACAACCCCCACACATGTATTGACGGTGAAACAAGATGAAAGCACAAACACAGGCAGGAAAATAGGCTGAGCAAACGATGGGGCCCAAACTAACAGAATAGGAAAGGAAAGACACTGTCTGCAATCTGCCAAAAACCCTACAAAAATAATGTCCAGCACTTCTGATAGCAAAATTAACCCTGAAGGCACTAGACTTCTCCACTATATTAGCACTCTGAAATATTCTGAGACAGAGCAAAAAGAGGCCAATCTAATGACAAAAAAAAACAAATTGGCAAATACAGATAAATAAGAGTGTAAATTCAGCACAGCCCCAGCCGGGGCTGGCTGACCACACTAAAAACTGAATAGACCAACAAAATCAAGTGTGAACATTAGCAGAAAAACTTAGCTTGAAATGACTGGAACAGAGCTGAGGACCAAGACCTGACAAGCAGAAGGAATCACCAGCACCAGAATAGGGCGTCGGCTGTCTTAAATCCAGTCTGAGATTCCTGAGGTCCAATTGTCATCCTCATTATCAGGTGGCAGATCTCTACTGATTAAATCAGCCTCACTACCTCCAGTTTCCACCAGAGAAAGCCTGGAAGCAGAACTCACAACTGGTGGACCGGAAAATGAACTCACAACAACCCCCCTCCTAGGGCCCCCACCTACTTGAGCATCGCTACACTCAAAAGCTGCAGCGAGCTGAGGAGCACGAATGTGCTCAATAGGTTCCCAGGTCCTGTCCTCTGGGCCATGACCCTTCCAATCCACCAGATATTAATTTTTGCCACGTACCACCTCACATCCCACAGTAGCATTCACCTCATAATCATCCGTGGACGAACCCGTTGTCCCGGCAGATGACTCGGAAAACCAGAACATGTGAACGGGTTTTAGGAGGGACACATAAAAGGTGTCGGTGATACCTAGGCATGAGTGAAGGGCCAGACAATAAACCATGTAATTGACCTGTTCCAGGATCTTGGAGGGACCTATGTAGCGAGGTGCAAATTTAGTGGACTCAACTCGCAGCCTGATGTTACGGGCGGAGAGCCACACTAAGTTGCCAGGAGCAAAGGTCGGAGCGGGACACCGGTGTGCCTCAGTGGAGACCCTCATTCTCTCCTTGGAGGCCCAGATGGCATCCAGTGTGTGGTCATATGCCTCCACCACCCAGTCTGCCCCTCTAGAGTCGGTGGAAGACACTGGCATTGGCACAGGGAAATGTGGATGCTGGCCGTAGTTAAGGAAGAATAGGGTCTGTCCAGTAGTCAGCTATGGCATTGTTCAGCGCAAATTCCACCCATGGAAGCAAGGAGGCCCAGTCATCCTGCCTGGCCAAAACAAAATGTCGCAGGTATGTGACCAGGTTCTGGTTAGCCCTCTCTACCAACCCATTTGTCTCAGGATGATAGGCTGGAGAGATTCAGCTCAATGCTGAGTAGGCGACAAAGCTCTCTCCAGATCCGAGATGCGAACTGAGGACCCTGGTCGCTGACAATTTTGTCACGCATACCGTGTAGGCGAAAAACGTGCTTAGTGAACAACGCCACAAAGGCCCGTGCAGAAGGTACCCACAGAAGGGGCACCAGGTGCACCATTTTAGAAAAATGGTCGGTGACTACCCAGATGACTGTGCAACTACGGGACTTGGGTAAACCCACCACAAAGTCCTTCCCGACCATTTCCCAGGGCCTGTCTGCCATCGGCAGGGGGTAAAGTAGCCCAGCAGGCCGTTGTCGAGAAGACCTATTCTTGGCGCAGGAGACACATGCCCGGATATAGTCATCGACGTCACGGGTCATATGCGGCCACCAGTACGTCCTCGCCAGAAGCTCAGATGTCCTCTTGGTCCCAAAATGTCCACCCACCCAGGACGAGTGAGCCCAAGAGAGAACCTCCGGTTGCAAATTAGGTGGCACAAAAGTCTTGCCCGGGGGCACAGACTCAAGCGAAACTTGGTCCACCGGTCCTCAGGCTCTCAGAAGTGACAATTAACCAAGGCTCCTCTTCCTCTGATGACACTACGGAGCGGGAGAGATCGACGGAACGAATGTTCTTCTCCCCGGAGAGAAAATGGAGGGTGAAATGGAACCGGGAGAAGAACGGGGACCATCTAGCCTGGCGAGAATTTAGCCGCTCGACGGTCTGTAGGTACACCAAATTCTTGTGGTCAGTGTGAACTTGGAAGGGAAACGAGCCACCTCCAGGAGGTGTCTCCACTCTGAGAAGGCCAGCTTCATAGCTAGCAACTCCCTGTCCCCGATGGAATAATTTCTCTCCGTCGATGTGAAGGTCTTTGAGAAAAAGAAGCAAGGATGCTTCCGACCTTGAGCATCCTTTTGGAAGAGGACTGCTCCTGCACCGATGGATGAGGCATCCACCTCCATTATAAATGGTTTATCTACATAGGGGCGACGTAAAATGGGAGCGCTAGCGAAGTTTGACTTAATAGATAGGGAGACCTTGGAGACCTCCTCCAACCACAATTTGGGATTTGCTCCCTTCTTGGTGAGGGCTACCAAGGGAGCTACCAAAGTTGAGAAGTGGGGAATGAACTGGCAACAATAGTTAATGAACCCCATAAAGCGCTGCACCGCTTTGAGAGAATGGGATTCCTGCCAGTCCATCACAGCCTGTAGCTTGGCAAGATCCATAGCTAATCCCTGGGCGGAGATGATATAGCCCAGGAAAGGCAAGGACTCCTGCTCAAACACACACTTCTCCAACTTGGCATAGAGGGAGTTTGCCCTTAGGAAGTTGAAGACTTTGCAAACATCTCTCCGGTGGGAGTTTATATCTGGAGAGTAGATGAGAATATCATCCAGATAGACTACGACCGAGGTGGTAAGCATGTCCCAGAAAATATTGTTTTCAAAGTCCTTGAAAATGGCAGGAGCATTACAGAGCCCGAAGGGCATCACCAGACACTCATAGTGGCCATCCCTGGTATTAAATCCCTTCTTCAATTCGTACCCTCTCACGGATGCGAATCAGGTTGTAAGCACCCCGCAGATCACGTTTAGTAAAAACCCTTGCTCTCCGTAACCTATCAAATAGCTCAGATATCAGGGGCAGCGGGTACTTTTTCTTAACGGTGATGGTGTTAAGACCCCTGTAATCTATGCATGGACGTGGTTCGGAAAAATAGAAGTGGATCCAGCTCACTCACAGGGCTTATTTAAAAATAACCAGTGATCAAGAGCTGTGTTGCTCGAAAAACGTATGGTCTCATTACACACCACCCCCTGTCATTGCTGTGCCATCTGAGATGTCTGTTTTGTCATTTTGAATTTTTTAAGGATCATCCAATAAAAATTTTCTAATTTTTAAATAAGCCCTGTGAGTGAGCTGGATCCACTTCTATTTTTCCTATTGCCTTGGACGCTGTGCAGCAGTGAGGAAGCCGTGCTCCTTCTTGTGCTGGGAATTACATCTCAGGGGTGAGCTGAATGTTCTCTTTTGTTCTTGCTTATGGACGTACTTCTCCATTCTTCTTCTGCACGAACAAGAACCCGGCCCCTGCAGGTGACACTGACTTCCTAATGAATCTTCTTACCAGATTCTCCTGGATGTACTGTGTCATTGCCTCCGTCTCTGGGAGAGATAGTGGATAGACTCAACCCCGGGGAGGCTCTGCACAAGGCAAGAGACATGGATAGAGTAAATGGGATGGTCTGATGCATTATCTGTGAGTGCAGTGTCGACCCATTTACCACTCGTATGGCCACTGGTTAGGCGAGCATCACCAGAAGAATTGCGTGCCGTTGGGCGAAGGCAGAAGACATAAAGTTGCCCTCCGCCCCGGAATCCATGAAAAGCTATACCGTATGAGTGGATGGGCCACTGGTAATTTTCCCCTTGAAGGACAGTTTGGAGGAAAACGCTGCTGTGTCTAGTGAACCACCTCCTACGTCACTAAACGGGGACGTTCTCCCAACCACTGAGGACATCTGGAGGCAAGATGTGCTGACTGCCGGCAGACATGACAGACCTTGAGTGCACGGGCAGTCCGGGACTTAGATCCCGCTCGTGACACCTCCATGGCCTCATGTGGCTCGGATGCCTGGACTGGAGATTCCAGAGGTTTGGCGAAGGTGGGAGCCAGCCGAAACCTCTGTCTATACTAGGTTCGCTCCAACCTTCGCTCATTAAAACGAAGGTCGATGCGAGTTGACACTGCTATTAGCTCCTCCAATGTGTCGGGAATCTCCCTAGTGGCCAAAGCGTCCTTCACATGGTCAGCCAGTCCCCTCCAAAATACAGGAATAAGGACTTTGTCCGGCCACTCCAACTCAGATGCTAAAGTCTGGAAGTGGACGGCAAAATAGCTGACCATGGATGAGCCCTTTGTCAGTGCCAGCAGTTGGAGCGCCGTATCATGGGAGACTCGAGGTCCCCAAAAAACTTTTTCAGAGTGCTCAGGAACCGTGGAGCAATCTGTGTCAGGAACACTGTGCTGCACTTGCTCACTGAGCCAGTGTGCATGTCCTGAGTAAGACAAACAGTGCTCAAAGATACCTGTGAAGTGCGGTAGCAGCGGTAAAAATGTGTGTTCAGACAAACAGGATCTGAAGCATGTGACTGCCAAGGGGCGGAGCCAGCCACAGGTCTTCCAGAGGAAGCAGGAGTAGAGAGAGATTGCTTCAGGCCAGATAGGACCTGAAGCACCTGACTGCTGGGGGTGTGGCCTAAGCTAAGGAGAGCTAGGAGCTGAAGGAAAACTCCTAGAAGGACAACTAGGGGGCAAAGTTACCAAGGGGTATAGACAGGGTCATAAACCATATCAGGCAGGGGTCAAAGCACGAGATAGCACAACAGTACCAAATGATTAGACAGAATGGATAGTCAGGACATAGCAAGAGATCAGTATACCAGAATGGGCAAATACACAGTACCAAGACATTAGACTAACTCACAATGAAGAGACGGACCGGGTTAAAACCAAACAAGAAACAAAATGTCAGACACAAGGCACAGGCACGCAAGGGGTCAACTAACTCAGCCAAAGGAAAGAGTATAACTGACACCGGATCTAGGCCAATTGGCAACTAAATAGCTGCCCTCTGCCAGAGAGAGGCAGAAACAATTAACCCCTGTCTGACCAGGACGGGACAAAGATAAAACCCCGTTCTGGATCATGACAGTACCCCCTCTCAACGGGAGGGGGCCACTGGACCCCAGGTTTCTCAGGATACCTTTCATGAAAGGCACGGACCATCTGATCCACATGAACCGATCGGGCAGGATCCCATGACCGGTCCTCCGGACCGTAGCCTTTCCAATGTACAAGATACTGAAGAGTGCGACGGACCAACCTAGAGTCAACAATTCGTTCCACCTCGTACTCAGACTGCCTATCTACCAAAACTGGGAGCGGGAAAGACAATGATCCCTCCCCACAGGACCCCACAGGTTTCAAAAGGGACCTATGGAAAACGCTGGGGATCCATAGAGAAGGCGGGAGACACAACCGAAAAGCCACCAAGTTAACGGCTTCTGTAATTTCATAAGGACCAATAAATTTAGGTCCAAGTTTCGCAGAGGGGACCTTGAGCCTTATGTTCTTAGTAGACAACCATACCTTATCCCCAACCTGGAACACAGGTCCCACGGAACGTTTTTTGTCTGCAAAAACCTTATATTTAGTCTGAGCCTTCGTTATGTTCCTTTGGACCTCCCGCCATAACTTCCCCAACCGATGGATTTTCTCATCCGCCCCAGGACACCCAAAGTCGAGACAGGAGAACTCTCCAAAATGTGGATGAAACCCATAGTTGCAGAAAAAGGGGGATATGCCCGTAGACTGGTTAATGCGGTTGTTAACCGCGAACTCGGCCAAAGGTAACGCAGTACTCCAATCATTCTGTCAGGCTGAGATCAGGCAATGCAGAATTTGCTTCAGAGACTGATTGGTCTGCGCAGTCTGACCATTAGTCTCCGGATGATAAGCGGATGAAAAAGACAGACCAATACCAAACCTCTTACAAAACGCCCTCCAAAATCTGGAAACAAATTGTACCCCCCTATCAGACACCACATTCAGGGGAACCCCATGAAACCGCACCACATGCTCAGCAAACAATCTGGACAACGTTTCCGCATTACATAAAGCCGCCAAGGGTACAAAATGTGCCTGCTTACTAAACCTGTCCACCACGACCCAAATTACAATATTACCCTTGGAAAGAGGAAGATTGGTGATAAAATCCATGGACAAATGGGTCCAGGGTCTATCAGGAATTGGCAGTGGCACCAATTCCCTCGCCGGCCAGTTATGGGGGTTTTTCACGCGAGCACATACCCCACAAGCAGACACAAATTCCCTGACATCAGAGGCTAAAGAAGACCACCAGAATATCCTAGCGATGGCCCTCTGGGTAGCCTAGATCACTGGATGTCCACCTAGAACTGAGTCGTGGAACTCCCAAAGAACCCTGAGACGAAATTGAACTGGTACAAAAAGTTTATCCACCAACTTAGCCAGAGGGGCAAGAGACTGAGCTTCCTTAATCTCCCACTCCAACACAGTAGACACACCCGCCACCATCACCACAGGCTGAAGAATGGAGGATGGAGGTTCAGGGGGAGACACCGGATCCAGATTGCGTGACAAGGCATCAGCCATGACATTTTTGGATCCTGGCCGAAAAGTGATGGAGAACTGGAATCGGGAAAAAAAAGCAACCATTTCGCCTGTCTAGGAGTCAACCTTTTAGCAGACTCAAACTAGGTTATTGTGGTCGGTAACCACGGTAATAGGATAGACAGCCCCCTCCAATAAATGCCTCCATTCTTCAAAGTCCAACTTCACGCCCAGAAGTTCTCGATTCCCAACATCATAGTTTCTGTCCTCAGGAGAGAATGTCTAAGTGAAAAAGGCACAGGGTCTCAAATTAGTCAAAGTGGCAGGTCCCAAGGACAACACCGCCCCCACCTCTGAGGCTTCCACTTCAACAATAATTGGTTCAGACAGGTCCGGTTGAATAAGAACCGGAGCAGACATGAAACATTTTTTAAAAAACTGAAATGCTGCCACCGCTGTGGCTGACCAATTCTTGATATCAGCCCCCTTTTGAGTCAGATCTGCCAAAGGTTTAACTACCTGTGAGAACCCCCTCATAAACTTGCGATAATAATTTGAGAATCCTAAGAAATGCTGCAGAGCCTTCAAATCATGAGGTTGAAACAAATCGACAATGGCCTGCACCTTATTAGGATCCATGCGATAACCCTCAGCAGACACAATTGTTATGGTTGTGGTATGGAGAGGAGAGAGGTACAACCCGGAGTGGACCCTCTGGGTCATGGCTCCAGAGCCCCTGCGAATGAGCTGGCCAGGAGGAGCCACCCCCTATACAGGGAGTGTTAGGGGCAGGCCCACAAGGGATGAAACAGTGACAGCCGGAGCCAAAGGGACGACTGGGTAGGAACTAGGGAATCAGAAGTAGAGAATCCGAGAGGCTACAACGGAGGAGCTAACAGTGGCTGCAGATCCAGAGGCAGGGAGTAGCCGGTTCAGATGGGGGACGGAGGCTGCAAGAGAGGGAGGTATAAGGTAACAAAAGACACAGAGCTCAGGGGAAACAATGCAAAGCACACATAGGCTAGGGAAGCCCAAAGAACCTAACGGAGATAGGAGCAGGGGAAGCGAGACACAAGAGCCAGGGAGACAGGGGCACAGGAGGAGCACTAGAGAAGGACACAGTAGTTGCTAGACACAGGACTGACAGGGTACACACAGAAGAAATAAAGGGCCTGAAGAATGGGCGAACGCTGGGCGAACTGTGGCCGAACGGACAGCAACACCGCAGGGTCAACAGGCGTCTTACCTGGGAAGACGCCGGGAAGATATGGACGGTGGGCGCCGCCATGTTGGGGGCGGAGCCAGCGCATCAGAGGTCCCATCAGTCTGAGCAACGGGTGAAACGTCGGGCGCACGCGCGTGGGACCGACATCTAGGAGGCCGGATATCGGGAGCGGGGGCTCGCCGTGGAGTTGAAGCGCGGCGAGAGGTGCTCCCAGGCCTGCGTAGGTAGGTGACGGCGCCGGTAGGGGACGTGACAACAATGAACCCCAGAAAAGACAGTTCCTGAACAAAGAATGGACATTTCTCTAGCTTAGCAAAGAGACAGTTCTCCCGGAGCCTTGGGAGAACTTCCCGAAGATTACCAATGTGAGCCTGTTTATCAGGCGAGTAGGTAAGTATGTCATCCAAATACACAACCATAAAACGCCCAATAAAGTCAGAGCACACATGAGTGATGAAATTTTGGAAGACTGCTGGTGCATTGGTCAGACCGAAAGGCAAGTTCTCAAACAACCCTTCAGTAGTGAGAATAGCAGCTTTCCACTCATCCCCCTCCCAGACCCGGATAAAGTTATATGGCCCCAGCAGATCCAATTTCGAAAACCACTTAGCCCCAGACAACTGGTTGCACAAATCAGGAATAAGTGGGAGGGGGTAAGTATTTCTCAGTTATCTTATTTAACTCTTGAAAATCGAGGCATGGGCTCAAACCACTGTCTTTTTTCTTTACGAAAAAGAACCCCGCCACCATGGGAGAAACAGAAGGAAGAATGTGTCCTTTAGGAAGACTCTCGGAAATGTATTCTTTCATACCAGCCCTCTCAGGACCCAAGAGGTTACACAAGCTAGCCTTGGGCAATTCAGCACCTGGAACCAGGTCAATGGTACAATCAAATGGGCGATGTGGTGGTAAAACTTCAGCCTCTTTTTCGGAGAAAACGTCCACATAGTCCTTTAGGTACTCCAGAATACCTTCCAGACCAACGGACGACACAGACACAGTAGCAAGACAACTTTCAGAACAATTAGATCCCCATTTAACAATATCCCAGGAACCCCAGTCAATAATTGGGTTATGTCGTTGCAACCAGGGAAACCCTAACACCAGGCCAGCAGGGAGGTTATCCAAAACAAAACATGACATACTCCTGATGAAGTGTCTAAACTCTGAGGGTAAATTCTTCAGAAACAAAACGGTGACCGTCCTTGGTGAGAGATGTAGAATCAATGGTCATTATTTTTATAGGAGTCTCCAACCTAACTGTCCCTAATCTACAGCTGACCACCAGCTTAGAATCAATCAGGTTCAATGATGACCCACAGTCCACAAAAGCCGAAGTAAGGGAAAAGCAGTTTTTAACACCAAGTTCAACCTTTAACAGTATCTTAGAAAATGAAGAAAGGGGTACCTGAGTGTCTGAGTGCCCTCCAAGATGATCACCCAGACTCAGCCGCTTGTTAGTCGGTGGGCAGGGGGACAGTCCTTTTTCCATTGTCCTGGATCACCGCATTAAAAACACAGTTTTCTGAAACGCTGCTGTCTCCTTTCTTTCTCTTTGAGGTTGATAGCTCCCATCTCCATGGACTCCAATGTAGGACTGGCTCCCTGTTATGAATGGGTCACCGAGGAGAAAAAAGCAAAACAAGCTAAGCCACAGAAAACCAGAGTGGTTGGTAACTATGCAGATTCCTGATCTTACCACACAACTAGCAGTAGCCGTGGAGCGTGCCTACGATGAACCTAGACGCCTCGTCACAGCCGGAGGACTACATAAGCCTAAAGCAAGAAAAGGGAAAACTAACTGCCCCAGAGCAGACCCCAAAGGAATAGATAGCCCCCACACATGTACTGACGGTGAAACAAGATGAAGACACAAACACAGGCAGGAAAATAGGCTGAGCAAATGATGGGGCCCAAACTAACTAGACAGGAAAGGAAAGGGAAGACATGATCTGCAACCTGCAAAAAACCCTACAAAAATAATGTCCAACACTTCTGATAGCAAAATTAACCCTGAAGTCACTAGACTTCTCCCACTATATCAGCACTCTGAAATATTCTGAGACAGAGCAAAAAGAGACCGAACTAGTAAGGGACAAAAAGCCAATTGCCAAAATGATAAATAAGAGTGGAAATTCAGCTCAGCCCCCAGCCAGGGCTGGCAGACCACACAAAAACTGAAAAGACCAACAAAATCAAGTGTGAACATTAGCAGAAAAACTTAGCTTTAGATGACTGGAACAGAGTTGAAAACCAAGAGCTGACAAGCCAGAAAGAATCACCAGCAACTTTATAGGGCGTCGGCTGTCTTAAATCCAATCTGAGAATCCTGAGATCCAATCGTCATCCTCATTCTCAGGTGGCAGATCTCCACCGATCAAACCAGCCGCACCACCTCCCGTCACCACCAGAGGGAGTACAGAAGGGGAATTCACAACTGGTGAACCCGAGAATGAACTCACAACAGTACCCCCCCCTTGAGGAGGGGTCACCGAACCCTCATCCACGCCACCAGGCCGATTAGGAAGGGCCCGGTGAAAAGCACGAACCATTCTATTGGCAAGAATATCGGAGGCAGAGACCCAATAATTATCCTCATGGCCATAACCCTTCCATTTGACCAAATACTGGAGTCTCCGTCTAACCAAACGAGAATCCAATATTTTCTCTACCTCATATTCCACATTGCCTTCGACCAACACAGGGTCAGGAGGTGCTGCCACAGGAACCACTGGCTCCACAAACCTCTTCAACAGAGATTTGTGAAATACGTTATTGATCTTGAACGCAACTGGAAGAGCCAATCGAAACGAAACAGGATTAAGAATTTCCAAAATCTTATAAGGACCAATAAATCTTGGCTTAAATTTAGAACCTTCATAGGAATATTCTTAGACGACAACCAAACCATATCACCCACTTTAAACCGGGGACCAATGGTCCTATGCCGGTTGGAGAATCGCTAGGCCTTTTCCTGAGAGAGTGACAACTTATCCACCACTTGGTCCCATATCTGCTGCATTCTCTTAACCACAGTGTCCACACCAGGGCAGGACGAAGATTCCACTTGCCCTTTAGAGAATCGAGGATGAAACCCAAAATTACAGAAAAAGCGTGACATCATAGTGGCAGAACTAGCTCTATTGTTCAGTGCGAATTCGGCCAAGGGCAAAAATGAGACCCAATCATCCTGATCAGCAGATATAAAACATCTCAAATAAGACTCCAAGGTCTGGTTTGTTCTCTCAGTCTGTCCATTGGTCTGGGGATGAAACGCAGAGGAGAAGGATAACTGAATTCCCAGATTGGAACAAAAGGCTTTCCAGAATCTGGAAACAAACTGAACTCCTCTGTCGGACACAATGTTCTCAGGAATCCCATGTAACCGAACCACCTGTTGTAAAAACAAGGGCACCAACTCAGCAAAAGATGGCAACTTTGGGAGTGGTACAAGATGGACCATCTTCGAAAATCTATCCCAAATCACCCATATAACAGTCATTCTCTGAGCGAAAGGAAGATCAGAAATAAAATCCATTGAGATATGGGTCCATGGCCTCTTGGGCAGCGGCAAGGGCATCAGCAACCCACTAGAACGAGAACAAGGTTTAGACCGAGAGCAAGTCCCACAGGACTGTACAAAATTCCTGACGTCATGAGATAAGGCAGGCCACCAAAAGGACCGAATCACCAAATCTCTGGTACCAAAAATACCTGGATGACCAGCCAATGCGGAGCAATGAATTTCAGACATCACTCTCTTTCTCCACTGGTCAGGAACATACAATTTTCCCATAGGCCAACGCTCAGGTTTATCCTCCTGAAATTCCTCCAGGGCACGTCTCAAATCGGGCGAAATGGCAGAAAGAACTACCCCCTCACCTAGGATGGTTGTAGGCTCGGTCACACTAAGAGAATCGACAAAAACTCCTAGAAAGGGCGTCTGCCTTAACATTCTTAGTGCCCGGAAGAAAAGAGACCACAAAATTAAAACGCATGAAAAAACAAGGCCCATCTAGCCTGTCTAGGATTCAAGTGCTTGGCCGACTCCAGATAAATCAAATTCTTTTGATCGCTGAGGACCACAACTTGATGTCTAGCTCCCTCCAACCAATGAAGAAGTCACAGGGTCTTTTTGGGACAAAACAGCTCCTGCACCAATCTCAAAAGCATCTACCTCCATCTGAAATGGAAGTGAGACATCAGGTTGCCGTAAAACTGAAGCTGAAGTAAATCTCTGCTTAAGCTCCTGAAATGCTGAGATAGCCTCAGGAGACCAATTCAGCACATCAGCGCCCTTCTTGGTCAGATCAGTCAGTAGTTTGACAATACCAGAAAAATTACCTATAAATTTACAATAGAAATTAGCAAAACCCAAAAACTTCTGGAGGGCCTTCAAAGAAGTAGGCTGAACCCAATCATAAATGGCCTGTACCTTAGCCGGGTCCATTTCAATAGTCGATGGAGATAAAATAAATCCCAAAAATGAAATCGTCTGTACACCAAAGAGGCATTTCGATTCCTTAACAAACAGGGAATTCTCTCTCAAAATCCGGAACACAGTCCGGACGTGTTCCACATGAGAATCCCAATCACTAGAAAAGATCAAAATATCATCCAGATAGATGATCAAAAACGCCGTCTTCCATTCATCCCCGTGCTTGATACGAATAAGATTATACGCCCCCCTGAGGTCAAGCTTAGTAAACCAGCTGGCACTCAACTCTGGAGAATAAATCAGACATCAGAGGTAATGGGTACTGATATTTAACAGTCATCTTGTTAAGGGAACGATAATCAATACACGGTCTTAATGAACCATCTTTCTTGGCCACAAAAAAAAAACCAGCACCTAAAGGTGACGAGGATGGTCTAATATGCCCCTTTTCCAATGACTCCTTAATATAGGATTGCATAGTATCATGTTCAGGTACTGATAAGTTGAAAAGCCGACCCTTGGGAAATTTACACCCAGGCATCAACTCAATAGCATAGTTATAACTCCTATGAGGAGGCAAAGACGCAAACTTGCTCTCACTAAATACATCAGAAAAATTGGCTAGATAATCAGGAATATCATGAGACTGAGGAGAGGTGGAGAAAACAGGAGCGTCCCTAAGAACACACTGACAACCCCAACTCACCACAGACCCAGATTTCCAATCCAAAACTGGATTATGAGTTTGCAACCAAGGAAAACCCAGAACAATAGTATCATGCAAATTATGCAGCACCAAAAATTTACAATTTTCTTGGTGGTCTGGGGCATAGAATCATAGAATCATAGAAACGTAGAGTTGGAAGGGACCTCCTGGACCATCTGGTCCAACCCCCTGCTCAAAGCAGGATTCGCTAAATCATCCCAGTCAGATGTCTGTCCAGCCTCTGTTTGAAGACTTCCATTGAAGGAGAACTCACCACTTCTCGTGGCAGCCTGTTCCACTCATTGATCACTCTAACTGTCAAAATGTTTTTTCTAATATCTAATCTGTGTCTCCTCCCATTCAGTTTCATCCCATTGCTTCTAGTCTTTCCTTGTGCAAATGAGAATAAAGTCGATCCTTCTACAATGTGACAGCCCTTTAGATATTTGTAGACAGCTATTAAGTCTCCTCTCAGTCTTCTCTTTTGCAAACTAAACATTCCCAAATCCTGCAACCTTTCCTCATAAGACAGGGTTTGCTGTTGTGAGTTCATTTTCCCCTTCACTACTGAGGCCCGAGGAACTGGTGAAGAAAGGTAGTGAGCCTGATTATCAAACACCTGAGCCTGTTGATGATGACTGGCTGAGTGGAGTTACTGACTGGATATAAGGCTGCCGACGCCCTTCTGCCCTGCGGGTGACTTCTCTGTGGGATCCTTGGAGACCAGTCTGAATTCCTGCTCTTCTAAAGCTAAGTTTTCTGCTCGGCTTTTTGCATTTGTGCTTTGACTTTGTTTTGCTTTGTTTTTCTGGATTTCTGCCATTCCCTGCTGGGGTGAGCTGAATTCCTTTAGCTCTGTCTTCTGAAAATACCTGAGTGCTGATTTAGTTTTTGAAGCCTAGCTGCTTCAGGGTCTTTTTTCATATCAGCTTGTTGGCTTATGTCTTTGATAGGGTTTTGGCAGATTGCAGACAGCAACCTTCCTTTCCTGTTCTGTTTAGTTAGCTTGGGCCCCATCGTTTGCTCAGCCTATCTTTCTATCTGTGTGAGTGTTTTTTCATCTTGCTTCACCGTCATTATATGTTGGGGGCTGCCTTTTACTTTGGGGTCTGCTCTGGGGCAGTTTAGATTTCCTTTTCTGTCTTTAGGCTATTTAGCTCTCCGGCTGTGATCGAGGGGTCTAGGGCACCGTAGGAACCCCCCACGGCTACTGCTAGTTGTGTTGATAGGTTCAGGGGTCTGCAATCTGATAGTTGCCAACTTCTCTGGTTTTCTGGACGTAGCTTCTATTTTTGTGTCTGCCTCCTACGGTGACTCAATCATAACAGTTTGCAGACCGGTCACCATTCTGGTCGCTCTTTTCTGAACTTGCTCCAGTTTGTTGATGTCTTTTTTAAAATGTGGTGCCCAAAACTGGACACAATATTCCAGATGAGGTCTGACCAAAGAGGAGTAGAGGGAAATAATGACTTCACGAGATCTAGACTGTATGCTTCTGTTAATACATCCTAGAATTGCATTTGCCTTTTTTGCTGCTGCATCACACTGTTGACTCATATTCAGTCTGTGATCTATTAGTATACCCAAGTCTTTTTCACATGTGCTGTCACTTAGCCCTATTCCTCCCATTCTGTATATGCTTTTTTCATTTTTATTGCCCAGATGTAGTACTTTGCATTTCTCCCTGTTAAAAACCATTCTGTTAGTTACTGCCCACTTCTCCAGTTTATTTAAATCTTTTTGAATCCTCTCTCTTCTCTAGTATTAGCTATCCCTTCTAGCTTTGTGTCATCAGCAAATTTAATCAGTTTACCCTCAATTCCTTCATCTAAATCGTTGATAAAGATGTTGAACGATACAGGGCCCAGGACAGAGCCCTGTGGTACCCCACTTGAGACATTCTTCCAACTGGATGTGCAGCCATTTACGACCACTCTTTGGGTCCGATCACTAAGCCAGTTATGAATCCACCTAACAGTTGCCTTGTCCATTCCATACTTAGTCATTTTTTCAATAAGGATTGTATGAGAGACTTTGTCAAATGCTTAGCTGAAGTCAAGATATACTATATCTACAGCATTTCCTTGATCCACCCAATCAGTGATACCGTCATAGAAGGAAATTAAGTTAGTCTGACATGACTTATTAGTTACAAACCCATGATTATGGAGAGGGGTTCAAAAATTTCTTCTGCTATCTCCTTCAGTACTCTGGGGTGTAATTCATCTGGACCTGGAGACTTGAATTCATTTAGGTTAGCTAAGTGTTTCCTCACTATCTTTCTGTTTATATATATCCTGTATTCTTCTATTCCTTTAATAGGACAGTGAATAACAATTGATGTTACATTTCATTTCTGAGAGAAAACAGATGCAAAATAGGAATTTAAAAGTTCAGCCTTCTCAACATCCTGTCTTACCATTTCATCATTTTCATCCTGTAAAAATCCTATAGCATCTTTGACTTTTCTTTTACTTTTGACATATCCCCAAAATCCTTTATTATTGCTTTTGACATCTCTTGCAAGCCTCAATTCATTTTCAGCTTTAGCTAATCTGATTTGTGCCCTGCAGGTTCTGCAGACAGCATTATATTCTTCTTTAGATATGCCTCCCTCTTTCCATTTTATAAACATTTTTTTCTTCCTTTTTAGCATGTGCTTAAGTTCTGTGTTCATCCATCCTGGTTTCCTTAAATGCTTCCTATTCTTCCCTCTTTTCGGAATTGTTAACAACTGTGCTTTGAGAATTTCATTTTTCAAGATTTCCCATCCTTCCTGGACACTTTTGTGTTTAAGGATATCCAGCCATTGGATCCCTCCAATTCTCTTTCTGAATCCCTTAAAATCTGCCTTTCTGAAATCTAACCTTGACGTCTGAGTCTTCACAGGTCTTCCGCCTCTAGTTATCCAAAATTCTAAAATAGCATGGTCGCTACCTCCTAGGGTCCCAGCCACTTTTACCTCCTCAACCATTTCCTCCCTGTTTATAAGGATTAGATCTAAGGTAGCAGTTCCCCTTGTTTTCTCCCTTACCTTTTGGAAGATAAAGTTGTCAGCAAGAGAGGATAAGAATTTCCTTGACCTGTTAGTTTTGCCTGAGAGAGATTCCCAACAAATGTCTGGATAGTTGAAATCTCCCATGACAACTATGTCATATTTTTTGGAGAACTTGGCCATTTGATGCATAAAGAGTTCATCCATATCTTCAGCTTGCACAGGCGGCCTGTAGTAAATGCCTACAATGGTGTCCTTTCCATTGTTCTGTCCTTGTATTCTTACCCAAACAGTTTCCACAGAACTCCCAGTCTCTGAAGCTTCAATCTCTGTGCAGATATACGCGTTTCTAACATACAATGCGACACCCCCTCCTCGTTTATCAAGTCTGTTTCTTGCAAATAAGTTGTATCCTTCTAGTCTTGTATTTCAATCATGTGTATTGTCCCACCAAGTTTCAGTGATTCCAATGACATCATATTTCTTTTCCTGTGTTAGTAGTTCCAATTCTCCTTGTTGGTTGCCCATGCTTTGTGCATTAGTATAGAAACATTTTAGTTTGTGATTGGTTTCTCTTTCTCCAATATTTTTATTAATTAGATTCTTTTGTCTTTGTTCTTCCTTTCCACTTCTAATAGCAGAGTTCTCAATAGCATTTGTCAGGTGTATGGCTTTTCCTGGTCTTTTGCTTCCCTTCCCATGTTGTTCTAGTTTAAAGCTCTCCTTACAAGTGTAGCAAGGCGACTTCCAAATACCTGCTTTCCAGTCTTCGTAAGGTGCACCCCATCTCTAGCAAGTAGTCCATCGTATAAGTAGTTCACTCCGTGATCCAGAAATCCAAATCGTTGCTGACGGCACCATCGACGTAGCCAGTTGTTCACCTGCAGAATCTTATTCCACCTCCTTGTTCCATGGCCATCCACTGGGAGGATGGAAGAGAAGACCACCTGCGCTCCCAGTTCTTTCACTTTCTTGCCTAAGTCTTCAAAGTCTCTGCAGATGGTTTCCAGGTCGTTTCTTGCGGTGTCATTTGTCCCCACATGTAGTAGCAGGAATGGGTAGTCATCTGTACGTCTGAAGAGTCCTGATATCCTGTCAGACACATCTTTAATTTTTGCACCTGGAAGACAGCACATTTCTCTTGAAGTTATATCCGGTCTGCAGATAGCGGCCTCTGTTCCTCTCAACAGGGAATCCCCCATGACCACCACTCTCCGTTTCTTCTTCACAACATTTTTCTTTCTCCATCCAGGAGGACTCTGAAGGCGTACAAGGTTGCTGTCTGTTGGCAAAGTCTTATCCTGATGTATTTCTTCATCGTTTTCCTGCGTGAGAGCCTGGTACTGGTTTCTGAGCAGTATGGGTGCTGACTGCCTCCTGATCCTCCTGATTCTCTGGGTCACTTGTCTCCATTCCTCTGTTTCTTCACGTGCACTTCGAATTTCTTCTCTTTCTGTAACATGAAGAGATAATTCTGCTCTGTCCAAGAACTCTTCACCTTCCTTAATGATCTTCAACGTAGCTAACCTCTCTTCGAGATTTTGCAACTTTTCCTCCAACAGGGACACAAGCTTGCATTTGTGGCATGTGAAGTTTAGCTTTTCCACTGGTAAATCTGTGAACATGTAGCAAGAAATGCAGCTCACCAAATGGCTCCTGGCCTCTTCCATCTTGAGATTTCTTAAAAACAATGAAAGATGAGCCAAAAATTCTCCTCAAGACTCTTCCCCTGGGCAACTGGGCAACCCGCATCGTCCCGGCAACCCGGCAACTTCCTGGGCAACCCGCATCGTCACGGTCATGATTTGTAGTTTTGCCCTGTCCTGTATTTTGTATAATATGTCATTTAACTTTTCTCTGGTTGTATTTGCTGTAAATTAACCATGTCTCCTTCGCCCAATACTTTGCAATGTCTTGTGATGTACCTGGACCATAATCTAATTTAGGCTTGTGTCAACAGCTAGTGGAACTTTGGCTATTGTTTCCTAAGCAGAAGATAACCTACAATACACATCCTGTAGACTCAGTGGAGCCCTTACATTTCTAGAATCTTCTGATGGCCCAAACCATTGAATAGTAGGTGTGACCCCTACCCCCCTTCAGATGGGCTGATCCCAGGAGCCCTGACAATACATTCTTGTTTTAAGATCAGTTGTGATTTGAGTGCGGACGTGAAGGAGTCACAAACTGAGTTGAGGCCAGCTCGTGACGTCCGTGGGATTGTGTGGAATCCTGTGGACTATTGCAAGGATTATTGTTATCGCATCTGGCACAAGGACTATCATGAGGTGCCTGGATTTGTTTCCATAGTGTGGACTTATTGTGGACTTCTCATGGACTCCAAGGACATTATGGATATTTGATGTTGTATGCTCCCTGCCTTAATAAATCTCGTTGGATCGTCCCTCGGCCTGTTGTCCCTTCTTGCTCTGTCGTATACCCCGTCACAAACTGGTGGCAGCAGTGGGATCAGAGCAGAAGGAATGGAGGACAACGGCCCATCAACATCTGGAACCAGCACCGTAGAGTACAAGAACTGGACTGCGGTGAACCTACAAAGGCCCGTGAACTGGGAGTCAGCTACAAGGGACTCTCCAAGGAGCAGCTGATTGAGGCTTTGGAAGGAGTTCGCCTGCAAGATGACGCTGAGGAAGGATCCCCACAGCAAACGGAGGAAAGACTGCAGCCAGAGGTAAATACCCAAAAAAGTCAGTGGGTTGTGTGGTACGAGGTGGAGTTGGCATTGCTGGGAGAAGAGGCTACCATAGAAGATAAGAGGGAAGTCAAGCGCGGAGCTAATGAGAGGGCATTGCTGGAGAGGCAGATGGCATTGCTGGGAGAAGATGCTACCATAGAAGATAAGAGGGAGGCAATTCATAGAGCTCAAGAGAGGGCATTACTGGAGAGGCAGCTCGCTGTGGAAGCAGCTAGAAGCTCCAGACAGACTGTAGCCCCAGCACCCACCATGAGGGAACTCCCCAGAGTGTCCCGCAAAGACTTCAAGCCGTTTAATGAGGCTTCAGGTGACATTGAGGGCTTCTTCCAGGACTTTGAGCATCAGTGTCGATTAATGGAAGTCCCGGAATGGGAGCGAGTCCGACATCTGGTGGGGCTCTTAGAGGGTGGAGCTGCCGCAGCCTATAGAGCTATGGACCCTTGGTGGAACTGTGAGTATGCGGAGATTAAACAGACTATTCTAGAATATTATACTGTGACCCCAGACACTTACAGGACCCAGTTCTGTACTTTAGCCTGTGATGAGGAAGTGTCCTTCAAGATGTATGCCCACAGACTCAAACAAATATGTCATCGCTGGCTGGAGGGAGAGGAGGCCTTAACTTGGGAGACCTTCCTCCAAGTCATCCTAAAAGAGCAGTTTTACTTCAAGTGCCCTGCTGAGATCCGGAATAGGTGCGTGAAAGGAGACCAGCCACTGTGGAGGAAGCTGCAGCTCTAGCTGATGAGGCTCTCACCATCAAGCCTCAGTGGAAAAAACTACTACTCAGTGAAAAAAAAAACTACCATCCCCCCAACGCTGACGGCCCCTGGTCCTTCGGCCTCCAATATTCACCATCCCACTAGACCATCAACTCATGGTGACCTTCGTGTGACTGTGCCTCGCATTACTCCTGCTCCACGTTCGGGACTACGACGTGGAGGAAGAATCCCAGAGCGCAGATGTTATAGATGTGGGAAGCCTGGGCATCTGCAATTCCAATGTCCAGGTGTTCGGAGGCAGGACAGCTACAGACCGCCTTTGCCTGTTCATTATCTACAGACACCCTCACCAGGAGAAGAGCTGGATTCAGTCCCTGATGACTTGCCAAGTGACTCTGATATCCTGGCTCCCCTAACCGGAGTCTATGGGGTGCGAGCCCCAGCCACCTGTTCTTCTGATCTTCAGCACAAACATCTACAGGAGGTCGTGCTGGATGGCCAAAAAGTTGTTGGCTTCCGTGACAATGGGGCTTTTCTCACCATAGCCGATCCCCGAGTAATTCAACCAGAAGCAATTCAAAAGGGACCAGGAATCGCCATTGAATTGGCTGGAGGTACCCAGAGATATATTCCAAGAGCGAGTGTGACCCTGGATTAAGGCTTTGGGGCAAAACAATGCGTGGTGGTTGTGATGAGCGGCCTCCCTGCAGACGTTCTTCTAGGAAATGATGTGGGAAATCTTCATTGCCACTTTGTCGGTGCGGTAACCAGAAGTCAAGCCAAGAGAGCAGCTAATGTGGACGTGTACAACCCATCCACGGAAATGAGGCCACCAGAACTGCCGTCACAGCCGGTGAGTGGTTCTTCTTGTGGGGACAATGTGAGTGTTACTTGGGATAAAGTTCAGTTTAGACAAGAGGTAGATACTGACCCCACCCTAGCTAGTTTTAGAGCTCGAGCTGAGATAGGGCAGTTGGGGGAGAACGGGGAAAGAATTATCAGAGAAAATGGACTTCTGTATCGGGATACCAATGCTGACTCCCTAGATAAGCCCTGGACTTATAGCAAACAGCTGATTGTTCCTCAGAAATACAGAATTCCCCTATTACACCTTGCTCATGACATTCCTACTGCTGGCCATCAAGGTAAAACCCGCACTGAGAGACGATTGACTCAATCTTTCTATTGGCCTGGGATTTCCCAAGCCGTAGCGCATTTCTGCCGAACTTGCGACATATGTCAGCGTAGAGGGCGACCCGGAGATCACCCAAAGGCACCCCTGCAACAGCTCCCTAAAATAGAAGAACCCTTTCAAAGAGTAGCTGTCGATATCATTGGACCTCTGGCTAAACCAAGTAAATCTGGAAAGCAGTACATTCTCACTGTTGTGCACTATGCCACCCGATATCCAGAAGCTGTGGCCTTGTCAAGTATTTCTGCAGCCAAGGTGGCCGAGGCCCTGGTTACCATTTTCACCAGAGTAGGATTCCCCAGTGAGATCTTGTCAGACCAAGGCTCCCAGTTCATGTCAGAGCTGGTCCAGTGTCTGTGGCGCACCTGTGGAGTACGAGCGATCCGAACGACTCCGTATCATCCCCAAACAAATGGACTTTGTGAACGATTCAATGGCACTCTGAAGAATATGCTGAGGGCCTTCACTGACAGAGATTCAAACTGGGAGAAGTACCTACCCCATCTCTTGTTTGCCTATCGGGAAGTTCCACAGGAGTCCACCGGGTTTCCCCCCTTTGAACTACTCTATGGAAGAAAGGTCCGAGGACCCTTAACCCTGCTAAAAGAATATTGGGAGGGACAAGTTGAAG
Source organism: Dendrobates tinctorius (assembly GCF_039654945.1). Classification (NCBI taxonomy): domain Eukaryota; kingdom Metazoa; phylum Chordata; class Amphibia; order Anura; family Dendrobatidae; genus Dendrobates; species Dendrobates tinctorius. The sequence goes on from NW_027361677.1 coordinate 20,693,556, forward strand.
ACACAGGAGCCTCTGTTGTCCCTTATGTCCTAAAGCTGCGAGAAACCCTGGCTCAACTCGCTAGTTTAGCCCAGAGTCATGTGCGTATGGCTCAAACCAGAAAGAAGACATGGTATGACCGTAAAGCACGCTATCGGGAGTTTGTAGAAGGACAACAGGTCTTAATGATTGTTCCCCATCGGCAGAATAAACTGCAGACAACATGGGAGGGTCCCTTCCGGGTTCTCAGAAAACTAAATGATACCAATTATCTTCTTGCTTTAGATGATCAGGGGCTAAGACAAAAGACTGTCCATGTGAATATGATTAAGGAGTACCATGACCGAAACCTTCCAATGATAGCAAGCTGTCAGCTAGCTTTAGAAGACGGTCAAGAGGATGAGGACTCCCTACCTGATCTCGTGGAAGCAGCGAGAGCCCCATCCACTGTGGAACAGGTTCCTCTGGGAGATCACCTGGATTCCTTGCAGAAAAAACAGATTCTGGGAGTGCTTCAACAGAGACGGGCTGCTTTCTCATCCCAACCAGGTTGAACCACCGTCACCCAACATCATGTGGACACTCAGGGTATCCGTCCCATACAACAGGTTCCTTACCGGGTACCTGAATCTGTTCGAAACACCATGCAGCATGAACTGGAGATGTTACAGCTTGGGGTAATCCAGGCCTCCCATAGCCCTTGGGCCTCTCCTGTGGTGTTAGTACCCAAGAAGGATGGGAGTACTCGATTTTGTGTGGACTATCGACGACTAAACGACCATACCGTCAGCGATCCTTACCCAATGCCCCGTATTGACGAACTTCTAGACCGACTGGCTGGGTCCCGATATGTCACTACCTTGGATCTCAGTAAGGGATACTGGCAAATCCCTCTCACGGAGGAAGGGAGAGAACGGTCCGCTTTTATAACCCCCTTTGGTCTGTATGAATTTCTAAGCATGCCTTTTGGAATGAAGAATGCCCTGGCAACCTTCCAGGGAATGGTGGACCAGATCCTTCGGGGATGTGATGACTTTGCTTGTGCCTACTTGGATGATATCGCGATCTTCAGCCAGACGTGGGAGGAACATCTGAATCAAGTAGCCATTATTCTTGACCTGATTCTTTCAGCCGGCCTAACCATTCGACCCGATAAATGCCAATTGGGGATGGGTGAAGTCCAGTACCTAGGGCATAGAGTAGGAGGAGGGAAGCTCCGTCCTGAACCTGCCAAAATCCAGGCTATTAGAGACTGGCCTGTACCCCAAACTAAGAAACAAGTTATGGCTTTTTTGGGCACTGCCAGTTATTACCGAAAATTTGTTTCACATTTCAGCACTGTGGCCAAGCCTCTTACCGACCTGACCAAGAAAACGATGCCCCGGCTGGTGATCTGGACTCCAGCCTGTGATGAGGCTTTTAACCGGCTGAAGGACGCCCTGGTCTGCGACCCTGTTCTGGCTGCTCCAGATTACAAGAGGAGATTCATTGTGCAGACGGACGCCTCTGCTTATGGACTGGGAGCTGTCCTCAGCCAGGTGAATTCAGCTGGGGACGAACACCCCATCGCCTACCTTAGCAGGAAACTGCTGGACCGAGAAGTGGCCAATGCAACTGTTGAAAAAGAATGTCTGGCTGTAGTGTGTGCCCTTAGGAAACTAAGGCCGTATCTGTATGGACGAGAATTCACTGTCATTACTGATCACAATCCCCTCACCTGGCTGAACTGAGTCTCTGGGGACAATGGACGTTTACTACGATGGAGCCTGGCTCTGCAGCCCTATAACTTTACCATACAGTATAGAAGAGGCAGCCAACACCAAAATGCAGATGGACTGTCCAGGCAGGAGGAGCCCTGAGTCTGGTCAGCCATGCCTGTGTGTACTTAACAAGCGATCTGTAGAGGTCCATAGTACGTACACAAATTGGGAGGGGAAGGGATTGTCATGATTTGTAGTTTTGCCCTGTCCTGTATTTTGTATAATATGTCATTTAACTTTTCTCTGGTTGTATTTGCTGTAAATTAACCATGTCTCCTTCCCCCAATACTTTGCAATGTCTTGTGATGTACCTGGACATAATCTAATTTAGGTTTGTGTCAACAGCTAGTGGAACTTTGGCTATTGTTTCCTAAGCAGAAGATAACCTACAATACACATCCTGTAGACTCAGTGGAGCCCTTACATTTCTAGAATCTTCTGATGGCCCGAACCATTGAATAGTAGGTGTGACCCCCTACCCCCCTTCTGATGGGCTGATCCCAGGAGCCCTGACAATACATTCTTGTTTTAAGATCAGTTGTGATTTGAGTGTGGACGTGAAGGAGTCACGAACTGAGTTGAGGCCAGCTCGTGACGTCCGTGGGATTGTGTGGAATCCTGTGGACTATTGCAAGGATTATTGTTATCACATCTGGCACAAGGACTATCGTGAGGTGCCCGGATTTGTTTCAATTGTGTGGACTTATTGTGGACTTCTCATGGATTCCAAGGACATTATGGATATTTGATGTTGTATGCTCCCTGCCTTAATAAATCTCGTTGGATCGTCCCTCGGCCTGTTGTCCCTTCTTGCTCTGTCGTATACCCCGTCACAGTCACCTGGGTCCAAAACTGAGGTTTATTCTCCGTCAAAGGAGTAGCATCAATACCCCTCAAAGGAATAGGCGTCCGCAGAGGCGTCATGGAAAAACCATAACGTTTAGCAAAGTCCAAATCCATCAGATTCAACGCTGCTCCTGAATCCACAAAAGCCTTGGATAAGCAGCAGATCAGTGTAATTGCCAAAAGAAAGTTAGGTTGTATACTGCCCACAGCAAATGTGTGTGCAAAACATTTCTCTCATTTTGGGCAGACAGAAATAATATGAGAGCCGTCTCCACAGAAAAAGCACAGCTTATTACATCTTCTAAACTCCTGACGTTGCGCCCTACTGTAGACAAAACTCTATCACATTGCATAGGTTCAGACATTTGTCCAAAAGGTGGCAACTCCTCTCGTGTAGTTTTGCGTTCACGTAAACGCCGATCAATTTGAATGGCTAATGACAGAATCGTCAAGACCAGAGGGAACAGGAAATCCCACCATAGTATCTTTTACGGTTTCTGACAAACCCTTCCGAAAGAGAGCTGCCAAGGCACCATTATTCCTGGTAGTAAGGACCGCCCACTTTTGGAATTTTTGACAGTATAACTCTGCAGAATCCTGACCCTAGTTCAATGCCAATAGGGCTTTCTCAGCTTGATCAATAGCATTAGGTTCATCATACAACAACCCCAAGGCTTGAAAAAATGCATCCACATTAGTCAGAATAGGATCTTGAGGTGTCAAAGAAAATGCCCAATCCTGGGGATCGCCGCGCAGCAAGGAGATGACAATTTTAACCTGCTGTGCAGAGCTCCCCGATGAATTAGGCTTCAAGGCAAGAAATAATTTACAATTATTCTTAAAATTCAAAAATTTAGACCGATCCCCAAAAAACACATCAGGAGTAGGGATCCTTGGTTCAGCAGCATGTGAATTAGCGAGGTAGGCGGAAATTCCCCACACTTCAGCAGTGAGCTGCTCCACACGATCAGACAATTGCTTAATGTCCATTTAAAAAAAAATCCTCCTACAGCCCCAGAGAAAAAGAGGAAAAAATATACAGATATAAAAAAAAAATTCTGACACTTCTTTTTGTTTTTTTACAATTCTTTCCTGCTTTTGAGTACCCTAGAATCTGCGGTATGGCTGGTGATTCTGTTATGAATGGGTCACCGAGGAGAAAAAAGCAAAACAAGCTAAGCCACAGAAAACCAGAGTGGTTGGTAACTATGCAGATTGCAGATCCCTGATCTTACCACACAACTAGCAGTAGCCGTGGAGCATGCCTACGATGAACCTAGACGCCTCGTCATGGCCAGAGGACTACATAAGCCTAAAGCAAGAAAAGGGAAAACTAACTGCCCCAGAGCAGACCCCAAAGGAATAGATAGCCCTCACACATGTACTGATGGTGAAACAAGATGAAGGCACAAACACAGGCAGGAAAATAGGCTGAGCAAATGATGGGGCCCAAACTAACTAGACAGGAAAGGAAAGGGAAGACACTATCTGCAACCTGCAAAAAACCTACAAAAATAATGTCCAACACTTATGATAGCAAAATTAACCCTGAAGTCACTAGACTTCTCCCACTATATCAGCACTCTGAAATATTCTGAGACAGAGCAAAAAGAGACCGAACTAGTAAGGGACAAAAAGCCAATTGGCAAAATACTGATAAATAAGAGTGGAAATTCAGCTCAGCCCCCAGCCGGGGCTGGCAGACCACAAAAAAACTGAATAGACCAACAAAATCAAGTGTGAACATTAGCAGAAAAACTTAGCTTTAGATGACTGGAACAGAGCTGAAAACCAAGAGCTGACAAGCCAGAAGGAATCACCAGCAACTGAATAGGGCGTCGGCTGTCTTAAATCCAATCTGAGAATCCTGAGATCCAATCGTCATCCTCATTCTCAGGTGGCAGATCTCCACCGATCAAACCAGCCGCACCACCTCAAGTCACCACCAGAGGGAGTCCAGAAGGGGAACTCACAACTGGTGAACCCGAGAATGAACTCACAACAGCTCCCCTTCCACTGGAGAATAACGGGGTCTCAAACTGCATCACATTTCTCGCCCGCAGCCTGCGATCCATTCGGTCGGCCTGCGTCATAGCGTTCTCCAGAGAATCAGGAGGAGGGTGAAGTGCCAAGGCATCTTTCAGACATTCAGACAGGCCTGTACGGAACAAGCCCCAGAGGGTGGCATCATCCCAAAGGACCTTAGCATCCCAGCATCTGAACTCTCAGCAAAACCACTCGGCTGAATGCTTCCCCTGATATACACTCATCACCATGTCCTCAGCCATACGCACCCGATCAGGCTCATCATAAATATGCCTCAGGGACTCAAAAAATACATCCACAGTCATTCTCTCAGGGGCAGTGGTAGGAAGGGAAAAATCCCAAGCCTGGGGGGCTCCCCTTAACAGAGACATAATGACCCCTACCTTCTGACTTTCATCCCCAGAAGAGTGTGGTGTTAATGAGAAAAAAAGCTTACAGTTTAGCCCTCCTTGAAAACTTTAAATTCGGCAATTTAACCGGGGACTCACGGAAAACTAATGTAACAGCTCGAGCCCCTGTCCTGTGAGCACCAGATGATAAAGCCCCCAGCACAGTGTCAGCTATCAGCTGCTGAGACTGAGCCAGAACTCGTCCCCCATTAAGTTTCTGAGACATCTGAGTCAGGTGCTTTACCTGCTCAGAAAAAACGTGCATAGGATCCATCACACACACACAGGAAAAAAAAGTAGCAGCCCGTGGTCCACCGTGCAGAGATGTTATCTGATGCCCAGTAATGGCGGACGCTATATGGCGGTATAATAGAAGAAAACACGTGGTTTAACGTCACCCGGTGTGTACAGAGGCGGACTCTGTTGCTTCATAGAACCGCACTACAGTGGAATATAAATGCCGTAGCCTGTTAAAGCTCACAGAGCTTGGCAAAGTGAGCACTAGTGTACAGTCACAGGACTCTGTCCCAAAAACACAGGGTTAGAGTCCCTCTAGACCCACTAAGCGCGTGGCATTGCACCTGCGAACACCACTAATAGATGCTGCCTACCGTGGAGTGCAGACCAAGTGCACAGTGGCGTAAAGGCAAAACCACTAATTGGCGTTGATGCTAGTCCCTGACTCTGCCTCCTACCTGCACTATCAGCCTATGCACTAACTGGCAAGGCTGAAGAACACATACGTACCAAGGGTAGGGGTTTCATAATGAGTCATTCACCAGAGACATTCATATGTGCATACAACACTCACTCCATATTGTCTATACTAGCACATGGCCTTTCGGCTATGCGATCCTTTTATAACCGCAGCCTTCCAGGACCTTCCTGATGGCCCAATCCGAGCTTCTTGAGGATCTGAGCATGTGACTTCTGACTACCAATGAGCGGTCGTCTCACGGGCATGCTCAGATGGAGAAAAACAGGGCTTAGTCCCAGGGGCGTCTGCTCGCCGCTGACTAATGCTGGATGCTATAGCTGAACCTGGGGCGGCAGCAGCAACCAATTGCATAGCATCAGCTTGAGCAAGAAGCTGGGACCGACGTCTCTGCTGAGCAGGAACCTCTGCGACTGAAGAAGAACTGGAGACTGCAGCGGACATGGCTTGTGATTCCCCCTGTGCAGGGGTGGGAACTCAACGCCTAACACACACTCTTCTATACTAAAGCTGTGCACACATTTTCGAAAGCTGTTGGCCAAGAAAAGATTCAACCAGCTATCTTGCTCACTCTGCTGAGCGTTCCTGTGTACACTTTGAAAGAGCCATTCCCTGTTGCTGGTTTATTGCTTAGACAGCAAAAGGATCAACATCCCAAAATCAACCATGTCGGATCCTTATCTCCCCACATAATCATCTGCCCATGGCCCCCTATATATATATTAGACATAGATGGGTTCAGTTGACATTAGTCTACTCTTTATAATGGACATAACACTGACCAGGTTCAATGGAAAAAAAAAGTCCTCTTCCCTAACAGATGTCCATTTGTGTGTATTTTTTCCAGCTGGCTTACTGCTTTTGGCATTCTGATCAAAGACTGAGTGCATATTTAATGATGAAGATATTCTTTGGATTTCCATCAAATGTCAACAAAAGGGGTCAAGATGGAGATTGTTGGACATGTCATGGAGTTCAGGGACTTTGGTCACTTGCTCATGTGTGGCATAGTTCTGTATGTTGGCTTCCATGTTTGTACTTATCTACACCAACTTCAGCACAGGTCCTAAATCGATATAGAAAAAAGGATCAATCACAATCAGAGGCCAATGAAGGTTCCAACTCTTCTTTACTAGAGATGATCGAATATGTTTGGAAATAATCGCAGAATCCGAGAAGATGCATCCGACAAAACCACGACATCATAAGAATAGGAAGTTCTATAAAGAATCTATACAATAATAACTGCATTATAGAAAAAAGATACAAGCAAATTATCATAAAACAATTTGTTCTGTTTTTGGTAAGAAATGAAAAAATACAGAGGACAAAATTAATCCATTTCCCAATTCCAAAATTCCTCTTTCTAATAAATGGATCTACTGAGCACTGTGGTTCAGTGGATAGCACTGCAGCCTTGCAGCGCTGGAGTCCTGGGTTCGAATCACACCAAGGACAACTTCTGCAAGGAGTTTGTATGTTCTCACCGTGTTTGCGTGGGTTTCCTCCCACATTCCAAAAGACATACAGTTAGGGAATTTAGATTGCGAGCCCCATCGGGGACAGTGATGGTAATGTGTGCAAACTGTAAAGTGCTGTGGAATATGTTAGTGCTATATAAAGAGTAATAAGTGTCAGAGTATTACGCTGTGTGTGGATTTGTCGCTAAACCCGAAGGGTTTCCTGATGCCAGGGAAGCGAATGAGAATCCAGAAGTCTCATGCACATGTTACTTATTTTTTCCTTGCAGATTTAAACCTGAAACACGTCAATTCTTTCATCGTTTTTGCTGCAGATTTCATCCATACTAGTGAGTGGGGTAAAATATGCACCAAAAAACGCACGTAACGCAGCAAAAAAAAAAACTGCCTATTTTACGCAATGTTTTTCCTGCCAAGAGATGCAGAAATTTCTGCACCAAATTCTTAATGTGTGCACATACCCCAAGGATACAATGACCTTTATTAAGGTGTGTGGAATTATTAGGCAAACTGTAAATGGGCCATAAAAGACATTTAGCTGACTGAAAAGTCAAAACTTGTTACCATGATACTGTTTAATGTGTGTATACAATTTAATGGGTGTTTCCACTTAACCTTAAAATTTGAACTACATCTGAGAACTGAGATTCATAGCCGCATTTGAACCTTAATTATGTAATGTATTAAATTCCCCCTTTCCTACTTATATTTATTTCCTAAACAGCGTCGGTACATGAAATTTTCTGCTTATAATCATACATTTTTTTAAATTGTATTTATATTATTTAATTTTTAATATATATATATATATATATATATATATATATATAGCCTACAAAGATTATATCTATCTATGTATCTGTCCATCTATATGATTCTTGCTGTGACATCACAGTATAATCTATGTCACAATGAGGTGATGACATCACATTCTACATTCCAGTGTTACAGCCCATAGGAAATCACTGCCTCACAGACCCCCAACGGTGAGGGAGTTCCTTTTGTTTTTCGTGACGAACGAAGCAAAAATTGATTCCAAAATGTATAAAGAGAGAAGACGAGCCCAACTAGATCGGGTACTGAGAGAGAGGAGAGGATTAAATGAAGAGCAGGTATTATTATTCGCTTTAGGGCGAAAAGACATTACTTTACCGAACATGGACACTGACGCCTCTGAAATGGTGTCCAAGCGACAAAATCTAGAGAAAATGAGAAAGTCCAAAAGACATGAGATCCTTACAAAGAGAAGGATCATGGAGAACCTCATGGAGTCCCACTCTGCAGCCTCCGCTGAGCTTCAGAGGGCCATACTTATCTCCTTAAAAAAAATTGGAGATCTGGCCCCTGCAATAAGGATGAGGAATAAAGAAGCCGTCCTAAATAAGCGGAGAAACATCGGCGCAGATATAAAGCTGGACGAGGTTCTCCAAGAAACTCCAAGACAGGTCTCATCCAGATCTGAAAGGAAAGACATCCTGGACCTGCAAAGAGCGGCAGTCAAGAAAAGAATTCGGAACAGCAGAGACTGGGTTATCCAATGCAGGAGGCATCTGACCTATGCTACACCCATTATTAATGGGAATGGTGCACTATGGAGATCGCAGTCATCAGCCAAAACCATCAGCGTTTCTTCACCAGAAAGAGCAATGGATGAAGATGAAACAGGTAAGATGGAAACAGCTCAGTAGAATAAGACTGGGGACGAGGGGGATTATACTCCTAAAATTATGTGCAGACCTCAATTATCAATGCTGACTTGTGGAAGAACTGTCCTTGTTACCCGTAGCAACCAGTCACAGTTCAGTGTTCTATAGAATGTTAAGAACCGGAATCTGTGCTGTGAATCGCTGCTATGGGCAACAGGGACATTTTTGCAATTAGACAGTAAACGAAACACCAAATATTCGACATTTCCTGCTGATGTATAGAGTTCTGTTTAAAATTGTAATATATCTTTTTTTTCAGTAGGCCGAGCTGTAGCTTTGAACGACACCATTTATTTTGTCTTTCAAGGTTTTTTTTTTTTTTAATTAGTTTGGTAAAATTGTATAGAAAAAAGGGATTCTGACTTTTTTTTTATTGTGTTAATTGTGTGATAGAAATGACCTCACAAAAAAATTCTCCATGTCAGATACAATTCTGGTAATGCCCAATATGCATACGTTTTCATTTTACTAAAATGGTGAAAGAAAATTAGAAGTGTAATAGGAAAAAAAACAAAATTGGTTTATGTCGCCATATTCTGAGACATTGTAACTTTCTGATTTTTACAAAAATGCAATTTTGGTATTTCCATTTTTTTTCTCATTTCAGTATTTACTGTTTCGGAGAATTATTTGTATATTGTTGTATATCGGACTTATACTAATGGAGTTATCCTAGTTATGCTTATTTTTCATTTTTTTATTATTGTTATTATTATTATTATTAATTGGGAAGGTTAAGTAATTCAAACTAAATTTTTTAATTTTTTTTTTAAAAAACTTTTTTTTATTTATTTCAATTTTTAGTATTTTTAAAAGACTTGACCCAGAGATTTTCTGATCTCTTGTAATGGGACTGTATCGCTGTATATAGCTTTAGTGACGTTCTCATATGAAATTAAGCCAGGCTGGTCTTAACATTTGGATGAAAGTAAAAGATAGGGCCCATATAGTCATTACAACCAATAAACCCCTTGCAGTTGTGTCCTGAGGGGACTAATGGGTGCTGGTGCGCACAAATCGGCATTCACTTAATTTAAGTAGCACTGTTAGCAATGAAATAGTAATACTGAAGCAATCGGAGTGTGATCCAGTCGTGGCAGTTATAGGCAGGTGGCAGCTATGTAATACAGCTGGTGTTAGCCTGCTGAAATGCATGCTCAGCGCCTGAGCCCGCATTTAATAGAAAGTGTATTTCCATTATTTGTTCTCAAAGAGATTAACAAATCCTATATTATCTCAGCAGGTGCAAACGATATGATGACCTCTGACGTAGCAGATGCGAAAGCAGAAGACCTTGGTGATGCCAGCTCCCCTGTTTTACCTGTGAGAGAATTGGTTAAAATTCAAAATCCTATTGACCTTCACAGACTTGATTTACTCACTAATATTGGAAGAGGATGCTACGGAAAGGTAAGAATGAATTTATACTACTCCGTGCTTCCCAAAGTATTCTCCACCAGATACACAGAATGGTATAAATATTCATTACAGGATCTTCATATGTAATGATAATTGGGATACACCAGTGATCCATTACACAGATCCCTAGAATAGATGAGAGTTTGGTCTGATCTTCTGTGATTTTTCTCCAGGTCGTCTTGGCATCAGATCGGGTCAGCAAAGAACTACTAGCCCTTAAGATCATGGAAAAGAGTTGTTGTGATGAGGAAACATTCTCTACAGAGTTAAAGGCCCTAAGTATTGGCGCTGACTGCCGCTTCATAACATCTCTGCGGGGCTTTGTAGAAACACCACAAGCATATATAATAGCCATGGAGGCAATGGCTGGAGGAGATCTGTTTAGCCAAATGTTAGAATCGATGAAGTTTGATACAGAGACAACAAGGTAAATGTCTTAGGCTGAATCATAATAATCTGTTGCCCGTTCATTATGGTCCTAAAGTGTGTGTAACCACTGATCCATCCTCTACTTTCTTCTCCACAGACGCTTTGCAGCAGAAATGGTTTGCGGAATCCAGTTCCTCCATGAACACGGCGTGATACATCGGTAATCAGTTCATCTTCATAAATCTATGTTGTCACCTTACATATCTATTGTAGAAAGTTCTTTTGATGAATTTTCCTCACCATTAGTGTCTGCTCCTTTTCCCTGCAGTGACCTGAAGCCTCATAACGTTCTCATTGATGGAACTGGACACATAAAAATCTGTGACTTTGGCACTTCAGCCGTGAATGTGGGCAAGGATGACGTCTTGGACGAAGTTGTAGGCACGAAGGGTTACATTGCGCCTGAGGTAAGGAACATCCCTTAATGATTGATGCCGATAGTAGGATTGAGTACTAATCTGAGTATCCTGCTCATATCTCATCACAGACCGGTCCTCATAGGCTCTGTGTGTAAATCCCCTCCCCGGTATATTCATCTCATCTCCTATCTTATATTCCTACAGGTATTGGATAGAGAAGGCTACAATCATCTGGCGGATTCCTTTTCATTTGGTGTCATCCTGTACATGATGATTGTGGGGACGTGTCCATTCTATAACAGTGGCGATATGGACGACTACCATGAGTCTTTGGACAACGTCCTATATTTTCCACCCTGCATCTCTATCGATGAGCTTGACATCCTAGAAGGGGTAAGTAGGAATAGGTGAAGAAGGATGATGGTAAATTATAAGGAAGGATAGAGGACATGATGCTGACAGTCCATAGACATTGTGTAATAACGTATCAATAATAATACACAATATAATGATTAATGGTCTCTCTCATCTTCCAGCTTCTCTGCAAAACTCCATCTACTCGTTATGCCATAACATCGTCCATTAGAGAGCGCCCATTCTTCCACTCCATAAACTGGAGCGACGTGGAGTCCGGCAGAGCCGAACCACCGTTCCATTATGAAGATGTAAGTATAGCACATAGGGACATCCATAGTGTTACCTCTGCCCAGTAGCACACATACCCACCATACACCTCATCATTATATTCTCCAGTATACAGTATATTTGTGAGGCGCCAGTTCTAAGAAATGTAAACTTCTCTTCTTAAAAATGAGAAAAGCAGCGCTCACCTTTAAAAATCACTTTTTCATTAACGTCCTTTAAGACATATCATCAGTAGAAAGAGAAGGATCAGGTGCAGCTGTTCAGAGAGACCAGCCGATATGTTCTACAGGACATTAATAAAGGAGTATTTTTATATGGCGAGTGACGCTTTTCTTCAATTTTGGCCTGCAATTGTTTCCCCAGTTTGGTGTCTATTAAACTGAGCTTCCCTGTGGTTCACGCACACTTTTTTAAATGTGCAACCTGCGATATTGTGATCTCCGCCCAGACTTTATGATGGTGTCGAGTCGCTTCAATTTCTTTATTTTGAATATATTTCTTTTCTTACAGGAGTAATAGGCTGATATAAATCAGCCCCATTCCAGCAACATCGAGGAATGAAGCTTTAACTAATCGGATGAGACAATTACCTGGACTTTCCAATTTACCGGACTGTGACAAATACTACAGAGCTTCCACCACATTAACAGCCACGTAGATTCGAGCACCAAACATCCAGGGATGTATTCCGATCGCCATATTTGGGGTCAGGAAGGAATTTTTTTCCCCTTAGGATATTCCAACAACAAGTCCTCGGGGTTATTTTTCGCCTTCCTCTGGATCGAAATGGCAAGTAATCAAAGGCTGGAATTGAAGGACTTCTTTCAGCCAAACTTGCCGTTTGGTTGACTCATGTACACTGTGGTGGTAAGGACAAGACTACTGGATATGGACAGAGAAGGTAGCGGCTGCTCCTTCTCCACTGGATATAGACAAAGAAAAGGCAGCGGCTGCTCCTTTTCCACCGGATATTGACAAAAAGAAGGCAGCGGCTGCTCCTTCTCCACTGTATATGGCCAAAAAGAAGGCAGCGGCTGCTCCTTCTCATACTTGGCCATAGGCCGGAGTCACACTTACGAGAAACTCGCTTGAGTCTCGCGTCTCAACACACGGCACTGCCATCAGCACTTGGACCTTAGCACTCAGCTGCATAGAAACACACTCCGCTCCTGAGTGCCTGCGCCAATTGTGACCCCGGCCATATACAGACACTACCGGGTCATGGACAGAATGAAGAAGCGGCTGCTCCTTCATCTACCTGTCCATGGCCAGACAGAAGGCCATATGGTTGATCACGGTGCTGTAAGACTCCAGGAAAATTCCATCTACACAGATCACACGTCACACATCCCTGCTCTTCTCCTCTCCATCGTGTGTGATCCAGACCTGGATGTGCAAAAACAGCACAAGTGCAACCAAAGGCCGAGGAGCGGAATCATCAACATCTGCTCCTTTCTATAGAAAGCTTCTGTATCTACAGACTTTCTTATTCCATCTTTGCATATTAGTAACAACTTTTATGCAAAAATAAATATATTGAACATCTATGCTGCTTCTAGATGGATTCTTCTGATATACAGACCTGCTTCTTGGTATTTTTATTAATATCCTGATGACCTAATGTAAATGTGGAAGGGGCTGAATACCTCTCATAAGAATTTCTGCATACAGTAAAATATTTAAGTTCTAAAAAGAGATGAGTGAATTTAATCTACTCAACTTTACAAGTATCCTCACTTACTGCTCTCCCAGTAGCATAACTTCTGTAGAAGCAGAGGTTGATGTCGCCCCAAGCCCCTCACTCAGACGGGCCCTCCCAAAGCTTAACTTATCGGTGAGGGCAGCCAGATGATACAGAAAGACTTGATACAGAATGGTAGGGGGTACACTAGATGAGCCCTGAGATAAGGGGGATAGAGCGACGTGATGAAGTCTGAGAGCGACGTGATGAAGTCTGTGACTCTGAAGTATAAGGTTCTCAGTGCTCAGAGACATGGCCGAGGTGAGGAAAGCTGAACCTGACCACCACTCAGCAAGACACAGAAGGGGAAATATCAAGACTGAGCCAAGAAATATCTGAAGACAGATTTTTTAAAGGTTTCATGGACTGATGAGATTAGAGTGACTCTTAATGGACCAGATGGCAATGGTTTTAGAAGTAACTGGTACAAACATCTATTTGGACACCAGCAAGGTGAAGGTGGGGAATAGCTATGGGTTGGGATTATTAATGATGAGCTTCATGGACCTTTTCAGGTGGCAGAAGAACTTAAAATCAAGTCGCAAACCTATTATTAGTGTTTAGAAGACTCTTTCTTCATACAGTGGTAGAGGAAAAGATCTGTACATTTCAAGAAAATTATGATTGTTCTGCAGGACAATGCTCCATCGCAGCATCAATGTCTCCACTGCTTGGCTGCCAGTAAAGATGAAAGAATAATGACACAACACCTTCCTCACCCGACCTAAACCCTTATGAGTAATTGTGGGCCCTTCTTAAATGGGAGATTTACGGTGAAGAAAAACAGACACATTTCTGAACAGTATAACACACAAAAATGAACTGTAACCTTCAATTTAAAACAGTGGTCAAGTTCTGAGAAAAGATCCATGATAAAATTATTTTTAATGATTAAAAATGAAAAATAAAAACATAATTATAAGGAGAAAATTTCATGTAAGGGAAGCAGTTTAGGAAATAAATATAAGTAGGAAAGTGGGAATTCAATATATTACAGAATTAAGGCTCAAATGCTGCTATGAATCTCCATTTCCAGATGCAGTTCAAATTTTAAGTGGAAACACTAGTGAGGAGCGAACGTGCTCGCCACTACTCATTACTCGTCTGAGTATCACTGTACCGAGCATTTTTGGGAGCTTTTTAGAGCGCCAATTAACATGCAGGGATTGTCAGCCATTCACTGTAATGCCGCAGCCATCTTTGTTGTGGCCTTACAGTGATTGGCTGGCCGCACAGCGTCATTAGATCTACTAGAGACCTGACGCTGCCCTGCTCGGCGCATTCAGCTCCGGATTCAGACTGTCTAGAGAGAGCTGCTGCTGAGATAGGGACAGATTTGTGCTTTTATGAGTTAGTGTGGTTCTACCTTTGTTCAATCCACATATCAATCTAAGCCAACAGTCCTTTTAAGGACTAATTAGTGGGTATATAGACTGCAGTGCAAGGTAGGCAGGGGAGTCTATGTGCGCATATCCACATCAGTGCAAGGCATGTAGGCACTGTATGTGAGTAAATAGATCTCACTGCATACATCAAAAGGGTCCATTACTGTCTGCTGCTGCCTATTATATACGCTGCTCAAAAAAATAAAGGGAACACTAAAATAGCACATCCTAGATGTGATGTGAGACTATGATAGATCTCCTGGAGTGGACCCGCTGGACCGTGGCAACGAACCCCCCACGGGCGAGCTGGCCAGGTGGACCACTCCCTATACAGGGAGTGTTTGGGGCAGGCCCGCGGGTAACTATCACCACGGCAGCTGGTACCCAGAGGGAGTACAGGAGGGCCGACAAGAGACCGGAGATGCAGGCGGAAGACCTCCCCTGGAACAGGAACACGGTTGGCGGGCAGATCGGGAGCACGGCCGAGACGGAAGGAAGAGGACACCAACTAGACAACACAGCCAGAGGACCGGGACAGACCGGAACGCGACCTTGAGCTCCAGAACCTAGGAGAGAGGACAGCGGTAAGATGGGACAGCTTAGCGGCAGGAAGGACACAAGAGTGCGCACAGGGGCCAGAATCACTAAGCAGGGCATCAGTGATAATCAGGCACCGCCAGTAGGAAGAGGCGGCCTGATATAGGGTGTCGTAGCAGGAGTTCCGGGTCATGGCCCCTCACAGAGCTGGGAGGGGAGAGCGCGCGACCTTAGGAGGGATAGGGAGCGCGCGTGCGCCTGACACCAGTGTGCGCGCGCCCCCGCTGCGGAGCAGGAAGCTGGCCTGGGGTGCTCGCCCGACGAGGCGCAGGAGATCGGGCAGAAGCAGGCGCCGGGTCCGTGCGACGGAGGAGGGAGGCCCGCCGATAGGATCGTGGGAGCCGGGAACGTGGCGTGGAGACCACCCAAGAGTGCGGCAGAGGAGCAGGTACAGGCGGGGACCGCGGCGGCAGCAGCGTGACACTAGATGTCTCTGAATGAAATATTCCAGTTGCAA
The DNA here is from genome assembly GCF_039654945.1 of Dendrobates tinctorius. Lineage (NCBI taxonomy): Eukaryota > Metazoa > Chordata > Amphibia > Anura > Dendrobatidae > Dendrobates > Dendrobates tinctorius. The sequence continues at coordinate 20,709,510 of NW_027361677.1, forward strand.
ATTTTTATTCATAGCATAGTGGAACGTGTTCAGAACAATAAAACAACAATGATCAATGTAAATCAAAATGAATATCCCATGGAGGTCTTGATTTGGAATGATACTCAAAATCAAAGTGGAAAATCAAATTACAGGCTGATCCAACTTCAGTGGAAATGCCTCATAACAAGGAAAAGATGCTCAATATTGTAGGTGGCCTCCACGTGCCTGTATGACCTCCCTACTAAACAATACCTGGGCATGCTCCTGATGAGGCAGCGGATGGTCTCCTGAGGGATCTCCTCCCAGACCTGGACTAAAGCATCCGCCAACTCCTGGACAGTCTGTGATGCAACGTGACGTTGGTGGATGGAGCGAGACATGATGTCCCAGATGTGCTCAATCGAATTCAGGTCTGGGGAATGGACAGGCCAGTCCATAGCTTCAATTCCTTCATCTTGAAAGAACTGCTGACACACTCCAGCCACAAGAGGTCTGGCATTGTCCTGCATTAGGAGGAACCCAGGGCCAACCGCACCAGCATATGGTCTCATAAGGGGTCAGAGGATCTCATCTCGGTACCTAAGGGAAGTCAGGCTATCTCTGGCGAGCAAATGGAGGGCCCTCCAAAGAAATGCCAACCCACACCATTACTGACACACTGCCAAAACGGTCATGCTGAAGGATGTTGCAGGCAGCAGATCGCTATCCACAGCATGTCCAGACTCTGTCATGTCTGTCACATGTGCTCAGTGTGATCCTGCTTTCATCTGTGAAGAGCACAGGGCACCAGAGGCGAATTTGCCAATCCTGGTGTTCTGTGGCAAATGCCAAGCGGCCTGCGCGGTGTTGGGCTGTGAGCACAACCCCCATCTGTGGACGTCGGGCACTCAGACCATCCTCATGGAGATCGTTTCTAACCGTTTGTGCAGACACATGCACATTTGTGGCCTGCTGGAGGTCATTTTGCAGGGCTCTGGCAGTGCTCCTCCTGCTCCTTCTTGCACAAAGGCGCAGGTAGCGGTCCAGCTGCGGGGTTGTTGCCCTCCTACGGCCCCCTTCACGTCTCCTGGTGTACTGGCCTGTCTCCTGGTATTAGTTATAATTATGGTAAAAAGTACCCATGCGTTCCCTGATCGCAATATTCAGGGCAGACAAAGTTAAGCCCAATATAGAGTGGGAGGGACAGCATATGTACCTATATATCAAAGGGAAGGGGCTAAACTGAAGTCACGGAAAAAACAGAAAAACATCCCCTTCATGTAATGACAAGAGGGAAAAGAATTTCATGTACAATTGACCGCAGAAGCAAATTTTAGGCCATGCCCCCGACCACACCTATTTCTATTTTCACAACTAGTCACACCCATGTCCACTCCCAGTCGCACCCATTTAGCACTGATGATCACTCTGACTGCTATTAGGGGCATAGTGGCTGGCATTATGGGCAGAGTGGCTGGTACTGTGGGCACACTGACTGGTACTAAGGAAAAGAAGGAAAGAAAATAGAGAAAGAAAGAAAGGAGAGCGAGAAAGAAAGAACAGAGAGAGAGAAAGAAAAAGAGGGAAAGACAGAACAGAGAATGAGAAAGAAACAGAGAGAAAGAAAGAACAGAGAAATAAAGAAACAGAGAGAGAGAAAGAAGGAAAGAAAGAAATAAAGAAAGATTTTATAAAGATACTATAGCAGCCCGACTCTCACTGAAGTGCCCACCTGAGCCTCCCGATGCAGGACATATCATGATCCGCTTACATGGCCGGCATCCCTGATTCCAAGGCGATCCTGCTGTCCGCACTGTCAGAGGAGGACACGGTGATGGATCTGAAGCATTCCTGGCTCTGTCACAATCTCTTCATGAAATTACCTCTTTTCCGATCAGCTTGCAGCACATCACTTCCGGTGGAACGTCATGTGCGAGTTTTAAAGTGCTCCTTGGGACTCCGCCGTGTACTCCTGTGTCCGTGGGAAAGACCCACTTTGTATGCCTCGTACACACTTGGCTCCGCTCCGTACATCTACTACACATATGGCTCCACTCCGCACACACGGCTCTGCATACCCCATACACACGCGGCTTCGCTCCGTACACCTCGCACACGCGCGGTTTTGCTCCATATCATTGTAGGCTGCGGTGTGTCTATCTGGGACGGCGAGAATGGCGTCGGTGGATGCGGGGGGCGTGGCGGCTCAGTGCAATGCGGGAAAAATACCGTCCTGGGCGGGACACGGGAGGGGAGTGTCAAAAACGGGACTGTCCCGCGGGAAACGGGACTGTCCCACGGGAATCGGGACGCTTGGGAGCTATGTTGTGTAGGTGAGGTAATACAAATCCACCTATAACATGGACCATATTTGGCCGTGCGGCCATGCGATCCTTTTATAACTGCAGCCTTCCAGGACCTTGCTGATGGCCCAATCAAAGCTGCTTGAAGACCTGGGCATGTGACCTCTGACCATCTCTCAGGCATGCTCAGATGGAGAAAAGCAGGACTTAGTCCCAGAGGCATCTGATCGCCGCTGACTTATGCTGGATGATATAGCTGAACCTGGGGCGGCAGCAGCAACCAAACACATAGCATCAGCCTGAGCAAGACGCTGGGACTGACGTCTCTGCTGAGCAGGAACCTCTGTGGCTGAAGAAGAATGGGAGACCGCAGAGGACATGGCTTGAGATTCCCCCCGTGCAGTGACGGAAACTCGACGCCTAATATTACCCCTGTTATGAATAGGTCACCGAGGAGAAAAAGATTAAACAAGCTAAGTCACAAAAAAAACCAGAGAGGTTGGTAACTATGCAGATTGCAGATCCCTGATCTTAACCACACAACTAGCAGCAGCCATGAAGCGTGCCTACGATGATCCTAGATGCTTCGTCACAGCCGGAGGACTAAATAAGTCTAAAGCAAGAAAAGAGGAAAACTAACTGCCCCAGAGCAGACCCCAAAGGAAAGACAGCCCCCACACATGTATTGACGGTGAGACAAGATGAAAGCACAAACACAGGCAGGAATATAGGCTGAGCAAATGATGGGGTCCAAACTAACTAGACAGAATAGGAAAGGAAAGACACTGTCTGCAATCTGTCAAAAACCCTACAAAAATAATGTCCAACACTTCTGATAGCAAAATTAACCCTGAAGGCACTAGATTTCACAATTATATGAGCACTCTGAAATATTCTGAGACAGAGCAAAAAGAGGCCAATCTAATAAAGAAAAAAAACAAATTGGCAAATACAGATAAATAAGAGTGTAAATTCAGCACAGCCCCAGCCGGGGCTGGCTGACCACACAAAAAACTGAATAAACCAACAAAATCAAGTGTGAACATTAGCAGAAAAACTTAGCTTGAAATGACTGGAACAGAGATGAGGACCAAGACCTGACAAGCAGAAGGAATCACCAGCACCAGAATAGGGCGTCGGCTGTCTTAAATCCAGTCTGAGATTCCTGAAGTCCAATCGTCATCCTCATTATCAGGTGGCAGATCTCTACTGATTAATCAGCCTCACTACCTCCAGTTACCACCAGAGAAAGCATGGAAGGAGAACTCACAACTGGTGGACCGGAAAATGAACTCACAACAGTACCCCCCCTTGATAAGGCATCACCGAACCCTCATCCACGCCACCAGCCCGATCAGGATGGGCCTGGTGAAAAGCACGAACCAATCTATTGGAATGATTACCAGAGGCAGAGACCCAAGAATTATCCTCCTGGCCATAACCCTTCCATTTGACAATATACTGGAGTCTCCGTCTAACCAAACGAGAATCCAATATTTTCTCTACCTCATATTCCACATGGCCTTCAACCAACACAGGGTCAGGAGGTGCCACCATAGGAACCACTGGCTCAACAAACCTCTTCAACAGAGACTTGTGAAATACGTTATGGATCTTGAACGTAACTGGGAGAAGGAATCAAAAAGAAACAGGATTAAGAATCTCCAAAATCTTATAAGGTCCAATAAATCTTGGCTTAAATTTTGGAGATGCAACCTTCATAGAAATATTCTTAGATGACAAGCAAACCATATCACCCACTTTAAACCGGGGACCAATGGTCCTATGCAGGTTGGAAAATCGCTGGGCCTTTTCCTGAGAGAGTGACAACTTATCCACCACTTGGTCCCATATCTGCTGCATTCTCTCAACCACAGTGTCCACACCTGGGCAGGACGAAGATTCCACTTGCCCTGAAGAGAATCGAGGATGAAACCCAAAATTACAGAAAAAGGGTGACATCAAAGTGGCAGAACTAGCTCTATTGTTCAGTGCAAATTCAGCCAAGGGCAAAAATGAGACCCAATCAATGTGATCAGCAGATATAAAACATCTTAAATAAGACTCCAAGGTCTGGTTTGTTCTCTCAGTCTGTCCATTGGTCTGGGGATGAAACGCGGAGGAGAAAGATAACTGAATTCCGAGATTGGAACAAAAGGCTTTCCAGAATCTGGAAACAAACTGGACTCCTCTGTCGGACACAATGTTCTCAGGAATCCCATGTAACCGAACCACCTGTTGTAAAAACAAGGGCACCAACTCAGAGGAAGATGGCAACTTTGGGAGTGGTACAAGATGGACCATCTTCGAAAATCTATGACAAATCACCCAGATAACAGTCATTCTCTGAGAGACAGGAAGATCAGAAATAAAATCCATTGAGATATGGGTCCATGGCCTCTTGGGCACCGGCAGGGGCATCAGCAACCCACTAGAACGAGAACAGGGTTTAGACCGAGAACAAGTCCCACAGGACTGTTCAAAATTCCTGACGTCATGAGATAAGGCAGGCCACCAAAAAGACCAACTCACGAAATCTCAGGTACCAAAAACATCTGAATGACCAGCCAATGCGGAGCAATGAATTTCAGACATCACTCTCTTTCTCCACTGGTCAGGAACATACAATTTTCCCATAGGCCAATGCTCAGGTTTATCCTCTTGAAATTCCTCCAGGGCGTGTCTCAAATCGGGAAAAGTGGCAGAAAGAACTACCCCCTCACCTAGGATGGTAGTAGACTCGGTCACATTAAGAGAATCGGCAAAGAAACTCCTAGAAAGGGCATCTGCCTTAACATTCTTAGTGCCCGGAAGAAAAGAGACCATGAAATTAAAACGCGTGAAAAACAAGGCCCATCTAGCCTGTCTAGGATTCAAGCGTTTGGCCGACTCCAGATAAATCAAATTCTTGTGATCGGTGAGGACCACAACTTGATGTCTAGCTCCCTCCAACCAATGTCTCCACTCCTCAAATGCCCATTTCATGGCCATCAATTCCCGATTCCCCACGTCATAGTTGCGTTCAGATGGGGAGAACTTTCGAGAAAAGAAGGCACAGGGATTCATCTTAGAAGTCACAGGGTCTTTTTGGGACAAAACAGCTCCTGCACCAATCTCAGAAGTATCTACCTCCACCTGAAATGGAAATGAGACATCAGGTTGCCGTAAAATTGGAGCTGAAGTAAATCTCCGCTTAAGCTCCTGAAATGCTGAGACAGCCTCAGGAGACCAATTCAGCACATCAGCGCCCTTCTTGGTCAGATCAGTCAGTGGTTTGACAATACCAGAAAAATTACCTATAAATTTACGATAGAAATTGGCAAAACCCAAAAACTTCTGGAGGGCCTTCAAAGAAGTAGTCTGAACCCAATCATAAACGGCCTTTACCTTGGCCGGGTCCATTCCAATAGTCGATGGAGACAAGATAAATCGCAAAAATGAAATCCTCTGTACACCAAAAAGGCATTTCGATCCCTTAACAAACAGAGAATTCTCCCTCAAAATCCGGAACACAGTCCGGACGTATTCCACATGAGAATTCCAATCGCTAGAAAAGATCAAAATATCATCCACATAGATGGTCAAAAAGTTATCCACAAAGTCACGGAAAATATCATTCATAAAGGACTGGAAGACAGAAGGGGCATTAGTGAGCCCAAAAGGCATCACCAGGTACTCAAAATGTCCCTCCGGAGTATTAAACGCCGTCTTCCATTCATCCCCGTGCTTGATGCGAATAAGCTTAGTAAACCAGCAGGCACTCTTAACTCTGGAGAATAAATCAGACATCAGAGGTAACGGGTACTGATATTTAACTGTCATCTTGTTAAGGGAACGATAATCAATACACGGTCTTAATGAACCATCTTTCTTGGCCACAAAAAAAACCCCAGCACTTAAAGGTGACGAGGATGGTCTAATATGACCCTTCGCCAATGACTCCTTAATATAGGATCGCAAAGCATCATGCTCGGGTACAGATAAGTTGAAAAGCCGACCCTTGGGAAATTTACACCCAGGCATCAACTCAATAGCACAGTCATAACTCCTATGAGGAGGCAAAGATGCAGACTTACTCTCACTAAATACATCAGAAAAATCGGCAAGATAATCAGGAATATCATGAGACTGAGGAGAGGTGGAGAAAACAGGAGCGTCCCTAAGAACACACTGACAACCCCAACTCACCACAGACACAGACTTCCAATCCAAAACTGGATTATGAGTTTGCAACCAGGGAAAACCCAGAACAATAGTATCGTGCAAATTATGCAGCACCAAAAATGTACAATTTTCTTGGTGGTCTGGGGCAACTCGCATTATCACCTGGGTCCAAAACTGAGGTTTATTCTCCACCAAAGGAGTAGCATCAATACCCCTCAAAGGAATAGGCGTCCGCAGAGGCGTCATGGAAAAACCACAACGTTTAGCAAAGTCCAAATTCATCAGATTCAACGCTGCTCCTGAATCCACGAAAGCCTTAGTAGAAAATGTGGATAAGGAGCAGATCAGAGTAATTGCCAAAAGGAACTTAGGTTGTACACTGCACACAGCAAATGTGTGTGCAAAACGTTTCTCTCGTTTAGGGCAGACAGAAATAGTATGAGAGGCGTCTCCACAGAAAAAACACAGCTTATTACGCCTTCTAAACTGCTGACGTTGCGCCCTAGACAAAACCCTATCACATTGCTTAGGGTCAGACATTTGTTCAAAAGGTGGCAGCGCCTCCCGTGTAGTTTTACGTTCACGTAAACGTCGATCAACTTGAATGGCTAATGACATAGAGTCATCCAGACCAGAGGGAACAGGAAATCCCACCATAACATCTTTTACGGTGTCTGATAAACCCTTCCGAAAGAGAGCTGCTAATGCACTATCATTCCATGTAGTAAGGACCGCCCACTTTCGGAATTTTTAACAGTATAACTCTGCAGAATCCTGACCCTGGTTTAATGCCAACAGGGTTCTCTCAGGTTGATCAACAGCATTAGGTTCATCATAAAACAACCCCAAGGCTTGAAAAAATGCATCCACACGATCAGACAATTGCTTAGTCTCCATTAGGAAAAAAAAAAAAATCCTCCTACAGCCCCAGAAAAAAAAGAGGAAAAAATAAATAAAATAAAAAAAAAAATACTGACACTTTTTTTTCTTTTTTCTTTTTAACAACTTTTTCCTGCTTTTGAGTACCCTAGAATCTGCGGTATGGCTGGTGATTTTGTTATGAATGGGTCACCGAGGAGAAAAAGATTAAATAAGCTAAGTCACAGAAAACCAGAGAGGTTGGTAACTATGCAGATTGCAGATCCCTGATCTTAACCACACAACTAGCAGCAGCTGTGGAGCGTGCCTACGATGATCCTAGACGCTTTGTCACAGCCGGAGGACTAAATAAGTCTAAAGCAAGAAAAGGGGAAAACTAACTGCCCCAGAGCAGACCCCAAAGGAAAGACAACCCCCACACATGTATTGACGGTGAAACAAGATGAAAGCACAAACACAGGCAGGAAAATAGGCTGAGCAAACGATGGGGCCCAAACTAACAGAATAGGAAAGGAAAGACACTGTCTGCAATCTGCCAAAAACCCTACAAAAAAAATAATGTCCAGCACTTCTGATAGCAAAATTAACCCTGAAGGCACTAGACTTCTCCACTATATTAGCACTCTGAAATATTCTGAGACAGAGCAAAAAGAGGCCAATCTGACAAAAAAAAACAAATTGGCAAATACAGATAAATAAGAGTGTAAATTCAGCACAGCCCCAGCTGGGGCTGGCTGACCACACTAAAAACTGAATAGACCAACAAAATCAAGTGTGAACATTAGCAGAAAAACTTAGCTTGAAATGACTGGAACAGAGTTGAGGACCAAGACCTGACAAGCAGAAGGAATCACCAGCACCAGAATAGGGCGTCGGCTGTCTTAAATCCAGTCTGAGATTCCTGAGGTCCAATTGTCATCCTCATTATCAGGTGGCAGATCTCTACTGATTAAATCAGCCTCACTACCTCCAGTTTCCACCAGAGAAAGCCTGGAAGCAGAACTCACAACTGGTGGACCGGAAAATGAACTCACAACAACCCCCCTCCTAGGGCCCCCACCTACTTGAGCCTCGCTACACTCAAAAGCTGCAGCGAGCTGAGGAGCACGAATGTGCTCAATAGGTTCCCAGGTCCTGTCCTCTGGGCCATGACCCTTCCAATCCACCAGATATTAATTTTTGCCACGTACCACCTCACATCCCACAGTAGCATTCACCTCATAATCATCCGTGGACGAACCCGTTGTCCCGGCAGATGACTCGGAAAACCAGAACATGTGAACGGGTTTTAGGAGGGACACATAAAAGGTGTCGGTGATACCTAGGCATGAGTGAAGGGCCAGACAATAAACCATGTAATTGACCTGTTCCAGGATCTTGGAGGGACCTATGTAGCGAGGTGCAAATTTAGTGGACTCAACTCGCAGCCTGATGTTACGGGCGGAGAGCCACACTAAGTTGCCAGGAGCAAAGGTCGGAGCGGGACACCGGTGTGCCTCAGTGGAGACCCTCATTCTCTCCTTGGAGGCCCAGATGGCATCCAGTGTGTGGTCATATGCCTCCACCACCCAGTCTGCCCCTCTAGAGTCGGTGGAAGACACTGGCATTGGCACAGGGAAATGTGGATGCTGGCCGTAGTTAAGGAAGAATAGGGTCTGTCCAGTAGTCAGCTATGGCATTGTTCAGCGCAAATTCCACCCATGGAAGCAAGGAGGCCCAGTCATCCTGCCTGGCCAAAACAAAATGTCGCAGGTATGTGACCAGGGTCTGGTTAGCCCTCTCTACCAACCCATTTGTCTCAGGATGATAGGCTGGAGAGATTCAGCTCAATGCTGAGTAGGCGACAAAGCTCTCTCCAGATCCGAGATGCGAACTGAGGACCCTGGTCGCTGACAATTTTGTCACGCATACCGTGTAGGCGAAAAACGTGCTTAGTGAACAACGCCACAAAGGCCCGTGCAGAAGGTACCCACAGAAGGGACACCAGGTGCACCATTTTAGAAAAATGGTCGGTGACTACCCAGATGACTGTGCAACTACGGGACTTGGGTAAACCCACCACAAAGTCCTTCCCGACCATTTCCCAGGGCCTGTCTGCCATCGGCAGGGGGTAAAGTAGCCCAGCAGGCCGTTGTCGAGAAGACCTATTCTTGGCGCAGGAGACACATGCCCGGATATAGTCATCGACGTCACGGGTCATATGCGGCCACCAGTACGTCCTCGCCAGAAGCTCAGATGTCCTCTTGGTCCCAAAATGTCCACCCACCCAGGACGAGTGAGCCCAAGAGAGAACCTCCGGTTGCAAATTAGGTGGCACAAAAGTCTTGCCCGGGGGCACAGACTCAAGCGAAACTTGGTCCACCGGTCCTCAGGCTCTCAGAAGTGACAATTAACCAAGGCTCCTCTTCCTCTGATGACACTACGGAGCGGGAGAGATCGACGGAACGAATGTTCTTCTCCCCGGAGAGAAAATGGAGGGTGAAATGGAACCGGGAGAAGAACGGGGACCATCTAGCCTGGCGAGAATTTAGCCGCTCGACGGTCTGTAGGTACACCAAATTCTTGTGGTCAGTGTGAACTTGGAAGGGAAACGAGCCACCTCCAGGAGGTGTCTCCACTCTGAGAAGGCCAGCTTCATAGCTAGCAACTCCCTGTCCCCGATGGAATAATTTCTCTCCGTCGATGTGAAGGTCTTTGAGAAAAAGAAGCAAGGATGCTTCCGACCTTGAGCATCCTTTTGGAAGAGGACTGCTCCTGCACCGATGGATGAGGCATCCACCTCCATTATAAATGGTTTATCTACATAGGGGCGACGTAAAATGGGAGCGCTAGCGAAGTTTGACTTAATAGATAGGGAGACCTTGGAGACCTCCTCCAACCACAATTTGGGATTTGCTCCCTTCTTGGTGAGGGCTACCAAGGGAGCTACCAAAGTTGAGAAGTGGGGAATGAACTGGCAACAATAGTTAATGAACCCCATAAAGCGCTGCACCGCTTTGAGAGAATGGGATTCCTGCCAGTCCATCACAGCCTGTAGCTTGGCAAGATCCATAGCTAATCCCTGGGCGGAGATGATATAGCCCAGGAAAGGCAAGGACTCCTGCTCAAACACACACTTCTCCAACTTGGCATAGAGGGAGTTTGCCCTTAGGAAGTTGAAGACTTTGCAAACATCTCTCCGGTGGGAGTTTATATCTGGAGAGTAGATGAGAATATCATCCAGATAGACTACGACCGAGGTGGTAAGCATGTCCCAGAAAATATTGTTTTCAAAGTCCTTGAAAATGGCAGGAGCATTACAGAGCCCGAAGGGCATCACCAGACACTCGTAGTGGCCATCCCTGGTATTAAATCCCTTCTTCAATTCGTACCCTCTCACGGATGCGAATCAGGTTGTAAGCACCCCGCAGATCACGTTTAGTAAAAACCCTTGCTCTCCGTAACCTATCAAATAGCTCAGATATCAGGGGCAGCGGGTACTTTTTCTTAACGGTGATGGTGTTAAGACCCCTGTAATCTATGCATGGACGTGGTTCGGAAAAATAGAAGTGGATCCAGCTCACTCACAGGGCTTATTTAAAAATAACCAGTGATCAAGAGCTGTGTTGCTCGAAAAACGTATGGTCTCATTACACACCACCCCCTGTCATTGCTGTGCCATCTGAGATGTCTGTTTTGTCATTTTGAATTTTTTAAGGATCATCCAATAAAAATTTTCTAATTTTTAAATAAGCCCTGTGAGTGAGCTGGATCCACTTCTATTTTTCCTATTGCCTTGGACGCTGTGCAGCAGTGAGGAAGCCGTGCTCCTTCTTGTGCTGGGAATTACATCTCAGGGGTGAGCTGAATGTTCTCTTTTGTTCTTGCTTATGGACGTACTTCTCCATTCTTCTTCTGCACGAACAAGAACCCGGCCCCTGCAGGTGACACTGACTTCCTAATGAATCTTCTTACCAGATTCTCCTGGATGTACTGTGTCATTGCCTCCGTCTCTGGGAGAGATAGTGGATAGACTCAACCCCGGGGAGGCTCTGCACAAGGCAAGAGACATGGATAGAGTAAATGGGATGGTCTGATGCATTATCTGTGAGTGCAGTGTCGACCCATTTACCACTCGTATGGCCACTGGTTAGGCGAGCATCACCAGAAGAATTGCGTGCCGTTGGGCGAAGGCAGAAGACATAAAGTTGCCCTCCGCCCCGGAATCCATGAAAAGCTATACCGTATGAGTGGATGGGCCACTGGTAATTTTCCCCTTGAAGGACAGTTTGGAGGAAAACGCTGCTGTGTCTAGTGAACCACCTCCTACGTCACTAAACGGGGACGTTCTCCCAACCACTGAGGACATCTGGAGGCAAGATGTGCTGACTGCCGGCAGACATGACAGACCTTGAGTGCACGGGCAGTCCGGGACTTAGATCCCGCTCGTGACACCTCCATGGCCTCATGTGGCTCGGATGCCTGGACTGGAGATTCCAGAGGTTTGGCGAAGGTGGGAGCCAGCCGAAACCTCTGTCTATACTAGGTTCGCTCCAACCTTCGCTCATTAAAACGAAGGTCGATGCGAGTTGACACTGCTATTAGCTCCTCCAATGTGTCGGGAATCTCCCTAGTGGCCAAAGCATCCTTCACATGGTCAGCCAGTCCCCTCCAAAATACAGGAATAAGGACTTTGTGCGGCCACTCCAACTCAGATGCTAAAGTCTGGAAGTGGACGGCAAAATAGCTGACCATGGATGAGCCCTTTGTCAGTGCCAGCAGTTGGAGCGCCGTATCATGGGAGACTCGAGGCCCCAAAAAAACTTTTTCAGAGTGCTCAGGAACCGTGGAGCAATCTGTGTCAGGAACACTGTGCTGCACTTGCTCACTGAGCCAGTGTGCGTGTCCTGAGTAAGACAAACAGTGCTCAAAGATGCCTGTGAAGTGCGGTAGCAGCGGTAAAAATGCGTGTTCAGACAAACAGGATCTGAAGCATGTGACTGCCAAGGGGCGGAGCCAGACACAGGTCTTCCAGAGGAAGCAGGAGTAGACAGAGATTGCTTCAGGCCAGATAGGACCTGAAGCACCTGACTGCTGGGGGTGTGGCCTAAGCTAAGGAGAGCTAGGAGCTGAAGGAAAACTCCTAGAAGGACAACTAGGGGGCAAAGTTACCAAGGGGTATAGACAGGGACATAAACCATATCAGGCAGGGGTCAAAGCACGAGATAGCACAACAGTACCAAATGATTAGACAGAACGGATAGTCAGGACATAGCAAGAGATCAGTATACCAGAACGGGCAAATACACAGTACCAAGACAGTAGACTAACTCACAATGAAGAGACGGACCGGGTTAAAACCAAACAAGAAACAAAATGTCAGACACAAGGCACAGGCACGCAAGGGGTCAACTAACTCAGCCAAAGGAAAGAGTATAACTGACACCGGATCTAGGTCAATTGGCAACTAAATAGCTGCCCTCTGCCAGAGAGAGGCAGAAACAATTAACCCCTGTCTGACCAGGACGGGACAAAGATAAAACCCCGTTCTGGATCATGACAGTACCCCCCTCTCAACGGGAGGGGGCCACTGGACCCCAGGTTTCTCAGGATACCTTTCATGAAAGGCACGGACCATCTGATCCACATGAACCGATCGGGCAGGATCCCATGACCGGTCCTCCGGACCGTAGCCTTTCCAATGTACAAGATACTGAAGAGTGCGACGGACCAACCTAGAGTCAACAATTCGTTCCACCTCGTACTCAGACTGCCTATCTACCAAAACTGGGAGCGGGGAAGACAATGATCCCTCCCCACAGGACCCCACAGGTTTCAAAAGGGACCTATGGAAAACGCTGGGGATCCATAGAGAAGGCGGGAGACACAACCGAAAAGCCACCAAGTTAACGGCTTCTGTAATTTCATAAGGACCAATAAATTTAGGTCCAAGTTTCGCAGAGGGGACCTTGAGCCTTATGTTCTTAGTAGACAACCATACCTTATCCCCAACCTGGAACACAGGTCCCACGGAACGGTTTTTGTCTGCAAAAACCTTATATTTAGTCTGAGCCTTCGTAATGTTCCTTTGGACCTCCCGCCATAACTTCCCCAACCGATGGATTTTCTCATCCGCCCCAGGACACCCAAAGTCGAGACAGGAGAACTCTCCAAAATGTGGATGAAACCCATAGTTGCAGAAAAAGGGGGATATGCCCGTAGACTGGTTAATGCGGTTGTTAACCGCGAACTCGGCCAAAGGTAACGCAGTACTCCAATCATTCTGTCAGGCTGAGATCAGGCAATGCAGAATTTGCTTCAGAGACTGATTGGTCTGCGCAGTCTGACCATTAGTCTCCGGATGATAAGCGGATGAAAAAGACAGACCAATACCAAACCTCTTACAAAACGCCCTCCAAAATCTGGAAACAAATTGTACCCCCCTATCAGACACCACATTCAGGGGAACCCCATGAAACCGCACCACATGCTCAGCAAACAATCTGGACAACGTTTCCGCATTACATAAAGCCGCCAAGGGTACAAAATGTGCCTGCCTACTAAACCTGTCCACCACGACCCAAATTACAATATTACCCTTGGAAAGAGGAAGATTGGTGATAAAATCCATGGACAAATGGGTCCAGGGTCTATCAGGAATTGGCAGTGGCACCAATTCCCTCGCCGGCCAGTTATGGGGGTTTTTCACGCGAGCACATACCCCACAAGCAGACACAAATTCCCTGACATCAGAGGCTAAAGAAGACCACCAGAATATCCTAGCGATGGCCCTCTGGGTAGCCTAGATCACTGGATGTCCACCTAGAACTGAGTCGTGGAACTCCCAAAGAACCCTGAGACGAAATTGAACTGGTACAAAAAGTTTATCCACCAACTTAGCCAGAGGGGCAAGAGACTGAGCTTCCTTAATCTCCCACTCCAACACAGTAGACACACCCGCCACCATCACCCCAGGCTGAAGAATGGAGGATGGAGGTTCAGGGGGAGACACCGGATCCAGATTGCGTGACAAGGCATCAGCCATGACATTTTTGGATCCTGGCCGAAAAGTGATGGAGAACTGGAATCGGGAAAAAAAAGCAACCATTTCGCCTGTCTAGGAGTCAACCTTTTAGCAGACTCAAACTAGGTTATTGTGGTCGGTAACCACGGTAATAGGATAGACAGCCCCCTCCAATAAATGCCTCCATTCTTCAAAGTCCAACTTCATGCCCAGAAGTTCTCGATTCCCAACATCATAGTTTCTGTCCTCAGGAGAGAACGTCTAAGTGAAAAAGGCACAGGGTCTCAAATTAGTCAAAGTGGCAGGTCCCAAGGACAACACCGCCCCCACCCCCACCTCTGAGGCTTCCACTTCAACAATAATTGGTTCAGACAGGTCCGGTTGAATAAGAACCGGAGCAGACATGAAACATTTTTTTAAAAACTGAAATGCTGCCACCGCTGTGGCTGACCAATTCTTGATATCAGCCCCCTTTTGAGTCAGATCTGCCAAAGGTTTAACTACCTGTGAGAACCCCCTCATAAGCTTGCGATAATAATTTGAGAATCCTAAGAAATGCTGCAGAGCCTTCAAATCATGAGGTTGAAACAAATCGACAATGGCCTGCACCTTATTAGGATCCATGCGATAACCCTCAGCAGACACAATTGTTATGGTTGTGGTATGGAGAGGAGAGAGGTACAACCCGGAGTGGACCCTCTGGGTCATGGCTCCAGAGCCCCTGCGAATGAGCTGGCCAGGAGGAGCCACCCCCTATACAGGGAGTGTTAGGGGCAGGCCCACAAGGGATGAAACAGTGACAGCCGGAGCCAAAGGGACGACTGGGTAGGAACTAGGGAATCAGAAGTAGAGAATCCGAGAGGCTACAACGGAGGAGCTAACAGTGGCTGCAGATCCAGAGGCAGGGAGTAGCCGGTTCAGACGGGGGACGGAGGCTGCAAGAGAGGGAGGTATAAGGTAACAAAAGACACAGAGCTCAGGGGAAACAATGCAAAGCACACATAGGCTAGGGAAGCCCAAAGAACCTAACGGAGATAGGAGCAGGGGAAGCGAGACACAAGAGCCAGGGAGACAGGGGCACAGGAGGAGCACTAGAGAAGGACACAGTAGTTGCTAGACACAGGACTGACAGGGTACACACAGAAGAAATAAAGGACCTGAAGAATGGGCGAACGCTGGGCGAACGCTGGCCGAACGGACAGCAACACCGCAGGGTCAACAGGCGTCTTACCTGGGAAGACGCCGGGAAGATATGGCCGGTGGGCGCCGCCATGTTGGGGGCGGAGCCAGCGCGTCAGAGGTCCCATCAGTCTGAGCACCGGGTGAAACGTCGGGCGCATGCACGCGGGACCGACGTCTAGGAGGCCGGATATCGGGAGCGGGGGCTCGCCGTGGAGTTGAAGCGCGGCGAGAGGTGCTCCCGGGCCTGCGTAGGTAGGTGACGGCGCCGGTAGGGGACGTGACAACAATGAACCCCAGAAAAGACAGTTCCTGAACAAAGAATGGACATTTCTCTAGCTTAGCAAAGAGACAGTTCTCCCGGAGCCTTGGGAGAACTTCCCGAAGATTACCAATGTGAGCCTGTTTATCAGGCGAGTAGGTAAGTATGTCATCCAAATACACAACCATAAAACGCCCAATAAAGTCAGAGCACACATGAGTGATGAAATTTTGGAAGACTGCTGGTGCATTGGTCAGACCGAAAGGCAAGTTCTCAAACAACCCTTCAGTAGTGAGAATAGCAGCTTTCCACTCATCCCCCTCCCAGACCCGGATAAAGTTATATGGCCCCAGCAGATCCAATTTCGAAAACCACTTAGCCCCAGACAACTGGTTGTACAAATCAGGAATAAGTGGGAGGGGGTAAGTATTTCTCAGTTATCTTATTTAACTCTTGAAAATCGAGGCATGGGCTCAAACCACTGTCTTTTTTCTTTCCGAAAAAGAACCCCGCCACCATGGGAGAAACAGAAGGAAGAATGTGTCCTTTACGAAGACTCTCGGAAATGTATTCTTTCATACCAGCCCTCTCAGGACCCAAGAGGTTACACAAGCTAGCCTTGGGCAATTTAGCACCTGGAACCAGGTCAATGGTACAATCAAATGGGCGATGTGGTGGTAAAACTTCAGCCTCTTTTTCGGAGAAAACGTCCACATAGTCCTTTAGGTACTCCAGAATACCTTCCAGACCAACGGACGACACAGACACAGTAGCAAGACAACTTTCAGAACAATTAGATCCCCATTTAACAATATCCCAGGAACCCCAGTCAATAATTGGGTTATGTCGTTGCAACCAGGGAAACCCTAACACCAGGCCAGCAGGGAGGTTATCCAAAACAAAACATGACATACTCCTGATGAAGTGTCTAAACTCTGAGGGTAAATTCTTCAGAAACAAAACGGTGACCGTCCTTGGTGAGAGATGTAGAATCAATGGTCATTATTTTTATAGGAGTCTCCAACCTAACTGTCCCTAATCTACAGCTGACCACCAGCTTAGAATCAATCAGGTTCAATGATGACCCACAGTCCACAAAAGCCGAAGTAAGGGAAAAGCAGTTTTTAACACCAAGTTCAACCTTTAACAGTATCTTAGAAAATGAAGAAAGGGGTACCTGAGTGTCTGAGTGCCCTCCAAGATGATCACCCAGACTCAGCCGCTTGTTAGTCGGTGGGCAGGGGGACAGTCCTTTTTCCATTGTCCTGGATCACCGCATTAAAAACACAGATTTCTGAAACGCTGCTGTCTCCTTTCTTTCTCTTTGAGGTTGATAGCTCCCATCTCCATGGACTCCAATGTAGGACTGGCTCCCTGTTATGAATGGGTCACCGAGGAGAAAAAAGCAAAACAAGCTAAGCCACAGAAAACCAGAGTGGTTGGTAACTATGCAGATTGCAGATCCCTGATCTTACCACACAACTAGCAGTAGCCGTGGAGCGTGCCTACGATGAACCTAGACGCCTCGTCACGGCCGGAGGACTACATAAGCCTAAAGCAAGAAAAGGGAAAACTAACTGCCCCAGAGCAGACCCCAAAGGAATAGATAGCCCCCACACATGTACTGACGGTGAAACAAGATGAAGACACAAACACAGGCAGGAAAATAGGCTGAGCAAATGATGGGGCCCAAACTAACTAGACAGGAAAGGAAAGGGAAGACATGATCTGCAACCTGCAAAAAACCCTACAAAAATAATGTCCAACACTTCTGATAGCAAAATTAACCCTGAAGTCACTAGACTTCTCCCACTATATCAGCACTCTGAAATATTCTGAGACAGAGCAAAAAGAGACCGAACTAGTAAGGGACAAAAAGCCAATTGCCAAAATGATAAATAAGAGTGGAAATTCAGCTCAGCCCCCAGCCAGGGCTGGCAGACCACACAAAAACTGAAAAGACCAACAAAATCAAGTGTGAACATTAGCAGAATAACTTAGCTTTAGATGACTGGAACAGAGTTGAAAACCAAGAGCTGACAAGCCAGAAAGAATCACCAGCAACTTTATAGGGCGTCGGCTGTCTTAAATCCAATCTGAGAATCCTGAGATCCAATCGTCATCCTCATTCTCAGGTGGCAGATCTCCACCGATCAAACCAGCCGCACCACCTCCCGTCACCACCAGAGGGAGTACAGAAGGGGAATTCACAACTGGTGAACCCGAGAATGAACTCACAACAGTACCCCCCCCTTGAGGAGGGGTCACCGAACCCTCATCCACGCCACCAGGCCGATTAGGATGGGCCCGGTGAAAAGCACGAACCATTCTATTGGCAAGAATATCGGAGGCAGAGACCCAATAATTATCCTCATGGCCATAACCCTTCCATTTGACCAAATACTGGAGTCTCCGTCTAACCAAACAAGAATCCAATATTTTCTCTACCTCATATTCCACATTGCCTTCGACCAACACAGGGTCAGGAGGTGCTGCCACAGGAACCACTGGCTCCACAAACCTCTTCAACAGAGATTTGTGAAATACGTTATGGATCTTGAACGCAACTGGAAGAGCCAATCGAAACGAAACAGGATTAAGAATTTCCAAAATCTTATAAGGACCAATAAATCTTGGCTTAAATTTAGAACCTTCATAGGAATATTCTTAGACGACAACCAAACCATATCACCCACTTTAAACCGGGGACCAATGGTCCTATGCCGGTTGGAGAATCGCTAGGCCTTTTCCTGAGAGAGTGACAACTTATCCACTACTTGGTCCCATATCTGCTGCATTCTCTTAACCACAGTGTCCACACCAGGGCAGGACAAAGATTCCACTTGCCCTTTAGAGAATCGAGGATGAAACCCAAAATTACAGAAAAAGCGTGACATCATAGTGGCAGAACTAGCTCTATTGTTCAGTGCGAATTCGGCCAAGGGCAAAAATGAGACCCAATCATCCTGATCAGCAGATATAAAACATCTCAAATAAGACTCCAAGGTCTGGTTTGTTCTTTCAGTCTGTCCATTGGTCTGGGGATGAAACGCAGAGGAGAAGGATAACTGAATTCCCAGATTGGAACAAAAGGCTTTCCAGAATCTGGAAACAAACTGAACTCCTCTATCGGACACAATGTTCTCAGGAATCCCATGTAACCGAACCACATGTTGTAAAAACAAGGGCACCAACTCAGCAAAAGATGGCAACTTTGGGAGTGGTACAAGATGGACCATCTTCGAAAATCTATCACAAATCACCCATATAACAGTCATTCTCTGAGAGAAAGGAAGATCAGAAATAAAATCCATTGAGATATAGGTCCATGGCCTCTTGGGCAGCGGCAAGGGCATCAGCAACCCACTAGAATGAGAACAAGGTTTAGACCGAGAGCAAGTCCCACAGGACTGTACAAAATTCCTGACGTCATGAGATAAGGCAGGCCACCAAAAGGACCGAATCACCAAATCTCTGGTACCAAAAATACCTGGATGACCAGCCAATGCGGAGCAATGAATTTCAGACATCACTCTCTTTCTCCACTGGTCAGGAACATACAATTTTCCCATAGGCCAACGCTCAGGTTTATCCTCCTGAAATTCCTCCAGGGCACGTCTCAAATCGGGCGAAATGGCAGAAAGAACTACCCCCTCACCTAGGATGGTTGTAGGCTCGGTCACACTAAGAGAATCGACAAAGAAACTCCTAGAAAGGGCGTCTGCCTTAACATTCTTAGTGCCCGGAAGAAAAGAGACCACAAAATTAAAACGCATGAAAAAACAAGGCCCATCTAGCCTGTCTAGGATTCAAGTGCTTGGCCGGCTCCAGATAAATCAAATTCTTTTGATCCCTGAGGACCACAACTTGATGTCTAGCTCCCTCCAACCAATGAAGAAGTCACAGGGTCTTTTTGGGACAAAAAAGCTCCTGCACCAATCTCAAAAGCATCTACCTCCACCTGAAATGGAAGTGAGACATCAGGTTGCCGTAAAACTGAAGCTGAAGTAAATCTCTGCTTAAGCTCCTGAAATGCTGAGATAGCCTCAGGAGACCAATTCAGCACATCAGCGCCCTTCTTGGTCAGATCAGTCAGTAGTTTGACAATACCAGAAAAATTACCTATAAATTTACAATAGAAATTAGCAAAACCCAAAAACTTCTGGAGGGCCTTCAAAGAAGTAGGCTGAACCCAATCATAAATGGCCTGTACCTTGGCCGGGTCCATTTCAATAGTCGATGGAGATAAGATAAATCCCAAAAATGAAATCGTCTGTACACCAAAGAGGCATTTCGATTCCTTAACAAACAGGGAATTCTCTCTCAAAATCCGGAACACAGTCCGGACGTGTTCCACATGAGAATCCCAATCACTAGAAAAGATCAAAATATCATCCAGATAGATGATCAAAAACGCCGTCTTCCATTCATCCCCGTGCTTGATACGAATAAGATTATACGCCCCCCTGAGGTCAAGCTTAGTAAACCAGCTGGCACTCAACTCTGGAGAATAAATCAGACATCAGAGGTAATGGGTACTGATATTTAACAGTCATCTTGTTAAGGGAACGATAATCAATACACGGTCTTAATGAACCATCTTTCTTGGCCACAAAAAAAAACCAGCACCTAAAGGTGACGAGGATGGTCTAATATGCCCCTTCTCCAATGACTCCTTAATATAGGATTGCATAGTATCATGTTCAGGTACTGATAAATTGAAAAGCCGACCCTTGGGAAATTTACACCCAGGCATCAACTCAATAGCATAGTTATAACTCCTATGAGGAGGCAAAGACGCAAACTTGCTCTCACTAAATATATCAGAAAAATTGGCTAGATAATCAGGAATATCATGAGACTGAGGAGAGGTGGAGAAAACAGGAGCGTCCCTAAGAACACACTGACAACCCCAACTCACCACAGACCCAGATTTCCAATCCAAAACTGGATTATGAGTTTGCAACCAAGGAAAACCCAGAACAATAGTATCATGCAAATTATGCAGCACCAAAAATTTACAATTTTCTTGGTGGTCTGGGGCATAGAATCATAGAATCATAGAAACGTAGAGTTGGAAGGGACCTCCTGGACCATCTGGTCCAACCCCCTGCTCAAAACAGGATTCGCTAAATCATCCCAGTCAGATGTCTGTCCAGCCTCTGTTTGAAGACTTCCATTGAAGGAGAACTCACCACTTCTCGTGGCAGCCTGTTCCACTCATTGATCACTCTAACTGTCAAAATGTTTTTTCTAATATCTAATCTGTGTCTCCTCCCATTCAGTTTCATCCCATTGCTTCTAGTCTTTCCTTGTGCAAATGAGAATAAAATCGATCCTTCTACAATGTGACAGCCCTTTAGATATTTGTAGACAGCTATTAAGTCTCCTCTCAGTCTTCTCTTTTGCAAACTAAACATTCCCAAATCCTGCAACCTTTCCTCATAAGACAGGGTTTGCTGTTGTGAGTTCATTTTCCCCTTCACTACTGAGGCCCGAGGAACTGGTGAAGAAAGGTAGTGAGCCTGATTATCAAACACCTGAGCCTGTTGATGATGACTGGCTGAGTGGAGTTACTGACTGGATATAAGGCTGCCGACGCCATTCTGCCCTGCGGGTGACTTCTCTGTGGGATCCTTGGAGACCAGTCTGAATTCCTGCTCTTCTAAAGCTAAGTTTTCTGCTCGGCTTTTTGCATTTGTGCTTTGACTTTGTTTTGCTTTGTTTTTCTGGATTTCTGCCATTCCCTGCTGGGGTGAGCTGAATTCCTTTAGCTCTGTCTTCTGAAAATACCTGAGTGCTGATTTAGTTTTTGAAGCCTAGCTGCTTCAGGGTCTTTTTTCATATCAGCTTGTTGGCTTATGTCTTTGATAGGGTTTTGGCAGATTGCATACAGCAACCTTCCTTTCCTGTTCTGTTTAGTTAGCTTGGGCCCCATCGTTTGCTCAGCCTATCTTTCTATCTGTGTGAGTGTTTTTTCATCTTGCTTCACCGTCATTATATGTTGGGGGCTGCCTTTTACTTTGGGGTCTGCTCTGGGGCAGTTTAGATTTCCTTTTCTGTCTTTAGGCTATTTAGCTCTCCGGCTGTGATCGAGGGGTCTAGGGCACCGTAGGAACCCCCCACGGCTACTGCTAGTTGTGTTGATAGGTTCAGGGGTCTGCAATCTGATAGTTGCCAACTTCTCTGGTTTTCTGGACGTAGCTTCTATTTTTGTGTCTGCCTCCTACGGTGACTCAATCATAACAGTTTGCAGACCGGTCACCATTCTGGTCGCTCTTTTCTGAACTTGCTCCAGTTTGTTGATGTCTTTTTTAAAATGTGGTGCCCAAAACTGGACACAATATTCCAGATGAGGTCTGACCAAAGAGGAGTAGAGGGAAATAATGACTTCACGAGATCTAGACTGTATGCTTCTGTTAATACATCCTAGAATTGCATTTGCCTTTTTTGCTGCTGCATCACACTGTTGACTCATATTCAGTCTGTGATCTATTAGTATACCCAAGTCTTTTTCACATGTGCTGTCACTTAGCCCTATTCCTCCCATTCTGTATATGCTTTTTTCATTTTTATTGCCCAGATGTAGTACTTTGCATTTCTCCCTGTTAAAAACCATTCTGTTAGTTACTGCCCACTTCTCCAGTTTATTTAAATCTTTTTGAATCCTCTCTCTCTCTTCTCTAGTATTAGCTATCCCTTCTAGCTTTGTGTCATCAGCAAATTTAATTAGTTTACCCTCAATTCCTTCATCTAAATCGTTGATAAAGATGTTGAACGATACAGGGCCCAGGACAGAGCCCTGTGGTACCCCACTTGAGACATTCTTCCAACTGGATGTGCAGCCATTTACTACCACTCTTTGGGTCCGATCACTAAGCCAGTTATGAATCCACCTAACAGTTGCCTTGTCCATTCCATACTTAGTCATTTTTTCAATAAGGATTGTATGAGAGACTTTGTCAAATGCTTTGCTGAAGTCAAGATATACTATATCTACAGCATTTCCTTGATCCACCCAATCAGTGATACCGTCATAGAAGGAAATTAAGTTAGTCTGTCATGACTTATTAGTTACAAACCCATGATTATGGAGAGGGGTTCAAAAATTTCTTCTGCTATCTCCTTCAGTACTCTGGGGTGTAATTCATCTGGACCTGGAGACTTGAATTCATTTAGGTTAGCTAAGTGTTTCCTCACTATCTTTCTGTTTATATATATCCTGTATTCTTCTATTCCTTTAATAGGACAGTGAATAACAATTGATGTTACATTTCCTTTCTGAGAGAAAACAGATGCAAAATAGGAATTTAAAAGTTCAGCCTTCTCAACATCCTGTCTTACCATTTCATCATTTTCATCCTGTAAAAATCCTATAGCATCTTTGACTTTTCTTTTACTTTTGACATATCCCCAAAATCCTTTATTATTGCTTTTGACATCTCTTGCAAGCCTCAATTCATTTTCAGCTTTAGCTAATCTGATTTGTGCCCTGCAGGTTCTGCAGACAGCATTATATTCTTCTTTAGATATGCCTCCCTCTTTCCATTTTATAAACATTTTTTTCTTCCTTTTTAGCATGTGCTTAAGTTCTGTGTTCATCCATCCTGGTTTCCTTAAATGCTTCCTATTCTTCCCTCTTTTCGGAATTGTTAACAACTGTGCTTTGAGAATTTCATTTTTCAAGATTTCCCATCCTTCCTGGACACTTTTGTATTTAAGGATATCCAGCCATTGGATCCCTCCAATTCTCTTTCTGAATCCCTTAAAATCTGCCTTTCTGAAATCTAACCTTGACGTCTGAGTCTTCACAGGTCTTCCGCCTCTAGTTATCCAAAATTCTAAAATAGCATGGTCGCTACCTCCTAGGGTCCCAGCCACTTTTACCTCCTCAACCATTTCCTCCCTGTTTATAAGGATTAGATCTAAGGTAGCAGTTCCCCTTGTTTTCTCCCTTACCTTTTGGAAGATAAAGTTGTCAGCAAGAGAGGATAAGAATTTCCTTGACCTGTTAGTTTTGCCTGAGAGAGATTCCCAACAAATGTCTGGATAGTTGAAATCTCCCATGACAACTATGTCATATTTTTTGGAGAACTTGGCCATTTGATGCATAAAGAGTTCATCCATATCTTCAGCTTGCACAGGCGGCCTGTAGTGAATGCCTACAATGGTGTCCTTTCCATTGTTCTGTCCTTGTATTCTTACCCAAACAGTTTCCACAGAACTCCCAGTCTCTGAAGCTTCAATCTCTGTGCAGATATACGCGTTTCTAACATACAATGCGACACCCCCTCCTCGTTTATCAAGTCTGTTTCTTGCAAATAAGTTGTATCCTTCTAGTCTTGTATTTCAATCATGTGTATTGTCCCACCAAGTTTCAGTGATTCCAATGACATCATATTTCTTTTCCTGTGTTAGTAGTTCCAATTCTCCTTGTTGGTTGCCCATGCTTTGTGCATTAGTATAGAAACATTTTAGTTTGTGATTGGTTTCTCTTTCTCCAATATTTTTATTAATTAGATTCTTTTGTCTTTGTTCTTCCTTTCCACTTCTAATAGCAGAGTTCTCAATAGCATTTGTCAGGTGTATGGCTTTTCCTGGTCTTTTGCTTCCCTTCCCATGTTGTTCTAGTTTAAAGCTCTCCTTACAAGTGTAGCAAGGCGACTTCCAAATACATGCTTTCCAGTCTTCGTAAGGTGCACCCCATCTCTAGCAAGTAGTCCATCGTATAAGTAGTTCACTCCGTGATCCAGAAATCCAAATCGTTGCTGACGGCACCATCGACGTAGCCAGTTGTTCACCTGCAGAATCTTATTCCACCTCCTTGTTCCATGGCCATCCACTGGGAGGATGGAAGAGAAGACCACCTGCGCTCCCAGTTCTTTCACTTTCTTGCCTAAGTCTTCAAAGTCTCTGCAGATGGTTTCCAGGTCGTTTCTTGCGGTGTCATTTGTCCCCACATGTAGTAGCAGGAATGGGTAGTCATCTGTAGGTCTGAAGAGTCCTGATATCCTGTCAGACACATCTTTAATTTTTGCACCTGGAAGACAGCACATTTCTCTTGAAGTTATATCCGGTCTGCAGATAGCGGCCTCTGTTCCTCTCAACAGGGAATCCCCCATGACCACCACTCTCCGTTTCTTCTTCCAACATTTTTCTTTCTCCATCCAGGAGGACTCTGAAGGCGTACAAGGTTGCTGTCTGTTGGCAAAGTCTTATCCTGATGTATTTCTTCATCGTTTTCCTGCGTGAGAGCCTGGTACTGGTTTCTGAGCAGTATGGGTGCTGACTGCCTCCTGATCCTCCTGATTCTCTGGGTCACATGTCTCCATTCCTCTGTTTCTTCACGTGCACTTCGAATTTCTTCTCTTTCTGTAACATGAAGAGATAATTCTGCTCTGTCCAAGAACTCTTCACCTTCCTTAATGATCTTCAACGTAGCTAACCTCTCTTCGAGATTTTGCAACTTTTCCTCCAACAGGGACACAAGCTTGCATTTGTGGCATGTGAAGTTTGGCTTTTCCACTGGTAAATCTGTGAACATGTAGCAAGAAATGCAGCTCACCAAATGGCTCCTGGCCTCTTCCATATTGAGATTTCTTAAAAACAATGAAAGATGAGCCAAAAATTCTCCTCAAGACTCTTCCCCTGGGCAACTGGGCAACCCGCATCGTCCCGGCAACCCGGCAACTTCCTGGGCAACCCGCATCGTCACGGTCATGATTTGTAGTTTTGCCCTGTCCTGTATTTTGTATAATATGTCATTTAACTTTTCTCTGGTTGTATTTGCTGTAAATTAACCATGTCTCCTTCTCCCAATACTTTGCAATGTCTTGTGATGTACCTGGACCATAATCTAATTTAGGCTTGTGTCAACAGCTAGTGGAACTTTGGCTATTGTTTCCTAAGCAGAAGATAACCTACAATACACATCCTGTAAACTCAGTGGAGCCCTTACATTTCTAGAATCTTCTGATGGCCCAAACCATTGAATAGTAGGTGTGACCCCTACCCCCCTTCAGATGGGCTGATCCCAGGAGCCCTGACAATACATTATTGTTTTAAGATCAGTTGTGATTTGAGTGCGGACGTGAAGGAGTCACAAACTGAGTTGAGGCCAGCTCGTGACGTCCGTGGGATTGTGTGGAATCCTGTGGACTATTGCAAGGATTATTGTTATCGCATCTGGCACAAGGACTATCATGAGGTGCCTGGATTTGTTTCCATAGTGTGGACTTATTGTGGACTTCTCATGGACTCCAAGGACATTATGGATATTTGATGTTGTATGCTCCCTGCCTTAATAAATCTCGTTGGATCGTCCCTCGGCCTGTTGTCCCTTCTTGCTCTGTCGTATACCCCGTCACAAACTGGTGGCAGCAGTGGGATCAGAGCAGAAGGAATGGAGGACAATGGCCCATCAACATCTGGAACCAGCACCGTAGAGTACAAGAACTGGACTGCGGTGAACCTACAAAGGCCCGTGAACTGGGAGTCAGCTACAAGGGACTCTCCAAGGAGCAGCTGATTGAGGCTTTGGAAGGAGTTCGCCTGCAAGATGACGCTGAGGAAGGATCCCCACAGCAAACGGAGGAAAGTCTGCAGCCAGAGGTAAATACCCAAAAAAGTCAGTGGGTTGTGTGGTACGAGGTGGAGTTGGCATTGGTGGGAGAAGAGGCTACCATAGAAGATAAGAGGGAAGTCAAGCGCGGAGCTAATGAGAGGGCATTGCTGGAGAGGCAGATGGCATTGCTGGGAGAAGATGCTACCATAGAAGATAAGAGGGAGGCAATTCATAGAGCTCAAGAGAGGGCATTACTGGAGAGGCAGCTCGCTGTGGAAGCAGCTAGAAGCTCCAGACAGACTGTAGCCCCAGCACCCACCATGAGGGAACTCCCCAGAGTGTCCCGCAAAGACTTCAAGCGGTTTAATGAGGCTTCAGGTGACATTGAGGGCTTCTTCCAGGACTTTGAGCATCAGTGTCGATTAATGGAAGTCCCGGAAAGGGAGCGAGTCCGACATCTGGTGGGGCTCTTAGAGGGTGGAGCTGCCGCAGCCTATAGAGCTATGGACCCTCGGTGGAACTGTGAGTATGCGGAGATTAAACAGACTATTCTAGAATATTATACTGTGACCCCAGACACTTACAGGACCCAGTTCTGTACTTTAGCCTGTGATGAGGAAGTGTCCTTCAAGATGTATGCCCACAGACTCAAACAAATATGTCATCGCTGGCTGGAGGGAGAGGAGGCCTTAACTTGGGAGACCTTCCTCCAAGTCATCCTAAAAGAGCAGTTTTACTTCAAGTGCCCTGCTGAGATCCGGAATAGGTGCGTGAAAGGAGACCAGCCACTGTGGAGGAAGCTGCAGCTCTAGCTGATGAGGCTCTCACCATCAAGCCTCAGTGGAAAAAACTACTACTCAGTGAAAAAAAAACTACCATCCCCCCAACGCTGACGGCCCCTGGTCCTTCGGCCTCCAATATTCACCATCCCACTAGACCATCAACTCATGGTGACCTTCGTGTGACTGTGCCTCGCATTACTCCTGCTCCACGTTCGGGACTACGACGTGGAGGAAGAATCCCAGAGCGCAGATGTTATAGATGTGGGAAGCCTGGGCATCTGCAATTCCAATGTCCAGGTGTTCGGAGGCAGGACAGCTACAGACCGCCTTTGCCTGTTCATTATCTACAGACACCCTCACCATGAGAAGAGCTGGATTCAGTCCCTGATGACTTGCCAAGTGACTCTGATATCCTGGCTCCCCTAACCGGAGTCTATGGGGTGCGAGCCCCAGCCACCTGTTCTTCTGATCTTCAGCACAAACATCTACAGGAGGTCGTGCTGGATGGCCAAAAAGTTGTTGGCTTCCGTGACAATGGGGCTTTTCTCACCATAGCCGATCCCCGAGTAATTCAACCAGAAGCAATTCAAAAGGGAACAGGAATCGCCATTGAATTGGCTGGAGGTACCCAGAGATATATTCCAAGAGCGAGTGTGACCCTGGATTAAGGCTTTGGGGCAAAACAATGCGTGGTGGTTGTGATGAGCGGCCTCCCTGCAGACGTTCTTCTAGGAAATGATGTGGGAAATCTTCATTGCCACTTTGTCGGTGCGGTAACCAGAAGTCAAGCCAAGAGAGCAGCTAATGTGGACGTGTACAACCCATCCACGGAAATGAGGCCACCAGAACTGCCGTCACAGCCGGTGAGTGGTTCTTCTTGTGGGGACAATGTGAGTGTTACTTGGGATAAAGTTCAGTTTAGACAAGAGGTAGATACTGACCCCACCCTAGCTAGTTTTAGAGCTCGAGCTGAGATAGGGCAGTTGGGGGAGAACGGGGAAAGAATTATCAGAGAAAATGGACTTCTGTATCGGGATACCAATGCTGACTCCCTAGATAAGCCCTGGACTTATAGCAAACAGCTGATTGTTCCTCAGAAATACAGAATTCCCCTATTACACCTTGCTCATGACATTCCTACTGCTGGCCATCAAGGTAAAACCCGCACTGAGAGACGATTGACTCAATCTTTCTATTGGCCTGGGATTTCCCAAGCCGTAGCGCATTTCTGCCGAACTTGCGACATATGTCAGCGTAGAGGGCGACCCGGAGATCACCCAAAGGCACCCCTGCAACAGCTCCCTAAAATAGAAGAACCCTTTCAAAGAGTAGCTGTCGATATCATTGGACCTCTGGCTAAACCAAGTAAATCTGGAAAGCAGTACATTCTCACTGTTGTGGACTATAACACCCGATATCCAGAAGCTGTGGCCTTGTCAAGTATTTCTGCAGCCAAGGTGGCCGAGGCCCTGGTTACCATTTTCACCAGAGTAGGATTCCCCAGTGAGATCTTGTCAGACCAAGGCTCCCAGTTCATGTCAGAGCTGGTCCAGTGTCTGTGGCGCACCTGTGGAGTACGAGCGATCCGAACGACTCCGTATCATCCCCAAACAAATGGACTTTGTGAACGATTCAATGGCACTCTGAAGAATATGCTGAGGGCCTTCACTGACAGAGATTCAAACTGGGAGAAGTACCTACCCCATCTCTTGTTTGCCTATCGGGAAGTTCCCCAGGAGTCCACCGGGTTTTCCCCCTTTGAACTACTCTATGGAAGAAAGGTCTGAGGACCCTTAACCCTGCTAAAAGAATATTGGGAGGGACAAGTTGAAGATACAGGAGCCTCTGTTGTCCCTTATGTCCTAAAGCTGCGAGAAACCCTGGCTCAACTCGCTAGTTTAGCCCAGAGTCATGTGCGTATGGCTCAAACCAGACAGAAGACATGGTATGACCGTAAAGCACGCTATCGGGAGTTTGTAGAAGGACAACAGGTCTTAATGATTGTTCCCCATCGGCAGAATAAACTGCAGACAACATGGGAGGGTCCCTTCCGGGTTCTCAGAAAACTAAATGATACCAATTATCTTCTTGCTTTAGATGATCAGGGGCTAAGACAAAAGACTGTCCATGTGAATATGATTAAGGAGTACCATGACCGAAACCTTCCAATGATAGCAAGCTGTCGGCTAGCTTTAGAAGACGGTCAAGAGGATGAGGACTCCCTACCTGATCTCGTGGAAGCAGCGAGAGCCCCATCCACTGTGGAACAGGTTCCTCTGGGAGATCACCTGGATTCCTTGCAGAAAAACCAGATTCTGGGAGTGCTTCAACAGAGACGGGCTGCTTTCTCATCCCAACCAGGTTGAACCACCGTCACCCAACATCATGTGGACACTCAGGGTATCCGTCCCATACAACAGGTTCCTTACCGGGTACCTGAATCTGTTCGAAACACCATGCAGCATGAACTGGAGGAGATGTTACAGCTTGGGGTAATCCAGGCCTCCCATAGCCCTTGGGCCTCTCCTGTGGTGTTAGTACCCAAGAAGGATGGGAGTACTCGATTTTGTGTGGACTATTGACGACTAAACGACCATACCGTCAGCGATCCTTACCCAATGCCCCGTATTGACGAACTTCTAGACCGACTGGCTGGGTCCCGATATGTCACTACCTTGGATCTCAGTAAGGGATACTGGCAAATCCCTCTCACGGAGGAAGGGAGAGAACGGTCCGCTTTTATAACCCCCTTTGGTCTGTATGAATTTCTAAGCATGCCTTTTGGAATGAAGAATGCCCTGGCAACCTTCCAGGGAATGGTGGACCAGATCCTCCGGGGATGTGATTACTTTGCTTGTGCCTACTTGGATGATATCGCGATCTTCAGCCAGACGTGGGAGGAACATCTGAATCAAGTAGCCATTATTCTTGACCTGATTCTTTCAGCCGGCCTAACCATTCGACCCGATAAATGCCAATTGGGGATGGGTGAAGTCCAGTACCTAGGGCATAGAGTAGGAGGAGGGAAGCTCCGTCCTGAACCTGCCAAAATCCAGGCTATTAGAGACTGGCCTGTACCCCAAACTAAGAAACAAGTTATGGCTTTTTTGGGCACTGCCAGTTATTACCGAAAATTTGTTTCACATTTCAGCACTGTGGCCAAGCCTCTTACCGACCTAGAATCATAGAATAGAATCATAGAATCGTAGAGTTGGAAGGGACCTCCTGGGCCATCTGGTCCAACCCCCTGCTCAAAGCAGGATTCGCTAAATCATCCCAGTCAGATGTCTGTCCAGCCTCTGTTTGAAGACTTCCATTGAAGGAGAACTCACCACTTCTCGTGGCAGCCTGTTCCACTCATTGATCACTCTAACTGTCAAAAAGTTTTTTCTAATATCTAATCTGTGTCTCTTCCCATTCAGTTTCATCCCATTGCTTCTAGTCTTTCCTTGTGCAAATGAGAATAAAGTTGATCCTTCTACAATGTGACAGCCCTTTAGATATTTGTAGACAGCTATTAAGTCTCCTCTCAGTCTTCTCTTTTGCAAACTAAACATTCCCAAATCCTGCAACCTTTCCTCATAAGACAGGGTTTGCAGACCGGTCACCATTCTGGTCGCTCTTTTCTGAACTTGCTCCAGTTTGTTGATGTCTTTTTTAAAATGTGGTGCCCAAAACTGGACACAATATTCCAGATGAGGTCTGACCAAAGAGGAGTAGAGGGAAATAATGACTTCACGTGATCTAGACTGTATGCTTCTGTTAATACATCCTAGAATTGCATTTGCCTTTTTTGCTGCTGCATCACACTGTTGACTCATATTCAGTCTGTGATCTATTAGTATACCCAAGTCTTTTTCACATGTGCTGTCACTTAGCCCTATTCCTCCCATTCTATATATGCTTTTTCCATTTTTATTGCCCAGATGTAGTACTTTGCATTTCTCCCTGTTAAAAACCATTCTGTTAGTTGCTGCCCACTTCTCCAGTTTATTTAAATCTTTTTGAATCCTCTCTCTCTCTTCTCTAGTATTAGCTATCCCTCCTAGCTTTGTGTCATCAGCAAATTTAATCAGTTTACCCTCAATTCCTTCATCTAAATCGTTGATAAAGATGTTGAACAATACAGGGCCCAGGACAGAGCCCTGTGGTACCCCACTTGAGACATTCTTCCAACTGGATGTGCAGCCATTTACGACCACTCTTTGGGTCCGATCACTAAGCCAGTTATGAATCCACCTAACAGTTGCCTTGTCCATTCCATACTTAGTCATTTTTTCAATAAGGATTGTATGAGAGACTTTGTCAAATGCTTTGCTGAAGTCAAGATATACTATATCTACAGCATTTCCTTGATCCACCCAATCAGTGATACCGTCATAGAAGGAAATTAAGTTAGTCTGACATGACTTATTAGTTAGAAACCCATGCTGACTCTGTTTAATCACTTCATTCTTATCCAGGTATTGACATACATGTTGTTTAATAATTTGTTCAAAGATCTTTCCTGGTATAGAAGTCAGACTCACCGGCCTATAGTTGCCTGGGTCCACCTTCTTCCCCTTTTTGAAGATAGGAACAACATTTGCTCTTCTCCAGTCTTCTGGCACTTCTCCTGTTCTCCAAGAATTTTCAAAGATTATGGAGAGGGGTTCAAAAATTTCTTCTGCTATCTCCTTCAGTACTCTGGGGTGTAATTCATCTGGACCTGGAGACTTGAATTCATTTAGGTTAGCTAAGTGTTTCCTCACTATCTTTCTGTTTATAGATATCCTGGATTCTTCTATTCCCATAATAGGACAGTGAATAACAGTTGATGTTGCATTTCCTTTCTGAGAGAAAACAGATGCAAAATAGGAATTTAAAAGTTCAGCCTTCTCAACATCCTGTCTTACCATTTCATCATTTTCATCCTGTAAAAATCCTATAGCATCTTTGACTTTTCTTTTACCTGACCTGACCAAGAAAACGATGCCCCGGCTGGTGATCTGGACTCCAGCCTGTGATGAGGCTTTTAACCGGCTGAAGGACGCCCTGGTCTGCGACCCTGTTCTGGCTGCTCCAGATTACAAGAGGAGATTCATTGTGCAGACGGACGCCTCTGCTTATGGACTGGGAGCTGTCCTCAGCCAGGTGAATGCAGCTGGGGACGAACACCCCATCGCCTACCTTAGCAGGAAACTGCTGGACCGAGAAGTGGCCAATGCAACTGTTGAAAAAGAATGTCTGGCTGTAGTGTGTGCCCTTAGGAAACTAAGGCCGTATCTGTATGGACGAGAATTCACTGTCATTACTGATCACAATCCCCTCACCTGGCTGAACTGAGTCTCTGGGGACAATGGACGTTTACTACGATGGAGCCTGGCTCTGCAGCCCTATAACTTTACCATACAGTATAGAAGAGGCAGCCAACACCAAAATGCAGATGGACTGTCCAGGCAGGAGGAGCCCTGAGTCTGGTCAGCCATGCCTGTGTGTACTTAACAAGCGATCTGTAGAGGTCCCTAGTACGTACACAAATTGGGAGGGGAAGGGATTGTCATGATTTGTAGTTTTGCCCTGTCCTGTATTTTGTATAATATGTCATTCAACTTTTCTCTGGTTGTATTTGCTGTAAATTAACCATGTCTCCTTCCCCCAATACTTTGCAATGTCTTGTGATGTACCTGGACATAATCTAATTTAGGTTTGTGTCAACAGCTAGTGGAACTTTGGCTATTGTTTCCTAAGCAGAAGATAACCTACAATACACATCCTGTAGACTCAGTGGAGCCCTTACATTTCTAGAATCTTCTGATGGCCCGAACCATTGAATAGTAGGTGTGACCCCCTACCCCCCTTCTGATGGGCTGATCCCAGGAGCCCTGACAATACATTCTTGTTTTAAGATCAGTTGTGATTTGAGTGCGGACGTGAAGGAGTCACGAACTGAGTTGAGGCCAGCTCGTGACGTCCGTGGGATTGTGTGGAATCCTGTGGACTATTGCAAGGATTATTGTTATCACATCTGGCACAAGGACTATCGTGAGGTGCCCGGATTTGTTTCAATTGTGTGGACTTATTGTGGACTTCTCATGGATTCCAAGGACATTATGGATATTTGATGTTGTATGCTCCCTGCCTTAATAAATCTCGTTGGATCGTCCCTCGGCCTGTTGTCCCTTCTTGCTCTGTCGTATACCCAGTCACAGTCACCAGGGTCCAAAACTGAGGTTTATTCTCCGTCAAAGGAGTAGCATCAATACCCCTCAAAGGAATAGGCGTCCGCAGAGGCGTCATGGAAAAACCATAACGTTTAGCAAAGTCCAAATCCATCAGATTCAACGCTGCTCCTGAATCCACAAAAGCCTTGGATAAGGAGCAGATCAGTGTAATTGCCAAAAGAAACTTAGGTTGTATACTGCCCACAGCAAATGTGTGTGCAAAACATTTCTCTCATTTTGGGCAGACAGAAATAATATGGGAGCCGTCTCCACAGAAAAAGCACAGCTTATTACATCTTCTAAACTCCTGACGTTGCGCCCTACTGTAGACAAAACTCTATCACATTGCATAGGTTCAGACATTTGTCCAAAAGGTGGCAACTCCTCTCGTGTAGTTTTGCGTTCACGTAAACGCCGATCAATTTGAATGGCTAATGACAGAATCGTCAAGACCAGAGGGAACAGGAAATCCCACCATAGTATCTTTTACGGTTTCTGACAAACCCTTCCGAAAGAGAGCTGCCAAGGCACCATTATTCCTGGTAGTAAGGACCGCCCACTTTTGGAATTTTTGACAGTATAACTCTGCAGAATCCTGACCCTAGTTCAATGCCAATAGGGCTTTCTCAGCTTGATCAATAGCATTAGGTTCATCATACAACAACCCCAAGGCTTGAAAATATGCATCCACATTAGTCAGAATAGGATCTTGAGGTGTCAAAGAAAATGCGCAATCCTGGGGATCGCCGCGCAGCAAGGAGATGACAATTTTAACCTGCTGCGCAGAGCTCCCCGATGAATTAGGCTTCAAGGCAAGAAATAATTTACAATTATTCTTAAAATTCAAAAATTTAGACCGATCCCCAAAAAACACATCAGGAGTAGGGATCCTTGGTTCAGCAGCATGTGAATTAGCGAGGTAGGCGGAAATTCCCCACACTTCAGCAGTGAGCTGCTCCACACGATCAGACAATTGCTTAATGTCCATTTAAAAAAAAATCCTCCTACAGCCCCAGAGAAAAAGAGGAAAAAATATACAGATATAAAAAAAAAATTCTGACACTTCTTTTTTTTTTTTTACAATTCTTTCCTGCTTTTGAGTACCCTAGAATCTGCGGTATGGCTGGTGATTCTGTTATGAATGGGTCACCGAGGAGAAAAAAGCAAAACAAGCTAAGCCACAGAAAACCAGAGTGGTTGGTAACTATGCAGATTGCAGATCCCTGATCTTACCACACAACTAGCAGTAAGCCGTGGAGCATGCCTACGATGAACCTAGACGCCTCGTCATGGCCGGAGGACTACATAAGCCTAAAGCAAGAAAAGGGAAAACTAACTGCCCCAGAGCAGACCCCAAAGGAATAGATAGCCCTCACACATGTACTGATGGTGAAACAAGATGAAGGCACAAACACAGGCAGGAAAATAGGCTGAGCAAATCATGGGGCCCAAACTAACTAGACAGGAAAGGAAAGGGAAGACACTATCTGCAACCTGCAAAAAACCTACAAAAATAATGTCCAACACTTATGATAGCAAAATTAACCCTGAAGTCACTAGACTTCTCCCACTATATCAGCACTCTGAAATATTCTGAGACAGAGCAAAAAGAGACCGAACTAGTAAGGGACAAAAAGCCAATTGGCAAAATACTGATAAATAAGAGTGGAAATTCAGCTCAGCCCCCAGCCGGGGCTGGCAGACCACACAAAAACTGAATAGACCAACAAAATCAAGTGTGAACATTAGCAGAAAAACTTAGCTTTAGATGACTGGAACAGAGCTGAAAACCAAGAGCTGACAAGCCAGAAGGAATCACCAGCAACTGAATAGGGCGTCGGCTGTCTTAAATCCAATCTGAGAATCCTGAGATCCAATAGTCATCCTCATTCTCAGGTGGCAGATCTCCACCGATCAAACCAGCCGCACCACCTCAAGTCACCACCAGAGGGAGTCCAGAAGGGGAACTCACAACTGGTGAACCCGAGAATGAACTCACAACAGCTCCCCTTCCACTGGAGAATAACGGGGTCTCAAACTGCATCACATTTCTCGCCCGCAGCCTGCGATCCATTCGGTCGGCCTGCGTCATAGCGTTCTCCAGAGAATCAGGAGGAGGGTGAAGTGCCAAGGCAACTTTCAGACATTTAGACAGGCCTGTACGGAAGAAGCCCCAGAGGGTGGCATCATCCCAAAGGACCTTAGCATCCCAGCATCTGAACTCTCAGCAAAACCACTCGGCTGAATGCTTCCCCTGATATACACTCATCACCATGTCCTCAGCTATACGCACCCGATCAGGCTCATCATAAATATGCCTCAGGGACTCAAAAAATACATCCACAGTCATTCTCTCAGGGGCAGTGGTAGGAAGGGAAAAATCCCAAGCCTGGGGGGCTCCCCTTAACAGAGACATAATGACCCCTACCTTCTGACTTTCATCCCCAGAAGAGTGTGGTGTTAATGAGAAAAAAAGCTTACAGTTTAGCCCTCCTTGAAAACTTTAAATTCGGCAATTTAACCGGGGACTCACGGAAAACTAATGTAACAGCTCGAGCCCCTGTCCTGTGAGCACCAGATGATAAAGCCCCCAGCACAGTGTCAGCTATCAGCTGCTGAGACTGAGCCAGAACTCGTCCCCCATTAAGTTTCTGAGACATCTGAGTCAGGTGCTTTACCTGCTCAGAAAGAACGTGCATAGGATCCATCACACACACACAGGAAAAAAAAGTAGCAGCCCGTGGTCCACCGTGCAGAGATGTTATCTGCTGCCCAGTAATGGCGGACGCTATATGGCGGTATAATAGAAGAAAACACGTGGTTTAACGTCACCCGGTGTGTACAGAGGCGGACTCTGTTGCTTCATAGAACCGCACTACAGTGGAATATAAATGCCGTAGCCTGTTAAAGCTCACAGAGCTTGGCAAAGTGAGCACTAGTGTACAGTCACAGGACTCTGTCCCAAAAACACAGTGTTAGAGTCCCTCTAGACCCACTAAGCGCGTGGCATTGCACCTGCGAACACCACTAATAGATGCTGCCTACCGTGGAGTGCAGACCAAGTGCACAGTGGCGTAAAGGCAAAACCACTAATTGGCGTTGATGCTAGTCCCTGACTCTGCCTCCTACCTGCACTATCAGCCTATGCACTAACTGGCAAGGCTGAAGAACACATACGTACCAAGGGTAGGGGTTTCATAATGAGTCATTCACCAGAGACATTCATATGTGCATACAACACTCACTCCATATTGTCTATACTAGCACATGGCCTTTCGGCTATGCGATCCTTTTATAACCGCAGCCTTCCAGGACCTTCCTGATGGCCCAATCCGAGCTTCTTGAGGATCTGAGCATGTGACTTCTGACTACCAATGAGCGGTCGTCTCACGGGCATGCTCAGATGGAGAAAAACAGGGCTTAGTCCCAGGGGCGTCTGCTCGCCGCTGACTAATGCTGGATGCTATAGCTGAACCTGGGGCGGCAGCAGCAACCAATTGCATAGCATCAGCTTGAGCAAGAAGCTGGGACCGATGTCTCTGCTGAGCAGGAACCTCTGCGACTGAAGAAGAACTGGAGACTGCAGCGGACATGGCTTGTGATTCCCCCTGTGCAGGGGTGGGAACTCAACGCCTAACACACACTCTTCTATACTAAAGCTGTGCACACATTTTCGAAAGCTGTTGGCCAAGAAAAGGTTCAACCAGCTATCTTGCTCACTCTGCTGAGCGTTCCTGTGTACACTTTGAAAGAGCCATTCCCTGGTGCTGGTTTATTGTTAGACAGCGAAAGGATCAACATCCCAAAATCAACCATGTCGGATCCTTATCTCCCCACATAATCATCTGTCCATGGCCCCCTATATATATATTAGACATAGATGGGTTCAGTTGACATTAGTCTACTCTTTATAATGGACATAACACTGACCAGGTTCAATGGAAAAAAAAGTCCTCTCCCCTAACAGATGTCCATTTGTGTGTATTTTTTCCAGCTGGCTTACTGCTTTTGACATTCTGATCAAAGACTGAGTGCATATTTAATGATGAAGATATTCTTTGGATTTCCATCAAATGTCAACAAAAGGGGTCAAGATGGAGATTGTTGGACATGTCATGGAGTTCAGGGACTTTGGTCACTTGCTCATGTGTGGCATAGTTCTGTATGTTGGCTTCCATGTTTGTACTTATCTACACCAACTTCAGCACAGGTCCTAAATCGATATAGAAAAAAGGATCAATCACAATCAGAGGCCAATGAAGGTTCCAACTCTTCTTTACTAGAGATGATCGAATATGTTTGGAAATAATCGCAGAATCCGAGAAGATGCATCCGACAAAACCACGACATCATAAGAATAGGAAGTTCTATAAAGAATCTATACAATAATAACTGCATTATAGAAAAAAGATACAAGCAAATTATCATAAAACAATTTGTTCTGGTTTTGGTAAGAAATGAAAAAATACAGAGGACAAAATTAATCCATTTCCCAATTCCAAAATTCCTCTTTCTAATAAATGGATCTACTGAGCACTGTGGTTCAGTGGATAGCACTGCAGCCTTGCAGCGCTGGAGTCCTGGGTTCGAATCCCACCAAGGGATTCTTGCAACTTCTGCAAGGAGTTTGAATGTACTCCCCGTGTTTGCGTGGGTTTCCTCCCACATTCCAAAAGACATACAGTTAGGGAATTTAGATTGCAAGCCCCATCGGGGACAGTGATGGTAATGTGTGCAAACTGTAAAGTGCTGTGGAATATGTTAGTGCTATATAAAGAGTAATAAGTGTCAGAGTATTACGCTGTGTGTGGATTTGTCGCTAAACCCGAAGGGTTTCCTGATGCCAGGGAAGCGAATGAGAATCCAGAAGTCTCATGCACATGTTACTTATTTTTTCCTTGCAGATTTAAACCTGAAACACGTCAATTCTTTCATCGTTTTTGCTGCAGATTTCATCCATACTAGTGAGTGGGGTAAAATATGCACCAAAAAACGCACGTAACGCAGCAAAAAAAAAACTGCCTATTTTACGCAATGTTTTTCCTGCCAAGAGATGCAGAAATTTCTGCACCAAATTCTTAATGTGTGCACATACCCCAAGGATACAATGACCTTTATTAAGGTGTGCGGAATTATTAGGCAAACTGTAAATGGGCCATAAAAGACATTTAGCTGACTGAAAAGTCAAAACTTGTTACCATGATACTGTTTAATGTGTGTATACAATTTAATGGGTGTTTCCACTTAACCTTAAAATTTGAACTACATCTGAGAACTGAGATTCATAGCCGCATTTGAACCTTAATTATGTAATGTATTAAATTCCCCCTTTCCTACTTCTATTTATTTCCTAAACAGCGTCGGTACATGAAATTTTCTGCTTATAATCATACATTTTTTTAAATTGTATTTATATTATTTAATTTTTAATATATATATATATATATATATATATAGCCTACAAAGATTATATCTATCTATGTATCTGTCCATCTATATGATTCTTGCTGTGACATCACAGTATAATCTATGTCACAATGAGGTGATGACATCATCACATTCTACATTCCAGTGTTACAGCCCATAGGAAATCACTGCCTCACAGACCCCCAACGGTGAGGGAGTTCCTTTTGTTTTTCGTGACGAACGAAGCAAAAATTGATTCCAAAATGTATAAAGAGAGAAGACGAGCCCAACTAGATCGGGTACTGAGAGAGAGGAGAGGATTAAATGAAGAGCAGGTATTATTATTCGCTTTAGGGCGAAAAGACATTACTTTACCGAACATGGACACTGACGCCTCTGAAATGGTGTCCAAGCGACAAAATCTAGAGAAAATGAGAAAGTCCAAAAGACATGAGATCCTTACAAAGAGAAGGATCATGGAGAACCTCATGGAGTCCCACTCTGCAGCCTCCGCTGAGCTTCAGAGGGCCATACTTATCTCCTTAAAAAAAATTGGAGATCTGGCCCCTGCAATAAGGATGAGGAATAAAGAAGCCGTCCTAAATAAGCGGAGAAACATCGGCGCAGATATAAAGCTGGACGAGGTTCTCCAAGAAACTCCAAGACAGGTCTCATCCAGATCTGAAAGGAAAGACATCCTGGACCTGCAAAGAGCGGCAGTCAAGAAAAGAATTCGGAACAGCAGAGACTGGGTTATCCAATGCAGGAGGCATCTGACCTATGCTACACCCATTATTAATGGGAATGGTGCACTATGGAGATCGCAGTCATCAGCCAAAACCATCAGCGTTTCTTCACCAGAAAGAGCAATGGATGAAGATGAAACAGGTAAGATGGAAACAGCTCAGTAGAATAAGACTGGGGACGAGGGGGATTATACTCCTAAAATTATGTGCAGACCTCAATTATCAATGCTGACTTGTGGAAGAACTGTCCTTGTTACCCGTAGCAACCAGTCACAGTTCAGTGTTCTATAGAATGTTAAGAACCGGAATCTGTGCTGTGAATCGCTGCTATGGGCAACAGGGACATTTTTGCAATTAGACAGTAAACGAAACACCAAATATTCGACATTTCCTGCTGATGTATAGAGTTCTGTTTAAAATTGTAATATATCTTTTTTTTCAGTGGGCCGAGCTGTAGCTTTGAACGACACCATTTATTTTGTCTTTCAGGGTTTTTTTTTTTTTTTAAATTAGTTTGGTAAAATTGTATAGAAAAAAGGGATTCTGACTTTTTTTTTATTGTGTTAATTGTGTGATAGAAATGACCTCACAAAATAATTCTCCATGTCAGATACAATTCTGGTAATGCCCAATATGCATACGTTTTCATTTTACTAAAATGGTGAAAGAAAATTAGAAGTGTAATAGGAAAAAAAACAAAATTGGTTTATGTCGCCATATTCTGAGACATTGTAACTTTCTGATTTTTACAAAAATGCAATTTTGGTATTTCCATTTTTTTTCTCATTTCAGTATTTACTGTTTCGGAGAATTATTTGTATATTGTTGTATATCGGACTTATACTAATGGAGTTATCCTAGTTATGCTTATTTTTCATTTTTTTATTATTGTCATTATTATTATTAATTGGGAAGGTTAAGTAATTCAAACTAAATTTTTTAATTTTTTTTTTAAAAAAACTTTTTTTTATTTATTTCAATTTTTAGTATTTTTAAAAGACTTGACCCGGAGATTTTCTGATCTCTTGTAATGGGACTGTATCGCTGTATATAGCTTTAGTGACGTTCTCATATGAAATTAAGCCAGGCTGGTCTTAACATTTGGATGAAAGTAAAAAACAGGGCCCATATAGTCATTACAACCAATAAACCCCTTGCAGTTGTGTCCTGAGGGGACTAATGGGTGCTGGTGCGCACAAATCGGCATTCACTTAATTTAAGTAGCACTGTTAGCAATGAAATAGTAATACTGAAGCAATCGGAGTGTGATCCAGTCGCAGCAGTTATAGGCAGGTGGCAGCTATGTAATACAGCTGGTGTTAGCCTGCTGAAATGCATGCTCAGCGCCTGAGTCCGCATTTAATAGAAAGTGTATTTCCATTATTTGTTCTCAAAGAGATTAACAAATCCTATATCATCTCAGCAGGTGCAAACGATATGATGACCTCTGACGTAGCAGATGCGAAAGCCGAAGACCTTGGTGATGCCAGCTCCCCTGTTTTACCTGTGAGAGAATTGGTTAAAATTCAAAATCCTATTGACCTTCACAGACTTGATTTACTCACTAATATTGGAAGAGGATGCTACGGAAAGGTAAGAATGAATTTATACTACTCCGTGCTTCCCAAAGTATTCTCCACCAGATACACAGAATGGTATAAATATTCATTACAGGATCTTCATATGTAATGATAATTGGGATACACCAGTGATCCATTACATAGATCCCTAGAATAGATGAGAGTTTGGTCTGATCTTCTGTGATTTTTCTCCAGGTCGTCTTGGCATCAGATCGGGTCAGCAAAGAACTACTAGCCCTTAAGATCATGGAAAAGAGTTGTTGTGATGAGGAAACATTCTCTACAGAGTTAAAGGCCCTAAGTATTGGCGCTGGCTGCCGCTTCATAACATCTCTGCGGGGCTTTGTAGAAACACCACAAGCATATATAATAGCCATGGAGGCAATGGCCGGAGGAGATCTGTTTAGCCAAATGTTAGAATCGATGAAGTTTGATACAGAGACAACAAGGTAAATGTCTTAGGCTGAATCATAATAATCTGTTGCCCGTTCATTATGGTCCTAAAGTGTGTGTAACCACTGATCCATCCTCTACTTTCTTCTCCACAGACGCTTTGCAGCAGAAATGGTTTGCGGAATCCAGTTCCTCCATGAACACGGCGTGATACATCGGTAATCAGTTCATCTTCATAAATCTATGTTGTCACCTTACATATCTATTGTAGAAAGTTCTTTTGATGAATTTTCCTCACCATTAGTGTCTGCTCCTTTTCCCTGCAGTGACCTGAAGCCTCATAACGTTCTCATTGATGGAACTGGACACATAAAAATCTGTGACTTTGGCACTTCAGCCGTGAATGTGGGCAAGGATGACGTCTTGGACGAAGTTGTAGGCACGAAGGGTTACATTGCGCCTGAGGTAAGGAACATCCCTTAATGATTGATGCCGATAGTAGGATTGAGTACTAATCTGAGTATCCTGCTCATATCTCATCACAGACCGGTCCTCATAGGCTCTGTGTGTAAATCCCCTCCCCGGTATATTCAGCTCATCTCCTATCTTATATTCCTACAGGTATTGGATAGAGAAGGCTACAATCATCTGGCGGATTCCTTTTCATTTGGTGTCATCCTGTACATGATGATTGTGGGGACGTGTCCATTCTATAACAGTGGCGATATGGACGACTACCATGAGTCTTTGGACAACGTCCTATATTTTCCACCCTGCATCTCCATCGATGAGCTTGACATCCTAGAAGGGGTAAGTAGGAATAGGTGAAGAAGGATGATGGTAAATTATAAGGAAGGATAGAGGACATGATGCTGACAGTCCATAGACATTGTGTAATAACGTATCAATAATAATACACAATATAATGATTAACGGTCTCTCTCATTTTCCAGCTTCTCTGCAAAACTCCATCTACTCGTTATGCCATAACATCGTCCATTAGAGAGCGCCCATTCTTCCACTCCATAAACTGGAGCGACGTGGAGTCCGGCAGAGCCGAACCACCGTTCCATTACGAAGATGTAAGTATAGCACATAGGGACATCCATAGTGTTACCTCTGCCCAGTAGCACACATACCCACCATACACCTCATCATTATATTCTCCAGTATACAGTATATTTGTGAGGAGCCAGTTCTAAGAAATGTAAACTTCTCTTCTTAAAAATGAGAAAAGCAGCGCTCACCTTTAAAAATCACTTTTTCATTAACGTCCTTTAAGACATATCATCAGTAGAAAGAGAAGGATCAGGTGCAGCTGTTCAGAGAGACCAGCCGATATAGTCTACAGGACATTAATAAAGGAGTATTTTTATATGGCGAGTGACGCTTTTCTTCAATTTTGGCCTGCAATTGTTTCCCCAGTTTGGTGTCTATTAAACTGAGCTTCCCTGTGGTTCACGCACACTTTTTTAAATGTGCAACCTGCGATATTGTGATCTCCGCCCAGACTTTATGATGGTGTCGAGTCGCTTCAATTTCTTAATTTTGAATATATTTCTTTTCTTACAGGAGTAATAGGCTGAAATAAATCAGCCCCATTCCAGCAACATCGAGGAATGAAGCTTTAACTAATCGGATGAGACAATTACCTGGACTTTCTAATTTACCGGACTGTGACAAATACTACAGAGCTTCCACCACATTAACAGCCACGTAGATTCGAGCACCAAACATCCAGGGATGTATTCCGATCGCCATATTTGGGGTCAGGAAGGAATTTTTTTCCCCTTAGGATATTCCAACAACAAGTCCTCGGGGTTATTTTTCGCCTTCCTCTGGATCGAAATGGCAAGTAATCAAAGGCTGGAATTGAAGGACTTCTTTTAGCCAAACTTGCCGTTTGGTTGACTCATGTACACTGTGGTGGTAAGGACAAGACTACTGGATATGGACAGAGAAGGTA
Organism: Dendrobates tinctorius; assembly: GCF_039654945.1. Taxonomy (NCBI): domain Eukaryota; kingdom Metazoa; phylum Chordata; class Amphibia; order Anura; family Dendrobatidae; genus Dendrobates; species Dendrobates tinctorius. The sequence continues at coordinate 20,752,901 of NW_027361677.1, forward strand.
GCGGCTGCTCCTTCTCCACTGGATATAGACAAAGAAAAGGCAGCGGCTGCTCCTTTTCCACCGGATATTGACAAAAAGAAGGCAGCGGCTGCTCCTTCTCCACTGTATATGGCCAAAAAGAAGGCAGCGGCTGCTCCTTCTCATACTTGGCCATAGGCCGGAGTCACACTTACGAGAAACTCGCTTGAGTCTCGCGTCTCAACACACGGCACTGCCATCAGCACTTGGACCTTAGCACTCAGCTGCATAGAAACACACTCCGCTCCTGAGTGCCTGCGCCAATTGTGACCCCGGCCATATACAGACACTACCGGGTCATGGACAGAATGAAGAAGCGGCTGCTCCTTCATCTACCTGTCCATGGCCAGACAGAAGGCCATATGGTTGATCACGGTGCTGTAAGACTCCAGGAAAATTCCATCTACACAGATCACACGTCACACATCCCTGCTCTTCTCCTCTCCATCGTGTGTGATCCAGACCTGGATGTGCAAAAACAGCACAAGTGCAACCAAAGGCCCGAGGAGCGGAATCATCAACATCTGCTCCTTTCTATAGAAAGCTTCTGTATCTACAGACTTTCTTATTCCATATTTGCATATTAGTAACAACTTTTATGCAAAAATAAATATATTGAACATCTATGCTGCTTCTAGATGGATTCTTCTGATATACAGACCTGCTTCTTGGTATTTTTATTAATATCCTGATGACCTAATGTAAATGTGGAAGGGGCTGAATACGTGGAAGGGGCTGAATACCTCTCATAAGAATTTCTGCATACAGTAAAATATTTAAGTTCTAAAAAGAGATGAGTGAATTTAATCTACTCAACTTTACAAGTATCCTCACTTACTGCTCTCCCAGTAGCATAACTTCTGTAGAAGCAGAGGTTGAAGTCGCCCCAAGCCCCTCACTCAGACGGGCCCTCCCAAAGCTTAACTTATCGGTGAGGGCAGCCAGATGATACAGAAAGACTTGATACAGAATGGTAGGGGGTACACTAGATGAGCCCTGAGATAAGGGGGATAGAGCGACGTGATGAAGTCTGAGAGCGATGTGATGAAGTCTGTGACTCTGAAGTATAAGGTGCTCAGTGCTCAGAGACATGGCCGAGGTGAGGAAAGCTGAACCTGACCACCACTCAGCAAGACACAGAAGGGGAAATATCAAGACTGAGCCAAGAAATATCTGAAGACAGATTTTTTAAAGGTTTCATGGACTGATGAGATTAGAGTGACTCTTAATGGACCAGATGGCAATGGTTTTAGAAGTAACTGGTACAAACATCTATTTGGACACCAGCAAGGTGAAGGTGGGGAATAGCTATGGGTTGGGATTATTAATGATGAGCTTCATGGACCTTTTCAGGTGGCAGAAGAACTTAAAATCAAGTCGCAAACCTATTATCAGTGTTTAGAAGACTCTTCCTTCATACAGTGGTAGAGGAAAAGATCTGTACATTTCAAGAAAATTATGATTGTTCTGCAGGACAATGCTCCATCGCAGCATCAATGTCTCCACTGCTTGGCTGCCAGTAAAGATGAAAAAATAATGACACAACACCTTCCTCACCCGACCTAAACCCTTATGAGTAATTGTGGGCCCTTCTTAAATGGGAGATTTACAGTGAAGAAAAACAGACACATTTCTGAACAGTATAACACACAAAAATGAACTGTAACCTTCAATTTAAAACAGTGGTCAAGTTCTGAGAAAAGATCCATGATAAAATTATTTTTAATGATTAAAAATGAAAAATAAAAACATAATTATAAGGAGAAAATTTCATGTAAGGGAAGCAGTTTAGGAAATAAATATAAGTAGGAAAGTGGGAATTCAATATATTACAGAATTAAGGCTCAAATGCTATGAATCTCCATTCCCAGATGCAGTTCAAATTTTAAGTGGAAACACTAGTGAGGAGCGAACGTGCTCGCCACTACTCATTACTCGTCTGAGTATCACTGTACCGAGCATTTTTGGGAGCTTTTTAGAGCGCTAATTAACATGCAGGGATTGTCAGCCATTCACTGTAATGCCGCAGCCATCTTTGTTGTGGCCTTACAGTGATTGGCTGGCCGCACAGCGTCATTAGATCTACTAGAGACCTGACGCTGCCCTGCTCAGCGCATTCAGCTCCGGATTCAGACTGTTTAGAGAGAGCTGCTGCTGAGATAGGGACAGATTTGTGCTTTTATGAGTTAGTGTGGTTCTACCTTTGTTCAATCCACATATCAATCTAAGCCAACAGTCCTTTTAAGGACTAATTAGTGGGTATATAGACTGCAGTGCTAGGTAGGCAGGGGAGTCTATGTGCGCATATCCACATCAGTGCAAGGCATGTAGGCACTGTATGTGAGTAAATAGATCTCACTGCATACATCAAAAGGGTCCATTACTGTCTGCTGCTGCCTATTATATACGCTGCTCAAAAAAATAAAGGGAACACTAAAATAGCACATCCTAGATGTGATGTGAGACTATGATAGATCTCCTGGAGTGGACCCGCTGGACCGTGGCAACGAACCCCCCACGGCCGAGCTGGCCAGGTGGACCACCCCCTATACAGGGAGTGTTTGGGGCAGGCCCGCGGGTAACTATCACCACGGCAGCTGGTACCCAGAGGGAGTACAGGAGGGCCGACAAGAGACCGGAGATGCAGGCGGAAGACCTCCCCTGGAACAGGAACACGGTTGGCGGGCAGATCGGGAGCACGGCCGAGACGGAAGGAAGAGGACACCAACTAGACAACACAGCCAGAGGCCCGGGACAGACCGGAACGCGACCTTGAGCTCCAAAACCTAGGAGAGAGGACAGCGGTAAGATGGGACAGCTTAGCGGCAGGAAGGACACAAGAGTGCGCACAGGGACAGGGGCCAGAATCACTAAGCAGGGCATCAGTGATAATCAGGCACCGCCAGTAGGAAGAGGCGGCCTGATATAGGGTGTCGTAGCAGGAGTTCCGGGTCATGGCCCCTCACAGAGCTGGGAGGGGAGAGCGCGCGACCTTAGGAGGGATAGGGAGTGCGCGTGCGCCTGACACCAGTGTGCGCGCGCCCCCGCTGCGGAGCAGGAAGCTGGCCTGGGGTGCTCGCCCGACGAAGCGCAGGAGATCGGGCAGAAGCAGGCGCCGGGTCCGTGCGACGGAGGAGGGAGGCCCGCCGATAGGATCGTGGGAGCCGGGACCGTGGCGTGGAGACCACCCAAGAGTGCGGCAGAGGAGCAGGTACAGGCGGGGACCGCGGCGGCAGCAGAGTGACACTAGATGTCTCTGAATGAAATATTCCAGTTGCAAATTTTTATTCATCGCATAGTGGAACGTGTTCAGAACAATAAAACAACAATTATCAATGTAAATCAAAATGAATATCCCATGGAGGTCTTGATTTGGAATGATACTCAAAATCAAAGTGGAAAATCAAATTACAGGCTGATCCAACTTCAGTGGAAATGCCTCATAACAAGGAAAAGATGCTCAATATTGTAGGTGGCCTCCACGTGCCTGTATGACCTCCCTACTAAACAATACCTGGGCATGCTCCTGATGAGGCAGCGGATGGTCTCCTGAGGGATCTCCTCCCAGACCTGGACTAAAGCATCCGCCAACTCCTAGACAGTCTGTGATGCAACGTGACGTTGGTGGATGGAGCGAGACATGATGTCCCAGATGTGCTCAATCGGATTCAGGTCTGGGGAATGGACAGGCCAGTCCATAGCTTCAATTCCTTCATCTTGAAAGAACTGCTGACACACTCCAGCCACAAGAGATCTGGCATTGTCCTGCATTAGGAGGAACCCAGGGCCAACCGCACCAGCACATGGTCTCATAAGGGGTCAGAGGATCTCATCTCGGTACCTAAGGGAAGTCAGGCTATCTCTGGCGAGCAAATGGAGGGCCCTCCAAAGAAATGCCAACCCACACCATTACTGACACACTGCCAAAACGGTCATGCTGAAGGATGTTGCAGGCAGCAGATCGCTATCCACAGCATGTCCAGACTCTGTCATATCTGTCACATGTGCTCAGTGTGATCCTGCTTTCATCTGTGAAGAGCACAGGGCACCAGAGGCGAATTTGCCAATCCTGGTGTTCTGTGGCAAATGCCAAGCGGCCTGCGCGGTGTTGGGCTGTGAGCACAACCCCCATCTGTGGACGTCGGGCACTCAGACCATCCTCATGGAGATGGTTTCTAACCGTTTGTGCAGACACATGCACATTTGTGGCCTGCTGGAGGTCATTTTGCAGGGCTCTGGCAGTGCTCCTCCTGCTCCTTCTTGCACAAAGGCGCAGGTAGCGGTCCAGCTGCGGGGTTGTTGCCCTCCTACGGCCCCCTTCACGTCTCCTGGTGTACTGGCCTGTCTCCTGGTAGCGCCTCCAGCCTCTGGACACTACGCTGACAGACACAGCAATCCTTCTTGGCACAGCTCACATTATTGTGCCATCGTGGATGAGCTGCACTACCTGAGCCACTTGTGTGGGTTGTAGAGTCCGTCTCATGTTACCTCGAGTGTGAAAGCACAACCAACATTCAAAAGTGACCAAAACATCAGCCAGAAAGCATTGGTACTGAGATGTGGTCTGTGGTCCTCATCTGCAGAACTACTCCTTTATTGAGGGTGTCTAGATAATTGCCAATAATTTCCATCTGTTGTCTATTCCATTTGCACAACAGCATGTGAAATTGATTGTCAATCAGTGTTACTTCCTAAGTGGACAGTTTGATTTCACAGAAGTTTGATTTACTTGGAGTTATATTCTGTTGTTTAAGTGTTCCCATTATTTTTTTGAGCAGTGTATATACCTAGCTGCAGGTATCCGTGGCTAGGAATAATTTTTTTTTTGCACCTGAATACTGCTAATTTTATTACAAAGCAATCCAGAGCCCCCTGTTTTTCTACATTTATTTGCTTGTTCACACTGCAGACTACAGCCAGATCATTTTAATACAACAGCGTGAAAATCCAGCAATTTAAAACGGCTTTGTCTGTCCCAGGCCTCACACCTGAGTGCGCAGAAAATTCTGGCCTTTTGTGTGGTACTGTAGTAGTTTTTGGAGTGTCTTACAATAGTTTTGGAAACCATTTTGCTGACCAAAAAATATTTAGATAACAGAAACAACTGCAGAGAGTTTACATCTCCATAATTTTTATACGGAAAAATCGTAAAGAAAGAGGTAATGAAGAAAAGAATAATGCCCAAATAATGCAAAAAGTGCCAATATCTTTATTCAGTACAAATAGGGCAAATACAAGTGTCTACAATAAATACCAGGTGAAACATATGTAATAAAAACCAGTGGATAATAATGCAACCATGGTGTGACAAACAGGCATGTAATTTAGAGCAAGCAGGGATTAGTTATAATTATGGTAAAAAGTACCCATGCGTTCCCTGATCGCAATATTCAGGGCAGACAAAGTTAAGCCCAATATAGAGTGGGAGGGACAGCATATGTACCTATATATCAAAGGGAAGGGGCTAAACTGAAGTCACGGAAAAAACAGAAAAACACCCCCTTCATGTAATGACAAGAGGGAAAAGAATTTCATGTACAATTGACCGCAGAAGCAAATTTTAGGCCATGCCCCCGACCACACCTATTTCTATTTTCACAACTAGTCACACGCATGTCCACTCCCAGTCGCACCCATTTAGCACTGATGATCACTCTGACTGCTATTAGGGGCATAGTGGCTGGTACTGTGGGCACACTGACTGGTACTAAGGAAAAGAAGGAAAGAAAATAGAGAAAGAAAGAAAGAAAGAAAGAAAGAAAGAAAGAAAGAAAGAAAGAAAGAAAGAAAGAAAGAAAGAAAGGAGAGCGAGAAAGAAAGAACAGAGAGAGAGAGAGAAAAAGAGGGAAAGACAGAACAGAGAATGAGAAAGAAACAGAGAGAAAGAAAGAACAGAGAAATAAAGAAACAGAGAGAGAGAAAGAAGGAAAGAAAGAAATAAAGAAAGATTTTATAAAGATACTATAGCAGCCCGACTCTCACTGAAGTGCCCACCTGAGCCTCCCGATGCAGGACATATCATGATCCGCTTACATGGCCGGCATCCCTGATTCCAAGGCGATCCTGCTGTCCGCGCTGTCAGAGGAGGACACGGTGATGGATCTGAAGCATTCCTGGCTCCGCCACAATCTGTTCATGAAATTACCTCTTTTCCGATCAGCTTGCAGCACATCACTTCCGGTGGAACGTCATGTGCGAGTTTTAAAGTGCTCCTTGGGACTCCGCCGTGTACTCCTGTGTCCGTGGGAAAGACCCACTTTGTATGCCTCGTACACACTTGGCTCCGCTCCGTACATCTACTACACATATGGCTCCACTCCGCACACACGGCTCTGCATACCCCATACACACGCGGCTTCGCTCCGTACACCTCGCACACGCGCGGTTTTGCTCCATATCATTGTAGGCTGCGGTGTGTCTATCTGGGACGGCGAGAATGGCGTCGGTGGATGCGGGGGGTGCGTGGCGGCTCAGTGCAATGCGGGAAAAATACCGTCCTGGGCGGGACGCGGGAGGGGGGTGTCAAAAACGGGACTGTCCCGCGGGAATCGGGATGCTTGGGAGCTATGTTGTGTAGGTGAGGTAATACAAATCCACCTATAACATGGACCATATTTGGCCGTGCGGCCATGCGATCCTTTTATAACTGCAGCCTTCCAGGACCTTGCTGATGGCCCAATCAAAGCTGCTTGAAGACCTGGGCATGTGACCTCTGACCACCAATGAACGGTCATCTCTCAGGCATGCTCAGATGGAGAAAAGCAGGACTTAGTCCCAGAGGCATCTGATCGCCGCTGACTTATGCTGGATGATATAGCTGACCCTGGGGCGGCAGCAGCAACCAAACACATAGCATCAGCCTGAGCAAGACGCTGGGACTGACGTCTCTGCTGAGCAGGAACCTCTGTGGCTGAAGAAGAATTGGAGACCGCAGAGGACATGGCTTGAGATTCCCCCCGTGCAGTGACGGAAACTCGACGCCTAATATTACCCCTGTTATGAATGGGTCACCGAGGAGAAAAAGATTAATCAAGCTAAGTCACAGAAAACCAGAGAGGTTGGTAACTATGAAGATTGAAGATCCCTGACCTTAACCACACAACTAGCAGCAGCCATGAAGCGTGCCTACGATGATCCTAGATGCTTCGTCACAACCGGAGGACTAAATAAGTCTAAAGCAAGAAAAGAGGAAAACTAACTGCCCCAGAGCAGACCCCAAAGGAAAGACAGCCCCCACACATGTATTGACGGTGAGACAAGATGAAAGCACAAACACAGGCAGGAAAATAGGCTGAGCAAACGATGGGGTCCAAACTAACTAGACAGAATAGGAAAGGAAAGACACTGTCTGCAATCTGTCAAAAACCCTACAAAAATAATGTCCAACACTTCTGATAGCAAAATTAACCCTGAAGGCACTAGACTTCTCAATTATATGAGCACTCTGAAATATTCTGAGACAGAGCAAAAAGAGGCCAATCTAATAAAGAAAAAAAACAAATTGGCAAATACAGATAAATAAGAGTGGAAATTCAGCACAGCCCCAGCCGGGGCTGGCTGACCACACAAAAAACTGAATAAACCAACAAAATCAAGTGTGAACATTAGCAGAAAAACTTAGCTTGAAATGACTGGAACAGAGCTGAGGACCAAGACCTGACAAGCAGAAGGAATCACCAGCACCAGAATAGGGCGTCGGCTGTCTTAAATCCAGTCTGAGATTCCTGAAGTCCAATCGTCATCCTCATTATCAGGTGGCAGATCTCTACTGATTAATCAGCCTCACTACCTCCAGTTACCACCAGAGAAAGCATGGAAGGAGAACTCACAACTGGTGGACCGGAAAATGAACTCACAACAGTACCCCCCCTTGAGAAGGCATCACCGAACCCTCATCCACGCCACCAGCCCGATCAGGATGGGCCTGGTGAAAAGCACGAACCAATCTATTGGAATGAATACCAGAGGCAGAGACCCAAGAATTATCCTCCTGGCCATAACCCTTCCATTTGACAAAATACTGGAGTCTCCGTCTAACCAAACGAGAATCCAATATTTTCTCTACCTCATATTCCACATGGCCTTCAACCAACACAGGGTCAGGAGGTGCCACCATAGGAACCACTGGCTCAACAAACCTCTTCAACAGAGACTTGTGAAATACGTTATGGATCTTGAACGTAACTGGGAGAGGGAATCAAAAAGAAACAGCATTAAGAATCTCCAAAATCTTATAAGGTCCAATAAATCTTGGCTTAAATTTTGGAGATGCAACCTTCATAGAAATATTCTTAGACGACAAGCAAACCATATCACCCACTTTAAACCGGGGACCAATGGTCCTATGCCGGTTGGAAAATCGCTGGGCCTTTTCCTGAGAGAGTGACAACTTATCCACCACTTGGTCCCATATCTGCTGCATTCTCTCAACCACAGTGTCCACACCTGGGCAGGACGAATATTCCACTTGCCCTGAAGAGAATCAAGGATGAAACCCAAAATTACAGAAAAAGGGTGACATCAAAGTGGCAGAACTAGCTCTATTGTTCAGTGCAAATTCGGCCAAGGGCAAAAATGAGACCCAATCAATGTGATCAGCAGATATAAAACATCTTAAATAAGACTCCAAGGTCTGGTTTGTTCTCTCAGTCTGTCCATTGGTCTGGGGATGAAACGCGGAGGAGAAAGATAACTGAATTCCGAGATTGGAACAGAAGGCTTTCCAGAATCTGGAAACAAACTGGACTCCTCTGTCGGACACAATGTTCTCAGGAATCCCATGTAACCGAACCACCTGTTGTAAAAACAAGGGCACCAACTCAGAGGAAGATGGCAACTTTGGGAGTGGTACAAGATGGACCATCTTCGAAAATCTATGACAAATCACCCAGATAACAGTCATTCTCTGAGAGACAGGAAGATCAGAAATAAAATCCATTGAGATATGGGTCCATGGCCTCTTGGGCACCGGCAGGGGCATCAGCATCCCACTAGAACGAGAACAGGGTTTAGACCGAGAACAAGTCCCACAGGACTATTCAAAATTCCTGACGTCATGAGATAAGGCAGGCCACCAAAAAGACCAACTCACGAAATCTCAGGTACCAAAAACATCTGGATGACCAGCCAATGTGGAGCAATGAATTTCAGACATCACTCTCTTTCTCCACTGGTCAGGAACATACAATTTTCCCATAGGCCAATGCTCAGGTTTATCCTCTTGAAATTCCTCCAGGGCGCGTCTCAAATCGGGAAAAGTGGCAGAAAGAACTACCCCCTCACCTAGGATGGTAGTAGGCTCGGTCACATTAAGAGAATCGGCAAAGAAACTCCTAGAAAGGGCATCTGCCTTAACATTCTTAGTGCCCGGAAGAAAAGAGACCATGAAATTAAAACGCGTGAAAAACAAGGCCCATCTAGCCTGTCTAGGATTCAAGCGTTTGGCCGACTCCAGATAAATCAAATTCTTGTGATCGGTGAGGACCACAACTTGATGTCTAGCTCCCTCCAACCAATGTCTCCACTCCTCAAATGCCCATTTCATGGCCAACAATTCCCGATTCCCCACGTCATAGTTGCGTTCAGATGGGGAGAACTTTCGAGAAAAGAAGGCACAGGGATTCATCTTAGAAGTCACAGGGTCTTTTTGGGACAAAACAGCTCTTGCACCAATCTCAGAAGTATCTACCTCCACCTGAAATGGAAGTGAGACATCAGGTTGCCGTAAAATTGGAGCTGAAGTAAATCTCCGCTTAAGCTCCTGAAATGCTGAGACAGCCTCAGGAGACCAATTCAGCACATCAGCGCCCTTCTTGGTCAGATCAGTCAGTGGTTTGACAATACCAGAAAAATTACCTATAAATTTACGATAGAAATTGGCAAAACCCAAAAACTTCTGGAGGGCCTTCAAAGAAGTAGTCTGAACCCAATCATAAATGGCCTTTACCTTGGCCGGGTCCATTCCAATAGTCGATGGAGACAAGATAAATCGCAAAAATGAAATCCTCTGTACACCAAAAAGGCATTTCGATCCCTTAACAAAAAGAGAATTCTCCCTCAAAATCCGGAACACAGTCCGGACGTATTCCACATGAGAATTCCAATCGCTAGAAAAGATCAAAATATCATCCAGATAGATGATCAAAAACTTATCCACAAAGTCACGGAAAATATCATTCATAAAGGACTGGAAGACAGACGGGGCATTAGTGAGCCCAAAAGGCATCACCAGGTACTCAAAATGTCCCTCCGGAGTATTAAACGCCATCTTCCATTCATCCCCATGCTTGATGCGAATAAGCTTAGTAAACCAGCAGGCACTCTTAACTCTGGAGAATAAATCAGACATCAGAGGTAACGGGTACTGATATTTAACTGTCATCTTGTTAAGGGAACGGATAATCAATACACGGTCTTAATGAACCATCTTTCTTGGCCACAAAAAAACCCCCAGCACTTAAAGGTGACGAGGATGGTCTAATATGACCCTTCGCCAATGACTCCTTAATATAGGATCGCATAGCATCATGCTCGGGTACAGATAAGTTGAAAAGCCGACCCTTGGGAAATTTACACCCAGGCATCAACTCAATAGCACAGTCATAACTCCTATGAGGAGGCAAAGATGCAGACTTACTCTCACTAAATACATCAGAAAAATCGGCAAGATAATCAGGAATATCATGAGACTGAGGAGAGGTGGAGAAAACAGGAGCGTCCCTAAGAACACACTGACAACCCCAACTCACCACAGACACAGACTTCCAATCCAAAACTGGATTATGAGTTTGCAACCAGGGAAAACCCAGAACAATAGTATCGTGCAAATTATGCAGCACCAAAAATGTACAATTTTCTTGGTGGTCTGGGGCAACTCGCATTATCACCTGGGTCCAAAACTGAGGTTTATTCTCCACCAAAGGAGTAGCATCAATACCCCTCAAAGGAATAGGCGTCCGCAGAGGCGTCATGGAAAAACCACAACGTTTAGCAAAGTCCAAATTCATCAGATTCAACGCTGCTCCTGAATCCACGAAAGCCTTAGTAGAAAACGTGGATAAGGAGCAGATCAGAGTAATTGCCAAAAGGAACTTAGGTTGTACACTGCCCACAGCAAATGTGTGTGCAAAACGTTTCTCTCATTTAGGGCAGACAGAAATAGTATGAGAGGCGTCTCCACAGAAAAAACACAGATTATTACGCCTTCTAAACTCCTGACGTTGCGCCCTAGACAAAACCCTATCACATTGCTTAGGTTCAGACATTTGTTCAAAAGGTGGCAGCGCCTCCCGTGTAGTTTTACGTTCACGTAAACGCCGATCAACTTGAATGGCTAATGACATAGAATCATCCAGACCAGAGGGAACAGGAAATCCCACCATAACATCTTTTACGGTGTCTGATAAACCCTTCCGAAAGAGAGCTGCTAATGCACTATCATTCCATGTAGTAAGGACCGCCCACTGTCAGAATTTTTGACAGTATAACTCTGCAGAATCCTGACCCTGGTTTAATGCCAACAGGGTTCTCTCAGGTTGATCAACAGCATTAGGTTCATCATAAAACAACCCCAAGGCTTGAAAAAATGCATCCACACGATCAGACAATTGCTTAGTCTCCATTAGGAAAAAAAAAAAAATCCTCCTACAGCCCCAGAAAAAAAAGAGGAAAAAATAAATAAAATAAAATAAAAAATACTGACACTTTTTTTTCTTTTTTCTTTTTAACAACTTTTTCCTGCTTTTGGGTACCCTAGAATCTGCGGTATGGCTGGTGATTCTGTTATGAATGGGTCACCGAGGAGAAAAAGATTAAACAAGCTAAGTCACAGAAAACCAGAGAGGTTGGTAACAATGCAGATTGCAGATCCCTGATCTTAACCACACAACTAGCAGCAGCCGTGGAGCGTGCCTACGATGATCCTAGACGCTTTGTCACAGCCGGAGGACTAAATAAGTCTAAAGCAAGAAAAGGGGAAAACTAACTGCCCCAGAGCAGACCCCAAAGGAAAGACAACCCCCACACATGTATTGACGGTGAAACAAGATGAAAGCACAAACACAGGCAGGAAAATAGGCTGAGCAAACGATGGGGCCCAAACTAACAGAATAGGAAAGGAAAGACACTGTCTGCAATCTGCCAAAAACCCTACAAAAATAATGTCCAACACTTCTGATAGCAAAATTAACCCTGAAGGCACTAGACTTCTCCACTATATTAGCACTCTGAAATATTCTGAGACAGAGCAAAAAGAGGCCAATCTAATGACAAAAAAAAACAAATTGGCAAATACAGATAAATAAGAGTGTAAATTCAGCACAGCCCCAGCCGGGGATGGCTGACCACACTAAAAACTGAATAGACCAACAAAATCAAGTGTGAACATTAGCAGAAAAACTTAGCTTGAAATGACTGGAACAGAGCTGAGGACCAAGACCTGACAAGCAGAAGGAATCACCAGCACCAGAATAGGGCGTCGGCTGTCTTAAATCCAGTCTGAGATTCCTGAGGTCCAATTGTCATCCTCATTATCAGGTGGCAGATCTCTACTGATTAAATCAGCCTCACTACCTCCAGTTTCCACCAGAGAAAGCCTGGAAGCGGAACTCACAACTGGTGGACCGGAAAATAAACTCACAACAACCCCCCTCCTAGGGCCCCCACCTCCTTGAGCCTCGCTACACTCAAAAGCTGCAGCGAGCTGAGGAGCACGAATGTGCTCAATAGGTTCCCAGGTCCTGTCCTCTGGGCCATGACCCTTCCAATCCACCAGATATTAATTTTTGCCACGTACCACCTCACATCCCACAGTAGCATTCACCTCATAATCATCCGTGGACGAACCCGTTGTCCCGGCAGATGACTCGGAAAACCAGAACATGTGAACGGGTTTTAGGAGGGACACATAAAAGGTGTCAGTGATACCTAGGCATGAGTGAAGGGCCAGACAATAAACCATGTAATTGACCTGTTCCAGGACCTTGGAGGGACCTATGTAGCGAGGTGCAAATTTAGTGGACTCAACTCGCAGCCTGATGTTACGGGCGGAGAGCCACACTAAGTTGCCAGGAGCAAAGGTCGGAGCGGGGCACCGGTGTGCCTCAGTGGAGACCCTCATTCTCTCCTTGGAGGCCCAGATGGCATCCAGTGTGTGGTTATATGCCTCCACCACCCAGTCTGCCCCTCTAGAGTCGGTGGAAGACACTGGCATTGGCACAGGGAAACGTGGATGCTGGCCGTAGTTAAGGAAGAATAGGGTCTGTCCAATTGTCAGCTATGGCATTGTTCAGCGCAAATTCCACCCATGGAAGCAAGGAGGCCCAGTCATCCTGCCTGGCCAAAACAAAATGTCACAGGTATGTGACCAGGGTCTGGTTAGCCCTCTCTACCAACCTATTTGTCTCAGGATGATAGGCTGGAGAGATTGAGCTCAATGCTGAGTAGGCGACAAAGCTCTCTCAAGATCGAGATGCGAACTGAGGACCCTGGTCGCTGACAATTTTGTCACGCATACCGTGTAGGCGAAAAACGTGCTTAGTGAACAACGCCACAAAGGCCCGTGCAGAAGGTACCCACAGAAGGGGCACCAGGTGCACCATTTTAGAAAAATGGTCGGTGACTACCCAGATGACTGTGCAACTACGGGACTTGGGTAAACCCACCACAAAGTCCTTCCCGACCATTTCCCAGGGCCTGTCTGCCATCGGCAGGGGGTACAGTAGCCCAGCAGGCCGTTGTCGAGAAGACCTATTCTTGGCGCAGGAGACACATGCCCGGATATAGTCATCGACGTCACGGGTCATATGCGGCCACCAGTACGTCCTCGCCAGAAGCTCAGATGTCCTCTTGGTCCCAAAATGTCCACCCACCCAGGACGAGTGAGCCCAAGAGAGAACCTCCGGTTGCAAATTAGGTGGCACAAAAGTCTTACCCGGGGGCACAGACTCAAGTGAAACTTGGTCCACCGGTCCTCAGGCTCTCAGAAGTGACAATTAACCAAGGCTCCTCTTCCTCTGATGACACTACGGCGCGGGAGAGATCGACGGAACGAATGTTCTTCTCCCCGGAGAGAAAATGGAGGGTGAAATGGAACCGGGAGAAGAACGGGGACCATCTAGCCTGGCGAGAATTTAGCCGCTCGACGGTCTGTAGGTACACCAAATTCTTGTGGTCAGTGTGAACGGGGGAAACGAGCCACCTCCAGGAGGTGTCTCCACTCTGAGAAGGCCAGCTTCATAGCTAGCAACTCCCTGTCCCCGATGGAATAATTTCTCTCCGTCGATGTGAAGGTCTTTGAGAAAAAGAAGCAAGGATGCTTCCGACCTTGAGCATCCTTTTGGAAGAGGACTGCTCCTGCACCGATGGATGAGGCATCCACCTCCATTATAAATGGTTTATCTACATAGGGGCGACGTAAAATGGGAGCGCTAGCGAAGTTTGACTTAATAGATAGGAAGACCTTGGAGACCTCCTCCAACCACAATTTGGGATTTGCTCCCTTCTTGGTGAGGGCTACCAAGGGAGCTACCAAAGTTGAGAAGTGGGGAATGAACTGGCAACAATAGTTAATGAACCCCATAAAGCGCTGCACCGCTTTGAGAGAATGGGATTCCTGCCAGTCCATCACAGCCTGTAGCTTGGCAAGATCCATAGCTAATCCCTGGGCGGAGATGATATAGCCCAGGAAAGGCAAGGACTCCTGCTCAAACACACACTTCTCCAACTTGGCATAGAGGGAGTTTGCCCTTAGGAAGTTGATGACTTTGCAAACATCTCTCCGGTGGGAGTTTATATCTGGAGAGTAGATGAGAATATCATCCAGATAGACTACGACCGAGGTGGTAAGCATGTCCCAGAAAATATTGTTTTCAAAGTCCTTGAAAATGGCAGGAGCATTACAGAGCCCGAAGGGCATCACCAGACATTCGTAGTGGCCATCCCTGGTATTAAATCCCTTCTTCAATTCGTACCCTCTCACGGATGCGAATCAGGTTGTAAGCACCCCGCAGATCACGTTTAGTAAAAACCCTTGCTCTCCGTAACCTATCAAATAGCTCAGATATCAGGGGCAGCGGGTACTTTTTCTTAACGGTGATGGTGTTAAGAACCCTGTAATCTATGCATGGACGTGGTTCGGAAAAATAGAAGTGGATCCAGCTCACTCACAGGGCTTATTTAAAAATAACCAGTGATCAAGAGCCGTGTTGCTCGAAAAACGTATGGTCTCATTACACACCACCCCGTCATTGCTGTACCATCTGAGATGTCTGTTTTGTCATTTTGAATTTTTTAAGGATCATCCAATAAAAATTTTCTAATTTTTAAATAAGCCCTGTGAGTGAGCTGGATCCACTTCTATTTTTCCTATTGCCTTGGACGCTGTGCAGCAGTGAGGAAGCCGTGCTCCTTCTTGTGCTGGGAATTACATCTCAGGGGTGAGCTGAATGTTCTCTTTTGTTCTTGCTTATGGACGTACTTCTCCATTCTTCTTCTGCACGAACAAGAACCCGGCCCCTGCAGGTGACACTGACTTCCTAATGAATCTTCTTACCAGATTCTCCTGGATGTACTGTGTCATTGCCTCCGTCTCTGGGAGAGATAGTGGATAGACTCAACCCCGGGGAGGCTCTGCACAAGGCAAGAGACATGGATAGAGTAAATGGGATGGTCTGATGCATTATCTGTGAGTGCAGTGTCGACCCATTTACCACTCGTATGGCCACTGGTTAGGCGAGCATCACCAGAAGAATTGCGTGCCGTTGGGCGAAGGCAGAAGACATAAAGTTGCCCTCCGCCGCGGAATCCATGAAAAGCTATACCGTATGAGTGGATGGGCCACTGGTAATTTTCCCCTTGAAGGACAGTTTGGAGGAAAACGCTGCTGTGTCTAGTGAACCACCTCCTACGTCACTAAACGGGGACGTTCTCCCAACCACTGAGGACATCTGGAGGCAAGATGTGCTGACTGCCGGCAGACATGACAGACCTTGAGTGCACGGGCAGTCCGGGACTTAGATCCCGCTCGTGACACCTCCATGGCCTCATGTGGCTCGGATGCCTGGACTGGAGATTCCAGAGGTTTGGCGAAGGTGGGAGCCAGCCGAAACCTCTGTCTATACTAGGTTCGCTCCAACCTTCGCTCATTAAAACGAAGGTCGATGCGAGTTGACACTGCTATTAGCTCCTCCAATGTGTCGGGAATCTCCCTAGTGGCCAAAGCGTCCTTCACATGGTCAGCCAGTCCCCTCCAAAATACAGGAATAAGGACTTTGTCCGGCCACTCCAACTCAGATGCTAAAGTCTGGAAGTGGACGGCAAAATAGCTGACCATGGATGAGCCCTTTGTCAGTGCCAGCAGTTGGAGCGCCGTATCATGGGAGACTCGAGGTCCCAAAAAAACTTTTTCAGAGTGCTCAGGAACCGTGGAGCAATCTGTGTCAGGAACACTGTGCTGCACTTGCTCACTGAGCCAGTGTGCGTGTCCTGAGTAAGACAAACAGTGCTCAAAGATACCTGTGAAGTGCGGTAGCAGCGGTAAAAATGCGTGTTCAGACAAACAGGATCTGAAGCATGTGACTGCCAAGGGGCGGAGCCAGCCACAGGTCTTCCAGAGGAAGCAGGAGTAGATAGAGATTGCTTCAGGCCAGATAGGACCTGAAGCACCTGACTGCTGGGGGTGTGGCCTAAGCTAAGGAGAGCTAGGAGCTGAAGGAAAACTCCTAGAAGGACAACTAGGGGGGAAAGTTACCAAGGGGTATAGACAGGGACATAAACCATATCAGGCAGGGGTCAAAGCACGAGATAGCACAACAGTACCAAATGATTAGACAGAACGGATAGTCAGGACATAGCAAGAGATCAGTATACCAGAACGGGCAAATACACAGTACCAAGACAGTAGACTAACTCACAATGAAGAGACGGACCGGGTTAAAACCAAACAAGAAACAAAATGTCAGACACAAGGCACAGGCACGCAAGGGGTCAACTAACTCAGCCAAAGGAAAGAGTATAACTGACACCGGATCTAGGTCAATTGGCAACTAAATAGCTGCCCCCTGCCAGAGAGAGGCAGAAACAATTAACCCCTGTCTGACCAGGACGGGACAAAGATAAAACCCCGTTCTGGATCATGACAGTACCCCCCTCTCAACGGGAGGGGGCCACTGGACCCCAGGTTTCTCAGGATACCTTTCATGAAAGGCACGGACCATCTGATCCACATGAACCGATCGGGCAGGATCCCATGACCGGTCCTCCGGACCGTAGCCTTTCCAATGTACAAGATACTGAAGAGTGCGACGGACCAACCTAGAGTCAACAATTCGTTCCACCTCGTACTCAGACTGCCTATCTACCAAAACTGGGAGCGGGGAAGACAATGATCCCTTACACACAGGACCCCACAGGTTTCAAAAGGGACCTATGGAAAACGCTGGGGATACATAGAGAAGGCGGGAGACACAACCGAAAAGCCACCAAGTTAACGGCTTCTGTAATTTCATAAGGACCAATAAATTTAGGTCCAAGTTTCGCAGAGGGGACCTTGAGCCTTATGTTCTTAGTAGACAACCATACCTTATCCCCAACCTGGAACACAGGTCCCACGGAACGGTTTTTGTCTGCAAAAACCTTATATTTAGTCTGAGCCTTCGTAATGTTCCTTTGGACCTCCCGCCATAACTTCCCCAACCGATGGATTTTCTCATCCGCCCCAGGACACCCAAAGTCGAGACAGGAGAACTCTCCAAAATGTGGATGAAACCCATAGTTGCAGAAAAAGGGGGATATGCCCGTAGACTGGTTAATGCGGTTGTTAACCGCGAACTCGGCCAAAGGTAACGCAGTACTCCAATCATTCTGTCAGGCTGAGATCAGGCAATGCAGAATTTGCTTCAGAGACTGATTGGTCTGCGCAGTCTGACCATTAGTCTCCGGATGATAAGCGGATGAAAAAGACAGACCAATTCCGAACCTCTTACAAAACACCCTCCAAAATCTGGAAACAAATTGTACCCCCCTATCAGACACCACATTCAGGGGAACCCCATGAAACCGCACCACATGCTCAGCAAACAATCTGGACAACGTTTCCGCATTACATAAAGCCGCCAAGGGTACAAAATGTGCCTGCTTACTAAACCTGTCCACCACGACCCAAATTACAATATTACCCTTGGAAAGAGGAAGATTGGTGATAAAATCCATGGACAAATGGGTCCAGGGTCTATCAGGAATTGGCAGTGGCACCAATTCCCTCGCCGGCCAGTTATGGGGGTTTTTCACGCGAGCACATACCACACAAGCAGACACAAATTCCCTGACATCAGAGGCTAAAGAAGACCACCAGAATATCCTAGCGATGGCCCTCTGGGTAGCCTAGATCACTGGATGTCCACCTAGAACTGAGTCGTGGAACTCCCAAAGAACCCTGAGACGAAATTGAACTGGTACAAAAAGTTTATCCACCAACTTAGCCAGAGGGGCAAGAGACTGAGCTTCCTTAATCTCCCACTCCAACACAGTAGACACACACACCACCATCACCCCAGGCTGAAGAATGGAAGATGGAGGTTCAGGGGGAGACACCGGATCCAGATTGCGTGACAAGGCATCAGCCATGACATTTTTGGATCCTGGCCGAAAAGTGATGGAGAACTGGAATCGGGAAAAAAAAGCAACCATTTCGCCTGTCTAGGAGTCAACCTTTTAGCAGACTCAAACTAGATTATTGTGGTCGGTAACCACGGTAATAGGATAGACAGCCCCCTCCAATAAATGCCTCCATTCTTCAAAGTCCAACTTCACGCCCAGAAGTTCTCGATTCCCAACATCATAGTTTCTGTCCTCAGGAGAGAACGTCTAAGTGAAAAAGGCACAGGGTCTCAAATTAGTCACAGTGGCAGGTCCCAAGGACAACACCGCCCCCACCCCCACCTCTGAGGCTTCCACTTCAACAATAATTGGTTCAGACAGGTCCGGTTGAATAAGAACCGGAGCAGACATGAAACATTTTTTTAAAAACTGAAATGCTGCCACCGCTGTGGCTGACCAATTCTTGATATCAGCCCCCTTTTGAGTCAGATCTGCCAAAGGTTTAACTACCTGTGAGAACCCCCTCATAAACTTGCGATAATAATTTGAGAATCCTAAGAAATGCTGCAGAGCCTTCAAATCATGAGGTTGAAACAAATCGACAATGGCCTGCACCTTATTAGGATCCATGCGATAACCCTCAGCAGACAAAATTGTTATGGTTGTGGTATGGAGAGGAGAGAGGTACAACCCGGAGTGGACCCTCTGGGTCATGGCTCCAGAGTCCCTGCGAATGAGCTGGCCAGGAGGAGCCACCCCCTATACAGGAAGTGTTAGGGGCAGGCCCACAAGGGATGAAACAGTGACAGCCGGAGCCAAAGGGACGACTGGGTAGGAACTAGGGAATCAGAAGTAGAGAATCCGAGAGGCTACAACGGAGGAGCTAACAGTGGCTGAAGATCCAGAGGCAGGGAGTAGCCGGTTCAGACGGGGGACGGAGGCTGCAAGAGAGGGAGGTATAAGGTAACAAAAGACACAGAGCTCAGGGGAAACAAAGCAAAGCACACATAGGCTAGGGAAGCCCAAAGAACCTAACGGAGATAGGAGCAGGGGAAGCGAGACACAAGAGCCAGGGAGACAGGGGCACAGGAGGAGTACTAGAGAAGGACACAGTAGTTGCTAGACACAGGACTGACAGGGTACTCACAGAAGAAATAAAGGGCCTGAAGAATGGGCGAACGCTGGGCGAACGGACAGCAACACCGCAGGGTCAACAGGCGTCTTACCTGGGAAGACGCCGGGAAGATATGGCTGGTGGGCGCCGCCATGTTGGGGGCGGAGCCAGCGCGTCAGAGGTCCCATCAGTCTGAGCACCGGGTGAAACGTCGGGCGCATGCGCGCGGGACCGACGTCTAGGAGGCCGGATATCGGGAGCGGGAGCTCGCCGTGGAGTTGAAGCGCGGCGAGAGGTGCTCCCGGGCCTGCGTAGGTAGGTGACGGCGCCGGTAGGGGACGTGACAACAATGAACCCCAGAAAAGACAGTTCCTGAACAAAGAATGGACATTTCTCTAGCTTAGCAAAGGGACAGTTCTCCCGGAGCCTTGGGATAACTTTCCGAAGATTACCAATGTGAGCCTGTTTATCAGGCGAGTAGGTAAGTATGTCATCCAAATACACAACCATAAAACGCCCAATAAAGTCAGAGCACACATGAGTGATGAAATTTTGGAAGACTGCTGATGCATTGGTCAGACCGAAAGGCAAGTTCTCAAACAACCCTTCAGTAGTGAGAATAGCAGCTTTCCACTCATCCCCCTCCCAGACCCGGATAAAGTTATATGGCCCCAGCAGATCCAATTTCGAAAACCACTTAGCCCCAGACAACTGGTTGTACAAATCAGGAATAAGTGGGAGGGGGTAAGTATTTCTCAGTTATCTTATTTAACTCTTGAAAATCGAGGCATGGGCTCAAACCACTGTCTTTTTTCTTTACGAAAAAGAACCCCGCCACCATGGGAGAAACAGAAGGAAGAATGTGTCCTTTACGAAGACTCTCGGAAATGTATTCTTTCATACCAGCCCTCTCAGGACCCAAGAGGTTACACAAGCTAGCCTTGGGCAATTTAGCACCTGGAACCAGGTCAATGGTACAATCAAATGGGCGATGTGGTGGTAAAACTTCAGCCTCTTTTTCGGAGAAAACGTCCACATAGTCCTTTAGGTACTCCAGAATACCTTCCAGACCAACGGACGACACAGACACAGTAGCAAGACAACTTTCAGAACAATTAGATCCCCATTTAACAATATCCCAGGAACCCCAGTCAATAATTGGGTTATGTTGTTGCAACCAGGGAAACCCTAACACCAGGCCAGCAGGGAGGTTATCCAAAACAAAACATGACATACTCCTGATGAAGTGTCCCAACTCTGAGGGTAAATTCTTCAGAAACAAAACGGTGACCGTCCTTGGTGAGAGGTGTAGAATCAATGGTCATTATTTTTATAGGAGTCTCCAACCTAACTGTCCCTAATCTACAGCTGACCACCAGCTTAGAATCAATCAGGTTCAATGATGACCCACAGTCCACAAAAGCCGAAGTAAGGGAAAAGCAGTTTTTAACACCAAGTTCAACCTTTAACAGTATCTTAGAAAATGAAGAAAGGGGTACCTGAGAGTCTGAGTGCCCTCCAAGATGATCACCCAGACTCAGCCGCTTGTTAGTCGGTGGGCAGGGGGACAGTCCTTTTTCCATTGTCCTGGATCACCGCAGTAAAAACACAGATTTCTGAAACGCTGCTGTCTCCTTTCTTTCTCTTTGAGGTTGATAGCTCCCATCTCCATGGACTCCAATGTAGGACTGGCTCCCTGTTATGAATGGGTCACCGAGGAGAAAAAAGCAAAACAAGCTAAGCCACAGAAAACCAGAGTGGTTGGTAACTATGCAGATTGCAGATCCCTGATCTTACCACACAACTAGCAGTAGCCGTGGAGCGTGCCTACGATGAACCTAGACGCCTCGTCACGGCTGGAGGACTACATAAGCCTAAAGCAAGAAAAGGGAAAACTAACTGCCCCAGAGCAGACCCCAAAGGAATAGATAGCCCCCACACATGTACTGACGGTGAAACAAGATGAACACACAAACACAGGCAGGAAAATAGGCTGAGCAAATGATGGGGCCCAAACTAACTAGACAGGAAAGGAAAGGGAAGACATGATCTGCAACCTGCAAAAAACCCTACAAAAATAATGTCCAACACTTCTGATAGCAAAATTAACCCTGAAGTCACTAGACTTCTCCCACTATATCAGCACTCTAAAATATTCTGAGACAGAGCAAAAAGAGACCGAACTAGTAAGGGACAAAAAGCCAATTGCCAAAATGATAAATAAGAGTGGAAATTCAGCTCAGCCCCCAGCCAGGGCTGGCAGACCACACAAAAACTGAAAAGACCAACAAAATCAAGTGTGAACATTAGCAGAAAAACTTAGCTTTAGATGACTGGAACAGAGTTGAAAACCAAGAGCTGACAAGCCAGAAAGAATCACCAGCAACTTTATAGGGCGTCGACTGTCTTAAATCCAATCTGAGAATCCTGAGATCCAATCGTCATCCTCATTCTCAGGTGGCAGATCTCCACCGATCAAACCAGCCGCACCACCTCCCGTCACCACCAGAGGGAGTACAGAAGGGGAATTCACAACTGGTGAACCCGAGAATGAACTCACAACAGTACCCCCCCCTTGAGGAGGGTTCACCGAACCCTCATCCACGCCACCAGGCCGATTAGGATGGGCCCGGTGAAAAGCACGAACCATTCTATTGGCAAGAATATCGGAGGCAGAGACCCAATAATTATCCTCATGGCCATAACCCTTCCATTTGACCAAATACTGGAGTCTCCGTCTAACCAAACGAGAATCCAATATTTTCTCTACCTCATATTCCACATTGCCTTCGACCAACACAGGGTCAGGAGGTGCTGCCATAGGAACCACTGGCTCCACAAACCTCTTCAACAGAGATTTGTGAAATACGTTATGGATCTTGAACGCAACTGGAAGAGCCAATCGAAACAAAACAGGATTAAGAATTTCCAAAATCTTATAAGGACCAATAAATCTTGGCTTAAATTTAGAACCTTCATAGGAATATTCTTAGACGACAACCAAACCATATCACCCACTTTAAACCGGGGACCAATGGTCCTATGCCGGTTGGAGAATCGCTAGGCCTTTTCCTGAGAGAGTGACGACTTATCCACCACTTGGTCCCATATCTGCTGCATTCTCTTAACCACAGTGTCCACACCAGGGCAGGACGAAGATTCCACTTGCCCTTTAGAGAATCGAGGATGAAACCCAAAATTACAGAAAAAGCGTGACATCATAGTGGCAGAACTAGCTCTATTGTTCAGTGCGAATTCGGCCAAGGGCAAAAATGAGACCCAATCATCCTGATCAGCAGATATAAAACATCTCAAATAAGACTCCAAGGTCTGGTTTGTTCTTTCAGTCTGTCCATTGGTCTGGGGATGAAACGCAGAGGAGAAGGATAACTGAATTCCCAGATTGGAACAAAAGGCTTTCCAGAATCTGGAAACAAACTGAACTCCTCTGTCGGACACAATGTTCTCAGGAATCCCATGTAACCGAACCACCTGTTGTAAAAACAAGGGCACCAACTCAGCAAAAGATGGCAACTTTGGGAGTGGTACAAGATGGACCATCTTCGAAAATCTATCACAAATCACCCATATAACAGTCATTCTCTGAGAGAAAGGAAGATCAGAAATAAAATCCATTGAGATATGGGTCCATGGCCTCTTGGGCAGCGGCAAGGGCATCAGCAACCCACTAGAACGAGAACAAGGTTTAGACCGAGAGCAAGTCCCACAGGACTGTACAAAATTCCTGACGTCATGAGATAAGGCAGGCCACCAAAAGGACCGAATCACCAAATCTCTGGTACCAAAAATACCTGGATGACCAGCCAATGCGGAGCAATGAATTTCAGACATCACTCTCTTTCTCCACTGGTCAGGAACATACAATTTTCCCATAGGCCAACGCTCAGGTTTATCCTCCTGAAATTCCTCCAGGGCACGTCTCAAATCGGGCGAAATGGCAGAAAGAACTACCCCCTCACCTAGGATGGTTGTAGGCTCGGTCACACTAAGAGAATCGACAAAGAAACTCCTAGAAAGGGCGTCTGCCTTAACATTCTTAGTGCCCGGAAGAAAAGAGACCACAAAATTAAAACGCATGAAAAAACAAGGCCCATCTAGCCTGTCTAGGATTCAAGTGCTTGGCCGACTCCAGATAAATCAAATTCTTTTGATCGCTGAGGACCACAACTTGATGTCTAGCTCCCTCCAACCAATGAAGAAGTCACAGGGTCTTTTTGGGACAAAACAGCTCCTGCACCAATCTCAAAAGCATCTACCTCCACCTGAATTGGAAGTGAGACATCAGGTTGCCGTAAAACTGAAGCTGAACTAAATCTCTGCTTAAGCTCCTGAAATGCTGAGATAGCCTCAGGAGACCAATTCAGCACATCAGCGCCCTTCTTGGTCAGATCAGTCAATAGTTTGACAATACCAGAAAAATTACCTATAAATTTACGATAGAAATTAGCAAAACCCAAAAACTTCTGGAGGGCCTTCAAAGAAGTAGGCTGAACCCAATCATAAATGGCCTGTACCTTGGCCGGGTCCATTTCAATAGTCGATGGAGATAAGATAAATCCCAAAAATGAAATCGTCTGTACACCAAAGAGGCATTTCGATTCCTTAACAAACAGGGAATTCTCTCTCAAAATCCGGAACACAGTCCGGACGTGTTCCACATGAGAATCCCAATCACTAGAAAAGATCAAAATATCATCCAGATAGATGATCAAAAACGCCGTTTTCCATTCATCCCCGTGCTTGATACGAATAAGATTATACGCCCCCCTGAGGTCAAGCTTAGTAAACCAGCTGGCACTCAACTCTGGAGAATAAATCAGACATCAGAGGTAATGGGTACTGATATTTAACAGTCATCTTGTTAAGGGAACGATAATCAATACACGGTCTTAATGAACCATCTTTCTTGGCCACAAAAAAAAACCCAGCACCTAAAGGTGACGAGGATGGTCTAATATGCCCCTTCTCCAATGACTCCTTAATATAGGATTGCATAGTATCATGTTCAGGTACTGATAAGTTGAAAAGCCGACCCTTGGGAAATTTACACCCAGGCATCAACTCAATAGCATAGTTATAACTCCTATGAGGAGGCAAAGACGCAAACTTGCTCTCACTAAATACATCAGAAAAATTGGCTAGATAATCAGGAATATCATGAGACTGAGGAGAGGTGGAGAAAACAGGAGCGTCCCTAAGAACACACTGACAACCCCAACTCACCACAGACCCAGATTTCCAATCCAAAACTGGATTATGAGTTTGCAACCAAGGAAAACCCAGAACAATAGTATCATGCAAATTATGCAGCACCAAAAATTTACAATTTTCTTGGTGGTCTGGGGCATAGAATCATAGAATCATAGAAACGTAGAGTTGGAAGGGACCTCCTGGACCATCTGGTCCAACCCCCTGCTCAAAGCAGGATTCGCTAAATCATCCCAGTCAGATGTCTGTCCAGCCTCTGTTTGAAGACTTCCATTGAAGGAGAACTCACCACTTCTCGTGGCAGCCTGTTCCACTCATTGATCACTCTGTCAAAATGTTTTTTCTAATATCTAATCTGTGTCTCCTCCCATTCAGTTTCATCCCATTGCTTCTAGTCTTTCCTTGTGCAAATGAGAATAAAGTCGATCCTTCTACAATGTGACAGCCCTTTAGATATTTGTAGACAGCTATTAAGTCTCCTCTCAGTCTTCTCTTTTGCAAACTAAACATTCCCAAATCCTGCAACCTTTCCTCATAAGACAGGGTTTGCTGTTGTGAGTTCATTTTCCCCTTCACTACTGAGGCCCGAGGAACTCCCTCTTCTGGTGAAGAAAGGTAGTGAGCCTGATTATCAAACACCTGAGCCTGATGATGATGACTGGCTGAGTGGAGTTACTGACTGGATATAAGGCTGCCGACGCCCTTCTGCCCTGCGGGTGAATTCTCTGTGGGATCCTTGGAGACCAGTCTGAATTCCTGCTCTTCTAAAGCTAAGTTTTCTGCTCGGCTTTTTGCATTTGTGCTTTGACTTTGTTTTGCTTTGTTTTTCTGGATTTCTGCCATTCCCTGCTGGGGTGAGCTGAATTCCTTTAGCTCTGTCTTCTGAAAATACCTGAGTGCTGATTTAGTTTTTGAAGCCTAGCTGCTTCAGGGTCTTTTTTCATATCAGCTTGTTGGCTTATGTCTTTGATAGGGTTTTGGCAGATTGCAGACAGCAACCTTCCTTTCCTGTTCTGTTTAGTTAGCTTGGGCCCCATCGTTTGCTCAGCCTATCTTTCTATCTGTGTGAGTGTTTTTTCATCTTGCTTCACCGTCATTATATGTTGGGGGCTGCCTTTTACTTTGGGGTCTGCTCTGGGGCAGTTTAGATTTCCTTTTCTGTCTTTAGGCTATTTAGCTCTCCGGCTGTGATCGAGGGGTCTAGGGCACCGTAGGAACCCCCCACGGCTACTGCTAGTTGTGTTGATAGGTTCAGGGGTCTGCAATCTGATAGTTGCCAACTTCTCTGGTTTTCTGGACGTAGCTTCTATTTTTGTGTCTGCCTCCTACGGTGACTCAATCATAACAGAATCACCCGCCATACAGCAGATCCTAGGGTACTCAATAGCAGGAAAGAATTGTAAAAAAAAAAAAAGTGTGTATATTTTTTCCTCTATATCTCTGAGGCCGTAGGGGGAATTTTTTTTTCTCTCAATGGAGATAAAGCAATTGTCTGATCGTGTGGAGCAGCTCGCTGCGGAAGTGCGGGAAATTTCCGCCTACCTTGCTCATTCACATGCTGCTGAACCAAAGATTCCTACACCTGATGTATTTTTTGGGGATCGGTCTAAATTTTTGAATTTCAAAAATAATTGTAAATTATTTTTTGCCTTGAAGCCTAACTCGTCAGGGAGCTCCGCGCAGCAGGTTAAAATTGTCATCTCTTTGCTGCGTGGCGATCCCCAGGATTGGGCGTTTTCTTTGAAACCAGATGATCCTATTCTGACTAAGGCCTCTTTCACACATCAGGTTTTCTGCTTCAGGCGCGATCCGGCGCTTTTGACTAATACCGGATCCGTCGAAATGCAATGCCGGATCCGGTTTCCCCCCCATTGACTTGCATTAGAGCCGGATCGAGCCGGATGGCCATGCGTTTCATCCGATTTTCGCCGGATCCGGCAATGTGACGCGATCCGGCGTCTGGAAAAAACGGTGACTGTAACGTTTTTTGTATCCGTCGAAAAAGTCAGACATGCCGGATCCGGCGTGTCCGGCTTTTTCATACAATGAAAGCCTATGAGCGCCGCAATGCGCCGGATCCGGTTTCTTTGGTCTGAGCATGCTCAGTAGCTCTGCCCACAGGACATATATAAAAGCAAGACAATGGGACCCTCAGCCACACCCAACATGCCACCCAAGCCAAGAACCAGGAGCAGGAGAAGGCAGCAGACATCTGCAGCAGCAGCACCATCAGCACCACCCCAAATGGAGCAGCATGCTGAACAACGGGAGGGGAGTCCAGCAGCAGATGAGAGACGGTAATTATCAAATCCCCCATTCCTCCAAACTAGGGCTATGGAATATCAAGATATTCATTGGCCCTTTGTTTCTCTTTATTCAACAGCCGCCCAATAGATGTAGCAGCAGCAGCAGCAGCAATGGCAGCAGCAGAAACACCACCCACAGCCATGGAGTCTGGCCATGAGGAAGACAGCACATCTTCTGGGAGCCCTCCCTCGCATCGTCAGCGTTTGACGGTAAGTTTTTATTTCCAAAATCCATCATCTCTGTAATATATGTCTATTCATTGCCTTTTATTTCAAAACAGGAATCACAAGATGAAGAGGAGCTCCCAGAAGAAGAAGGAAGGGGTGGACAGACACTTGGAGTGGGCTCACAATTGGTAAGTTTTTTGCATCAAACGCAGAAACACAACATCACACTACACACAACACATAGAAAACAATGTTCTGCAGACCACACACAGCAAACAAATACCTACATCCAAAGACATAACATTTTTTGTTTTCTTCTCTAGTCTTCCCAATCTGGTGCTCGGCCAAGAGGTCCTCGCAGTGCCTCCCAGGGTCGTCGGCGACAGCAACGCGGCGGTCACCAGCGTGTAAGTATAAATATTTTTGCTTTGGTTTTTTTGCACTTTTTATTTCATTTCTTTTGTGGAGGCTAATTATGTTATTTTTGTCTTTTTCTTTAACAGCCTTCACAGCGTGCTCCCGACTCTGACGGTGAGGATGGAGGGATTGATGTGGACCGCCTCATCGATCTCGTCAGAGAAAGGGAGCCGCTCTGGAATATGGCTGACCGACGCCACGCTGACCTGATCGTTACCCGACGACTCTGGGAGGAAATCTGTTCGCTCCTTGTGGACCGCTGGGAGGACCTCGAAGCTCGGGCCCAGATTAAAGAGCGTAAGTATATACAGTACCGGTTGCTTGATTTAAACCAGTGTTTCCCGAACTCCAGTCCTCGTGGTCCCCACGGATCATGTGTTCAGGATTTCTATTTACTTTGGAAATCCTGAAAACATGACCCCTGGGGACCATGAGGACTGGAGTTTGGGAAACACTGATGTTGTATACTAACCACTTTGTCCTTTCTCGTTTCAGGGGAGAGAATTGTGAAGCGGTGGCGGTCTGTGAGGGATCGTTTCAAGAAGGAGTTCAATAAAGAGATGCGGGCCCCGAGTGGATCTGGAGGACGCAGGAGCAAGTACAAGTACGCACGAGCCCTGTCGTTCCTCCGGGAGACAATGCTCACCAGAAGGTAAATATTACACACCACATGTGACAAAAAAATGTTTAGATGTAACTTTTTTTTTTTCAGCCAGGGCCATACCATGTCACTATTTTAATTGGTTTTTTTTCTCTTTATTCCACAGCACGGTGAGCAGCACTCGGGAGCCTGCACGATTGGACCCTTCTGAGGCGATCCCTGAGGAGACCGGCACCGAGGGACACTTCGACCGCCCCGGTACATCTGCACCTTCCCAGCCTTCCCACACATTCGACCCATCTGTCCCATCCACCAGCACAGGAGCATCGTGGCCGCCTACATTACATGAAGCTGCTGGTGAGGAGATCGCTTTCCCTTTACCCCACCCTTCTGCCCCTGCCACCTCTAGTACACCTGCGGGTACTGGGCGGCAGCGGCAGAGGGGTCAGGAAAAGACTTATGCGCCAGAGTTCTTGCATCTGAATGCATCTTTCCAGAACTGTCTAAAAGTCTTGTCAGAGCAAATCTCCGCAGGCTATCAGCAGATCAACTCCAGCATTCTGGAGGTGAAGACACTTCTGCAAACCATGCATTCAGAAGCAAGATCTTCGCCAAACCACACCTTTTTCAGGTCTGTTGTGGAGCGCATGGAAACGCTCTCTCCTGCCCAGCAGATGCATGTAATGCATTCATGCCACGCTGCTCTCCAGCAAGTTACCTCCCAACCTCCTCCTCCTCCCACCACAGTAGTTCCTCCACCTGCACCCCCTCCAGCCACTTTCCATCCTCCCCCTCCTATTACATCTACACCCCCTCCAGCCACTTTCCATCCTTCCCCTCCTATTACATACCATCCACCTCCCCAGCACCATCCACCTCCCCAGCACCATCCACCTCCCCAGCACCAGCAACCTCCCCAGTACCAGCAACCTCCCCAGTACCTGCAAACTCCCCAGTACCAGCAACCTCCCCAGTACCAGACATCTCCCCACTTCCAGCAACCTGCCCCGTACCAGACATCTCCCCACTTCCAGCAACCTGCCCCGTACCAGACATCTCCCCACTTCCAGCAACCTGCCCCGTACCAGACATCTCCCCACTTCCAGCAACCTGCCCTGTACCAAACTCCTTCCCCATACAACTTGCCATCAACATCATCTGCTCCTACAGTCCCTGCCCAACCCTCCACTCCACCACCCACCACCTCTTCTGCTTCCCACATGTCCACCCATTCTGTAGTTTTTTCCACACCTTCACCTCTAACTGTTCCTTCCCCACCACGATCCCAGTCCTCTCTCCACACTCCCAGTGTCGAAGTGTCCCGCAGCCCCTACAGCAGTATTTCCACCACACACTACACAGATTTATAATGTGTGTATTTAAATAAAAATGACCAGTTTTATGGTTTCAAAGCATTATTAAACAAGTTTATTAAAATTTTAAAAAAGTTTACTAAAAAAAACATTTTTCAATAAAAGTTAAATTATTTTACACTGGTTGTCTGTCATTTCTTTCTGCGGCGAAAAAGGTTAAATACAGGGTATTTAAAAGGTGAAATGGTATTCAAAACTAGGTATATAACTGTGGGTAAATTTTAGCTTTTTGCCACAGTTGTGTTCCTGGTTGTGTTTGAAGCAAAGTATTTCACCTAAAAAGTTGTGTTTATTGTTGGTGATTTCATAACAATGTACACAACTTTTGTTAAAAGGTGAAATACTTTGCATAAAACACAACCAGGTACACACCTGTAGCCTAAAGCTAAAAATAGAGACCATGACAAGATAGCCAACTTTGGTTGGCAAAGGTATATACTGTTGGTACAGAAGGTACACAAGTTTGGTTGGGCACAAATCTTTCACACTCTGTCATTCTGCCAGTGTACTCTGCCTTGAGGTGACAAAGTATAGTGCAAAATTGTCCCTCATTACTGAAACCGTCACAGAACTTCTAGTGGTAATGTCATGGTAATCTTGCAAGGTGGTTTCTTCAGAGGTGTCCTCAATGGAAATGGGTTCCTTGCAGATAACAAAATTGTGGAGTACCACGCACGCTTTGATCACCTCGTCCACAGTTTCTGTCTTGAGGTTGATCGCAGTCAATAGGACCCGCCATTTGGCTGTCAGAATACCAAAGGTACATTCAACCATTCTTCTTGCTCTTGTGAGGCGGTAATTAAAAATGCGTTTTGGTCTTGTCAATCCTCTGCTAGAGTACGGTTTCAAAAGGTGTTCTGACAGCTGGAAGGCTTCATCCCCTACACAGACAAATGGCATAGGTGGACCAGATGTTTGCGGCAGCGGTCTAGGTGGTGGGAACTGGAAGGTGTTTCCATACAGTTTACGCCCCATGGCAGACAGTTTGAAAACTTGAGAGTCATTGGAGCGGCCATAGGCCCCAATATCAACCGCAATAAATTTGTATTCCGCGTCAGCGATGGCCATGAGGACAATTGAAAAATATTTCTTGTAATTGAAATATTCCGATCCCGATCCAGCTGGCTTTACAATGCGGATATGTTTCCCGTCCACAGCGCCCAAGCAGTTGGGAAACTGACATATCTGTTGAAACTTGTCAGCAATTTCAATCCACCTCTCTGTTGTGGGCTCTGGTAAAAACTCTTCAGCTAAGGAGTCCCACAGTGCACGGCATGTGTACTTCACTATTCCAGATATGGTGGAAATCCCGAGTCTGTACTGGAAATGCAGTGACGAAAGGGATTCTCCAGTTGCAAGAAATCTGTGGGGAATTAAAAAACAATAAATTAGTTTTAAATCACAGCATTACATACCAAAACTGATCTATACACTTGGAGATACAAACTACCACCAACAAGATTGCAGTGAAAGTGTGCTCTGATGCGATCACATCCAATAAATGTGGCTTACCTTAAAGTCACCATCAGACGCTCTGTGGGTGAAACAGAGAAGCGGCAATAGGTGTCCGCTTTTCTTATGAGGTGTGCAATGCGCTCCACCAAGTAATCAAAATTCTCCATTTTCATCCTAACATATCCAAAAAATTTATCCGGATTTCGTCGAAGGTCCATGCAGAGTGTAGAATAGACCCCACGCGTCATTCTCTTGGCTGTGATGGGGTGGATCCACAAACGTCGTCTACGATGCCTGATGCGCTGCTGTCTTGCTCTCTCCTTCTCCAGAACAATCACCCTCAAACGATTCGCCTCCGCTATAAAATCCGCCAAATTCTTCAAAATATTTCCAATGACAACATCCATCTTCGCCAGTAACTTGCTCTTCTCTCCAACCTGCACTTTCTCCTCTACAACCTGTCAAAGAAGGGCTGTAGGAACATGCTATATATAGTTTTCCAGTAGCCAATCCCGTTCGGAAGGCCACAAGGGTCAATTTTAAAAACGGATAGAAAAACGGATGAACCGGATGAGACGGATCCGGTTTTGTCTGTCAAGAAAAAGACGGATCCGGCAGAAAACCGGATCCGTCACATCCGGTTTTACTAAACATTTGCCGGATCCGGCGTTGCGGCACGACGCCGGATCGCGCCTGACGCCGAAAACCTGAAGTGTAAAAGTAGCCTAATGTGAACGCATTTTTTCAGGCCTTGGGGTTGTTGTATGACGAACCTAATGCCATTTATCAGGCTGAAAAGACCCTGCTGGCATTGAACCAGGGTCGAGATTCTGCAGAATTGTACTGTCAAAAATTCCGAAAGTGGGCAGTACTTACTACCTGGAATGATAATGCCTTGGCTGCTCTCTTTCGGAAGGGGTTGTCAGAAGCCGTAAAAGATACTATGGTGGGATTTCCAGTTCCCTCTGGTCTTGACAATTCTATGTCATTAGCCATTCAGGTTGATCGGCGTTTGCGCGAACGCAAAGCTGCACGAGAGGTGTTGCCACCTGTTGAACAAATGTCTGAACCTATGCAATGTGATAGAGTTTTGTCCAGAGAGCAGCGTCAGGAGTTCAGAAGGCGTAATAAGTTATGTTTTTTCTGTGGAGATGCCTCGCATATTATTTCTGTCTGTCCTAAACGAGAGAAACGCTTTGTACACACGTTTTCTGTTGGTGGTGTTCAACCTAAGTTTCTTCTGGCTATTACGCTGATCTGCTCCCTGTCCACATTTTCCGCCAAGGCTTTTGTGGATTCGGGAGCAGCCCTAAACCTAATGGACTTGGATTTTGCTAAACGTTGTGGATTTACGATGACACCTCTGCAGACGCCTATCCCTTTGAGGGGGATTGATGCTACTCCTTTGGCTAAAAATAAACCTCAGTTTTGGACCCAGGTGGTAATGCGGGTCGCCCCAGACCATCAAGAAAATTGCAGATTTTTGGTGTTGCATAATCTGCATGATACTATTGTTCTGGGGTTGCCCTGGTTACAAATTCATAATCCAGTTTTAGATTGGAAATCTGTGTCTGTGGTGAGTTGGGGTTGTCGGTGTGCCTTTAGTGAGGCTCCAATGTTTTCCACCTCTCCTCAGTCGCATGATGTTCCTGATTATTTGGCGGACTTTTATGATGTATTTAGTGAGAATGAGTCTGCGTCTCTGCCTCCTCATAGGAGTTATGACTGTGCAATTGAACTGAGCCCGGGGTGTAAATTTCCCAAGGGTCGGCTCTTCAATTTATCTGTACCCGAGCACGAGGCTATGCGATCCTATATTAAGGAAGCGTTGGAGAAGGGTCATATTAGACCATCCTCGTCACCCTTAGGTGCCGGTTTTTTTTTTGTAGCCAAAAAGGATGGATCATTAAGACCTTGTATTGATTATCGTGCCCTCAACGAAATTACTGTTAAATATCAGTATCCGTTACCCCTGATTTCTGATCTATTCTCCAGAGTTAAAGGTGCTTGCTGGTTTACCAAGCTTGACCTCAGGGGGGCGTATAATCTTATTCGCATTAAGCATGGGGATGAATGGAAGACGGCGTTTAATACTCCGGAGGGACATTTTGAGTACCTGGTGATGCCTTTTGGGCTCACTAATGCCCCTTCTGTCTTCCAGTGCTTCATGAACGATATTTTCCGAGATTTTGTCGATAAATTTTTGATTATCTATCTGAATGATATTTTGATCTTCTCCAAGGATTGGGATTCTCATGTGGAACATATTCGGACTGTGTTCCGGATCTTGAGGGAGAATTCCCTGTATGTCAAAGGATCTAAATGCCTTTTTGGAGTACAGAGGATTTCTTTTTTGGGATTTAATTTGTTCCCGTCAACTATTGAAATGGACCCGGCCAAGGTACAGACCATTTACGATTGGGTTCAGCCCACTTCTTTGAAGGCCCTCCAGAAGTTTTGGGGTTTTGCTAATTTTTATCGGAAATTTATAGCAAAATTTTCTAGTATTGCCAAGCCATTGACTGATTTGACTAAGAAGGGTGCTGATGTGTTAAATTGGTCTCCGGAGGCTGTTTCTTCCTTTCAGGAGCTGAAGCGAAGATTCACCTCCGCCCCGATTTTGCGGCAACCTGATGTCTCACTTCCGTTACAGGTAGAGGTGGATGCTTCTGAGATTGGTGCAGGAGCTGTTTTGTCCCAAAAGGATCCTGTAACATCTAAAATGAATCCCTGTGCTTTCTTTTCCCGAAAGTTCTCTCCATCTGAACGTAACTATGATGTGGGGAATCGGGAACTGTTGGCCATGAAATGGGCATTTGAGGAGTGGAGACATTGGTTGGAGGGAGCTAAGCATCAAGTCGTGGTCCTCACTGACCACAAGAATTTGATTTACCTAGAGTCGGCTAAGCGCTTGAACCCTAGACAGGCTAGGTGGGCCTTGTTTTTTACACGTTTTGATTTTGTGGTTTCTTTTCTTCCTGGAACTAAGAATGTCAAGGCAGACGCCCTCTCTAGGAGCTTCTTTGCTGATTCTCCTGTGGTGACCAAGCCTGCTACCATCTTAGGCGAAGGGGTAGTTGTTTCTGCCATCTCGCCCGATTTGAGACGTGCTCTGGAAGAGTTCCAGGAGGACAAACCTGAGCGTTGTCCCAGTGGAAAGTTGTATGTTCCTGACCAGTGGAAGAAGAGAGTGATGTCTGAAGTTCATTGCTCTGCTTTGGCTGGTCATCCAGGTATTTTTGGTACTAGAGATCTGGTGAGTCGGTCTTTTTGGTGGCCCTCCTTGTCTCGTGATGTCAGGAATTTTGTGCAGTCCTGTGGGACGTGCTCCCGGTCTAAATCGTGTTCTCGCTCTAGTGGGTTGTTGATGCCTTTGCCTGTCCCCAAGAGGCCATGGACCCATATTTCAATGGATTTCATCTCTGATATGCCTGTCTCTCAAAGGATGACTGTTATTTGGGTGATTTGTGATAGGTTCTCAAAGATGGTTCATCTTGTACCACTCCCTAAGTTGCCGTCTTCCTCTGAGTTGGTGCCCCTGTTTTTGCAACAGGTGGTTCGCTTGCACGGGACTCCTGAGAACATTGTATCTGACAGAGAAGTTCAGTTTGTGTCTAGATTTTGGAGAACTTTCTGTTCCAAGCTGGGAATTCAGTTGTCCTTCTCCTCTGCTTTTCACCCTCAGACCAATGGGCAGACAGAGAGAACAAACCAGACCTTGGAGTCATATTTGAGATGTTTTATTTCTGCTGATCAGGATGATTGGGTTTCATTTTTGCCCTTGGCCGAATTTGCTTTAAATAATAGAACTAGTTCTGCCACTTTGATGTCACCTTTTTTTTGTAACTTTGGGTTTCATCCTCGATTTTCTTCAGGGCAGGTGGAGCCCTCTGCCTGCCCAGGTGTTGACACTGTGGTGGAGAGAATGCACCAGATCTGGGACCAAGTGGTGGATAAGTTATCTCTCTCCCAGGAAAAGGCCCAGCGGTTTTCCAACCGACATAGGACCATTGGTCCCCAGTTTAAGGTTGGTGATATGGTGTGGTTATCATGAAAAAATATTGCTATGAAGGTGGCTTCTCCTAAGTTTAAGCCTAGATTTATTGGACCTTACAAGATTTTGGAGATTATTAATCCGGTCTCTTTTCGTTTGGCTCTTCCTGTCACATTTAAAATCCATAATGTGTTCCATAAATCTTTGTTGAAGAGGTTTGTTGAACCTGTTGTTCCGGGGGTGGCACCTCCAGACCCTGTATTGGTTGAAGGTAACATGGAATATGAGGTAGAGAAAGTACTGGATTCCCGTCTGGCTAGACGGAGACTCCAGTATTTGGTTAAGTGGAAGGGTTATGGTCAGGAGGATAATTCCTGGGTCTCTGCCTCTGATATTCATGCCAAAAGATTGGTGCGTGCCTTTCATCGGGCTCACCCGGATCGCCCTGGTGGCATGGATGAGGGTTCGGTGACCCCTCCTCAAGGGGGAGGTACTGTTGTGAGTTCATTTTCCCCTTCACTACTGAGGCCCGAGGAACTCCCTCTTCTGGTGAAGAAAGGTAGTGAGCCTGATTATCAAACACCTGAGCCTGATGATGATGACTGGCTGAGTGGAGTTACTGACTGGATATAAGGCTGCCGACGCCCTTCTGCCCTGCGGGTGACTTCTCTGTGGGATCCTTGGAGACCAGTCTGAATTCCTGCTCTTCTAAAGCTAAGTTTTCTGCTCGGCTTTTTGCATTTGTGCTTTGACTTTGTTTTGCTTTGTTTTTCTGGATTTCTGCCATTCCCTGCTGGGGTGAGCTGAATTCCTTTAGCTCTGTCTTCTGAAAATACCTGAGTGCTGATTTAGTTTTTGAAGCCTAGCTGCTTCAGGGTCTTTTTTCATATCAGCTTGTTGGCTTATGTCTTTGATAGGGTTTTGGCAGATTGCAGACAGCAACCTTCCTTTCCTGTTCTGTTTAGTTAGCTTGGGCCCCATCGTTTGCTCAGCCTATCTTTCTATCTGTGTGAGTGTTTTTTCATCTTGCTTCACCGTCATTATATGTTGGGGGCTGCCTTTTACATTGGGGTCTGCTCTGGGGCAGTTTAGATTTCCTTTTCTGTCTTTAGGCTATTTAGCTCTCCGGCTGTGATCGAGGGGTCTAGGGCACCGTAGGAACCCCCCACGGCTACTGCTAGTTGTGTTGATAGGTTCAGGGGTCTGCAATCTGATAGTTGCCAACTTCTCTGGTTTTCTGGACGTAGCTTCTATTTTTGTGTCTGCCTCCTACGGTGACTCAATCATAACAGTTTGCAGACCGGTCACCATTCTGGTCGCTCTTTTCTGAACTTGCTCCAGTTTGTTGATGTCTTTTTTAAAATGTGGTGCCCAAAACTGGACACAATATTCCAGATGAGGTCTGACCAAAGAGGAGTAGAGGGAAATAATGACTTCACGTGATCTAGACTGTATGCTTCTGCTAATACATCCTAGAATTGCATTTGCCTTTTTTGCTGCTGCATCACACTGTTGACTCACATTCAGTCTGTGATCTATTAGTATACCCAAGTCTTTTTCACATGTGCTGTCACTTAGCCCTATTCCTCCCATTCTGTATATGCTTTTTTCATTTTTATTGCCCAGATGTAGTACTTTGCATTTCTCCCTGTTAAAAACCATTCTGTTAGTTACTGCCCACTTCTCCAGTTTATTGAAATCTTTTTGAATCATCTCTCTCTCTTCTCTAGTATTAGCTATCCCTTCTAGCTTTGTGTCATCAGCAAATTTAATCAGTTTTCCCTCAATTCCTTCATCTAAATCGTTGATAAAGATGTTGAACGATACAGGGCCCAGGACAGAGCCCTGTGGTACCCCACTTGAGACATTCTTCCAACTGGATGTGCAGCCATTTACGACCACTCTTTGGGTCCGATCACTAAGCCAGTTATGAATCCACCTAACAGTTGCCTTGTCCATTCCATACTTAGTCATTTTTTTCAATAAGGATTGTATGAGAGACTTTGTCAAATGCTTTGCTGAAGTCAAGATATACTATATCTACAGCATTTCCTTGATCCACCCAATCAGTGATACCGTCATAGAAGGAAATTAAGTTAGTCTGACATGACTTATTAGTTACAAACCCATGCTGACTCTGTTTAATCACTTCATTCTTATCCAGGTATTGACATACATGTTGTTTAATAATTTGTTCAAAGATCTTTCCTGGTATAGAAGTCAGACTCACCGGCCTATAGTTGCCTGGGTCCACCTTCTTCCCCTTTTTGAAGATAGGAACAACATTTTCTCTTCTCCAGTCTTCTGGCACTTCTCCTGTTCTCCAAGAATTTTCAAAGATTATGGAGAGGGGTTCAAAAATTTCTTCTGCTATCTCCTTCAGTACTCTGGGGTGTAATTCATCTGGACCTGGAGACTTGAATTCATTTAGGTTAGCTAAGTGTTTCCTCACTATCTTTCTGTTTATATATATCCTGTATTCTTCTATTCCTTTAATAGGACAGTGAATAACAGTTGATATTACATTTCCTTTCTGAGAGAAAACAGATGCAAAATAAGAATTTAAAAGTTCAGCCTTCTCAACATCCTGTTTTACCATTTCATCATTTTCATCCTGTAAAAATCCTATAGCATCTTTGACTTTTCTTTTACTTTTGACATATCCCCAAAATCCTTTATTATTGCTTTTGACATCTCTTGCAAGCCTCAATTCATTTTCAGCTTTAGCTAATCTGATTTGTGCCCTGCAGGTTCTGCAGACAGCATTATATTCTTCTTTAGATATGCCTCCCTCTTTCCATTTTATAAACATTTTTTTCTTCCTTTTTAGAATGTGCTTAAGTTCTGTATTCATCCATCCTGGTTTCCTTAAATGCTTCCTATTCTTCCCTCTTTTCGGAATTGTTAACAACTGTGCTTTGAGAATTTCATTTTTCAAGATTTCCCATCCTTCCTGGACACTTTTGTGTTTAAGGATATCCAGCCATTGGATCCCTCCAATTCTCTTTCTGAATCCCTTAAAATCTGCCTTTCTGAAATCTAACCTTGACGTCTGAGTCTTCACAGGTCTTCCGCCTCTAGTTATCCAAAATTCTAAAATAGCATGGTCGCTACCTCCTAGGGTCCCAGCCACTTTTACCTCCTCAACCATTTCCTCCCTGTTTATAAGGATTAGATCTAAGGTAGCAGTTCCCCTTGTTTTCTCCCTTACCTTTTGGAAGATAAAGTTGTCAGCAAGAGAGGATAAGAATTTCCTTGACCTGTTAGTTTTGCCTGAGAGAGATTCCCAACAAATGTCTGGATAGTTGAAATCTCCCATGACAACTATGTCATATTTTTTGGAGAACTTGGCCATTTGATGCATAAAGAGTTCATCCATATCTTCAGCTTGCACAGGCGGCCTGTAGTAAATGCCTACAATGGTGTCCTTTCCATTGTTCTGTCCTTGTATTCTTACCCAAACAGTTTCCACAGAACTCCCAGTCTCTGAAGCTTCAATCTCTGTGCAGATATACGCGTTTCTAACATACAATGCGACACCCCCTCCTCATTTATCAAGTCTGTTTCTTGCAAATAAGTTGTATCCTTCTAGTCTTGTATTCCAATCATGTGTATTGTCCCACCAAGTTTCAGTGATTCCAATGACATCATATTTCTTTTCCTGTGTTAGTAGTTCCAATTCTCCTTGTTGGTTGCCCATGCTTTGTGCATTAGTATAGAAACATTTTAGTTTGTGATTGGTTTCTCTTTCTCCAATATTTTTATTAATTAGATTCTTTTGTCTTTGTTCCTCCTTTCCACTTCTAATAGCAGAGTTCTCAATAGCATTTGTCAGGTGTATGGCTTTTTCTGGTCTTTTGCTTCCCTTCCCATGTTGTTCTAGTTTAAAGCTCTCCTTACAAGTGTAGCAAGGCGACTTCCAAATACATGCTTTCCAGTCTTCGTAAGGTGCACCCCATCTCTAGCAAGTAGTCCATCGTATAAGTAGTTCACTCCGTGATCCAGAAATCCAAATCGTTGCTGACGGCACCATCGACGTATCCAGTTGTTCACCTGCAGAATCTTATTCCACCTCCTTGTTCCATGGCCATCCACTGGGAGGATGGAAGAGAAGACCACCTGCGCTCCCAATTCTTTCACTTTCTTGCCTAAGTCTTCAAAGTCTCTGCAGATGGTTTCCAGGTCGTTTCTTGCGGTGTCATTTGTCCCCACATGTAGTAGCAGGAATGGGTAGTCATCTGTAGGTCTGAAGAGTCCTGATATCCTGTCAGATACATCTTTAATTTTTGCACCTGGAAGACAGCACATTTCTCTTGAAGTTATATCCGGTCTGCAGATAGCGGCCTCTGTTCCTCTCAACAGGGAATCCCCCATGACCACCACTCTCCGTTTCTTCTTCACAACATTTTTCTTTCTCCATCCAGGAGGACTCTGAAGGCGTACAAGGTTGCTGTTTGTTGGCAAAGCCTTATCCTGATGTATTTCTTCATCGTTTTCCTGCGTGAGAGCCTGGTACTGGTTTCTGAGCAGTATGGGTGCTGACTGCCTCCTGATCCTCCTGCTTCTCTGGGTCACATGTCTCCATTCCTCTGTTTCTTCAGGTGCACTTCGAATTTCTTCTCTTTCTGTAACATGAAGAGATAATTCTGCTCTGTCCAAGAACTCTTCACCTTCCTTAATGATCTTCAACGTAGCTAACCTCTCTTCGAGATTTTGCAACTTTTCCTCCAACAGGGACACAAGCTTGCATTTGTGGCATGTGAAGTTTGGCTTTTCCACTGGTAAATCTGTGAACAAGTAGCAAGAAATGCAGCTCACCAAATGGCTCCTGGCCTCTTCGATATTGAGATTTCTTAAAAACAATGAAAGATGAGCCAAAAATTCTCCTCAAGACTCTTCCCCTGGGCAACTGGGCAACCCGCATCGTCCCGGCAACCCGGCAACTTCCTGGGCAACCCGCATCGTCACGGTCATGATTTGTAGTTTTGCCCTGTCCTGTATTTTGTATAATATGTCATTTAACTTTTCTCTGGTTGTATTTGCTGTAAATTAACCATGTCTCCTTCGCCCAATACTTTGCAATGTCTTGTGATGTACCTGGACCATAATCTAATTTAGGCTTGTGTCAACAGCTAGTGGAACTTTGGCTATTGTTTCCTAAGCAGAAGATAACCTACAAAACACATCCGGTAGACTCAGTGGAGCCCTTACATTTCTAGAATCTTCTGATGGCCCAAACCATTGAATAGTAGGTGTGACCCCTACCCCCCTTCAGATGGGCTGATCCCAGGAGCCCTGACAATACATTCTTGTTTTAAGATCAGTTGTGATTTGAGTGCGGACGTGAAGGAGTCACGAACTGAGTTGAGGCCAGCTCGTGACGTCCGTGGGATTGTGTGGAATCCTGTGGACTATTGAAAGGATTATCGCTATCGCATCTGGCACAAGGACTATCGTGAGGTGCCTGGATTTGTTTCCATCGTGTGGACTTATTGTGGACTTCTCATGGACTCCAAGGACATTATGGATATTTGATGTTGTATGCTCCCTGCCTTAATAAATCTCATTGGATCGTCCCTCGGCCTGTTGTCCCTTCTTGCTCTGTCGTATACCCCGTCACAAACTGGTGGCAGCAGTGGGATCAGAGCAGAAGGAATGGAGGACAACGGCCCATCAACATCTGGAACCAGCACCGTAGAGTACAAGAACTGGACTGCGGTGAACTTACAAAGGCCCGTGAACTGGGAGTCAGCTACAAGGGACTCTCCAAGGAGCAGCTGATTGAGGCTTTGGAAGGAGTTCGCCTGCAAGATGACGCTGAGGAAGGATCCCCACAGCAAACGGAGGAAAGACTGCAGCCGGAGGTAAATACCCAAAAAAGTCAGTGGGTTGTGTGGTACGAGGTGGAGTTGGCATTGCGGGGAGAAGAGGCTACCATAGAAGATAAGAGGGAAGTCAAGCGCGGAGCTAATGAGAGGGCATTGCTGGAGAGGCAGATGGCATTGCTGGGAGAAGATGCTACCATAGAAGATAAGAGGGAGGCAATTCATAGAGCTCAAGAGAGGGCATTGCTGGAGAGGCAGCTCGCTGTGGAAGCAGCTAGAAGCTCCAGACAGACTGTAGCCCCAGCACCCACCATGAGGGAACTCCCCAGAGTGTCCCGCAAAGACTTCAAGCCGTTTAATGAGGCTTCAGGTGACATTGAGGGCTTCTTCCAGGACTTTGAGCATCAGTGTCGATTAATGGAAGTCCCGGAAAGGGAGCGAGTCCGACATCTGGTGGGGCTCTTAGAGGGTGGAGCTGCCGCAGCCTATAGAGCTATGGACCCTCGGTGGAACTGTGAGTATGCGGAGATTAAACAGACTATTCTAGAACATTATACTATGACCCTAGACACTTACAGGACCCAGTTCTGTACTTTAGCCTGTGATGAGGAAGTGTCCTTCAAGATGTATGCCCACAGACTCAAACAAATATGTCATCGCTGGCTGGAGGGAGAGGAGGCCTTAACTTGGGAGACCTTCCTCCAAGTCATCCTAAAAGAGCAGTTTTACTTCAAGTGCCCTGCTGAGATCCGGAATGGGTGCGTGAAAGGAGACCAGCCACTGTGGAGGAAGCTGCAGCTCTAGCTGATGAGGCTCTCACCATCAAGCCTCAGTGGAAAAAACTACTACTCAGTGAAAAAAAAAACTACCATCCCCCCAACGCTGACGGCCCCTGGTCCTTCGGCCTCCAATATTCACCATCCCACTAGACCATCATTTCATGGTGACCTTCGTGTGACTGTGCCTCGCATTACTCCTGCTCCACCTTCGGGACTACGACGTGGAGGAAGAATCCCAGAGCGCAGATGTTATAGATGTGGGAAGCCTGGGCATCTGCAATTCCAATGTCCAGGTGTTCGGAGGCAGGACAGCTACAGACCGCCTTTGCCTGTTCATTATCTACAGACACCCTCACCAGGAGAAGAGCTGGATTCAGTCCCTGATGACTTGCCAAGTGACTCTGATATCCTGGCTCCCCTAACCGGAGTCTATGGGGTGCGAGCCCCAGCCACCTGTTCTTCTGATCTTCAGCACAAACATCTACAGGAGGTCGTGCTGGATGGCCAAAAAGTTGTTGGCTTCCGTGACAATGGGGCTTTTCTCACCATAGCCGATCCCCGAGTAATTCAACCAGAAGCAATTCAAAAGGGAACAGGAATCGCCATTGAATTGGCTGGAGATACCCAGAGATATATTCCAAGAGCGAGTGTGACCCTGGATTAAGGCTTTGAGGCAAAACAATGCGTGGTGGTTGTGATGAGCGGCCTCCCTGCAGACGTTCTTCTAGGAAATGATGTGGGAAATCTTCATTGCCACTTTGTCGGTGCGGTAACCAGAAGTCAAGCCAAGAGAGCAGCTAATGTGGACGTGTACAACCCATCCACGGAAATGAGGCCACCTGAACTTCCGTCACAGCCGGTGAGTGGTTCTTCTTGTGGGGACAATGTGAGTGTTACTTGGGATAAAGTTCAGTTTAGACAAGAGGTAGATACTGACCCCACCCTAGCTAGTTTTAGAGCTCGAGCTGAGATAGGGCAGTTGGGGGAGAACGGGGAAAGAATTATCAGAGAAAATGGACTTCTGTATCGGGATACCAATGCCGACTCCCTAGATAAGCCCTGGACTTATTGCAAACAGCTGATTGTTCCTCAGAAATACAGAATTTCCCTATTACACCTTGCTCATGACATTCCTACTGCTGGCCATCAAGGCAAAACCCGCACTGAGAGACGATTGACTCAATCTTTCTATTGGCCTGGAATATCCCAAGCCGTAGCGCATTTCTGCCGAACTTGCGACATATGTCAGCATAGAGGGCGACCCGGAGATCACCCAAAGGCACCCCTGCAACAGCTCCCTAAAATAGAAGAACCCTTTCAAAGAGTAGCTGTCGATATCATTGGACCTCTGGCTAAACCAAGTAAATCTGGAAAGCAGTACATTCTCACTGTTGTGGACTATGCCACCCGATATCCAGAAGCTGTGGCCTTGTCAAGTATTTCTGCAGCCAAGGTGGCCGAGGCCCTGGTTACCATTTTCACCAGAGTAGGATTCCCCAGTGAGATCTTGTCAGACCAAGGCTCCCAGTTCATGTCAGAGCTGGTCCAGTGTCTGTGGCGCACCTGTGGAGTACGAGCGATCCGAACGACTCCGTATCATCCCCAAACAAATGGACTTTGTGAACGATTCAATGGCACTCTGAAGAATATGCTGAGGGCCTTCACTGACAGAGATTCAAACTGGGAGAAGTATCTACCCCATCTCTTGTTTGCCTATCGGGAAGTTCCCCAGGAGTCCACCGGGTTTTCCCCCTTTGAACTACTCTATGGAAGAAAGGTCCGAGGACCCTTAACCCTGCTAAAAGAATATTGGGAGGGACAAGTTGAAGATACAGGAGCCTCTGTTGTCCCTTATGTCCTAAAGCTGCGAGAAACCCTGGCTCAACTCGCTAGTTTAGCCCAGAGTCATGTGCGTATGGCTCAAACCAGACAGAAGACATGGTATGACCGTAAAGCACGCTATCAGGAGTTTGTAGAAGGACAACAGGTCTTAATGATTGTTCCCCATCGGCAGAATAAACTGCAGACAACATGGGAGGGTCCCTTCCGGGTTCTCAGAAAACTAAATGATACCAATTATCTTCTTGCTTTAGATGATCAGGGGCTAAGACAAAAGACTGTCCATGTGAATATGATTAAGGAGTACCATGACCGAAACCTTCCAATGATAGCAAGCTGTCGGCTAGCTTTAGAAGACGGTCAAGAGGATGAGGACTCCCTACCTGATCTCGTGGAAGCAGCGAGAGCCCCATCCACTGTGGAACAGGTTCCTCTGGGAGATCACCTGGATTCCTTGCAGAAAAACCAGATGCTGGGAGTGCTTCAACAGAGACGGGCTGCTTTCTCATCCCAACCAGGTTGAACCACCGTCACCCAACATCATGTGGACACTCAGGGTATCCGTCCCATACAACAGGTTCCTTACCGGGTACCTGAATCTGTTCGAAACACCATGCAGCATGAACTGGAGGAGATGTTACAGATTGGGGTAATCCAGGCCTCCCATAGCCCTTGGGCCTCTCCTGTGGTGTTAGTACCCAAGAAGGATTCAATAAGGAATAAATTCTTGGACTTTGAGTGCGCTGCCAGACAGATTCAATAACCACACAAGGTTAAAAAATTAATTAACCCTTTAATCCCTACGCGTTTCGAAGCATAACGCTTCTTCTTCAGGGGTTGATGTATCAACCCCTGAAGAAGAAGCGTTATGCTTCGAAACGCGTAGGGATTAAAGGGATAATTAATTTTTTAACCTTGTGTGGTTATTGAATCTGTCTGGCAGCGCACTCAAAGTCCAAGAATTTATTCCTTATTGAATTGTGGTACGGTTCCG
The DNA here is from genome assembly GCF_039654945.1 of Dendrobates tinctorius. Classification (NCBI taxonomy): domain Eukaryota; kingdom Metazoa; phylum Chordata; class Amphibia; order Anura; family Dendrobatidae; genus Dendrobates; species Dendrobates tinctorius. The sequence goes on from NW_027361677.1 coordinate 20,797,607, forward strand.
CTGTGGACCGTTGGACGTGCAGCAGGCTGACTTACTATACAGGCTTTATTACATCTTTGAGAAGGTGAGTCTAATACTTTCAGTATTTGAACATTTACCCGGATAAGACCCTATTGCGCTTTTGTTTCAACCTTTTAGCGAAAATACCCAAGAAGGATGGGAGTACTCGATTTTGTGTGGACTATCAACGACTAAACGACCATACTGTCAGCGATCCTTACCCAATGCCCCGTATTGACGAACTTCTAGACCGACTGGCTGGGTCCCGATATGTCACTACCTTGGATCTCAGTAAGGCCTCTTTCACACATCCGGTTTTTGTCATCCGGCACGATGCGGCGAAATTTTTAATACCCGGATCCAGCACCGGATCCGGTTTTGTCCCATAAGCTTTCATGGGCGCCGCATCGTGCCGGATGGTTATGCGTCGTGTCCGGTTGTTGCCGGACACAGCATAAATTAGCCGTCCGGCATCTGCAAAAAACGTTCCCTGCAACATTTTTGTCAGCGCCGGACCGGCTTTTTTCACAGCGCATGCCCGGACTCTGTGAATGTTAACCCCCCACAAGTGCCCGGCGAGAGAGAGATCTCTCTCTGTCACCCGGACACTTGTGAGAGATCTCTCTCGCCGGGCACTTGTGGGGTTAACACTCACAGTGTCTGGGTGAGAGAGAGAGATCTCTCTGTGGGATTAACCCCACAAGTGCCCGGCAAGAGAGAGAGATTCTCTTGCCTGGACACTAAGTGTTAACCCCCCATGTCTCTCTCTCTCCACCCCCCTCCCCTCTCCTCCCCTCTCCTATCCTCTCCTCCCCTCACCTCCCTTTCAGCAGCTGTCTCATTGGCTGCCTCTGTCCACCTCGTCCTGCGGCTCCTTTAATAATGTCCGAGCAGTATCGTCTCGCCGCACACACATCCGGTGTCACGGCTGCAGGCCGGATCCGGTGGCCCGGCTTTTCGCCGTACGCCGCCGGACCCCACACACCGGATGTGTGAAAGTAGCCTAAGGGATACTGGCAAATCCCTGTCACGGAGGAAGGGAGAGAACAGTCCGCTTTTATAACCCCCTTTGGTCTGTATGAATTTCTAAGCATGCCTTTTGGAATGAAGAATGCCCTGGCAACCTTCCAGGGAATGGTGGACCAGATCCTCCGGGGATGTGATGACTTTGCTTGTGCCTACTTGGATGATATCGCGATCTTCAGCCAGACGTGGGAGGAACATCTGAATCAAGTAGCCATTATTCTTGACCTGATTCTTTCAGCCGGCCTAACCATTCGACCCGATAAATGCCAATTGGGGATGGGTGAAGTCCAGTACCTAGGGCATAGAGTAGGAGGAGGGAAGCTCCGTCCTGAACCTGCCAAAATCCAGGCTATTAGAGACTGGCCTGTACCCCAAACTAAGAAACAAGTTATGGCTTTTTTGGGCACTGCCAGTTATTACCGAAAATTTGTTTCGCATTTCAGCACTGTGGCCAAGCCTCTTACCGACCTGACCAAGAAAACGATGCCCCGGCTGGTGATCTGGACTCCAGCCTGTGATGAGGCTTTTAACCGGCTGAAGGACGCCCTGGTCTGCGACCCTGTTCTGGCTGCTCCAGATTACAAGAGGAGATTCATTGTGCAGACGGACGCCTCTGCTTATGGACTGGGAGCTGTCCTCAGCCAGGTGAATGCAGCTGGGGACGAACACCCCATCGCCTACCTTAGCAGGAAACTGCTGGACCGAGAAGTGGCCAATGCAACTGTTGAAAAAGAATGTCTGGCTGTAGTGTGTGCCCTTAGGAAACCAAGGCCGTATCTGTATGGACGAGAATTCACTGTCATTACTGATCACAATCCCCTCACCTGGCTGAACTGAGTCTCTGGGGACAATGGACGTTTACTACGATGGAGCCTGGCTCTGCAGCCCTATAACTTTACCATACAGTATAGAAGAGGCAGCCAACACCAAAATGCAGATGGACTGTCCAGGCAGGAGGAGCCCTGAGTCTGGTCAGCCATGCCTGTGTGTACTTAACAAGCGATCTGTAGAGGTCCCTAGTACGTACACAAATTGGGAGGGGAAGGGATTGTCATGATTTGTAGTTTTGCCCTGTCCTGTATTTTGTATAATATGTCATTTAACTTTTCTCTGGTTGTATTTGCTGTAAATTAACCATGTCTCCTTCCCCCAATACTTTGCAATGTCTTGTGATGTACCTGGACATAATCTAATTTAGGTTTGTGTCAACAGCTAGTGGAACTTTGGCTATTGTTTCCTAAGCAGAAGATAACCTACAATACACATCCTGTAGACTCAGTGGAGCCCTTACATTTCTAGAATCTTCTGATGGCCCAAACCATTGAATAGTAGGTGTGACCCCCTACCCCCCTTCAGATGGGCTGATCCCAGGAGCCCTGACAATACATTCTTGTTTTAAGATCAGTTGTGATTTGAGTGCGGACGTGAAGGAGTCACGAACTGAGTTGAGGCCAGCTCGTGACGTCCGTGGGATTGTGTGGAATCCTGTGGACTATTGCAAGGATTATTGTTATCGCATCTGGCACAAGGACTATCGTGAGGTGCCCGGATTTGTTTCCATTGTGTGGACTTATTGTGGACTTCTCATGGATTCCAAGGACATTATGGATATTTGATGTTGTATGCTCCCTGCCTTAATAAATCTCGTTGGATCGTCCATCGGCCTGTTGTCCCTTCTTGCTCTGTCGTATACCCCGTCACAGTCACCAGGGTCCAAAACTGAGGTTTATTCTCCGTCAAAGGAGTAGCATCAATACCCCTCAAAGGAATAGGCGTCCGCAGAGGCGTCATGGAAAAACCATAACGTTTAGCAAAGTCCAAATCCATCAGATTCAACGCTGCTCCTGAATCCACAAAAGCCTTGGATAAGGAGCAGATCAGTGTAATTGCCAAAAGAAACTTAGGTTGTATACTGCCCACAGCAAATGTGTGGGCAAAACATTTCTCTCATTTTGGGCAGACAGAAATAATATGAGAGCCGTCTCCACAGAAAAAGCACAGCTTATTACACCTTCTAAACTCCTGACGTTGTGCCCTACTGTAGACAAAACTCTATCACATTGCATAGGTTCAGACATTTGTCCAAAAGGTGGCAACTCCTCTCGTGTAGTTTTGCGTTCACGTAAACGCCGATCAATTTGAATAGCTAATGACAGAATCGTCAAGACCAGAGGGAACAGGAAATCCCACCATAGTATCTTTTACGGTTTCTGACAAACCCTTCCGAAAGAGAGCTGCCAAGGCACCATTATTCCTGGTAGTAAGGACCGCCCACTTTTGGAATTTTTGACAGTATAACTCTGCAGAATCCTGACCCTAGTTCAATGCCAATAGGGCTTTCTAAGCTTGATCAATAGCATTAGGTTCATCATACAACAACCCCAAGGCTTGAAAAAATGCATCCACATTAGTCAGAATAGGATCTTGAGGTGTCAAAGAAAATGCCCAATCCTGGGGATCGCCGCGCAGCAAAGAGATGACAATTTTAACCTGCTGCGCAGAGCTCCCCGATGAATTAGGCTTCAAGGCAAGAAATAATTTACAATTATTCTTAAAATTCAAAAATTTAGACCGATCCCCAAAAAACACATCAGGAGTAGGGATCCTTGGTTCAGCAGCATGTGAATTAGCGAGGTAGGCGGAAATTCCCCACACTTCAGCAGTGAGCTGCTCCACACGATCAGACAATTGCTTAACGTCCATTTAAAAAAAATCCTCCTACAGCCCCAGAGAAAAAGAGGAAAAAATATACAGATATAAAAAAAAAATTCTGACACTTCTTTTTTTTTTTTTTACAATTCTTTCCTGCTTTTGAGTACCCTAGAATCTGCGGTATGGCTGGTGATTCTGTTATGAATGGGTCACCGAGGAGAAAAAAGCAAAACAAGCTAAGCCACAGAAAACCAGAGTGGTTGGTAACTATGCAGATTGCAGATCCCTGATCTTACCACACAACTAGCAGTAGCCGTGGAGCATGCCTACGATGAACCAAGACGCTTCGTCATGGCCGGAGGACTACATAAGCCTAAAGCAAGAAAAGGGAAAACTAACTGCCCCAGAGCAGACCCCAAAGGAATAGATAGCCCTCACACATGTACTGATGGTGAAACAAGATGAAGGCACAAACACAGGCAGGAAAATAGGCTGAGCAAATCATGGGGCCCAAACTAACTAGACAGGAAAGGAAAGGGAAGACACTATCTGCAACCTGCAAAAAACCTGCAAAAATAATGTCCAACACTTATGATAGCAAAATTAACCCTGAAGTCACTAGACTTCTCCCACTATATCGGCACTCTGAAATATTCTGAGACAGAGCAAAAAGAGACCGAACTAGTAAGGGACAAAAAGCCAATTGGCAAAATACTGATAAATAAGAGTGGAAATTCAGCTCAGCCCCCAGCCGGGGCTGGCAGACCACGCAAAAACTGAATAGACCAACAAAATCAAGTGTGAACATTAGCAGAAAAACTTAGCTTTAGATGACTGGAACAGAGCTGAAAACCAAGAGCTGACAAGCCAGAAGGAATCACCAGCAAACTGAATAGGGCGTCGGCTGTCTTAAATCCAATCTGAGAATCCTGAGATCCAATCGTCATCCTCATTCTCAGGTGGCAGATCTCCACCGAGTAAACCAGCCGCACCACCTCAAGTCACCACCAGAGGGAGTCCAGAAGGGGAACTCACAACTGGTGAACCCGAGAATGAACTCACAACAGCTCCCCTTCCATTGGAGAATAACGGGGTCTCAAACTGCATCACATTTCTCGCCCGCAGCCTGCGATCCATTCGGACGGCCTGCGTCATAGCGTCCTCCAGAGAATCAGGAGGAGGGTGAAGTGCCAAGGCATCTTTCAGACATTCAGACAGGCCTGTACGGAACAAGCCCCAGAGGGAGGCATCATCCCAAAGGACCTTAGCATCCCAGCATCTGAACTCTCAGCAAAACCACTCGGCTGAATGCTTCCCCTGATATACACTCATCACCATGTCCACAGCCATACGCACCCGATCAGGCTCATCATAAATATGCCTCAGGGACTCAAAAAATACATCCACAGTCATTCTCTCAGGGGCAGTGGTAGAAAGGGAAAAATCCCAAGCCTGGGGGGCTCCCCTTAACAGAGACATAATGACCCCTACCTTCTGACTTTCATCCCCAGAAGAGTGTGGTGTTAATGAGAAAAAAAGCTTACAGTTCAGCCCTCCTTGAAAACTTTAAATTTGGCAATTTAACCGGGGACTCACGGAAAACTAATGTAACAGCTCGAGCCCCTGTCCTGTGAGCACCAGATGATAAAGCCCCCAGCACAGTGTCAGCTATCAGCTGCTGAGACTGAGCCAGAACTCGTCCCCCATTAAGTTTCTGAGACATCTGAGTCAGGTGCTTTACCTGCTCAGAAAGAGCGTGCATAGGATCCATCACACACACACAGGAAAAAAAAGTAGCAGCCCGTGGTCCACCGTGCAGAGATGGTATCTGCTGTCCAGTAATAGCGGACGCTATATGGCAGTATAATAGAAGAAAACACGTGGTTTAACGTCACCCGGTGTGTACACAGGCGGACTCTGTTGCTTCATAGAACCGCACTACAGTGGAATATAAATGCCGTAGCCTGTTAAGCTCACAGAGCTTGGCAAAGTGAGCACTAGTGTACAGTCACAGGACTCTGTCCCAAAAACACAGGGTTAGAGTCCCTCTAGACCCACTAAGCGCGTGGCATTGCACCTGCGAACACCACTAAAAGATGCTGCCTACCGTGGAGTGCAGACCAAGTGCACAGTGGCGTAAAGGCAAAACCACTAATTGGCGTTGATGCTAGTCCCTGACTCTGCCTCCTACCTGCACTATCAGCCTATGCACTAACTGGCAAGGCTGAAGAACACATACGTACCAAGGGTAGGGGTTTCATAATGAGTCATTCACCAGAGACATTCATATGTGCATACAACACTCACTCCATATTGTCTATACTAGCACATGGCCTTTCGGCTATGCGATCCCTTTATAACCGCAGCCTTCCAGGACCTTCCTGATTGCCCAATCCGAGCTTCTTGAGGATCTGAGCATGTGACTTCTGACTACCAATGAGCGGTCGTCTCACGGGCATGCTCAGATGGAGAAAAACAGGGCTTAGTCCCAGGGGCGTCTGCTCACCGCTGACTAATGCTGGATGCTATAGCTGAACCTGGGGCGGCAGCAGCAACCAATTGCATAGCATCAGCTTGAGCAAGAAGCTGGGACCGACGTCTCTGCTGAGCAGGAACCTCTGCGACTGAAGAAGAACTGGAGACTGCAGCGGACATGGCTTGTGATTCCCCCTGTGCAGGGGTGGGAACTCAACGCCTAACACACACTCTTCTATACTAAAGCTGTGCACACATTTTCGAAAGCTGTTGGCCAAGAAAAGGTTCAACCAGCTATCTTGCTCACTCTGTTGAGCGTTCCTGTGTACACTTTGAAAGAGCCATTCCCTGGTGCTGGTTTATTGCTTAGACAGCAAAAGGATCAACATCCCAAAATCAACCATGTCGGATCCTTATCTCCCCACATAATCATCTGCCCATGGCCCCCTATATATATATTAGACATAGATGGGTTCAGTTGACATTAGTCTACTCTTTATAATGGACATAACACTGACCAGGTTCAATGGAAAAAAAAAGTCCTCTCCCCTAACAGATGTCCATTTGTGTGTATTTTTTCCAGCTGGCTTACTGCTTTTGGCATTCTGATCAAAGACTGAGTGCATATTTAATGATGAAGATATTCTTTGGATTTCCATCAAATGTCAACAAAAGGGGTCAAGATGGAGATTGTTGGACATGTCATGGAGTTCAGGGACTTTGGTCACTTGCTCATGTGTGGCATAGTTCTGTATGTTGGCTTCCATGTTTGTACTTATCTACACCAACTTCAGCACAGGTCCTAAATCGATATAGTAAAAAGGATCAATCATAATCAGAGGCCAATGAAGGTTCCAACTCTTCTTTACTAGAGATGATCGAATATGTTTGGAAATAATCGCAGAATCCGAGAAGATGCATCCGACAAAACCACAACATCATAAGAATAGGAAGTTCTATAAAGAATCTATACAATAATAACTGCATTATAGAAAAAAGATACAAGCAATATTATCATAACACAATTTGTTCTGTTTTTGGTAAGAAATGAAAAAATACAGAGGACAAAATTAATCCATTTCCCCATTCCAAAATTCCTTTTTCTAATAAATGGATCTACTGAGCACTGTGGTTCAGTGGATAGCACTGCAGCCTTGCAGCGCTGGAGTCCTGGTTTCGAATCCCACCAAGGACAACTTCTGCAAGGAGTTTGTATGTTCTCCCCGTGTTTGCGTGGGTTTCCTCCCACATTCCAAAAGACATACAGTTAGGGAATTTAGATTGCGAGCCCCATCGGGGACAGTGATGGTAATGTGTGTAAAGTGCTGTGGAATATGTTAGTGCTATATAAAGAGTAATAAGTGTCAGAGTATTACGCTGTGTGTGGATTTGTCGCTAAACCCGAAGGGTTTCCTGATGCTAGGGAAGTGAATGAGAATCCAGAAGTCTCATGCACATGTTACTTATTTTTTCCTTGCAGATTTAAACCTGAAACACGTCAATTCTTTCATCGTTTTTGCTGCAGATTTCATCCATACTAGTGAGTGGGGTAAAATATGCACCAAAAAACGCAAGTAACGCAGCAAAAAAAAAAACTGCCTATTTTACGCAATGTTTTTCCTGCCAAGAGATGCAGAAATTTCTGCACCAAATTCTTAATGTGTGCACATACCCCAAGGATACAATGACCTTTATTAAGGTGTGCAGAATTATTAGACAAACTGTAAATGGGCCATAAAAGACATTTAGCTGACTGAAAAGTCAAAACTTGTTACCATGATACTGTTTAATGTGTGTATACAATTTAATGGGTGTTTCCACTTAACCTTAAAATTTGAACTACATCTGAGAACTGAGATTCATAGCCGCATTTGAACCTTAATTATGTAATGTATTAAATTCCCCCTTTCCTACTTATATTTATTTCCTAAACAGCGTCGGTACATGAAATTTTCTGCTTATAATCATACATTTTTTTAAATTGTATTTATATTATTTAATTTTTAATATATATATAGCCTACAAAGATTATATCTATCTATGTATCTGTCCATCTATATGATTCTTGCTGTGACATCACAGTATAATCTATGTCACAATGAGATGATGACATCATCACATTCTACATTCCAGTGTAACAGCCCATAGGAAATCACTGCCTCACAGACCCCCAACGGTGAGGGAGTTCCTTTTGTTTTTCGTGACGAACGAAGCAAAAATTGATTCCTTAATGTATAAAGAGAGAAGCCGAGCCCAACGAGATCGGGTACTGAGAGAGAGGAGAGGATTAAATGAAGAGCAGGTATTATTATTCGCTTTAGGGCGAAAAGACATTACTTTACCGAACATGGACACTGACGCCTCTGAAATGGTGTCCAAGCGACAAAATCTAGAGAAAATGAGAAAGTCCAAAAGACATGAGATCCTTACAAAGAGAAGGATCATGGAGAACCTCATGGAGTCCCACTCTGCAGCCTCCGCTGAGCTTCAGAGGGCCATACTTATCTCCTTAAAAAAAATTGGAGATCTGGTCCCTGCAGTAAGGATGAGGAATAAAGAAGCCGTCCTAAATAAGTGGAGAAACATCGGCGCAGATATAAAGCTGGACGAGGTTCTCCAAGAAACTCCAAGACAGGTCTCATCCAGATCTGAAAGGAAAGACATCCTGGACCTGCAAAGAGCGGCAGTCAAGAAAAGAATTCGGAACAGCAGAGACTGGGTTATCCAATGCAGGAGGCATCTGACCTATGCTACACCCATTATTAATGGGAATGGTGCACTATGGAGATCGCAGTCATCAGCCAAAACCATCAGCGTTTCTTCACCAGAAAGAGCAATGGATGAAGATGAAACAGGTAAGATGGAAACAGCTCAGTAGAATAAGACTGGGGACGAGGGGGATTATACTCCTAAAATTATGTGCAGACCTCAATTATCAATGCCGACTTGTGGAAGAACTGTCCTTGTTACCCGTAGCAACCAGTCACAGTTCAGTGTTCTATAGAATGTTAAGAACCGGAATCTGTGCTGTGAATCGCTGCTATGGGCAACAGGGACATTTTTGCAATTAGACAGTAAACGAAACACCAAATATTCGACATTTCCTGCTGATGTATAGAGTTCTGTTTAAAATTGTAATATATTTTTTTTTTCAGTGGGCCGAGCTGTAGCTTTGAACGACACCATTTATTTTGTCTTTCAAGGTTTTTTGTTTTTTTTTTAAATTAGTTTGGTAAAATTGTATAGAAAAAAGGGATTCTGACTTTTTTTTTATTGTGTTAATTGTGTGATAGAAATGACCTCACAAAATAATTCTCCATGTCAGATACAATTCTGGTAATGCCTAATATGCATACGTTTTCATTTTACTAAAATGGTGAAAGAAAATTAGAAGTGTAATAGGAAAAAAAATAAAATTGGTTTATGTCGCTATATTCTGAGACATTGTAACTTTCTGATTTTTACAAAAATGCAATTTTGGTATTTCCATTTTTTTTCTCATTTCAGTATTTACTGTTTCGGAGAATTATTTGTATATTTTTGTATATCGGACTTATACTAATGGAGTTATCCTAGTTATGCTTATTTTTCATTTTTTTATTATTGTTATTATTATTATTATTATTATTATTATTATTAATTGGGAAGGTTAAGTAATTCAAACTAAATTTTTTAATTTTTTTTTTTTTTAAACTTTTTTTTATTTATTTCAATTTTTAGTCTTTTTAGAAGACTTGACCCGGAGATTTTCTGATCTCTTGTAAAGGGACTGTACGCTTTATTTAGCTATAATGACATTCTCATATGAAATTAAGCCAGGCTGATCTTAACATTTGGATGAAAGTAAAAGATAGGGCTCATATAGTCATTACAACCAATAAACCCCTTGCAATTGTGTCCTAAGGGGACTAATGGGTGCTGGTGCGCACAAATCGGCATTCACTTAATTTAAGTAGCACTGTTAGCAATGAAATAGTAATACTGAAGCAATCGGAGTGTGATCCAGTCGTGGCAGTTATAGGCAGGTGGCAGCTATGTAATACAGCTGGTGTTAGCCTGCTGAAATGCATGCTCAGCGCCTGAGTCCGCATTTAATAGAAAGTGTATTTCCATTATTTGTTCTCAAAGAGATTAACAAATCCTATATTATCTCAGCAGGTGCAAACGATATGATGACCTCTGACGTAGCAGATGTGAAAGCAGAAGACCTTGGTGATGCCAGCTCCCCTGTTTTACCTGTGAGAGAATTGGTTAAAATTGAAAATCCTATTGACCTTTACAGCCTTGATTTACTCACTAATATTGGAAGAGGATGCTACGGAAAGGTAAGAATGAATTTATACTACTCCGTGCTCCCCAAAGTATTCTCCACCAGATACACAGGATGGTATAAATATTCATTACAGGATCTTCATATGTAATGATAATTGGGATACACCAGTGATCCATTACACAGATCCCTAGAATAGATGAGAGTTTGGTCTGATCTTCTGTGATTTTTCTCCAGGTCGTCTTGGCATCAGATCGGGTCAGCAAAAAACTACTAGCCCTTAAGATCATGGAAAAGAGTTGTTGTGATGAGGAAACATTCTCTACAGAGTTAAAGGCCCTAAGTATTGGCGCTGGCTGCCGCTTCATAACATCTCTGCGGGGCTTTGTAGAAACACCACAAGCATATATAATAGCCATGGAGGCAATGGCCGGAGGAGATCTGTTTAGCCAAATGTTAGAATCGATGAAGTTTGATACAGAGACAACAAGGTAAATGCCTTAGGCTGAATCATAATAATCTGTTGCCCGTTCATCATGGTCCTAAAGTGTGTGTAACCACTGATCCATCCTCTACTTTCTTCTCCACAGACGCTTTGCAGCAGAAATGGTTTGCGGAATCCAGTTCCTCCATGAACACGGCGTGATACATCGGTAATCAGTTCATCTTCATAAATCTATGTTGTCACCTTACATATCTATTGTAGAAAGTTCTTTTCATGAATTATCCTCACCATTAGTGTCTGCTCCTTTTCCCTGCAGTGACCTGAAGCCTCATAACATCCTCATTGATGGCACTGGACACATAAAAATCTGTGACTTTGGCACTTCAGCCGTGAATGTGGGCAAGGCTGACGTCTTGGACGAGGTTATAGGCACGAAGGGTTACATCGCGCCTGAGGTAAGGAACATCCCTTAATGATTGATGCCGATAGTAGGATTGAGTACTAATCTGAGTATCCTGCTCATATCTCATCACAGACCTGTCCTCATAGGCTCTGTGTGTAAATCCGCTCCCCGGTATATTCAGCTCATCTCCTATCTTATGTTCCTACAGGTATTGGATAGAGAAGGCTACAATCATCTGGCGGATTCCTTTTCATTTGGTGTCATCCTGTACATGATGATTGTGGGGACGTGTCCATTCTATAACAGTGGCGATATGGACGACTACCATGAGTCTTTGGACAACGTCCTATATTTTCCACCCTGCATCTCCATCGATGAGCTTGACATCCTAGAAGGGGTAAGTAGGAATAGGTGAAGAAGGATGATGGTAAATTATAAGGAAGGATAGAGGACATGATGCTGACAGTCCATAGACATTGTGTTATAACGTATCAATAATAATACACAATATAATGATTAACGGTCTCTCTCATCTTCCAGCTTCTCTGCAAAACTCCATCTACTCGTTATGCCATAACATCGTCCATTAGAGAGCGCCCATTCTTCCACTCCATAAACTGGAGCGACGTGGAGTCCGGCAGAGCCGAACCACCGTTCCATTACGAAGATGTAAGTATAGCACATAGGGACATCCATAGTGTTACCTCTGCCCAGTAGCACACATACCCACCATACACCTCATCATTATATTCCCCAGTATACAGTATATTTGTGAGGAGCCAGTTCTAAGAAATGTAAACTTCTCTTCTTAAAAAGGAGAAAAGCAGCGCTCACCTTTAAAAATCACTTTTTCATTAACGTCCTTTAAGACATATCATCAGTAGAAAGAGAAGGATCAGGTGCGGCTGTTCAGAGAGACCAGCCGATATGTTCTACAGGACATTAATAACGGAGTGTTTTTACATGGCGAGTGATGCTTTTTTCAATTTTGGCCTGCAATTGTTTCCCCAGTTTGGTGTCTATTAAACTGAGCTTCCCTGTGGTTCACGCACACTTTTTTAAATGTGCAACCTGCGATATTGTGATCTCCGCCCAGACTTTATGATGGTGTCGAGTCGCTTCAATTTCTTTATTTTGAATATATTTCTTTTCTTACAGGAGTAATAGGCTGATATCAATCAGCCCCATTCCAGCAACATCGAGGAATGAAGCTTTAATTAATCGGATGAGACAATTACCTGGACTTTCTAATTTACCGGACTGTGACAAATACTACAGAGCTTCCACCACATTAACAGCCACGTAGATTCGAGCACCAAACATCCAGGGATGTATTCCGATCGCCATATTTGGGGTCAGGAAGGAATTTTTTTCCCCTTAGGATATTCCAACAACAAGTCCTCGGGGTTATTTTTCGCCTTCCTCTGGATCGAAATGGCAAGTAAACAAAGGCTGAAATTGAAGGACTTCTTTCAGCCAAACTTGCCATTTGGTTGACTCATGTACACTGTGGTGGTAAGGACAAGACTACTGGATATGGACAGAGAAGGTAGCGGCTGCTCCTTCTCCACTGGATATAGACAAAGAGAAGGCAGCGGCTGCTCCTTCTCCACCGGATATAGACAAAAAGAAGGCAGCGGCTGCTCCTTCTCCACCGAATATGGCCAAAAAGAAGGCAGCGGCTGCTCCTTCTCATACTTGGCCATAGGCCGGAGTCACACTTACGAGAAACTCGCTTGAGTCTCGCGTCTCAACACACGGCACTGCCATCAGCACTTGGACCTTAGCACTCAGCTGCATAGAAACACACTCCGGTCCTGAATGCCTGTGCCAATTGTGACCCCGGCCATATACAGACACTACCGGGTCATGGACAGAATGAAGAAGCGGCTGCTCCTTCATCTACCTGTCCATGGCCAGACAGAAGGCCATATGGTTGATCGCGGTGCTGTAAGACTCCAGGAAAATTCCATCTACACAGATCACACGTCACACATTCCTGCTCTTCTCCTCTCCATCGTGTGTGATCCAGACCTGGATGTGCAAAAACAGCACAAGTGCAACCAAAGGCCCGAGGAGCGGAATCATCAACATCTGCTCCTTTCTATAGAAAGCTTCTGTATCTACAGACTTTCTTATTCCATCTTTGCATATTAGTAACAACTTTTATGCAAAAATAAATATATTGAACATCTATGCAGCTTCTAGATGGATTCTTCTGATATATAGACCTGCTTCTTGGTATTTTTATTAATATCCTGATGACCTAATGTAAATGTGGAAGGGGCTGAACACCTCTCATAAGAATTTCTGCATACAGTAAAATATTTAAGTTCTAAAAAGAGATGAGTGAATTTAATCTACTCAACTTTACAAGTATCCTCACTTACTGCTCTCCCAGTAGCATAACTTCTGGAGAAGCAGAGGTTGAAGTCGCCCCAAGCCCCTCACTCAGACGGGCCCTCCCAAAGCTTAACTTATCGGTGAGGGCAGCCAGATGATACAGAAAGACTTGATACAGAATGGTAGGGGGTACACTAGATGAGCCCTGAGATAAGGGGGATAGAGCGACGTGATGAAGTCTGAGAGCGACGTGATGAAGTCTGTGACTCTGAAGTATAAGGTGCTCAGTGCTCAGAGACATGGCCGAGGTGAGGAAAGCTGAACCTGATCACCACTGAGAAGACCCAGAAGTACAAGGAGTTCAGTGCTCAGAGACATGGCCGAGGTGAGGAAGGCTGAACCTGACCACCACTCAGCAAGACACAGAAGGGGAAATATCAACACTGCGCCAAGAAATATCTGAAGACAGATTTTTTAAAGGTTTCATGGACTGATGATATTAGAGTGACTCTTAATGGACCAGATGGCAATGGTTTTAAAAGTAACTGATACAAACATTTATTTTGACACCAGCAAGATGAAGGTGGGGAATAGCTATGGGTTGGGATTATTAATGATGAGCTTCATGGACCTTTTCAGCTGGCAGAAGAACTTAAAATCAAGTCGCAAACCTATTATCAGTGTTTTGAAGACTCTTTCTTCATACAGTGGTAGAGGAAAAGATCTGTACATTTCAAGAAAATTATGACTGTTCTGCTGGACAATGCTCCATCGCAGCATCAATGTCTCCACTGCTTGGCTGCCAGTAAAGATGAAAAAATAATGACACAACACCTTCCTCACCCGACCTAAACCCTTATGAGTAATTGTGGGCCCTTCTTAAATGGGAGATTTACGGTGAAGAAAAACAGACACATTTCTGAACAGTATAACACACAAAAATGAACTGTAACCTATTTAAAACAGTGGTCAAGTTCTGAGAAAAGATCCATGATAAAATTATTTTTAATGATTAAAAATGAAAAGTAAAAACATAATTATAAGGAGAAAATTTCATGTAAGGGAAGCAGTTTAGGAAATAAATATAAGTAGGAAAGTGGGAATTCAATATATTACAGAATTAAGGCTCAAATGCTGCTATGAATCTCCATTCCCAGATGCAGTTCAAATTTTAAGTGGAAACACCAGTGAGGAGCGATCGTGCTCGCCACTACTCATTACTCGCCCTAGTATCATTGTACCGAGCATTTCCGAGAGCTCTTTAGAGCGCCAATTAACATGCAGGGATTGTCAGCCATGCACTGTAATGCCGCAGCCATCTTTGTTGTGGCCTTACAGTGATTGGCTGGCCGCACAGCGTCATTAGATCTACTAGAGACCTGACGCCGCCCTGCTCGGTGCATTCAGCTCCGGATTCAGACTGTTTACGGAGAGCTGCTGCTGAGATAGGGACACATTTGTGGTTTTATGAGTCAGTGTGGTTCTACCTTTGTTCAATCTACATATCCAGCTAAGCCAACAGTCCTTTTAAGGACTAATTAGTGGGTATATAGACTGCAGTGCTAGGTAGGCAGGGGAGTCTATGTGCGCATATCCACATCAGTGCAAGGCATGCAGGCACTGTATGTGAGTAAAAAGATCTCACTGCATACATCAAAAGGGTCCATTACTGTCTGCTGCTGCCTATTATATATGCTGCTCAAAAAAATAAAGGGAACACTAAAATAGCACATCCTAGATGTCTCTGAATGAAATATTCCAGTTGCAAATTTTTATTCATTGCATAGTGGAACGTGTTCAGAACAATAAAACATAACAATTATCAATGTAAATCAAAATGAATATCCCATGGAGGTCTTGATTTGGAATGATACTCAAAATCAAAGTGGAAAATCAAATTACAGACTGATCCAACTTCAGTGGAAATGCCTCATAACAAGGAAAAGATGCTCAGTATTGTATGTGACCTCCGCGTGCATGTATGACCTCCCTACTGTACAATACCTGGGCATGCTCCTGATTAGGCAGTGGATGGTCTCCTGAGGGATCTCCTCCCAGACCTGGACTAAAGCATCCGCCAACTCCTGGACAGTCTGTGATGCAACGTGACATTGGTGGATGGAGCGAGACATGATGTCCCAGATGTGCTCAATCGGATTCAGGTCTGGGGAACGGATGGGCCAGTCCATAGCTTCAATTCCTTCATCTTGCAGGAACTGCTGACACACCCCAGCCACAAGAGGTCTGGCATTGTCCTGCATTAGGAGGAACTCAGGGCCAACCGCACCAGCATATGGTCTCACAAGGGGTCAGAGGATCTCATCTTGGTACCTAAGGGCAGTCAGGCTATCTCTGGCAAGCAAATGGAGGGCCCTCCAAAGAAATGCCACCCCACACCATTACTGACACACTACCAAAACGGTCATGCTGAAGGATGTTGCAGGCAGCAGATCGCTATCCACACCATCTCCAGACTCTGTCATGTCTGTCACATGTGCTCAGTGTGATCCTGCTTTCATCTGTGAAGAGCACAGGGCACCAGAGGTGAATTTGCCAATCCTGGTGTTCTGTGGCAAATGCCAAGCGGCCTGTGCGGTGTTGGGCTGTGAGCACAACCCCCATCTGTGGACGTCGGGCACTCAGACCATCCTCATGGAGATGGTTTCTAACCATTTGTGCAGACACATGCACATTTGTGGCCTGCTGGAGGTAATTTTGCAGGGCTCTGGCAGTGCTCCTACTGCTACTTCTTGCACAAAGGCGGAGGTAGCGGTTCAGCTGCTGGGTGGTTGCCCTCCTACGGCCCCCTTCACGTCTCCTGGTGTACTGGCCTGTCTCCTGGTAGCGCCTCCAGCCTCTGTACACTACGCTGACAGACACAGCAAACCTTCTTGGCACAGCTCGCATTAATGTGCCATCGTGGATGAGCTGCACTACCTGAGCCACTTGTGTGGGTTGTAGAGTCCGTCTCATGTTACCATGAGTGTGAAAGCACAACCAACATTTAAAAGTGACCAAAACATCAGCCAGAAAGCATTGGTACTGAGATGTGGTCTGTGGTCTTCATCTGCAGAACCACTCCTTTATTGAGGGTGTCTTGATAATTGCCAATAATTTCCATCTGTTGTCTATTCCATTTGCACAACAGCATGTGAAATTGATTGTCAATCAGTGTTACTTCCTAAGTGGACAGTTTGATTTCACAGAAGTTTGATTTACTTGGAGTTATATTCTGTTGTTTAAGTGTTCCCATTATTTTTTTGAGCAGTGTATATACCTAGCTGCAGGTATCCGTGGCTAGGAATAATTTTTTTTTTTCCACCTGAATCCTGCTAATTTTATTACAAAGCAAACCAGAGCCCCCTGTTTTTCTACATTTATTTGCTTGTTCACACTGCAGACTACAGCCAGATCATTTTAATACAACAGCGTGAAAATCCAGCAATTTAAAACGGCTTTGTCTGTCCCAGGCCTCACACCTGAGTGCGCAGAAAATTCTGGCCTTTTGTGTGGTACTGTAGTAGTTTTTGGAGTGTCTTACAATAGTTTTGGAAACCATTTTGCTGACCAAAAAATATTTAGATAACATAGAAACAACTGCAGAGAGTTTACATCTCCATAATTTTTATACGGAAAAATCGTAAAGAAAGAGGTAATGAAGAAAAGAATAATGCCCAAATAATGCAAAAAGTGCCAATAGCTTTATTCAGTACAAATAGGGCAAATACAAGTGTCTACAATAAATACCAGGTGAAACATATATAATAAAAACCAGTGGATAATAATGCAACCATGGTGTGACAAGCAGGCATGTAATTTAGAGCAAGCAGGGATTAGTTATAATTATGGTAAAAAGTACCCATGCGTTCCCTGATCGCAATATTCAGGGCAGACAAAGTTAAGCCCAATATAGAGTGGGAGGGACAGCATATGTACCTACAGTATATATCAAAGGGAAGGGGCTAAACTGAAGTCACGGAAAAAACAGAAAAACACACCCTTCATGTAATGACAAGAGGGAAAAGAATTTCATGTACAATTGACCGCAGAAGCAAATTTTAGGCCACGCCCCCGACAACACCTATTTCTATTTTCACAACTAGTCACACCCATGTCCACTCCCAGTCGCACCCATTTAGCACTGATGATCACTCTGACTGCTATTAGGGGCATAGTGGCTGGCATTATGGGCAGAGTGGCTGGTACTGTGGGCACACTAACTGGTACTAAGGAAAAGAAGGAAAGAAAATAGAGAAAGAAAGAAAGAAAGAAAGGAGAGCGAGAAAGAAAGAACAGAGAGAGAGAAAAAAAAAGAGAGGGAAAGACAGAACAGAGAATGAGAAAGAAACAGAGAGAAAGGAAGAACAGAGAAATAAAGAAACAGAGAGAGAGAAAGAAGGAAAGAAAGAAATAAAGAAAGATTTTATAAAGATACTATAGCAGCCCGACTCTCATTGAAGTGCCCACCTAAGCCTCCCGATGCAAGACATATCATGATCCGCATACATGGCCGGCATCCCCGATTCCAAGGCGATCCTGCTGTCCGCGCTGTCAGAGGAGGACACGGTGATGGATCTGAAGCATTCCTGGCTCCGTCACAATCTCTTCATGAAATTACCTCTTTTCCGATCAGCTTCCAGCACATCACTTCCGGTGGAACGTCATGTGCGAGTTTCAAAGTGCTCCTTGGGACTCCGCCGTGTTCTCCTGTGTCCGTGGGAAAGACCCACTTTGTATGCCTCGTACACACTTGGCTCCGCACATCCACTACACATATGGCTCCACTCCGCACACACGGCTCTGCATACCCCATACACACGCGGCTTCGCTCCGTACACCTCGCACACGCGCGGTTTTGCTCCATATCATTGTAGGCTGCGGTGTGTCTATCTGGGACGGCGAGAATGGCGTCGGTGGATGCGGGGGGGGCGTGGCAGCTCAGTGCAATGCGGGAAAAATACCGTCCTGGGCAGGACGCGGGAGGGGGGGTGTCAAAAACGGGACTGTCCCGAGGGAAACAGGACTGTCCCGCGGGAATCGGGACGCTTGGGAGCTATGTTGTGTAGGTGAGGTAATACAAATCCACCTATAACATGGACCATATTTGGCCGTGCGGCCATGCGATCCTTTTATAACTGCAGCCTTCCAGGACCTTGCTGATGGCCCAATCAAAGCTGCTTGAAGACCTGGGCATGTGATCTCTGACCACCAATGAACGGTCATCTCTCAGGCATGCTCAGATGGAGAAAAGCAGGACTTAGTCCCAGAGGCATCTGATCGCCGCTGACTTATGCTGGATGATATAGCTGAACCTGGGGCGGCAGCAGCAACCAAACACATAGCATCAGCCTGAGCAAGACGCTGGGACCGACGTCTCTGCTGAGCAGGAACCTCTGTGGCTGAAGAAGAATGGGAGACCGCAGAGGACATGGCTTGAGATTCCCCCTGTGCAGTGACGGAAACTCGACGCCTAATATTACCCCTGTTATGAATGGGTCACCGAGAAGAAAAAGATTAAACAAGCTAAGTCACAGAAAACCAGAGAGGTTGGTAACTATGCAGATTGCAGATCCCTGATCTTAACCACACAACTAGCAGCAGCCATGGAGCGTGCCTACGATGATCCTAGATGCTTCGTCACAGCCGGAGGACTAAATAAGTCTAAAGCAAGAAAAGAGGAAAACTAACTGCCCCAGAGCAGACCCCAAAGGAAAGACAGCCCCCACACATGTATTGACGGTGAGACAAGATGAAAGCACAAACACAGGCAGGAAAATAGGCTGAGCAAACGATGGGGTCCAAACTAACTAGACAGAATAGGAAAGGAAAAACACTGTCTGCAATCTGTCAAAATCCCTACAAAAATAATGTCCAACACTTCTGATAGCAAAATTAACCCTGAAGGCACTAGACGTCTCAATTATATCAGCACTCTGAAATATTCTGAGACAGAGCAAAAAGAGGCCAATCTAATAAAGAACAAAAAAAAGACAAATTGGCAAATACAGATAAATAAGAGTGGAAATTCAGCACAGCCCCAGCCGGGGCTGGCTGACCACACAAAAAACTGAATAAACCAACAAAATCAAGTGTGAACATTAGCAGAAAAACTTAGCTTGAAATGACTGGAACAGAGCTGAGGACCAAGACCTGACAAGCAGAAGGAAGCACCAGAATAGGGCGTCGGCTGTCTTAAATCCAGTCTGAGATTCCTGAGGTCCAATCGTCATCCTCATTATCAGGTGGCAGATCTCTACTGATTAATCAGCCTCACTACCTCCAGTTACCACCAGAGAAAGCATGGAAGGAGAACTCACAACTGGTGGACCGGAAAATGAACTCACAACAGTACCCCCCCTTGAGGAGGCATCACCGAACCCTCATCCACGCCACCAGGCCGATTAGGATGGGCCTGGTGAAAAGCACGAACCAATCTATTGGAATGAATACCAGAGGCAGAGACCCAAGAATTATCCTCCTGGCCATAACCCTTCCATTTGACAAAATACTGGAGTCTCCGTCTAACCAAACGAGAATCCAATATTTTCTCTACCTCATATTCCACATGGCCTTCAACCAACACAGGGTCAGGAGGTGCCACCATAGGAACCACTGGCTCAACAAACCTCTTCAACAGAGACTTGTGAAATACGTTGTGGATCTTGAACATAACTGGGAGAGGGAATCAAAAAGAAACAGGATTAAGAATCTCCAAAATCTTATAAGGTCCAATAAATATTGGCTTAAATTTTGGAGATGCAACCTTCATAGAAATATTCTTAGACAACCAAACCATATCACCCACTTTAAACCGGGGACCAATGGTCCTATGCCGGTTGGAAAATCGCTGGGCCTTTTCCTGAGAGAGTGACAACTTATCCACCACTTGGTCCCATATCTGCTGCATTCTCTCGACCACAGTGTCCACACCTGGGCAGGACGAAGATTCCACTTGCCCTGAAGAGAATCGAGGATGAAACCCAAAATTACAGAAAAAGGGTGACATCAAAGTGGCAGAACTAGCTCTATTGTTCAGTGCAAATTCGCCCAAGGGCAAAAATGAGACCCAATCATTGTGATCAGCAGATATAAAACATCTTAAATAAGACTCCAAGGTCTGGTTTGTTCTCTCAGTCTGTCCATTGGTCTGGGGATGAAACGCGGAGGAGAAAGATAACTGAATTCCGAGATTGGAACAAAAGGCTTTCCAGAATCTGGAAACAAACTGGACTCCTCTGTCGGACACAATGTTCTCAGGAATCCCATGTAACCGAACCACCTGTTGTAAAAACAAGGGCACCAACTCAGAGGAAGATGGCAACTTTGGGAGTGGTACAAGATGGACCATCTTCGAAAATCTATGACAAATCACCCAGATAACAGTCATTCTCTGAGAGACAGGAAGATCAGAAATAAAATCCATTGAGATATGGGTCCATGGCCTCTTGGCACCGGCAGGGGCATCAGCAACCCACTAGAACGAGAACAGGGTTTAGACCGAGAACAAGTCCCACAGGACTGTTCAAAATTCCTGACGTCACGAGATAAGGCAGGCCACCAAAAAGACCAACTCACCAAATCTCAGGTACCAAAAACACCTGGATGACCAGCCAATGCGGAGCAATGAATTTCAGACATCACTCTCTTTCTCCACTGGTCAGGAACATACAATTTTCCCATAGGGCAACGCTCAGGTTTATCCTCTTGAAATTCCTCCAGGGCGCGTCTCAAATCGGGAAAAGTGGCAGAAAGAACTACCCCCTCACCTAGGATGGTAGTAGGCTCGGTCACATTAAGAGAATCGGCAAAGAAACTCCTAGAAAGGGCATCTGCCTTAACATTCTTAGTGCCCGGAAGAAAAGAGACCATGAAATTAAAACGCGTGAAAAACAAGGCCCATCTAGCCTGTCTAGGATTCAAGCGTTTGGCCGACTCCAGATAAATCAAATTCTTGTGATCGGTGAGGACCACAACTTGATGTCTAGCTCCCTCCAACCAATGTCTCCACTCCTCAAATGCCCATTTCATGGCCAACAATTCCCGATTCCCCACGTCATAGTTGCGTTCAGATGGGGAGAACTTTCGAGAAAAGAAGGCACAGGGATTCATCTTAGAAGTCACAGAGTCTTTTTGGGACAAAACAGCTCCTGCACCAATCTCAGAAGCATCTACCTCCACCTGAAATGGAAGTGAGACATCAGGTTGCCGTAAAATTGGAGCTGAAGTAAATCTCCGCTTAAGCTCCTGAAATGCTGAGACAGCCTCAGGAGACCAATTCAGCACATCAGCGCACTTCTTGGTCAGATCAGTCAGTGGTTTGACAATACCAGAAAAATTACCTATAAATTTATGATAGAAATTGGCAAAACCCAAAAACTTCTGGAGGGCCTTCAAAGAAGTAGTCTGAACCCAATCATAAATGGCCTTTACCTTGGCCGGGTCCATTTCAATAGTCGATGGAGACAAAATAAATCCCAAAAATGAAATCCTCTGTACACCAAAAAGGCATTTCGATCTCTTGACATACAGGGAATTCTCCCTCAAAATCTGGAACACAGTCCGGACGTATTCCACATGAGAATTCCAATCGCTAGAAAAGATCAAAATATCATCCAGATAGATGATCAAAAACTTATCCACAAAGTCACGGAAAATATCATTCATAAAGGACTGGAAGACAGAAGGGGCATTAGTGAGCCCAAAAGGCATCACCAGGTACTCAAAATGTCCCTCCGGAGTATTAAACGCCGTCTTCCATTCATCCCCGTGCTTGATGCGAATAAGATTATACGTCCCCTGAAGTCAAGCTTAGTAAACCAGCAGGCACTCTTAACTCTGGAGAATAAATCAGACATCAGAGGTAACGGGTACTGATATTTAACTGTCATCTTGTTAAGGGAACGATAATCAATACACGGTCTTAATGAACCATCTTTCTTGGCCACAAAAAAACCCCCAGCACCTAAAGGTGACGAGGATGGTCTAATATGACCCTTCGCCAATGACTCCTTAATATAGGATCGCATAGCATCATGCTCGGGTACAGATAAGTTGAAAAGCCGACCCTTGGGAAATTTACACCCAGGCATCAACTCAATAGCACAGTCATAACTCCTATGAGGAGGCAAAGATGCAGACTTACTCTCACTAAATACATCAGAAAAATCGGCAAGATAATCAGGAATATCATGAGACTGAGGAGAGGTGGAGAAAACAGGAGCGCCCCTAAGAACACACTGACAACCCCAACTCACCACAGACACAGACTTCCAATCCAAAACTGGATTATGAGTTTGCAACCAGGGAAAACCCAGAACAATAGTATCGTGCAAATTATGCAGCACCAAAAATGTACAATTTTCTTGGTGGTCTGGGGCAACTCGCATTATCACCTGGGTCCAAAACTGAGGTTTATTCTCCACCAAAGGAGTAGCATCAATACCCCTCAAAGGAATAGGCGTCCGCAGAGGCGTCATGGAAAAACCACAACGTTTAGCAAAGTCCAAATTCATCAGATTCAACGCTGCTCCTGAATCCACGAAAGCCTTAGTAGAAAACGTGGATAAGGAGCAGATCAGAGTAATTGCCAAAAGGAACTTAGGTTGTACACTGCCCACAGCAAATGTGTGTGCAAAACGTTTCTCTCGTTTAGGGCAGACAGAAATAGTATGAGAGGCGTCTCCACAGAAAAAACACAGCTTATTACGCCTTCTAAACTCCTGACATTGCGCCCTAGACAAAACCCTATCACATTGCTTAGGTTCAGACATTTGTTCAAAAGGTGGCAGCGCCTCCCGTGTAGTTTTACGTTCACGTAAACGCCCATCAACTTGAATGGCTAATGACATAGAATCATCCAGACCAGAGGGAACAGGAAATCCCACCATAACATCTTTTACGGTGTCTGATAAACCCTTCCGAAAGAGAGCTACTAATGCACTATCATTCCATGTAGTAAGGACCGCCCACTTTCGGAATTTTTGACAGTATAACTCTGCAGAATCCTGACCCTAGTTTAATGCCAACAGGGTTCTCTCAGGTTGATCAACAGCATTAGGTTCATCATAAAACAACCCCAAGGCTTGAAAAAATGCATTCACACGATCAGACAATTGCTTAGTCTCCATTAGGAAAAAAAAAAAAATCCTCCTACAGCCCCAGAAAAAAAAGAGGAAAAAATAAATAAAATAAAATAAAAAAAAATACTGACACTTTTTTTTTCTTTTTTCTTTTTAACAACTTTTTCCTGCTTTTGAGTACCCTAGAATCTGCGGTATGGCTGGTGATTCTGTTATGAATGGGTCACCGAGGAGAAAAAGATTAAACAAGCTAAGTCACAGAAAACCAGAGAGGTTGGTAACTATGCAGATTGCAGATCCCTGATCTTAACCACACAACTAGCAGCAGCCGTGGAGCGTGCCTACGATGATCCTAGACGCTTTGTCACAGCCGGAGGACTAAATAAGTCTAAAGCAAGAAAAGGGGAAAACTAACTGCCCCAGAGCAGACCCCAAAGGAAAGACAGCCCCCACACATGTATTGACGGTGAAACAAGATGAAAGCACAAACACAGGCAGGAAAATAGGCTGAGCAAACGATGGGGTCCAAACTAACAGAATAGGAAAGGAAAGACACTGTCTGCAATCTGCCAAAAACCCTACAAAAATCATGTCCAACACTTCTGATAGCAAAATTAACCCTGAAGGCACTAGACTTCTCCACTATATTAGCACTCTGAAATATTCTGAGACAGAGCAAAAAGAGGCCAATCTAATAAAGGACAAAAAAAAACAAATTGGCAAATACAGATAAATAAGAGTGGAAATTCAGCACAGCCCCAGCCGGGGGCTTCAGGCCAGATAGGCCCTGAAGCACCTGACTGATGGGGGTGTGGCCTAAGCTAAGGAGAGCTAGGAGCTGAAGGAAAACTCCTAGAAGGACAACTAGGGGGCAAAGTTACCAAGGGGTATAGACAGGGACATAAACCATATCAGGCAGGGGTCAAAGCACGAGATAGCACAACAGTACCAAATGATTAGACAGAACGGATATTCAGGACATAGCAAGAGATCAGTATACCAGAACGGGCAAATACACAGTACCAAGACAGTAGACTAACTCACAATGAAGAGACGGACCAGGTTAAAACCAAACAAGAAACAAAATGTCAGACACAAGGCACAGGCACGCAAGGGGTCAACTAACTCAGCCAAAGGAAAGAGTATAACTGACACCGGATCTAGGTCAATTGGCAACTAAATAGCTGCCCTCTGCCAGAGAGAGGCAGAAACAATTAACCCCTGTCTGACCAGGACGGGACAAAGATAAAACCCCGTTCTGGATCATGACAGTACCCCCCTCTCAACGGGAGGGGGCCGCTGGACCCCAGGTTTCTCAGGATACCTTTCATGAAAGGCACGGACCATCTGATCCACATGAACCGATCGGGCAGGATCCCATGACCGGTCCTCCGGACCGTAGCCTTTCCAATGTACAAGATACTGAAGAGTGCGACGGACCAACCTAGAGTCAACAATTCGTTCCACCTCGTACTCACACTGCCTATCTACCAAAACTGGGAGCGGGGAAGACAATGATCCCTGCCCACAGGACCCCACAGGTTTCAAAAGGGACCTATGGAAAACGTTGGGGATCCATAGAGAAGGCGGGAGACACAACCGAAAAGCCACCAAGTTAACTGCTTCTGTAATTTCATAAGGACCAATAAATTTAGGTCCAAGTTTCGCAGAGGGGACCTTGAGCCTTATGTTCTTAGTAGACAACCATACCTTATCCCCAACCTGGAACACAGGTCCCACGGAACGTTTTTTGTCTGCAAAAACCTTATATTTAGTCTGAGCCTTCGTAATGTTCCTTTGGACCTCCCGCCATAACTTCCCCAACCGATGGATGGATTTTCTCATCCGCCCCAGGACACCCAAAGTCGAAACAGGAGAACTCTCCAAAATGTGGATGAAACCCATAGTTGCAGAAAAAGGGGGATATGCCCGTAGACTGGTTAATGCGGTTGTTAACCGTGAACTCGGCCAAAGGTAACGCAGTACTCCAATCATTCTGTCAGGCTGAGATCAGGCAATGCAGAATTTGCTTCAGAGACTGATTGGTCTGCGCAGTCTGACCATTAGTCTCCGGATGATAAGCGGATGAAAAAGACAGACCAATACCAAACCTCTTACAAAACGCCCTCCAAAATCTGGAAACAAATTGTACCCCCCTATCAGACAACACATTCAGGGGTACCCCATGAAACCGCACCACATGCTCAGCAAACAATCTGGACAACGTTTCCGCATTACATAAAGCCGCCAAGGGTACAAAATGTGCCTGCTTACTAAACCTGTCCACCACGACCCAAATTACAATATTACCCTTGGAAAGAGGAAGATTGGTGATAAAATCCATGGACAAGTGGGTCCAGGGTCTATCAGGAATTGGCAGTGGCACCAATTCCCTGGCCGGCCGGTTATGGGGGTTTTTCACGCGAGCACATACCCCACAAGCAGACACAAATTCCCTGACATCAGAGGCTAAAGAAGACCACCAGAATATCCTAGCGATGGCCCTCTGGCTAGCCTAGATCACTGGATGTCCACCTAGAACTGAGTCGTGGAACTCCCAAAGAACCCTGAGACGAAATTGAACTGGTACAAAAAGTTTATCCACCAACTTAGCCAGAGGGGCAAGAGACTGAGCTTCCTTAATCTCCCACTCCAACACAGTAGACACACCCGCCACCATCACCCCAGGCTGAAGAATGGAGGATGGAGGTTCAGGGGGAGACACCGGATCCAGATTGCGTGACAAGGCATCAGCCATGACATTTTTGGATCCTGGCCGAAAAGTGATGGAGAACTGGAATCGGGAAAAAAAAGCAACCATTTCGCCTGTCTAGGAGTCAACCTTTTAGCAGACTCAAACTAGGTTATTGTGGTCAGTAACCACGGTAATAGGATAGACAGCCCCCTCCAATAAATGCCTCCATTCTTCAAAGTCCAACTTCACGCCCAGAAGTTCTCGATTCCCAACATCATAGTTTCTGTCCTCAGGAGAGAACGTCTAAGTGAAAAAGGCACAGGGTCTCAAATTAGTCAAAGTGGCAGGTCCCAAGGACAACACCGCCCCCACCCCCACCTCTGAGGCTTCCACTTCAACAATAATTGGTTCAGACAGGTCCGGTTGAATAAGAACCGGAGCAGACATGAAACATTTTTTTAAAAACTGAAATGCTGCCACCGCTGTGGCTGACCAATTCTTGATATCAGCCCCCTTTTGAGTCAGTTCTGCCAGAGGTTTAACTACCTGTGAGAACCCCCTCATAAACTTGCGATAATAATTTGAGAATCCTAAGAAATGCTGCAGAGCCTTCAAATCATGAGGTTGAAACAAATCGACAATGGCCTGCACCTTATTAGGATCCATGCGATAACCCTCAGCAGACACAATTGTTATGGTTGTGGTATGGAGAGGAGAGAGGTACAACCCGGAGTGTACCCTCTGGGTCATGGCTCCAGAGTCCCTGCAAATGAGCTGGCCAGGAGGAGCCACCCCCTATACAGGGAGTGTTAGGGGCAGGCCCACAAGGGATGAAACAGTGACAGCCGGAGCCAAAGGGACGACTGGGTAGGAACTAGGGAATCAGAAGTAGAGAATCCGAGAGGCTACAACGGAGGAGCTAACAGTGACTGCAGATCCAGAGGTAGGGAGTAGCCGGTTCAGACGGGGACAGAGGCTGCAAGAGAGGGAGGTATAAGGTAACAAAAGACACAGAGCTCAGGGGAAACAAAGCAAAGCACACATAGGCTAGGGAAGCCCAAAGAACCTAACGGAGATAGGAGCAGGGGAAGCGAGACACAAGAGCCAGGGGCACACGAGGAGTACTAGAGAAGGACACAGTGGTTGCTAGACACAGGACTGACAGGGTACACACAGAAGAAATAAAGGGCCTGAAGAATGGGCTAACGCTGGGCGAACGCTGGCCGAACGGACACAGGGTCAACAGGCGTCTTACCTGGGAAGACGCCGGGAAGATATGGCCGGTGGGCGCCGCCATGTTGGGGGCGGAGCCAGCGCGTCAGAGGTCCCATCAGTCTGAGCACCGGGTGAAACGTCGGGCGCATGCGCGCGGGACCGACGTCTAGGAGGCCGGATATCGGGAGCGGGGGCGCGCCGTGGAGTTGAAGCGCGGCGAGAGGTACGCCCGGGCCTGCGTAGGTAGGTGACGGCGCCGGTAGGGGACGTGACAACAATGAACCCCAGAAAAGACAGTTCCTGAACAAAGAATGGACATTTCTCTAGCTTAGCAAAGAGACAGTTCTCCCGGAGCCTTGGGAGAACTTCCCGAAGATTACCAATGTGAGCCTGTTTATCAGGCGAGTAGGTAAGTATGTCATCCAAATACACAACCATAAAATGCCCAATAAAGTCAGAGCACACATGAGTGATGAAATTTTGGAAGACTGCTGGTGCATTGGTCAGACCGAAAGGCAAGTTCTCAAACAACCCTTCAGTAGTGAGAATAGCAGCTTTCCACTCATCCCCCTCCCAGACCCGGATAAAGTTATATGGCCCCAGCAGATCCAATTTCGAAAACCACTTAGCCCCAGACAACTGGTTGTACAAATCAGGAATAAGTGGGAGGGGGTAAGTATTTCTCAGTTATCTTATTTAACTCTTGAAAATCGAGGCATGGGCTCAAACCACTGTCTTTTTTCTTTACGAAAAAGAACCCCGCCACCATGGGAGAAACAGAAGGAAGAATGTGTCCTTTACGAAGACTCTCGGAAATGTATTCTTTCATACCAGCCCTCTCAGGACCCAAGAGGTTACACAAGCTAGCCTTGGGCAATTTAGCACCTGGAACCAGGTCAATGGTACAATCAAATGGGCGATGTGGTGGTAAAACTTCAGCCTCTTTTTCGGAGAAAACGTCCACATAGTCCTTTAGGTACTCCAGAATACCTTCCAGACCAACGGACGACACAGACACAGTAGCAAGACAACTTTCAGAACAATTAGATCCCCATTTAACAATATGCCAGGAACCCCAGTCAATAATTGGGTTATGTCGTTGCAACCAGGGAAACCCTAACACCAGGCCAGCAGGGAGGTTATCCAAAACAAAACATGACATACTCCTGATGAAGTGTCCCAACTCTGAGGGTAAATTCTTCAGAAACAAAACGGTGACCGTCCTTGGTGAGAGGTGTAGAATCAATGGTCATTATTTTTATAGGAGTCTCCAACCTAACTGTCCCTAATCTACAGCTGACCACCAGCTTAGAATCAATCAGGTTCAATGATGACCCACAGTCCACAAAAGCCGAAGTAAGGGAAAAGCAGTTTTTAACACCAAGTTCAACCTTTAACAGTATCTTAGAAAATGAAGAAAGGGGTACCTGAGAGTCTGAGTGCCCTCCAAGATGATCACCCAGACTCAGCCGCTTGTTAGTCGGTGGGCAGGGGGACAGTCCTTTTTCCATTGTCCTGGATCACCGCAGTAAAAACACAGATTTCTGAAACGCCGCTGTCTCCTTTCTTTCTCTTTGAGGTTGATAGCTCCCATCTCCATGGACTCCAATGTAGGACTGGCTCCCTGTTATGAATGGGTCACCGAGGAGAAAAAAGCAAAACAAGCTAAGCCACAGAAAACCAGAGTGGTTGGTAACTATGCAGATTGCAGATCCCTGATCTTACCACACAACTAGCAGTAGCCGTGGAGCGTGCCTACGATGAACCTAGACGCCTCGTCACAGCCGGAGGACTACATAAGCCTAAAGCAAGAAAAGGGAAAACTAACTGCCCCAGAGCAGACCCCAAAGGAATAGATAGCCCCCACACATGTACTGACGGTGAAACAAGATGAACACACAAACACAGGCAGGAAAATAGGCTGAGCAAATGATGGGGCCCAAACTAACTAGACAGGAAAGGAAAGGGAAGACATGATCTGCAACCTGCAAAAAACCCTACAAAAATAATGTCCAACACTTCTGATAGCAAAATTAACCCTGAAGTCACTAGACTTCTCCCACTATATCAGCACTCTGAAATATTCTGACACAGAGCAAAAAGAGACCGAACTAGTAAGGGACAAAAAGCCAATTGCCAAAATACTGATAAATAAGAGTGGAAATTCAGCTCAGCCCCCAGCCGGGGCTGGCAGACCACACAAAAACTGAAAAGACCAACAAAATCAAGTGTGAACATTAGCAGAAAAACGTAGCTTTAGATGACTGGAACAGAGCTGAAAACCAAGAGCTGACAAGCCAGAAGGAATCACCAGCAACTGAATAGGGCGTCGGCTTTCTTAAACCCAATCTGAGAATCCTGAGATCCAATCGTCATCCTCATTCTCAGGTGGCAGATCTCCACCGATCAAATCAGTCTCACTACCTCCTGTTACCACCAGAGGGAGTCTGGAAGGGGAACTCACAACTGGTGAACCAGAGAATGAACTCACAACAGACGGTGGGAGTGGTGACCACCCACATCAGCTGACCTAGCCACTCTGTAGTTGCAGCAGGGTTCCAGCAAGGGAAACTGACATTAACCCCCACTGGTCCTGAAAGGAGAAAAGCTCCATTTAAATCAAAGTGGAACCAGAGCTGCCATGAATCCAAAAATGGATCGTGACACTGTCTTTTCCTCGCACTGGGTCAGTGGACGGTTCACCACTGTGTCAGGCCGGTCCCATATTCTCCAGTGCAGGTTTTTGTTTTTTTTTTAAATTGAAGTGAGTGGGGGGACAGGGCTGGACATGGCCGAGTGAAGACGTGCTTTCTGCTGCTCCTTTTTCAAATAACTTTATTGAAAATTTTTGTCAATAAAACAGAATAGATGGGGTAGGAGAGGATATAGTAGAAAGATGTTGCTGTACCGGCTTAAGGGAACAGTACAATGGAAAGATTTTTGGGGGAAAGGGGATAACTAAACACTTAACAGTAGTGTTTATAACCTATAATGCAGTTAATAGTTACTGTTGTTTCTTAAAGACAAATATAACGTATCCTGAGTAGCTGTAAATAAATAGCTATAAATTGAGCACATGTTCAGGGAGCAAAGCTGTTCGAGGATTTCCATCTCTTGAGATAGGTTGTGTAGTAATTGTTAGCATTGTTAGCATTTGCATGGGCTTTTTCATATCAGTTGTGGAGTGACATTTTATCCACAATGTCCTGAATAACTGGGACATTTTTTTCTTTCCATAAAGCCGCAATTGCATTTTTAGTAATTAGAAATAAATGCATTACTGGGGGGCGTGGCTATGTAGCGGCCGTGAGATGACGCGTTCAGGGAGAGCTCCTCACATCCTGATATTAACCCTGTCAGCGGGCCCGCGATGCCGTGACATACTTGGCGGTACTGGACCCCCTGGACCGTGGAGCACCTCTAGAACCCCTGAAAGGCTAATTTCAGCCGCAGACGGCGGTAAAGGCTGGGGCGGACGGCGGGGCCTGCAGGAGGCGGCGGCCATTTTCACAAGCACGCGCTCTGGCTGAGAGACGCGGCGCTGGTTCCCTCCTCACAGCGCTGACAGGACGGTGAGCGCCTACTCTGTGGATCTGGCAGGGAGAAGCAGTGAGTGCTCTGGAAAATTGAGCCCCGCACTCCCCTCTGTTAAGTTACCGGCTGGTCGGTGCTATTAGAACTTTAGGTTCTCTGGACTCATCCCGGGCTGCTGTGCCTGTGGGTGCTGTGGTCCCTCCCTAGCCATAAGGCCTCTCGGCTACTATACAGAGCCGAATTTTACCCTCCCAGGTGACCCTTCTGATCTGCGTTGCCCCCGAGACACTTATCTTTATATTATAGCGCTGCTGCGCTTATAATCTGGACTTGGGAATCTCCTGGATATATCACTCCATTTGCTCGGCTGTGCCATATTGCTATTAGAAATGAATCGCTCCAAGGGGGCAAGCGCAGCCGAAAAATTAAAAGAGTACGCTAGACCTGACCATTCTGATACCGCACGGTCCCTCAGAAATAACCCCTCGCAGGTTCAGCGTAAAAACCTCCCCTCTGAGGGTGGAGAGGAGAGTGAGCAGGAGGAATTACCCTTCAAGCAGGCATCTGAGCAACTGATGCAGGGCATCTCTTTAACCAGAACATCGCTGAAGGAGAAAATAGAGGACGTGTATACCGAGGTGGGGCGTCTTCGCCAAGATATGCAGGCCATGAGAGGGCGCATTACAGAGGTGGAGACAAGGGTCTCCAAGGTGGAGGATACCATCGCACCCATGGAAGCCAAGCTTACGAGAGCGGCGGGCTTGATAAACGCATGGAGGCAAAAAGCAGATGACTTGGAGAATAGAATGCGTCGGAATAACATCCGAGTCATTGGTCTGCCGGAATGCACGGAAGGTCAACATCCGGAGCAGTTTCTAGAAGATTGGCTCAAAACCTCTCTGGGAGATGAATTCTCCCCAACATTTGCTGTGGAAAGGGCCCATAGGGTTCCTACAAGACCTCTTCCTCCTGGAGCCCCACCCAGACCTTTTTTGGCGCATCTCCTCAACTGCAGGGACAGGGATGCGATTCTACGCCTAGCTCGACAATAGAGTCCCATTAAGTTCAACAACGCCACGATATCAATTTTTCCAGACTTTTCCATGGAACTTCAGAAACAACGGGCACAATTCATGGAAGTCAAGAAGTGGCTCCGGGAGAGGAATATCGTGTATTCAATGATCTATCCGGCCAGACTCCGGGTGGTTCACGGGGGTTCTTCCCTATTCTTTGCGGATCCGGCGGAGGCGGCTGAGTGGCTGCGGTCCCGCAAGGGGTCTGCTGAGAAGGCATCCTAATGTTTCTACTGTTAATCAGAAAAAAAATTTTCTTTTCCATTGATGGTTTGAATGGAGCTTTTTCCATGGACGCCCGGATTACCAACAATATCGGACACTGAGCTCAATAATGGTATCCCCATGTTTATTCCCTGATGGGAGAGCAGGACTTTGCTCCCGTATTGTTTGTTTCTCTACTTTGATGTTTTTTCATAGTGGTTTTGGTTTTATTTATTTTTTTCAGGTATAATTCGCAGCCAGCAGCAATTTCAGTGTACGTGTGGTGTCTCTATACTTTCCCCGGGTACTGATGTAGGCCATATCCAGCGGAGTAAAGATGGGGTCTGAGATGATGTGTATGACATGGAATGTGAGAGGTATAAAAACTCCCTGGAAAAAGATCAAGGTCTTCTCGCAGATTAGACATTACCGCCCTCACATTGTGGCCTTGGTGGAGACACACCTGACCAGGGATACAGCTCGATGCGTGCAGAAGCCCTGAGTACAATGGTCTGTTCACGCATTCCATACTAGTTACTCGAGGGGGGTCTCACTGTTGGTGCATAGAGATGTTAGATGGGAGGCCAGGGAGACCCGGAGGGATCCTGAGGGTCGTTTTGTCTTTGTCTATGTATTAATAAATACCAGGAAATATGTGATTTTATGTGTGTATAATCCACCTCCGGCCAATATGTCCATTCTCCAGAAGGCGTTGAGCTTCGCCCTAAATTATCCGGATGCGGATGTTATTTGTATGGGGGACTTCAATATGATTATGAACAATCACCTTGACACCTTGAGACTGGAGGATGGCATGGATGGGGGGGTTCCTTCGCCGACGGCAACCCAACTGTCGCTATTTATGGGGGGTAGCGGGTGGCTGGATTTTTGGAGAGTGCGGCATCCTGAGCTGAGTATACCTGCCACTCATCCACTAGGCGCTCCCTGTCGCGCATAGATTACATATTCAGAACCAGTGGTCTGGCAATGTGGGTGGATAGTGTGGAGAATGGTAGTAGAGGGATCTCAGACCACAGCCCGGTCATCCTCAAACTTAAGTATGGGCAATTGAATAACAGGATAATTTGGAAGTTGAATCCTTTCTGGCTGAAACTAATAGTAACCCCTGATAGAACAATCGACCAACTGCATTGTTTCATTTTGTCCCATCAGGAACCTCAGGATATTGATTTATTTTGGGATGCCCTTAAGGCATATCTGAGGGGCTGCTTGTCCTCCACAATTTCTTGTATTAAACGGGTAACCTCCAGAGAGGATGATGTGATGGAGGCGATTGAAGGATTCAGAGGCTGCGTACATATCTAACCAAACTAATGGCAATAATTGAGTGGATGGCTGCCCAGCGATTATATACCCAGCATATAGACACTAAGTCTAAGCGTAAATTATTCTTTGCTCACCAGTCTTATTTTGAACTGGGGAACCAGGCAAGTAAGCTATTGGCCTATCTGGTGCGCCAGCATAATACTTCTAATACAATAATACAGATCCGAAAGCCGGATGATTCGTTGGTGTCTTCAACTGAGGAGATTCTTGGCTGCTTCTATGATTATTTTAAGTCGCTATATGAATCTAAAAGTGGCTCTGATAATTTGGAGTGTTTGGATTACTTGTCAGATGTAATATTCCCTACCTTGATCCTGATCATCAAGCCTTTATGGACGCTGAATTCACTGTGGAGATAGAAAATGCTACAGCGGACATGGCCTCTGGGAAGGCACCTGGGCCGGACGGGTTCCCTATTGAATTGTATAGGAAATACCGAGATATATTATCGCCACTTCTGATAAAGGTGTTTCGGGGAGTATGGGAGGGGGAATCTATGCCTGAATCCTTTTATGAGGCTAATATCATAGTACTTAGGAAGAAGGGGAAAGACCCTTTGGAATGTGGCTTCTATCGTCCTATATCGTTAGTAAATGTGGACTATAAAATCTTTACTAAAATTCTTGCCACCAGATTAAATTCGATTATACTGAACCTTATACATCCTGACCAGACAGGCTTTATGCCTGGTGAGAGTACTTCAATTAATATCAGACGGGTCCAGTCAATAGTCCAATATAGTTCTCTAATGCCAGATAACAAATGGGCACTGGCATCGTTAGATGCCGCCAAGGCTTTTGACTCTCTTGAGTGGCCTTCCCTCTCCGCATGCCTACAGAGGTATGGTTTTGGTGATAAGTTCATAAAATGGGTTAAACTATTATATATGAAACCTAAGGCCCGTATTATTGTGAATAACTCCATGTCTGAGTCCTTTTCATTACATAGGGGGACCCGTCAGAGGTGCCCCCTTTCCCCGGCCCTCCTTGCCCTTGCGATTGAGGCACTGGCAGTACGCAGAAGGTTTTCCCCTGGCATTAAAGGTATAGATATAGCGGGTCAGGTAGATACCATAGGTTTATACGCAGATGATATGGTGATATTTATGGATGAGGTGGAGGAAACTGCCTCAAGTGATTGCTGCCATAGATGGATTCAGTACATATTCAGGCTTATATATAAAATGGGAAAAGTCTGCCTTGTTATCCCTGTCCCATGCCCCGATGTCCCGACTAGAGGCTCTCTCCTCATTGCCTATTGTATCTAGCTTTAAATACCTGGGGGTTCATGTATCTCGTAACAGCACGCTCGACTTACAACTTAATATTTGCCCACTGTTGGAACTGGTCAAAGTTAAATTTGCAACCTGGAGCAAATTACCGCTGTCTGTGGCCGGACGCATCAACCTGATTAAAATGATATTACTTCCCAAACTCAGCTACTCCCTTCAGCATAGTGCCGTAACGGTACCCAAGTCCTTTTTTGTGAACCTTAATTCCCAGGTCACGTCATTTATATGGGGGAAAAGTAGGCCTAATCTTAAGTTGTCCACTCTGCAGAGGCCTAAAAAGGGAGGTGGGGCGGCGATGCCAGATTTCTTCTTATATTATTTGGCTGAGCAGGCTAGAGCCTTAAGTAAATGGATGCCGGGTAATTATCTTCCTAATTCTGAAAATCACTTGTTTCACGCTGCAAGAACTGATTGTCCACTGGGTTTCCTGGAGTTGGAGAGGCCTGGTGTCCCTCGTTTACTGCCCCTGCTCCGTCTGGCACGATTAGTATGGAGGCAAATTAAGAAAGTGATTGGATATAGGGACATTATAGCTGAAATGCCCCTATGGGAAATTGCATATTTTTCAGTATTACTAAGTCACCCATCCACTGATTTTTGGACTCAACATAATGTCTCCTTGATAGACTTGTATGATCATGGGACCTTAATGTCTTTCGAGCAGATACAGGCTAGACATGAGGTTCCTAGATCTCAATTTTTCCACTATTTGCAACTAAGATCTGCTCTCCAGTCGCACATAAGGAGTACAGGTGTGGGCCGTGCCATTTCATCCCTACCATTGATAGGAATACTTAATTCACAGGGTCTCCAGGGGCTTATCTGCTGTCGGTGGGAGCGGAATCTGCCATAAGTTCTGTTAAAGGGAAGTGGGAACGACTCATCCCTAATACTCAGGGAGAGGAGTGGGAGGAGATCCTGGAGTCTCCGATCGGAGTATCACCATCTGCTAATAACAGAATGATACAGTTGTATATAATAAACCAATCATACTTGACTCCGATACGACTTTTCAGGATGGGTCGATTCCAATCATCAGAATGCTTGTGATGTCACTCACCAGATGCAGACTTTATCCACATGATATGGCAATGTCCCACTACCCTACAGTACTGGAAAGAGGGGACATTATTCTTGTCATCACTGGTGCAAGCTCCTGTCCCTCTTGAACCACTGGTCTGCTTGTTTGGGGTATGGGAGGAAGAGATTTGGGGTCACCATGTTGGGATCTTTCTACGTGAGACACCGTTTCTGGCACGGAAAGTATTGGCATTACGGTGGATGGGTAATTCATGTCCTTCTCTTAGAACTTGGATAGATTTGGTAAATACGATTGTCCCATACGAGCGCACATTGTATCAGACAGAACAGGGGATGCCCGGGTAAATTTGAAAAAATCTGGGAGAAGTGGAATTCTTCCCATCTCACTTTGTAAAATGGAGACATAGCATGTGAGACTATATAGTGCAAGGTAGTAGGCTGCGAATTAGTAGATAGTTGACGTAGTTGTAGTTTAGTTCAGAAACCCATAATCAATCTATGTTATATGAATGATACAATAAGGGCCTGTGAGATATGATTGATGCACATGCTCATAATGTATAGCCTAGTGTTCATTATATATGCTTGTTGGATTATGCATAGATCACTCGTATATAAGAGTGTTTAATCCTTGTTTAGTATTCAACAAAGAGACAGTAATATGTCTGCTCTGTACAATGTTCACAACCACAGGCAATATGTATGTTGGACATTATATCCTTTTCTTGTTTGAAGTTTAATAAACTAACTAAAAAAAAATAAATGCATTACTAATGCTCCATGTTGTGCTTGATTTTTTTCCAATTCCAGAGACAACAATACCATCTGGGGTGTGAGGATTATTTTTTTTGTTTAGTAAGTGAGTCTACTAATGTGGACATTTCTTTCCATAGGGGAGCAATCTTAGGGCATTCCCAAAAGATATGTACTAAGTCGCCTTTGAGTCCACAACCTCTCCAGCATACTGGCGATACATTTGGAAAAATCCTGGCTAGTTTTGCAGTGGTGAGGTACCATCTGGATACCATTTTGTAATAAGATTCATGTAGAGCAGAGCATATGTTGGATGAATAGGTGTTTTTAGGGCTGATTGCCATTCCTCATGGGTGACCGATATTTTAAGGTCTTTGTCCCAACTTAACATGGCTGTAGTTTTTTTTAAAAACTAGATCTAAGTTGAGGGCTTTGTAAACGTTTGTAGATTTCCAGTAGATTCTGTTATTAGGGTTGCATATTAGTTAACTAGAGAGTTCTGCTACTAGAGATTTTTTCCTCAGATGATGTGAGAAGTATGGTTGTATTCGAGCCAGATAATCAAAGTCTTGGCTACAGAGATCATGCCGTTCTGCTAATATTTTATTAGATTTGCACTCCTTACCGTTCTGCTGCTCCTAACCACCATCCACCTAGCAATTGGTTCCAGTACCCCATAATGGGCAAATCAGGGGCTAAAAAGACAAGGACCTGGTCCTCCACCCGTTCTGTATCCCCCTAGGGCGATGAGCCTTTCCTCACCAGGGCACAGAGACCGACCAGGCACCACCTCCATCATCCTCCCTGGAACAGAGGCAGTCAGGAGGTGCTCGCATGCAGGGTGCAGTTTCTGCACCGGAGCCTGGGGACAAGTCTTCAGACCACCAGGTAACCGGGAGGAGAGATCCTGTATGCGGCAGGGAGGTCCCGGAAGTCCCCACTAAGCAGAGCCTGGAGGACATGGTGCCATTACAAGATGGCCGCTGCAGCAGCACTGCAGGGTGTCAAGCAGAGCGTGCAGGAGACGCTGGTGAGTCAGAGCCGCTGACTGCTGTGCCCCCTCTGACACGCTTAATGAGGGCACTGGATCACAAAAGGGCATGGAACGAATTGGGATGTGGGATAAGCAGAGGATTGATTCCCTCAATCATATAACTGGTGGCCAGCAATATCAGGGGGACACAGTCATTGGGGTCCCCCACTTCTATGCTAGGTGAAACATCTACCTATGCCCAAAACACCTTACACTAGGAGTCTCCTTGTGCTCCCATCCCCACAGCTTCCCCTTATATATCCACTGAGGGATCAGGCGTGCTCACCTCAGGAGAAAAGGGAGTGCAGCAGTGGATGCAGATCCCAGATGAGACTTGTCCTGCTTCCCCATCAAGATGGTCCACGGGCTCATCATGGGGTGACACATCACCACGTTCAGCAGAGAGATCTGAGGTGGTCCTGCATACTTTAAACAATGTGGACACTATTCCTTTAAATGCTGTGGACATTTAACCAATTCAACACGATTCTCAGATCTTGGTGACCATGTCTACAGTGGACGGGACATCAGCCTTGTGCAAGCCTGGTCTATGCAACTCCACAACACAAAATGAATCTCATACAGAAAGGCCACTACCCCTCAAATACACCTAAGGGGATGATGACAGACCTGCACCCTTAGCAGATCTCCGGGCTCTTCTCCAGACAATCCCAACTAAAAGTGACATTGCACCCTGACCTCTCAGGTAGTGGCAGAGTGTAAACAGCAGTTTGCACAATTCAGGTCAGATCTCTCATCTATTAATTCTAGAGTTGATGTAATAACCCAAACTCAGGAGAACAATGTGTCGGCTATACAGGTCTTACAGGACACTGTGCACAAGCAGTCCCTGCAAATATACTCACTTCAACAAAACCTTGATGATTGAGAAAACAGAAACAGGAGAAAGATGGATTTTTGGTTCTTACCGTAAAATCTCTTTCTTGGAGCCTTCATTGGGGGACACAGATTATCATGGGTGTATGCTGCTGCTGCTAGGAGGCTGACACTATGCAAAACAAGAATATTAGCTCCTCCCCGGCAGTATACACCCACCGACAGGCACTAGGCACCTCAGTTGGTGAAAAAGCAGTAGGAAAAGACACACAACTCTAAACATATGTACCAATCCAACAAGGGACTCAAGGACCCAACACGGTACAACTTAAAACAGGGAGGGTGCTGTGTCCCCCAATGAAGGCTCCAAGAAAGATTTTACGGTAAGAACCAAAAATCCATCTTTCTTTATCGCCTTATTGGGGGACACAGATTACCATGGGACGTTCCAAAGCAGTCCCAAGGGCGGGAACAGCAATAAGGAACAAAAAGAACAGGAAGGGCTTAGGTCGGTCGGTGTGCCACCGCCGCCTGCAGAACCTTCCTACCAACAACTGAATCAGCCGAGGCCTGGGTATGAACCCTGTAGAACCTCGCAAATGTGTGTAAGGACGACCAGGTAGCGGCCCTGCAAATTTGTAAAGCCGACGCCTGGTGACGAACGGCCCACGACGCCGCCACGGCCCGGGTGGAGTGAGCTCTCACTCCCGGAGGGGGGCGTTTTTCCTGTAGTCGGTACGCTTCCAGAATGGTAGAACGAATCCAGCGAGTGATCGTGGATTTGGAAGCTGGAAGCTCTTTCCGGCGACCTTCAGAGATGATCAGCAACGAGTCAGACTGCCGAAATGAAGAGGTTCTGGCGAGATAAACATGCAATGCTCTAACTACGTCCAGGTTGTGGAGTGACTTCTCGAGAGGGTGAGAAGGAACAGGACAAAAGTATGGCAGCTCGATATCCTCATTGATGTGGAAAGAGGACACAACCTTCGGAAGAAAAGAAGGAACGGGCCTGAGGACGACCTTATCCTGATGGAGAACCAGGTAAGGGGATCGACATGACAATGTCGCCAGCTCAGAGACTCTTCTGATGGACGTGATGGCAATCAAAAAGGTTACCTTCCATGAGAGAAGGGAAAGCGAAATGTCCTGGATAGGCTCAAACAGCGTCTTGAAGAACGCTAAGGACGAGATTGAGATCCCACGGGTCTATCGGCGAATGATGAGGGGGAGCCACGTGGGAGACCCCTTGGAGAAAGGTCTTATCCTGCGACAAGGAAGCGAGCTCTCTTTGGAAGCGAATCGATAGGGCGGAGACCTGTCCCTTGAGGGTACTGAGAGACAGACCCGAATCCAAGCCGGATTGAAGAAAACCCAGTATGGACGGAATGGAAAAGGACATTGGAAAGACTTTCTTATCGTCGCACCAACGGAAAAAAGCCTTCCAGTACCGATGGTAAATGCGGGAAGAGGCTGGTTTTCTGGCTTTGATCATTGTCTGAATCACCTGGTTGGACAAACCCGACTCTCTTAAGATTGCGGCCTCAATGGCCATGCCGTTAAATTCAGAGACCGAGAATTCTCGTGGTAAAGGGGGCCTTGCGAGAGAAGGTCTGGACGATCTGGAAGCCTCCAGGGAACGTCCGTGAGCATGTTGACCAGCTCCGCATACCAAGGCCTTCTTGGCCAATCTGGAACCACTAGAATCACCGGGACGCCTTCCGATTTTATCTTCTTGACTACACTTGGGATCAAGGCAAGTGGTGGGAACAGGTAAGGAAGATGGAACTGGGACCACGGAATTACTAGGGCGTCGCAAGCGACGGCTAGAGGGTCCCTGGACCTGGACACGAAGCGCGGAACTTTGTGGTTCATTCGCGATGCCATGAGATCGACATCCGGAGAGCCCCAGCGCTGGTATATCTGATCGAAGACTATGGGGTGAAGAGACCATTCGCCTGACGCTAGGCCTTGACGACTCAGAAAGTCGGCTGCCCAGTTTTCCACCCCTGGAATGTGAACTGCGGAGATTGCTGGGACGTAACGTTCCGCCCAGAGCAGAATCCTGGCCACTTCTGACATGACTTGGTGGCTGCGCGTGCCGCCCTGATGGTTTATGTAGGCCACGGCCGTGGCGTTGTCCGACTGAATACGGATCGGCTTGCCGACGAGGAGAGGTTGCCAGTGAAGAAGGGCGAAGAAGATTGCCCTGATCTCGAGGAGATTGATAGGGAGAAGAACTTCTTGTGAATTCCAGCGGCCCTGGGCCGTTCTCTGATGGAAAACCGCTCCCCAACCTAGAAGGCTGGCATCGGTGGTGATGACTTGCCAGTGGAGCGGAAGAAAGGACCTCCCTTGGAGGACTGATGCAGGCATTGCCCACCAAGTCAGGGATTGCCTCACTTTGAGAGGGAGGAGAATGGGGCGGTCCAAGGCCAACGTCGTCTTGTCCCAGGCTGATAGGAGGAACAGCTGGAGAGGGCGAATATGAAACTGTGCAAAGGGCACTGCTTCCAAGGAAGCCACCATCCTCCCCAGAACTTTCATGCAGAATCGAAGGGGAATGGGCGCTGGTCGTTTGAGGACTCGAATACCTTTGGACAGAGACGCAAATTTTTCCCTCGGCAGAAACACCCGGGCCAGATTCGTGTCGAATTCAATGCCTAGGAAGGTCAGACGCTGAGTGGGACTGAGAATGGATTTTTCCCTGTTGCCTAACCATCCGAGACGGCCGAGAGTATCCAGGGTTAGCTGAAGACTCTGAAGGCAGTCCTGACGGGACGAGCCCTTGATCAAGAGATCGTCCAAATAATTGATGAGAATCCCCTTGGATTGAAGGATGGCCATGACCGTCGCCATCACCTTCGTGAAAACACGGGGAGCGGAGGCTAGGCCGAAGGGAAGAGCGGCAAACTGGTAGTGATTTTCCTGAATCGCAAATCGAAGATATTTCTGATGCTGCAAGCAAACAGGGATGAGAAGATAGGCATCCCGTATGTCCACAGAGCAGAGGAATTCTCCGGGTTCCATCGAGGCTATCACCGACCGAAGAGTCTCCATTTTGAAGTGAAGAATCTTCACGTGGCGATTGAGCAATTTGAGGTCCAGGATTGGCCGCAGAGAGCCGTCTTTCTTCGGGACTACAAAGAGATTTGAGTAGAACCCTGAAAAACGTTCGTTTGAGGGAACGGAAACTATCACTCTGGCTGAAAGGGAAGATACGGCTTGAAAGAATCCTGGAATGTGGGACCGCTGTCTTGGAGGTCGAGACAGGAAAAACCGTCTGTTTGGTGGGGAAGCAAATTCGATCTTGTAACCGGACGCGATGATTTCCCTGACCCAAGTGTCGTCGACCACCGACAGCCAAGCGTCCACGAAAAAGGAAAGTCTGCCTCCCACCCTGGAAAAATTTCCAGGTGGGGGTGACCCGTCACTTGGAGGAGAACCTACCGGAACGTGCGCCTGAAGACCTAGAATATTGTCCTCTAGATCTCCAGCGGGGAGCGGGTTTGTAAGATGGTTTTTTTCTGTTCACGCTCCCTAGAGGCGGAAGGCCTATCTTGCTGGGTAGATCTCTCTGTGGACGAGAAGGGGCAAAAGGACCTAAACGGCCGGAAACCCTTTCTGTTGAAAAAACGTTTTGGTCCAGACTGGGGGAGAGAGGTGCTTTTACCACCAGTGGCATCAGAGATTATTTGATCCAGCTTGGCTCCAAAGAGCCTAGAACCATGGAACGGTAAGTTGGTAAGCGACTTTTTTGAAGTGGTATCCACATTCCATGACTTTAGCCAGAGGACTCGGCGTACTGCCACTATGTTGCTGTTAGCCCTTGCCAAGCACCCAGCCGCATCTAAGGAGGCGGCTAAAAGGTATTTTCCCGCATGATTAATTTGATCTGCTAGATCTGCCAACTCGTCCTGAGGAGCTGCCGCTAAGATGCCTCTGCGAAGAATTTTTGCCCAAGCTGAAATGACTTTCACGACCCAGGAGGAGGCGAAAATAGGACAGAGAGAGGCGCAGGATGCCTCGAAAATAGACTTAGCCAGAGCTTCTATCTGCCTGTCTGTTGGATCCTTAAGCGATGCCCCGTCCGGGAGAGATAGAACCGTCGTAGAGGCTATACGAGAGACGGGAGGATCCACTTCAGGGGCTTTGGTCCATTTCGTGAGAAGCTCTACATCAAAGGGGTACAGGACATCTAAGTACCTGCGGCCTGAGAAGCGTTGCTCAGGGTGCTCCCAATGTTTGGTTAGAGTAGTATCGAACTCTTTGTGGTTTGGAAAGGTTCGGGATGGGGGCCTTGCTCGTTTAAATGGAACAGAGCATTCCTGGGGCGGGGTCTTATCCTGCTTAATTTCCAGGGTTTGGAAGATAGCAGAAAGGAGACTATCGACCATATTCCGTGTTTTGGATATGTTATCTGATTCTGAACTAGATTCAGAATGGGAATCGTCGTTTGACCTAGGGCCATCCTCAAACGAAGTAGAAGGACACCTGGGTGAGGCAGCCGGCCCTAGCGAACTGGAAGACGAGCCGGACAGAACTCGCTTCCTAGAACTCCTGCCCGGTCTGTCCCTCTGAAGGTCGCGGTCAGGTGCAGACGACTCACCCTGCAAGGCGGTCGGTGCGCAGGTGGCTGTAGCTAGCTGAGGCAATCGTTCTAAAACCTGGACCAGCGACTGAGAAACCTTAGTCAAGTCAGAGACTGACTGAGACATTACAACGGCCCACTCCGGGGGAGGGGGGGTGTCCTCAGACCGAGGCTCTGGGTGCTCCTGAGATGCAGACATAGTTGGAGGACTGCAGGAAAGGCAGAAGGGGGACGACTGACCCGATGCCCACTTCTTTTTACAACGTGCGCAGGCGTAATGTGTAGCGGTGGGCCTGAAACAGAGATCCCTTGAAGGATTGTGCATAAGTACACTGCGCTGAATGGCCTTCGTGAGGGGGTGGAGCTTGGCGGCTGAGCCGCGATTGGTTATGTTGATGGATTCATTGCAGATAATGCGGGGGCTGGAGGGATCGTACAGGCACTTACCTGACGTCCCTTAAGAGGATGATCACAGGGGATCACCGGAAGAGAGCAAGCCACTGAGGGGGGTCCTCTTTATCCGCATCCAGGAGAAAACGGCGTAACCCTTTGCGACCGCCGTCTTCCTCTCAGCCCTGTCC
Source organism: Dendrobates tinctorius (assembly GCF_039654945.1). Classification (NCBI taxonomy): domain Eukaryota; kingdom Metazoa; phylum Chordata; class Amphibia; order Anura; family Dendrobatidae; genus Dendrobates; species Dendrobates tinctorius. The sequence goes on from NW_027361677.1 coordinate 20,841,492, forward strand.
CGAGAGAGGGGTGAGGAGGGGGATTTGGCAAGGACCAGCCACCTGTCCACAAGCCATAGCACCAGGAGGTGATATGGAAAAAAGTCCTGCCAGCGTACTGAGAGGTGCGATGTGGGATATGCCGCTTGATGTGGGAAAGCAGGGTGAAATTTACACCCTGTTTCCCGACTTGAACCTGCAAAACAAAAGACAGAGAATTAAAAAGTTCTACTAGAAATCTAAGGTTAAATGCGGATCTGGGAAGATCCCGGTCCGCCTCCTACAGACACTAAGCACAAACTGAGGTGCCTAGTGCCTGTCGGAGGGTGTATACTGCCGGAGAGGAGCTAATTTTCTTGTTTGGCAAAGTGTCAGCCTCCTAGCAGCAGCAGCATACACCCATGGTAATCTGTGTCCCCTAATAAGGCGATAAAGAAATAATCTCCGCATCAGAGGATTACCAGAGTCAATCAGTACCAAAAATATCCCATTTGTACATTTATCTATTTTCAACAACCTCCTCGGACATCCCCCAGGGACCCCAATAAAAATCGATAGAGCACACAGAGCCCTGGGCCCCCCAAGCCCGGATGAATCTCGCCCCAGGGACATAATTTGTCGTGTTCATTACTATGCCATTAAAGAATCCATTCTTCAAGCTGCAAGGAGGAAGGCTAATCTTACATTCCAAAACAAATCTATCAGAATTATGCCTGATCTCTCACACCATACCCTGGCACAACGCTCAGCGCCTTAAACCCTTGCTGGATGTCTTGTGGAGAAAGGAGATTCCCTTTCGTTGGGGTTTCCCCATCTCTCTGCCTGTCCAAAGAGGGTCAAAGACATTTTTTTGGGGCGCTCACCTGAAGATCTACCAACATTTCTATCCAGCTTGTTATACCCCACTGATCAACTTTAGGATTTAACTCAGGTGGCCCTGGAGGCGAGGAAGGAACACCTAGCGGTCTTTCTACACACTCATCCGATTCTTCAATTTCGTCTAGGCCTACCTCCTGGAGCGTGGCACCGGGGAGCCGGTGGCCATCCTCCTTCCGTGAATCAGGATTCAAGAAATGCTACTTGACTCAATCGTCCACGGTAAAATTACATACAAGACCCCCTTTTCTTTTCATTTCCAAGGAACCTTTGGACTCTGAAGGTTTTAATTGAACGTATGGTGCCCATACCATGTTAATAACCGTCGATTGCTATTATTATTATCACTTTTTTTGTATCAAGTGACTTAAGGAGTAGCTCTATATGTTTAGCTTCTGTAACCCCCGTATAGGGTGGGAGCCTCTGACGTGCCAATGGTGGGCTCGCACACTTCCGGTTAGGACTGTTTCCTCTATAGTTCTTTTTTTTGGCAGAGGCTTTTCCTCTGCTCATGTTTGTTATTTCTTTGGTTAAGATGTTTTCTTCCCTAACCTTTCCCGCACTTTACCTCTTTGACCATGAGGACCAGGCAGCTCGGCCATCGTACATGGTATCTACAGATAAAGAATCTCATATTGGTTATCAATGACGGACCTAAATATGGCTTATATGAATATGAAAGGATGTAACACGCCTGAAAAACGTGCGCAAATCCTTCACCATTTTCACAAGAAAAAGCTACATATTGTATGTTTCCAGGAGACACACTTCAAGACAAACCATGCTCCTACAATTAGACCCAAATATCACAAATTTCGGCATTTTGCTCATAACCCTGAACCTCGCTCAAAAGGAGTTCCTATAGCGATTCACAACTCGTTAAGCATCAGGTCATCAACTGTTTACTGGATAAGGAAGCGAGTTATATTATCTTAGTGTTAGTTATTTACAATCGTAAATGTATTTACCCCTAATCAGGATCAGGCCAATTTCATTGATAAGATAGTAGACAATGCCCTGCCCTTAATCCAGGGTGCCGTAATATTTTGTGGGGATCTAAATGTTACTCTTGACCCGGTGTTAGATAATTCTAAAGGTAGATCGCATCTCTCTTATGCGGTTATCAAGCGTATCAGGAGAGCCTTTTGGCGAATGCAGCTTTATGACATCTGGAGGCTCCAGCACCCATCAGATCGGGATTATAGTTTTTACTTCCATCCGCATGATTCTTATAGTAGGTTAGACCATATCCTCCTCCAACAAAATGCCTTACCTTGGCTTTCAGATTCTAGTATTGGTAACATACTTTGGTCAGATCATGCCCCTGTATATTGCTAACTAAAAGTACCATCCCTTACCAAAACATCAGGGCCTTGGAGTCTCAAAGCAAGATTAGAAGCTAAACAATTACTCGATTCTTCATGTAAACCGTATATTTCAGTTAGGTCATAGTAGGTTCTACGAGTTTGGTAACAAACCGGGAAGAATGTTAGCTAAACCCCTTAATGCTAAAAAGACCCAAACAAACGTTCCCCTGTATTAAGATAAATTGGTTCATACCGCACCTGAAATATTGCAGCTGTCTTCCATTCATATTATTCAAAGCTATATAACTTACCTACGTCTGCCCTACACACGGGAAATTATATTACTACATCAGCCCTTTCCAAAAAAATTGGAGGATGAAACTGCAAAATTCCTGGAAAATCCTTTTTCACATCAAGAACTAGAAGCCTCTGTTTGAGATCTCCCTAGCAATAAAAGTCCAGGGCCTGATGGTTTCACAGCTGAATTCTATAAAGTATTGTTTTTAATTATTAATTATATGCCAAGCTTTTGGCCAATAGACTTAAATCACACCTCCCTCACTTCATACACCCAGACCAGGTGAGTTTTTTGGTCCGGGAAGAGAGGCGCAAGATAACACTTTGAAAACAATAGATATTATTAATCATGCACACACTCAAAAAACCCCTTTAATGATCCTATCGCTTGATGCCGAAAAAGGCTTTCGATAGACTCTCATGGTCTTCTCTCTCTCAAACCCTGAGCCACATCGGTTTGGGTCCTGTATTTACTTCAAAAATCTAAACTGTGGGTACATATGGCCTACGAGACTTGTCATACATCAGTTTCCACCCTACCATGGACTTGGCCTATTTTGGCCCGAATCAACATCCCTATTGTATTTAGTCTCAGGCAAACACTCAAAACTGTCCCCATTCCAGTATAAAGGGAATCTAACTGACCCATTAGGACCGTTATCCCCAATAACAGATAACCCCAAATTTCCATCCTGTGTCTCCTCAAGCCTTTTTCTGGGTAGCTCCAAGAAAAAAAACCTTGCGTCCTTATCATGTGGCCCCTGAGGGTGTATTGCTTCCCCTCTCAGTTATTTTAGGTGATCGACCACAGAAAGCAAGATATTCCTTTGAATATATTCAACTAGGGCATTTTGTCTCTATATTTGCCAATCATTTGGAATGGGTGTGCACCCTTTTTTTGAGTCCCTATATAAGGCTACCACTAATCCTGCGCGTGCAATCTCCCATATCTATAAGCTTCTATTAGTGATCCGGATGTGCTTCCCCCTCTTTGTAGGGCGTGGGAAAGGGAGCTCCATCAAACCTTTGCAAGAGAGCAATGGTATAAATGTTTCCATCTCTCTCATAAATCTAATATAGCCACTAAAGCTCAGGAAACTATTTATGAAATAGTATCTAGATGATATCGTGTTCCTTCGGTCTTACATAAATGGTTCCCGGGAGTATCCAACTTGTGCTGGCGATGTGGGGCCCATGTGGGTTGGATGTCGCATAGATGGTGGGCCTGGCCTTGGCGGCCTTCTGGGAAGGTGTTCTTAAAGTGATTATACAAATGACGGGGAGTGTCAATCCCTAAAAGCCCGGAAGCAATTCTATTATTTGTTTCCCATGCCTAAGAATGCTCTTAAGAAATCGTTATTGAGGCACCTTCTTCAGGCCTATAAGGTGGTAATTCCAAGACACTGGATGTCCTTAGACCCGCCTTCCCTAGAGGAATGGTTTGGGGAGGTGGCTAGAGTTCACCGGATGGAATCCCTGATAGCCCATACACAAGAGGCAGCTAACAAAGTGGCTGCAAAATGGTTACATTGGGAATCCTTCTTATCCTCATCGATGTACCAAGATATGCTAAGATAATTGCCATCTTATCCTTTTACGATATTTAATATGGCAGTATCATAGTTCATGCTCCGTCTGCCTTAGTGATTTGTTATCGTAGAGAGAAACTAGTTCCCATTGCAGCCACTCACTTCAATTTTTCTTATTTAAAATGTTATTGCTTTATAATACACAACAAAAACAAACACATCAACAGGATCAAAAGAACACACCATATGAAATAGCGACTACTGAAACAGAGAATTGTGTAGTAACATGAAAACAAACAACTCTATACGGTATCAACAGTAGTTTGCAAAAGACAATGGACAACCTGTTAAACTAAATAACAAGAAGGAGAAGAGAGAAGAGAAGAAACATTTATCTCCTGATACCTCTGGTTGTCATGCCAATGAACCGGTGACCTGTGATCACATGACAGGAGTTACCGGTGGGCAGATTTCGGGACCAATGACCAGAAGGACAAGTTAAATAAAGCTGTCAGACTTTGAAAGCAGCATTTAACGGGTTAATAGCCGCAGGTGGATCACGAATCCACCCATGGATATTCTGGGCACATGTCAGCGGTTCAAAACAGCTGACATGTGCCAAGAAAAATGTGGGCTCACCACCAGAGCCCACATCAAAGGGAGGATGTCGGACTTGGGCGTAAATGTACGCCCAACGTTGGAAAGTTCAGAAACCTTGGTCAATGTTATCTGAGCACACAAATCTCCAAGGGTGCCCAAACTTTTTCATTGGCCCATTTGTAATTTTTAAAATGTTAAAGATGGAAATATATACAAAATACAAAGGAAATGTGTCATCTTTACCTTTAGGTCTTTTGGAGAACATTTCATCTTCAACTTGCTTAACTGTTCATAACCAAAATTTTGACCATGGGTGCCCAAATTTTTTTTTTTGGGGGGGGGGGTATGTCTGTCTGTGTATGTATGGATTTGTTGGTGTATGGGTGCATGTGCACCCATACACCAACACATGTGGGTGTCTGTATGTCTTGTTGTACGTGTGTATCTGTATGTGTGTGTGTGTATATATCCATACCTCAGCTCACTGTCTGTAAATGACTTACAAAACACACAGTAAATGTTCCCAGACTTTCTGCTGCGGTGAATAATACTCCATTGTTCTCTTCTTCATCGTCACTACAACTCCTGCATCTCTCGCCCGTCCATCTGTCCCCTACAGAACATGTATCAGCCAGCAGGGGTCACATGGTTTAGTCTGGGCAGGGGAGCTGCACCGAATTTTAGATTTGCTGCCTGTGTCTCTTTCCGCCAGGGGCTAATCCTTATACTCTCTCCTATCAGATGTGAAGTGTGCGGTTTCCAATACTGGCAGAGGGCATCCCTGAAATACAACATGACCAAGCACAAGGCCGAGGCAGGCCTGGAGTTTGCATTTGACCAGTGTGGAAAATGCTTTGTAAAGCCCCCGGATACAGAATCAGATGCCCCTTCCGGAACCATGGAAGGACAAGCAATGAAACCAGAAGCTGCGCCGCAGCAGCTCCCAAGCTGATGAAGAAGAGAAGCCGCAGAGGGCGTACGTTTTAATATTGTTTTTTTTGGACAGATCCATGAGTGCAGACAATATGTACAAAGTGGCACAGAGTCCGTCCACGGGCACCAGACGTTTTTTTTTTTTTTGTCTGTCCAAAGCACTGTGACAAGCGGCCGGACTGGTGTTTTGCACCCTGCGGTTCTCCGGACCCCTGACAACAGTGGCCTAACACTGTTGATACACAGGTTGCTGCAGAGCAGTGCGCCCTCCCCTCTAGTGTGCGTACATACACCCTAATTTATGATAACAGGTATGAAAGATTCTGAATAAATAATTTACAAGAGATGATGGATCTGTGATAAATATTGTGGCACAAATGGAAAATGTCCCTTGACACGTTGTCGAATTTTTCAGTATAACTTTTATTTTGTTATGGAAAGCTCTGCTCTCCTGGGATTGTCCATCTAGTCAGGGGTGATGAGTGCCATCAATCGCTGAGGACCACCTCAAATGTTCATGGTTTCCTACAATACAACATCTCTGTACTTCTTTAAGGTGGGTACGTACGGGACCTTACCATGGATGAAGCTAAAGTAAAAAGTCACAAAGTTCACTGCCTAGAAGAGATCAGGCTGATCAAACATGTCTTCATCTTGGCATGGCTGAAGGATATTTCTCAGCAGGGCAGTGAGCTCTGGGTCCTTCTCCTCCCAGGAATCCGCAATCTGCAGATTAGACGGCAATGACATATTGTGCGGTATAATATTTATGCATCGAGAAGGGTTATAATCAAGTTTGCTCCAATTTTTAGCCTCAAATACATAATATATATAATTTTCCCAAAGAGTGACAATCTCTTTAAGGAAAACCTACTACTTTAATTCTGACATGGGCACTGATGGCCAAGTCCAGACCGATGAGAAACTGTCAGTAACATGGTGGCTTGGTGCCACTAGTTAGCTTATACCTGCGGAAGGCTGCTTCTGACCACACTGCTCAGCGATGGGCACTTCCGTACACAATTTAGCAGAAAGTGACGGCCGCGGCTGACAACTTCATTGGTATCTGCCTGAAGACACGGAACAGATTTAAAGTTGGTGCAAACATATTTGCAGGATCTGGTCCTTAAACCACTTGATTGGAGCTCTGACAAATGCCTCCTACCTGTCTGCATCCTGAACATGCCTTCTGATTAGCTGGTCTAGCATAATATCACATGCCATTGCACCAGGGATGTCTCCAGGTAGGGGGTATATCTCCGGGTTCTAGTGCCCCGACCACAGATTACTGAATCGATATGCACCAACTCTCATGAGATTACTCTACCTGACCCAGGACTGGATTTCCATCTACATAAAGCTGGAGGAATCTGCCATACAGCTCCAACGTCACACACACAAAGTCCTGCTGCAATACCGTCCTCTCCATGGGAAGACAAGGAGCCAAACTGTAACCAGAGGCGGAAACATAAGATGACTGCAATATAGAGAAGACGACGACCGCCTCCTGCAATAGAACACACCTGAAGAAAGCCAGCGGAAGCAGTTCACGCAGGGCGTCCGGGGCAGTCTGCTGCAGAAGGGTCACGTCTGCAAGAAAATGCCTTTATATTAGCATCTCATCCTGCAGAATCCTATAATACGGCATGAATATGCACATTTTGGAGCCTGCACACTACGTTCTTCCTCGTCAATGTATATACATTTGTAGATCCCAACTGAAGAATCTGCAATGTAGACGTTGCCAAGATGGTTGTATAATGACTGCAAGGTCCAGACCCCTCCAAAATTATGTAGGTTTGGGGGGTCCGGATGTTAAAATGCTTCCGAAAGGCTGAGATCCCACAAGGTCATTGCTCCTACTCACGTTTCTCCTTGGTGGGCTGAAAGGCCGTCACCCAGCTGCCCCCGTTTGCTTCCAGGCAACGTATAGTGGACAGACAATTTTCTTGCGCTTTTTTAGGTCTTTCTCCTTCCTATCAGAACATAAGAGAAATCCATTACCCATGTTTTCAGTTCCATTCTTTCTTTAAAGTTTATATATATGAAAATGAAGGTAAAATATCAGTGCGTCACCTCCAGTAACACAGGGATGAGGTCCAGAACGGAAAAGAACAGAAGAGAATCCAACATCTGCAAGGAAAATGGAGAAGGTTTCTGAGGCAAATGGTGCTGCAATTACAGTATGATATTTTAGATGTCGTCTATAGCACCTGACACATGCACTAAATCACCGCCGCAGCAGCTGAGTCTTCCTACCCAGAAACCTCTTGTTCATTTGCAGTATGACCATCACTGCATTCTTATCACCTGAACGTGTTTTCTGCCAAGTAATTGTAATATTTCCTCATGTGCCATCTTTTTCCTTCTCATGGTGAAATGCAGGACGGCGGCTGATAACCACGCGGTGTTGGTGAGGGGCAGAGATGTGCAATGTGCGAGGCATCTGATGATCCAGAGACAAATGATTAGTGTCTGTGGTGCCGGGATTCCAGTGACGGAGATGATAACCTGTCACTTACCTGTCCACATCACTCTGTATTTCCCTCAGCACCTCAATCTGTTTTGGCAGGTCCCCTCCATGCAGACAACTCCACTGACTCTCAATGGCAGGCCCCAGCCTTGGCCACCAAAGCTACAGCAAAAACAAAAAAAAAAAAAAATCACACAAATAATAGATTTAAAGGCGTTATCTAATCTTTTTTGATGCGTCCATTTTCCAATTTTCAGGATCCGCTCCTGAAGATTGAATCGGCATGGTCACACCACCTGCTTGAACTGAGCGCTTTGCCATACTGCTAACGTAAGAGGAGCGCTGAAGCCGGATCCAGCCAATTTCAGAGCAGTGCTACCGAGCGCTATAGCATACTGGCAACAGCTGATAGATGGCAGAGGTGTTCGGTAAGGTAGACATTGAGCAGTAAAATGTGGAATTAAAAATGCAGACATACCGCAGCGGATGTCAGGATGATGGGACATTGTGCATGAGCGGCATGGAGTATGCAATCCACTGCGTTACTCGGATCCTCACACTTTGCACTGGCTCCGAGCAAACCCTGCAAAAAAAAAAAAAGTAAACGAGTTGTCCGCAGTATCCATGAATAATGAATGGGATTAAGATGCATAAAACTCTGCCTTACCCTGAAAAAGTGAGCGATGATGTCATACGGCAGAGCGCAGCCTCGCTGACCAATGTTTTTCTGTAACAAGATGGTATTTTATGTACTGTAGGTAAGAGCCATGTGTGCAGATAAATGAAGCGCATTATTATCTCACCAGTTCCTTATCGATGAATCTGAAGAGGTCCTCACAGTCTAGATGAGTTTTTCCCCTCTCTGAGGATGTGCCGATCAGGAACACAGGCGGAAGTCCAAGGAGGATCCTAAGTACAAAAGACTAAAAGCATCAGTAATCTGGCATAGTGCGAATACCGCGCCGCTATAATAAGCAAGCAGCGCTCTCGCTGTGTATGTAACCCACAGGGTCATTATGGAGCATCACGATACATTCAGCAGGTACGCTGCTGCCCGTTAATGATGGAGGCCTACCAGGAGCACGTGGCAAGGTCTTCGCGTCTTCTCAGTTGGGTGCTTGTCCTGCTGCCTGAAGAGACTTCTAACCTTCGATTGAAGATGTTGAAAAGGAAATTCGTCTGTCTGAGATTACCCAAGCGTGACTGCGTGAGCAAATCGCAGACCAACTCCTGTACGATGCGGAGGAAAGACAACGATAATTTCTACAGAGAGGCAATAGATGGAGGGTTACGATATTAAAGGGGTTCTGCACTTTGGTAGCAGCAGCGATCACTAGTAATATATGAATCCGGCAAGGATTTCTCTGTGGCGCTACCAGAAAAGTCAGCACTCGGCGTACCATGTGTAACACAATGGCAAGCCAGACACTTTTCAGTTACTCTCTTCTGTGGTTACTAGATGGGGATCCTGAGCAGGAGAACCCTTTAATGGTTGATATATGATCAAACTGGAGCAATCCAGGATATTCCTGACTGACCCCCATGTCTGTATCAGAGACGGCTAATGTGGTCAGGATAGCATAAGCTCAGTATCAAAGGCATCAAGAACCTACCTGCAAACGGCACAGGATGTCAGCCATCCCGGTGCGAGTGTGAGACGGCTCCTGTCCTGAGCTAGATTCAGATCCACATGAAAATAACACAACGGATTGGGGTCTTACAAAAAATATATAGATATGGATCATTATATGATAAGACAAATACGAAACAAGGTCTCACCTGCAGCCAAATTCTAGCAGCGCTTCCACCATTATGGAACATGCAAACTCCAAATCATTTCCACAGCCGTCTTTTGTGGAAGATTCTGGGAGAAAGCGGCAATTCAAAGCCCAGCGTTGGTATTCGTGTCTGCAGAGAGTGAAGGTCCAGACAATACAGGATGAGAGAACAAGCAGCAGAAATACTGTAGATTTGCCATATTCTACAACATGCCAACTTTTTGCGTCAAAATCTGCATCAAAATCCCATTGCTGCAGATTATCTGAAGTCTCAGTGCAATCTAATGCAAAAAGCAATGATTTTGGAATAATCCACAGGGAAATCCTGACCAAAATTTGCATCACTTGGTGCAGATTTCCCACAACAAAAGCACTGTGTGTGGACATAGACTTACCTGTCAGTGTCACATACAGGATCCTTATCTGATCCCAGCTCCATCTCCCACTGCAGCCAATCTCTGAAAGACAACTACAAATGGCACACGGTTACTTTACAGTTACATCTAGCAGATTACATTTTTGCCCACCATTTCAGCCCTCCAGGGATGGTCACCCGCTTAAAATTATTTAACGACATATTTCAGAATGGGTCGTTAGAGGAAAGTTGGGTGACAACCTATTTAGATACTATTCTGCTTGCCACAGAATTTGTCATCCAACTTTCTTGGCTTCCTGAATGTGACAATATAGAAACCATCTCCTGTGCTGGTTTTACACGTCTGATTGCCACCACTTTTTCCGTACAGGCTCAAGTCTCATATATGTCTATGGTAGGTCCGGACAATGAATGTCACGTTGGGAAATCTTAGTGACAGCCGCTCCTGGAGTCAGCCACAATGTATAGCTGGACGATCACCTATGTGAATGCGGACCTGGAAAATCTGCTCTGTTAGCAGTTTCTGAAAGTGACTCTGGTGCCATAGCCTGACCGCAGCTTCCTTCCAGCCCGCAGAAGGAAAAAGCATTGATCGGCACAGGATAGGGGTCTCCTCCTTGTCTTCCTCCATTAATCCTTCTTCTCTGGCTTCCACTATAAGCCTTGGCAAGAGATGTTGAAGCTGTGAGGGGAAGAAAAAAAAAGACATTTCTTAGAAAGAAGGAGGGATTTTCTGGAACTCACCGTAAAATCTCTTTCTTGGAGCCTTCATCGGGGGACACAGATAACCATGGGTGTATGCTGCTGCTGCCAGAAGGCTGACACTATGCAAAAAGGAAAAAATAGCTCCTCCCCGGCAGTATAAACCCACTGACTGGCACTAAGTACCTCAGTTGGTGAAAAAGCAGTAGGAGAAGCAACAAGAACTTAGAAATATGTTCCAACTCAACAAGAGGCGCGTAGGCCCAAACAAGGTACAATAAACAAACAAGGGGGATGCTGTGTCCCCCAATGAAGGCTCCAAGAAAGAGATTTCACTGTGAGTACCAGAAAATCCCTCTTTCTTTATCGCTTCATTGGGCGAGACAGATAACCATGGGACGTCCAAAAGCAGTCCCAAGGGAGGGAATATGAAACAAGGCAACCCGGAGAAAGGACTTAGGTCGGCTGGTGTGCTACCGCCGCCTGCAGTACCTTCCTACCTAAGCCTGCATCGGACGAGGCTTGGGTATGAACCCTGTAGAACATCCCAAATGTGTGCAAGGAAAATCAGGTAGCGGCCTTGCAAATTTTAATGCCGAAGCCTGGTGACAAACAGACCAAGAAGCTCCCACCGCCAGGGTGGAGTGGGCTCTCACTCCCGGAAGAGGCCGTTTATCCTGACCACGGTAGGCTTCCAGTATCGCCGAACGAATCCAACGAGCGACAGTGGACTTGGAAGCTGGGAGCCCCTTACAGCGACCTGCAGAAATAACAAACAGGGAATCGGATTGACGAAGAGAGGCAGTCCTAGAAAGATAGACTTAAATGACTCGGACCACATCCAGCTTGTGAGAGACTTCTCCAGCGGATGAACTGGTGAAGGACAAAAGGAGGGGAAGAACGATGTCCTCATTGATGTGGAAGGAAGATACCACTTTGGAGAGAAACAAAGGAATGTGTATTAGAACTACCTTGTCCAGATGAAGAATCAGGTACAGGGAACGACAGGATAAGGCTGCTAACTCAGAGACCCTCCTAATAGACATAATTGCAATTAGGAAGGCCACCTTCCATGAGAGGAAGAAAAGAGAAATACCATGAATGGGTTTGAAAGGCGCACACTGGAGAGCGCCAAGGATGAGGTTAAGGTCCCATGGATCTATCGAAGGATGGTAAGGAGGAGCCAAGTGGGCAACTCTCTGGAGAAAGGTCTTCACGTGCGGTATGGAGGCCAGATCCCTCTGGAAAAGTATCAACAGAGCGGAGACCTGGCCCTTTAGGGTACTGAGGGACAGGCCTGAGTCGAGGCCTACTTGAAGGAAACCAAGGATTGAAAGCAGGGAAAAGGACATTGGATACACATTGTTATCCTCGCACTTTCCAGTACCTGTGGTAAATTCAGGAGGAAGCTGGTTTTCTAGCTCTGATCAAGGTCTGAATGACCTGGTGGGAAAAACCTGACACCCCTAGAACCGCGGCCTCAACAGCAATGCCATTAAACTCAGAGACTGAGAGCTCTGGTGGAAGAGGGGGCCTTGCGAGAGAAGATCTGGAAGTTCTGGAAGCCTCCATGGAACGTCCGAGAGCATGTTTACCAGCTCCGCATACCAAGTTCGTCTTGGCCAGTCTGGGGCTATCAGGATTACTGGAATCCATTCTGACTTTATCTTTTTTACGACCCTCGGAATCAAGGGAAGAGGTGGAAACAGGTAAGGGAGCAGAAACTGGGACCACAGAATCACCAGAGCGTCGCAACCGATGGCCAGTGGGTCCCGGGACCTGGCGACAAACAGGGGAACCTTGTGGTTTAATCGAGACGCCATGAGGTCGATGTCCGGAGTGTCCCAACGCTGACATATCTGGTTGAAGATTGTGGGATGGAGAGACCACTCGCCTGATGCTAGGCCTTGGTGGCTTAGGAAATCGTCTGCCCAATTTTCTACCCCCGGGATGTGAATGGCTGATATGGCAGGCCGGAACGTGACATTCCGCCCAACGCAGGATCTTTGCCACTTCTGTCATCACCTGTTTGCTGCGAGTTCCCTGCAGGTTTATGTACGTCACAGCCGTGGCATTGTCCGATTGAAAGTGGACTGGTTTGCCTGCAAGGAGAGACTGTCAGCGGACGAGGACAAGGAAGATTGCCCTGATTTCCAGAATGTTGATGGGGAGAAGGGCTTCCTGGGCGTTCCAGCGACCTTGCGCTGTGTGCCGAAGGAAAACCGCTCCCCACCCAAGGAGACTGGCATCGGTGGTGATGACCTGCCACCGAAGAGGAAGGAAGGACCTCCCTTGCAGGACTGAAGAAGACAGCATCTACCAGGTCAGGGATTGCCTCACCTTGAGAGGCAGAAGCCCCGGGGGCGGTCTAGAGAGACCGAAGTCTTGTGTCAGGCAGACAGGAGGGACAGCTGGAAAGGACGGGTGTGGAACTGGGCGAAGGGCACGGCTTCCAGGGAAGCAATCATCTTCCCCAGGACCCTCATGCAGGACCGAAGGGAAAGGGGGGCTGGGCGGTTCAGGAATCAGATTCCCTTGCAGAGAGCTGAAAACTTGTCCTTTGGAAGGAGCACCCGGGCCAGGTTCGTGTTGAACTCCATGACCAGGAATACCAGTTGCTGAGTTGGGTTCAGAGTAGACTTTTCCCTGTTGACTATCCAGCCGAGACAAGTCAGAGTGTCCAGAGTGACTTGAAGACTCTGAACGCAGTCTCGGAGGGACAAGCCTTTGATCAGATCGTCCAGGTAAGGGATTATGAGAATTCCCCTGGAGCGAAGGATGGCCATGACAGCCACCATGACCTTCTTGAAGACCCTGGGGGTAGTCGCCATGCCGAAAGGAAGGCCCGTGAATTGATAGTGATTCTCCTGGATCGCAAACCGAAGGAATCTCTGATGCTGCACACAAACAGGAATGTGGAAATAAGCATCCTGAGTGTCTACAGAGCAGAGGAATTCCCCCGTCTCCATCGAGGCGATCACTGAGCGTAAGGACTCCATCGTGAAGTGGCGGATCCGAACGTGGCGATTCAGCAGTTTGAGGTCCAAGATCGGTCGGAGCAAGCCGTCTTTTATTGGGACTACGAAGAGATTCGAGCAGAACTCTAAAAACCGTTCATTTGGAGGAACGGGTACGACTACTTCGGTGGTTAAAATTGAAGAGACAGCCTGGAGGAACCCTGGTGTCTGAGATGGCTGTTTTGGTGGGCGAGACAGAAAGAAACACCTCTCTGGGGAGGGAACAAAATTTGATTTTATAACCGGAAGTAACGATCTCCCTGACCCAAGCGTCGTCAACCACCGACAACCATGCGTCCCTGAAGGAAAGAAGCCTGCCTCCCACTCTGGAAAAACTTCCAGGTGGGGGTGACCCGTCACTTAGAAGGGAGTCTGTTGGAGAAGGACAAAGAGGACTTGGAGGGTCGGCCCTTTTGCCTCCAGTGGGGTGAAGGCTTGAACGACGGTCTTCTCCGTTCTCCTGAGGTGTAGGGACGGTCCTGCCGTGAGGAGGCTTCTGAAGATGGGAAAGGTCGAAAGGACCTAAAAGACCAATGACCTTTCTTGTTGAAAGAGCGTGTAGGTCTGGACTGAGGAAGAGAGGTGCTTTTACCTTCAATAGTGTCTGAAATTATCTGGTTCAGCCTGACCCAAAAGAGCCTGGTGCCTTGGAAGTCTAGGTTGGTGAGACCTTTTAGAGGTGGCATCTGCACTCCACGCCTTCAACCAAAGTATGCGGCGTATGGCCACGATGTTGCTGTTTGCTCTGGCGGAACAGCCGGCTGCCTCCAAGGAGGCAGCCAGAAGATATTTGCCGGCATGAACAATCTGGTCTGCCAACTCTGCTAGCTCAACTTGAGGGACTGACGCTAAGATGACCTTGTGAAGTATTTTGGCCCAGGCTGAGGTGGCTTTCGCCACCCAGGTGGAGGCGAAACTGGGGCAGAGGGAGGTGCCAGTTGCTTCAAAAACCGATTTGGCCAGTGACTCGATCAAAATGTCTGTCGCAACTTTAAGCGACGCACCGTCCGGTAGCGATAGGACCGTCTTGGACGACAGACGAGAAATCGGCGGATCCACCTTAGGGGACAAAAGCCCATTTGTTGAGAAGTTCCGGGTTAAAGGGATATAGCATGTCTAGGTGCTTCCTTCCCGGAAAACGCTTTTCAGGATGTTCCCAGTGCTTAGTTAAGGTATATTCAAACTCCTTGTGATTGGGAAAGGTTCAAGAGGGACGCCTTACCCGTTTAAAAGAGACAGAGGAGTCTTGGGAGGGCATCTCGTCTTCTTTTAGTTTGAGAGTTTGGGTGATAAGGCTATCTACCATGTCCTGCATCTTAGAAGTGTGGTTTGTATCTGAGTCAGACACGGACTGGGAATCCATGTCCGACTCGGACTGGAAATCTATGTGCGACCCAAGGTCCTCCTCCAAGCAGGGGAACTGGGAAGAGGAGAGCAGCATGGATGCTACGGAAGGGCCCGAGGAGCTGGAAGAGGAGCCAGACAGAGTCCGCTTCCTAGAACTTCTACCCGGTCTGTCCCTTTGGAGGTTGTGGTCAGGTGCTTGCGAATCGCCGTGAGAGGCATTCGGAGCACTGGTGGCTGTAGATAGCTGTGGAAGGAGTTCAAGGACCTGGACCAGTGTCATGTCCGTCATGTCCATTTTGCCTCAAGAACCCTGGAGCGGTGTGCACGCGCATCTCGTGTCTGCTATCCTGCATGTTCCCTAGAGCAATGTGCACACTTACCTCATGTCTGTTGGGCTGCAGGATGCCTGCGTTTCTGCTCTGCCTTCTGTGATCCCCTCGTCATGTCTAGAGTCCCTGATCATGTGTCCTTCCTATGTTCCAGCGTGGGCTGGTTCTGCATTCGTCTCTGCATGTCTGAGACCCTGATCATGTGACCTTTCCTGGGATCCTGCACTGTCTGGTTCTGCAATCGTCTCTGCATGTCTAGAAACCTTGATCATGTGACCTTTCCTAGGATCCTGCACTGTCTGGTTCTGCAATCGTCTCTGCAGGTCTGAAGCCCTGATTATGTGACCGCGCTCTGTGATCCTAGAGGATCTGAACTGGAAGCTCTTCTCTGGTCCTGACCCGGAAGTGGAGGTGCTATGCCCTATATCAAACCGCCCCTTCCTATGCTCAGGGGCTGAGTATTGTGTTGCTGCTCTGCATGGCTGCTTGGTCTGTGGGGTTGCTCCCTCTATTCTGTGCCCTTGCACTTTGATCTGTCGTGCGTCTCTGCACACGCTCCGTGCTCGTATTCCGTCTCTTGTCTTGTGCCTTGTCTAGTGTTTGTCTTTCATGCCATGTTTTGTCCTTGCCCTGCTTTGCCTTATAGTCCTTGTTTGCTCTGATTCTGTTCCGTGTTTCTTTCCATGTTTCCTGTCTCGCTTTGCTTTGTGGCTTCAGGTACCCCTCTCTGTACCCTGTCCCTGACGTGTCTCCCTACACGTGCAGGCCTCGTCTCTGTACCCTGTCCCTGGTGTGCCTCTCTGCATGTGCAGGCCTCCGCTCTGTACCCTGTCTAGTCCCAAGGTTCTCCCTTGGCCCGACTCTGGGCTTCGGCCTACTCTCCGCTGCTAGACTCTGTCCCTGTCCCTGACGTGTCTGTCTACACGTGCAGGCCTCCGTTCTGTGCCCTGTCCCTGGCGTGCCCCTCGGTACGCGCAGGCCTCGCCTTGTACTTTGCCCCTGGCATGTCCTTTGCATGCGCAGGGTCCTGTCTACTACTCTATGCCTTGCCTCTGTTGATTGTGCGCCCTTGCACTTTTCATACGAGGCTTTGCCATGCGGTATCGCACGCGTCTCTGTCCTGTACCTTTGCCTAGCCCTGCCTTGTGGCTCCGTGCACGTGCCTGGTCGCCTGTGCCTGCCTGGTGTGCCTCTAGCCGTGCTCGCCTGTGTGCCTCAGCCGTGCCCCCGTCCAGTGCTACAGTGGTTTCCGGCTGCGTGGCCGCAGCGGTGCCGCCTCTAGTCGTGCCCGCCTGCTTATGCCTTCGTCGGTACCATCTGCCGGTGCCCCCAGCTGTGGTCTCCGTGCTCCCTTGTACGCACGCTGGTTCTCGCACTGTGCCTTTTCGTGCTACTCTTGCACAAAGCCTTTTGCCTCTTTTGCTCTGCTCTGAACCCTAGTTTGCCTGCCGGATTCCGTAACCTGCCGACCGCTGCCAGAGGTCCGGACCTAGATGACTGCGGCCTGATGTCCGGAGCCTGATTCCTGGACCCTGTCGGTCGATGCCAGTAACCCGGATTCCGATGCCATTGAACCCGTCCCTGGCGTGCCCTCGCACGTGCAGGCCACCGTCCTTGTGCTCCTCCCTGGCGTGCCCTCACACGCGCAGGCCTCCGTCCTTGTACCCGTCCCTGGCATGCCCCTCAGCATGCGCAGGTCTCCATTCTGTGAATCTGATCGGGGCGTGTCTCCTTGTACGCACCCTGTTTTGTCTCCTAGTTTGTCTGCCGGATTCCTGAAGCCAGCTGACTACTGCCGGAGGTCTGGAGCCAGAGGTCTACACTCTGATGCCTGGACCCTGTCAGCCCTTGCCAGCCTTCCGGAGTACGATTCCTTGCACCCTGCCTTGGACTTTGGCGTGCCCTGGCACGCACCTTGTTATATGGATTCTGTGTGTTCACGTTTTGCACCTGTTTTACCTTGAAGAGTTCCTCATGCCTTGGACCTCGGCGTGCCCTTGCACACATCTTGCTTTGTGTTCTTTGTGTGTTCATCTTTGCACCTGATGTTATCCCTGAAGTCTTCCTTAAATGAAGTTTCTTTGAACTAACGTCTCGTCTCGCCTTGTTTCCCTGAGCCAGCCGTCTGGTCCAGCTGCCGTGGTGGCTCACCCCCTTGGTCTTGCCCCTGACACTCCCTGTATAGAGGGTGGTTCTCACTAGGTTACCTCGCCCTAGGTGGGTGGGTGCCACGGCTCAGAGGGTCCACTCATTCAAAGAAGAAACGACTCAGCGTAAGCTGACGCTCGTCACAACCAAGGACTGGGATACTTTAGTCGGGTCAGAAACTGACTGAGGCATGGCAACGGCCCACTCTGGGGGAGGGGGAGTGCTCTCATCCCTGGAGTCAGTGTGCTCCTGTGGGGCAGACATGGTGGAAGGACTGCAGGATGGGCAGAAAGGAGACGACTGACCTGACGTCCACTTTTTCTTGCAGTGTGCGCAGGGGTAATGAGTTATAGTGGGCTTAGGATAAGGAGCCCTTGTAGAGATGGGCATAGGTAGAGCCTGCTGCGATATAGCAAAACGGATCTATAAATGGAGATACTGCAGAGGAGTGCTATTTAGTAGCACAGACTATATGGAGAAGGGCAGAGCCTACCCAGTACCAGCGACACGCAGCAGACCGGAGATAAGCTTTCTCACCCGAGTCATGTGTCCGCGGGCTGTGAAGAACAGTGCACCAGGTGCTGCGCAGCGTCCAGGATGGAGAAACGCAAGGACCTTTGTGATGTGAGAGGTGGGCGTGGTTTAGCTGCCGAGCAGCATGATAGGCTGCTCGCCGAACGGGGCGCGGCCAGGCAGGGGAACTGTGTATGCCTTAAAAATTAAAGTACACCTGTGATAGGTTGGCCGGGAAGAGGGGCGTGCACCATGCAGATATGCTGGCTCTGATTAGATCAAAATCGACGCCAAGAGAGCGCACGAAGAAC
Source organism: Dendrobates tinctorius (assembly GCF_039654945.1). Lineage (NCBI taxonomy): Eukaryota > Metazoa > Chordata > Amphibia > Anura > Dendrobatidae > Dendrobates > Dendrobates tinctorius. Next base: position 20,860,007 of record NW_027361677.1, read on the forward strand.
AGGGGGCGTGACTGGAGGAAGCTCCTGTGAAAGTAAAAGCCGAAGCCGGTACCCGGCGAAGGAGAAGCGCGCGTATGAGGGCGCGATAGTCAAAAGCCGGTACACCGGATATGAGGGCGCGATCTTTAAATGTAGCGCAGACACTGACTGAGCCGCAGAGACGCGCGCCTAAAAGGGCGTGAAATTAAAATTGCAGCGCGGGCACCGGTAGGAGCCGGGGGACTGACAGTGCTGGCACAAAAAACTATAGCGCAGACACTGTTGATTTCTATGGGGTTCGAGAGGAGGAGTCTGCCGTTGCATCCGCTTACCTGAAAGATGTCCAGCTACACTTTAGGGATGAGGTGAGGATTACCACAGGGGCCCTCGCGTGGAGAGGGTCGCTGGGAACGAAGATCCTCCTTCCCGCACCGTCTTCAGACAGTGAAGACGGCGTCAACCCCTTACGAGAAGGGGGGAGGTCACCGCTGGTGACCACCGTCTTCCTCTCAGCCCTCTCCGAGGAGAGGGGTGAGGATGGGAAGTGGCAAGGACCAGCCACTGGAATTCACCCTGGAGCACCCATGAGGGTGACAGGGGATAGGGTCCTGCCTGCGGACCTGAGAGTTGTGATGTGGGTGACACCACACTGCTCGCTCAGCCGCATAATATGGGAAGGTAGGGTGAGAATTTAGACCCTGTTTCCCTGAAGCTGTATCTGAAAAACAAACACACAACAAGACCTGAAAGGTAAAAAGGATTAGTTGCGGATCTGGGAACAGATCCAGCTCCTACAGACACTAAGCACAAACTGAGGTGCTTGGTGCCTGTTGGTGGGTGTATACTGCCAGGGAAGAACTATTTTTCCCTTTTTGCATAGTGTCAGCCTCCTGGCAGCAGCAGCATACACCCATGGTTATCTGTGTCCCCCAATGAAGCGAGAAAGAAAATAGATTTTAGAGACTCGCATGCCTTCTGCAATTCTGCTACAGAGAACAGATCTAATGCTGCAGAAACACAACTCCTGGATAAGAATCATTACAGCCACAAATGTACATGCAAAACTGATGTATAGTGAAAGCGCCCGGACTCGGCACAATGCCCCCCGCCCGTCTGCAAGGAGGCTGCTGAATTCAATGGTCGCGTCCTGCAGCCAAAACTGCGAGACTAGGCACAACTCAAACAGGAGCCATGCTTGGAAGAAATCCTCTGCAGCCTTCATCTGCAGCCAAATTACCTTACGCATGAATAATGGGGGGATGCAGTCCAGCGAGACCCCTGGAGAGAGTAAAGAGAACCGACAGCAAGTGTAGGAAACTGCTGCTGTGCAGAACCTGAAACGACAGACCCCGCGCATTAGCAGTCTGTCCTCTCCCAATATGGCCACAGATTGTAGACCTTGGTGTTGTACAGAAGAGGGGGGGGGGGGCGAGCTGTGACATTACCTATTGTAAATGGTGGATCCTGTGTTATCTACTGTATATAGAGATGATAGCAGTCATTGTACAGGAGGAGGAGGAGGTGAGCTGTGACATCACCTATTGTGAATGGTGGAACCTGTGTTATCTACTGTATATAGAGGTGTTAGCAGTGATTGTACAGGAGGTGGTGAGCTGTGACATCACCTATTGGGAATGGTGAATAATGTGTTATCTAATGTATATAGGGGTGTTATCAGTCATTGTATAGGAGGAGGGGGAGGGGAGCTGTGATATCACCTATTGTGAATAGTGGATCCTGTGTTATCTACTGTATATAAAGGTATTATCAGTTATTGCACAGGAGGAGGAAGAGGTCAGCTGTGACATCACCTATTGCAAGTGGTGTTCTATAAGGTGTGTAAAATTAAAAAAAAATTGCCTTTTTTTAAATATATTTAACACAAAATCTTGACTTAGAAACAGTAGGTAATTTTCTGATTATACATACCCATTAATAAGTCTGAGAATCAGATAAGCTATGGTCACATCTGCTTCAGGAGGTGAGCAGGGCAGAAAACATGTCCACACCGGTCGGGACACTTGTGCGTTGCACTGGTATCGTGCCCCTGTCCCATTCATTACAGTGAGAAGTGACCAAAGCAGGAATAACCCATTCTATGATGCACTCTGTGGATACTACGTCCACACATGATGGTCACAGACGCTGGTTACAGCTGCCCAGAGCCCTCACCTGAGAATTACAGATGTAGACTCCATGCATTGCGGCTTCAGCGCAAGTTCCCAGAACTTTTCTAGCGCATTCACTTCTATGTTTGGGGAGACGAGAGATGCCCGGCACTCATGGAGATGGACTGAGAAAACAGCAAGTCCGACCACATGTGGATCTGTCAGGAGTCCTGCCTATAACCAGGCGTAAGAGGAGGAATAAAACTACCAAACTATCATCCACCACTAACAGGTGCATCTCAGCCACATAGATATCGGATGGACCATCTGTATCATGAAGACAAACCTGCTGGCACAACAAATGCAGGATCCGGCTCAGCACTGCAGCGAGCGCCCTGGGGTGGCCGCACAGCATCTTCACATACAAGGAGGGCCAGGGTCCTTGTCTGCAGAGAGAGGAGACCAAAGGGATGGATCACATCACAGACTTGTAGGCCTTGCAATGCCCCTCTGGGAATTTAAATATGCAAATAGTCTCTTCAGATGCACTAATGAGGGGCAAACATCCTGAAACGTGTTTATAAATGGAGCTTCTGGCTTGGCTTAATTTAAGGAGGCTGTAAGGAGACTTATTGGCCTTGCAATGCTCCTCTGGGAATTTTAATAGACATCTATCTGCTGCCAGACTATTTGCTTATGTCCCAATAATAGATTCTCTTACCGGTCAGGAGGATTAGCGCTGGAAGCCGCCATGACACATTGGCAAAAGCATGTGATAACCAGATCAGCAACCTGCAAAATAATGAACAAAAATGTAAAAGTCATAAAAGCCTAAAGGAGAAGAGGAAGATTCTTGTTCACCTTCAGCTCCTGCGGCTCCAGATCCTCCACAGATTCAGTAAAGAGAGGCTGTGACATCGCAGGAACAGGGTCCATGTTGGTGCTCCCCAATGCCGACGCCAGCCTGTCAGCGACCATGGCCACCTGGCAGGAGATCTCTGAGGATACAGACCCCAGTTATATAAGGAGAAGTCGCGAGGTGTAATACAAGATTATTCTGCACATACCATCATGTCGTTTCGGGTCTGCGATGAAGGGTCTCAGCTCACACAGTGATGCCTGCAGTCTGGCCATAGGCTCCTCATTCAGGGACACCTCCATCTTCTCATTTCCTAATGCGTGAAAATAAGTATACATATAAATACATGTAAGACGTGCAAAGCTCCGCTCATCTCCATGCCCGTGATACGTCAATACAGACCCTATAAGGAGGCTTCCACATGACTTAGGATATGATATAAAATCAAACCAGAATCTTCTCCAAAGGACCCTCCGTCAAAAGCCTCTCACCCATCCAGCCAACCCTTTCACTGATGAGGGGCAAGAAGCCTGAAACAGTTGCCAGCAAATTAAGGTATTTTCCCTTTGGAGAAGATTATGATTGAGCTTTGTCTCCTAGGCCAGGCTAATGTGCAGAACGAGGGTCATCCCCATTCATTAGGACTAACCCATGAATGGCTTATTCGGCAACTAGGCTGAAGTCTATGATGTAGCCCAAGCCTAATTTCTCCATCCATTGTTTCTCCCTTGACATTAACCATTCCTATATCTTGACCTCACCTTCTAATTTCCGATGTTTCTCTAGCTCACAGGCATCGAGATACGAGCTCATGACGACAGCGGGGATCTTATCTGATCTACAGAAAACATGTAAAAGGGAGACGGCGTGAAATAATCTATGCAGAACAGATTACTTCAATCTTCAAAAGTCGTTGTGATTGGTTTCCCAGCTGTAAAACTACAACTCCCAGCATTCCTTGACATTCTCAGGTTATAGATAGATAGCTCCCACTAGTGGCAGCTGCAGGCAATTCAAAACGCACAATACGGGACCCCCAATTCCTGTATAGGTGGGAGCCCCAAAACTGGGACCCTCAGTCACTGGACCCTTATCCCATAGGTTATGGATAGGTGATACATTTTCAGTCTTGGTAACACTTGTGTGAAAACAAGTAGGGAAATTGGAGCGGTGTACCAAAAAACTGCAAGTAAATGACATCTCCTCTGCATGAGAAGCTTAGGAGCGGCGGGCAGCAAGGGGGCACGGAGACGTACATGGCGGTGTGATTCCTGGATTATACACATACGACAAGTCTCTCACCTCCTCAGTGCGTCAATGAGTAACATCAGCGAGTCTGCAGCCTCCGGGAGCTGTAAGGACAGAACATACACCACTGAGAACAAGCAGAATTGTAAATGCAGCTCTGGTTGTGAATTACAGTAAATCAGGAGAGAAAACAGAGACTGAGATAAGATATGAAATATATATACAGACAAATAGACAAACCAAGAAATAGAGAGCTAGATAGACAAAGATTTGAGATAGAAAGAAAAGTAGAGAGCGAAAGAAATAGAAATAGATAGAAAATGCCTCCTTAATGCAGCCATGGTATACGGACCGGTCTGGGGGTCAGCAGCGCCGGGAGGAAGCGGGATGTAAAATACGGCCTCCGGAAGATGCTACGAAAGATAAAAAAAAAAAAATCGGGGTCTGAGATCTCAGCAGAGTGATCCGGGGATAATTTGGGCATGTTCACAAGTATACGGTTTTGGTGCAGTTTTTTCCAGCTTTTTTTACGCTAATTTTAGCTGCATTTCCCAGTACAAGCAAATTCTATAAGATTTCCGAAATCTCGTGCACACAGCTTTGTGTTTTTTTGTCCTCAGTTTGTTATGCGAAACGTTCTTCGGTGTTTTCAGAATTTTTCACCTATTGACAGTAATGGATGGTACTGAAAAAAATGCAGGTGTCAGGTTTTGTTGCATTTTTGTGCCAAAACCTGATAAAGTAGAATCAGGTTTTTGGAGGGCACTAAACTTTATCAGAATGCACAAGAGACAAATGTAGCATGACAAAAACATTGCGAAAAAGCATTGTGTGAACATAGCCTTACAGGAATCTAGGACACACAACATTCACAGGACATTATTTTCCTAAACATGTGATCCATTTAAGAACGCAGGGGTCGGAGGAGTCACTAACAGATCACAGGCACCATCTTGTCTACTAATGGCCGACTTGGAACTAATAAGAGCAACCTCAGCACAGAGGATTTCAGGAGGGGCTGTGAAGAATCAACTGTGGAGATGGCGCGATGGCCTGGACAACATCAGCATTAGGCAATAAAGGAAAAGAAATGCAACATTAACACAGGAACGGTACTGCAGCTGTCATGGAACTACAACACCCAGCATACCTTGAGGGCCTGCGCAGATGAGCTCCACCTACCTGGCCTCCATGACACTGGCTGGGATCTTGCCGGTATTCTGGAATATCTGTACGGCCTTCTCCACGTCTTGCTGCGCCTGAGGCTGTGTCTGCGGAGCCGGAAATACACGGGGAGACGTCATCTACACTATGGACCTTATGGATCAGGACTTTCTAATAGAAAGCCCAGCGGTGCACAGCAACTAATCAGAGCTCAGCTTTCATGGCTAATTCAGCTGAGATAATATGAAATCTGTGCTGCAATTTGCTGCTATGGCTAACAAGGACTGTTTTCATAAGGGTGGAGTATTTTAACCCCTTCATGACATAGGCTATAACAACGCATCCTACGTCAGGGGTGTGGGTTGTGTTGAGTGGGCTCAGCAGCTGAACACATACCATACGCAGCAGACGGCTGTGTTATAGAGCAGGCACGGGTCTCTCCTAGGCGTCCCATACCTGATGTTTGTCGGAGGCTACGGAGAGGTCCTCATACAAGCCCATGTCTTCAATAGAAACCTGCAAACACAGAAACAATGCAATCAGCCAAAGCGAATAATGTCCAGTCAGCCCACACTCCGGCCTCCTTCATCCACATCTTCACCTTCATCCACAGCCTCACCTTCATATCTGCAAGCCGAGTTTTAGCCAGCGTGATGTACTCCATCAATAGGGGGCGTAATTTGGCTGCCACGAATGGCGGATGGAGGATGTGCACCTGAAAAAATATAAATTTGATTTTCTAAGTTTTTTGATCCAAAAAGAGCCACCTGTGGACGCCTGGAACTGCAGAAACTTGAACATAGTGAAGCTACAATACCAGCCACAGCCTGTGGACAAGACCCCATTTTCTAATCCCCCCAAAAAACATTTAAAGAGCATGTATGCACTTGCCTTTAAGTATTGTGACGTCTCATAAGGGACCAAATCGGAGAGAAATTTCAAGAGGAAAAGCAGTGACTTCTTGGTGATGCTTTGGTGTGAACTGGGGGTACCAAACGTAACCTAAAAGAAGGGAGTAATAAATGTCAGTCACCCCAACAAAGTCTTCCCTCCTTTACCGTGTATATCGTCGCTATGTAATATGGCGGCTTTTAACCCCTTCTCGATCCGGCGTTTTTTGCTCTTTTGGGTTTTTTTTTTTCTCCAACATTTCTTGTTGTTTTTCTCATAACGGTTATAATCGCTGTATGGTGCCACACTGCTTTACCGGATACTGACCCTGAACCATTCCGTATAGGACATAAATGCCGCAGGTCCTTCCAATGCTGCTTGTCGAGCAACGAGGAAGGCAGTGATTAAATACTCCAGCTCGTAAGTCTCGAAGGCTTGTGACAGGAGACGGCTCAAAAGATCTAAAACGAGAGAAAAAAGGCGAAGATGAACTTAATTTATAGCATAAGAACGATGGGGACTAAACTGCTGCAGTACCACTGCTCCGCCACAAGGTGGCGAACGATATAATCTGAATATCCGCACATTTCTCACCTTTCACCAGTGGTTGAGCTTCAGGCTGGCAGACGACCAGGCAGGAGACGCAGGCCAAGACATGGTGCCAATTCACCTCCTGCGTATCCAAAACCCTTTGAATGCGAGACAACAGCTTCTCAGCATTAAGCAGGACAAACAACTGGAAGGGAATAAAACGGGTGAGATCCGCATGAAGAAGCTGCAAGTCAGGATCAATGGTCCTGTCTATAGGGGCCTGTACACATCAGGTAAACTGCAGCCAAAATGGATTTTGGAGAAACTGGATAATCTTCTAATGTGTATTAGGTTCTTCCCCCCGAAACATGTCAGCATCCGTATTGAGAATGCATGCATGCATGCACGCTTTAGCCGAGTGTGCACGTGTATGGACGGTGGATCGAGCTGGAGGGAAACTAAATCCAAACTTACCTTCCGGTATAAGGTTGTTAGCAGTGGCCATGTTTTTGCAAAACTCCAGCCTCCCTGTAATCGGATGGCGTCAGACACTGTGTGCAGAATGACAGCGATAGGGAAACGACTGAAACCATGACGTAAAGGACCCCCACAGATCAGATCACCCACGCATATCATAATGTGATACCATCTCCAAACATGCACATGACAGTCCGACTCCAGAGCAACTGCACAGTCTAATCTGAGTCTGAGCCCATCCAACATACTTTACACTGCAACACTGTTTTTTTTGGGTGCACTTAAAAAAAACCCCTCAGTGTAGAAAAAGAAGAGCAGCGTATACACATACATTATACATCATCTGATTTCGGCAGCATTATGCCCCAGTCTTTACAATTATAGGCACATGCAGCAGATTTCTTATTAATTGCTGAGTATTACAGATAAGTAATGGACTTGGATTCTTTCATGTCTCTGTATCTTGTAAACCCGTCTATAAAAAGGCAGCAGACTATGAAGTGACGGATTTAATCAGTGCATAGTGATTCTTTAACTATGATGAAATCCGGGTCATAGTAATAAGCGTGTAAGTGGCGGCAAGGACACGGGACACGTCATAAACCACAATCTGCTGGTGTCCCAGAGCCCGGGGACATGGTAAACTGCGAGTAGGAGGACAGCAGAGATGTGTCGCCTGGACAAGGTGCTAGTGACGGAGGATATCAGCCTTGTCCTAACAAGACGGGGTCATGGAAGGAACTGATTGGTATGTGCCAGCCTGCTAAAGTGCACCGCTGCAGATCCACAATCTAATCCACAGAGGGCGCTATTACTTCAACAACTGAATGGGCATAGGAGTGACAACCAAGAAATGCACTCAGATTAGTGGTCACTGCTCATCCCACACAAAGCTTTTCATTTATCACTTATCCCCAACACTAGGACCCCCACTTCAGGACTGAAGGTGCACAGTAGCAAATGCACATTTAGCTTTATTTAAAGGGGTAACTATCATTCATGGGACCGTGCACGTTCGCCCTTTTCCCACCATCTCTTATCAGGAATACCTGTGCGTTACCTTTCAGCTTTGGCCTGAAGACGAGGGTCTGGCTCAGGGTATGGGTAAAGAAATCCTCCAGAATTTCCAGAATCACACGCACCCTGTATCTAGAAGCATCATAGGCAATTAACCTGTGAAAGAACAGATGGCAAATTAACCCCCCGCATTCATTATCTCACAAGATGCCCATCACTAGTTCAGTTCCCCCCCTTAGCCTTCAAGTGAAAGAACAAGGGGAGGGTTAAGTGGCTGCCAAATAAATGTGAAGCCACTTTCACCAGCAAATCACGCAGAAAAATGAAAGCTGTTCCAAACGTTTACCAAGCCCGTGAGGGTCATTTCTTGCACAAAGTATTATGAAAATTAAATGCAAATTGGGGTCACCCTAAGAAAGTGCAGAAAGCACTGAAATAAAAAGGAAAATGACTGATCCAAAGAAATGCATCGGGGTATAAAGGCCTCCACGTACCAGAACTGCTCCACGCCGGGCTTGTAAAACTCGTCATTATGAGCTTCAGGGATACGATCAAGAAACCCTGGAAGAGAACACGTCCCCCATTGATGTATATCTATGTGAAAGTGTCAAAGGGGTCTTCCATCTTTAAATCCCACTTCTTAAGAGATGTTACAGTTCAGTGTTGCATTTGCATTTCTGCTGGTTTCAACAGGAAACAGTCAACAAGTTTGCTGACCGATCTGTTTCGCTGAGTTTCCATGATGCAGAGGATTAATTAGCTTTCTTTAGTCCAATGGTGAATGCTGGAAGCTCTGAAGCCTGCAAAATTGTGAATGCAGCCCCGGACTAGAATGCAGAATACGAAGCGTCTATTTTCAATGGTTAAATCCCAACTTACCGTCTCCCCATTACTTACATGAAAGCATTTTATCCAAAATGGAGAGGGAAATCTGAAACCGAAAAAGGAAAAACTGTTATAAATAATTGTAATTTTTACTCCATAAAATCAATAGTAAAAGTGAAAATAAGAAATTTTGTAATATATCTCATCTGAGAAATCTGCTTCTTTCTCCTCCTGGACTCATATTTCTCTCTCAAATCATGGGCAAAAACTGTATTCAGTGAAGACAGATCTTCCCAGTACATAGATAGGATATGACAGTTGGTGCTTTTAAAACTCTATGGAAGGGGAGAAGCTAGTGGAACACACAGACATTCTGCTGCAATTTCCATGGAACTTTAAAAGCACCAACTGACATCTATCTCAGTAATGGGAAAGTCTGTACTTACTGAAGACAAACTTTACCCTCAATTAGAAAATATTGAGAATGAAAGATGAGTCCTGGAGGAGAAAGAAGAGGATTTATCTAATATACTACAAAGTTTCTCATGTTCACCTGTACTTTTGATTTATGAATAATAGTTAAAACAACGATTCCTCTTTAAGCATCAGTTTTTAAGATTTATGCTTGGATCTCTTACCTTGGTACTTTGGGAACAGTCAGATTTTTTCCCGGATGCAGAGGACTTACAGAAAGCTTTTCCAATCAGCACAACCAAAAAACCTATGCAAAAGAACAAAAAATTAAAAGGAGAAACTGGAAAATTAAAGGGGTTTTCCGTCCTCGTGGTACAAGTCTGCAGTCACTCTATGTGATTGCAAACTTGGGAATCCTCTCAAGAGCTGTGAGCAGGAGGTGATATGTATAATGTTGTTTGCATAATTCCGGACACATTCCGACTAGACATTTCAGGCCTCAATCAACTCACTGGTGTTGAGCAAGGCCACACGTCTAGTTGGCACGGGACCGCATGTACAAATCCCATACTTGCAGTCAGGCGTCCGCCTGATCTTGGCACTTGAATAACACTGGTTACCTGTGGTCCTGGATGTGGACAGAGATTTGGATTTGCACAGGCAATAAGAGTTGTCATGAGGACACTGGAGGAAAGATGCTGCAGAACTGATGTTTTTTTCTTCTTTGTACACCAAGTGGCCTTTTATAAAAAACCTAATAAATCAGTAGTAAAGCAACTCACCGGATATCATCTGCTCACAAAACTCTACATCAAGAGACTTTTCCATGTGCAGAAAAAGTGAATGCAACTCCCCGCAGAACCAGTCCACCGCGGAGTGAGGGTCCCTGCAACTACAGAGAAAGGACTGGCTAATGACTATATGGGGACATTTGGCAGTAGATAATTCCTATCTCCCCATACACCCATAAAAAACTCTTGCTAGCTCGATCGGGCTGAGCGTGCAGATTTATAGAGAGTAAGGAGAGAGAATTGTCGGGTAAAGGAGCATTCGGCCGGCAGCTATCCGATGCGCCGGTTTAAGACTCCATTAATGTGTTTTCCAAGGTGGTGTCATTTCCCATTCAACACTTACCTCTCCAATACGTCCTCCAGTCCGACAATGTCCGAGTTCTGCAAGTGCCATACAACTTCGACAGCAGGAAGGCGCTACCCGGGAGAGATCAAAGACATTAAATATTGCCACACGACAAGATCTCCCCTTACATCAGTCACCTTCTTTATGACGTTACTTCTGGGTGTCACAATGATTCTAAGAGCTGCTGCAGAACAGCTTTATTCAGTAAGAATGCATGTAGAGCCACGATCTGCCGGACTTCTCACACTTACCAGAGGCACTGCCTCTTACCCAGGGGGCACTTACTTCTTGTTCCCAGATCTGCTTTAAAAAAACGGAGTGACTAAAGCAATTTTCTGCTTGAAGTCCCTTTAAAGTCTGTAGAAAATCCGTCAGCCTGTCCTGTAGGGAACAGACAAAATATGACATGGTAACAGTGTCCCCAAAAAGCACAAAAGGTGGTGGACAGTACTTGGGGAGAATAAAAGATTTACAACTACAATTTCAGACAAAGTAGAGAGTCAGAATTTCCCCTGATGAATATGATATAGGAGACCAGGCTGCGGAAATAGTAGATACTAGTTGATGTAGTGGTAGTTGTAGTTTAGGAATTTTAGTTAGATTTTATTTCTGAGTGATATGACAAGGTTTGTGAAATTGGATTGATATACATGCTGGAAAATGTATAAGCAATTATCCTTCATGTGTGCTTGGAAAGATATGTACATATCACCTTGTTTATAAGAGTGTGCATTTTCTATGTATTATATTTTACAATGGACGGGAACATGTGTGATATGTATAATGCTTGTTATCATAAGCCACTGTGTATTTTGTACATTCTTTGTGTCCTGAGGTTCAAAAAACGAATTTAAAAAAAGAATTTCCCCTGATGGCAGATATTACAGAGAAAGAAGGGTTGGGCATGTCAAATGTGAACATGCTCAATCCTCAGCTTACTTCCCTCCTCCTATGAACAATAATGAGTGAGAGTGCATGTGTAGGTCAAGATCTAAGATGTGAGCACCCTTTTAAATGGTAGAGAGATAAATAGGGGATGCCTTTAAGTCTGTCGCTTTAAGGCAAGAGCTACACACCAACATGAGGCTGCACCTTATGATTCTCTGTGATATGCATCAATGGAGCTAAAGGTTTCAGTTATGTTCACATTTGCGTTGGGCTTTAATCTAAGTTGGGGACTAATCCATCAAATTACAAGACACCAAGAGCACTCTAAAGACCCCCGTTAACTATAAAGGGGTCTATCAGGTTCTGACATGAAGTGTAGGTGCTTATCCACCAATAAAAAGAGGGATTTTTGGTTCTTACCGTAAAATCTCTTTCTTGAAGCCTTCATTGGGGGACACAGGTTACCAAGGGTGTATGCTGCTGCTGCTAGGAGGCTGACACTATGCAAAACGAGAAAATTAGCTCCTCCCCGGCAGTATACACCCACCGACAGGCACCAAGTACCTCAGTTGGTGAAAAAAGCAGTAGGAGAAGTAACAATAACTCTGAAAATATGTACCAACCCAAAAAGGGACTCGTAGGCCCAACACTGTACAACTTAAACAGGAAGGGTGCTGTGTCCCCCAATGAAGGCTTCAAGAAAGAGATTTTACGGTAAGAACCAAAAATCTTTATCGCCTCATTGGGGGACACAAGTTACCATGGGACGTCCCAAAGCAGTCCCAGGGTGGGAAGAGAGCTTAGGGGAACGTGAAGACAGGACTTAGGTCGGCCGGTGTGCTACCGCTGCCTGCAGAACCTTCCTACCTAAGCCTGCATCAGACGAGGCCTGGGTATGAACCTTGTAGAACCTCGCAAAGGTGTGCAAGGACGACCGGGTCACGGCCCTGCAAAGTTGGAAAGCCGAAGCCTGGTGTCGGACAGCCCAAGAAGCACCTACAGCCCGGGTGGAGTGGGCTCCCACTCCCGGAGGGGGCCGTTTTTCCTAAACGCGGTAAGCTTCCAGGATAGTAGAACAAACCCAGCGAGAGATAGTGGACTTGGATGCCGGGAATCCTTTCCAGCGACCTTCAGGGATGACAAGCAGCGAATCGGATTGACGAAAAGAAGCGGTCCTGGCCAGATAGACACGCATGGCTCTCACTACATCCAGCTTGTGGAGCGACTTTTCCAGCGGGTGAACAGGCGAAGGACAAAAGGAGGGGAGGACAATGTCCTCATTGATGTGGAGGAAAGATACCACCTTGGGAAGGAAGGAGGGAACGGGCCTGAGAACGACCTTATCCTGATGAAGGATTAGGTACGGAGAACAACAGGATAAAGCCGCTAGCTCAGAAACTCTCCTAATGGAGATCAGAAAAGTCACCTTCCATGAGAGAAGGGAAAGAGGAATGTCCTGGATAGGCTCAAAAGGCGCACTTTGGAGAGCGCTGAGAACGAGATTAAGATCCCACGGATCTATCGGGGAATGGTGAGGAGGGACAACGTGGGCAACTCCCTGGATAAAGGTCTTGACTTGAGGCAAGGGGGGTCAGATCCTTCTGGAAAAGAATTGCCAGAGCTGAAACCTGGCCTTTGAGAGTACTGAGGGACAGGCCTGCATCTAGGCCGGATTGAAGGACACCAAGTATGGATGGAATAGAGAACGACATTGGAAAAACATTGCTGTCATCGCACCAACGGAAAAAGGCCTTCCAGTACCTATGGTAAATGCGGGAGGAGGCTGGTTTTCTAGCTCTAATCATGGTCTGAATGACCTGGTTGGAAAAACCTGATTGTCTTAGAATCACGGCCTCAACAGCCATGCCGTTAAACTCAAGAGACTGAGAACTCTGGTGGTAAAGGGGGCCTTGTGAGAGAAGATCCGGACGGTCTGGAAGTCTCCAGGGGACGTCCGAAAGCATGTTCACCAGCTCCGCATACCAAGGACGTCTTGGCCAGCTTGGGGCTACCAGAATTACTGGGATGCCTTCTGATTTTATTTTCTTGACCACCCTTGGAATCAAGGCCAGTGGAGGAAACAAGTAAGGGAGTCGGAACTGAGACCACAGGATTACCAGAGCGCCGCAACCGACGGCCAGAGGGTCCCTGGACCTGGCTACGAAGCGGGGAACTTTGTGGTTCATCCGAGACGCCATGAGGTCGACGTCTGGAGTGCCCCAACGCTGGCATATCTGATTGAAGACCGTGGGGTGGAGACGCCATTCGCCTGATGCTAGGCCCTGGCGACTTAGGAAGTCGGCTGCCCAATTTTCCACTCCTGGAATGTGAACGGCGGAGATTGCTGGAACGTAACGCTCTGCCCAATGTAGAATCTTTGCTACTTCTGCCATTACTTGTTTGCTGTGAGTACCGCCCTGGTGGTTTATGTACGCCACAGACGGGGCGTTGTCTGATTGAATTCGGACTGGTTTGTCAGCGAGAAGAGGCTACCAGCTGAGGAGAGCAAGGAAGATCGCTCTGATTTCCAGCAGGTTGATGGGGAGCAGAGACTCTTGGGCGTTCCACCGCCCTTGGGCGGTCTTCCGTTGGAAAACCGCTCCCCACCCAAGAAGACTGGCATCAGTGGTGATGACTTGCCACTGAAGAGGAAGAAAAGACCTCCCTTGCAGCACTGACGAAGGCATTGTCCACCAAGTTAGGGATTGCCTAACTCTGGGAGGCAGGAGTAAGGGGTCGGTCCAGGAAGACTGAAGTCTTGTCCCAGCCTGAAAGGAGGGACAGCTGAAGGGGACGAGTGTGGAATTGGGCAAAGGGGACGGCCTCCATGGAGGCTATCATCTTCCCCAGGACAATCATGCAGAACCGAAGGGGAACTGGGACTGTCCGCTTCAGGGATCGGATTCCTGTGCAGAGAGCTGAAAATTTGTCCCTCGGAAGGAACACCCGGGCCAGGTTCGTGTCGAACTCCATGCCTAGGAATGTCAGTCGCTGAGTTGGGAGCAGGTTGGACATCTGTTTATTATCCAACAGAGACGTGTGAGAGTATCCAGGGTAATCTGAAGACTCTGAAGGCAGTCTCGGCGGGACGAGCCCTTGATCAACAGAACCCTCCAGGTAAGGGATGAGGATCCCCTTGGAGCGAAGGATGGCCATGACGGCTGCCATGAAGACCCGAGGCTAGGCCAAAGGGGAGGGCCGTGAATTGGTAGTAATCCTCCTCAATCGCAAAGCGAAGAACCCTCTGATGTTGCAAACAAACAGGGATGTGGAGGTAGGCATCCTGTAGGTCTACAGCGCAGAGAAACTCCCCGGGCTCCATTGAGGCGATTACTGAGCGAAGGGACTCCATCTTGAAGTGGAGGATCCTCACGTGGCAATTGAGTAGTTTGAGGTCCAAGATTGGACGAAGCGAGCCGTCTTTTTTCGGGACTACGAAGAGATTTGAGAAGAAAACCCAAAAAACGTTCGCTTGGAGGAACGGGAACAAGTACTCCGGTGGATAGGAGGGAAGAGACGGCCTGGAGGAAACCTGGGGTGAGGGACGGTTGTTTGTGAGGATGAAACAGAAGGAAGCGTCTCTTTGGGAGGGAAGAAAACTCGATTTTGTAGCCGGATGTGATGATTTCCCTGACCCATGCGTCGTTGACAACAGACAGCCACGCGTCTTTGAAAGTAGAAAGCCTGCCTCACACCCTGGAAGAACTTCCAGGTGGGGGTGACCCGTCACTTGGAGGGAAATCTACCGGAGCAGGACCCTGAGGGCTTGGAGGGTCGACTCTTTGGTCTCCAGCGGGGTGTGGGTTTATACGATGGTTTTCTCCGTTCCCCGGAGGTAGAGGGCTGGTCCTGCTGGGAGTAATTTTCCGAGGAAGGAAAGGGGCGAAAGGACCTAAACTGACGAGGAGCTTTTCTGTTGAAAAAATGTCTAGGCCGAGACTGAGGAAGAGAGGTACTTTTACCTCCGGTGGCATCAGAAATTATCTGATCCAGCCTGGCGCCAAAGAGCCTAGGACTCTGAAAGGCTAGGTTAGTGAGTGACTTCTTAGAGGTGGAGTCCGCACTCCATGTCTTCAACCAAAGGATGCGGCGTATGGCAACTATGTTGCTGTTAGCGCTTGCTGAACAACCAGCTGCATCCAAAGAGGCAGCCAAGAGGTATTTACCAGCATGATTAATTTGGTCAGCCAACTCCGCTAGCTCGTCCTGAGGAGCTGACGCTAAATGCCCTTGCGAAGAATTTTTGCCCAGGCTGAAATGGCCTCCATGCGGAGGCGAAACTGGGACAGAGAGAGGCGCCAGTTGCCTCAAAAATCGATTTGGCCAGCGATTCGATCTGCCTGTCCGTTGAATCCTTAAGTGATGCGCCGTCCGGAAGGGATAGAACCGTTTTTGAGGAAAGACGGGAGACTGGTTGGTCCACCTTGGGAGCTTTGGCCCATTTCGTGAGAAGGTCCGCATTAAAGGGATATAGCACGTCTAGGTGCCTGCGTCCAGGGAACCGCTTTTCAGGATTCTCCCAGTGTTTGGTTAACGTAGTCTCAAACTCCTTGTGATTAGGAAAGGTTCGGGAGGGAGGTTTCGCTCGTTTGAAGGGGACAGAGCATTCTTGTGGGGGCGTCTTGTCCGCCTTTGAGCGTTTGGGTAATCGCCGATATGAGACTATCTAACATGTCCTGTGTTTTGGACATGTGGTCCGAATCTGAGTCAGACCTACGTTTGTCCCAATGTCGTCCTCTGAAGAAGGGGACGGAGGCGAGGAAAGCAGCCTGGATGATGCGGAGGGGCCTTGTGAGTTGGAAGAAGAGCCGGACAGGGCCCGCTTCCTGGAACTCCTACCCGGTCTGTCCCTCTGGAGGTCGCGGTCAAGTGCGGACGACTCACCTTGAGAGGCGGTCGGAGCAAAGGTGGCTTTAGATAGCTGAGGTAATCGTTCTAAGACCTGGACCAGGGACTGAGACACCTTAGTCAGGTCCGCGACCGACTGAGACAATGCAACAGCCCACTCTGGGGGTGGGTGGGGAGCTCTCATCCTGGGGATCGGTGTGCTCCTCAGGGGCAGACATAGTAGAAGGACTGCAGGACGGGCAGAAAGGTTACAACTGACCAGATGCCCACTTCTTTTTACAGCGCGCGCAGGCGTAGAGAGTAGCAGTGGGCCTACAATAGGGAGCCCTTGCAGGGTCAGGCATATGTGGAGTCTGCAGCAGTATAGCAGAACGTATCTGGTGAAAGTACTGCAGGGAAGAGAGTGAGTACTGCAGAGGGGAGCTAATTATAGCCCCAGGAAAAGCAGAGCCTACCGTAGCCTTATGCACAGCAGAGCCGAGTAGGTGTGTCCCCCAGCAGAGCTCCTTGCAAAGAGGAACGCGAGATTCCAGCAGAAGGACCTGAACAGCGGGCGGAGCTTAGCGGCCGTGCCGCGCGAGTGGGTGGAACTTAGCGGCCATGCCGCGCGACTGGGTTAACAACACGGGGGGGGCGCGGTTAAGGGGGGAAAGGAGGAAGCTGCAAAGCGAAAGCAGCTCTGTGATGGGCTAGAAAGAATCGCGAAAAGAGCGTGCTCATAGCGGGGGGCGTGAGCAGATGACGCCGCCCGCCCGCAAACGAAAGTGAAAGTAAAAAGCTGCCCGAGACTGGCTTGCTGCCCCCGATGCCCGTGACGCTGCCGATAACAGTAGGTACTGGCAGTAGCTACGGGGGGACCCTTGCTGAGCTCCCGGCTGCGGCCGGTGAACAAAGAACCTGGCGAGGCGCGCGCCTGGGAAAAGAAAAGGGCGCAAATTTTTTTATTTTTTAAAGGGAAGCGGGCATTGAGGGGTTAACAGCGGCGCCGATGGCTTCTATGTGACAGGAGCATGGGGCTGGAGGGGGCAGTCAGACCACTTACCTGACGCCCACTTCTTGAACGCGAAGAGGATGACCACAGGGGCCCCACGAATAGGGGAAAGGCCGCTGGGAAGGAAGATCCTCTATAACCGCACTGCGTCCGAGCAGTGCAGAAGACGGCGTCAACCCCTTGCTAGAAGGGGAAAGGCCACCGCCGGTGACCACCGTCTTCCTCTCAGCCCTCTCCCGGGAGAGGGGAGAGGAGAGGAATTGGCTAGGACCAGCCACCTGACATCAGCCCGTAGCACCTGAATGGTTATAGGGAAAGGGTCCTGCCTGCGGTATTGAGAGTTGCGATGTGGGCGACACTACATTTGCTCGCTCAGCCGCCTGATATGGGAAGGCAGGGTGAGAAATTACACCCTGTATTCCGACGCTGTATGTGGAAAACAAATGGAAAAGATTAATAACACAACTAAAACCTGTAAGGAAAAAAGGATAGTTATCTGCGGATCTGGGGAGATCCCGGTCCGCCTCCTACAGACACTAAGCACAAACTGAGGTACTTGTGCCTGTCGGTGGGTGTATACTGCCGGGGAGGAGCTAATTTTCTCATTTTGCATAGTGTCAGCCTCCTACAGCAGCAGCATACACCCATGGTAACCTGTGTCCCCCAATGAGGCGATAAAGAAATCACACTTTGATGGTGCCCGTCACCATAAATCTAGCGTAGAGGCCACATGCAAATCAAGCTGAAAGTGCACAGGAGGCGTCAATGCACTTGAAAGTGCATTGCCACACCGCTAATGCACTTCCAGCCTTATTTTCATATGTATTTTTACATTATATTTCTCACGACTGACACTTTAGAACTAAACACAATTCACACAATCGTGTCATTACCGCCTTCATCCTTTATTCCATCTCTCACCCTTTGATCCCGGCTCAGCAGCGTTTCTTCTGCCCCGCTTCCAACATGATTACATATCTTCTGGATATTAGACGTGGCTGCTTTGGCTCCCAGCACATTTGGTGGTAAGTTCAGGAATAACGCTTGATCTCGCAGCGCAGATACTTGGAAAAAGGTGAGAAAAATGGTGGAAAAAAAATCAATCTGCAAATGCAACATGGCGGAGGTGTCTAACCTGTGGCTCTCCAGTCGTTACAGAACTACAACACCCAACATGCCCTACGGTGTTTTAGTTTTGTGACAACTTGCCATTGGACATGATAAAATAATTTTTCTTAAAAGGGGTTGCATGGGCATATTTTACTGATGACAGCCACAACGCAGTGTACGGAGTGGTGCTGTGGACATCCTTAAGTTGCAGGAGCTAAAAGCAGCTAATCCGTTGGGAAGCGGAGTGTTGATCTGATATTGATGAGCTACCGTTACGTGCACGGACAACAAATACACTTACCAACAAATGTGTGTGTAAATGGTGTAGCCTCCTGAACGGGGACGGAGGCTGAGCTGTCATCGCTGCGCACCTTCTTACATGGAAGAGCCTCCACCTAAAGAGGAAATACGGTCAGGAGCTGACTGCAGAGGAGGAACCTGCCCGATGTCCGGCTATAGTAATGACGGGCAAGAGACCCGAGTGTCTGATTTAGGCATAAACAAAATTCTGTAATGCATGTGCAAATTTGACCCAAATTCTTGCAAAAAAAAAAAAGCAACTATAAGGAGCAATTTGGATATGTGAAGTATGCCTTAACCCGTCCATACAAATCTAATGCATGATGGCCAGGAAACGAGTATGTTGGTGTGCTACCTCTTCCCTTCATAACCGACGTCAAGGGAAATTTCAACATGCATGCACGATCAAACCGAGAGTGCACGTGCACACAAGGAGTCAGGAAAGACAGCAATTGACCAGAAACGAGCAGATCGATTCACAAGCCAGTGTCCAGGTCAGTGACACTTGGCAGTAAGACAGTAGGCCCGTGAATTTCTAACCTCCCGGCATCTCTGGTGTGCTGGAGCTACGTCATCTGTGTGTCACATTGCACAGATGACCTAACAAATCAAATCACGCCCCATAAGGTGAGAAATTGGCAGGTGTCACATCTATCCGCCAAGTACCAATGAGTTGTACCGGAGTTCTGCGAATCGATTCAGTCACCCAAACTGAGCATGCATGTATAAGACGGGAGAAAAGCTGCTGATCAACAGATATCTATACTGTAAGGTCACTTTAAAAGTTTCTTTTTAACTATATTATGCGATGGAACTGGAGACCACCGAACCATGAAGCCCTCTGTACACTTTTACATAGCCATCTTGATGGTAGCCATCTCGACCAGCTTGGCTGAGCGCTTCTGTTCTCCATCAGAGCCACCGAAAGACATCTCATCTCTCAGTGAACAAACGCTTTGTCCGACGTTAATCTAATGTGTACAGGGGCCTAGACTGTGTGCATTCCTTAGATACAGTGTATGAATGGCGTCTTCCAGGTGACGCCACATCTCGACTCACCTCCAACAGAAACTGATTTACATCCTGGCGACAGCTCAGCAGATACAGGGCGGCCTCCTGAAGGCTTTTATTGCTGGATTCAGCTTTCCTGTCGGCTTTTTTGGGTCTGTTAGCTGAAAAATTAGATATTTATGTGTTCAGATTGCAAATAACGAGGAGCCGATAGTCCTGGTTTCCCGTCATTATATACCCTGGGAATGTAATCTGCTCACATCAGGGGCCCGGACCGCAAATGACTCCATATCTCCCATCAGCATCAGCACTTGTGTGCCAATTAATACCCCCAGAGACGGAGAGATGGTGGGGGATGAGATAGGACTCCGCTCCAATTCCTCCATACATGCCTGATTCAGGCACAAAACTACTTCTGGGGGTCAAGAGAGGTTGTATAAGTGGCTGCCAGAAATCTTACACACTCGGCTCATAGATTTTGCACAGAACCATGAAGGATTAGCCCCATTGATTGGCCAATATTGTGAGTAAAGGTGGCTGAATGTTCATTGAAATAGATCAGCCAGACCCCTTCTCTGGCTTAGCAATGGAAATGAGCCCGTCAGCCAGCCCCCTTCACACACAGCACTGACAATATGTTGACGCAATAAGGATAAGTTCACACACTAAGTTTATTGAGGCTTTCAAATAAGAGTTTGTCAAGTGGAAAACACTTTTATTGAAGTATTTATGTTCCTGAGGAGCTTTTGATGCGTTTTAGGGCTTTGTTCACATGCTGCATTTTTGCTGTTGGGAAAAAATAAACGACATCTGACACCTCATGCACACGCTGCTTATTTTTCCCTTGTGGATTTGAACCAAAGTAAATTGTCAATGTGTCACTTTTATTTGTGTTTGCAATTTTTTATTTTTTTTTTTTTAAACCAAAGAAATAGGGCAAAAATGCATGCAAAAACATATGAAAATGACCTTTTACGCAGCATTTTTCCTGCTATCACTCTGGTTTTCAGTGCAGAAAAATCTACTTCGGATATTCAACGTGTGCACATTGAAGGGATTTTTTTTCACTTTTGCAGCCTTGAGATTGGGACAGTCAATATCACTTTTCTTGTTTTTCACCAGGCATGAAAAAAACCTCTATGAACAGTAAAGTGAATTTCCCATAGAGTTATGAAGGATGTTTTCTAAGCATTTTTTAGGATGATTTTGGAGCAAAAAAGTCCTCAGAAAGCTCCTTGTGAACACGGCCTAAATAAACCCCAGAGACTCATGTTAAGATGTATGTGGCGCTTTCTCTACACGGAATCTTAGGCTACATTCAGACGTTGCGTTTTCTACCAGTAAAAGCTACGCGATTTCAGAAATCTCATGTACACACATTGGTTGTTATTTTCTTTCTGACCGATTTGCTTCACGTCACTTCTTCCAGCATTTTTTTCACCCATAGAAAGCAATGAGTGCAAAAACAAAAACAAAAAAAAAACAGGAATCAGGTTTTGCTGCAAAAAGGAAGATGTTTCGTGTTTTTTTGGGCCACTAACCCTTATCAGCATGCACAAGAGACAAATGTACCAAGTAAAGACGCAGCAAAACCGTCAGCTTTTTAGTTTCACTGTCAAGAGAGCAGGTTTTGCCTACAGAAAAAAAAATGCAACAAAACTGCAACATGTGAACAGAGCCTTACAGGTGAATTTGCCCCATCCATGTATAACTTACTATTTGCATATATCATTTTTATTTTATAACTACGCCTCCTTTTTAACCCTTGTGTGGATAAGCTGCACACCTTGCATTTAAAAAAAAAAAATTGTGCATGCATTGCAAAGCCTGTCCGGAAGATCTGGAGTAAAGTAAAAAATCTGCAGCGCCGCCCAATAAAAAAATTAAATAACATAAAACCTTTGTCATATATTCACAGAATTTCATGAATCATACACGGAAGATGGCTTCTCTGCAGTATTGGGCTCATAACATTACAAAACTACTACCCCTAGCATCAGAGCTGTCAGGGTATACTGGGGGTTGTAGTCCCCCTACATGCAACAACAGCCCAGTGCACGTCCAGCTTAGATAGTATGGCAGCTAGAGCTGTGGGAAATGATACGACGTTAACGGACAGATATACCGAGCAGCTCCGCCAGGCTCCTCTTGTGGATACCCGAACAGCACCCGGACCCAGCGGACATAACTCCCGACAGGACACGTGGAAATTCCTGCACTTCCGCCACACTTCGGAACCAATCCGCGCGCCCTACTCTGATTGGCCGAAGCTCGAGCGCGTCGTTTGTCATTGGGCGAACGTGATGACGCCAACACGAGTGCTTGACGGGACCGTACGGCCATGTTGGTAGAGACTGAAATACAGCACTCGAATAAAGGTTACAGCTGCATAGGCCTCTTGTCTATAAGCTATGTGATGGGGTTTTTTACCCACACTTGGTTAAAACGCATCAATACTACATTATTTACCTCAAATTTACGCCGCTCCGTGACAAATGTTTCCGCAGGGGAAAAAAAACATTTTAGGGTAAAACTACATGCCCTTTTATTGAAAATACACAATAGGTGGCCAGTCAGGCGGTAAGACTTTGACTTGCCCCTTTCTCCAGAGGCCATAGTGTTGTTACCACTATGACTTGAGGCTCATGGGCCCCAAACTATGTCTTACCATATGGGACCTTCTGGGGACCCGGTAGACCCCAAGGACCTGCTGTGACTGAAATGCTCAGTCACACCCCTGCTGACATTACCACTCCTGTGCCCAGAAGGGGCCGTAACACTGGACAGTTCTCCCAATGCCAGCGGTATGGCCACCATAACACTCACAATATCCAGCATGGTCCATGCCACGTGATGGCCTGGTAGACGGCACCGACGATGGATCCCTGCCGGCTAATACACGCCACAACATAATTATGGTTAGGAGAAAAGGAAGTCTTAAATAAAAAAACAAAAACAAATCTGAATCCTTAATTTTATGAAATAAAAATCCAATATGAAAAGAAGAAAATAAAATATCCAGGTATAAAAAAAAAAGTAGCCTTATGCACCAACGCGTTTTGAACCAATACTGGTTCTTATTTATGGCTTCAGCCATGGTAGTCCAGTAGTAAGTCGGCCAGCAACAGTGCCCCTATAACAGTGTCGGCAATAGGGGCATTATGATTTATTCACAGACACTTGTGGCATTATTAGACATTAGGGGATCACCTGGGGTAGGAAGAAGAAGAAAATGGCACCAGGGCACTGGTATCTGTTAAGGGGGCAGTTGGGGCATTATCATTCAGTAAGGGAGTCACCTGAGGCATTATTATTATTCAATAAGGGGTAACTTAGGGAATAATTTGAGGTATTATTATATAAAGGGGGAACTTGGGGCATTATTATTCAGTAAGGGGACACTTCTTACTATATGGGGCACAAAACATGGCACTTTTATCATGCTGTGCAGTATATAGGGCACTGCGTAGCACTATTATTTTGGGAGCACTTTAGTTTTTAGGGGATTCTTCCGTTTGGCACTATATTTCGGTGTAATTTTTACTGAAATGTTATTTCTGATGTACAGTAGGTGCACTAATGGACAAATAAGATGACAGCAGGTACAAAACAGCATAGAAACATGATGGGGAATTTGTGCCGGTTGGAAGTAGATGGTGGCAGTGCAAGAAATGTGAGAGGTTAAATATGTCTGTAATGTAAGCTCAGCATACGAGTTATGGATAGTGGAAGTCATCATGGTGGTCTGGGCCAGATGGAAAAGAAAACAACTCCATCAGAAAGAACATCACCTATAAAACACTATATATAACTGTACTGTAGTCACTTCTATAGTTGGTAGAACTGATATCTCCCAGTGTATGGGCAGAATATGGCAGTAATATTAGTCTTGACTGCTCCAGACCACCCCTCACCTCCATGACCTGCCTGGTAATGAGGTCTAGGCCTTGGATGTATGAAGCCCTGATGGCAGCCTCGCAGCCAGCCATTGTTCCATTGAGGAGCCAACCAGAGTGCCGTCATATTAGTAGTTTGTGCGCTACTGAAGAGTCCAGGTAAGCTCCATGGCAGCTTCTGTGGGGTTAGTAATGGCGGCCATATTGGTTGTCCCTCAGCTCTCCCATAACTGGGGAACAACTGACCTACTCTTGTGTGAACAGATGAGGACACGGAGCGACATTTACTGCCCGTGTTTTCCTGTGTAAGTGGAGGCAGTCGCAGTATGAGAGCGACATCTTGTTATCGCCCCGAGGCCTGTATTACACGCAGCAGGCCAGACACGCGACAGGTCGCAGGTGAGGTAAATGGCAGGTTTTGACGTTTCCTCCTTGCACGGAGAGTAAATATAGCCATTGGGGTGCGACCTCCGCTCAGGGTGAGAACAGAACTTGCTCATGTTCATTCTTCATGGGTCACATAGAAGCTGAGAATAATGACCGCAGCGACGAGGTATGTGGTTTCAAAGCCGAGGATTTCATCGTCCAGAGACTTAGCGAGTCTGAACTGGTCAACTGAAGATTAAAAAAAAATGTCATCTGTGAGATGGGGCGCACGGGACCTACAGAAGGAAGCGGTGACCCTAAAAAGAGAAAAGAACTATGGAATGGAATATTACATCTGGAAATCCACAACCCGCCAACCATCTGATGTGTATGAGGCAGATATTGAGGGTGAGAAGGATCGGGCAGCTGGATTTCAACATGTCCAAACCCTTTGTTCTCAGGGGAGCTGTCCCTTCCCTCAGAACATATGTATACTCTGACAATAACATGCCGATCGTCCATTCGTATGGGGGAGTTGGAGGTCCTACCTGTCAGTAGCCAACTAAGCCTAAAGCCACTGCGAAACATCCCTCCATTACTAAGTTATATCTGGTTCTGGGAAGCTGAACGACAACCACGGTGGCCATTTTACAGCATTCACAGATCTCCTAGGGCCCAGAAATTTAATTTGGGCTAGTTATGGGGCGATACATCCCTTGCCACAATATTGCAGGAAAACAACACACCCATCCAAGTTGGCTGGAAAAGCTAAGTGTCAACGCCTGAGATAGCTGACATAGCAGCTATAATGGTTGTCATCCTGCTTTGCAGACTATGCATATAATTTACATATGTATGAATGAATAAATAAATATATATATATACTGTATAGTAGTGCAGCGGTGACCTCACTATGCAGTGAAGAAGCAGTGACTCAAGAGTTCAAAGTAAACACAGGTTTAATGTCCAAAACTTGCAAACAAAACAAACACAAGATTTTTATTATACTGAATAGGATAAAATACACTATTTAGAGAAAGAGATGTGGATAAATACAAAATAAGGGAATCAGCGACATCCAGTAACCACATATAAGTTAAGGTCATGGCGCCCCCCGAAGAAGCAAGAAGCGAAACGCGCGTAGGGGTCCTGCTGTCCACATATCAGATAGTTTGGTACTTCCTTACACTTTCATGTCTGAGACTTAGGCATTTATGTATCCTTGGCTGTCTCTCCTCCTTACTATTTTAGGTCTATTCATGCTAGCTGACAGTCTCTTTTACTTGCGGTCTTCAGACTTCTACTTTATAATTGTGTATATTTTTTCTATATATACTCTGCTTTGTATATTTTTCTGTGACCTTTCCCTATGCACTTTGCACTTTATGGGAGATATTGCATGCTATTACATTTAAGAGATAACCGAGAGGGAGTTATGTTATTGCTATCTTGCCTTTGCCTAAATAATATTAATTGTACCATGACCTTAACTTATATGTGGTTACTGGATGTCGCTGATTCCCTTATTTTGTATTTATCCACATCTCTTTTTCTCTACATATTGTATTTTATCCTATTGAGTATAATAAAAATCTTATATTTTATTTACTGCTCTTGATTCCATTTTTTCTTTAGTCTGAATATAGCTCTAATGGATGAGCATTACTATTGATAGCCGCTTTGTGGTATTTAAACAAAACAAACAGTATCCTCCGGGTCGCAGCCGGAAAACAAGACAGTCCGTAAATGCGACCGGTTGCAAAGGGCGACTGCCCCACTGTATAATGCAGTGGGGTGCCGGGAGTTCGCTCTGTTTGGTGCTGTATTCCGTCACACAGGCTGAGCTTTTGCAGAGCCGTCTGCTCTTCACCTTGCAAACTCCACACTGACACACCGAACCCTGTACTGCAGGGTTTTTTTTTTTACAAAGAAACTGTGGCCGTAGGTCACATGAAAAACCCGTGCTGGGGGAAGAAACGGACAGCCCCGCTACCTTCCTGTAGTCCGTTTAAAAAAAAAAAGCCCATGGCAGGTTTTCCTAAATGTGCCTTGGACAAATAGCTTGCCCAAAGCTACACTTACTTTAATTCTGCATTGTAATCAAAGCTATGCCTGTAACTGCAATGCACTCCTACGGCCTCAATATGCTTCTATGCGCATCCTGGGGAGAACACACAGCGACCCTCACATATAACACCGGTCATTGCCTCACAATATATATTTATTATATATATTATGCATTTATATGTATAATTTATTTGTATTATTACATATTTATATTATTTGTTTATATTATTAGAGATATTTATTGTATATTATGTATTATATATCTATATTTATATTAAATATATAAATCATTTATATTTATATATAATATATATTTATTTAGCAGATAAGAATGATAAATTAATATGCAGCACATAATATATATTCTTTGCAGTCTTAGGGTTCATTAAGACGTCTGCAATCCATTTTTGTGTCCTACACTAATAGGACAAGTACCTATTAGAGTCCATGGGGCAGTTCACACATTTTTTCTTTTTTTTTTTTTGCAAACCGAATGTTAGCAATAAAAAAAAAATGAAGAGATGTCTGAATCACAGATTAAAACTGCATATTAAACTTTACGAGCAATCAAAAAAACTTGTCTTAGGCTCCGAACTTTCCATTGGCGTGATATTCCAATAGAAAACCTTAGGTGTATGCTGCCGGCACACTTGTGGCATCCATCACCCATAGGCTCCCATGCATAAAACGCATCTGCACCATACAAATAAATGTACGGGATCTCTCTGCATGGAGTAAAGCAGTGTTCCAAAAATACTGACCCAATCTACAAGCTATTACTTAATGGCGCTGCTTTTCTGCTCTCTATGTCCGCAGCACGTGGCGATGACTACATCTACCCACCCTGTACGTTAAGCTTTTGCTCCTTGCCCCTGGTTTCATCATACAAACAGATCATTATCTCACCTGCAAGTCACGGCGAGGAAATGTGACCGATCGGCCATGACATCATCCGCCGTGCTGCAAATAGATGAGTGGATAATTGGTAGGTGCTCGCTCAGAACAAAGCACAAATAACCCAGCACGCCGGCTATGACAATTATGTGATTCTAACGTCGGCCGTGATGACTCCATCTATAATATATGTGGACGGAGCCATTACCGGCATCTTCTAATATTCAGGGCGTAGGCATCGTGCACTAGTCAGATGTATCGCTCACTATTCATCCCTCTTTACCATAACATTTTAGAGTTTATTAAAACAAAGATTATCATTTATATTATTACCTCTCTATAAATGTAATATTACCCCTGTATAAATCACTGGCAGGGACACATCTAGAAGATGGGATTCAGTTTTGGGCTCCACATTCTAAAAAGGATATAGGAAAGCTAGAATCTGTTCAAAGGGGCGGCGAGATTATTACACGGGATGGACGGTCCTCTATTATGAAAGGCTTAAAAAGTTAGGCTTCCCTTAAATACACGTATGGTCAATCCAAAGCACTGGAATGTGATTGATTCCTTCCAAAGAATTTACAAATGATCAGGCGGTATTTATTAATTTAGGAAAGGATTCTCTACAGTTAGAGCAGTCATCCGCAGGTGGTAGAAATGGCAGAGACTATATCAGCATTTAGAAAAAGGCTCGATGCTTTTCTTACAGCAAAAGGTGGCGGATTGTACATAATCTGAAAAGTGACAGAGAGCAGCAGACAAGACCAAGCTGCTGTCCGGTTATGCTCTGGCACCTTACAGGAAAACCGTGTCCTAGTCCCAGTGTGCTGTCTGGTGAGGGGGGCATCACACTCACATGTAGGCTGCAGGCCTCTGCTGTCTCCAGACCTCCATCTTCAGGAGACGCCGCACACAACTCAGGGGACACCAAGTTCATTGCAACAAGCAAATGTTTCCCCTTGGACTATCCCTAAGGCCATTGACTCCATCAGCCCCAGGAATTTCCACGCCAGTTCCGCAGTGCACCCGGGATCATCCACCTGCCCTTCACACAGTTCCACATCCATCTTCCTCTGTGCACCAGAGGTCATGATGCCCCCATACCAGCCTTGAGCTCCTGACGTGGATGGAATGTCCGCATGGGATATCAGTATGGCCTCCCATTGCCTGGAACAGTTGGTACATGCTGGCCCTAGCAGCTCCCTTGAACTTGACCTTGTCATTGTACATCCACACCTACCAGGAAGTGAGTCCCTTTTCTATCTTCACTAACCCCTTCCCACCGCGGGCTAGTCCCAAACATTAACTATATCTTATCCTATATCAGTATATACTAAATCTTATCTTATGTCCTATTTTTATAGTCTGCACTATACACGTTTCTATGCCATTACCGTGCCACATAACTATATTAACAGTACTTATACTACTCTCTATTACAGTCTAGTTACAACATACACTAAAAAACGCACTACATAATTCACATGACACCACCTATATACCGTACACAAACCGTATGACACTATTCACATTACGTAATTGTTGTCTTCAGGGGCAGGAACAGGGCAATACAGTCCACACCCTTACAAATCTAGCGATGGATAACGTATTAGTGGTCGAGAAATGTTGAACTTGATCGAGCTGGGTCTTTTTTTCATCTTATATAGCTATATAATATAACTGCTCTGGCAGTCCTGTAGACAAATATGTAAAATACCGTTGCTCCATTCCAACAGGGAATATTCCCAGGACAGGTGAGGGTCCCAGCATTTGGACCCCCACCGACCTATTATTTTGGACAGCAGATAACTTTTTATGTTGGGGGCATTTGGAGCACTGTTCTCGGGATCCAATGTTAGATAGGTGATAACTTCCATGGATTCCATGGAAATCAGACATCTAGATCAGCCTGTCTCGTACGTTCCCAGGTCACGATGGGAAACATTCACCCTGATCTCTGGTTTTCGGAAAAGCATAAAGTACTCCATTGTGTTGCCAATTTGGAGGCAATCTGGATGAGCCGGCTGGTAGGTCACAGTCTGCTTTGTAGTTCCCAAAGAAAAAAAAAATTGTGTCCTTCCTGATGCCGCCTTTAATCCCACAATTAAAAGCTGACTTAAAGGGAGCAGCCTCTAAAAGGGATTGAAGAAAAAACCTGCTTCGGCTCATACACCTGTTCCTATGCTCGTATATGGGATATATGTGCGGCACTGGCGGACACAGACAGAAAAGGGCCTCTGTGCAAGAACAATATAAGGGCCCTTTGCAGCCCAAGAGCTGCTAAAAATGCAAAATTGCACCTGCTTGGAGATCTACCTCTTGGGCCCCAGGTCCGGTGATATGTCCGCCCCCGATCTGCGGGTCTGATGTAGTGTGCATTTGAGGTGCATCAACTGGGAAGTCCTTTCCTAAATGTTGCAGAGGATTTCCATTGCAAGTGGCTGCTAGGTTTGGCAGAAACTGACCCCTGGGACCAACACCAATTCAGGGAATGAAGGGCCACAGAGCTCAAAGAGGACCCCGACTATTTACCTCTTTGGGCTCCTGACATTTCTAATGGAAACCCTATAAACATCCATACTAATAGACTACAGATGGGTCAATACTATATATATATATGGCTGATCGCATAGAAGCCTATGGTTGGTTCAGGAGAATCCATAAAAGTGTTGGTTTGGGGGTTTCGGATGTATAGGACATTGTAGCTCCAGCCTGGCTGCATTGTATATTGGAATCTGAGATCATCTCAAATCTTCCTCATGTATCTTAAGAGCAGGTGCTTTATTTTCCCCCATACTTTACACTGCAGCTCTGCTTGTCTAATACAAATCCACCAAAATGTAAGTGCTAGATCTATAAAAAGTTTCCGATAAGTCCCTGCAAGGTGATCTGAAGTTATACTTTAATCTTAAAACCAGAGGAATCCGTTAGTGGGATTGTAGAGGGGTTTTAACCCTTTCCTATCAATATGAGTGTTAAAAAAAAACCCGAAAGAGACCCCAGGATAATGCAGAGTTTATTGTGACTGTGTGTGAACCTGACCCCATCCGTTCCACACTTACCAGTCGGTATCTTTCACATTCCATTTTTTTATGGCACAGAATAAACCTTTGTACTGATCATGTAACGCCATACCTTGCCCATATATTACACCGCACAACACCCGCCACGTTCAAATCTGATCAAACACTTCTATATCTGAAAGATGCCCAGGTCACAAAATGCAAAAAGAACAGCACAAGGGCACTTTCCCACAGAGCAAATCCGCACCTTTTCTGCTGAAAATCCTTTGCTGCTTGTGCATCTAAATTTACTGCTATTGTTTGCCATGAACCAGACAGCCCAGGATGAACAGATGCGATGTGCCCCTCCTATGTTGACTTGCATAGAAGGTGAAGTAAACCACACAGTGCAAATAACTGACGGCGTCGTTCTTTAAGGTTGTATTTGTGATGATATTTGACAAGTTCCCTGTAACAGAAGATTTAGGCGCCCTCCATCCTCGGGACAGCCTGTCAATAGTGCGGCCATTGGAGAGCAGGTTTGCTCACTTTCCTGATCTCCCTTTGTCCGTGGTCCTCAGGGACCCGAAATAAAGGCTCCTCTTACATGAAATTAGACTCAGCTCTCACAGTCAACGCGCTTCAGCCTCATTCAGAAATCCCACTTGTGGGATGGAAGACACAGAGGTCTATTGTGCCGGCCTGGGAACACAGGGCCGATATATACAGCAGCAGCTTCTTCTTTTTTTTTTACTGAGACTTGGATGAAATAATGATACCAGTCGACATCATATAAAGGTCCCCATTAACCGTAGACTAAGGTTGGCTGAAGCCACTGATATCGGTGGGCTTGGCTGACAGTCTAATATATATGGGGGCTCTGAACTCTCCCCGACACATGATGTCAGGGGAGATAAAACTCCAGCAGGTCCAGCTTTCGACTGCAGATCAATTTGTTCTTGGTGAGATAAGTCGCTGCCAGAGGAGTATGGCAGTGGCTTTCTCATGGAGAACACACAGCAAACGCTCCTATCTAGAGATGAGCGACTTTGCCTTTTTTAGGGTCGAGTCGGGTTTCATGAAACCCAACTTTCTCAAAAGTCGAGTCGAATGAAATCAGCCGACTATAGGGAAAAGTTGGGAATCACGAAACCCAATGCAAGTCAATGGGGAGAAAAGTTGGCAGTGAGTGGAGGACTGTAAACACACCTGGCATGAATTTTAACCCTAGAGGCGGCGAAATCTCTCTCTCTTCTCCCTCTCCCTCTCTCTCTCCCACTCCCACTACGCTCCCGCTATGCTACGCTCCGCTTCTCTCATTGGCTGAAAAAAGTCACATGCAAACATTCGGCGAAACCCGACTTTGGCGCTTGGGTCGCCGACAGCATGGAAAACTTCACACTGTGGTCGGGTTTCGTTTCATGAAACCCGACTTTGGCGAAAGTCGGCGACTTTTGAATCTGACCGACCTATTTCGCTCAACTCTACTCCTATATATAGAGGAGTTGGAAAGATGGCCGACAGCCAAAGATCGCTCCAACTATCGTTCAGCTGTGTATGGGGCCCCTTAGATGTGACAGAGAGAGGGAAAATCACCCAAACTCCTCATTCTCCTCCGAAAGGAAGGTGAGATATAGTAGATGCTTCCCGCAGTGCAATGGTGGATAGAGAGAGAACCGGTCCCCTGTGCCAACTGCAAGAACGGTATATGGGTCCTTTACAATCCAATGATGTGATTGTGACCGGAGCTCGGAGGTGGAAGTGACCCCCTTACTTCTTGGGTCCCAGATTGTACCAATGATATGTCTGCACCTACCGCCATGGATCCTGCAAGTCAATCCTTGGAAATCCCAAACAAGTCAGCAGCAAAGTGCACATATTACATTATTACATAGAAACATTGTCGCAGATTTCACACTATCCATTGCCAAGGATAATCTGCAACAAATATGTCAAAGCAGTTCACATTCTGAAAATTTGGGAACTGTTCCTTGCTGCAGATTTTCAGTTCAGAGTTTGTGTCAAAAATCTGCAAAAATAAAAAAGTGGGAATTTAATAATGCATTTTTAACGGTAAAGTAGATCAATCACTGTGAATATTGCTTTCCATAAAGACACAACATAGTGGATGAGATCTATGCCACAGGGTCACATTCAGATCGGCAGGACGTCATCTCACCCTGCGACTTTTCCCTGCAGATTTCACGCTTTGCGGTGCCATTTCTGCACAATTTGGTGCGCATGATGACACTGACGATTGTGCTGTTATTTATTACATTTGCAGAAAACAGCATCAAACTAGCGCATGCTATCATAATGCACGGCTAAGCTGCTGCAGAACACCTTTTTTAAGAAGTATGAGATCATTAAAAATCAAGCAATGGACGATAGAAACCGCTCTGCGTCCCGTGCACTATATAGAGGTGGATGTATTGGAGAGATGACAGCTAGTTATGCGGCTTCGCGGTGACTTCTTGTCTGCCTGGTTACCATCCATGTGCAGGAATCACCATAAAAGCTTTTAAAACATTCACAAACTTCCTGGTGCAGCGAGCGTGCGATCACAGCCGGAGAATCAAGGCGCTGCAGGCTGCGGCGTCACCAATAACTACAGGAATACATACAATACAATGAGACGGGCAGGAAATCTGGTCTTGGCCATAGCAGAATACACGTCGGTGCATCTTAATGCCATTTGATCTGTTCATTCTAATCTTCCAGGTGCATGAATTTGGCGGAAAACTAAAAAAACAGAATGTGGGATAAAATTCTGCTAAGTTTATACATTATAAGCATGGTTGGAAAACTGCGTGGATATCCCTACAGACAGCGTAAAACCGAGAGAATCCGCTGCATAAACGCCACGCGTGTACAAAGGCTTAGGCCCCATTCATCAGCACAGGCCTAAGCCAGTCTAGATGAAGGGTACGCCACATTTATTAAGAGGCTTGCAACTCTTAATTTGGCGCATCTTTCAGCTGCCATGCACCGCCGCAAGTAATGTACCCTGGAGACTGGAGCTGCCGTGCACCGCCGCAAGGAATGTACCCTGGAGAATAGAGCTGCTGTGCACCGCCGCAAGTAATGTACCCTGGAGACTGGAGCTGCCGTGCACCGCCGCAAGGAATGCACCCTGGAGAATAGCGCTGCCGTGCACCGCCGCAAGTAATGTACCCTGGAGAATAGAGCTGCCATGCACCGCCGCAAGGAATGTACCCTGGAGAATAGAGCTGCCATGCACAGCCGCAAGGAATGTACCCTGGAGAATAGCGCTGCCGTGCACCGCCGCAAGGAATGTACCCTGGAGAATAGAGCTGCCGTGCACCGCCGCAAGGAATATACCCTGGAGAATAGAGCTGCCGTGCACCGCCACAAGGAATGTACCCTGGAGAATAGAGCTGCCATGCACCGCTGCAAGGAATATACCCTGGAGAATAGAGCTGCCATGCACAGCCGCAAGGAATGTACCCTGGAGAATAGCGCTGCCGTGCACCGCCGCAAGGAATGTACCCTGGAGAATAGAGCTGCCGTGCACCGCCGCAAGGAATATACCCTGGAGAATAGAGCTGCCGTGCACCGCCGCAAGGAATGTACCCTGGAGAATAGAGCTGCCGTGCACCGCCGCAAGGAATATACCCTGGAGAATAGAGCTGCCATGCACCACCGCAAGGAATGTACCCTGGAGAATAGAGCTGCCATGCACCGCTGCAAGTAATGTACCCTGGATACTGGAGCTGCCGTGCACCGCCGCAAGGAATATACCCTGGAGAATAGAGCTGCCATGCACCGCCGCAAGTAATGTACCCTGGAGACTGGAGCTGCCGTGCACCGCCGCAAGGAATGTACCCCGGTCAGAGACTGGAGCTGCAGTGCACCGCTGCAACGAATGTACCCCGGTCAGAGACTGGAGCTGCTGTGCACCGCCGAAAGGAATGTACCCCAGTCAGAGACTGGAGCTGCCGTGCACCGCTGCAACTAATGTACCCCGGTCAGAGACTGGAGCTGCAGTGCACCGCTGCAACTAATGTACCCGGTCAGAGACTGGAACTGCCGTGCACCGCCGAAAGGAATGTACCCCAGTCAGAGACTGTAGCTGTCGTACACCACTGCAAGTAATGTACCCCGGTCAGAGACTGGAGCTGCCGAGCACCATTGCAAGTAATGTACCCCGGTCAGAGACTGGAGCTGTACTGCACCGCTGCAAGTAATGTACCCCAGTCAGAGACTGGAGCTGCTGTGCACCGCCGCAAGTAATGTACCCCGGTCACTGACTGGAGCTGCCGAGCACCGTTGCAAGTAATGTACCCCGGTCAGAGACTGGAGCTGCCGAGCACCGCCGCATGGAATGTACCCCGGTCAGAGACTGGAGCTGCCGAGCACCGCTGCAAGTAATGTACCCCGGTCAGAGACTGGAGCTGCAGTGCACCGCTGCAAGTAATGTACCCCGGTCAGAGACTGGAGCTGCCGAGCACCGCCGCATGGAATGTACCCCGGTCAGAGACTGGAGCTGCCGAGCACCGCTGCAAGTAATGTACCCCGGTCAGAGACTGGAGCTGCAGTGCACCGCCGCAAGTAATGTACCCCGGTCAGAGACTGGAGCTGCCGTGCACCGCCGCAAGGAATGTACCCCGGTCAGAGACTGGAGCTGCCGAGCACCGTTGCAAGTAATGTACCCCGGTCAGAGACTGGAGCTGTACTGCACCGCTGCAAGTAATGTACCCCGGTCAGAGACTGGAGCTGCCATGCACCGCTGCAAGTAATGGACCCCGGTCAGAGACTGGAGCTGCAGTGCACCGCCACAAGGAATGTACCCCAGTCAGAGACTGGAGCTGCTGTGCACCGCCGCAAGTAATGTACCCCGGTCACTGACTGGAGCTGCCGAGCACCGCTGCAAGTAATGTACCCCGGTCAGAGACTGGAGCTGCCGTGCACCGCCGCAAGGAATGTACCCCGGTCAGAGACTGGACCTGCCGAGCACCGTTGCAAGTAATGTACCCCGGTCAGAGACTGGAGCTGTACTGCACTGCTGCAAGTAATGTACCCCGGTCAGAGACTGGAGCTGCCGTGCACCGCTGCAACTAATGTACCCGGTCAGAGACTGGAGCTGCCGTGCACCGTTGCAAGTAATGTACCCCGGTCAGAGACTGGAGCTGTACTGCACCGCTGCAAGTAATGTACCCCGGTCAGAGACTGGAGCTGCCATGCACCGCTGCAAGTAATGTACCCCGGTCAGAGACTGGAGCTGCCATGCACCGCTGACAGTAATGTACTCCAGTCAGAGACTGGAGCTGCAGTGCACCGCCACAAGGAATGTACCCCAGTCAGAGACTGGAGCTGCTGTGCACCGCCGCAAGTAATGTACCCCGGTCACTGACTGGAGCTGCCGAGCACCGTTGCAAGTAATGTACCCCGGTCAGAGACTGGAGCTGCCGTGCACTGCCGCAAGGAATGTACCCCGGTCAGAGACTGGAGCTGCCGAGCACTGCTGCAAGTAATGTACCCTGGTCAGAGACAGGAGCTGCAGTGCACCGCTGCAAGTAATGTACCCCGGTCAGAGACTGGAGCTGCAGTGCACCGCTGCAAGTAATGTACCCCGGTCAGAGACTGGAGCTGCCGTGCACCGCCGCAAGGAATGTACCCCGGTCAGAGACTGGAGCTGCCGAGCACCGTTGCAAGTAATGTACCCCGGTCAGAGACTGGAGCTGTACTGCACCGCTGCAAGTAATGTACCCCGGTCAGAGACTGGAGCTGCAGTGCACCGCTGCAAGTAATGTACCCCGGTCAGAGACTGGAGCTGCCGTGCACCGCCGCAAGGAATGTACCCCGGTCAGAGACTGGAGCTGCCGAGCACCGTTGCAAGTAATGTACCCCAGTCAGAGACTGGAGCTGTACTGCACCGCTGCAAGTAATGTACCCCAGTCAGAGACTGGAGCTGCTGTGCACCGCCGCAAGTAATGTATCCCGGTCACTGACTGGAGCTGCCGAGCACCGTTGCAAGTAATGTACCCCGGTCAGAGACTGGAGCTGCCGAGCACCGCCGCATGGAATGTACCCCGGTCAGAGACTGGAGCTGCCGAGCACCGCTGCAAGTAATGTACCCCGGTCAGAGACTGGAGCTGCAGTGCACCGCCGCAAGTAATGTACCCCGGTC
Source organism: Dendrobates tinctorius (assembly GCF_039654945.1). Lineage (NCBI taxonomy): Eukaryota > Metazoa > Chordata > Amphibia > Anura > Dendrobatidae > Dendrobates > Dendrobates tinctorius. Next base: position 20,896,184 of record NW_027361677.1, read on the forward strand.
AGAGACTGGAGCTGCAGTGCACCGCCGCAAGTAATGTACCCCGGTCAGAGACTGGAGCTGCCGTGCACCGCCGCAAGGAATGTACCCCGGTCAGAGACTGGAGCTGCCGAGCACCGTTGCAAGTAATGTACCCCGGTCAGAGACTGGAGCTGTACTGCACCGCTGCAAGTAATGTACCCCGGTCAGAGACTGGAGCTGCCATGCACCGCTGCAAGTAATGTACCCCGGTCAGAGACTGGAGCTGCAGTGCACCGCCACAAGGAATGTACCCCAGTCAGAGACTGGAGCTGCTGTGCACCGCCGCAAGTAATGTACCCCGGTCACTGACTGGAGCTGCCGAGCACCGTTGCAAGTAATGTACCCCGGTCAGAGACTGGAGCTGCCGTGCACCGCCGCAAGGAATGTACCCCGGTCAGAGACTGGAGCTGCCGAGCACTGCTGCAAGTAATGTACCCTGGTCAGAGACTGGAGCTGCAGTGCACCGCTGCAAGTAATGTACCCCGGTCAGAGACTGGAGCTGCAGTGCACCGCTGCAAGTAATGTACCCCGGTCAGAGACTGGAGCTGCCGTGCACCGCCGCAAGGAATGTACCCCAGTCAGAGACTGGACCTGCCGAGCACCGTTGCAAGTAATGTACCCCGGTCAGAGACTGGAGCTGTACTGCACTGCTGCAAGTAATGTACCCCGGTCAGAGACTGGAGCTGCCGTGCACCGCTGCAACTAATGTACCCGGTCAGAGACTGGAGCTGCCGTGCACCGCCGAAAGGAATGTACCCCAGTTAGAGACTGTAGCTGTCGTACACCACTGCAAGTAATGTACCCCGGTCAGAGACTGGAGCTGCCGAGCACCATTGCAAGTAATGTACCCCGGTCAGAGACTGGAGCTGTACTGCACCGCTGCAAGTAATGTACCCCAGTCAGAGACTGGAGCTGCTGTGCACCGCCGCAAGTAATGTACCCCGGTCACTGACTGGAGCTGCCGAGCACCGTTGCAAGTAATGTACCCCGGTCAGAGACTGGAGCTGCCGAGCACCGCCGCATGGAATGTACCCCGGTCAGAGACTGGAGCTGCCGAGCACCGCTGCAAGTAATGTACCCCGGTCAGAGACTGGAGCTGCAGTGCACCGCTGCAAGTAATGTACCCCGGTCAGAGACTGGAGCTGCAGTGCACCGCCGCAAGTAATGTACCCCGGTCAGAGACTGGAGCTGCAGTGCACCGCCGCAAGTAATGTACCCCGGTCAGAGACTGGAGCTGCCGAGCACCGTTGCAAGTAATGTACCCCGGTCAGAGACTGGAGCTGCCATGCACCGCTGCAAGTAATGGACCCCGGTCAGAGACTGGAGCTGCAGTGCACCGCCACAAGGAATGTACCCCAGTCAGAGACTGGAGCTGCTGTGCACCGCCGCAAGTAATGTACCCCGGTCACTGACTGGAGCTGCCGAGCACCGTTGCAAGTAATGTACCCCGGTCAGAGACTGGAGCTGCCGTGCACTGCCGCAAGGAATGTACCCCGGTCAGAGACTGGAGCTGCCGAGCACTGCTGCAAGTAATGTACCCTGGTCAGAGACAGGAGCTGCAGTGCACCGCTGCAAGTAATGTACCCCGGTCAGAGACTGGAGCTGCAGTGCACCGCTGCAAGTAATGTACCCCGGTCAGAGACTGGAGCTGCCGTGCACCGCCGCAAGGAATGTACCCCGGTCAGAGACTGGAGCTGCCGAGCACCGTTGCAAGTAATGTACCCCGGTCAGAGACTGGAGCTGTACTGCACCGCTGCAAGTAATGTACCCCGGTCAGAGACTGGAGCTGCAGTGCACCGCTGCAAGTAATGTACCCCGGTCAGAGACTGGAGCTGCTGTGCACCGCCGCAAGGAATGTACCCCGGTCAGAGACTGGAGCTGCCGAGCACCGTTGCAAGTAATGTACCCCGGTCAGAGACTGGAGCTGTACTGCACCGCTGCAAGTAATGTACCCCAGTCAGAGACTGGAGCTGCTGTGCACCGCCGCAAGTAATGTATCCCGGTCACTGACTGGAGCTGCCGAGCACCGTTGCAAGTAATGTACCCCGGTCAGAGACTGGAGCTGCCGAGCACAGCCGCATGGAATGTACCCCGGTCAGAGACTGGAGCTGCCGAGCACTGCTGCAAGTAATGTACCCTGGTCAGAGACAGGAGCTGCAGTGCACCGCTGCAAGTAATGTACCCCGGTCAGAGACTGGAGCTGCAGTGCACCGCTGCAAGTAATGTACCCTGGTCAGAGACTGGAGCTGCCGTGCACCGCCGCAAGGAATGTACCCCGGTCAGAGACTGGAGCTGCCGAGCACCGTTGCAAGTAATGTACCCCGGTCAGAGACTGGAGCTGTACTGCACCGCTGCAAGTAATGTACCCCGGTCAGAGACTGGAGCTGCCATGCACCGCCGCAAGTAATGTACCCCGGTCAGAGACTGGAGCTGCAGTGCACCGCCACAAGGAATGTACCCCAGTCAGAGACTGGAGCTGCTGTGCACCGCCGCAAGTAATGTACCCCGGTCACTGACTGGAGCTGCCGAGCACCGTTGCAAGTAATGTACCCCAGTCAGAGACTGGAGCTGCCGTGCACCGCCGCAAGGAATGTACCCCGGTCAGAGACTGGAGCTGCCGAGCACTGCTGCAAGTAATGTACCCTGGTCAGAGACAGGAGCTGCAGTGCACCGCTGCAAGTAATGTACCCCGGTCAGAGACTGGAGCTGCAGTGCACCGCTGCAAGTAATGTACCCCGGTCAGAGACTGGAGCTGCAGTGCACCGCTGAAAGTAATGTACCCCGGTCAGAGACTGTAGCTGTAGTGCACCGCTGCAAGTAATGTACCCCGGTCAGAGACTGGTTCTGTAGTGCACCGCCGCAAGTAATGTACCCCGGTCAGAGACTGTAGCTGTAGTGCACCGCTGGAAGTAATGTACCCCGGTCAGAGACTGGTGCTGCAGTGCACCGCCACAAGTAATGTACCCCGGTCAGAGACTGGTGCTGCAGTGCACCGCCACAAGTAATGTACCCCGGTCAGAGACTGGAGCTGCTGTGCACAGCTGCAAGGAATGTACCCCAGTCAAAGAAGACGGTAATTATGGTGGATATGTTGGCAGTGAGGTGTTGAGCTCCTGCCAGTTCTGCTCCATCTTTGGCAAAGCTGGCAGGAACAGGTGTAAAAATGCAAAAAGTCTCCAAATGTTTGCACACTTGCATAAAAAATGTTGACATTTCAAATAGTTTTTCGGCAGAATTGTGGCACAACTTTGGGTCCTTGCCCCATGTAGGGACCCAGTAAGGAGTCACATCACTGACCCACATCCATGATCCGCTCGATGGCGCCAGTACGAGCTGATACATGATGGCGCAGGCCGCAATGTTTCCATTGTGAGTCCTCACAGTGCCCATAGGAGAGCACAGTGCGAGTCTCCAGCCAGATGAGGGAACCGCAAGAAGAGACTAAGAACTCCACCAGAATTTTAAAGGAATTTTCCATTAAATGCCACATCTGTGTCTCCCCACCATCATTGCTGCAAAGAAAATGCATAAAGAGCAGCTGAGCAGCACAGGGAATGCCAAGTCCACCAAAACAAGAGCTCCTCTCTGCAGTGCCCCCCACTGTGGCTTGTAGAGGGACCCCGAAAATGTATGTTGTAGTCCGGAGGATTAAAAAAATACGGTTGCAGCACAGTTATCCGTCAACTGAGCTACAATACCACTCACAACCTGTGCTCAGGTGTGGCGCTGCTCCAGGAAAAAAGTTTTCATTTGGTATTGTAGGGCGTGTGGCAATGTGTAAGTGGTTGCGCCCGGCTGGCACGCCCTGTGACCCATTATTTGCCTGTGGGGAGCAGATTGGCTCTGGTGCTGTCTCTATGGGCATGACTTGTGTGTACAGTATACGGGGCGACCAGCGGCATCATAGTCACAGGTATACAGTGTACACAGGCGAGGTGTCGGGCAGGCGGCCAGCTCTCTCCCATTATCTTGCACGCTCCGATCTTTGCCCTGGGCAGGGCCGCTGTGTGCGCTGCCGTCACTTACAGCGTTTCCGCTCCCAGATCCCAACATTCCCTCATTCATATACAGGACTTTGTATCACATAAGAAGGAAATCTGCACTATTAATAAAAAATATATATAGCGCCCCTCCTGTCTGTAGGCCGCGCCTGGAATTGCAGCTCAGTGCAATCCCACTGGCACAATGTATAAGCTGAGGTCTGTTCAGATCAATCAGTGATATTTGGTAATAATGGCTCTTAGGCTAGTTTCACACTAGCGTTTATTCTACGCAGCGCACGGCGCAGCTAAGCCCCGCCCCCTGCCGGCTCCCTGCCTGCCCCACTCGGTCATCGCCGCCTACTATTGCACATGGACCCTTGCGATCTGCGCACCCTATCTTTAGCATAGGGTGCGCAGATCGTGCGCCGGCCGTGCGCTAGTAGGATTTTGGCGTGCACTGCGCACTTTTGAAGGTGTGCCCGTGCGCGCCGAACGCAGCATGTTGCATTTCGGCGCGCACGGCGCACCTTCAAAAGTGCGCAGTGCACGCCAAAATCCTACTAGCGCACGGCCGGCGCACGATCTGCGCACCCTATGCTGAAGACAGGGTGCGCAGATCGCAAGCGTCCATGTGCGATAGTAGGCGGCGATGACCGGATGGGGCGGGCAGGGGGCGGGGCTTAGCTGCGCCGTGCGCTGCGTCGAATAAGCGCTAGTGTGAAACTAGCCTTAGAGGGGAGGGCACACCATTACTTTGTATGCCAGGGGTGGGGAATCTTTTTTTCTGCCAAGGGCCATTTGGATATTTATTCCATCCTCCGGGGGCCGTACAAACTCCGCCCACAAAGTTACATCCTGACTCTGGCACTGGTGTCAGGACGTAATCTTTGATTGCATGCCCTTCACTGTTCAGTAGTGAACACTGCGTGTGTGTGCTAACAGAGCAAGAAGAAATTAATGAGCTTGTGGCAAACAAAATACAGCTCCCTGCCCAAGAATGCGGTCCCTGAGAATCTGCTCGGGGGCCTGATAAAAGGTCATCGAGGGCAGTAAATGGCCCTGGGGCCTGAGGTTCCCCACCCCTGTTATATGCCCACAGCACTGGAGTACAAAAAAGGTTTGTGCACCCCTGCAGTAGAGCATATGGACGCCCCCTGTCCCCCAGGTTCCAGCAGCTGAGACCCCAGCGTGTTCTGGTCAGTGTACATTTGGGAATTTCACATTCACACCAAAAACGGATCCGTTACCTGATGAGTGGTGAGAACGGAGGCAGAGGAGCGGACTCCGCATATATATATATATCTATATATATATCTATATATATATATATATATATATATATATATATATATATATATACACAGTACATCCAGTGTACAGTGCACAGCACACACAGGTGTGTGTGTATATATATATATATATACACAGTATATCCAGTGTACAGTGCACAGCACACACAGGTGTATATATATATACAGTATATCCAGTGTACAGTGCACAGCACACACAGGTGTGTGTGTATATATATATATATATATATATACACACAGTATATACAGTGCACAGCACACACAGGTGTGCATATATATATATATATACAGTATATCCAGTGCACAGTACACACAGGTGTGTATATATACGGTATATACAGTGCACAGCACACACAGGTGTGTATATATACAGTATATACAGTGCACAGTGCACAGCACACACAGGTGTGTATATATATATATATATACAGTATATCCAGTGTACAGTGCACAGCACACACAGGTGTGTGTATATATACAGTATATCCAGTGTACAGTGCACAGCACACACAGGTGTGTGTATATATACAGTATATCCAGTGTACAGTGCACAGCACACACAGGTGTGTGTATATATATATATATATATATATATATATATATATATACACAGTATATCCAGTGTACAGTGCACAGCACACACAGGTGTGTGTATATACAGTATATCCAGTGTACATTGCACAGCACACACAGGTGTGTATATATATACAGTATATCCAGTGTACAGTGCACAGCACACACAGGTGTGTGTATATACAGTATATCCAGTGTACAGTGTACAGCACACACAGGTGTGTGTGTATATATATATATATATATATATATACACACAGTATATACAGTGCACAGTGCACAGCACACACAGGTGTGTATATATACAGTATATACAGTTCACAGTGCACAGCACACACAGGTGTGTATATATAAACAGTATATCCAGTGTACAGTGCACAGCACACACAGGTGTGTGTATATACAGTATATCCAGTGTACATTGTACAGCACA